>NW_025333932.1:8790799-10041199 GCF_019186645.2 Phyllostomus hastatus | reverse complement strand
ATAGTTCCCTGGAGGAGCAGCAGCCCCAATATTGGGCCTGGGTCTCTGGGCTTTCCTTTTTAGCTCAAATCCTAGCCTTTTATTTTTTCTGCCTTTTAATCTCTCCAATGCCTTGAGAATTTTTTAAAAAATTTGTCCACCTTTTCTAAATGTCACATTGGAGAGTTAGCTTAATTTTCTCATTTATCATGAGGAAGTAAAAATTCTAAGGACCATTTTTATTTTCTCAATTTTTAATGACCATTTTAATGAATTATCCTTCTAGGACTATGTGGTATGCTTTTCTTGCCATCAATTATTCTCACAATATTTCTATTTTGCAAATAATTTCATACTCACTAGAATTCAAATTTCTTGCTTCAAGCCTTTATCAAACCATAAGCAGAATATATTTCACCGGGGCATGGAATGTTGTCCAGTGATGTCTATCCAGAACCTTGAACAGTGCTAGCACTTAGCAAGCCCTCAACTAAGTTAATGAAAGTAATGGAGTCAGATCTTTGGCATTTAAGTGGACTGACTAGGACTTCTTTATTTGTTTGCTACAGGTTGTTGGTTATTGCTTTTCAAAATATACAATTGGATGTAGCTAGAAGACAAGATGTAAGGAATATTTACATTACATGCTATATAGAGAAAGGTTTCCTCATTTATTTGGCTTGGACCCCTTGATGTTCTTTTCAGTGTGTAATTAAAGTATATACCTCATTCACCTTGAGAATTTACATAGGCCGTAAGTCAGTGAAAAGTGAACCCATGCCATTTAGAGACTATAATCATTTTACAAATACTTAATTCAAGTCTAAATATATGTGTCTAGTTATAATGTGGATCTGGTGTTTTTATCCATCCTTTTTCTCTAGGATATTGGTGACTTTCTTAGCCAGGAGCAACAAGGTCTCCAGCCTTGTTCAATCTAGATCTTCTCTCATGGCTTTGATCTGTGCTTCTGACTCATATCTGGTGCTCAGAATTTATTCTTGGTTCCAAGTACATCTGGTTAATTCCAACAGTCAGGTGCATTGCTAAAAAGCCTAAAATAGAAAATTCTTTTATTTAATATTGCTTCAAAGCTACAAGCCTTGCCAATATACACCTCAATGTTTATAGTTTGAATACCATGGCTATTTCTACATGCAATACAGGGACATCTGAGAATTCATACAGCCCTCTTGTACCAGTCCCTCTGAATACAAGAATTTGGCTTGAGTGGAGGGTTTGGGAGCTTTTCATAGATTAAGGCAGAATGCCTAGATTTTTGAAGGCACAAGTGATTCCATCATTCATTTTTATTATGTGTTATGGATAAGAAAATAACACACTCACTAATCAAAAGCCCTTTTTTCAAAGCTGTTTCTTCTGTCCCAGTATAATGTATTTCTTCCACTTACATTCTCTTGGGTCTAGGATTAGAGTAGCTGGTCACCTGAGAAATTTATTTAGTCATCATTTCATCCCCACTTTGAATTATTTAGGCATGAATAATGTAAGATGAGACTCAGGCCCACTGGATATGATTCCACATTTTTTACCTGACTGGATCCTAACAACATAATTGCTATTATTATGGCACAACCATGGCATTGGTGAGCTGAGACCTGAAGGTCAGCAATTCTACCTGTTATAAGCAAATTTATGATGGGATATTTTCATGGTTGTGAAGTGCACCCGCACAGGTACTAAGCATATGAAATTTAGTAATATCTGCAGTCTGACAGCCAGGATTATTGTCAATGTGGAAAAACTGCTAAGAAAAAGGCAGAGCAGCATCTAGGTATTCCCAAGAACAACACTTTATTCAAAGTAGTTTTACATTTGCTCCTCCTGGTCAAAGACTGATGCTCTGGTGACCATGGTAAGCTCAATGCCTCAGCTCTTGATTTTTGAGGAGAGAATGAGTGTCTCTATCCAGTCCTGGTGACATCAAGATCACTTGACCTTCAGCCAGGGACTCAACACAGATGGCACAGGAGGAGTAGTGAAAATAATGGTCAGAATCTAGGCACTGGGGAACAATGTCAGGTTCAAATCCTGCCTCTCCTTATTCAAGTTTTGGGGACAAATTACCTAACCACCATGAGCTCCAATTTTCTCATTGGTAAAATGAATATAATAAGAGTAAGTAACTCCTGGATTTGTTAATATTACTTTAAATTATGCATATTAAGCACGTAGCACAATGACTGTCCCATAATGTGTTCTCTGTGTACATTAGTATTATTCTTATAGAAAATCTTTTCTCTTTATATAATTATAGATTTATTTGAAAGGACTCATACTGCTTCTAGCTGTTCTCTCCCACAACATAGTGGAAGTGGTTATCACAATACTCAGGTATATGTCCTCTTCTTTCTTCTCTTTTTAATAAGAATTCTTCATTTTGTACACTCACAATTGAGAGGAACCAAGATGTTAAAATACTCACACACACACCTCATTCATTCATGCTCAGATAATTTAGTTGGCATACAACTCAACTCATTGAGTCTTTCCCAAAGCATTAATGACCTAAGAACTTCCTAAAAATTGTTAGATTGATTAACATTTTTTGAAAGTTCAAACAGTACTCTCATTGATTTTTATAAAAACTTTTATAGACTAAAGGAAACATTATGTGGGAGTTTGTTTTGTCCTAATGGATGATTGATGAGCCATTCATTGCCTGGGCCTGAGTTTGCTTTTCACTGTTGGGTCTCTGTGAGAGTCATATGCCATGGACATCTTTGAAAAGCATCTTCTGAGGCATCAGGATTTTACATGAGTCTCATGAACCTCACCTCATATGACACAGTGAGCAACAGACTGGTGACATGTGGAAGCTAGTCTCCAGTGTACACTTCGATGACTACATGAAAGCTTTTGGCAAGAAAGGCTCTTTCTTCTTCCTGCTGAAAAGACTCTTTGGGAGAAAGCTGCATGACTATTTCCTTTTAACTCCTTTTCCAGGAGCCTGGGGAAAGGTTGCACAACCTGAAGTACAATCCTCTTTTGGGATTGATCTTTCTTGTGTAAGATAATTTATTTGCATTTTGTTTGTGGCAATTTCAATAGACTTTAACCTATGTGAGAGATGCTTAAATGCATAGAACTCCCACTAATGCCAAAAGAAGTTTCATATCGATAGGGCTTTATTTAAGCCTGCAGGAGTGAAGTCTTAAAAGTTTAGTCAACCCATTCCCTGACTTTCCTGAAAGCTACTTTTATAATAGCTAAAAGTCTCATGATATAAGAAGTTGAAGATGTGGAAGTTAAAATTTTGATTTTTAGCTAAACTATAAGTTTTCTCTCTCTACCCCTAGGTAGTCTATTATTACTTAATCATGTAGATATACAGTTTGTAAAAAGAAGATGCATTAAAGCAGGATGTTTGTAGCCTAGGGAAGTTACTGAGATAAAAAGAATTGAGTTGTGGCAATGAATTCAAATTCAGTTATACTAACATTAGACTTTCCTGGAGTTGGAGCATTGGATGGAGATAGAAAATCTAGTCATTACTTACATCAACTTTACTTGGCACTATTTCTATAGAATGTTCCAGAGATATGAGCCGAATAGATGGAAAGAGTCTTTGGACATTTCCAGAGCTCTATAAATCTAATAGACAGTAAGGTCAATGACTCCAGGTTGCCATGCTTGTCAAAGTGCCTGTAGCTTTACTTACCTATTTAGAAAGCTTATGAGAAAGTTTTTATTTATAGGCAAAATTAGCAAGATCATGTCATGTTACTCAGAAAACTATGCAATCTTATGGAGATAGATCCATACTATCAGATTGTTTAGATGTTTGAACTTCATTTTCAGCTGAGGAAGAAGCAAAATATAAGGCAGTCTCAATGAAGGACTCCTTATTCTGTCATTTTCAAATTTCAGAGTGCATGTAAGTGCCTGGTGGTTGGTAAAATGTAGATCCTCAAGCTCTACCACAGAAATTTAGTTTGAAAAACATTTCCAACAACTGATTAGGAAAATACAGAGAAGCAGTCAAAATGGGAAGACAAAGTACAGACCCCAAATGAAAGAACAAGAGAATTCTCCAGAAGAAGTACTAGATAAAGTGGAGGCAATAGATTTATCAGATAGAGTGTTTAGGGTAATGATTATAACAGCATGAAAAAAGACATGAGAACCATTAAAGAAGCACCAGTCAGAAATAAAGAATGCAATATCTGAATTAAATAATACACTGGAAGAAATAAATATATGTTAGATGAAGCAGAGGATGGACTCAGTGATTTGGAAGACAAGGTAGAAAAAACACTCAGGCAGAGCAGCAAAAAGAAAAAAGAATTAAAAAATGGGAGCTTAAAAATCATTTTGGACAACATGAAGTGTAACAACATCCACATCATGGGAATATGAGAAGGAGAAGAGAGCAAGCAAGGGATTAAGAACCTACTTGAGAAATAATGAATAAAAACTTCCTTAATCTGGTGAAGGGAAAACACACACAAGTCCAGGAAGCTCCAGGAGTCCCAAACAATTTGGACCCAAAGAGGCCTACATGGAGACACATCAGAATTAAAATGATAAGAGAGCATCCTAAAAGCTGCAAGAGAAAAGTAGGTAGTTACACACAAGGAAGCACCAATTAGACTATCATCTGATTACTCAACAAAAACATTTTAGGCCAAAAGACAATGGCATGAAATATTTAGAGTGATATAAAGCAAGGACCTACAACCAAGGCTACTTTACCCAGCAAGGCTATAATTTAAAATCAACAGAGAAATAGGGATCTTCCCAGAAGAAAAAAACAAAAGAGTTTGTTAACATCAAACTAGTACTGCCACAAATGATAAAGGACTTGCTTTAAGAAGAAGAAAAAAAGAGAAAGAAAAAAAGAGAAGAAAATTGTTAGAAAAAGTCTATTGTTAGAAAAAGTCTAACAATAAAATGTCACTAAATATGTATCTATCAAAAATTACCTTCAATGTAAATGGCTTAAATGCTCCAACCAAAAGACATAGGGTAGCTGAATGGATAAGAAAACAAGACTGATACATATGTTGACTCCAAGAGACCCATCTCAGATAGAAAGAAGGAAAAAGACATTTTACGCAAATGGAAAAGAAAGAAAAGCTGGGGTAGCAATCCTTATATCTGACAAAATAGACTTTAAAACAAAGACTATAATAAAAGACAAAGAAGAACAATATATAATCATAAAGGGAATGATCCAACAAGAGGATATAACCCTAGTAAACATTTGTGCATCCAACATAGGAACACCTAGTTATGTGAAGCAAATCTTGATGGATATAAAGGAAGGGATTGTCAGAAATACAGTCATAGTTGAAGATTTTAACACCCCATTAGACATGGGCTTAAATGACACACTAGGTCAAATGAATTTGACATCTTCAGAGTATTTCACCCTAAAGCAGCAGAATATACATACTTTTTTAGTGCGCAAGAGATGACAGACCACATGTTAGAAGTCAAAACAAGTCTCAATAAATTTAGGAAGATTGAAATCATATCAAACATGATCTCTGACCACAATGCTCTGAAACTAGAAATCAATCACAAGATCAACACTGAAAAACTCAGAAAGACATGGAAGCTAAACAACATGTTATTAAACAAGGAATGGATCAACAAAGAGATCAAGGAAGAAATAAAAAAATACTTTTAAACAAATGAAAATGAGTAAACAAAAATCCAAAATCTGTGGGACACTGGAAAAGCAATCTTAAGAGGGAAATTCATAGCACTACAGGCCTATCTAAAAAAAACTAAAGCAAACAAAAATAAAACCCCAAGAACCAAGAAAAAGCCCAAATAAACAATCTAACTTTACACTTAAAACAACTTGAAAAAGAATAAGAAACAAAGCCCAAGGTGAGTAGAAGAAAGGAAATAATAAAGATCAGAACAGAAATCAATGAAATAAAGTCTAAAAAAAATGATGCAAAAGAACAATGAATCCAAGAGATACTTCTTTGAAAAGATAAACAAAATTGAAAAACCTTTAACTAGACTCATCAAGAAAAAAAAGAAAAGGACCTAAATAAATAAAATCAGAAATGAAAGAAGAGAAATAACAACTGACCCTAAAGAAATACAAAGGATTGGAAGAAAATCTTATGAACAACTACATGCCAACAAATTGGACAACCTGGATGAAATGGATAAATTCCTAGAAACACACAATTTTCCAAAACTAAATCAGGAAGAATCAGAGAATCTCAATAGACAGATTACACCTCGTGAAATTGAAGTGGTAATCAAAAAATTCCCAATAAACAAAAGCCTTGGAGTGGATCATTTCACAGGTGAATTTTACCAAACATGCTGAGAATTAACACCTTTCCTTATCAAACTATTTAATAAAATTCAAGAGAATGGAAGGCTCCCAAACTCATTTTACAAGGCCAGCATTATCCTAATTTTAAAACTTAATTTTGTATTTTTGGTTTTAAAAATACAAAAAAAAACTATAGGCCAATATCCCTGATGAACAGATGCTAAAATCCTTAACAAAATACTAGCAAACCTGTAGGAGATCGTTCTGCCTGGTATGGGCCCAGTTCCCACTCCGAGATGCACAGGACATATACCCACGGATAGGTTCTCCCGTGGGACTTGCAATGGACCTAGGCCACTATGAGACTTGCTATTGCTAAAACTCCCTCACCCTGAATTGAGACAGCAAGTGCTTGCTGCAACTTTCCTAAAATCCATGCTAAAACTCCCCAGTATGTAGTGTAACCATACTACTTTTCCCTTTTCATTTGCAAATATCCTTCTTCTGTGATGTGATTAGCGGAATTAGCTCCTTTGTTTTCTGTAAAAGGTAAACACCTAAAGCCAACCTGTGCATAGTAAATGAGGACCATCATGTAATGTGCCCAGAAAAGAAATAAAAGCCTGTCATGGTGGAGGCCTCGGCTTTTGGCTCATCTTGAAAGTGAAGCCACCCGCCCTTTTCCTCCACAGGACTTGGTAGTCTATGTTAATGTCTCGTGTCACATCCACAATGTCGTGGACCCAGTGAGCTGGGGTCTGCATCACAAACCAAATACAGCAATGCATCAAAATGATTATACACTGTGATCAAGTGAGATTTATTCTGGGAATGCAAGGTTGGTACAACATTCACAAATCAATAAACATGATTCACCACATAAACAAAATGAAGGATAAAAAGCACATGATCATATCTATAGATGCAGAAAGAGCATTGAATAAAACCCAGCACCCATTTATGATTAGAAAAGACCTCACAGCAAGGTGGAATTAAAGAAAGCATACCTAAACATAACAAAGTCCATATATGACAAACCCACTGCCAGCATCATACTCAATGGGCAAAAACTACAAGCATTCCCTTCAAGGTTGGGAACAACACAAAGATGTCTGCTTTTATGTCTTTTATTTGACATAGCACTGGAAGTCCTAGCCACAGCAGTCAGACAGGAAGAAATAAAAACCATCCAAAATTGGAAAGGAAGAAATGAAACTGTCTTTATTTGCAGATGACATGATACTGTACATAGAAAACCCCAAAGATTCCACCAAGAAACTACTAGAACTGATAAATGAATTCAGCAAAGTAACAGGATACAGAATTTATATCTGGAAATCATTTGCATTTTTATATGCCAATAATGAACTGACAGAAAGAGAAATTAAGAAAACAATCCCATTTACAATTGCTTCAAAAGTAATGAAATACCTAGGAATAAACCTAACCAAGGATGTAAAAGACCTGTACTCAGAAAATTTTCTGTGGATTTTGGGGTTTGATGTGGTAAAGTGGACAACTTGCAGTATTTAGGCTGAATACTTTTCTTTTTAGAATGTGCAGACATTGCTTTTATAACCAACCCCAAAATGCTCAAGTCCATAACATGTATTTCTAGTAGGTGATGAAACATGGGAGGAGTACTTAATAGTGTTGACACTACCTGCCATCTACATACCTGAGACACATCTGAGCCCAGAATGTGGCCTCTACAGACCTACTAGATCCTCTATTTTGGTCAACACAATTCAAATATTGTCTTTATTTTGTAGTGTGGGGTTAGCCACTGGAAAACTGGGAAATTTGGCCAGACCCAGGGTGATCATCAGTAAGAAAGGAATATTGTAACCATCAGCACTGAAAGCACCTTTAGAAATACAGTGATCTTCTTCAAGCAAGGCCAGGAATTTGAAGAAACCATAGGTAACAAATGGAAAACAAAGGTAAACTTCAATGTTTCTCTTCAAAGCCTATAGCTTGAGAGAGAGAATTACTTCCGTTAAAAGAGTAGACTACTATGTCCTGTTGGAAATGAATGTGCTGCAAACACCTCTATTATGACAATGATTCAATAATGAGTAAACTGATTCTTTAATCAACCAAAGGCCAAACAAGTTTATTACATGAACTTGTCTTTGTAGAGCATCGTAATCTTGACGAGATGATCACTGAATCAAGTGCAGAGATGAGATGGCAAAGAGACCACAATACAGAGAAAATTGGTTGATTGGAAAACAGTAGTGATAAGAGTATTTTTCTTCTAAATACAGAAATAATGCTCAATCACAGAAATGCTAAGTACAGAAATAAATACTTAAGTAGACAAACTGGTTATATTATTTTCAAAATATTTGTATTTCTTTGGAATCTCAATGGATAAAATGGCTGAGAATGAAGTTAGAGATGATGCTTACGTGATATTTAAACTATCAAGAGTTCAAGTTTAGGTTTGAGAATTTAGAACTAACAAAGCCTACTTGTTATTTTAGAAATAACAACACCTAAAAATTATAGTGAAGTGAAAGAGTGGACAAATCTCACTAGTTGGGACTCACAAAGGGACAAGTAAGTCTGAGTTCTAAATGCAAAACAAGTCTCAAATTCTCAATTGTAGAATATTTGTAGCTATCTAAGCATTTCATTTTCAAGAACCCATAGTAACTTGGACTAAATCATGTGAATAATTGTAGCTGAGCTCACTGAGGACCTCTGTAGTTGGCAGATAAGAAGAATGACAAAGGTTACATGAGATGACCTCTAATGATTTTTTAAAGTTTTAGGTTTCGTGCTTACTAATTAACACATACATTGACTATAGATAGATTCACATAGTGTTTTGAATGTATCATTCTTTAGTACAAAGGTTCTTATCCCTAGCTGCATAATAGATTTACATGGAGAGGAAATACCAATATGGGGGCCCCAACACAGATCAAACCTCTGGGGGAGATGGAGCCATCAGTATTTTTTAATGTGCCCCAGATAATGCAAGTGTGCAGAACATTTTGAAAATCACTATTTTAGTATATTTAAAAGGATGCAAATTATGCATAAAAAGCTGCCATATTATTTACTTGTTTGTTTATTGTTACACTCAATAGTATTTCTTATTAGTTTGAGATGTACAGCATAGAAAAAGTTGCCATTTTATTTTTTCTTTATTTTATTATTGACATTATTACAGATGTCCCGATTTTCCCCTCTTTGCCCACTTTCACCCAGCCCCTGCCTCCTTTTCCCTCTGAACACCTCACTGTTGTCTGGGCCTATTCCTTGCTCCCCTCTGACAAGTGTCAGTCTGTTCCGTGTGTCCATGCCTGTTTCTATTTTGTTCATCAGTTTATTTTGATCATTAAATTCCACATGTAAGTCATATCGTATGTCATTTGTCTTTCTCTGACTGGCTTATTTCACTTAGCATAATAATCTCCAGGTCCATCCATGCTGTCACAAAAGGTAAGAGTACCTTCTTTTCTATGGCTGCATAGTAATCCATTGTGTAAATGTACCATAGCATTTTTATCCACTTATCTACTAATGGGCCTTTGGGCTGTTTCCAGATCTTGGCTATTGTAAATAATGCTGCTATGAACATAACGATGTATATGTTCTTTTTGATTGGTGTGTCTGGATTCTTAGGATATATTTCTAGAAGTGGGATTGCTAAGTCAAAAGGTAGTTCCATTTTTAATTTTTTCAGGACACTCCATACTGTTTTACCCAGTGGCTGCACCAGTCTGCATTCCCAGTAGCAGGGCACTAGGGTTCCCTTTTCTTCATATCCTTGTCAGCACTTGTTTGCTGTGTCAACTTTAAAACTGTTTCCTTGTTTTAGTGGTCATGATTCCAAGTCACTAGGGAATGACATGATGATATTTTAATTTTTTTCTGAGTTTAGTCTCATCAGATTGTTTTTAATTATTGTTATTACTACAAATCTACAAATTTTTGTCCCCTAGTTTGAGTGTTAGATATTCAACTTATCTCTATTTTTTAAAGAAATGTAAGATTAGGGGCATGATACATCAGAATTTATGAGAAGGTTTGAGAAGATCAATTCCTCATTGAATTGATTTTTGATCAGTTAATGTTGGAAATCAGCTGTTTTCATGCAGAGTCTGACTACATTGCAGTTTGTTTGCTTTTGTTTTTGTCTTAATAGATCACATAGGCAAAGGCCTCTGCTGAGAATTCATTTTAAAATTCAGTATTATTTAAATATTTTCAATTTACATTCACATCTTTAATACACTAAAGTATATATATAGGCCTGACCTAAATAGTTGATAATGTCATTTAATTATTTGTACAATTCTAATACCTATGTTGTACTTCATATACTTGCAATGATAATAAAAATAAGTAGATGTATCAATGTGGAATAGCAAACAAAAATGCCTTCAGGGTCCTGGCAAGTAATGATGGAGAAGGATCAGAAGTGAGGCAATCTAGAAGAAGGAGTGTTATAATACAAGGATTCTAGTTTCAGCTAAAATTGGAAGCCTCTATTCTACTCCAGAAAATTTTTTAAAAATTGAGGGTCAATTTACAGACAGTGAAATGAATGGATATTAAAGGTAAAGTTCAATCCATGGTGACAAACACATGCATCCATGTAACTCACATCCTTATCAGGACATAGTACATTTCCTTAATCTCAGAATTTTTTCCCATGCTCCTTCCAAGTTAATGCCCTGCCCAGCTACATTTCCAACAAAAACAAGTAGTGATTGACTTTCTATCAGCATATATTAATTTTGCCTATTCTCAAACTTCATACAAATGGACTCATACATTCTGTTTTTTTTCTGTTTTTAAAATCTGAATGTTGTTGAAATTTATCTATATCACTGCATGCAGAAGTAATGTGTTTCTTTTTATTGCTGAGTAGCATTCAATTGCATGAATCTATCACAGATTATTTATCCATTCTTCTCTTAAAACAACTGGGCTGTTTCCAGGTTTTGGCTATGATAAAGTTCCTATAAGCATTCTTATAAAAGGTTGTGGTAGACATATAAGTTATTTTTTTATATAAATCACTAGGCATAAAATTACTGGGTCCAGTTGGTTTTGACAAGCAGGAATATGGGACTACTCTGTACAGATACTAATGAAACTATTTCATAGGTAGTACAAGACTGAGAGGATGAGAAGATGTATTGATGGTAGGAGCCAGAATTTTCCCTCTGGAAGAAGGAACATACAAATGTGGAATAAATGAAAATGGACTGGCATAGATGTAAATTTATGGTCCCTAAGGTATGTGTTTATGTGTGCATGAAAAATTAGACATGCATATCTGCATGCATTTATGTGTGTATGTAAATATATATGTTTAGAGGTCTGTCCAGAAAGTTTCCAGCCATTGTTAATATAACAAGATGGTTTGCACGACATCGATGTAAACTGACAGCCAAGGAGAGTGGACTGAAATGCACATGCATGAACAATGACAACTTCACTATACTAGTCAGTGGGGGCAGTAAATGCCATTGAGAGAGCATGTGTACTGTGTGGCCATCACATTCAAAATGACTGAGTGAGTAGAGCAATGAATCTGCATCAAACTTTGCATTAAGCTTGAATTTTCCTCTGTGAAATTATTTAAGTGATTCAGAAGGTCATATCTATGGGCAACTGATGATTTGCAATTTTAACATGAACACACCCGCTCATGTATCATGTCTCATGCAGGGTTTTTTGTGAAACATCAAATCACCCAGATGATTTAGCCCCACTTGGCATATCTACTTTTTGCCAGCACCACTACTCTTGTGTTTTGAGGCTGTTATTAAGTAAAATAAAGGTTATTTGAACACAAGCAGTGTGATCTGATAACAGATGGCGACTACTAAGTAACTAATGGGTAGGGAGCTCCACATCGTGGAGATATTGGACAAAGGAAAGATTCACATCCCAGGTTGGATGGGGCATAATAGCATGAGATTTCATCATGCTACTCATAACCACATGTAATTTAAAATGTATGATTGTTTATTTCTGAAATCATTCATTCAGTATTTTGGGATATTGGTTGACTGTAGGTAACTATCTGAAACCACAGAAAGCAAAATCACAGATAAGGAGAAACTACTGTAGTATATGCATTCAGGTATTTCTTAGCTCTGTCTGCCCAAATTGCTTAGAAACAACACCTCAGTAGGAATTAGTACACCCAGAGCCCAGATCTTGGTGTCCAACATGCCCCACTAAAATGAAGGAGGGTTCCTTTGGAAAAAGGCCAATTTCAATGTGAGGTCAGAGGAGGAACAATTTGAGCCTAAAATATCTTGTTGTGTCAGAAAGTAAGAAAGTGTTCAAATAAATAATTTAGGTATGTTGTTCAAATATGGGAATGAGCTTGAAGGTGCTCCCATTGACCTAAACTGGAATAATTTGAGAAGCAAAATAATCGAAAAAGTCATAAATTATAAACCATTGGGGAAAAATAAGAATCTGTGAGTACACACTGTAGGGAGGGAAAGAAACAGAGAGAGAAAGGAGAAGAAATTATCTTCCTTTCTGTAGAATACCACTCAATGGTAAATATGGAAGAAGTGCCAAAAATTTTAAAAATCACCTTTTTTTATCCATCATAGTAAATAATGGCTCAGGTAGGAATTATCAATGAATGTTAAAGCTAGAAGGAAATTTTGATTAGGAGCAGGATATTAGCTTAGTCTTAAAGTATTTCCGCACAGATTGCTTATTTGCCACAAGGAAAAAATAGTAACTATGCAGCAGAAAAATTGGGCAACAGTTTGGGTAATTGAAATTCACCTTCCCAATAAAGGCGATGAAAAACATGCGGCTTCCAATGTGATGCCCTGAGAAAGACTTGATATCACCTGTATAGTATTCTGGCCTGGAATCTATGTCTGAGTCTAATCATGAGGAAACAGCAAATTCCAAATGAGAAATTTTCCATTAAAAAAGGTAAAGAGGGTGTTGATTGAATTCAAGGCACCCTCTAGGGAAATGTTCCACATTAAAGTATACCAAAAATACATGACCAGTAAATGCAGTGATTTTTGACTTGACCCTGTAATAGAGATTAAAAAAAATACTCTGAAGGACAGTATTAGATTCACTGAGAAATTGGAATAAAGATGGCAAATTATATCAGAACTTTTCACTGTTATTACATGAGAATATTCTTACTATTGGGAAATATACAATGAAGTATTTGGGGGTAACAGTCCAAAATGTATGCAATTTACTTTAAAAATTTTCAGAAAAAAGCATTGTGTGTATACACATATTACATATATACATATGGAAACAGGGTAATTAAAGAAGATGGGAAAATTTTAACAACAAACGGATCAAGGCAAAAGCTTTGTGTTCTTTAACTGAGTCTGATTTTTGAAACTACTCTGCAAGTTTGAAGTTATTTCCAAACAAAATTTTTAAAAAATAAAAGCTATATTTGGCAAGACCCTCTCTACCTCTGAGCATTCGGTCAACATGTGTCTGGGAGTGTCAATAATAAACCATAACTGAGGTATCATTTATTATTTTATTTTTTTGTCTCCAGCCAGATGAAGCCATACAAAAGGAGAGTTTCAAAACCAGTGCCCAACTTCTGACCAAGATGGTGGCATAGGTAAACACAGATCACCTCCTTGCACAACCATATCAAAATTACAACTAAACTATAGAAAAATCATCACTCAGAAATGTCATAAATTGTGATGAATGGAAGTCTGACAACTACAGAATTGAAGAAACCACATCTACCCAGACTGGCAGGAGGGGTAGAGACTTGGAATGGGCTGGTCCCACATCCATGTGTGGTGGATAAAAATTCAGGAGGCATATGTTGGGATTGGGAGTCCCAGCCCCATACAAGGCTCCTAAGCCCAGGGTTACCATGCCAGAAAGGTAAGCCCCCATAACTTCTGGCTGCAAAAACTAGTGGGGATTGAGTCAGTGGAAGACACTCATAGAGTCCCAGGCAGTTCCTCTTAAAGAACTCATACCTGTACTTACTCAGACTTACTCCCTCTGAGCTCTAGCACTGTGGTAGCAGCTTGAAAGACACTAGTGGCACACATGGAGGAAATGAACTGTCTGGCATCAAGGCGAGAGCTGGGGGACTGCTTTCTCCCAGACAGAAAAGCAGGCAGAAGCCATTGTCCCTATTCTGAACCCTCTCCCCATTCAGCCAGAGGCAGCTGGTGGGTGTTATATCTGAGACTCCATCAACCTGGCTAACACTGTTTGCCCCACCCTGGAGATTCCCTGAGACTCTATCACACCCAAATTACTGGCACACCCAAACTGTTAACCATGACTTTTCCATATGAATAGCTGGTCTTGGCTCATGCTTCACAACTTCCTAAATCCTATCAAACAAGCAATAGCTAGACTCAGTGAGCCCATAGCTTCCATCTTGTTTGTTAAGTGACCCCAGGCTGAACACTAGCAGCAGCCAGGCTAGATTCACTGCTTGGCTTCACCTGGGAGTCTCCAAGCCCAACACAAGTGGCAGCCATCTCTAATTGCTTTGTAGTTCATGCAGGGTGGCCCTGGGAAGAACACAGGTGGGAGTTGAATTTGGCCTAAATTACCTGGCAAACCCCAGGCCCAAGGCACCCAGGGGACAGCTATAGGCCATGTCAGAGCACAACCACCCTGCCCCTGCACAGGTGATCTTCCAAGAAGGGAGGAGGTTGGTGGTCGGTGGTCAGTGGTCATAGCTAGTCCTTGTAGCTGACTGGCCTGGGTAAATTCCTCGCACTGACTTGCCAACAGCAATCAAGGCTCAACTACCAGAGGTGCACACATGAAGGGTGAACCTCTGGTACTCAGGTTGGGTGATAGGAGAGGCTGTGCCACTGGACCCTACAGGACAGACACCTACTACATTAGGCCACACTACCAAGACACAGAGTCAAAGCAGCTCTACCTAATACATAGAAACAAACACAGGGAGGTTGCTGAGTTGAAGAGACAAACATGGCCCAAATGAAAGAACAGATCAAAACTCCAGAAAAAGAGCTAAACAAAAGGGAGATAAACAATCTATAGATGAAGAGTACAAAACACTGATTATAAGGATGCTCAAGGAACTTGGTGAGGACCTCAGCAGCATAAAAAGACCCAGTCAGAAATGAAGGATACACTAATCAAAGTAAAGAACAATTTACAGGGAAACAACAGACGAGTAGATGAAGCTATGAATCAAATCAATGATATGGAACATAAGGCAGAAAATACAACCATGCAGAACAATAAGAAAAAAGAATTTTTTAAAAATGAGGATAGTATAAACAGTCTCTGGGACAACTTCCAGCATTCCAACATGCTCATCGTAGGGGTTCCAGAAGGAGAACAGAAAGAGCAAGAAATTGGAAATCTATTTGAAAAATTAATGGAAGAAAACTTCCCTAATTTAGTGAAAGAAATAGACATGCAAGTCCAGGAAGCACACAGAATCCCAATCAAGTTGGACCCTAAGAAGACCATACGGACACATACCCTAATTAAAATGCCTAGGGTTAAAGGTAGAGAGAGCATCTTACAAGCAGCAAGAGAAAAGCAGAGAGTGATCTACAAAGGAGTTCCCATAAGATTGTCAGCTGGTTTCTCAAAAGAAACTTTGCAGGCTAGAAGGGATTGACAAGAAATATCAAAAGTCTTGAAAAGCAGGAACTTATAGCTAGGATTGCTCTACCCAGCAAAGATATCATTTAGAATCAAAGGGCAGATAAACAGTTTCCCAGACAAGGAAAAACTAAAGGAGTGTATTATCACCAAACCATTACTACATGAAATGTTAAAGGAACTTATTTAAGATATAGAAGATAAAAAACTATGAATGGTAAAAAGACAACCAACTCAAAACTATCAACAACTGAATCTGAAAAACAAAAACTAAGCAAACCACTAGAACAGAAATAGAATACAGAAATGGATATCACATGGAGGGTTGTCAGTGGGGAGGGGGTGAGGGAGAATGAGGGGGGAAGATACAGGGAATAAGAAGCATAATTGGTAGTCATAAAATAAACAGGGGGTGGTTAAGAATAGTATAAAAAATGTAGAAGCCAAAGAACTTATATGTACAACCCATGGACATGAACTAAGGGGTGGGAAGTCTGGAGGGTGAGAGGGGGTGTGGCAGAGGGGAGATAAAGGAGAGAAAAAAAATTAGGACAACTGTAATGGCATAATAAATAAAATATAAAAAGTTGCTTAGATTAGCAGAGTTTTATAACAATGTTCACTTTCTGTGGATCCATCTTAATAGGTTTTTTATTCTTTTTACTTTGTCTAAATAACATTTTTAATAAATTTGTTCACTTGGTGTGCAAATCAACATCAACGGCTCTGAGATCTTGTGTAGTTCTCTTTATTTTGAGATAGACTAAAATGATCTACTTGAACATCATGCACATGACTAGATAAATAACACAAGATACATCTATTATGCTTCTCCTCTGCCAAGCACTATTTTAAGCACTTTGCATATATCAGCCTATTACTCACAATTCTGAGGTATGTCCCTTATCCCTATCTTTATGGATGAAGGAACTCAGTGGTGGAGAGATTAAGTAACTTGTCCAATGGCACACACTAGTAAGTAGTAAACTGGACTTTGAACT
Source organism: Phyllostomus hastatus (assembly GCF_019186645.2). NCBI lineage: Eukaryota > Metazoa > Chordata > Mammalia > Chiroptera > Phyllostomidae > Phyllostomus > Phyllostomus hastatus. The sequence goes on along the minus strand of NW_025333932.1, from coordinate 10,024,339 downwards.
AGGCTGTCTTACTGCTCTTAACCACCACATTATATAAAAAATCAAAATTATTTTCTGGGATTGTTTTTGAACAAAAACTAGTCACCATCTATCTCCACCTTTTAGGAAGTTTGAAAATATTTTTCAAATCTAGCAATATGTATCACCTGCTGAAATCATTATTTTATTTTTCTCATTATCAGTGCAGTGCCATATTTCCTGCTATGAAAGCAAAAAAGTACCTATGATTGTTAATAAAAGTACAATTATATTTATTGAAGAATACATTTTATAGCAAGTCATATTACCATAAACTATTAAAAATGGCAGTTTTTCCAAAATTATATTATATTGATTATGCTATTACAGTTGTCCTGATTTTCTCCTTTTGTTCCCCTCCACCCAGCAACCCCCACCCCCTCAGGCAATCCCCACACCATTGTTCATGTCCAGGGTCATGTGTACATTCTTTGGCTACTCCATTTCCTATACTGTACTTTACATCCCCGTGGTTATTCTGTATCTACCTATTTGAACTCCTTAACCCCCTTACCTCCTCATCCATTACCCAACACCACCGTCCCATCTGGCAACTATCAAAATGCTCTCCACATCCATGACTCTGTGTGTGTTCTACTTGTTTGCTTAGTTTGTTTTTATATTCAATTGTTGATAGATATGTATTTGTTGCCATTTTATTGTTCATCATTTTGACCTTTTTCTTAAATAAGTTCCTTTAACATTTCATATAGTAATGGTTTGGTGAAGATGAACTCCTTTATTTTTTTCTTGTCTGGGAAACTCTTTATCTGCTCTCCAATTCTCAATGATATCTTTGCTGGGTAGAGTAATCCTGGCTGTAGGCTCCTGTTTTTCATGATTTTGGATATTTCTTGCTAATCCCTTCTAGCCAGCAAAGTTTGAGAAACCAGCTGACAATCTTATGGGAACTCCTTAGTAGGTAACTCTCTCCTTTCCTCTTGTTGCTTTTCAGATTTTCTCTTTATCTTTAATCTTGGGTAACTTAATTACAATGTCCCTGGGTGTGTTCTTCCTTGGGTTCCCTTGATTGGGACTCTAAGATTCCTGGGCTTGCATGTCTATTTCCTTTGACAGATTGGGAAAGTTCTCCATTATTTTTTCAAATAAGTTTTCAATTTTTTGCTCTTCCTCTTCTCTTTCTGGCACCCCTATGAATCAGATGTTGAAGTACTTAAAGTTGTCCCAGAGATTCCTAACCCTCTCCTCATCTTTTTTTGAATTATTGTTTCTTCATTCTGTTCCAGTCGGATGTTTATTTTTTCCTTTTGTTCGAAATCATTAATTTGAGGCCTGGTTTCCTCCCCTTCACTGTTCGTTCCCTGTGTGTTTTTCTTTATTTCACTTGTATAGCCTTCATACCTTTTTCATTTTGTGACCAAGCTCAATCAATTCTGTGAGCATTTTGATTACCAGGGCTTGAACTCTACATCAGATAGATTGGTGATCTTCTCATCGCTTAGCTCTCTTTCTGGAGTTTTGCTCTGTTCTTTCATCTGGGCCATATTGTTTTGTCTCAGCACACCTGTCATGTTGTAAGGAGATGGAGACTTAGGTATTTGTCAGGGGCGGGGGGGAGGGAGGGCAACCTTCTTTGCTGTGTTGTGGCACTGTCTGTGAGGTCAGGGTCAGAAAGAGAACAATGCTGCTCGCTATCTCTGTTCTAGTCCCACTTTCCAATGACCTCTCCTGTGACACCGGGAGTTTTTCCTGCCTTTGCAACTGCCACAGAATTTTACTGCTAGAGGTCTGGCACTTTGCTTCGGGTCCTTTCCCCCAACCCCCATCCATCTCCGCCCCCACCCCCCCACCCCCTGCCCCACTGGTCTGGATGAATGTGACCTTGGTTGTCAGAGTTTTCTGCAGTTTGATTTTCTGGCAGTTCTGGTTGTTTATTGTTTTTAAATTGGTTGTTGCTCTTCTTTTGGTTGTGCAAGGAAGTGACACTTTTCTACCTATGCCTCCATCTTGGCCAGAACTCCTGATCTAAGCAACTTTTTAAAATGGCAACTTTTTTGCAGTTGATAAGTATCTACTGAAACCTAAATAAGTACATTTAATCCCTAAAAGATACATAATTTATCTAATGTCCATCAGACAGTCATTGAAATACCCAATGTAGTTCTCTTAGAAGCAGTGGTGTACTGAGCTGGCTTAAACTGTCCCATAAAAGCTGACTGTTACTTTTTCAGGAATTTTACATGTTGGTTGTTAAACTATTTATAGCATGAAATCAGCCATGATGGAAGAATTTACACTAGGGAAATAGTCAAAATACAACTGGTTGGGTTTTGTTTCTAGAGTAAGTGGTTTGAAACACTTCTTAACAAACCACTTCCCAGGAGAAGCATAGCACTTGGATTTTATTAATGAGAGTCTTAGTTTCATATTGATCATATATTTTTAATTTTTGACTAAAGATTTTCTTTGTAATTTCTTGAAACATCACTCCTGCTTAGGTTTTAAGATTATTTCTTCTAAACCAGGTGGCACCTCTCTAAGTATGGCTATGCAGTAGAATCATCTGGAAGTTTTTTGACATCCCAACACCACGATCTACTGAGTTGTAATCTATGTGTGATGGGTGAGACCCAGTCATCAATGCTTTTCTTAAACCACCAAAGTGATTCCAATGCATGTCACATTTGAGAATCACTGTATCAAGTCTTCCAAAGTTAGAAATTTAACATAGGCTATTATCATGTTGCTATCAATTAACATAGAGTAAAAATTCATCAAAGTCCAAAAGTACCAAATGTCCCCAGTGTGACACTAAGTAACAGTAGGTAGTGAAAATACTACCAGAAAATCAACCCAGATGTAATCAAGTCCTTTGTTTAGGAAAGCAAGTGTTTACCTTTTATTTTTGTCATTTCCATGGGAGCAACACAATTAGCCATTATCCATGACATATGGAAAAAGTGAAGATTTAAAAATAGCCAAATTGGATCAAGAAAGGGAAAAAACTATAAAATAATGCTAAACCTTTAAAAATATAAATCATCATTCAGCAGAATTTAGAAAGTAAGGTCAAATTACTTTTAAAATGCAGTATGGGACTCATTTTTGAAATAGCATTTCCCACATTTAGCTATTTATTTATTTATAAAAGGATCGACCCTAGCCAGTGTGGTTCAATTGGTTGGAGCATTGTCCCATGAACCAAAGAGTGACAGGTTCAATCCCTGGTCAAGGTGCATACCTAGGTTGTAAGTTTGATTTCAGTCAAGGCATGTATGGGAGGCAACCAGTCAATGTTTTTCTCTCACATGGATGTTTCCCTTTCTCTCTTCCTTTCTCTCTAAAAAGTAATGAAAAAAGAAGTCCTTGGGTGAAGATAAGAAAAATGTTTTAAAAAGGGAGATCCATGATGGATTGTAAAATTTCAGGTGCCTGTTATGTGGACTGGAATTTTGGCACATTTATTGCAGCATGAGATTCTACCCTTAGTCACTGGTTGTTCACAACATTTCACTTGCTCTGGTAGTACAAAGTGGACATCCCAGCAGTGCCAAAGGGTTGATGCTCCTATGGTTAAAAGGTCTTAAAAACAAGATCTGTGACAAGTTTAAGTTTTATGTCCATTAACAAGATCATTGTATTGTTAGAATTTAAAATGAATATGATTTTTTGAATAATCAGGCATTTGTCATTAGAGTACCATTATTCTTGATCTGCTATAATTACATTTTTTCATATTATTAGTGCATATGAATTGTATTAAATATGTTAAATAATGTAGAATAAATTAATGATAAATTTTAATTTTAGGATTTCCAAAATAAATCATTGGGGGTCTTGTAAATTTGGCATCTGGAGAATATTCACTGCAGTAAAAACCAGTACCAATTTAGATTTTTACTCAATTCTATCTTGCATTATGTCACATTTGATATATTTCAGTCCCTTCTCTTTCAGCTAGATTATATGCTGAAGGTCAGACTGGATCCTATACTGCTCTGTGTCCATGAAAGCTTCCAGAAAATGTGAGGTCACAGACAACTATTCATTAAATACTTGACTGATTTGGGGAGGTTCAGGGCCCTTACTGCATATGTCATGTGCTGGAGAGGCAGTAGGAGGATAATAGCAAAAACCCCACAAGTGTCATGGGAAAACATGGGTTTGAACTTGGTTTGGCCATGTATTACCTGTGTGGCATTAGGTCACAAACTCTTACTTGCAATTTTCTAATGTGTATGATGGAGCAAAAGTAACTTCCAGACACATTGGGTGGGGGAAGAAAAAATATGAAGTGCTTGAAAGCACTTCGTAAAGTGTAAAGCATTATTCACATATAAATATGATCAATATGTTATGTTCCATATAAATATGAATCATTCTATTCAGTATACAGGGATATTTTTGTATTTTTGAGTGTTATTTTTGATGAGGGTGCTCCAAATAATGACTGTTTATAGAACCATTATTTTTATGAGGCTCCTGAATGACTAGTTGTTTAAAAAAATGGAGAGAATAAAGTTAACTATATTACAGTCTTGATTCATTCCACTAGTAAAGAAAACAGACAGACAAGAGGCTTCAGCATCTGAAGTCCTGGTTCTCTTGCCCAGAGCTAGGTCACCTTGAGTAACTCATTTACCATCGTTAGGCCCCAGTTTCTTCATCTTTAAAAGAAGGACTGACCTGGATCTCAATTTTTTTTAATTTTATATAATTATAATGTTACCAAAGAGGGGGCCTGGTCTTGAGTGGGTCTGCCTAGGGCTGACATGTAGTGTATGGGTTCTTGACTTTGTGTAGGAAAGATTTCACAGCATGAGTCTGGGGGACTATGCTGGGAACAGAAAAACAAGGAAGGGTTTAGCATATAAGAAGCAACAGGAGAGCCTAGGCTGAGCTGTCTTAGCTCACTGAGAAGTCAGAGAAAAAAGGGGCCTTGGGGACAGGTTCAGGGAATTAGCCTGGGAAAAGCTGCCACTCCCCATTGCTCCTCTGATTGCAAGTCTCAGGATCCCTTAGAGTTTAGGAGATGCATGCCTATGGGGGAAAGGAGAGGGGAATGCCACTGGCCACTCCCCAGAAGGATCCTGTGAGCAGTGTCTTGTGTTTGAGGTTTTTATCTCTCTCTTGCAGGTGGGAATTTTGGGGAAGTTCCCAGGGGAGGGTTTCAGCAGAATATTCACCAGTTCTCCAGGTGTGCCCTTTCAGGGTCACAATCTCTACTGATTGGTCAGTGCTAGAGCAGGAGGTCGTTAGTCATTGCAGTGGTCCTGGGGTTGTCTACCTGGTTTTGCTGCTTTTCTGGGCTTGGAGCTGAAATACAACTGAGATCTAGATGTTATCTCTGGGGAGGTGACCTTCTGCATCTGGCTGTAAATTGCTCTACCAGTTTGTTCACCTGTCTGTCTGTTTCCCTATTCCACTTACCAAGGAATTCTCCTGGCTTCATACTATCCTGCCTCAGTATTTAATATAATTGGCTATTTAATATTGAAATAACCTTATGATGTTTGTAAACTTTTCTATTTTAATAGCTGCTTGCTTCCTGAAATTCTAGAAGTTGTATATAGACAGAGATAAGCATTTTATATTTTTTCCCTTCCCCATCTCACCCCACCAATTTTCCATCCAATAAATCTCTCGTCATCCTTCAATCCCATGATGATTTCTCTGAATTGTCTCCAAGGAGGAGAATTTAAAACTCCCTCCACTGTCTTACAGCAGCACTATAACAATGTATTGCCATCACTAACTCTAGATTGAGAGCTCAATTGAAGAAATTTATAATTTTTAAATTTTTTAAATTTTCAGCCCACACTGTTGGATTCCTTGAAGAAACTTTGTAAATGTTTGTTGAATAATGAATGTATGAATGAGTAACACTCACCAATTCTGACCACAGCATCCTTTGCGAAAGGCCCTCCATGCTGAGTTTGAAAACAAATGGGTAGATTTCACACAGTTTAGCCAAGGTAAATTATTTTCTCGAATTTCACAGACAATGAAAAAGAGTGAGAGGCCACTGTTAAAACATGCTGTCACATGTAATGTTCCCTGCTTTTCTTTTGAAATGGTTAGGTCTGGAATGTTAAACTATAAACAGGAAATCTGTCCCTGTGTCTCTGGTAGGTCACATGCTGGGCCCAAGGATAGTTACATACAGGATTCCTGTTAAATTCCTGATTCCACAAGGAAACTTGAAGGATACTCTTACTTAGAAATCATAAAAGTCAGGCCAGTCCATGGATTAATAATATGATTCAGATTTAATTCAACATGTAACGTGGAGTATAAGTTACATCTACCATTGCCAACTGCACACTCTGCATAGAATTCATGTTGATTTTAGATTTTTTGAATTGCTGACATGAGTGCCAAAATATTTGGGTGGAGAGGACAGAGGAATCATCAGGAAAGCACAGACTGAACTTCCTTTCAGTTCTCTGTGTACTTGTGAGCTGTATTTATAGTTCGTTAAATCTAGAATTCCTGCAAGATTCATCAGAGATCCACAGTCAGCCTGCTGATTTGTATCTGTTTTACTGAGTTAGGTGTATGAGATCACTTTCAGTGAGACCAATCCACATACAGCAAATGTCTACATAGAAGCATCTTGGTCTCATTTGGATCAAAACTCTCTAAATAGACGGTGGATGAGATGGAGAGAAGGAATTTGAAATAACTCCCAGGTGTGCAGAAAGGACATAAATCTATCCTGACAAATGAGGCTCTCCTCCCTAGAGAAGGTGGAAAGAAGTATCATCAAATATTCAGCTGGGTCTGTGACTTTTTGCAGGATGTACTCCAGAAAGTAAAAGGATGTTCATAAACCACTAGAACACCAAATAATTTCTTCACCCAGCTTTCTGGATCCCAATGAATAAAGTGAAAAACACATTATTTCCATAGTCATTGTTAACAACATTGTGTTAAAAACACCACTTTCAACTAGTACCCTGCTCAATAAACCATAGCCTGAATTCAATTGGCAGTCATTCAGTCAACAAACATTATTGCTAAACAATAATGATGAGAGAAGGCTCTGCCTTCATTTAACTGAGTAACCTCAGGGAGACCTGGAGGACAAAAACATGCTGAGGGTAGTTCATTGAGAACAAAACATACACTTTTAGTGAGTTTGCGTTGCGACCCTTCAAGGCCTGGAAGGTTCATAGTATTCATGCAGATGGAAGAAAATGCTCATAGCCATGGGGATGCTTGACATGCCTTTATTCACAGATGGGTGAGCCACACACAGTGCAAGCTGCCTGTCTCCTTTCATGGCACATGTCATGGTCCTTGCTCCCCAGTGTGTCACCCACTGTGACACCTGTCCCCTTGCATGTCTCCCATCATTGCCCTCAGCAGGGAGTCCCTACCTGTTTAAGTACTATAGGGGATCAGACCTGGAACATAACATAATATAATTCTGTGCATGAGAGCCCACATCATGTTATGGGAACAGTTTATCGACCCAGTCTCAAGGCCATGAGAACACAGATTATCAAACCCCTCCAAGGCTGTGGGAACACTGCTTCCCCTAGTTACCCAGACACCTGGGTGAGGAAGCCAGATTGCCTCCACTTATCCTATAGAGTTGTTTGTTGTTCTTTGAGGACAGGTTTAAGGGCAACAGTAGATGTGATCTTCTTAAGCATAAATGTTCAATAGTCCTGGCCTATATTATCCACTGTTTTTCATTAATAATTTTTCCTAAAGACAAAGAAGACTCCTTAGAGGTGATATTATTGGCATTTCTATACCTGGGTCTTCATAACACAACTTCAATCAGCATTTCCCTTAAGACTTCTGTGTGGCTCAGCATTACCTTGTTGCAGGCAAATTACTTACTCTACCCTATAGTCACAGACTAGGATACCTGAGGGTCTTCACAAAAATGAGTGTCTTATATGCCTTGTAGCAGTTTCATGGCCAAACATGACCAAGCATGGGGGTGTTCATAAGTACATGGAAAATCTTCCTGCATTGAAAGAAGATGTAACAGAGGATTGAAACCAAACCACAGAGAGAAGGCAGTGGGTGGAGAGAAAAACCCCAAAGTGGAACCGAAGATTAAAAGCAGTTTGTTCTCTTTGTGAAGAGAGGGTTGCAGGAGGACGGAGCTTGCTGAAGGCAGTCAAAGAGCATGTGACTCAGCAGAAGGCAGCTTGTATAGACCATACCTGGCTCACATGGAGGCTGTAAGAGGGGCAAAGGCAAACAGGGCAGATGCCGGCCCTCATTGGTTGGAAAGGTAGACTTCCAACACACTGACTTCCAGCACACATGGGATTTGGGGAGAGAATTTTTAAACAGAATGCGGTCTGAAGCCACTTTCTCTGGCTTTTTGCACCACACTGGCGAGAGAGGCAGATGCCAGGACTGCTTTGGCTTCAGGCTCTACACAGTTGAAAGTCAGCTCCCGGAGGCAGGGTTCCACGAGGGATGTGTGCCTTGCTGTGTGCCAGCCCTTAGGATGCTCTGACCCGGTGCAGCACTGCACATGGGTCCTGGACTGCTTCCCCTCTCTCACCCTGAGAACAGTGCACGGAGGCTGAGAGCAACACACGAAGATGTGAGCTGGGAAGTTCCCTGCAAATGGAGCTTCCCCTGGATGACTGCCTGGAGTGATCCCGAAGCACAGCCCAGACCTTGAGGGAGAGAGAGTTGCTGTTGGAAAATTGTGACTCAGGCACCAAAGAGAGAGATGGCCTGGAGCTGAAGAGATGGTGACCCATTCAAATGACAACTTTGGGCTACAGATAAGCAATAATGGGGAACTTCTGGACATGGATTTGGACTTTAATCTTCCTGGGGGTGGCTGGTTTTCTATGTTTTGCAGGAGAGGTTGGCAGGAATGCTTTCAACCCCTCAAATTGGGAACCCTGTTAATAAAAACCTATTTCCTTCCCCACAAATCTCCAAATGTGTTATGTGTATACATGGTGATAAACAGCTGGACCCCAAGCTGCCTGTCACTTTCCATTATCTGGTACAGTAGGAACCCTTATGGCACTCAGTATGGGTCTTTTCTGTTTTTACCAAATTAGGTTGATCTGGGGAGCCACTTAAGTACAAAGGTCAAATTCTGCTTTTGCTTTTCTAGATAGCCTGCATGCTTAGTAAAAGGTATTAACTGAGATAGTCTGAAGAAGGATGCTGAACCAAAGGCAAGATAAATTTTAAATGTTTAAAAAATAAGTTAATTAAAACACACAATTGCAAGCTTTCTTAAAGTACATTTTTTTGCTAACAATATACTTGATTAATAGGTTATGTTCTGGAAACAAACTTTTTGTAGAATAATACAGACTAAGTTGTTTTAGCTGGTACTTTTCAATGTTTTAAAAATGTTTTTTATCTCAAGAATCAGAGGGAGCAAAGGAAAGATTTCTTTCCATTATGTCTTAGAGTTTAGAGCAATTTGAGTGCAAATAACTTGACAGAATCCACCCTACTCAGGGAAGTCACAGCTCCTGTGTAGACAACATGGTGCCCTCATACTCAACAAATTAAAGCTCTTCCTCCAGTGATTCTATATTAATATTATTAAAAGATGAATGGAGGCAAATTAAAATTTTAAGAGTTTATTTGAGGAAAAAAAAAAGATTTGAATCTGGCAGCCCCAAATGGAAAGTGGTTAGAAATGCCCCACCCACAGAAGCTCAGGGAGAGACTTTTATAAAGAAGAAGCACAAGCAAAGCAGCAAAATTATTTGATTGTCTGTAGCTTAGAATTGACCTCATTAGGAAAATCCCAGTGGCTGTTTGTGACTTACTGTCCTTAGGTTTTGATTTATTAACCTTGAGGCATTTACAAGCTTTGGTTTTAGTTTGCTTCTATAGGCTGCTAAGACATTAGAACCACTTCAGTCTAATGTCCTTGAATAATTAATTTTACAGCATGCATAGAATGAAGAAAAGAGAAAAAGTAATTTTAAATGGACTGAAATATTTTTAATAGTTCTTAGGGGAAGTTCTGAAAATTTATATCACTTCTTTTAAGTCACATAAAGATCAACTTCAATAGACAATAACTTCTCTACTTAACTTTGCCTATGTAAAAAATACATAACATTCATTGAGCTTTTACAATATAGAAACTATTTTAAGTGCATTACATACATAATCATATTTTATTCTTACAATAACTTATAAAATAGGTCCTTTAAAAAATCTATTTTACAGGTAGGACAACTGAGACACAGAGTGGTTAGGGCCTTGCTCAAGGTCATACAATTGGTAAGTAGCAGATCTGGAATTTGAATCAGGTCAGCTTTCTTAAAGCCAGTGCTAGTGACCACTGCACACACAGCCAGATATCAGGTTTCTCTTATTTGTTCCTCAAATATGATTACTAAATGGCATCTTTTAGTCAAGCTGAGCTGTTAAATTAGCTTAAATAGCTTAAGCTAATCTATTAAAACCATTTTCTTTAAAAAGTATTGTATTGTTTGACCTGCTATTTTACTTCTAGGGACCTAGTTTAAAAAAATTTGCAAAGATGTGTCAATGAAAAGATCAAGGGAAAACCAGATTTTTAAAACATTTGCATGCATTTGTATAACAGCATGTTTAAAACAATGACATGGATCTATATTTATTGACAGGAAAGATAATTACAACATACTACTGGGTGAAGAAAGTTTACAAAATAGCATGCAGAATTTTATCCCATTTGGGGGATAAATATGTATATATAATGATTATGTTTATTAATAAATATTTATTAACTATTCATGAATGAAGTTACATGTTTTATGTATTAATTTATGTAAATTTCAAAACAACCTTCGGGAGTAGGTACTATTTTTGTTCCTGTTTTACAGATCCAAGAAAGTGAAAGACTGAACTATGTGCCCATTAATATGAAGAAATCACCAAAAAAAATAACTATTTCTGCATGGTGGAATTTGGGGGAACTTAAACATAATTTTTTGTATTTTACATTTTCCCAAATGAATATTAATTATTGATGTACCAGAAAAATATTTTTATGTTGAGAAGGAAGTTTTTTATTGACTAATTTGCTTTTTCTACAGCTATCACAGAAACTTTTTTCTTCACAAAATGATCTCGGTAAAAAGGGAAATAGTCACAATAAATCATTTCCTCTCATGGGTCTCACAGCCTCTGGCACCTGTTCAATTATGGCTAGGAAATGTGATTTAGTAAATTTATCCAGAGAGTGTATTAGAAAATAATATAAGACTTTTTGAACTTGGAATCATCTTGGAAGTTGCTTTTTCCACCACCTTTAGCATTGTGGCAATGTCACTGGTCCTGGAGTCAGGTGAAGCATTCCTTGAAAGTGGGAGGCCACCCAGGTAGTAATGAGTTATTCACAAGCACCCACAATGCTCTTTTTGGAGGCAAGCACCTCTTTCAGTTCTGTGTAGTCAAAACCAGAAACAGATGGCCCTGGATGGGTAGTTCAGTTGGTTATAGTGTCATCCCAATATGCAAGGTTACAAGTCCAATCCCTGGTCAGGGCACACACAAGAATTAACCAATAATGCATAAAAATTGGTGGAACAATAAATTGATGTTCACCCTCTCCTCCCACCCCCATTCCTCTCTTTCTAAAATTAGTAAATAAAATTGTAAAAAAAAAAAACAGAAACAGATGAAGTTATAGAAATATGAGGTCTGTCCAGAAGGTATCCAGCCATATAATATGAAAAATAGAGACATTTATTGAAGAAGATACAAGATACAAGAAACATTGTACACAGGACAATGACACCTCAGTCCCATTCAAAGAAGGCACCTTGGGACCTTACATAGTACTCTCCCAATCACCATCAGCTGCTCCATCATATTTTCCTGAATCTCATCAACAGTCTGAAATCTCTTCCCTTTCAAAGGTGATTTTAGTTTTGGGGAAAGCCAGAAGTCACAGGACACCAAATTTGGGCTGTAGGGGGCTGAGTCATCTGGGTGATTTGATGTTTTGCCAAAAAAACTCTGCATGAGACATGGTACATGAGTGGGTACATTGTTAGAACAAAGCTGTCAGTTACCAGGTGCCCATAGCTGTGGACTTCTGAATCATCCGAAGAGTTTCTTCACAGGAATGTTCAAGCTTAATGCAAAATTTGATGCAGATTTGTTGCTCTACTTGCTCAGTCATTTTGAATGCAATGGCCACACACTACACGTGCTCACTCAGTGGCATCTACGGCACCTATTGACCAATACAGTGAAGTCATCAGTGCTCCCACATGTGCATTTCAGTCCACTCTCCTTGGCTGCCAGGTTACATCGATGTCACGCAAATCATTCTCAATGACTGGTCTTTTTCAGGACAGACGTTGTATACTTGGTAAAGACTTGGTACTACACCTTTGAACAATTACAAACTGGGAGACTGAGAATTTGTCACCACTGTTAAAAATCCCCATATATGAAAGTGATCATTCTAGGGCAATAAAGCCTAACATTGACCTTGAAGTGCCAGTTGGGTATAGACTACACCATTACACAGACCTGCCCTTGAACTACTCTCTGCTAAGAGCCTCAAAAATTCCTTTCCAATAAAATAGGAAATTAATATAAGAACCAAACTATTGAGTATTTCTGTTTTCTGATATTCTCAATATTTGTGATTTTTAAAACTTTACAATAAACAAAACTATAGAACTACAGTAGAGTTCTCATTACATGATTGAGATTCACTCAACAGGATTGGGAGTAAAAAGGAGAAAACTGTATTTGAACAATGATTAAAATAAAATTAAAAAAAAAGAGATTCACTCAACAAAGTGATTCCTCTATAGGTCATTTTAATCAAGGGTCTGGTATCCAAGTGGAATGACCAAATAAGCAGCAAATCTTAGAGAATGTTGCCTCAACATAGTTTAGGGCTATTTAGCTTTATTATAAAGCACAATAGCATGTTTTCGGGAGTGGTTATTTTCATAATAACAAAATAAAGAGCCAAAGCATCACTGCACTTCAAATAATATGTGCAACACTTGCACATTTGAACTGGGTCAGCAAGAGCTTGTACCCTTATAGAATTACATATTTTAAGAATTTCACTATCTGCTCTTTGTTTGGAGTGGTTTATTATAAAGTTATTTTCTTGACTCCTTTACCCACTTCGGAGAGCTAGATTTCATAAATAGTTGTAAGTCAGAAGAATCAACCTCAGTGACATGGAAAATTATTCTGAACAATGCATAATGTCATGGCAGGCTACCAAACCACTGGGAAAATGTCAAAAGGAAGTCATTTGGTTCTAAATGTGAATGACAAGGATGTTAGTTCACAATGTCCAATCAAGACATGTTATACTGGGGTCTCAAGAGAAAACACTTTAAATACAGCTAAGGTCACAGAGGTGAATGATCTTATCATTGCTGGATCAGTTCCCAGCTGGCAGAATACAGACTACTTCCTTTACAAACCGATTTTCCTGGCTTCCTACTGTGAACACAGAAGATCCTGAGCAGGGCTGGTATGTTCCACATTTGAGGACCCTCTCTGTATCTCTTGCCCTAGATTTACTCCCCAAGAAATATGCTCAAGGAGGAAGAACAAGCCATGTTCAGATACTTAGCAATGTTACCAATGCAATTTCTTAACAATGTAGCATTCCTCTAGTTCATTTCACCACCATGGTACCAAGATGAAGGGACCACAGACAGGAAGGCTCTGTCTTTCTCATTCCTTCACCTGTGTCACCTCCTCCCTTGACTCTGTCCCTTTGATCCACTGCTATTCAGCATGCAGTCTAGGGACCAGCAGTATGAGCATCCCCAGGGTGCTTTTAGAAATGAAGGGTCTCGGGTCCTGCCCAGATCTGCTGAGTCAGAATCTGCATTTAATGAGGTGCTTCAGGTGATTCCTGTACATGTGACAATACATAGAATATCCTTCTAACTTTGTACTTTGTCCTGATGACAGGGTAGCTTAGGACATTGATCCTTTTTGGTATTTTCATTTCTACTGTCATCCACTATAATTCAAGGAATTAACAATCTAGAAATCAACCCTCTTCTCCCAAGCTGATATAAGACAAATACAGTACAACCAACATTTGTTTAACCTTTTACTACTTAGTACATACTTTCATAATCATGTCCAATTGGTGCTCAAAGCATCCCTGAGATACAGTAGGCAGGGATCCCAATTCTCATGTTACAGATTAGGAAGTTATGGTTGTCAGATGTTAAGTGACAGGCTCCAAATCACATACCACTTGCTTTCTGACTCCTTTTCTCCCACACTATGATGATCAGACAGAAGCTCTAAAACTAGAAATGCATGGCTGCAGAATAAGGCTAGGAAATAAAATAGAAGTCACTGGAAAAAGTGGAAATCAGTTGCGTAATTTATAGTCACCTTCTCTGATTTCATCCCCCAATGCTAGGGACTTACAAATGGATCTATTAGCTTTTCATAAAAGTATTTGGCCTCTTTTTCAAGTAGGAGCTGAACATAATCCTAAGCAAGGGAAGATGGGAAAGCTAGCCATGCACATGGTGTCCTGAGAGTGGTCCCCACAGGCTCACAAGCAGGAAGCATCCTGAGTCAGGTGGTCAAGCTGTGGCCCCACCACAGGTCAGTCCTCTAGGAGAGCAGTCCCCAACCTTTTTGGCACCAGGGACTGGTTTCAGGGAAGGCAATTTTTCTACAGACTGGGACATGGGTAGGGGAGACAGGAGGCAGAACTCAGGCACTAATGTAAACAAAGCTTTACTCACTTGCTCGACACCTCATGCTGTGTGGCCCAGTTCTTAAAAAACCACGGACCAGTACTGGTTGTGGTCTGGGGCTTGGGGACCCCTGCTCTAGGAAATTTTTAGCATCTGTTTCACCAAGTTCACACGTTTCACAACAGTCAGTCATGAATGATATGACCACCACACTTTCTGAAGAGATCTCTTTCTAGGCAATAGCCACATTTGCTTTATATATTTCTGTTTTTGTCTGATGTTTTCCAAAGCTTATTATAGCTTCCAAAACAGCTTCACTTTGGGGTGTTTTCTCATTAGGAACAGACAGGCAAGTTTTTCAGAGAACAGTTTCTCTGCCAAACCATTGCCAGGTATAGTTCCCTCCATGTCTGGAGCTGCCCAGTGTGCTGGTGGAATGGTCAAAGGCTGAGCCTCTGTGCCCAGATTTCTGTTCTAACTGCAGGTGAGTCTTCAGCAGACCACCCATAAAAGGAAAAAAGAATGAGAACATCTTTGACAAATCAAATTCCATTACCAAATTTCTACAGGTTCCTTTCAAGAGTTTCAGGGTGAAAGGCAATTTGGCAATTTAGGAAGTTACTGAGCAACTTTGGGAATGCAGACCCTCTTGATACAATTTCCAAAATGTTTTCCTCCTCAAAATTCAAAGAAAGGGCCAGCACTCAGGGATGGTGCAGACTCCAACCATATCTCAATCATCTGTTTTGTGAGTGAGGGACTGTGTTCAAAGCATGGAAGTGCTGACACCCCACAGTGTGTTCATTATGGTGGGATTTCTCGATACAGCTGTGTGTGTCTCCCTGGGTCATGAATTGGAAGACGTCCCTGTGCCCAAGATGGAGAAACCAGTCTGCAGAGCCAAGAATGAACAACTCTTACCACTGGGAGTAAACATACTCCCAGCTAAACATGGGAGAGACAGCAGCCGATCAGCATCAATTGAGATCTGTTTTAGGAAGACTCCATCAAACACTGGCAATAGCCAGGATTACCTAAAAAACTTAAAATCAATCATGGTCCAGTATTTTTGCTCTTTACATTTTGGTAATTTGTTCTTTATATTTCTGAAATACAGTATTCCAGAGCTTCTATGTACATACACCTTCTCTTGACTATCACACTTTAATACTTAGTATTGGTTTATTTTTAAATTCTATTATTTAACTAATAAAAATAATAGATGTTACAGTGAACATGAGACATGGGTAAAAATTCTAGACCATGAAGACTTTTCAGCATGAAGACTTTTCACGCTGCAAATAAATATATTTGTTTGTTGTTAGTCTTGCTATTTATGCTGAATGTGCTTGCAAATCTACCCTGGATCTTTGTGTCTGTCTGGAGTTCTCCTCTTTCCAAATCTGATATTTTCTCCTTCGGTCTCTGATTTAATGTCAACCTTGGAAAAAGGGCTTCCTTGACCATATTATCTGAAGTAGATGCCCATTGTCCTGGCCAGATGGATCAGTTGGTTGGAGCATTGTCTAGCACACCAGAAGTTTTCAGTTTCGAGCTCCGGTCAGGGCACATATGGGAGGCAACCAATTGAGATTTGTCTCTCACATCAATGTTTCTTTCTCTGTTTCTCCCCCTGCCACCTTCCCTTTCTCTCTAAAATCAATCTGAAAAAAAAAACCATATCCTTGGGTGAGGATTAAAAACCAATAAAAGTAGATGCCCCTTGCTAATCTTTTATTTATTTAATTAATGTTTTATGTCATTTGTTTATTTATAGCAGCTATTATCTGTTTTGCATTATTTCATGTTTTGTTTACTTGTTTATTGCCTGTCTCCCCCGGCAGCATGCAAAGTCTCAAGTCAGGAGTCTTGTTTGCCTTTATATTTTTGCATATCGAACTTCTAGCCCAGAGCAAAGTAGATGCTCAATAAATATGTGTTGAATGAATGATTAGACATTTGACTATTCCTTATTTGTTTATTCCTAATAGCAGAAATTTAAACATTGTTCTAATTTAATTTTCTTTATTATTCTTTAAACTATACCAAGATTTTTCATCAATTTTTTTAACCTACATACACATATTACCATACAAAGTGGCCATTTTAACCTGAGAAGCATCTCCTAAATTTGGGAAATATATAGTCCTCTTGGTTCTGAAATCTGACTTAAAAATGAAAATGGTTCCAAGAGGAACCATTATCCAAGAGGTAAACTCATTGATAAAAAGACAACATTCACTTTTTAAATACTGGTTACAATCAATGACAAAAAAATCAACTATTTTTAAAAACACTGCCAAGTCCACGGTTTAGTTAGTTTTAAAGAATATGTCAGGATTTTAAAATTCTTGCCTAAAATTCATCAAGTCAATAAATATTTCTTGAGCTTTCCTGTAGTTAATTTGATTGTTCCCACTGCAATTATAGAGGTTTAGACACAGACAACTTTGATGATTCCTCAAATGGAAATTACACAGAAGGTCATGAATAGCTTTCCTCTGCTTATGTCACAATACACATCCAACCACAAATCTTGGGTGGGTTATAAAACACTGGAGTTACCAGATTTGTTTAAAGCTGTCACTGGCATCCCATCTGCTACAGAGGCAGAAGTGATTCCTTTGTTCTTTTCACTCCTAGTAATGAACCTGAATTTTAGTTGGGCACATGAGCAGCAGAAATAAAGATGGGATTTGTCAAAATAAAGATGACATTTTCAAACACTTTTGTAGCTTTATGTGGTCATGTGACAGGGTTTTAGTTCATGGATGTGAATGTAATCCACCTTATCCAAAGGGTCACATCATTAGCCCTGGTTGGTGTGGCTCAGTGGATTGAGTACCAGCCTGTGAACCAAAGGGTCACCAGTTTGATTCCAAGTCCGGGCACATACTGGGTTGCAAGCCAGGTCCCCAGTGCAGAGTGTATGAGAGGCAACCACACATTGATGTTTCTCTCCCTCTCTTTCTCCCTCCCTTCTCCTCTCTCTAAAAATAAATAAATAAAATTTTAAAAGATCACAACATTAAAGGAATGGTTGTACCTCCCTTTCCCTTGAACACTTTTCTGTTGTCTAGAATGTAGATTTTGTAGTAAGACATTCTGTACCATATCTATGAAGGAAAGGTCCTGGAAAAAAAGGAGCCAGGGAGATGAAGGAACCTGGGGCCCTTCTTTCCTCATTGAGGAAAGATACTCTATGGCTTAGACTTTAGCACAAGAGAAATAACTACCCATCTTCTTATCCCACTGCTGCACCAGCTGCCAAGTTTACATCCCAAGTGATGTGCCTTTGTAGAGTTCTCATTCTTATGTTTTCCAAAATTCTAAATAAAATAATTTATTTGATTTTAAATTCAAATTGCTCCCCTGACCCAAGCTTTCTATTCTCCCTGGAATTTCGTGGGTATTTCCAACTGGATATACCTTGGAATGAAAGCTATTTCTAGTGTCATTGTGGAGTGACTATATAGGTGCTGGAAAGCCATCCAGGATGATACTCTAAATTAGCATTTTTCAACCTTTTTCAACACATATAAACTAATTACTAAAATTCTGCAACACATCAAAAAAATATATCTTTTGTTGATCTGACAAAAATAGGTATAATTTTGATTCATTTGTACTGGATGGCTATTGTTGTGTTGGTTGTTGTCATTTTTTTTAAATCTGACAATCTAAGGGAAAAGAGGTCAGTGTCCCTGACTAAATAGTCAGGTATTGCATGTTTTAAAAATTCTTGTGGGCACAACAGTTGAAAATTGATGCTCTAAATTAATCAAACTTACTGAAAAGAGCTGGTTAATACTGAGACCAACTCTTCAGGAAGGGAAAATTCTTTCCTCCCAAAGAGAGTTGAGAAAATAAACTGAGACAAGTATTTAAAGCATGACATCCATGTTTCAGAACACACCAGTATGTAGAGCATTCTGACCTCGTCCTTTTGCACAAACCTTTGACATTCAGGAAATAGAAGCACATCAAGCCATTTGAAGCCAAATCTTTGTGGAAAGCTCTGGAGGAACAGAGGGAAATGCTTACATATAATCTGTGCCAAGAACATCTTTAAATTAATTTACCACTTTGAGAACTTTCCTTTATTTACAACATAGAAGTCATATTGGTGTGGATATTATTGTATTCCTCAGACACTACTGATTTTGGAACCCACAGGCTGACATGAACTGGGCCCTTAAAATGGGCTAAGTGCTTTACCTGTAAGAACATACTTATTTATGAGAAAACTGAGGCACAGAGAGATGACATAATTGTCCAGAGCCCTGCAGCTGAAAGCTACAGAACCAGGCTGTCAAATATAACTCTAGAACTTCTAGTAAAAGAGTCAACTTTTGCCAAGATTTAATTTCAAGTCAGAAACTTGCTAGATTTCAGCTACTTGGAGACCCCAAAAGAGGTCAGAGCCAATGTTCGTGTGGATATCAAGCCCTCTTGTACATAGTCCTGTATTCCTTACCCCTCACCATTCCCCAGATCCTGAATTGCACTTGGTGCTATTAAACATGATTATCTGCTTTCCTCTGCCTGCAGGCTAAGGGCCCTCATGTTGGGGACAAATGCTCTTTTTCTTACATGAAGTCTAATAACTGTAACTCTACCTGTTTGCCTGTTCAACCACAGAATGAACATTTATTTTCTTTCATTTCCCACTCATGTCCATATCTTGCTATGCAAACACAAAAGGAAGACAGAACCAAGCATGCTCCTGGCTACCCAGGGTACCAGCCTTCTTTTGCTTCAATATATGGGCTTAAACACTTTGCACAATGAAGCCACAGTGTTTTCTAGGTTGAACTTCCATTGGTGTGCTTAAAGTACCTCATACAATCAACAGTGATTCTTCTGTCCTGACTGTGGGTTCAGTTTTCCACTAAGAGCTGCTGGGCATGAAGGTAAATGAAAAAGAGGCTGCTGACAAATCTACTGCTTTCCAGCCTGCCAGTACATGGGACAAGCTGAGAGGGCTGTGCCCTTTTCCAAGCCTGACTTCAACCTTCACTGGAATATAATAAGTTGTGCAAGAGAAAACCTGGACAAAGGAATGGCTATTGAGGTCTAAGCTGACTAAGAGTTAGCATATTTCCTACTATAGCTGGATAGCTTCATTCACAGGCACTGAAATTTCAGTCATGACAGAACCAGGAATAGTTCTTTAAGCATTTCATGCATGCATAATGACTCATTCTGTGGTCTACGGATGGCGTCCAAAGATTTTCTTGAACCATGATCAGAATATCATATGACCACAAGGGACCAGCATGTCATTGTCATTGGTGCTTTTATCAAATGCTGTCAGTTGCCCTTTTTTGGCCACACAGTAAATCCCTTTTGTGGAGTTGGGTGACTTTTTCTTGTCATTGAGGTGTGAGTAGAAGGAACACGTGACATTCTCAGGTTGTGTATTTGACCTCTGGTGTGAGAACCTCCTGGTTGGCTTGGCTCTTTGGTGCACAACCAGCACTGTTTGCCACAGTGGTTATATTATGTTGAGCTTAGATTCTTGAGAGGCACAACAAATAAGTAACCAAACAACATTAAATGTAGTGTGTTCTGAGTGAGTGACAACCCTTTGTGCTTTTAAGCCATTAACTCTTTTGAAGGTTAGAGCATAATCCATACTAACCTGATGGGTGTAGAAATTAGTATACTTAGACTTCTGGTCAAGATAGAGGTGTAGGCAGAAACACTTTGCCTCCTTGCACAACCATAAGAAGGATTACAACTAACCTCAAAACAAAAAACACCTAGAACTGCCAGAAAATCAAACTGTGTGGAAATCTGAAAACCAAGTATTTAAAGAAGACATATTCATCCAGATGAGTAGGAGGGACAGATAAGGGAAGCAGGGCAGAAAGGATGTGGTGTAGTGGCAGTGAGAAGGTAGTGACCAGGTGGTGGTAGCCAGTGGAATGGGAAGTCCCATGTTAGGGAGACCTGGGGAGTGAGCCCCAGGCCCAGGCCAGACTGCACAGCCCAGGGCTCCTGTGCTGGAAAAATAAAATCTCGTAACTCCCACCTATAAAAACCAGTGGGGGCTGAGGGGAAGAAGAAACTGAGGGTCTTTCAGGAGAGTCTGTTTACAGGGCCCACAGGGTCCTAGAATGTATGCAAGCCCATTCACTCTGGGAATCACTATCAGGACAACAGCTAAAGGGGCACCAGTCACATAAGTGGCTAGGAGTGGGGCAAGTGCCAAACAAGCCTCCAGCTGTCAGGCGGCAGCATTATCCCCTCTATGACCCCTCCCCCACATACAAAGACACAAAGTGCTGAAGCAGGCTGTACTGTCCTGGAGGCTACCTAAGGTTCCGTCCCATGTAATGTAACAAGTATGCCAAGACAAGGAGTCAAAGTAGCTCTACCTAATACACAGAAACAATCACAGGGAGGCTGTCAAATTGATGAGACACAGAAATATAGCTCAAATGAAAGAACAGAACAAAACCCCAGTAAAATAACTAAGTGAAATGAAGATAGTCAACCTATCAGATGCAGAATTTAAAACACTGGTAATAAGGATGCTTGAAGATCTCACTGAGTAAGGAAAAACCATAAGGGAAGAAATGAAGGCTACACTAAATGAAATAAAGAAAAATCCACAGAGAACCAACATTGAAGAGAAGGAAACGGGGGTTCAAATCAACAAACCAGAGCATAAGGAAGAAATAAACAGTCAACCAGAACAGAATGAAGAAACAAGAATTCAAAAAAAATGAGGAGAGAATAAGAAGACTCTGGGACATCTCCAAAAGTGCCAACATATGAATCATAGAGATGCCAGAAGGAGAAGAAGAGCAAGAAATTGAAAATTTATTTGAAAAAATAGTGAAAGAAAACTTGTTTAGCACAGTGAGTCCCAAACAAGTTTGACTCAAACAGGACCACACCAAGACACAACATAATTAAATTGCCAAAGTTAAATATAAAGAGAGAACCTTAAAAGCAGCAAAAGTAGAAAGTAACCTACAAAGGAGTTCCTATAAGACTAGCAGATGATTTCTCAAAAGAAACTTTGTAGGCAAGAAGGGACCTGCAAGAAGTATTTGAAGTAATGAAAAACAAGGACCTACAACCAAGATTACTCTATCCAGCAAAGCTATCATTTAGAACGGAAGGGCAGATAAAGTGTTTCCCAGACAAGGTAAAACTAAAGGAGTTCATCATCACCAAGCTTGTATTATATGAAATGTTAAAGGGACTTATTTAAGAAAACGAAAGAGATCAAAACTATGAACATTAAAATGCCAGCAAACTCACAACTATCAACAACTGAATCTAAAAAGCAAAAACAAACTAAGCAAACAAGCAGAACAGGAAAAGAATCATAGAAATGGAGATCGCATGGAGGGGTATCAGTGGGCATGGGGAAGGAGGAGAATGGGTGAAAGGTACAGGAATTAAGAAGCATAATTTGTAGGTACAAAATGGACATGGAATGTTAAGAAAAGTATAGGAAATGAAGAAGTTAAAGAACTTACATGTACAACCCATGGATATGAAGTAAGGCAAGGGGGGGATTGCTGGAAGGAACAGGGGTACCAGGCAGAAGGGAGTAAAGGGAGAAAAATTGGGATAACTGTAATAGCATAACTAATAAAATATACTTAAAGATCAGTATACATAATTAGGATGGAGCACCAAACTAAAATATGTAGCAATGCTTTAGGAACAAAGCAATAGCTGGTGAGGAGACTACTACTGGAACCCTGGAAGATGGCATTCTGTGTTTTTCAGTGCTGAAATACTTAGTAAATCTTACCTGAAATGAATCAATGAATCAGATGCATGTAATGTACTTAATAAACAAAAGGCCTTAAGAAGAGGTTTGAAAGCTGAATATAAGTAACACATGTTGGTTTCAGGGTGGAGGGGGGCAGCATTTGACAAGGTACTGAGTCTGAATCCCTGAGTGACTACCCAGACCAAACCCCTCCTGCCAATCTGTGATGGACCTGTGAAAACCTTTGCTCTTTTACACAACTGAAGTTTAAGGCATGTTTGTCACCATAGCAAAACTGAGCCTATCCTGACTGAAAGGTAGTCTAGCTGGCCTCATCTTTAAAAAGAAAAAGATGAAGATTTGATGAATACCCAAATATTTTAAAACTTTTTTTATTGTTGTTCAAGTACAGTTGTCTCCATTTTCTCCCCACCACTCCCCGCACCCAAGCCATCCCCACTTCCCACCTTTGATCCTACTCCTCTTTGGCTTTGTCCATGTGTCCTTCATAGATGTTCCTGAAAACTCTTCCTCCATTCCCCCTATTATCCCCTCCCCCCTTCCCTCTGGTTACTGTGTTTGTTCTTAATTTCAATGTCTCTGGTTATATTTTGCTTGCTTGTTTGTTTTGTTGATTAGGTTCCTGTAAAGGTGAGATCACGTGATATTTGTCTTTCACTGCCTGGATTATTTCACTTAGCATAATGCTCTCCAGTTCCATCCATGCTGTTGCAAAGGGTAGGAGCGCCTTTCTTTCTGCTGCATAGTATTCCATCATGTAAATGTACCATAGTTTTTTGATCCATTCATTTACTGATGGGCACTTGGGTTGCTTTCAGCACTTGGCTATTGTAAATTGTGCTGCTATGAATATTGGGATGTATAGGTTCTTTTGGATTGGTGTCTCAGGGTCTAAATGTTTCAAAGCAATTAAAATCAGTGTGTTTTGTCACTGTGAATTACTGTGTGTCCTTTTTGGCACCAAACAGGGTACTCCCCAGAGAGAGAGCTCTTTCTCCTTTAACCTCCTGTCAGAGCTTGTGCTCAAAGAGACCATAATGGAAGGTCATTTCCAATATTCCAGTTCAAGAGAAGGAAGACAAAACAGAAAACCCTCTGTTACACACAGGAAACACACCTTCATTAATTCTTCAGAAGCAAACATCTTAAAACAGCAGGAAGAAATCTGAACTGTTTACATGATTTCCAAAACCAAAAGCATCTCTAGTCTGCTGGGCATTTCAGAAGGACCTCTGTCTGTCCATGTTTTAACGTCTTACTTCCTATTGGGTGAAACCACAGCAAACATTTTAGGTCAGAGGAACAGGACTATGGAGTGGAATGACAGCAGACTTTCCATGAGATCAAAGGATGATTTTGAGGGCATGTCTACTGGTTTCTCAAACAGAGTGTATTTTTCTCATGAGAATATTTATGAGGTCTTCACTGGAAAGTGGTTCTACTATTTTATGTATAAAAAGATTCTGTCTACCACACCAGAGCTATGTTTCTGTCCATATTAGTGACACAAATCAAAATAATTATGATTTCGTATTTTAGTGTCTGTTTTACACAATGTTGCACAGGTGGCATTATTAAACTGGGTTCCTTAGAAATTCCTCCTTTCTAGTCTTTTCCCCACAAAGCAGAGTCACTCTCTCAAAGCTTAACATCCATGATGGTTTTTCACTTTTTTGGGTGAGGATTTCATTTGAGAAGCTGACGAAAAATATAAACTCTCTTATACACAAAGGGCATATGTATGCACTTACGCTCATAAGATGCCCAGTACTATGGCAGTGCCTTCACAACCTCACCAGTACTGCTGGCTGCACTAAGCCACCTCTTTGTGTGAGATTTTCATGCCTTGTCTTTGTTTTAGATACATAATCAAGGCCTAGTGAGAAGGCAAGTACATGCTTCTGCATATATATACACATATATATTTTCTTGTATTCTTTCTTAGTAACTAACCCGTTTCATACAGAACAGCAGGGTGGAGTCCACACCTGATAACATGCAGGAAGAAAGCTGTCATTTCTGGAGTATTTCCATGACCTGGGGGAACTGATGGAGAGCCAAAGATTGGTTCTTGGCTAGTTTTTATCTGAGTTGGAACCTTGGGCTCAGCAGTATTTTTTCAGAAGATAAAATAATGTTCAACTTATTTATTTATTATCCCACACTGAAAAAATCCCCAGATTTGATTTTTCCCAGAGCCAAAGTTAGCGATGTCTCACTCTAAGTTGATGACTACCTCTTAGACTGGAGCAGTATAGAATTCCACATTTACACTCACTAAAGAGTAATGAAGGAGCTGGAACTATGCACACAATTCGAGTCTCACCCACTCCCTCTGGAATCACTGTTCCCTTCCCAGGCCTGTATTGTGACCACCCTTGGATTCAGGCCCACTCCCTCCAACATGGCTTGTTAATGTCATATTTCCTTCTAAGAGAGTAATCTCCTGTGATAAACAATAAGAGAGGGTCAATGGCCATGTAGAGAAGTAGTAGCTAATTCATTAGTAGAACTAATGCTGGGAGTCTACTTTTAGTAGCATGGGTATTTGGAGGAGGTGAGATTTCTGGCATGAAGTGAGCTCTCCTGCCAGCTGTATCTGGAGAATCTGGATTCAGAGTGGGGAGAAGTTCTCACTGTTAGTCAGATTGTTCCTTTTCTCATGCCAGTGCAAAGAAAAAAATCTAAGAAATAGAAACATGGAATGATTTGGGGGTGCTTCTTCTTTTCTTACTTTAAGAAAATGTATCAATGTTGCCTCTGAAACATAAAATAAGCCTCAAATTCCTCCTCATTATTAAATATTTTTAAGATTCTCTTCATCTGTCTCATTTTACAGTAACATCAGAAAGTATGTCCATTCCATTTTTTAAATAGCAACATCACAACTCTGTGTCTCCACTTCCCTCTGATGACTCCCCCATCTCTACTCTGTGTCTTCTGGTCAAACAGCCATCGCTCCTGCAACATACAAAATGCAATCATTTTTCTTGTTCTAATCACTGTCTGTATCCATGACAGACTGTTTTTCAAAAGTGAGGTAATAAAACCTTGACTCGCTTCCCTTTCGTTTGGAAAAACATGTTCTGTGTCACGCAAGCCCCAGAGGTCTCTGTAAGCTGCCTGCCAGAAGTCCTCACCATTGTCACAGCTGAATTCCCAGTGTCCATCATCACATTAAGCGGACAGAACAATACTCTGGAAGCTGCAGACTCAAGGCACACCCCCAGGGTTCTTTGTTATTTTCAAAAATAGTAAAATGGGAAAAAAGGCTGTGTGCAGTATACTTTATCAAGGAGGCAGGGAACTTAGGGAAGGAACTGGCAATGTAATTGAGCAGAGGCCTCATACAGTTTGTAAGTTACTTAACCTTTTTATGTGTTTAACTAAGCTTCAAAAAATAATAATCAGTTCAGAAAATTTACATCTCCCAGGTTCCACTTTCCCCTGCTTCTCTCCTTTCTAGCCACATCCACTCCTTTCCCTCAGTCTTTAACTTTATTGTCTAATCCAGCAATGAAAGCCTTGAGTTTTTTGAATTATTTCATTTTCTCAGGAAAGCCTTAATGCCATGCAGTAAATGTTTCCCAAATGCCTACTATCTTGTATTTCCCCCAAATAGAAGCTTTCAAGAAAACGAAATGAAAAGGGAATTAAAAGTGCTTTAAAACAGGAAACTTTGTTTAAGGTATTTAATATATAAGCATGTGGTCAAGAATATGACAACAATTTTGTTAATTTCAGACAAATTGATAGAGTTTTAAAATTTACTAGAGTATAAATTAACAAAATCAGTTTTTATTTTATTATTTCAAGAGCCTCAAAAACTAGCTTTTAAGAAAGTAAGGCACTGGTCCTGGCCAGTGTGGCTCAGTTGGTTGGGCATCATCCCCAAAACCTAAAGATCTCAGGTTTGATTCAGTCAGGGCACATACCTACATTGCAGGTTTGGCCTCTGGTCAAGGTGTGTACAAAAGGCAACCAATCGATGTTTCTCTCTCACATGGATGTTTCTCTTCCTCCCTTTCTCCCTTCTCCTCTCTCAAAAATCAATGGGCATGTCCTTGGTGATGATAAAAAAAAGAAAAGAGAAAAAAAGAAAGAAAGGCACTGATTTTCAGATTGCATGTTCCTGGACATGTTCCTGGAAGTCTGACAGCTTGGTTCTCAATGTCAATGAAAGGCCTTCCAAACCTTTGGAAAATTTTATGAGTTTATTTGAGCTAAAATGTTGAGGACATGCCCAGAAGCAAGATCTTGATAAAATGAAAAAAATGATCTTGAGAATGACAGTTTTGCAGCTTATTTTATACATTTAGAGCCAAAGAAGAAAGCATAAGGAAGGTACCTGAAATCCACTGATGGTAGATTTATGGAGAAGGGAGAAAGCAAATGGGAAGGAATCTCTAGGATTAGTGAGTACAGGATAGTTAACAATTAATATTTACAGCTCATGGAGATGGATGGTGTGTGGGGAACAAAATTACAATGAGTTTCCTGCTCTAGTGCCTATGGTTGTGCCAAGGGGTCTAGAAAAGAAAATTACCCTGACATTTCAAAGGTGTGTTATTCTAGAAGAGTAAGAACAATGAACAGGCTCATTAAGGTAAAGACTGGCCTTTACTAAGGAGGCTGTAAGCCTGGGGTGTGACAACCTGCCATGACCTACCCAGGTAGGAATTTATGATCAGACCATCTTGTAAGGTTACTTTTGGTCACTGAGCTTGTCAGGTTTATTATATGGCCCCTTTTCATCACATTTATTGCTGATTTTATTTAGGCTTCTCTGGATTCCTTATAGACTGTACAAATGGAATGAATTTATTTTTATGTCTGGTTTCCATTTTCTCCATCACATCAGTTCATAATCAACTTTGATGGAATTCCTAGCAATATAATTTCAGACATTTTTTATTGAATTTTTGCTAGTAGCATTATGTGACTTCTGCAAAAACTTCATTGATTGTCCCTTAAA
Source organism: Phyllostomus hastatus (assembly GCF_019186645.2). NCBI lineage: Eukaryota > Metazoa > Chordata > Mammalia > Chiroptera > Phyllostomidae > Phyllostomus > Phyllostomus hastatus. The sequence continues at coordinate 9,996,957 of NW_025333932.1, read as the reverse complement.
TGCTTTGAACATAGGCTATTTGTGAATAGTCCCAGGGACTAAAATCACCCACTCATGTTTTTAGCATCAAGTGAAAGAGAAGTTGTCTTTTTTTCAGAGTAGATTTTTGTTACTTGACCAAGTTAAACTTCTCTTACACATTTTCCTTGGAAAGTGGATTCCCATATAACAAGGACTATTGTAAGTGTGTTAGGTATGAATGCCAAGGAATAAAAAATAAATCAGTTAATTACCTTGAAAAAATAGCCTAAACCCTTAGCTGAAAAAGCAATATCTATGGGGAACCAAAGTGCTGAAAGAATCTTTCTTTCTGCCAATATCTGAGGTAATTTTCTTCAGCATTGTGGAGAGCTGGTAGAACAATTTGCCTCTTTCTTTCTCCTCCCCATTCCATGCTTGAATTCTTGCCAGAGGGTGGGGTTTTCTCAGAATCAGAATGTGGGCTCAGTTCCACTCCCTGTTGTTTACTTTGCCCATTGTGTCCTGAAGAGTTCCCAGAAAACTAAAATGCTAAGACTAAGGGAATTCAGAAAAAAAGAAAGAAAGAAAAGGAGTTCTAAGAAGCTAGCCTTGAGCATACATGGCATCTGTATCCAGCTTCTGAAAGAGATTAAAAAAACTCCAACGACTATCTGAGGCTGACTACCAGCATGATTCCAGGATCATTGGACCTCTTACAGTCCATAAGTTTGGTCCAATACAATTGCCCTATTTCTACAGGAGGTAGGTGGAGGGTAAGTGAAGTAAAATGTACAGCCTTGAACAATATGATTTGGATGAGAGGCGGGAAAGAGAGAACTTCTTGCTACATCACCTCCTCTTCAGGGCACAGGGTTGGAAAACACTGGCAAAGTTGATGTGGAAATACTAGTAACAACAACACTAAACACATTTGTTCATTTGTAGCTTCAAGGCACACAGCTTATTTGTAAAATCAACTAATCCAATACCAAATTTAACCTGTCTTTGGAGAAAAATGACTAAAAAAACTTTCTTTTTTAATTTTTGTATTATTGTTCAATTACAGTTGTCCCCATTTCCCCCAATTACTTTCCCCTGCCCTATGCACCCCCACCTCCTACATTCAATCCTCCCCCTTTATTGTCTTTGTCCAAAAACATCTTTCAATGAAATATTTTTCCATACAGATCAAGCTAACTTGACTGCCCTCTCAAGAAAATGATGTACAGCCAACTTTACTTACTGCAAAGAGTAAACCATGCTGAGAACCACAAATAAATGGCTAAATTTAGGGACATTGAGGAAGTAATTTTGTGTTAATTTAAAAATTAAACAGGGTTCTTCAGTGCATGGTTTGTGGAAATATAAGAAACAACTAATTTTATGAAGGAATTTGGAGAAATTTTATGGAAAAGTTGAAGGTGGCTTTCTCTAAAGCAGTCAACTGACAATGTAACCAATGAGAATGATTCTGCAAACATGGTATTTATAATATATTTTAAAATTATGTTAGAATAAAGGAACAGTAAGATTTTAATAATCAGTGCACTCAAAAGTGGCAATTAGGTAATAAAATTACCAGTGCATTTTTTTCCACATTTTGTTATTGTTCAAGTACACTTGTCTCCATTCCTCTCCACCACCACCACTCCCCCCCACCCCAGCCATCACCACTTCCCACCCTTGATCTTATCTCTCTTTGGATTTGTCCATGTATCCTTTATATATGTTCCTGAAAACCCTTCCCCCATTCCCCCCATTATCCCCTCCCACCTCCCCTCTGGTTACTGTCAGATTGTTCTTAATTTCAGTGTCTCTGGTTATATTTTGCTTGCTTGTTTGTTTTGTGGATTAGGCTCCACTTATAGGTGAGATCATGTGGAACTCGAGAGCATTATGCTAAGTGAAATAAGCCAGGCAGTGAAAGACAAATACCATATGATCTTACCTATACGTGGAAGCAGTGTATTTTTAGCACTACCTAGAGGTTTTTTAAGGGTCATTTGTCCTCTGACTCTCTATTCTGCTGTCTGAGCTTAGGGAGGGTTACTTGGCTTTCACTGATTCCTTGTGGCCCTGACCACAAAGCCATTCAATTCCTTTTGCCCCAATTCCTGGCTAACTCTGCCCACTGCAAACCTTGATTTGCTTTCTTAGCAACTGGATACATTATTCTAATTTTCTTCCACGATTACCTTAAAAATTAGTTCTTACATAGCATTTATCATATTGTATTATAGTCAATTCCTTTTAAAAGGAATTGACTATAATACATTACATTACATATACATTACATTGAAAAATACATTACATATATGAAAAATTATGCAGATTTATAGGTATAGTCTAAGAAATTACAGAGAATAAGAAGCATAATTGGTAGGCATAAAATAGACAGGGAGGGGTTAAGAATAGTATAGGAAATAGAGAAGCCGAAGAGCTTAGATGTACAACCCATGGACATGAACTAAGGAGGGGGAGGAATGCTGGAGGGTGGGGGTGCGGGGCAGAGGGAGATAAAGGGGAGAAAAAGTTGGGACAATTGTAATAGCATAATCAATAAAATATACCTTAAAATAAAGAATAAATCATTTTTTAATAAAGTACCCACCATTCAGTTTACAAATCCCATGATCACATCCTGCTTTCATTCCAACCCACTCCAGAGATAATCATCATCCTGCATTTTTAACAATCCCCTTGCCTTTCTTTATAACATTATCACTTCAGTATACACCCCTAAATCATCTATTTTATACATTGTATACCTTATGTATTCTTCAGTGACTGCTTCTTGTGCTCATGGTGTATTTTTGAAATCTCTCCTTGCTGATGCATGTAACCGAAGTTAATTCAGTTCACTGCTGGGCATCTTTCATGATATGACTGTAACATAAGTTATTTATTCAGGCTTTCTGGCACAGGTGTTTGGTGTGTTTCCAGGTTTTTAGTTAACAAGCAATGCTATTGTGGACATTTGTATGTATGCCTCCTGCTGTACATGTTCAAGGTTCCTTTGAGGAATATGTCTAGGAACTGAGTTTCTGAGTCAAAGAGTTCAAATTTACTAGGCAAGTCCAGACTATTCTAACATAGTTTTATCAGTTTACTCTCTCCTCAGCACAGGTGAATACCTCTATTGTTTCACGTCTGTGTAAACAACCAATATTTTCTGGCCTTTTAATTTTGCCAAGCTAGTAGATGTGAAATGGTTTTAATCTGCATTTCTATGATTAATGAAGTAGGCATCTCTTCACATTTATACAGGCCAGATCGGAGAACCCAGGAAAGAGACCCACACACATGCAGAAACCTGGTTTATGACAGAAAAAGCATTGCAAATCAGGAAGGCAAAAATAAACTGTAATAATTGATTTTCCTTGTGAGATAAACAATCAGATAGACTACCTACCTTATCTCATGCATAAAATCTTAATTTCAAGTGGAATGAAGATATAAATATAATAAAAAACATCTATGAATATAGATGGCCCCCAACTTATAAGGGTTCAACTTACAATTTTCAAATTCACGATGGTATGAAATTTATAGGCACTCAGTAGAAGCTGTGCTTTGAATTTTGAATGTTGATCTTTTCTCCAGGCTGTAGATATTAGATACTCTTTTGATGCTGGGCATCTGCATCGAGTCACAGCTTCCCATTAACCCTAAGATCACAAGGGTTAACAGTTGATATTCTACAGTGTGTTCATTGTGATAGAAGATTTTGTCCAAATGTGGACTAATTCAGATGCTCTGAACATATTTATGTTCAGCTAGGACAAGTTATGATGTTCAGTAGGTTAGGTGAACTAAATACATTTTCAACTTATCAATATTTTTATTCACAATGGGCTTATCAGGACATAACCCCACTGTAAGCTGAGAAACATCTGTATAAAACTTTTAGAAGAAAATTTAGAAGAATGCCTTTATTATTGCAATATTAAAAGATTTCTATAATGGGACACTAGAAGCACAAATATTACCAGAAAAATCTTTATAAATTCAACACATTGAAATGAAGTATACCCTTGACTCACTGAAGGTTCTCTGTGCTCCCTCTACCTTGAGAATTACTTACAATTTTCTCAGTAGTAAAATTAATGATCAGTTTTTATAATTGTTTGATAACTTGGGTTTTTCATATCCTTATTATTTTTTGATAATTTGTTTGGTCATGTGCTACAAAAGCCTATGACTACTGAGTTTCTATCTATTTTTCCTCATAGTTCTGGTACTTTTAAATTTATAATTTTGTCATATCATGTTTAATGGTGCATACATATTCTTCATTGTGGTCATAATGTTTACCACTATAAAGTTCCCTTCATTGCCTCATTTAATTCACTTTTCTTTGAATTCAGACTTGACTGAAATAAATATGACCATCATTGGTTTCACTTTGTGGCATTTGCCTGGGTTGCCTTTGTTCTTTCTTTTTTGGTCAGCCTCTCTGAATGACTTTGTTGCTCTCTTCTTAAAACAGTAGATTTACCTAATATATGTAACAGATATTTAAGAAAAAAACAAACAAGCATTTTTTTAGCTACTAAAACAGCAGCCAGGATTCTTGAGAAAATTTCCTAATTCATATTTCTTCCTTGTAAGGAATAAAGCAAAATGGCCCAGAGCCATCAAAAACATATTCACTATGCCCAAGAGGGACAGACAAGCAAGAGGTTACATGATTTTCCCACCAAAAAACATATGGAGGAAACTCTTTATAATAGTGTATGTATTTATTTTTTAGCAAATTCAATCATTCTTTTTCCTTTTAGTTACTGCAAAATAGAAGATGAAGTGTTGGACCGGCTCTGACTGTGGGATGCACCTGTATTCTGAGTTCAGTTAGCCTTCCATGGCCTTTCCTTACTTAAAAATATTTTTGAAGATAACAAGCCATATTCTTGTGAATTTGTTACAATTGTGTCATTTAATTACTACTCTACCTGTTTTCATCCTTCAGTCCATAGTTTTCTCTTTAATAAATGCATCATCACCATCATCATAATAATATTCTACAAAGGGCCATTCATTCATTCATTTAAAAATATTTATAGAGCTGTGCTCTGTCAGATGCTGTCTATAAATTCTTCACACACTTATATTCACTCTTCTGTGTGTGTATTCTATTTAATAAAAAGTGTGTGCATGTGTGTATTGTTTGACTTTGTTATTACAGCATGCAAAGAAAAAGTATGGCTTCCACAGCTGGTTGGTATGACTCACCTCCAGGCAAGTGAACCTCCTCTTAACCTCTGGAGCAACTAGCACTTTTTCTCCTGGTCATTTACATCTTCCTTACTGTCAACCCAATTGTTCAAGTAAATACCAAGGGGCCTTCCCACTTTCCTCCTAAACAAGTCCCATATCTTGTCTTTCCTCCCCAGCTGTAGTTCCATCTTGATCACCACAGGCCCCACCATATTGATGTGCACTGGGGTGATAGGCACACCTATCAGCCCAAGTGCAGATTAACCCACCAGGACATCTACTTCTTCTATCTTCCACCTTTCTCTCTGAATCTGCACATTCAGTGCTAAAACCTGTCCACACAGCCTCTCAACAAATGTTCAAATCTAGCACTGGGGGTCTGGTGTGTGCCCTCAGGGACAAACTACCTCTACCTGTCTCCCTGCTACCCCAGCCTCCTAACAGAGGAGATCAGAGCCTTCTTACCCCTTGCTGTCTTTGTAACAAATACAATAAAGCAAAATAATTATGAATTGTGTCCAATCACATGTTGCCTTCAGTTCAGGATTCAGCATTCAGCATTTATAAATGTGCTCATCTGTTATCAGATGGTAATCTGGTTCTTTTCTGCATAATGAGAAATATCACAATAAATTTAATGACTTCTCATGAAAACTTCTCAAATCAAAAAGCTTTTTTGTTTGTATTTAGATACCACAATACCCTGTTTGATAAACCATCTGTGCTAAGCAGGGCCTGAACAACTGAATTTACACTTAAGGAAGCCTGCCTCTGGTTTATGATGAATATGAAAGAGGATGCAAATTAGTTCCTAGAAAGTTCTGAGCCCTCCCAACTCAAGGGGTAATGTTTTCCAGAAGAGGTGGATAGAAACACTGTGTACCATCTATATATTACTCCATTGCAGTTTTCCATGTATAAGAAAAACCAGGAATGTGTGCCAGCTCAAGATTAAGTGGTGCTCAGGATTTTAAAATAATTAAAAATTAACAAGCCCAGTAACTTTGTGCAAATAGAGGTTGGTGTAAAAATGTCTCCATTGGGTACTCAGTTCTGTAAGTTCCCTCTGTCCTTTCTCTAGAAGTAATGTAGGGCAAGATTTGAGCCCTACAGCTGGTTTAGTAAATGAGTAGTGGAGAGAGTAGACAGACAACCCAGAATTACAACATTGGAGATCACTTTTGTTTCTTAAATGCAGACTTGATTTTACTTTAATTATCTTTACTTAGAGGTCATGTTTCATGAGGAATTTTACTTCAACAGTTTATGATACATGTGTATAAAATGCATATACCTGCATACACATAGAAAGAGTGACTCTCAAAAGAGGAGCTGTGTTTAGACATCAGTAGTGCTCACATAGGGAGGTGCTAACAGTGAACCAACTAAGATAACCAGCTCTGTGCCCAAACCTGTCAACACCAATATTTCTCATTCCATCATTATGTTTCTTAACTAACAAGGACTTTTTAGGCTGCCCTCATCATAATTTAAATTAACATTTGCTTGCTGTTAATCCAGAAAGCTAACCCTTTAGTTTTCTACAGAAATAGAACATAAAATGTATTTCTTTAGAGACTGGTGAATGGGCTTCTACCTCAATCCCTAGGCCTTACTCTTACTTTGGCAAATTTCCTTTAGTATCTGAACCTCTAGGACTAGTTCTGTTCTCTGAGGACGTGGGCCTGATCCTGAGCACCTGATAAGTTTTGTCCTCCATTATCTACTAACAGATGTTGTGTTATAATTCCAAGAGCCTGAATTTCTGAGCAACTCTATCCCTGAATTTCCCCATCACTGTAGTTTACTTTCAGTAAGATCTCTTATGACCTGGTCTTCCTTTAGTCAACACATTTTCCAAAAAATTCTGTGGAAATTGTGATATAAACCAGAGAGTGATATAAATCCTAGGAACAAAAAGATGAAAAGGACACAACGCTTAGGTATCTGGGTCTCCTTATTGCCTTAATGCCCTGTTTTGTCTTTTAGCTGAGATCTTCAGTTCTTCTGAACATCTCTGTTCATCATTAAATATGAGTGTCTTTTTTCTGATCCAAATTATCTGTGTGCCTCACCCCACTGTAGCAAAAAACCTATGCCTCAAAGAGCCTGAAATTAAAGGCCAGCCAGTATAATATATACTGCCAGAAACACAGGAACACTCAGAATCTTACAGTGTTGATTTTCTACTTATTGATTCTTTCCTTGGCTTATTTTCAGAAGTACTACTTTCTTAAAAATAAATTTAAAATATTTTACTTAGCAAACCACTCTTTCCTTTCTTTTCTCCTTTAAGACATTCTTCACTTAGCAACTTAGGCAACACCAAGCTTGTTCAAACAGCCAAGGATTTAGCTCTTTTAAGCCTGAAACTCCCCTTTGGCTTAGAAGTGGAAAAACTTGTACCTTCTTATCCTCCCCTGTTTTGTTTGTACAAGTTACTGCCTTGCTGGTTTTGATATTCATCAGGTATTTTACTTACTGAAAGTCATTCTTTCTACAAAAGCTCCACTTAGAAAAGCATGATGAGATCTAGTGCATTTCGTGCTTTGAAGAACAGAACTTAATCCAACATAAAGTTCAGGTAACAGCCAATCATATAACTGCCTAACCCCATTTTTTTTAACCTGGTTATTGTTGCTAGTGTCTTGAGTTCACAGGCCCTTTCTCTACAACCAAACACATTAATCGAATGCAAATGTCACCAACCTGTCTTTTTTCACTTTTCCTAGGGAGTATGTTGGAAGGGAAAATACCCTGTGCTTCCACATTACTTGCAAGCTTCTTGAGTTCATTCATTGGTCCATTGTTCATTTTCAATCACAGTTTTCATTCACACTCTGGTATTACCATGCCAAATTTGGTTCAAAGCCCCAGAAGAAATGTTTTCAGAATTTTTTAATCTCTCACCCCACCATCTACCCAATTCACATGTGAAAAGTGTTTTCACAACTACATTATTACCAGGAATTAACTTCTTTCTACTGCAGATCCAAGTTGAATGAACTATATTCAATCACTTTCCTTTCTCTAAGAAATAGAGTGATATGAGGAAAGGCAGTCTCCAAGGCAAAGTCCTGGCTGCTGACTTTCCAATGCAGGCTAGATCCAATCATATTCCCATGTATTCTGAGGTGTCATCCCTAAAAAAGTCCTCAAAACAACATGGTTGTTTTATGATTGTAACCTAATAAATATTCCCTAGGACACATTTATGGTTTCTGGACCTTCAAGAACTCACAATTTCCATCATCTGAAAATAGTGATGGAATGAATTTAATCATTTTGAGGACCAAGCAATAAACCCCACTTCCTCCTTCATTCCTTGGGATTGCCCCATGAGTAATGTCTCTGTAATGTTCAGTCCTTTCTTCTGATGATTACTTTTTCTGGACAATTCTCAGAGAGTGCTACCTTATCAATCTCTCAGGTGTCTTCCTTTCCTCTCATTGCTACATCTTCATAGAATAGTCAAAATGCTCAAAGACTTTGTTTGTCACCTCATAGTAGCTTCTTCACTCCTTTTAATTTGAATTCCATCATCACCAATTACCTAGAGTTTCCAAAATCACCTGAAGTTCTAAATATCAAAGGTGTTCTACTAAGTCATCAGGATTTTACAACATTTGACTATGTGAATTTATCTTTCTCCATGAAATTTCCCCCTCTTGGTTTCTCCATTCCTCATTAAAAGGAGACATTTACCAACATTTAGTGTTTATTCTCATTCTTTTCTCATTCTATTGCAACAGTCTCACGTGGCTCCCTCTACTCAATGAAGTTCAAACTCTTTATCCACCTTCTAAGTCTTCTTTGCTTCACACCTACCTCTGCATGCAGGCTACACTCTGGTTACTCTTTTCACTTAGGGGTCCTAAAGGCATCGCCAAGCTTCCGTGCCTTTTGTAATCCTATTCTCTTTGTTTAGCATATTCTCTCCACTTTCTCCTTTTATCCAGAGAATGCCTACTTACTGGTCCAGGTCCAGATTAAAATTCAAATCCTCTCCATAATGTTCCCTGGGTTGCATATCATCATATCATGAGCAGAAGCAACTGCTCCCCTTGGTATTCCCACAGCTCTTTACAGACTGTGATCACCTTAATGTTGACACTTCATTTTATCCAGGACCTGACTCAGTGCTTGACATACAGTGGGTATTACATGAGATCACCCATTTTGCAAATATTTATGAATAGTGGGCACTGTTCTGAACTGTTCTGAGTGTGGACAACATAATGGTAGGAAAAATAAACACATTCCTGGCCTTTAAATAACTTGTAGCTTCTGAAGAATTAAACAACCACTCTAAAGAAAAAAAATATTTGAGAACTTAATTCCAAGATGGAAGTGTAAGTAGATATACTTCACTTTCTCACACAACCAGAAGAAGGATAACTAATTTAAAAACAAAAAACAACCATAACTGCCAGAAAATGAACTGTGTGGCTCAACATTCATTCAGACTGGTAGGAGTGGTGGCAACTGGCAGTCAGGATGGGGAGGAAGCATGGGAAGGCAGTGGCTGGTAGACCAGGTAGTCCCACATTCATGTACAGATAAATCAAGAAGAACAACTGGGCAGTGAGACAGACCATGCAACCCAGGGTTTCAGTGTGAGGAAATAAAGCTTCAAAACCTCTGGCTGTACAAACCTGTGGAAGTTTTGGTGGTGGGAAAAACTCCCATTCTCACAGGAGAGTCTGTTGGAGGGATCCATGGGATCTTAGACCATACACAACCTCATTCACCTGGGAATCAGTACCAGAAAGGCACAATTTGCTTGTGGTAGTAGGGAAAGTGATGGAAAACAGGGAAAGAACTGAGCAAGCTGCATTGTTCCCTCTCTGACCCTTCCCCCAAATACAGTGTCACTTGCAGCAAAGTGGGTTGCCCCACTCTGGCTAATACCTAAGGCTCTGCTCTTACAACATGGCAGATATGCTGAGACAAAGAATATACCCCAAATGAAAGAATACATCCAAAAAAAGAACTAAGCTAAAAGGAGATAGCCAACTAATCAGATGCAGAGTTCAAAACACTGGTAATCAGGATGCTCCCAGAAATGTATGGGTGCAAAATAAAGGAAGCTGTGAAGACCATACAAAATGAAATAAAGAAAAATATACAGGGAACCAACAGTGAAGGGATGGAAACCAGGACTCAAATCCATGATTTGGAAAAGAGGAAAAAATAAACATTCAACTGGAACAGAATGAAGAAACAAGAATTCAAAAAAATAAGAAGTTTAGGACCCCTGGGACAACTTTAAATATTCCAACATCCAAATCATAGGGGTACCAAAAGGAGAAGAGGAAGAGCAAGAAATTGAAAACTTATTTGAAAACAGGAGAGGGAAGATGGCAGCTTTACTCTAGGCAGCATGTTTCTTGGCTTCTGTGAAGAGGAGGGAAACTCGTGGTTTGGTGGAGAAACAGAGCAAGTGGACTAGGTTACCAAATCACTTTTGAAAGCAGGACATCAAAAATTATTGCGATCATTGAAAAACCATACGGTAAGGAGACTGCTTCAGGACAAAAGGGACCTAGGGATCAGCGCAGGGACTAGGGGTGTGCAGTCCCCAGGCCCGGTGCTCCCAGGACTGCCTCAGGGCTCCCGTGAGAGGGGAGTTGCTGCTCCCTCCCCTGAATACGGGGGTTGAGCAACCCCAGGGTAGAACTTGTTGCTTGAAGGCACAGATTGGCCAGTTGGACTGGAAAAAAATACCCCAGGGACTATGAACACCCACCCAGAGACCTGGGAGAAGTGAGGGCCTCCAGCTGGCATGACCAGGGGCAGCCTGGAAGAGCTCCCCCACCCCTAGCCCGGTGGGAGTGCGGATCAGTGGAAAACCCAGAGCCGGGAAGGGCTTGGGCATTTTCAGGTCTCCGGACCCAGCAGTTCTGATCTGGGGAAGTGCGCACCCCATCGGCAACCTTGACTCGCGTGCTGTGGTCCCGGAAGGGACGGGCACTTAGTGCCTTCCTATAGCCCAAATCTCAAAAGTTCGGTGGAGTGGCGTGCCCTTTTACAACTCCAAGGGAGGGCGCAGTGAATCCCAAAACATCGTGGGTACCTCCTGAGATCATAGAGTGGGAACCCTGCAGGGACCCTGGAGTCCAGAAGAACGTGGCAGTGAGCTCCAGAGAGCGAGTGTGCTCGGGAGCACCCAGGGTTCATGAGAGACTTGCTGAGATCTGGCTGGGAAGAGAGAGAAGCATTTCAAGGTCCCTCAGCCCCCTGAAGCCAGCAAGATCAGAAAAACTGGTCTGGCCAGTTAGAAACCAACAAGAGGTTTTTTTTATTTTGTTTGGTTTGGTTTGGTTTGGTTTGGTTTGGTTTGGTTTATGTGGCTGTTGTTGGATGATTGATTTTATCTTGTGTTTTAAGTGACATTTTATTTTTCAATTCTTACTATTTTTATATCTCGTAATCCTTTATGTTTCTCTTCCATTCATCCTAATAATATTCTTTCCAATCCAAATTTATCTCTCCTGCACTCCATCTTCTGCTTTTCTTTCCTTTTTTTAATCTTCCAAGTTACTGTAAATTTGTATTATCTTTCTCTCACCTTTCTGACATTTTTTATTTTAATAATATTTTGGTATTCTTTTTCTTTTTGTATAATCTTCTTTGCTTGGCCGGTTATACTGTCATTTGATAGGTTCCCCCTGGTATCTCAGTCACAGTGTGTTGATAATTTACTATCCTTCATCTGTGTTCCATTAATACACCTCTCAAGGTTCTATACTCTTTATTCTTGTTATCTAGATCTCATCGATTCTGCCACAAGACTGTTACTTTACTATTACTGTTAATAAGATCTGGTCCATACAATTGTAAATACTACTCAATACCCCTACCTGATCTCAACCCACTTTGCAATTTTCTGAACTACACTATTGTGGGGGTTCTCTCTATTCTTTTACACACTACTCCTATATACTAATCTTTAATCCAACCCTACCTTAGAATCTGACCTCCTACAGCCTCACCGCTTTCTATATCCAACTATCAATCCTCTCATCTCCAATAAGAGTCTTACCCTCTTTCCATCCTTTCTAAAATGTGGATAGTGGAGTGGAGGATCATGGTTAACACTATAAGGAGCCAAAGGATAACCCATTTCTTCTCTACTGGCTGCTAATGTAAATATCATAATACACTCTCTTGCTGTCTTAAACCATTTCACCGTACTCCTCCCACTGATCACAAAAAAAGAGTAGGGGGAAGCTGTGAACACCAGGATACACGAAGGAGATTGCACCACTGAATCCCACAAGTATTCTACCACAAAAGTTCACACCATAATTGCAGGGAATCAGAACAGATCAATTTAAGAAACAGAGGCTAACAAGAAGAAACCCACAAACAATGAGAAAACAAAGAAACAACCCCCAATTGAAGGGAAATGAGGAAGCCTCAGGAAGAATGCTAAATGAAATAGAGGCAACTCAACTATCAGATAGTGAATTCAAAACAATGATTATCAGGAAGTTCAATGAACTCACAATGAGCTATCAGAAATTAGAGGGAAACTACATCAATCTCACTGCAAACTATATAAACATGAAAAAGGAAATAGAAACTCTCAACAAAGGCCAAGAGGAAATGAACAATACAATTTCTGAACTGAAGAACACAGTAGAAGGAATGAAAAGCAGGATCGATGAAGCAGAAGATCAGATTGGTGAGCTGGAGGACAAAGTAGAAAACAGCATCCAGAAAGAGCAAGAAAAGGAAAAGAGGCTCAGAAAGAATGAAGAGGGATTAAGAGAAATGCAAGACCATATGAAACATAATAATATACGTATAATAGGGATACCAGAAGGAGAAGAAGAAGAGCAAGGGATCGAAAACCTAGTTGAGCAAGTAATGAAGGACAACTTCCCTAATTTGACGAGAGAAAAAGTCACACAAATCCAGGAAACACAGAGAGTCCCAATCAAGAGGAACCCAAAGAGACCCACCCCAAGGCACATCATAATTAAAATGACAAAATTTCAAGACAAAGAGAGAATCTTAAAGGCAGCAAGGGAGAAAAAGAAGTAACATAGAAGGAAGCCCCAATAAGGCTAACAGCTGACTTTCTCAATGGAAAAACTTCAAGCCAGAAGAGAATGGCAAGAAATACTCCAGGTAATGAGAACCAGAGGTCTGCAACCAAGGCTACTATATCCAGCAAGGCTCTCAATCAAGATAGAAGGCCAAATAAGAAGCTTCCCAGACAAAAGAAGTCTAAAAGAATACACATCCACCAAACCAGCTCTGCAAGAGATTCTAAAGGGACTGCTTTAAGGAAGGGAACGAAAAGAGAGAGAGAGACAGAGAGAGAGAGAGAGAGAGAGAGAGAGAGAGAGGAACACACGTACATAAAAGACAATGAATAAGTACCTATCAATAATAACCTTAAACGTAAATGGATTAAATGCTCCAATCAAAAGACACAGAATAGCTGAATGGATAAGAAAAAAATGACCCACATATCTGCTGTCTACAAGAGACCCACCTCAGGATAAAAGACCTACACACGCTGAAAGTGAAGGGCTGGAAACAAATCTTCCAAGCAAATGGACAGGAAAAAAAAGCTGGGGTAGCAATACTCATATCAGACAAAATAGACTTCTAAAAAAGGGCCATAAAGAGAGACCCAGAAGGTCATTTCATAATACTCAAGGGAAGAATCCACCAAGAAGACATAAATATTGTAAATATATATGCACCCAATATAGGAGCACCGAAATACAGAAAGAAAATCTTAGAGGACTTCAAGAAAGATATGGACAGCAACACAATTATAGTGGGAGATTTTAACACCCCACTATCAAAAATGGACAGATCTTCTAAACAAAAATATCAACAAAGATGTTGTGGCACTGAACAATACCCTTGATGAAATGGACTTTACTGATATACACAGAGCCCTCCATCCAAAAGAAGCTACATATACATTCTTTTCAAATATACACGGAACATTCTCAAAGATAGACCACATGATAGGACACAAAACAAGCCTCAAGAATTTCAAGAAAATTGAAATCATAGCAAGCATTGCCTCGGACCACAAGGGACTGAAGCTAGAAACAAACCCAAAGGAAAAAAACCCCAAACACTCAAAATCATGGAGATTAAATAGCATACTATTAAACAATGAATGGGTCAAGAGTGATATTAGGGAAGAAATCAAAAGGTTTCTGGAAACAAATGAAAAAGAACTCACAATAACCCAAAACTTATGGGACACAGCCAAGGCAGTCCTGAGAGGGAAGTTCATAGCGATACAGGCCCACCTAAAAAGGTTAGAAACATTCCAAACAAACAACCTAACCCTATGTCTACAAGAACTCGAGGAACAACAACAAAGACAGACCAGATCAAGCAGAAGGAAGGAAATAACCAAGGTCAGAGCAGAATTAAATGACATAGAGACTAAAAGCACAATTCTAAGGATCAATGAATTCAAGAGCTGGTTCTTTGAAAAGATAAACAAAATCGACAAGCCTTTAAGCAGACTCGTCAAGAAAAAAAGAGAGAAGACCCAAATAAACAATCAGAAATGAAAGAGGAGAGATTACAACAGATACCACAGAAATACAAAAGATTGTAAGAAATTACTACAAAGAACTGTATGCCAAGAAATTTGAAAACCTAGGTGAAATGGACAACTTTCTAGAAAAATATAATCTTCCAAAATTCAATGAAAAAGAAGCAGAAAGCCTGAACAGACCAATAACAACAAAAGAAATTGAAGCAGTTATCAAAAAACTCCCAACACACAAAAGCCTGGGACCAGATGGTTTCACAGGAGAATTCTACAAAGCAATTAAGGAAGAGCTAACCCCTATCCTTCACAGACTATTCCAAAAAATCCAAAAAGATGAGAGTCTCCAAAACTCTTTTTATGAGGCCAACATCATCCTAATTCCAAAACCAAATAAAGACACAACAAAGAAAGAAAACTTCAGGCCAATATCACTGATGAACATTGACGCTAAAATCTTCAACAAAATACTGGCAAACCACATCCAACAATACATTAAAAAGATCACACATCATGACCAGGTGGGATTCATTCCAGGGATGCAAGGATGGCTCGATATTTGCAAATCAGTAAATGTAATACATCACATAAACAAAAGCAAAGACAAAAACCACATGGTCATATCAATTGATGCAGAAAAAGCATTTGATAAAGTACAGCACCCATTTATGATAAAAACACTCAAAAGTGGGAATAGAGGGAGCATTTCTCAACATAATAAAGGCCATATATGAGAGACCTACAGCCAACATCATTCTCAATGGGCAAAAATTAAAATATTTTCCAATAAGATCAGGAACAAGACAAGGCTGTCCACTTTCACCACTTCTATTCGATATAGTAGTGGAAGTTTTAGCCACAGTGATCAGACAAGGAAAAGAAATAAAAGGCATCCAAATCGGAAAGGAGGAAACAAAACTGTCACTGTTTGCAGATGACATGATAGTATACATAGAAAATCCTATAGATTCCACCATAAAACTGCTTAACCTAATAAATGAATTCGGCAAAACAGCGGGATACAAAGTCAATATCCAGAAATCAAGGGCATTTCTGTACACCAATAATGAAACAGCAGAATCAGAGATCAAAGAAAAAAATCCCATTTGAAATAGCAAAAAGAAAAATAAAATATCTAGGAATAAACCTAACCAAAGAGGTAAAAGACCTGTATTCAGAAAACTACATAACACTCAGGAATGAAATCAAGGAAGACACAAGCAAATGGAAACATATACCGTGTTCATGGATTGGAAGAATTAATATCATCAAAATGTCCATACTACCCAAAGAAATTTACACATTCAATGCAATTCCTATTAAAGTACCAATGGCATATTTCACTGACATAGAACAAACACTTCGAAAATTTATATGGAATCATAAACGACCCCGAAGAGCTGCTGCAATTTTGAGAAAGAAGAGTAAAGTAGGAGGGATCACAATACCTGACACTAAACTATACTACAAGGCCACTGTAATCAAAACAGCCTGGTACTGGCATAAAAACAGGCACATAGACCAATGGAACAGAACAGAGAGCCCAGAAATAAACCCAAGTCTCTATGATCAATTAATATTTCACAAAGGGGGAAGCAACATAAAATGGAGTAAAAATAGCCTCTTCAACAAATGGTGTTGGGAGAACTGGGCAGCCACATGCAAAAAAATGAAACTTGGAACACCAACTTACACATTATACAAAAATAAATTCAAGGTGGATAAAAGACTTAAATATAAAACGTGACACCATTAAAGTCCTAGAGGAGAATGTAGGTAGGAAAATCTCAGATATTTCATGCAGAAACTTTTTTACTGACTTGTACCCTAGAGCAAGGGACATAAAGGAAAGAATAAACAAATGGGACCTCATCAAAATTAAAAGCTTCTGCACAGCTAAAGAAAACAGTATCAAAATTAAAAGAGAACCAACTGTATGGGAAAACATATTTGTCAATGATACCTCAGACAAGGGTTTAATCTCCAAAATATGTAAAGAACTTACATGACTGCACTCTAAGAAGACAAGGAATCCAATTAAAAAGTGGGCAAAGGACTTGAACAGACACTTCTCCAAGGAGGACATACAGAAAATCCAAAGACACATGAAACGATGTTCAATATCGCTAGCTATCAGAGAGATGCAAATTAAAACCACAGTGAGATACCACTTCACACCAGACAGAATGGCCATCATAAACAAAGCAACAAACAACAAGTGTTGGAGAGGTTGTGGAGAAAAGGTGTCCCTAGTGCACTCTTGGTGGGACTGCAGACTGGTACAACCACTATGGAAAGCAGTATGGAACTTCCTCAGAAAACTAAAAATGGATCTGCCTTTTGACCCTGCAATCCCACTGCTGGGACTTTATCCTAAGAGTACTAAAATACCAATCCAAAAGAACCTGTGCATCCCAATGTTCATAGCAGCACAATTTACAATAGCTAGATGCTGGAAGCAACCAAGATGCCCATCAGTAAATGAATGGATCAAAAAACTATGGTACATTTACACAATGGAATTCTATGCAGCAGAAAGAAAGAAGGAGCTCCTACCCTTTGCAACATCATGGATGGAGCTGGAAAACATTATGCTAAGTGAAACAAGCCAGGCAGTGAAAGACAAATAGCATATGATCTCACTTTTAACAGCAACCTAAACAACAAAACAAAGAAACAAGCAAAATATAACCAAAGGCTCTGAAATAGAGGACAGGCTGACAGTGACCACAGGGGAGAGTAGAAGGAATTTCAGGGGACATTGGGAAGGGTTCATGGGAACAAACTTAAAGGACACATGGTCAAAAACTAGGGGAGGGTCGTAATGGGAGGGAAGTGGGGAGGGTTGAGAGGGGGGCTGGACTGGGAGTAAAAAGGAGAAAACTGTATTTGAACAATGATTAAAATAAAATTAAAAAATATGAATTTGTAATTTTTTTTTAAAAAAAGAAAACTTATTTGAAAACATAGTGAAGGAGAACTTCCCCAATCTGGCAAGAGAAATAGACATGCAAGCCCAGGAAGGTCAGAGAGTCCTGAAGAAGTTGGACCACAGGAGGAACACAAGACACATCATAGTTAAATTAACCAAAGTTAAAGATAAGGAGAGATCTTAAAAGCAGCAAGTGAAAAGTAGAGAGTTACCTTCAAAGGAGTTTCCATAAGACTAATAAAACTCTCAGCTGATTTCTCAAGAGAAACCTTATAGGAAAGAAGGGGCTGGGAACAAGTATTCAAAGTCATGAAAAATGAGGACCTACAACTAGATTACTCTATCCAGAAAAGCTTTCATTTATAATGGAAGGGCAGATAAAGTGCTTCCCAGATAAGGTCAAGTTAAAGGAGTTCATCATCACCAAGCCTTTATTATATAAAATTTCAAAGGGACTTATCTAAGAAAAAGAAGGAGTTTAAAGCTATGAACATTAAAATGACAACAAACTCACAGTTATCAACAACTGAATCTAAAAAACAAAAGCAAACTTAGCAAACAACTAGAACAGGAATAGAATCACAGATATGGAGATCACATAGAGGCTTATTAGTGGGGAGGGAGAGTGGGGAGAATGGGGGAAAAGATACAGGGAATAAGAAGCATAAATGGTAGGTACAAAATGGACAGGGGGAGGTTAAGAATAGTATAGGAAATGGAGAAGACAAAGAACTCATAGGTATAACCCATGGACATGAACTAAGGGGGAGATGGTAGATAGACAGGGTGCAGGACAGGTGGGGAGAAAAAAATGGGACAACTATAATAGTATAATCAATAAAATATACTTAAAAAAGAAACAAGTGTTTCTTTAGCTTCATTGCATTTCCTATGCCTTGTATACTTTCTATTAATCCAAGGGAGTTACTTCTTATATCTGAAGTTGCTAGTTTCCTGAAATACTAATTAATGCATTATTATATAGTAATAAATTCAGATGTCAATAGGAAAAAATAACATAGCAATGTGATGCCTAAAGCTTACCAGTTTTTTAAACAAAGGGAAAGAGCTGAGGAAGCGATAGAGAAATATGGCAGATGTATAATTATTAAGGTGCATGTGTATATGTGTGTGTAAGCATTTTTCTGAGGCAGTTGGACAGATGTTACTGAAAAGGAAAAAGGAATGTATTAGAAGAGGTTGAAGAGGCATGATGCTGAGAAAAATAGGGTGGTGAATAGTAGTTTAGCTCACAATCTGCTGTTATATCTTTTGGTAACTTTCCTGAAGGTCCCAGAAATCACTGGTTTTGTGTTCAACATCTGACAACATTACTAAGTTTTCTAGCAGCTGGCTGTGTTCTTCCAGGCACTAGTGGTCTAACATCGCTTTGTTAGGCAAACTGACCAAAAGCCATCCATTTCATTGTATTGAAAAGGAGCTCAGCATTAATTAATTTAGAAAAAGGGAGGAGTAAGCACATGTCAGGGGTACTTCAGATTCATTGTAATAGGTGTAATACTAAAATTTCCATAGAATTTTCCTTCAGGAACAATATACATTATAAACTATTTTGTACCACTAATCTTCTTACCATGTGTTATGAAGACGTAATTTACTTGTCATTTATCTAAGCTAAAAACATCCAAATGACTATACTAAATCCATACTGTCATAAAGGCTGAGCTAAATCATGAGGGCAGATGGTGGTTTATATGTGCCAACCTATAATCAGACTTAGAGTCATAGCAACCAACCTGCTGACATGCTCAGGCATGACAGGAAGACTAAAGTAACATTTTCTCAGTGATCCTTTCTCTCACACAAATTGGAAGTTTCTCAGAACACAACCAGCATGTCTGCTCCTATTGACTGCTAATGAGAACTCTTAATTAAGAACCAGCCAGAATCTCTTTGCTCTCCTTTCCTGGTCCCCATGGTTCCTTTCATTGGGTCAGGTCACCTTCTAGCATGACAAATAGTGTTGGTAATATTTCCTGATCAACATCCCAGTTAATTCTCTTCCAAGAAACCCAAATGCTAGGCCCTCTGTCATCCTTCCAACTCCACTGCATCCCACAGCTGAGGTTTCTTTGCTGTAGACACAATTTCTAGGAACACAGATATCAGAAAATAGAAGTGTGATATGGAAAGGAAATGAAGTATAACCGTAAATATAAAAATACCAATATTTCACAATAAGATCAAATAGGAGATCCAAAAAGTGATTTTAATGAGAAAAAGTTGAGTGTTAGTTAATGCTTGCTGTTTGAGTCCTTTGGATATGCCATATACTATACTAAACAATTCACATCTATTGTCTCATGTAATCTTCAAGTCAACCACCTATAAAGTAGGTACTATTATCATTCACATCGTAGAGCGATGGAAAAGATACAGAGAAGTCAAGGAACTTCAGGACATCTAGCTAGTTAGTGAAGGAACAGATACTTGAATCCTGCTCTAGATAAGGCCAAAGATTTGGTTTTTAACAGTTTTGAGTACTGCTGTCATTAATTCTAAAATTAGCAATATTTCTGTAATTATTAATTATTCTGTAGTTTTCTAAGTATGAAATAATATTTAAGATAATCCTAACTCCTCCCAGTAATATGTGAACCTCTAATATTTTTCTTTCCTTAAATACATTGGTTGATATTTTAGTCCAACATTAAACTGTAATGTGACAGCAGATATTGTTTAAATTTTCCTGACATCAACAGAATGATGCTTGAGTTTTCCCAAAAAAACATGATGCCAACTCAGTGCTGTTTTTCAGTATTGTTAATGATAGTCATACACTTTTCTTATTAACACTATAAAATGATAGTTTATAGTTCATGATATTGACTTACCTTATACTTCTAGAATAAATCCACTTGGTAGTGATTTACTATTATTTTAAGGAACTACTGAGTTTTCTTGGTTAATATTTTATTTTGGATTTTGCACTTTTTTAGTGAGATTGGTCTGTGGATTTCCTTGCTTGTGATCTTTGTCATTCCTTTGGTATCAATGTTATATTTGCTTCAAAAAAATGTACTTAGGGGCTTTCCTTTTCTTATGATCTGAAACAATTTAAATAACATTGGAATTACAAGTTTTCTAAAGGTTTCATAGAATTCCTCTGGGAAAACCTTTAAAGGAACAAAAGCAACTTTATGACTACTTTTTCCATTTCTGCTTTGGAACTCTATATACCTAGTGTTTTTTTTTATCTTTTGGTTGAGTTTTGGTAAGTTACATTCTTCAAAGCAATATTCTTTATTTTATGCAGTTTTTTCAAAGTTATTTGCATAGAACTAAACCACATAAAAATAAAACAAAAACTTCTTACGAATCTTTTTATTTCTTCTTTTTATGTGAGTGAACCTTAACATTTGTGGTCTGAGAATTTTATAAGCTCATTTCCACAACCTAAAAGGTTAACTTATTTCCATTTTTATTTCCAGTTTTTGAAAGAAAAATTTCCATTAAAGTATTAAGCTCCTGGGCTTTATTTAATTCTTGCCACAACACTCCGAATAACAGATTTATTCAAATAACAATTCTATCCTCTTTTGAATATTAAAGCTTACTCTGATTGGATTTAAATGAAATTCTTTTCTAGGTGAATATCTGGTGATTATGTACTGAATATTTTAACTGTTCAAATAAGGTCTCAAGCTCTTTCCAATCTTCCTAACATATCATAACGTATGTTATGACATAGCTCATGCCATAAACAACGCTTTAAGGACACGGAAAAGATTCTATTTAATTTGAAAGACCACAATAAATGTTCATGAAATACACCTTGAAAGTTATTTGCTAGAATGGAGGGTCTTAGTATAATAATTAAACAGCCCATGGAATTTAATATCAATCACTCAGATTTATGATTCTCAGTGTTTAACTCATATACTTCAATAAACACATTTTTTACTTTTCAGCTAGGCTTGTGTTTCTTGGGAGACAATAAACAACTTACTTGGGATATTAATTTTAATTTATGTAAGGGAGAGAGAACATGTGTTTCTAACTTTCAGAACATAGAGGTAACATGAGTTATACTTTCTTCATGAGTCTCAAAGACCTTGGCTAATTTGTTTTCAAAAGTATTGTAACAGGTGAGAAACGGGACCCTGGGAGGACTACTGTCTCTCTCTCTCTGAGCCCCACAGTAACTAACAGCTGAGTCTACAGCCCAGGTTTCTCAATTCCTTCGTTTTCAGACTTTATAGTTCAGCAGCAGAGACAAGTGTGTGAGGTGAATGCAAAGAAGTCCATGATAGTAAAAATAGTAATGAAAGGCTAGAGACGATGAAAATGGAGATCATGGTAATTTCAGGCTGAGGACACTTTGAAGACCTTGTGAGATAGGTGAGACCTGAACAGGACCTTGCAGGAGAATGGAGAGCTCCCAGTAGAGCAAAGACCCAAGGGCAGGGCACCCAGGAGCAAAGGGCTACCCAGAAACTGGAGAACGTATGCTAAGTTGACTCCACTAAGTGCAGTCCTATCTATTCCCATTTCCTCAGCCAGAGCTCTCCAGATCATTAAATTGCTCTGAAAAGATATTAAGACAGTTACATTAAAAATGTAAGGCAATGCTGAAGCTCAAAAGAGGCAAATGTAGGGAAACTGGAAAAAAGAATGGCATTCCACAGACTAACACTGTACTCCCCAAATGTTGCAAATACTGAAGTTTGTTCCCAGTATTTGTTCTTCCTTTATTTCATAGTAATTGAAATAAATTACCAAACTGGAAACCTCCGTGTTTTTTGCTGGACAAATGGCTTTAGAAATTAAAATTGCATTTCGAGCCTTCCTTGTTGTTTGTGGTCATATGACTATAATTATGTTTTGGCCAATGAGATGCAAGTGGAAGTTTTCTCGGGCAGCTTGTCCCTGCTGTTAATGAAGAAACTCTGGCACCTGTTTCCACCCTCACTGTCTCCCTCCTTCCACTGCCTGGACACAGACATGAGGGCTGCACTTCAGGAGGAAGGTAACACAAGAGAAGGTGGCCTGCTGACTCAGGACAGCAGCATCTCTGAACACACACCACGGGTCAGAGGTGCACATCAACACTGCATTGCACACCCCTGGACTCTGTAACATGCCATGAAACCCAGTCTCCAAAAACATGGGGGAAAGCCAAAATATGATGTGATTTTGTAAAAGGTTTACATAAAGCCATGGTTTGTGTAAAGGTTTATGTAAAGGTTTATATAAAGACAGATCCAAAGCTGGCTGACAGTAACCAGGAAGAGTTCTAGTATGTTCCTATCTGTGGGGTTGAGGCCAGAAGCTCAGTTGTCAGCCCCGTGGTCTTAATGCACCAGGCTATCATCTAAAAGATTCTAACATTTCTCAGTATTTACTGTCACAAGCTATGCGTGCCTACAGGAGCTGAAAAGGGTTCCCTACTGAAACTGTGGTGGGCTGAGTGCAAATACCAAGGTGGAGATGGGACATGAGCAAAGGGGCCGAGTGCAACACAAGAATGACTAAGCACCTGAAAGAACTTAATCACTATCACTTCAGCCTATGAAGTCAGAATGCATGCTCACCTTTTTTCATTCCTTGATCAAAGAATAAAGTTTCTGCTCTGCCTTACCAAACTCAGCCTCATTCTACTGGCACCAGGCATTGGGCAAGAGAACCTTGGTTTGGGGATGTAATTCTGTTCTGGATGATCACAGGCCTGACTTACTGTATTAATTTCCATAATGTTCTGGGGACTTAAAGCAGAACCTCCCTAATAGCTAAGACAAATGCCCCAGAACTATCAAAATACCTACGAGTAATTTTAATCAAGCCTTCTCCATACTAACCTCAGAAAACATCTCTTTCCCAAGTGATCCTGTATATGCATAAAACACCTGTGAGAGAAGCTGCTCTGGGATATAGGTGTAAAAGCTGACTAGTGTATTTGATTGAGTCAATCATTCCAACTCGGCATCCACTGACTGAACGTGAGCAGTGGAGATTCTGCCATGTGCAGTCTCAGAGGGTGTCAATACTTAGGCAGCGATGGAATTTTCCACCGCTTCTTAATCAGCATGGATCTGTCCAGCTCTTACTGTTGGACATTGTTTTCTGTTTCCTGAATGTATCAAAGATCTCTATCATTTATATTGATTTCCTTTGTTCACCTAAAATATTTTTGCAAAAGCAAAAATAATCCACAAACATTTAAAAGCTCTCTTCCTTACAAGCCCCTATTGTTACTTCTCGGGTTGACAGAAAAAGGAAGCTTTCTGGTATATTTCAGGATATCCGTTCTTCTCTTAGTTTCTTGCTCTTGCATGTGGAAGGCAGCCTCCTAGCTTAGTGTTATTGGTATAAATCACATTTGGTCACTGGTGCACAATGAATTGAGATATTTTCTTATTTCTCCTTTAAGCCACACAATCCTATTTTTTACCTTATAGTCACTACCTGCAGTATTTTTCTGCTTTTATCTCACACACTGATGACACTGTACATTTCTTATTTCAACAACTTACTTGCTTTACTTGGCACTAATTTTTGTCTTGCTTCACTCTGTGTCATTGCTAGTGGAATGTAAAATGGTGAAGCCACTGGGGAAAATGATTTAGCAGTTTTTCAGGAAGTTAACTCGAGAGTTACATATGATCCAGAAATTCCACTCCTAGGTATTACCCCAGAGAAATGAAAACATGTCCACAGAAACCTGTATATGAATGTTTATAGCAACACTACTCATAATAGCCAAAATGTGGAACAACTAAAATTTCCACCAGCTGGTGAAGGAATAAACAGATGTGGTGTATTCATATAGTGGAATATTATTCGGCCATACAAAGGAACAAAGTCCTGACACATGCTACAACACAGATGAACATAGAAAACACCATGCTAAGTGAGAGATCCAGACACAAAAGGCCACATATTGTGATTCTATTTTTATGAAGTGTCCAAAATAGGCAAATCTATAGAGACAGAGACAGGGAGTAGATGAGTGGTTGCCAGGGGCTTGAGGAGAAAGAAGAACGGGATCTAATGGGAACAAATTCCTTTTGAGGCTTATGATAATGTTCTCCTATTAGAAAGTGGCAATGGTGGTGCCACTTTGTGAATGTACTAAAAACCACTGAATTGTAAATTTAAAAAATTATATATATACTTGCTATGTCACTAACTAGAGACATTTGATCTGAGAAGGTCTGCAATGAGTGATTGGAACAAAACAATCTAATAGATATGGCATCATGCCAACCCAAGTAGATCATAAAAGGAAATCTTCCCCAGTCCCTTTCCCTTTCTTCTCGAGCCCTGTTCTTACTGGAACCACAGTGGAAACATGTGTGACGATTGTGGCAGGGCATGTAACAATCACTGGTTATACCCTGATCTGTCACTGGAGTAGAAAAATTCAGGGTAATCCCTCCCAGCTGGTCAGTGACAGTTACAGAAAGTGACAAGAAAGGGTGGAAGAAGGGTATTTGTCTAATGAGTAATAAAGATCTAAGGCTCATACAACATGTCAGCCTGGGGGCATGGCATTCCTGAACATCTACCCAAATGATAGCTTGCTGGACAACAGTCAAACCATGCCCTGTGCATCCCTCTTGTTCCCTTATAGCTGGGCTCCTGGAACAGACTTGAGCACATGCCTTTCAGGTCTATGCTTTGAGGTTATAAGACAAGAGACCTTCTCCCTTTCCTCTTTGTTCTACAGGGCAAGTGACATTAGTCCAGAAAGCACTAGGCTGCCTTTGGGAGCCATAGTGCATTGCTTTGCATCAAACAGACCTGCTGGCTTTACAAAGAGAAAGTGCAGAATTGAGCTGAGAACTGGGGACCAGCAAGCAGGTGGCTACACAGAATGTGGAGCTGCCTCCACTGCCAGGAGATGGCAATGTCTCACCCCTAGAAGTGGAATGTCTGGATCTGATCCATCATCTGTGCCACCTTCCCTGCCACCACTCCCCCTGAGCCACCACCTGGTAATCTTCACAGTCCACCTGCTATTTGCTCCAGATGCTGCAATCTATGGTGACACTGAGCCCTTTCTATTGAGTCAGTGAAGTCTGAGTGACCTCATTTCTCATCCCAGTCTATATAGATCTAGGGCAGAGATGGGTAATTTCCATTTGCATTCCACAGCTTGGGAACTATATACCTGGCCACCTGGTCTTTGAGGCAAGCTGTCTTCATTCTTTCTTACTAGGAAATTTCTATTATTAACCTCAAATCTCCCCTTTGTAAAATGAGAATAATAATACCTGATTAGAACAGTTATCATTTGGATTAAATGGAGACAATTACTGTAGCAGATCTAGCCCAGGGCTGTCTCATTGTCTATTTACAGTAAATGGTGCCATTGTTCTCAATGGTCTTGTTTGTATTTTTAACTAGAGTCCTGGATAGAAAGGCAAACCAGTTCACTGAAAATTAATTCTTGAAATTAATTCTTGAAATAATCAATTTTCAGAATTACCAAAATTGACAAGTTGAAGTTTTAATTAAAAAATAATTTGATTTTCTACTACCTGTAATGAAATGTATTCTTTTGTACATTGGCATGAGCTTTGGGATCTGGAATCAGCATATCCTGGGATTGTCTGAAGTCATGTATTATTTGTGATACCTTGCAAAATTCACATAATTTCCCCAAAAGTAAGCATCTGAAACACAGAGGTAATGATATCAACTTCGTAGAGTAGCTGAGAAGAGTGGTGAGATCAGATATGTAAAAGTGCTAGGAACAGTGCTCCAGAAATAGCTGCTGCTTAGTAATAGTGGCAGCAAGCCCCTCGTTCATGAAAATCCCTTGTTGGAAAGACTTTCCTGCTTACCCTGCATATATCTGGTCTACCACATTTCCTTCAAGAAACCTGATGTTTTCCAGCCAAGAAGTGAAACACTAGACTTAATTCCACACAGCTGTATATGCGTGAGTGCTTGTGGTTTGCCACTTATCTAAGTCATTTGAACTTATATATTTTACTTTTTAACTGACACACAGATAAGATTAAACTTGTTTCATTCATTAGAACAAAATTTCCTTACTTATTTTGATAACTTCATGAAAACTGGCTTATGTTCCATAATTGTGCCCATTTTACTGAAATTTTATCATTTATAAAATTATTTGAAAAGAGCAAATTATCATGGTTGTCAGCAAGTAAAAAATGTCTGCCAAACGCCCAGCCATCTGACTCTCTAAGGTAGTTGCATTTCTGGAACATACAGTGCTAGTACTCAGCTCATTTTACGAAACCATTATGAATGTAATAGCTAGTCTTATAGGAGTTTCTAAAGAAATCTTCTCTGAAAATTCCCTGAATTTTGTTTCCCTTGTGTGTTCTCAGTCTTTTAAGTAGGCACTTAACAACCATCTAGCCTGGAAATAGGGGACCTCTTGAGAAAGCTCATTGATCTATATTGCATCTGGGCCAGATTTCTCAATGCAATATCACACCCCAGCCCCTGATACACCCATGGTATACTGTGTTGAGTAATGTGTAGAAAGGCTGTGGTCACGACAGATTTCTCTCTAAGGGTTTACATACACACTACAGGAGATATCTCAGCATTAAACACACCTTCATGGAGTGAGTCTAGAAACCTGTCAAATTGTTGGGAAGTTTTACTTAGAAAATGAAGAGATCAGAGTGCAGCTTTTGAGGAGTTAGAAATAGTTGTCTTGAGATGCCATGTGTAAACTGTTTAGAGAGAAGCCTTTTCTTGGGGCAGAAGAAATAAGAGAGAGAAAGAGAGCCCTCCCACCCGTGAGCAGAGTTTTCACACTCATACTTCAGTGCCATGCATTTCTCTGTGACCACACTCCTTCCCATTGTTTTCTGCATTATCCTTGGTGGAGTAATGTGCTTCCTCAACTTGAACATAAATCCATGCAGAAGGAAAATGAGCTGTAGAAGAATCAGTCTTAGGCTGCTTAATGTACTCTAGTTTTGCTGAGTAAAAGGAATGTCATTTTCTACATATTAATCTTTTGAGATTACGTCTACCTAACTGGTTTCCAGAAGGACTTAAACTAGTTGGTTAGCATATAATGGTATAATTACCATTTTCCTAAGGGAAAGTAAAGGTACATTGAGGTTAAGTTTGCTGACCTCCAAACACTCATAACAATCATTCCCCTGTCGAAGTTCAGGTGTAAGAGATAATAATGACAAACATTTAGAGTTTTGTCTTTTCCCTTTTTTTGGAATGAAGTCATAATAGAAAGATAATAAAATAACCTATTGGAAAATTCAACAGCACTTACTGAATATTGATGTTATTCTTGAGGTAGTTAACACTTCCTGTCCAGGAACCCCAAACTGCTTGCTTTTAGTTATTACAGCATAAATACATAATATTGTTTTGTTAGCCTCATAGATTACAAAGGCATTTTTGATTTAAAGATGTAAAGATGACAATTCATAAGGGACACTGTTAGGCCATACTGTATGTTTTGGGTTGTTGTTAAGATAAAACTTCCCACTTCAGACTTGTATAAGGTCACCAGGGGACCAGGAGTAGAGGAAGAACCCTAGGTTTTGGTGAATGAATGTTCATCCCCAGTTCCCTTCCTACTCATCCTGTAAGTTATGTGACATATTTCCTGATAGTTGAATTGATAGCTAAATAACCTGTAGCCCCTGAAACCTAGGGAAGCAAGGGACTCCTTTAGGATACATTGCACAGAACCAAAAGTAAATTATGCTGTCATTTTGCATACCTTGAAAGTGAATAATAGAGTCAGGATACAGATAAATGAGCATTTAAAAATATGTATTATCTCTTATGTTATTTGCTTAGTTTTTATTGCGTGTTCACCCCCCTGTGTTACTGCAGGCATGTGAGTTCTGTGCCTAGAGGCAACAGGGAGCTTTGTGAGCATCTGTGCAGTGTCAGCAGTGAGGGCGGGTCACCCCAGCTTCTGGCTGGGCAGGCAGCAGGGGTGCAGTCAGAACATGCTCGGGTTGGGATCAGGCCATTTCTCAGTCTTGCTAATTGGCCCACAAAACAACTTTTGGCTGCCATGGGACAAACACGTGTCCTGTTGGCTGGTCTGTGCCTACTGGCCAGAATTCTCTATTCACCATCTGACCTGGTCAGCAACACACCAACTTTACTGTCTAACATGTGGGTCCCAAACACCTCAGCACATTCCAGGAGGAAAGGAACAAGTTTAAAAGATCACAAAGGACTGGTGTGTATAGCTCCCAAGCCCATCAAAAACTGCTAAAAGCTATACTATTTGCACACAATCAGGGAGAGAAGGAGAGAAACAGCAAATTACCTTCCCTTCAATTAGGAGGGTAAATGTTTGTGGTGTTGCAAAGATATTGAGAAAGCAGTCAACCTCTTGGAAGCTGATGTTTTCTGAAAGAGAAAATTTCCTAATGCAAACTGTTACTAATAGGAAGATGAATTTCCTCATGGTTCCCTGGGCCTTCTTGCTGTGCTAAGGCCTGGAGCATTCTCAGAAGCATCAGCTCGCCAAAGAATACTGTAATATCCCCTGTCCAGCTTCTCCCCATTCTCCCCAGACTTCAGAAAGAAAAGGATGAAGATTTTTCATCCATTACCAGCTACATAAGAGAAAGGTTTATTTGAGCCAGTCATGTCTTCCCCCTGTTCTATCAATAGAATTATAACCCAATGCATATATATCTCTCAGCATTGAATGTCTTGTATGAAGTAACCTAGAGGAACACTAACCTAAGTCCAAATTAAAAATAACCCTTTTCATAATGAAGTGATTGTACCTAAAGAGTGTCCCTTCCACACAGTATTTAGACTCTCCCCCAAGTCCTACTTCTCTGACTTTCTGAGCCAGCTGTCAGCCTGTCAGCTCCAGGCACTGGGCCTGTACCTGTGGTCCCCTTGCTTAGAGGACCATTCTCTCTATTCCACCAGAGTTTCTCAGAAGAGGGGCATGGAGAGTAGTTACGCAGTCATGTGTGAGCTGAAGAACTTCGTAGGTGGCCACCTGTCCCTATGCTTCTACCCTCTGCCTCCTCCTGTGACTCTTCCCGAACTGGCAGCTTCCTTGATGATATGCAGACATTTAACTGTAATGTTGCTGTTCCTATCCAGCAACTATTTCAGATAGTTGCTAGTTATAAATAAAAAAAAATACTAATTTGTAAGCAAGGAGCTGAAAGGCAAATTTTAGTACAATGTTAATTTACTGAAACTGGCTTGTTTGTTTTTTAAAGATTTTATTTATCTATTCTTTTTAGAGAGCAGGGAAAGGGAGGGAGAGAGGAAGAGAAACATCAGTGTGTGGTTGCCTCTTGCACACCGCCCCCCACCCCCCATATCTGGCCTGCAACCTAGGCATGTGCCTTGACTGGGAATTGAACCAGAGACCTTTTGGTTTGCAGGTCAGCACTCAATCCACTAAGCCACACCATCCAGAGCTTACTGAAACTGTTTGATTTGCAAAATTGTATAATGGTGATTCCTGGATGTTAGAATCAGCCAAAGTCCCAATTCTGTCCTCATCATTACTAGATGCTGACCTTGACTTTCATGGAAATTCCCACAGTCTCTGCCTCTTCATGTGTGAAGTGAGAATAATTCAAAAATTAAATGACATAATCTATATAAAGATCTTATGTTCCTGGCACATAGTAATTTTTAAATAAATGTTAGCTATTATTGTTAAATTTCAAACCTATAACACCTCCCTACCAGAGATATATTTCAGGGCCAAAAAATGATTAACAGTGACAAAATACTCAATGAGTTTTGTAAAACTAAGAATAAAATGGAGAAATAAAATCTACCAATAAATGTGTTAAATAGCATATGAGAGAAGCAGTACCTTTCTATGAAAGGACTTCAGACTTCATGTTTAGATGTAAACAGGTTCTTCTAGAGATCCCAGTATGTGTGGAAGGTGTTCCCACACCAATAAACTATTCTCAGACACCAGCAATGTGCACTTATGTAAAGTGGAAATTTGGACACAGACAGGCACAATTAGAAAACACTAAGTGAATATTTTATACAATCACAAGGTAAGATTAACTGTCCAAATATTATTTATATCCATACAATATTTGGCCCTTTGTTTATCTCTTAATAATTACTGTCTTCCCAATTCAGGGAGAGAGTAGGAGCCTCACTTCAGCTGACACTAGCTTTAAATTGCAAACCTAACTCCTGTCAGTTTGATATTATAAATGTATTCTTCCTTTGGATGAAGGCAATGTGCAAACACAGGTGGCCGCCCCAATCGCCAGGTGAATTTAGGATAAGCTATGAAAAATGGTGCAATTCACTCCTCTTCCTTTGAGGAGTAGTTACTGTTTATCTTGGGAACATGTATGGAATGAGTGTGTCTGCTTGGTGTTACCAACAGGAGAGATTGCTTGCTGTCTCTGCAATCTCTTACCAGAGTACCTGTAATTCACATCACAGTCTGATTTATGCTTATTCAGTAATAAAACTTTTTTTTCTGCCTTTGTGGGAGATTTTCTGGGTTGCCAGAGATTTTGTTTTTAAGTTCCCAACACATAACACACCACTGCCTCTATGTCTCTGTCCCCACTTTTTTTCCCACTAATTCAAGTTTGCATTTGTGCATTGGATAGGCAGAACCTTAATCACATTTAGATCCTAATTTTGCGGCAAGCCTTGGGAATGTAGTTTTTTGCTTTCCAGTCCCTGCCATATATGTTTCAACCAAAATAATACAGTTTTAAACTTCTTGTCTAGAAATGAAGCTCTAAATTACTTGTCTAGCAGGCATTATAAAAATCTAAATGACATTGAACATCTCTTTTAAATCCAGGAGGAATGCCAGTATCTGAATTTTTCTACCCACAAGCTGCAACTAAAACTTTCTCGATGCATGCCAGGTGTCATTGATAACGAATGATCAGTGTTGAGCATCTGCCCCAGACTCTGAGCTAATGTCACTCTATTTTTAGCTATCGCAACAATCCCACAAGTTGGGTGTCATTATTTGGATTTTACTGAGGTTCAAACAGGTTCCATATCTTGTCCCAAGCTGTGCAACTGGAGAGTAGAAGATTAAAGATGGAAATTTAGGTGTTCTGATCTATTCCCTACTTCTTTCATGACTCCCCTTTTTCACTTCCAGGTTCCTGGACCAGCCCCAGGAGATTTTCTCCTGCCACACCACAGAGTCTGATTACTGGTACTAGAGTTATAAAAAGGCTTTTAAGATAATGAAACAGAGATTTTTCCAAATGTGGCTCAAGTCAGACTCTAGTTTACAGTATCAGCTGACACTACAGACTACGCTTTTTGGACAGGCTATTTCCCATCCTGTTGTTCACATTGAAGAGAGAGGATTTCTTTACCAGCTCTGGAAACACAGAGGAGATAGGGACAGTACCAAAGATGTAGGCCCCATGACAGCCTCACCCCCACAGTTTCCAGCTTTTGAGTGGGTATACCACGGCAGCCTGGGCTCAGGGGCAGGCAGGCTCCAGAGTGCCAAGCATTGCCTCACCCTCCATGCTGCTCTGGGCCCAGCCAATTCACTGCCCCATAAGATAATCCATTATGCAAGCAACATTTGAAGAAAATGTCTGACCCCAAACAAATTTGACTCATCTCTAAAACTCAATCATTTAGATTTCTGCCATAAGAATTGTTTTTTTCCATTTTGATCAGTGCATGCATGAAATTGTTGTAAGTTTTGATTTCCTTACCCTACCCCTTTGTCATGCTACATTGAAGATGATGAATGTAAAAAAGGGAGTTTACTAGAAGATTTTTCAAAATAAACAACCTATAGTTCATCTGTAAAAGAATGTGTGGTAGGTAAAAAAAAATGGTCACTAATTGTTGCCAGCTCCTCTCATCAGCAGTTGAAATTTATTTCTACCCTCCCTGAATCTGGCCTAGCCTTGTGACTTGCTGTGACTAGAAGGCAATGAAAGTGACTTTGTGTGAGTTCTGAGTGGGTCTCTGAAGCCATGCAGTTTCTGTTCTTGCCCTCTGGGAGTGCTGTGGCCATGAGAATCAGCCTAGGCTTCCCTGCTGGAGGAGAGACCATGTGGAGCAGAGACAAGCCTTCCTAGACCGACAAACAGGCAGCATACCTACCCACAAACTGCCATCATTTGAATGACCCCAAGCAAGATAAGCAGAGGAACTGATCAGCTGGGCTCTGACCAAATTACTGGTCCATAGAATTGGGAGTAAATCAAATGAATTAGGTAAGTCATGCACTATGTTCTATTAACCTCACACATTGCTACAAGGATTGGCACGTCTAGTCCAGGGCCTGCAATGTACTATGTGCTCTATAAATTTTAGATATATTATTATTTTTAAGCAAACGGTGTATTTCAAAAGAAAAGAGTTAAAAGTTAAATGCACTTTATAGAACCAGAATATTGATGTTATCCTTAATCTAGAGTTAGGAATGAAAGTTTATGCCCTGGCTGGTGTGGCTCAGTGGATTGAGCACTGGCCTAGAGACTGAAAGGTTGCTAGTTGGATTCCCAGTCAAGGCACAAGCCTGGGTTTTGGCCCGATTTCCCAGTTGGGGGCATGCGAGAGGCCATGTGACCTGTTCTTACAAATGCAGAAAAGTGGAAGTGATGTGAAGAAGCATTGGTTGCATCTTCTTTACCCTCTTTTTTTATTTTGCCAGCTTTATACAGATGAGCACGGTTTGGGAATGGTGAACCCACAAGATAAAATGACCCTAACACCCTAAATCACTAGTTGGAAGATAGTTGCCTGTTGATCTCTGGAAGTTTTTGTAAATGAAAAATAAACTTCTATCATACATATTGGACCAATTATACAATTTGAGGATTGTATGTTACAGCAGCTACTCCTATCCCAAGTAATACACTATTATAATCTCTAACCTTAATTATTTTATAGCAATTAAAATTTTCTTTGAGCCTAAGAATGAACACAAAATATATCCTAGAAAAGGTACTGTTTGAACCAAACCTGGAAATATGAGAAGAATTTAATTGTGTAATAAAGGAAGGGAATGACATTACAGTGGAAGATAAACTCATGGGGAAAACATAGCAGTAAGTGAAAGCATGGAATGCTTGGAGAGTGGTAATTTTTTCGATTTTAATGAGGAAAGGAGAAGATCATGGGATATCAGTTGAAGTAGCAGCTGGTTACCAGATCATCATAAGTCTTGGACCAGAACAAATTCTATGAAACTGTATGTTCCTGTGATCATAATCATTACGTCACCTTTGAAGACAGAAAGAGTGAGTAACTCTTATGGAAATTTTTGCAAGGGCTCACGGCATGTATATCAGTAGAAGAAAATGCTGACACTCTACACATAATTAATGGAGTTAGGGATAGGGTTGTTCTGGAGACACTAAGTTCCAAATTGAACTTGAACTTGAGCATAGTCAATGATCTTTGCAGTATCTTGTAATAGAACTGACTAGTAAGAGTTTCTGGCATGGGATGGTGACAGCTAATCTAATTGCATCCTTTCTCTTGGGATGTGGAAATAGAAAACACTCACAGATCACTTTCAGTTACGTCTAAATCCAAAACAGTGCAAAAGTGTTGTTACAATTCTCCATGAAGCTTATGGAGCAACCCAGTTATAGAGTATTAGGATCTCAGGCCAACTGATAACACAAAAGTGAGACAGTAGCCCAAGTTACCTTGTTCTATCTTGATTTCTTGTGCTAAACCCCTATTACTAGTGGTGCTCTGGGTCCACTACATCCATGATATCTTAGAAACAAATGCACTCAACTTTTTGTGCCACAACAAGTTAGGATTTTATCTTGAATGTGCAAGCTTCTGCCAGCACCAGGTAACAACAATAGAATCAAATCCAAGGAAGTACAATAACTGATTTTAGTCCAGGCTTATTTGACCTCTTGTAAAAAATCTTGGACCCTGACATGAGACGATTTTACATTAAGTAAAGAAAATAAATGGGTTAGAGAAAATCAACTGAAATAACTGTTTTGTACAAGCATGAAATAACATGTTTTATAACATTCATGAAAGTAATATGTTAGAATAGTCCCTCTTGGCAGGACATTGATACTTAGGAAATTATGTGGGTGAACTTGACATGGCATGGGTTTTGGATGTTGCAACTATGAATATTGCTTTTAACTGGAAAGTGGCTGTGGAGGCGAGGGGATTCTGTTAAGACACTGGCAATATATGAGATAAAAATGTAATAGAAGGTTTGCATATTGCAAAACAGAGGCAGTTGATTTAGTGAAGTATTTTTTGTCATTTTGATACTCCATATTTCTCAATCTCTTTTTCACAAGATGTTATTTATTGCTTTATAATAGTATCTGATCAACTATCCTTGGAAAATATTGGCTTAAACACAGTTAATCAAGTTTCTTACTTGCAGGATTTTTCAGTTTGCAATATGATAAGCAGCATTATGAATGTCTGAAAAAGGGTGTGTGGCATATAACCCATTTTCCTTACTTATTGGACCTTGCGACAATTTTTCATAGAACATCTCTAACACCCATTGAAAATAAATAGTTTAACTAGTTTCCATGTACTCTCATTGTAACCATAGAATTAATTTTTAATTCAGTGTTTCAAAATTTGTATAAGACTATTTAGCCAAAGCAATTGTTTAGTATAATTAGATGAAAATACCTACTCTTAGAATAGCTGCATCTGAATTTTCCATGGAAATTTCATTCAGAATGAGGAAAAGGGCCATGTTTACCAGAGGGACATGTAGGATTCTCTCCTTGGGAACTGAGTCCTAACGCCCAGGACATAGACTCTCCAGGCCTTTTGGTCATATGGGGACAGCCTCTCTCATCCCAAGAAATGGAATACATTACACAAACAAAATTAACTATTTGATGGTACAACTACTTTGAAAATACAATGTTTTTACTGCTTTTATATCCAAATTCTCAGCTAATTCTCTTTTTATCTTGGAGAAAACAACAGTAATATTCTTTTTGACTTAGAATACCAATAGATTGACCCCATCTTTTCATTGAATATCATCATCTTTTAAAAAATTCATTAAAAGATGTATATGGGTCTGGTTGACTTGCAATATTAAGAAAAGCTAAATGGAAGAGTTATTTCACCTATCTGAATTAAGATGAACTCCACAAATGTTGTATAACAAGAGCATAAAAATATGTTTCTTGTCACTGTGCCAATAATAGGTTGCTTTTGTTTAACATTAAATCTTTACAAGGAGCCTTTTACTGAACTAAGATTTTTCTTATGTTGTTTAATACAGTCTAAGGAATACTTTGGTTTCTATTTCCTTCAAACTCCAAGATAAATACAAGAATCAATCCTGAGGACAGTAGGTATGGAGAAGACTTGTAGGAGGCCCTGGAGTTGGGAGGCATGTGATTGACATCCAATGTTGAACCCATCTTTGCAAAATGAGTGAACCACTTCAGGAACCATCTTCCCAATATAAAATGAAAAAGTTATTGACCACTCAAAGAACCCTTCTAGCTTTAAAAAGCCATGATTTGAAAATATTTTTAATGTATTAGCTCATTTAGCTGAAATACAAATAAGTGGGCCCAGATGTCTCACATATCCCTGTTACAAAGTAGTTCAAAGATTTCTGAAGGGTAGTTCAGTGTGCACTTGTTTTGTGAAGCCCTAGAAAGACGTGCCTGTTAGTCATATGCAGTGAGGTGGAAGGCACCTTGGAGGCCATGTGGGGAGTGAGTTCAAACCTACACATATTTTCTCCTTTGACAAACCATTCAGACACCACAGAGATTTCCATTATGTTTTTCCTTGATTTTATAAGTTTTTCTGAACTATCTGAGTTTGAATCACTCATAAATGGGGATAATATGTGGGCCCACACAATTCTAAGGTTGCTGATGGAAAGTGAGAACCCTCAGGGATCCTTTTAAGAGAGCTGATTTTTATACTTTGGAGGTATTTTTATAAATTTATGACACCTAGTGGTCAAAACCTGAGAAATGGGATATTTAAGAAAAGGAAAGTGGGAATAGCCTGGAGGAGAAAGGGCTGTAGTTAAAAGAACTGCTTTTTAGGAAAATGCTTGTCCATGAAGGTGTCTCATCTTGTAATACTTTACAAGATTCATTCAATGTGAAGAAAACAGAAAATGCAAGGGCTAAGACAATCCTTAAAAGAGAGTTTAAAGACTCTGGGACTATGCCATGTGCAGAGAATGAGGAAGAACTTTATCTGCTGTATTCTTCCCACCTAGCAGCATTAAAACAAAACATAGGGCTGTGTTCTGCACTGGCTCTGTCACAAATCCACCCAGGTCTTCAGGATGGGTAATGAGATGCCATCTTTTTATTTTGTGTCAACATCTTTTTATTTCCAATATATCGATGCAACCTTTAAAAAATGTTTCCAATAAAATAAATCCTCAATTATTCATAATAAGTCTAGGTTGCAAAATCTCCAAAGAGGTGTACAACGATAGTTCCCTTTCAATAGAAACAGTAGAGTACCTCCTCTCTTTTAAAAAAAAGTAAGAACCATAAAGATAATAAAAATAGAAGAGTTGCATAGGGTTTCCATGATTTTTTTAAATGCTTACCCAAGAGCATGCTTAGAGAAGAGAAAGGAGAGAGAGAGAGAGAGAGAGAGGAAGAGAAGCATCAATGTGAGAAAGAAGCATCAGTCAGCTGCCTTGTGTATGCACCCCAGTTGGGAACCCGACCCACAACCCAGTCATGCATCCCCCAGGCCTATGACCTGACTAGGAACCAAACCTGAAACCCTTCAGTCCATGGGACCATGCTCCAACCAACTGAGCCACACTAGCCAGGGCTGAATTTGAAAAAGTAATTTACTAGATGGAGCAGGTGTAATAAATACCATTGTTCAAAGAGACATCCAACCATGCTTATAATATTCCTAGAAGTGGTGACATGTGGTCATTCCGTTTGGTTCCTCTCTCAACTTTTTGACATTTCCCAATGAGATCCATTTAAGGCAGTTAATCATAGAAAGTTTATCAGCTCTAATATCCACTACCCTAGGTATACTGAACACATTTCATCCTTTGAAATAAACCCTAACCCGTTGCTCAGACCTCTCCTATCTGAAGTATATTCCAGAACATCAGCTGCTCTTATTAAAATGTCTCTTACAAGCTAAAAGAATGACATTTGAGGGAGTTACGTAGGTTCCCTCATTTGAAAAGCAAAGCCCTAAACATTCTGGCATACATGACTTGCCTAGAAAGGATGCTCCCATTAATAACTTAAACTCGTTATTGAGTTTCATATTTAAATTAGCCTGAAATTTCTCAAGAATTATTTATTATTTTGGACTGCCTATGCTTCTACTCCCTTTCATTATTGCAAACAGCCAAGAACTGGGAGGCTCTGTAATTCTTTCCAAACACTGAGAATTGTCTGAGAATTAAATTGGGTCAGGGGATTCATACCTCTATTACTATTAAAGAGTTTAAATTGAAGTAGAAAGAGAAAAAAGAAATCAAGCCTTAGAATTCAAATAGCTAGTAAACAAGTTTTCAAGAACCAAGAAAAGTCAAAGTGACTTTTATGCATTGAAGTTTCTCTTGAGATCTTTCTCACAGCCTTGTCTGGCGGTCAAGAGAGGGTATCTAGCAGAAGCCTCACCACTTGAACAGGTCACATGAACACTCTGGGTCTATCTTTTTTCATGTTATAAAATGAAGGTATTTTACTAGGTGATTTCTAACTAAGGTCCCATCTGGCTTCAGAATTTGATTTTTTAAGTAGTTTATTGTATATAGTGTTTCTTGTTTTGTTTTCTCTGCTAATTATGCTCCTGAAATTCCCAGTTCAATGCCCTTTGAGATCTAAACCAAGGAAAGAATAGGTAAACAGATAATATCTGTTTGCTCACTGCTATGAAGAAAGTGAAAATAGAGAAATATGCCAGACAATTATCTTAGGAAAGAATTACTGTTTTGAAGAAAAATAAATCACAGACTTAATTTAGGCAGTAATATATAATGTTAGTTTTGTATGATATGCACAATAATTATTTATGACATTTTTAAACATTATTGGCTTGAAAGTTAGGAATTGGTAATTTAGTGTTTCGAAGCTGGGAAGGAACTAGGCTTGTGGATTTAAGGGTTCACAAAGCAAGATGTTGTTTTTTAAATCAATTTTACACACTTCAGAAGAGATTCAAATGTCTGCCATGGGGTTGACTTCTCCTTAAGTTTCTTCCAGCCCTAAAAATATCTAGGAATCTGTACTTATTTCTCCTGGATTCTTCTACCAAATGGGCCGTCCATGTCTCTCTGGGACACCTATTCACTGAAGGACACCAGAATATGTCGCCCCCAAATGTGCCTATTTGCCATGAAAATTATTTAAGCAGAAACTAATTAAGAAGCAGTAAATGCAGAAAAAAAGATTTCTATTTTCTACCTAAGGCAAAAAAATAAATTCTCCTTTTACTGGAAACATTCTTATCAGCCCAGAGAAGGCACTAGATCTGCAAGCCTTGTTAAACTCACCTCATCTTCCTAGTTACTTGTTTGCCACTTACAGCCTCTTGTCCAAACCCCTTTGTCTTGTCAGGGCTTCACAAATTCATTGTTTCTTTTTCTTAAAGATATTTAAACTTCCTACTCTGGTCACTTCTTTCAGTCCTCATTCTGTTGTGAGTGCTTCCAGAGACATCTCAAAATTCAGTAACATTTGTATGCTTTTTGTCTGTTACTCTGTTGTTTGTCAGTTTCATTTTCAGACCCAACCAGGGACTTTAAGAGGGTTGAATAAAATGTTTTCCTCCCCTATGATGAGAATGGGAAAGTCCATAGTGAACTCATGAAGATAGGAAGGTGAGGGGATATACAGATCTTTAGGAATAAAAATAACTCTTATTATTTTTACCACTTTTATATTTACCTGGGGAGGAGATTATGAAGTGTGGGGTAGCCTAGAAAGAGTAAGATGTAAGAAACAGGAGTGTAACCAGACCTGCAGTAGCAGGCAATGCCTGGATAAGTTAATGTTTTCTTTGTTTTTAGAAGAAACTTTTTTTTGTTTTGTTTTGTTTTGTTTTGTTTTGTTTTGTTTTGTTTTGTTTTGTTTTGGGGCGGGTGGGGTGAGGGGAGGAGGTTTGCACACTAGCCCTTCCCTGTTCATTCAAGAGGCTCATTACCATGTTCAAGTACTGTTTGCTGGTGGGTGGTGTGTGTATATTTATAATAGCCCTTCTCAGGAAGTGCTAACCTAAATCCTGTGGCTGAGAGGAGTCTTGAACCTGAGCACAGATTGTTGCAGGTTTTGTGATATCTATTTAATGTGTAAACTAAAGCAATTCAGAGAATTCCTGCTACTCTGAACCAGTGGACATTTCAATATAAGAGTGATAAAAAGGCAGACTATGGAGCCCAATCTGCTACGTTCCTTTTTCAAAAAATAAACTTAGCACAGAGCTAGATTGAAAAATCTACATGTTCATCTTAAGTTCCAAAGCTGCTCCTTCCTTAAGTAGTAAACGTGTTTTTTAAAGGCAGAGAAAAGATAATAGTAGAGGAGGGAAAACATAAGGTAGAGACTTAAAGAACCTGGATCTGCCCTTTTAAACTAAATTATTACTCCCTTAGTCTGCCTTTGTTGAGGTTTATTCCAGGGTCTAGTTCAATACAGGTGACTAGCTGAGAATTATGGAGTTTAAAAGAAATCTAAGCCATGTATATTACTTATGTATTGTACCACAGTATATGAATTCTTTTCAAAATGCTATTTGTGGTTTTTTAGACAGCATCTTTCTCTCCACATTAGTTCACTGTATTGTTAAACCCACTTAGTGCAGGGTGCATTTCCAATCCAAAGAGCCTGCCTCAAATAAACATGTCTATAACACTAATTTCATGCCCAGCACACCATCACCCATTTTTCCACCAGCTTCTGAGCCAGCAAAGACTTCCCCGTTTGACTACATACTGGATAGTGTACTTGTCAATCAGTCTGTATAACCCCAAAGCATCATATATCTGAGCAAATTAGGCCATAGGTCTTTTCTTGCAAAGTCTTCCCTACTGTCACCTGTTAGCAAAACAGGGTCTTGCCTGCTCTTGCCTCTTGTTCCTGAACCTGATTCCTCCTGGGGATACCCAGCAGTATGTCAGGGCTTCATGCTATGTTCACACCACTTCCTGAAGAACTGTGACTCCTCTCACCTTTGCCTCCAAGAGGCTATTCCATGTGCTATCAGGCTAGAATCTTCAGAGTGAGGTGCTTTGTGGTGATGCCAATAGATCCCATGGTCATATACACTTTGTCATACCTCATTTGCCATAATATATGATGCAAGGCAGTGATGTTTGAGCAGATAAAACACTGTGGGCCCTTATACAGTGGTGTTAGCAGAGGCTCTACAGCAAGAAGGGAAACCCCATGTCTGGAATATGTATCTAATTAGGATGAATTGAGCCATAGACACTTCTGGGGAAGGCCTGGAAATACC
Organism: Phyllostomus hastatus; assembly: GCF_019186645.2. Lineage (NCBI taxonomy): Eukaryota > Metazoa > Chordata > Mammalia > Chiroptera > Phyllostomidae > Phyllostomus > Phyllostomus hastatus. Next base: position 9,955,909 of record NW_025333932.1, on the reverse strand, counting down.
CTACTATGCACATGTACCACTGCATTGCAGGGAGTCCTGACTACCTAGTGCTGAATACCACATCACCCCAACTCATGGTTCAAACAGCATTTTACTATGCCTTATGGTGTCCATGGGTCAAGAATTCTGCAGGGCTCAGCAGGATAGTTCTGAGTTCTCCAGAAGCAGATACTGAGGCAAGAATTTTTGTGCAAATAATTTGTTGAAGAAAGTGCTGGAGAGAGACCTGCCAGAGTAGGGGAGGGTGGAGTCAGGGACAGGAGCAGGAAGAGGAGGGAGCCCTGGAAGGGTGTGATCTCAAGTGAGTTCCACTGAGGGCTGGTGAACTGACCCACAGTGCAACTCTGGGGTGTCAGCTACATATCAGAGTAGCCTACCCTGAAGCAGGGACCTGAGCTTTTCACACCCTCATACCTGCCAGTCAGCACCCTGGACAGCAGGAGAGGAAGTAGAGGGGGTCAACTCCCAGGTACACTTGGCTCTTTACTTCCAATTGCTTTTAAACCTCTATTTCTTTTTTTAAAAAATTTAAAGTTATTTTACTGTTGTTCAGTTAGAGTTGTCTGCATTTTCCCCTCACCATCCCCCCACTCCAGCCAAACCCACCTCCCTCCCTTGCTTCCACCCTCCCCCTTGGTTTTCTCGATGTGTACTTTATAGTAGTTCCTGAAAACCATTCCCTTCATTGTCCCCTCCCCGTCCCCTCTTAAACCTCTATTTCTTGATTTGTAAAAGGAAATAATATTTGTATCTACCTTATTTTTTAAGACTAACTCAAATTGCCCATCCCAAGTTCTTATCTTATCTCTTGTAGGTGGCACTACCTATAAGAATGGTATTAAAGCCCATTATTTGAAACAGAATAATCCAAAATACACTCTTGGTTTGATACACAATATTTCCTCATGGGCAGCTCAACTCCCTTAATTATCAAAAACAAAGATGAGGATCAGGAACTTCTAAATGGGAGCACACAGCATCACATTGAAGGACTTTCAGCCAATGGTCCATTCCAGCATCTCACTACCTTCTTGTCCAACTTGGTGCTAGACACTTTGATGTTATCCACAAAGCAAGACACTTTGTGCTAGTTTACTTTAGTGGGATGTGCTGTTTTTTCTGTTGTGGTTGAGTCATTGTTAATCATAGTTTACTATATTGGTAGATGACTAACATTTCAAACTTATACAGGAATATTTTTTAAAAGTAGGTTTCTTATTTTAAAACATATGACTATTTTCATGTTTAATACATTTCTAGACATTCAGAGCACTTCCTGGCACATAGAGAAGTCTTCAAACAATAATTTGTTGAGTCAATTAATTCGTGAATATTAGTCCTTATAGTTTAGGAAAAGGGGATAATTACAGATCTATAATCTCTTATCCATGAATCCAAAATCCAAAAAGCTCTGAAGACTGATATTTTTTTTCATAATTTAATTGGTGGCAAAACCTAATTGAACCTGAACTCATTAGGCAGCAAATCCTGAGAACAATGGATGCAGGTCTATGTATAGTCTTCATTTATCCTGCTTTGTGTGAATTTTGACACATTAAACTGCAGGTATTTTATAATGTTTGATTATAGGGTACTGCATTCAGATGCCTCTAGGGAAGTAATATAATATATGAATTAATACTTGGATATCATATATACATATACCAGATTAACTTCCTAAAGTGCAAGGCAAATTCTGAATTCAAAAATATATGTGGTCCAAGGGATTGGGATTTGAATGTCTACCTTTTACTATGACTCTACCTTGTTTTAACCCCCTTCCCCAGTGACTTCCTGACAGACCTGGATGAAATCCCCACTCTTTCCCAGGACTCAAAGGTCTTGCAGGACCCAGACCATGCCCTGACCACACCCCAGCACAGCTCTTTCCCCTTCCCCTCTGCCTGGCTCCACACCAAGTTCCTTTCCCACTCTACTACTTTTGCTTCTTACTCCTGCTGGGCAAGCTTTCCCCTGTTCCTGTCCTGCCTGGTTCCTTTCCTTTCTTTAGGTTTCAACTTAAATTTCTTCTCCTCAAGAAGGCCTTTCCTAACTCCCCATTGTTGGTCCCTGCTGTTTTTCCCCACCAAGCACCCTGTTTTGTCCTTCATGGCTGGTATATCAACCTATAATTATTACATTAGATTTTGCTTATTGTCCATCTCTCCTTCCAGATTCTGAGCTCCATGAAGTCAGGACTTTTAACTTTTATTGAATTTTGTATGCCCAGCCCTTAGCATGGTGTCTGACACATTGTAAGGGCTCAAATATATTTTTTGAATTGAATGAATAAATGAATGAATGAATCAATCAATCAATCAACTAATCCATCTCAATCATGCTGACGTTAGGGTGGGATGCAAAGATCTCATCTGGTAACTGATCAAAGCTACTACATTAAAGAAGAACTGACTTGCATATGAGATAGATAAGTTGTACAAATTATAAATGTGGTATTGGTATAAAGAAAATATTTCTCTTAGGTCCAGAAAGAATTACTGCAGGTATACAGAATCTAGGTGGAATGAAATAACACCCATGATAGAGATAATGTGATTCTCTGCTTGGCAAATACTCTGATGACATTTTTATCAAATTAGCTCTTGGACTTTTTGCTTTCATTAACATTGTATTGCCTCATTCTGGTCTGGTGCCTTATTTCTTATTTTCATATTGACCTCTGTGCCCCTGACATGTGGAATTGAAATAGCACCATTTCCCCATCAGCTGCCCAAAACATCAGCTGTCCAAAATTTAAATGTGCTAAATGATTTCAATTTTCTGGGACCCTAGAATTACTGTCTACTTCCAGAATAAAGAAGTTAAGTTCTCATCAGAACCATCTATTGACATGTTAATTACTGCAACATGGAATCAGAAGCTTTTGAGATTATCTCCAGGACTGGCCATTTTCCAGAAGTCTGACTACTTCAGAAAGAGTGGCTTTTTTTTTTTAATTCCTGTATTTCTGCCCTGTGTAGCAAAGAGAGGAAGCTGAGTATAATAGTTAGGGCAATTGACTGAGTCAGCAAGCTTAGTTTCTGTATTTGGTTGTATAATCTGCCGAAAACCTTGGTAAAAACAATTCTGAATCATGAAAGAAGTATTTGTTCACTTATATGTAACTTCTTCAAACTTCTTTGTAAAAAATATCTTTATTGCTACTGTACTAAAACATAACATTGGAATTTTTCTCTGTGTGTCATTTAGTAATGGTCTTGTTAGAAGGTCAATAAACCAACAAAACCAGCCAAGCAAGAAACAACCTAAACCAAGTGCTAGAGCCTGCTGGCATATCCACACAGTTTAGAGGCCCTATAGCACCATCCACAAGGAAAAGAATGAGGATGGAAACACTTGTTATTGTGAGCAAGTAGATAAACACAATATTGCATGAAGCCAGTATATGAGAAAGAGAAAATTGTCCCATCATGAATAAAACATTGGTGCTGTAACTTGTGCATCAGAGTTGATTCTAGACAAACATTTCCTTCCTTTTAGATATTTAATTGTAAAAGGAAAAAGTATGTTTTTTGAAAAGGTAGTTAAATTGCTTCTTGGGAGCAAAATAATTTTTAGATGAGAGGTTCCCTTAATCAGCTGCTACTATGTACTACATGTGCAGCCAGGCAATATGTGGACTATGTTATAAGGAGGGCTGAGTGCATTAAGGACCTAACTGAAGAATAAATACTTAAAAAATATTTTTAAATGATTTTATTACCTCAATGTATAAGAGTGTTCATTGGACCATTGTTAATAACTCTGAAACATTTTTTAAAAAATTAAACATTTATGAATAGGAAATATAAAATAAGTAAGTTGTTTAAGTTTTAAAAATGTGAAGCTCTCCTTATTTGAGTTAAAAAACACAAAATATAACAGGAGGGAAGTGGGGAGGGTTGGGTGGGTGAGTTGGATTGGGAGTAAAAGGGAGAAAACTGTACTTGAACAATGATTAAAATAAAAAAATACAAAATATGTCAATAGAATACTGTGTTGTTGATCTTATGTATAAAAGGTTTTTGGTCTATGTGCATATATATATGTATATATATACACAAAGTACTATTTGAAAGCATCATAACAAATATTAATATTAATTTTCTATTGAAGTGAGATTTCCATGGCTATTTATTTTCTTCTTTGTACTTTTACATAGTATTTTCAAATATACTATTTATTATTAAAAATATACGTAAAACTATTTGCATTAAAATGTTCATTTTTGTTATTGCACATAGATAAGCAAGTTATAAGAAACAAAACATCACCCAATCCCAACAGATAACTGCTATGAACATTTTTCTAAATTTTCTATCATCTGCACATATTGTGACTCAAATGAGACATGTAAACAATATTTTATATTTGAGAATTTTTTTTACTTTACAGTGCATAGTGAGGTTTTTTCCCAAGCTCTTAATAGCCTTTTTTTTTAATCCTATGGGGATGCATTCTGATTATTTAAGCAACCCCACATTTCTAGGTGATGTGCTTTCCAAATCTCCACCAGTGAACAGCACTTTGAGGAATATCCTCATAACTACATTTTCTCAGACAATAAAAGATGAAGTCAGCCCCCCTACCATCATACAAAGGCCAAACATTTGCTTTGTTGCCAAAAGTACAGCTCAGCCACTTCTGAATCCACAGGCAAATGCTCCAGGGCAGAGGATCTGGGCTAAGTCTCTGTAGTCTTAGGTCCTGGCCAAAAATCTCTTCACTATTTTATTAGCACTTGGTGACTTTAAAGAAATACTAAAACACTATTTTGTCCAGTGTCTTCAGTTGTTTTTTATAAGACAGTTATTCCAAATATTAAGTGTTCTATTACTGCAAGTGAAACTAGGGTATTTTTTTATTTTAATTTTTTCAATTACAGTTGACTTTCAATATTATATTAGTTTCACATGTACATCATAGTGATTAGACATTTATGTAACTTACCCAATAATCCTCTCAAAAAACTAGTACCCACCTGGCACCATACATAGTTATTACAATATTGAATATGTTCTTCATGTTGTACTGATATTTTTAAAAGCCATCTGTCATTTCCTACTTGAGACCCTTCATGGTTTTGCTTGGTGCTCGTATAACCCAGATCCCTCATGAGCAGCTGCCAGGTCTACATGCTTTTTTTCCTACACAAATCTCCAGACTAGACTTGTCCTACATTATAACCATGAAAATCAATAAAAGAAACTTCAACTTTTCAAATCAAAATTGGAGTCCAGAAGGGCTGTAGAAGGAGCTCTCACATCCTACTACTCAATTACCCCAAACAGAAATTAAGTACCTTGTATTTCCAACAGCATGGTGTTTTTACTTTATTTCCCCAGCAGAAGGAAGGAAGATTTTCTTCTTGCCCAGCAACAAGTGTAGCCAATGGAAAACATCACAAGTAAGCCAATGAATAGGTATTGTTGTTACCCTGAACTCTAACTTTCCACCAATGAATTGTTTTTCTTTTACTAATGACTTCCTTGCCCAACCTTCCTTTCTAGATAGGTCTTCCATTTTGTTTAACTCCTCAGACCATCTGCCTGCTTGCTGGATTAGATGCTGCCTGATTCATAAATCATTAGTACAGGCAATTTATTAACTGCATAAACCTTCAGAATTTATGCAGTTAATTAAAAATATATATAATATATATTATATTATATATAAAATATAAAATATATACATAATATATATATATATTATGTTGGCCAAAAAGTTTGTTTGTTTTTTGTTTTTTTTCTGGAAGATGGCTCTAGTAGCACTTAGCTGTCTATAACTTCATTCAAAACAATTTTGTTAGATTGTATTGTAACAGCTGTCATATCACTGGATTTTTAAAAAAAAACTTACCAAATTGGTGGATTTTTGTATAGCCATTTTAATACTAAGATGGAGGAAAATACACATATGTAGCATTGTATGATTTATTATTTCAAGAGAGGTAAAAAACACAACTGAAACACAAGATTTGTGCAGTGTATGGAGAAGGTGCTGTGACTGATCAAGCATATCAACAGTGGTTTATCAAGTTTTGTGCTGGAGGTTTCTCACTGGACAATGTTCCATGGTCAAGTAGACCAGTTGAAGTTGATAGTGATCAAATTGAGACATTAACAGAAAAATCAACATTCTACTACACAGGAAACAGCCAACATACTCAAAATTTCCAAAATCAATAAAACTTTTGGTGAAAATTAAAAATTTTATGGAAAGAAACTATGCAGACATTTTGGCCAAATATATATTGTGGAGAGAGGGAGAGAGGGGGAGAGAGAGAAAGAAACATCAATGTGAAAGAAACATCATTTGGTTGCCTTCCGCATGCACTCATGCTGGAGACCTAACCTGCAACATAGGCATGTGCTCTGACTGGCAATCTAACCTGCAACCTTTCAGTGCAAGAGATGACGCTCCAGCCAACTGAGCCACACCAGCTGGGCTACACAATTAATTTTTTTAAACACATCACTTTCTATAAGCTTCTGTCATTCTGCCACCCTTGTCTGTCTCTACTCAGAACTTTTATAGTTGCTAGTCTTTCTTCCTAGAACACAATGCCCACTCCCAGATGTCACTTGCCTATGTTCTGCTCATTATTCATGTCTAAGTTAAAACATTACTCCTCTGAGAGGCCTTCACCACATAAAGCAGCCTCAAACCTGCTCGCTTCTCATCACACTACTTGATTTTTTTATTGTTGTTGCTGCATTTGTCACTCTAGGTAACTTGTTTTAATCATGTATATTCCATATTCTCACACTAGAATGTCAGTTCCATGAAAAAAGGACTGACTCTACTCTACCTTGTTTACCATACCATGTGTCACCAGAACTTTTTCAAAAGGCTCTTAAAAATACTGTATTCTCTTTTTAGATATTTTCAAAATGTGCAGTGTACAGGGAGGAGGTATGGAAGGAGGAGATGGACTTGATATTAAGTAAATGTTCACATCTGGTGATAGCCTGACACATAGAATGTCATCAGACTCTGGTGATTTTCTAGTTGCTCTGAGTCCAGTGACATATCCCACCACCCTGCCTTTCACAATTTCAAAACACATGTCACTCAGCTTTTTAAACCATTTCACCAACTTTATTAGTTCTTCTTACTAACCCACACCACACATGACCACCGAGTGGCAGTGACTTCTAAGAGGACAACACTGAAAGGAGGGGCCAGAGAGTACATGACATCCAGAAAAGAGCTGTAATTACTCTCATAAACTTAAAAGTGAATTTCAAATACCATGGACATTAAGAATCATTGATTAATAAGTAGCAAGAATTGAGTAATAGCCTAAGTTGAGCTGGCAGTGTTAAAATCAAAGTGCTAAAAAGATGGCTCTCAACCTTTTTAGGATCATAGCACAGATTTGACTATCAGAAATTTGAGAAAACAGTTGAAGGGATTAAGACTCAAGAAACCACAACATTAGCAATAAATGCAACATTATTATACAGCATATAGCAAAGTCTCATATTGTCTACAAAGATCTCATAGTTGTGCTTCACTATCACCATCACCTTCAGCCACTCACATTGTGCTTGAAGAGAAGAGGTAATGCCCAGAAAGTGCTCACAGACATAAAGTTGCCTGGACATTTTTCTTTTGTGAAAGTTTGATTTATGTTAAACCATGTCACTTGTATTAAATTGTTTCTAATCTGCACCATGTTTCACAGACAACAGGTCCAATTCTGACAGAACTTGCCTGTTGGCAGAATACTCAACAGTAAGAAAATAAATTGAATTTGTTGACTGGAATTGGGCAGTTAGTTTCCTGGTGGAGCAGAGTGTTTGACATACCAGCTCAGGAACAGGGGTGCATCCTTACTTCCCATTTCAGACATCCATGTTCTATAGTCATCAAGCATACTATGTCTGGAGTGAGTAAAGAACCTGACTAAAGTTGAATTATCTGTACAAAGGTAAGAAATATGGTTTCAAAAATAAACTGAAGCAAAATTATAAAAGGTGTTGAGTGGTACTAAAAGGTGTTAAACAGGCACCGAGAAGCCATCAATTTTTTACTGAATTTATTTATTCAACAAATATTTACTGAACATTTTCTGTGTCCCAGGTGATTCCTAATTGAGTGTTAGAGAGAGAACGCTATAAAAGCCAAGTCCCTTCTTCATGGAGCTTATCTCCAGTGGGAGAGACAAACAATAACCAACCAACCAAACAAACAAATAAATATATAGCCAGTCAATATTGGTGGTAAAAGCAAGGATAGCAGAAAGGACTAGAGAGTATGGGGGAGGATGCAGTGTGGTCTGGGCATGACTCACTGCCAAGGTGATATGTGAGAAGAGACTGGAAGGAAGTGAAAAAGTTGAGAAAGCCTGGACTGCAGTTTCCTGGGAAGATTGTTACAGGCAGAGGCAGCAAACATGCGCAAAGGCCCCGAGGCAGGAGCACACTTGTGTCAGCAATGACCAGTGGTTGGGGGAAAATGTTTGAGTGGTAAGAGAAGAAATCAGGAGATGTTGGAAGGTTGGGAGACAGGCAAGATCAGATTGGACGTCTGTAAAGACTTTGGCTTCTACTCTAAATGCAGTGAGGAACAAATGGAGGGTCCTCCCCAGGAATGACATCCTTTAATGTTTAAGATGATAACTCTGGGAGAATAAAAATGCAAACAAGGAAGTCAGGGATGATGGTGGTTTTTTAATCAGTTGGTACCTATGGAAGAGATGAGAAGTAGTTGATTTCTAAATATATTCTGCAGATAAAGCAGTAATCATTTACTAATGGATTAGATATGGTATGGAAAGAAAGATAAAAGTTGCAGATGACTCCAAAGCATTTAGCCTGGGAACTGGAAAAATATAACATTTCCATGGATTGACATGGAGAATAATACAAGAGGACTAGGTTTGGAATTAAAAAAATAAGAAATTTGATTTTAAAAAACAAGAGATTAGTGTTCTGTGTTGTCCAAATCAATCATCGCTAACCCTAATGTGGGTATTTAAATAAATATTTTAATTAATTAAAGTTATATAAAATTTAAAATTCAATTCCTCAGTTGCTCTTGCCATATTTCAAGTGCTCAATAGCAACTTTTGTGTGGCTACTGCCACCAGATCGGACAGTGCAGATGTCACAGAGCTTTTCCGTTAGCACAGAAAGCTTTGCCAGGCAGTACTGGAGAAACATTAGGCCTTTACCTTGTGCTAGGCCCTGTGCTAAGTGCTTTATGTGCACTATCTGATTTCATATTTATAACAACTCTATAAGCAATATTATATCTTTTTACAAAGGATATAACTAGAGTTCAGAAAAGTTAAGTAATTTGTCCTAAATCACACTGCTCCTAAAAGGTAGAGAGCCAGAATTAGATATTGGGACTGTCCACTTCCAAAACCCAAGCATGTAAATTGTCACACTTTATTTTAGAAAGGTTAAACTAGTTTGAAATTAGACATGACATCCTCAGGAAATTGTCTAGCAGGTTATCAGCAGCAACTGTTGAAGCACAGAAAAGAACACTGGGGATCTGGTAGATCTTGGGTAAATGGGAGTCTCCCCAGAGATCCTGTGTGTTGTAGAACTAACCAGGTTACATTCCAGCATACCACCAGTTCAGAGAAAACAAAAATATTCAATGAAGGCCCTATATCTTTGGATAGGAGTCCATTGACATTAAAGGATTGCTTAGCAGAAAGGACTTAATTGACACCAGATAATATAAAGTTTAGATCCCTTTGTTCTACTCTGATTCTCAACTAGGTATGATGCCACTCAGAAGACATCTGGAAATGTATGGGGTGCCCAGGGTAGACTTATGGGTGCCATGTGCATTTTGTGACAATGCTCTTAGGATGCTTATCCTACCATGCTTGCTACAGTACACAACAATGAAGACAACTTCTCACCCACTATGTCAAAGATTCCCCATGTGAGAAGCATGGACCTACCCCTCCCCAAGCAATGCCCCAGTCCACAAGCTAAAGTATAGAAATGAGAACGTGGTGGGTGGCAGGTAGCTCGGGACTAAAGTCAGATGTGTGCTCCAATCTGCTTTTTGATGTGAGCTTGCTGTGTGGCTAGGGACCATTTCCTGGACTCTAAGCCTTGTCATTCTCAACTGAATCAGGAAGAACACAATAGTGAGTACCCATCATCTTGGATCATTCTGAGAATCACAAAACTTTCAAAGTACTTGGCCTAGTGTTTGGTGCAGGGAGAATCATAAAATGTACACTATTATTAGAAGAGGGAAAAGAGGATAAAAGGGGAACTCTAGCATGGAGATGATAATTACCAAGATAGAACTTCAGATAAAGTAAGTCTGGAGCAGGACTGCCCCATAAAAAATATTGTAGATTCAGTTCCACACCACAATAAAGTGATGGCTTCTTTCCTTTAGCTGCGTGAATGACCTCTGCTAGCTTCAGATTCTTCTTCTGAGGCCCCCTCACTTCTCTCAGCTTTCATAGAATTGAAGAGTTAGGGCCTTGCTCATGATTAGGCTTCGGTTTAAGGGAACACTGTGGCTTGTTTGATCTTCTACCCAGACCACTAAAACTTTTTCCAGATCAGCTTTCTTATCATTCACGTATTCACTGGAGTAGCACTTTTCATTTCCTTCAAGGATGCCTTCTTTGCTTTCACAACATGGCTGTTTGGTACAAGAGGCCTAGCCTCTTTGGCCTGTCTCACCTTTCAACACACCTTGCTCACTAAGCTTAATCAATTCTAGTTGTTGGTTTAAAATGAGAGACATGTAACGCTTCCTTTTCTCTTGAACACTTTGGGGCCATTAAAGGGTTATTAATTGGCCTAATTTCAATATTTAAATTATAAAGTATATGTGGCTATTTTTCCATGACAACCATCTTTGCCAGAAATTTAAAAATCTTGTGTTAACACAAAGTTCAAACAGCACAGGGCAAGCTTAAGAATGTAGTGTATCTGCCACAGTAATAGCTCTCTATATAAATTGCTAAAATATAATCTCATAATAGTACCCTCAAGACTACCCAGAATTTATGCAATTCATTATTAAAACTCATCATTGATTTCCTATAAAGTTGAAAAAAAAAGCATACAACACTGGTATAGCATAAACACATTTATTTACTAACCAAAGGGTTGGTTCTAATTAAACTAACACTTGGAAATAGTTGCATGTAAAATGTTTGCAATGAAGATAACAGAACAGTAATGGGGGGAAAAAAGCATGGGGAGGTTTGCTCATTGAACTGAGCTTGTTTATCCTCACAGCTAACTCCTGTACAGAAGGATGATGGAATTTTTACTCAACTTTTTCATAGATCCGAGTACAGGTGACACTGTTCATGATGCATTCCTAATAGAAAGAACAATATTAAAGAATTACATTAGTCTTGCATGGTGGAAGTTAGGATAAGAATCCTACAAAACCTTGTCATCTACTTTACAGACGAAGAAAATACATGTTAGGATTCCATGGTTTGAAAAGCTAGAACCTGTTGTTTTGCATAAGATTTCTGTATGGTTTTTTTTAAAGATTTTATTTATTTATTTTTAGGGAGGGAAGGGAGGGGGGAGGGAGAGAGGGAGAGAGAGAGAGAGAGAGAGAGAAACATCAATGTGTGGTTGCTGGGAGTTATGGCCTGCAACCCAGGAATGTACCCTAGCTGGGAATCGAACCTGGGACACTTTGGTTCCCAGCTCGCGCTCAATCCACTGAGCTACGCCAGCCAGGGCTAGATTTCTGTATGTTTTGCTGAACAATAACATATTGATTTGCAGTATCGAAATAATTCATTTGGTCTTTGCAAATAGTATTCCTCATTTTAAAGAAATGGAGAAAATGTATGCCCCAGAGGGCAGTTTGGTGGCATACCCAAGATGATGCTGGTCTCAGTGGAGTACAGACTAAACCCAGCTCCAGCGATGCCCTGCCACATCACCTCAGAAGGCCTTTTTAGTTATCAGTGTAATGGTGTTATTTTGCATTTTTTCCTACCCCAATTTACTTGTCCTTTTCATGATCAGTGATATATACAGTTATGGGCACTATGAACACAAACAACTAGCCCACAAGGACTTCAGAAGCTGGGCACTTACCACCAACATTTTCCCGCCTTCCAGTTTTCTTGTGATTGTGCTTTCCTTCCCATCCCACTCCTGATGTTGAACCAATGCACCATTTACAAAATTGCAGATTGTCTGCAAAAATAAAGTACATTTTTTAATTTTCCAAAGGACATTATAAGAGTTTCCATGACTCATAACCTCCTTAATCAACATTTTTACAACTTTTCCTTTCTAGGTCTACTTCACACCAATTTTATTCATAATAGAGTTGAAGCTTTTCAACCTAGACACACATAAGACACTTAAACTCTCATGTTCCTTAAACTATTTTTACAAAATAGACTATGTTATGAAGCCAATCCTTTCACACTAATTTGTCAACTCAATTCATAAAGTAACTCGAGACTTTTTTCATTAAGTTCCTGCCTATAAACAGTAAGAATGTTATTAATACAATCTATCATTCCAGAAGCTTCTGTGATTATATAAATTATGCCTGACCTGAGTTTTTCTGCCATCAGCTGTAGTTTCTTCAAACTTCTCTCCCAGGTTACATGAGAACTGTGTCGTTTTCAAAGTGCTCTCACTTTTCACAGTGAGGGTTTTGCCATCAAAAGTAATGATACAGTCTGGTTTGGCCATGGCACCCATTTTCCGCAGAGCCATTCCCACACCTGTGAATGTTAATCATGTTAAATAATAGGAATACCAAAGTTATAGCTTACAGAATAAAAGCAGCGATTCAATTGCAATTACTGTGCTCTGAGTATTGTCACTTACTCACTTACCAAGAACTTAAGGTAAAGATAGAGCCAGTGCTCACCAGGTGCTACCACCTGACATACACAAAATCATGGATGCCTTGCCCCACCCTGTGAGGTGGCGGGGGCGGGGGGGGGGAGTGCATTATCTCTGTTTTATAAATGACGAAGTGAATCACTGAAGTAACTTACACAAGCTCATTCAGATAGCGAGTGATGATCTGGGGACCAACAATGCAGGCATTTTGCCTCCAAATTTCAGCTCTTGGCTACCATGCTGTGCTGGCCTTCAGAAAGCTAGGGAAGCAACTTCGGACTTCTAAAAGTGACTTACTCAATTCTACCTCCCATAGTATATGACTCCAGCACATAGTGTGGCACAGAAAAGGCCCTTGATAAATACTTGATTGATATACTACACAAGTAGAAACCAGTCCTGAGATACTCAAAATAGCACAATGTTTTAAGAGGTAAAACAGCACAATCATAATGGTAACAAATGGAAAAAATCTTACCTTCAAAAATACAGAACATTTCATAGCTATGGAATTCAATAACTATATTGATATCACATCTAATTTATAATCTGTGTATTTCCTCTGGGTGTTAACATTTACAAGGGAACTTAGATCTGGGCCAAATCCCTGCCTCAGACAAGGAGACTACAACCTAGGAGAAAAACTGGCTTGACGACCTTGAAGACAACGACCACAAAAGAAAAAAAAAATGTCTCATGTCCCCTCCAGCATGCTCTTCTGCCAGCACAGGGTTGGTGCCTTGTGCTGTTAGTTGAGTTACTATTTATTCTCATTTTGGACAAATGAAGGGCTCAGCTCTTCCCATACCTTGATTGCATTCTAATGAATTGAGCCTGGCAACCCTAGAACTTTGAAAACAAGCCATGTGATGAACACATTCAATTTCAATAGGAAGAGAATGTTTGGTCCTCAGACAGGTGAATAGACACAAAAGGTGTATTTCTTGGATATGAGTGCAGTAAATCGCTTTTTTCATAGCCATCTTGATCTAGGTTCATAGTGAAGGAAAAGAAAAGGAAACCACTGCCTTCTTTTACTCCTAGTATCCTAAGTACACTCAAGAGTCCCCACAGAATCAGCCTGAACCAGGCACTGTCCTGTAGAAAGTCTGGAGGAGTGTTTCTGAAATGCCACAGGGACTACAAAGACAAGGGTCTTCATAGTGACTTCTGTACCCTAGGGGCATCCTCGTTAAAGTGGTGGGATGGTAGCTTCTAAAGCCCCCTCATCGTCCGTTCCATAGTTGTCTCAGGGCTGGAAGCCCCGTCACAGACAGGGCCCAGGCTATGTATGCCACTCCATCACACTCCTAGTGGCCTGTGACAAAAGTCCATTGTTTTTTTTTGTCAATCCATCCAATGTCTCAACCAGCATGCAATCATTGTTACTGGCTTAGAAAGGACGAGAATGAAGCACTGTTTTGAGTGAGACAGTAAATTTTAAACGTCTCCCTGGGACCCATTCTCCTCTATAAGGAAGCCTTGAAGAAGGCACGTGTCTTCTTCAGGGCCATGCTTGTAATGTACGCTGATAGGGAGTGACAGCAGGGTGGCCTGCCTCGCTATGACTGACTGCGCTTCTCCAAAAGAGCCCACTCACCCCTCACTCTGAAGATTCGAGGGTCGAGGCGGCCACCCCCTGGCACGTTAGGTACCCGCCCACTGTGGCCAACCTCACGCAAGGCCAGGCATGGTCAGCGCTTGTGGCGCCAAGCCACTGGGTTTGAGTCGAGGATGCCAGACGCTACCGGGTAGCTGCGCCATCAAAGGGCCCGGGTGGCGTTAACGGTGGGGGGGGGGCGCAAAAGCTGGACGAAAGCTAGGCTGCAGTGGCGTTCGGACCCTCCACAGGCACCAAGTTCCGGGGAGAAGAGGGAGGGGACTCATTTGCCATCTAGGAACAAAAGATGGAGCAGAGTAGGCGAGATGCGGCCACCAAGAGGAGATACACGATAGTGGCAGGAGGAGGGAGGATGGGGAAGAGGGGTAAGTTACTACGGAAAGTAGCAGACAGCTGGGTGCACCACGCGGCGGGTCCTACTGGGAGTCCAGAGACCCGCGGGAAGCGCGCACACCCAGCTCTCCGGCTGCTTCGCCGCGTGGTGCAGAGCAGCGTGGGAACCGCGTGGTGGGGATTGATGGCGGAAAGGGGAAGGGGAAAGGCTGTAGGTGGCCGCCGAGTATGTCCGCCCCTGAGCTCAGCACGCCGAAATGGGAGGACCCGAGGACAAATAGGCACACACACGCACACATGCCTGCCACGTTGTGAGCACTGCCAGGCCCGGTGCCTCACCTAGTTCCTTCATGTACTCATCGAAGCCTTTGCTTTCCACTAAGCGCCATCTTCCTACCAGTTGCTGAATGGTGGCCATGGTAAGCGCGGGAGGCGTGCGGGAAACCGAAGATGAATCCTGCACCAGGAGAGCAGCGGTGTGGCGTGGTTGAGCCTGGCTACTTTATACCCGTGGTGTGGGGCGGAGCAGCGCCAAGCGGCCAATGGGAGGCGGGAGGCGCGCCTCGCCGGCTTTTGCCACGCCTCCGCCACGCCCCCGCGCGATCCGGGGTCGGAAGGTGGAGACTCATTCCGCCGGCGGAGGACAGGGGCTCCTCCCTTGCCGCCTGCGGGCTCCGACCCGCCCGGCGCGCCCTCGACCCGGGCCCCTGCATGCTTCAGCGCCCCCTCACTCCCTGAAAGCCTGGGGGTAGCCGGAGCCTGCCAGCCTTTCCTTGACCCCACATTTCACCACCAACCCACCGTCCATTTTCTGTTTAAAATACCCCAAGCAATTGTGAGCCTTATTTGGGTTCGGGAGGCTAGAATGAACTGATCAGCAGTTTGGCTGACTGATGGATTGATAGAAGTACGGCATATGCCTTACTCAAGTCTGCTCCCAGTCATTGAACAAATTCACATCCCATTCGCTCCTGAGAGACTTGTTCAGGCCACCCCTTTAGGCCACCCCCGGCCCAATTAGGACCACAAGGTGTGTGTATACCTGAATGAGTTAGAAGATTTTATCAGAAGATGTGGTGTGGGTTGAGGTGTCCCCAGAAGTTTGGTTTCCAAACTAAAACTCCGTTGGAAGTTTCAGCTTAAGTGCATGTCATTGTTATTAAATGTTTACATGCAAGATGTTTCATTAGTTTATATTCCCAAAGGAATGAACTCTTTACAGTTTCTTCTCAAAAATCCAGAGGCTTTAGACACCAGGGCATTTCCTCTTCATCTTTAATCATGATAATACCCAACTGTGTGTAGCAGTTATACATTTCAAAGATTACTTGTCACAGGAGCTTACTCTGTACTCCTGGGTCCCTGTGGGGGTGAGTGGGGTTCAGGTGAGGAAGTTGCCATGCAGAGAGGCCGGCTGCCTTGGCAGAGATCAGGGCCATTTATTGAGTGCTGCTTGTGCTAGAGGCCATGCTTCCTGAGCACTTCATATCCAGTAACTCTAATCATCAAAGTTTTGCTAAAAAATCTTACCCCAATGTTTTGAAAGAGGAAATAAGGCAGGGAAAGTATGAAGGTGAGCTAGAATCCCTGTCTAGGTCCTGCTACTGCAGACCTTGTGAAGTCACCCGGCTGCCTCTGGCTTCCTGTACTCTCATGGAGCTAAAAGCAGAGGCTGCAGCTCCTGAACCATCTACCAAACTTGACAAACTGAAACCTGAAGCTGATTTGTCATCTCCCAGCACACCTCATGACATTTTTTCCCCTGCACTGGCTCCCTTTCATTTTAGGTCACCCCAGTTTTCCTTTTGTGCTATTTGAATATCTCAGGACCAGTTTCTATCTGTGTAGTATATTAATCAAATATTTATCCAGGGCCTTTTATATTCCAGAGTGTGTGCTGGTGTCATATACATAATTTTAGGTGCCATTTTCATATTGAGTGGCACAGACCCTGTCCTTGAGCTCTAAGGACCTGCACTGAGGCTCTACTGTTTAGGAAATGTTCATGTTCTGAGGGCAGCTAAGTGGTCATTTGCTCAGTGATGCAAGTGATGGCTTCCAGACACTTAGGGCAGCCTACTGCACCTCCTAGACAGGCAGCCCCTGTGTGGTTGGACTTGCATTCTTACTGGGCTGATTCAATATTTTACCTGTTTTTGTACAGAATAAAGTAGTAATATCCAGGACTCAGTACTGAAATACTAAGTTTTAGATGCTCATAATCAATCAGAAATATGAAAAAGAAAATGTCACTATATTACTAAATATTTAGGTGCTTGAGAAATAGTTTTTAAACCAGAGGTATTACCTGAAACTTAACTTTTAAAAACACTTTGTGATGTGATGAATGGAATAATTCTTTGTGGTCAAAACACACCAACAAAAAATAACAAAAGTATAGGCCAACATTCCTGTCTCTCCCGCAGAACAAAGAAAGGCCTGGCGAGTGTTCTGCTACCATGGGCAATGTACTCTATCCCTAGTTCTCCTCTACTTCTCATCTGTAATACATATACAGACAGAGATTGGAGTAGATCACTTCTAATGTCTTGCAAGCCCAGGTTCCCTTTCTTTCCTAAGAAAAATGGTAATGGATTTCAAACTCTGAAAAACAGTTAAGTACTACCTTAACCTGCTAACTGAAGTTTTGTTCTAAGTTACTTAACTTGAGCCCAATATAAGGTGTAAAAACCAAAAATGTTATAAAAACAAATTTGCTTAAGTCTTATATGACTTCTTGGGATCCTTGAGCATTTCTTCACTGGAAAAAGGGGGACGGGAATTTTCACTCAATTATAATACAGGGAACAGGAACAACCTTTGTATCTTTGTATTACTTACACAAGTAATTGTGCAAGTCATTAGTTTTAGTCGAAGCATGGAGGCAATATAGTTGTCACATCATGTCTTCCCTTATGCTGGAGAACAATAACACTCTATCTTATGGATGAAAATGGTTGAAAAACTGGAATTACTAGCACCTCTTCCCCCGGTACCTTTAGAAGATTTCCATTTGTAAGACATGCAATTTTACTTAATATATCTGAACCTGAGTTTTCTCATCTGTGAAATTAAGGCTGTAAGAATTACATTAAATTATTTCTTAGGTCCCTTTCCTGCCATATAGTTCATGGCCCTAAAAAATATACTTAGAATTACTCTTCTTCCACCTAGTGGCGAAATGCAACATTTCCCTTAGGTTTTCTTTGATGAATGTAAGGAGCTTATCAGCTTCACATTGCACAGTCACACGTGTAGATTTGGTGTGTATTGTGTGATTTTATTTAAAGGCAACTTCTCAGATACTGTTTGTGTAAATGTTTCTTCCATAAAGTTGATTATAGGATATAATCACTTCCTAGGACAGCAAGCATGTGGCTGGTAGAGAAACAGAGAACACCCCATTAAATAAATCATTACAGAAGCCACCAAACAGCTCATGTTCAAACAATTGAGTCTTCTCTCAATATGTGGCGAGGTTAGTGCAAAAAGGCGGGGAGAGGAAGCAAAGGGAAGAAAAGCAATCACTTCTCAAATTTTAGTGTGCAAACAAGTCACCTGGGATCTTGTTAAAATGCAGATTCTGATTCAGTAGTTCTAGAGTAAGGTGAAAGATCAAGTGTTTCTAAAAAAACTCCCTGGTGACACCAGTCCTGCTAATCTGGGGACTGCTTTGAGAGCTAGGCTATAAAGTATGCACAGGGCTTTGACACATCCTGTGACTTTCACATCAATGATAAGTATTTTCTGGTTATATTCCTAAGTAACATATACAGAAGAGACAGGGAATTGGACAAATGTACTCCAAAAACTATCTTACTCAACTTGTGAACTTTTTTCTAATTAGTCTTATGTAGGTATTTTTCTTTCTCCTCACTGGGAAGTCTGATAGGTGTCTTTAAATGGGATGAGAAGGGTGGATAATAGGTTATTTGAACCTACTATCTCCCTTAAGTTTTATGACCAGGTTTTTTACCCTATTTCTGGCTTGTCCTGATATAGCCATGTTTTGCATCCCAGCTTAAAATTGTATCCTCCTAAAGAAAATCCCACTTGGAATCAGTTCCAAGAGAAAATCCTAATAAGTAGGTAGAACCCAGCTCTATGTCTTGAGGCTGTCTGCACCAACAAAAATTCCCAGATGAAAACAAGGTCAGGAGCCACAATGCTTACTTAAGGCACACCCTGAATATTCCCTTCTGAATCCTTCAGTGTATTTATCTACAACAAGGAATTGGCAAAAGCCGCCATCCATCAATGGAAGCTTGCTTTGAGTCATTTGGGGCAATAAGATTATTTCTCATGAAAGCAGTTGCAGAAATGGAGTTATTTTATGATTTTTTTCCTTAAAGCCATTTGATTCTTACACAACAGAACTGCAAATGAATAAACCTTAAAACTTTCCAGTTACCTAAATAATTTACCCTAAATACACACTTGCTAAATTACCTGGACTAGGGAATAGCTACAGGGAAAATGAGACAATGCAAAAGTCACAATAATAAAATATGACTGGTTTTGTAATAGGCAGAGGGCATAATGCCTCATCTCAGTGTAAGATCAATCCATTTCCCTTACACATATCATTCTACTCTCCAGATTTATATATTGTTATTAAATTTGTCATTGCCACATGGCAACACATTGCAGAAACATGTAGTTTGGGCTGACCTGTTCATGCCTCATGTGGACAGTGTTCAAAGTGTCTCAGATCTAAAAACACAACAACACAATACTTAAAGGGGCATCTTGAAATGGAGCATGACAAATTCATAAAGGGTACATTTGCCCTTAAAAAATTATAAAAACAAATTTAAAAATACCCCTCCAAATAAGATCTTTCCACTGGATAGAAATCAAATTCTTCTCTTACAGATGGCACATCCTCATTTTCAGTCCCCCCTTCCATGCAATAACCTATAACTCACTATTCTTTTCCCCAGATTTCTAACACCATTTGATCGTTTTTCTTCATTAATGTTTATCCACAACAGTTAATGATTTTTATGATCAAATCTAAAAAACTACAGGGTTGCTTACTTTCAAGTTTTTTAAAGATTTTATTTATTTGTTTTTAGAGAGAGGGGAAGGGAGGAAGAAAGTGAGGGAGAGAAAATCAGTGTGTGGTTGCCTCTCATGCATCCCCTACTGGGGACTGGGCCCTCAGCCCAGGCCTGTGCCCTGACTGGGAATCAAAATGTAACCTTTGGTTTGCAGGCTGCACTTAATCCACTGAGCCACAGAAATCCAGTGGCGAGTTTTTATCCTGATGGGTCAGGCCCCCAACTTCCTTTTGCCCTATTGAGCTTTTAAGAAGAGTCATCAGAATTTAATTACACCTAAATCCAACTAAAGAATTTCTTGGTCCTATTTCTGGTCCTCTTGGGTTGGTGATGGGAAGAGCTGCCGTATAATCCCTCAGAGGTGGGCGCAGAGCTCCAAAGACAGTATGGAAGTAACTCTGTGTGCTCTTCTAATGGAGCCAAGAGGCAGGATCTTTATTTTCTGTTCAACCACTGTAGATACCATAGCTCCCTTCAAGTTTACTATTCACTGCTGCATTGGACCAAACATAAAGGGAGAAATTGAACAGCATGGTGTGAGAGTTTGTTTTACCCTCCCATGCATTTCCCTATGCCTTCATGCCTCTAGTACTGAATTCCTCATTTCGCAGCAATAGTTTCTCAATTGCATGACTTCCTGTTAATAACAAAAAAACAATTTGAGGTTCCAAAGAAGCAAGTCTGCTTCTAGGTTGGCTAAATGCTATGATTTCATAAAGGAGCCGGAAGGCCAACTGGGTGTTACCATGGAGGGGAGTCATGATCCTGGTTTGGGTCTATTTCAGAAGGTGTGATAAAAATAATTGTGCCATGAATCTCAAATCTTGTCACCTGTCTTGCAGCCTCAAAAATACACAGTTAATCTCTCAGGACAAAGGTGGGGTTGCTAATGATCTTTTGCCCTGATTGGTTAGCGAAACTGAGCATTCTGATTTTTGCATAGTGGGAGATACAGTGATCATGGGTCCCAGTCTGCTAGAGACAGGTCTGAGTTATGCTTGCTGCCCTGGTGTAATTATGAACAATTCTTTCTTTTACTCTGAGTATCTCAAATTGAATGATGTTGGATAAAGAGTTGTGGACTTTAATTCTCACCCATCCAGTAGCTCCAAAGCCCACATTTCAAGTATGGAATTATGACAGCACTCTCGTGACATCTAAGCTGAATGACGTCTTATAGGAGGGAAGGATTGCTGGGACGACTTTGCCTTTCCCTACCCACATGGCATTAATCAAATATGTCATGTGCAGCTTGTATACACACAATGATAGCAAACTGAGCTGCCCACATACAACAGATTCCTTTGATTCAAGTCAGCCTACATTTTGAGACCAAGTAATAATTGTGTAGAATGGATCTAGTCCTTGTCTTCAAGGTGTTTGTAAACTGATCATTTACCAGCTAAGGAACTGCATTTCTCTTTTTTTCTTTTCATTTCACAAACATTAACATTTTTTTCTGTTTTAGTTCAATGAATTCTGAAAGCTTCCAGGTCTTAAATGTCTTTGAAAATATCAGATAAATTCAGATAATATGAAATATCTGAAAATATCAAGTACCATTTATCTTTATAATGTTAAGTAAATTAAAAAATACCACAGATAAAAAATATTTTTGTAGGCAGGGAGCATATAGTCCTATTTCCTTCAACTGTATCTGGAAACTTTAAATTTTTGTTAGTTTGATTGGACAAGTCATCTCTTTGGCAGGAACCAGATCTGGGTACTAAAGGGATACAAATTAATCTTTAAAATTAATGTGCCAAATGCCTCAAAGCCACCTGAGGTAAATCCTGCTCAGATTTAAGAAGATCTGCTTTAAGAAATACTGAGTGAGAGATAATGAAGCAAAAACCCATGTCACTACCCAAATGTCCCTGTGTTTTAGAACTAGTATGTTGCCATGTACCTGGGAATAAACTGACACCTGGCTGTCCCAAAAGATGTAGAGATACACAACTTGCATCATAATCACATCTGCCAGTGCTCAAGTCAAAAAAGTTATTCTCGCCCCGGCTGGCATAGCTCAGTGGATTGAGCGCAGACTGCAAACCAAAGTGTTGCAGGTTCGATTCCCAGTTAGGGTACATGCCTGAGCTGCAGGCCATGACCCCCAGCAACCGCACATTGATGTTTCTCTCTCTCTCTCTTTCTCCTTCCCTTCCCTCTCTAAAAATGAATAAATAAAATCTTAAAAAAAAAGTTATTCTCCACCCCACCTGGTAAGGACCAGAAATCCTGCCATGGTCCTTTGTTCATATCATGAACATCCCTTTTGGAGAGAAAACACACAGAAGTGAAGCTTACTCTGATGTCATTGTCTTTCATAGAAACCCTACATGGTCCCCAGGGAAAGAATGTGGCTCTGTTCTGACAAGTTTTATTATTTTTGTTGCATGGTATAAAATATCACATCTGCAGATGGATTATTAGTACCTCATACAAAGTAATAAAAATTCCAGTTAGTCAAGAAAGACAGAAGTATGGTTATGAATCCTCTCAGAAGCCACAGACCCAGACCAGTCTTAAAACAAATCTCTTCAACTGAAGTACACCCCAAAACTGTCTTCTCTTATGCTATTCTGTAATAGGACCAGCTTCTAGAAACAGGTAAGAATGTCATTTACTAGCGTCCCCTTGAATGTCACTTACTGTATGAAAATTACTTACTTTGTCACTTACTATACTTAAAAAAGGTGTTTCTTTTTCTTTTTTTCAAATTGATTATATTCCATTGTGTTGTACTTTTGCATTCTGGTTGCACTATTCATTCCTGAGATAATTTACAGAATTCTGGCTCCATTGTGGAATAGAAAATCATAACTGCCTAATACCTCACTTGAAAGCAAGTGGGAATATAAATCCTAATTGAAAGAAAATAAAGTAAAAATCACTTCAGAATTCAGCAAACTTTTGATTTATCACTTTCCAATAAATTTGAATGGTGACATTAAACATTGTGCAAACTGCAAAGGTTTTCTTTTGCTTTAAGCTTCACTGAACTGGTGCAGCAGGCTCTCATTTTGTAGGGCAAAGCCTCATTCTTTCAAGACTGGACTTTCTCAATCCAAAGCCCTAAGGTGCTTTGAGGAAGCCAAACTAGTTCAAGTTACTAATGCTAATTCAGAAGTAAAACTTGATCCCTTGTGCCCACACCCAAGTCACATAATTTTTAATTGCATATTTTGGCAGTAATTCCTTCTCAGAACTCATTATGGCTTCACTAGCTGTCACTTGAACAGACATATTATTAGTAAATCCTTTAAAGTCATGTAGTTTCATTTCTCAATATAGATTTGTGTCTTGCATTCAGAGCTGAAAGAGAATCTTAAAATGGTAGAGTTTGGGGCATTATAGATGTTTGCTACTTCAACTGAAGTCCAATACAAATAAATCCAGTTTCCACTAAAATCCTTCTAGTGATAGAGGCCTCATGCCCTCTCCAAGAAACCCTTTCCATGTTTTAATAGCTCTAATGGGGAGGAAAGCCTTAACCTATTATGGAACTTTGCTCCCAGTGATTTCTAGCTGTTGGTCATAGTTTGACCTTTCAGAATAACATAGAATGTTTCTGCTCACTAATTCTCCCATGGTGGGCCTATAAGTATTAGATGATAATAGTTTATCTAAATAAAATTGCTTAGAGACTCAAATATATGTAAAATATGACAGAAAGAGAGAACTATAAATAAAATTGTATAAAATATACATGTCATGTGTATAGGTGTGCATGTACATACATGTGTGTGTATTGAGAGAAAGGGAGAGGGAGATGAGATGGTGTATCAATTATAGCAAAAATAATAGTGAAAAAGAACATTAATTCCAATCACATTTTCAACTTAAAATAAGCTAGAAGCTAGGAAGAACCAAATAATTATGATTATACATTGTTTAATATGGCTACTACAAAACATTCTAAACAAGAATCATTTCCATTCTACTCAACATAATTAGAATATTTATGTAACCCAACTGCAGTTGTTACCTGAATGAAATTTTTTCAGAGTAAGCAGCAACATAATCCCAAATTATAAAGTCATCAAGAATACCACAAATAGTAAATATTTAAATATTTTTAAAAGATACTTTATAGGGAGAAATATTAAAGTGAAAAATAAGGAAAGTAGCCTAAATGAAATTATTTATATCAATTTATGTTTGGCCTATAAAAATAATAGTTAATAAGTGATGATTATAGCAATACTAGTGTTTGGGTTTTAAGTAGCTATGGGAAATTTAACACTAATTGAGTATTCAACTGTTTTTGGCTTCAACTCCTATTCCTCAGAAAAACCATATACAGTACCTGCCTGTCCCCCTTAACCACAGTGTTGGTTACTTTCAGTCAACCCAGTTGGAAAATATTAATGGAAAATTCCAGAAATAAGCAGTTCATAGGTTTTAAATTATGCCCCATTCTGAGTAATGTGGTGAAATTTCTAGCTCTCCTGCTCAGTTCTACCCAATCCTGCCTAGATATGACTCATCCCTTTTCCAAGTTTCCACGCTGTAGACACCCTCCTACTGTTCCTTTTAGTCAGATTGACTGCCGAGGTATCGAAGTGCTTGCATTCAAGTCACCAACCAGCCTTTTACTTAATGACCTTAAGGCACAAGAGTAGTGATGCTGGTAATTCAGATACACCACTGTAAAGGGTGAAAGTTGTTGACTTATTAAGGTATTTTTATCATCTCACAAGATGAGAACAGTAAGATATTATCATATCACAAGAGCAGTAAGACCACATTTTGAGAGAGACCACATTCTTATAACTTTGATACTGTCATAATTGTTTTATTTTTCTTATTAGGTATTGTTGTTAATCTCTTACTGTGCCTATTTTATAAATTGAGTTTTATCATAGGTATGTGTGTATAAGAAAAAACATAGTGTATATAGGGTTTGGTACTATCTGCAGTTTTAGGCATCCACTGTGATGATTGTATCATACTAATAGTATGTATAATATAAGTACAAATACAAATTTGCTCATCATTTAAACTGCAACAGTGCCTTTTAGGTTCCTTAGAGAAACTTTTAAAAAAGAAGTAATAATTTTTGTGGCCTCAATTCCTCTTTGTCTTCACTTGAATTGAAAAAGATTATCTTAAAAAGATTATTTAAGAATGGAATTAGAGCAGTATCATCTCTATCATACCCCTATGCTTCAATGTTTTAAGATAAGGTAGGCCAATCTCAAAAAACAAAACAAAACAAAACAAAACAATCAATAGTACCACCTATAAAACAACCATTTTATTAAGTCTCCACTCTCAAGGCACACTGGTATAGTTGACAGAACAATGTCCTAGGGTGTGGAAGACTCTTCCTTGTTCTTGACTTCATTCTGCTACAAAATAATTGTTAAAACTTAGACTTGTGTTTTCTCATCTTGCAGATGAGAATAACAGGGTAAATCAAAATTTCAAGAATGTTCACACGAGATCTGTCTAGAACATAGCCATCCATGTAATATGAAAAAGAGAGATATTTATTGAAGATATAAGATATAAGAAACATTGTACATAGGATAATGATGCTTCAGTCTCCTTCAAAGTAGGCACCTTGGGACCTCACATAGTTATCCTTATCGCCATCAGCTACCCCATTATATTTTCCTGAATCTTGTCGATGGTATGAAATCTCTTCCCTTTCAAAGGTGTTTTAGTTTTCAGAAAAGCCAGAAGTAACAGGACATGATATCTGGGCTGTAGGGGGCCTGAGTCACCTGGGTGATTTGATATTTTACCAAAAACTCTTCAGGAGATGTGATGCATGAGCAGGCACATTGTCATTGTGAAGATGTCAGTCACCAGTTCTCTATAGCTGTTACCTTCCAAATCATCCAAATAGTTTCTGTGTAGGAATGTTCAAACTTAATGCAAAATTTGATGCATATTTTTTTATTGCTCTACTTGCTCAGTCATTTTAATGTGATGGCCACACAATACACATGCTCACTCAATGATGTCTACCACTCCCCCTGACTAGTACAGTGAAGTCATCATTGTTCACGCATGCACATTCCAGTCCACTCTCCTTGACTGCCAGTTTATATCAATGTTGCACAAACTGTTCTGATTACATTAACAATGGCTTGACTTTTTCCAGACATATCTTATATTAATTTCACAGAGAATTTCTTTAATAACCTAAAAAGAAAGCTGTATTTACAAAAATAACAAAACAAACAAAAAAATCTTAATAGTGTCAATTTAATTATTTGTCTTCTAATTTAAAGACGAAATATAATGGGTGAAAGTGAAAACATATACTTGCTTCAGCAGGACATATAGTGAAATTGGAACAATACAGAGAAGATTAGCATGGCCCCTGCACAAGGATGAAACGCAAATTCGTGAAGCATTCCATATTTAAAAGAAAGAAAGTGAAAAGATGTGACACTGTCTGTTTTCAGACTCAAACTCTTAGGCAAATTTTGTAATATAACTTTTATTATTGTAGCCCCTCCCCTTCTGCCCAGCAGAGAGATGGAAAATTTCCCCCAGTAAGGGAACTGAGAAATTCTAGTAAGTGGAGGTGGGGTTCTTCAAAGAATCCACAGTAATACCTCGTGACAAACAACAACAACAACAAAAATTTTAAATATCCACTAAGTACAAAATAAATTTCGATTATATTTCATTAATTATTCAAATGTAAATAAGTTTCAAGTCAAACCATTACAGTCAAATAAGACTTTTTCTACATTGTCTTTTCTTTTATTATTATTTTTTTACTTTAATTGTTGTTCAAGCACAGTTTTCTGCCCTTAACCCCCTTCCCAGCCCATCGCCCCCCCCCACCAGCTCTACCCTGTCTTTTCATCTCTCCCCTACCCTGGAACCTCCAGAGGTAGCCTCCTGGAAGCAGAGAAAAGGTTGAGATATCACCATCCTTCCCAGATGGAGGTTTTCCAACCTGTGTAGAAATGAGGGTAGGGTGGAGACTGCTTTCTACTTGCACAACAAGAAGTCCCATTCTTTAAACCTTCTAGTTAAATGCAGATTAACTTAAATCTGTGCCAATGTGCAGGAGGGCTTTCCTCTCCCCACGTACCAGGGATTCCTACCATTTCTTGAAAAAAATTGCCAGGGTCCATGCCAAATGTCAATCCATAAATTAATTAAGTCAACTGATGCCATTAAAAGCAAGTGGCAAGAAGACAGCTTTACTAGATTCAAACATGAAAACCTCACTTTTATGTCACTGGTTCTTTTTTTTTTAACCATCATCAGACACTTTAAGATGACAGCACCATTTTTCACATGACTCTGTGGGCTGAAGAAAGGTAATTAAAAATATTGATGTCCTATTAAAAATGAGTGACCATTCATGTAGTTAAAAAATAAAGACAATCAAGGTTGAGAATGGATGTGGTGGACAAAGAAACCTTGGGTACTGGCAATACAATGGAGATTAAGCCTCTATTAATCTTCCATGAATTATTCAGTGATGACATCACTTTCCTGCTTTTCCTCCTTGAGGTGTATGAGGCAAGGCAGGGAGGATCTCTTTGAAGGCTACAAGTTTAACTTGCTGGATGAGTTTCTCCTTAACATCAGCAAGAAGAAAAATTATATATATTACTTACAGATAAATTCAGGAATGTTATTCTCTTTTCTTGTTCACACCATCTCCACACTCTCACTGAGCCTTTCAAAGAAAACTTAAAATAATCAACCTCTTTCATTTTGCAAACTTGTATCTGGAATTGTCCCTGACACCCAGGGTTATCTAAGGTAAATGATCATCTCTCACAGGTCTCTTAAAGAAGCATAATGTAGGTAGAATTTACAAGATTTTCTGGGATAGGATAACTAGTATTTATAAGGCACTTTTATAAAAGGCTTTGACTTACTTAAAAGAAATAGTCAGAAGTTCTAGACACCTATTTTCAGTTCAATCAATGCAGCCTTCTAAGGTGTGTACTGCAGAAGCTCTGGTATGTTTAGATACTAAGATAAGCACTAGATATATTAGGAAGATTTTAGTGTTTGTTTTTGCTGTGACCACAGCATAGTGTCAAAGCTTAAAGTAGCTTTGCCTTCTGAATGGCTTACTTCAATATGCTCTTTTCAAATGAATGAATCAACAATGCTAAGATTATTTTAATGTAGTTACATGTGAGATTGCCACACAGGTACCCTGCCATGCATTATTGAATTGTTTCAGTTCACAGAAAACTCCAGAAAATGCTTCCAGTTAGAGTGCTAACACTTGCATCTAGGGAGTAAATCACAATAACAAGAGCTCAAGAAGACAGCCAAGTCCTCATGGGTGGAATATATAAAATCCTTATGCTCTATGAGGATAGAGGTGATGCTTCTTCCTCTGAGCTCCCAACCTCATGAACAATCATCAAATATTTGAACTAAAATGTTGTGTATGAACCCTCATTCTTGGCTACTAAGACGGTGAATTAGTACAACCACTTTGGAAATCTGTTTGAAATTATCTACAAAAGTTGAACATTTACCCCAAGGGACCGGTACAAAAATGTTCATGGCCATGTTATTTATAGTATCTCTCAATACAGATAGCACTGCTCACTGTTCCACAGTAGACTGAACTTCCAGTGTGATACATTCATACTACAGGATAGCATCTGGCAATGAAAGTCAAAGAACCATGGCTATTTATAATCACTTGGATGAATTTTGCCAACATAATGTTGAGCCAAAGGATTCACACACTGATTAGAAACCTAGATATTCTACTTATAAGAAATTCAAAAATAAGTGTAACTAATCTATGCTGTTAGAAGCCAAGACAATAGTATCTTTTGGGAAGGCGAGATGGAGGAACCATTGGGAAGGGAATGAGAAGGCTTCTGAGTGCTGGCAAAATTTTCTGTCTGAAAGATAATTCCATGGAGGGTTCATGTTGTGATATTCACCAAGCAGTACACATAGGATTTCTGCATTCTTCTCTAGCTAGGGTTAAGCTTTAATTAGGAATGCTTATTTAAAAAAAAATACAAAGGTTAGTGAAAGAATTGTAAAATATCTGAACTGTTTCAGGAAAGACATAATAAATGGTTCAGTAAAATTCTACACCTATTACTAACCCTAGTTTATAAAAGTACTCTTAAATTACTTTAATTAGTTAGGGGATCTCTAACTTAAAGAAGTTTTAACTTTGTCAGTTTTAACACATCAGCTGAATGCCAGTAGCATTGGTTGAGTTCAGCAATGAAGGAGGTGGATTTTGAGGGGACCACATGATAGCTGTTGATCTTCCCCTTTAGAAGGTTACACCAATGACTGCGAGGGTGACATGTAACTAAGAAATAAATATCTGAAGGGTTATCAGTGGGGTGGAGAGGACGCAAAGCAAGGTGGTGGGTGGACAACCTGGGCTGGTAAGGCAGTGGCTGGTGGACCAGGCAAGGTGGCAGCTGGCAGACTGGGCAGTCCCAACTTTTTGCGCAGATAACCCAGGAGGAACTACTGGGAAGCAAGACAGACTGCGCAACCCAGGGTTCCAGTGCAAGAAATAAAGCCTCAAAACCTCTGACTGAAAAAAACCTGTGGGGGTTATGGCAGCAGGAGAAACTCCCAGCCTCACAGGAGAGTTTGTTAGAGAGACTCACAGAGTCCTAGAATGTACACAAACCCACATACCTAGGGATGAGCACCAGAAGGGTCCAGTTTGCTTGTGGGTAGCAGGGGAAGTGACTGAAAGCCATCTGAGAGCCCAGCAAGGACCATTGTTTCCTCTCTGACCCCTCTCCTACATATAGTGCCACAACACAGTGACCTGGCTTGCTCTGCCCTGGAGAATAACTAAGGCTCCACCCTTTAGTATGCAACAAGTGCATAGAGATAGAAAACTATGGCCCAAATGAAAGAACAGATCAAAGCTCCAGGAAAAAAACAACTAAGTGACGAAGAGATAGCCAACCTATCAGAGGCAGAGTTCAAAACACTGGTAATCAGGATGCTCACAGAAATGGTTGAATATGGTCACAAAATAGAGGAAAAAGTGAAGGCTATCCAAAATGAAGTAAAGGAAAATGTACAGGGAACCAATAGTGATGGGAGGGAAACCAGGACTCAAATCAATGGTTTGGAGCAGAAGGAAGAAAGAAACATTCAACTAGAACAGAATGAAGAAACAAGAATTTAAAAAAAAAATGAGGAGGGGTTAGGAGCCTCCAGGACAACTTTAAATGTTTCAACATTTGAATCATAGGGCTGCCAGAAGGAGAACAGGAAGAGCAAGAAATTGAAAACTTATTGGAATAAATAATGAAGGAGAAATTCCCTAATCTGGTAAAGGAAATAAATTTCTAGGAAGTCAAGGAAGCTCAGGGAGTCTCAAAGAAGTTGGACCTAAAGAAACACACCAAGGCACATCATAATTACATTACCCAAGATTAAAGAGAAGGAAAGAATCTTAAAAGCAGCAAGAGAAAAGGAGAGTTACCTACAAAGGAGTTCCCAGAAGGCTATTAGTTGATTCCTCAAAAGAAATCTTACAGGCAAGAAGGGCTGGGAAAAAGTATTCAAAGTCATGAAAGGCAAGGACCTACATCCAAGAATACTCTATTCAGCAAAACTATCATTTAGAATGGAAGGGCAGATAAAGTGCTTTTCAGATAAGGTCAAGTTAAAGGAGTTCATCATCACCAAGCAAGCCCTTATATGAAATGTTAAAGGGATTTATCTAAGAAAAAGAAGATAAAAAATATGAGCAGTAAAGTGACAACAAACTCACACCTATCAACAACTGAACCTAAGCAAAAACAAAAGCAAACTAAGCAAACACTAGAACAGGAACAGAATCATAGAAATGGAGATCACATAGAGGGTTATCAGTGGAAAGGGAGAAGGGGATGGGGAGGGGTGGGAATGGGGAAAAAGGTACAAGGAATAAGAAGCATAAGTGGTAGGTAGAAAACAAACAGGGGGAGGTTAAGAATAGTATAAGAAATGTAGAAGCCAAAGAATTTATATGTACAACCCATGAACATGACCTAAGGGGGTGGGGGTGAATGTGGGGGGGTGGGGGATGCAAGGCAAAGGGGAATAAAGGGGGAAAATGGGACAATTATAATAGAATAACTAATAAAATATATTTTTAAAAAAGCATTACCAACTGATTTACTAACAAAATAAATAAACCAAACCAATATGAGATTTTTATTTTGTTCTCAAGGTTTTTACTCCATATTAAAATGTTTCATAAACATAGTCATAGGCTGCAACAAATAACTAGTTTATCTCAAGATGCCTGAATCTGGTATTCTCTGTGGTCCCTGATACTTTCTTCAGAAGCTTAACTAAACAATATGTCCCCAAGCCTTATTTGGTACTGCAGTATAACTAATGTCCCTCCCCTCACATGAGGACTTCAGACCACTTCAATGACTTGGACTTGAACATTTATTATGGAATACCTGTAGGAAAAAAGTAAAACAGAGAACAGGATAAGCTATGCACTAGACAGGCAAAAAGGTCATTACTATTAATAAAAACAGGGACAAGGAAAGAGAATATAGCATTCCTGCATATTCATATAATCCATGAGAAGACACATGTAGAATAGGAATTAAGTGCCTGATGTGTTATAGGTGAACTTGGACAACAACTGAATATCCAGTAGTACACACAGCCTAAGCATTCATATCTTAAAGCTTTAGTTTCTTATCTATGCAATGAATATAATTAGAGCTTTAAACTTTTTTTAAAAAAGTTTAATTCTGAAAAAGATTTTTATTAGTTTCTCTGTTCTTTTTCATTTGTTTTTTTACATCTTCAGAAAAAAAGCACATCATTCTGAAACTACTGATGGGGGCTGGAGAGTGGTGGAATTAATACAGGCCACTTTCCCTCCTGTGAGCTCAAAGTATACTTGGAATGATATCATTTTCCTTAGGAGCTTTGAATTCCATTCAAATCACTCCTTGTCACAACCACAGAGCTTTACAGGTAAAAGACACTTCAAGGGCCTATTCTGGTTCAGTTGTCAGAAAAACAAAGCATAGTCTTACCTGTTTCTGAAAGTTCCTCCAAAAATTTATTTGACCTAAAAGTATTGGAACTGACATAATTTAGTTAAGTGTGTATGAAACTACAGTGCTCCAGAATCTGAAATTGATATAATTAAAATAAAATGCAAAGTATGCATTTCTATTAGCAATAGTTGCGCCTCAGATAAACCTCATTGGCTACTATACTGCCACTGAGCAAATCTCAAAGTGTGCATTTCTAATACCACTTTTTAATGTCACACTCCATCATCTCTGTTTAATGTCAGATCACAACAAATATGTTTCATCTGTTAATTGCATTTTACATGCCCTTCTCCATCAGCCTTGGGGCAATTAAGTTTCAGGAAAAACTTTGGAAGTAAGGAGTAAGGTCCAAAATAATCAAATTCATTACAGTTGCTTTCACTCAACAATGTCTCTAGCAGATAAATCACCACTCATAGTTTCATTCTACCACAGCTGTTTCACTGAGAAATACTTAAAGTGAAGACTGAGGGATTAAAATATTTTTATTTTCATGATATTCTTGAAAATGTAACAAAAAAGAAAGCTGCTTATTTCTAATACTATATTGTAGAAAAATATCCTTTACATAGAGCATGCATTATGAGCACACACTAAAAATGAAATTAATAATTTGTCAATTTTCATTATCCTCCACCCATGTGTCCCATGAACCACACTATTTTTGTTGGTTTATGCCTCAGATAATTCTGTGTACATTTAGGATTAACTCATAACTGACACAGAGGACCTGGGAATCTGACTTCTAGTCAGTAGTAAGTCTAACCCCTGATATTTTTGAATATTGGATTGAGTCACATGAAAATTACACATTTGTATGTTAAAAATGGTCAAATCCAGTCAATTTCATATACTACAACCAAATAGCTGATGGGTTTTCAATTCAGGCGCAAATCTCAAAGTGTGCATTTCTAATACCACTTGGTAATACACTTTCAGGTAATACAACTTGGTATTCCTGAAAACATCGTGGGGCTCTTTCTCCATTAAACTGATGTGATTAGGTATCTTGTAGCTATCACCTGCCCCCATGGCTCATCTGCTTACTGTTCTCTGTCTTTCCCCTATCCACTTACTTCTTTATCTTTTGGGTAGACAGCTTCTATTATATTCACCCAACAGAAACTTCTCTCTCTAAAATCACTGATGACCACTCAGGAAATTGCCAAATCCAACAACTCTTTCCTATTGCCTCAGCCTCCCTATAGCCTGGGGCAATATGATCACTCTCTCCTGTAAGAGTTCCTTCTTTCCTGTCCTTGTGACTGCAATAATTGTTTGTTGACTTATCTCTACATTTTCTCTTCCATCCATCACCAAAATGAAGGCATTCTATTTGTCTCCACTTTCTTTTTTATTGCTCAGTAACTTGTACTTTTACCCTAATTTCTTTCACCCTTAGCAAATGACTCCTTTCTGCTTTCTGGCACTGGGACATTCACACATGACTGTATTCTTCCCTGTCACTGCCACCACCATCTCTCTTTTTCTCATACTCATTTGAGCAGTGCCCTCTTCCTCCACCATTAACCCCAACTGTGCTATCACCTGCCTTCCAACTACCACACAGACACTGATCCATTAGCCCATCACTTGTCAACATCCTCAACACTTTCCTTATAGGTTCTATCCCCTAGTATATTTATTTTATTCTTTTTAGGAATTTATTGTAAATATCTTTATATTAATTTTATTTTAATCTTTGTTCAAGTGCATTTTTCTGTCCTTTACTCCCATCCCAGCCCACCCACCGATCCCTCCCCACCTCCCTCCCATTTCCACCCCCCAAGTTTTTGTCCATGTGTCCTTTATATTTGTTCCTGTATACCCTTCCCCCTTTCCCTTGAAATTCCCTCCCCTCTCCCCTCTGGTCATTGTCAGCCTGTTCTCTATTTCAGTGTCTTTGGTTATATTTTGCTTGTTTGTTTGTTTTGTTGTTTAGGTTCGTGTTAAAGGTGAGATCATATGGTATTTGTCTTTTACTGCCTGGCTTATTTCACTTAGCGTAATGCTTTCCAGTTCCATCCATGCTGTTGCAAAGAGTAGGAGCTCCTTCTTTCTTTCTGCTGCATAGAATTCCATTGTGTAAATGTACCATAGTTTTTTGAACCATTCATTTACTGATGGGCACCTAGGTTGCTTCTAGCACTTGGCTATTGTAAAGTGTTCTGCTATGAACATTGGGGTGCATAGGTTCTTTTGGATTGGTGTTTCAGCATTCTTAGGATATAATCCCAGCAGTGGAATTGCTGGGTCAAAAGGCAGATCCATTTTTAGTTTGCTGAGAAAATTCCATATTGTTTTTCATAGTGGTTGTACCAGTCTGCAATCCCACCAATCCTCAGTGCACTAGGGTCCCCTTTTCTCCACAACCTCTCGAACACTTGTTGTTTATTGCTTTGCTTATGATAGCCATTCTGACTGGTGTGAAGTGGTATCTCATTGTGGTTTTAATTTGCATCTCTCTGATAGCTAGTGATATTAAGCATCTTTTCAAGTGTCTCTGGATCCTCTGAATGTCCTCCTCAGAGAAGTGTCTGTTCAAGTTCTTTGCCCATTTTTTAATTGAGTTGCTTGTCTTCTTAGAGTGGAGTCATGTAAGTTCTTTATATATTTTAGAGATTAAACCCTTGTCTGAGGTATCATTGGCAAATATGTTTTCCCATACAGTTGGTTCTCTTTTTATTTTAATTCTATTTTCTTTAGCTGTGCAGAAGCCTTTTATTTTAATGAGATCCCATTTGTTTATTCTTTCCTTTATGTCCCTTGCTCTAGGGGACATACCAGTAAAAATGTTGCTGCGTGAAATATATGAGATTTTCCTGCCTATGTTCTCCTCTAGGGCTTTAATGGTATCATGGTTTATATTTAAGTCTTTTATCCACCTTTAATTTATTTTTGTGTATGGTGTAAGTTGGTGCTCGAGTTTCATTTTTTTTTGCATGTAGCTGTCCAGCTCTCTCAACACCAGTTGTTGAAGAGGCTATTTTTATTCCATTTTATGTTGCTCCCTCTTTTGTCAAATATTAATTGGCTGTAGAGACTTGGGTTTATTTCTGGGATCTCTGTTCTGTTGCATTGGTCCATGTGCCTGTTTTTATGCCAGTACCAGGCTGTTTAGATTACAGTGGTCTTGTAATACAGTTTGGTATCAGGTATTGTGATCCCTCCTACTGTGTTCTTTTTTCTCAAAATTGAAGCAGCTATTTGGGGTTGTTGATGGTTCCATATGAATTTTTGAAGTGTTTGTTTTATGTCTGAAATATGCCATTGGTACTTTAACAAGTATTGCATTGAATCTGTAAATTGCTTTGGGTAGTATGGACATTTTGATGATGTTAATTCTTCCAATCCATGAACATGGTATATATTTCCATTTATTTGTGTCTTCTTTGATTTCTTTCTTCAATGTTCTGTAGTTTTCTGAATAGAGGTCTTTTACCTCTTTGATTAGGTTTATTCCTAGGCTTTTTATTTTTCTTTTTGCTATATCGAATGAGTTTTTTCCTTCATTTCTGCTTCTGCTGTTTCATTGTTGGTATACAAAAATGCCTTTGATTTCTGAATACAGACTTTGTATCCTGCTGTTTTGCCAAATTCATTTATTAGGTCAAGCAGTTTTTTCACTGAGTCTATAGGATTTTCTACCTACACTATCATGTCATCTGCAAACAGTGACAGTTTTGTTTCCTCCTTTCCGCTTTGGATGCCTTTTATTTCCTTTTCTTGTCTGATCACTGTGGCTAAAACTTCCAATACTATATTGAATAGAAGTGGTGAAAGTGGACAGCCTATTCTTGTTCTTGATCTTAGTGGAAAAGATTGTAGTTTTTGCCCATTGAGTATGATGTTGGCTGTGGGTCTGTCCTGTATGGCCTTTATTATGTTGAGGAATGCTCCCTCTATTCCCACTTTGCTGAGTGTTTTCATCATAAATGGGTACAGTACCTTATCAAATGCTTTTTTCACATCTATTGATATGATTGTGTGTTTTGTGTCTTTGCTTTTGTTTATGTGGTGTATTATGTTTATTGATTTGTGAATATTATACCATCCTAACATCCTTGGGATTAATCCCACTTGGTCTGGGTGTATGATCTTTTTAATGTATTTTTGAATGCGGTTTGTCAATATTTTGTTAAGGACTTTAGCAGCTATGTTCATCAATGATATTGGCCTGAAGTTTTTTTTTCTTTGTTATGTCTTTATCTGGTTTTGGGGTTAGGATGATGCTGGTTTCATAAAAAGAGTTTGAGAGACTTCCATCATTTTGCATTTTTTGGAATAGTCTGTGAAGGATAAGGGTTAGCTCTTCCGTAAATGCTTTATAGAATTCTCCTGTGAAACCATTCAGTCCAGGGCTTTTGTGTGTCAGGAGTGTTTTGATTACTGCTTCAATTTCATCTGCTGTTATTGGTCTGTTCAGGCTTTCTGCTTCTTCTTCATTGAGTTTTGGAAGATTATGTTTTTTTTTTTTTTCAGAAATTTGCCACCTAGGTGACAAATTTTCACCTAAGTGACAACCATTTCACCTAGGTTTTCAAATTTCTTGGCATTCAGTTCTTCATAGTAATGTCTTACAAAGCCTTTGTATTTCTGTGGTATCAGTTGTAATCTTTCCTCTTTCATTTCTGATTGTGTTTATTTGGGTCTTCTCTTTTTTTTTCTTGATGAGCCTGCTTAAAGGCTTGTCAATTTTGTTTATCTTTAAAAAAACAGCTCTTGGATTCATTGATCCTTAGAATAGTGGTTTTAGTTTCTATGTCATTTAATTCTGCTCTGATTTTAGTTATTTCCTTCCTTCTACTTGATCTGGGTTGTCTTTGTTGTTGTTCCTCAAGATCTTGTAGGCGTAGGGTTAGTTTTTTTGTTTGAAATGTTTCTATCTTTTTTACATAGGCCTGTATTGCTATGAACTTCCCTCTCAGGACTGAGTCTGCTGTGTCCCATAAGTTTTGGGTTGTTGTGAGTTCATTTTCATTTGTTTCCAGAAACTTTTTCATTTTGTTGCTAATTTCATTCTTGACCCATTCATTGTTTAATAGCATGCTATTCAATCTCCATGATTTTGAGTGTTTTGATTTTTTTCCCTTGGGTTTGGTCTCTAGTTTCATTCTCTTGTGATCCAAGAAGATGCTTGGTATGGTTTCAATTTTCTTGAATTTGTTGAGGCTTGTTTTGTGTCCTGTCATGCGGTCTATCTTTGGAAATGTTCCATACGCATTTGAAAAGAATGTGTATTTAGCTTCTTTGGGTTGGAGGGCTCTATATATATCAGTTAAGTCCATTTCATCTAGGGCATTGTTCAATGCCACAATATCTTTGTTGATATTTTGTTTGGAAGATCTGTCTATTTTAGACAGTGGGGTGTTAAAATCCCCTACTATAATGGTGTTGCTGTCAATATCTTTCTTGAAGTC
This sequence comes from Phyllostomus hastatus, assembly GCF_019186645.2. NCBI lineage: Eukaryota > Metazoa > Chordata > Mammalia > Chiroptera > Phyllostomidae > Phyllostomus > Phyllostomus hastatus. The sequence continues at coordinate 9,918,610 of NW_025333932.1, read as the reverse complement.
CTCTAAGATTTTCTTCATGTATTTGGTGTTCCTGTGCTGGGTGCATATATATTTATAATGTTTATGTCTCCTTGGTGGATTCTTCCCTTGAGTATTATGAAGTGACCTTCTGGGCCTCTCTTTATGGCCCTTTTTTGGAAGTCTATTTTGTCTGATATGAGTATTGCTACCCCGGCTTTTTTTCCCTGTCCATTTGCTTGGAAAATTTGTTTCCAGCCATTCACTTTCAGTCTGTGTATATCTTTTGGCTGAGGTGGGTGTCTTGTAGGCAGCATATGTGTGGGTCATGTTTTCTTATCCATTCAGCTATTCTATGTCTTTTGTTTAGAGCATTTAATCCATTTACATTTAAGGTTATTATTGACATATCCATTTACATATAAGGTTATAAGGTTATAAGATAGGTACTTATTCATTGCCATTTTCATACCTGTGTTCCTTTCTCTCTCTCTCTCTTTTTTTCTTTTCCTTAAAGCAGGCCCTTTAGCATCTCTTGAACAGCTTATTTGGTGGAGGTGTATTCTTTCAGACTTCTTTTGTCTGGGAAACTCCTTATTTGGCCTTCTATCTTGATTGAGAGCCTTGCTGGATAAAGTAGCTTTGGTTGCAGACCTCTGGTTCTCATTACTAGGAATATTTCTTGCCATTCTCTTCTGGCTTGGAGCGTTTCCATTGAGAAGTCAGCTGTTAGCCTTATTGGGGCTTCCTTGTATGTTACTTTCTGTTTCTCCCTTGCTGCCTTAAAGATTGTCTCTTTGTCTTGAAATTTTGCCATTTTAATTATGATGTGTCTTGAGGAGGGCCTTTTTGGGTACCTCTTGATTGGGACTCTCTGCGTTTCCTGGATTTGTGTGCCTTTTTCTCTCATCAAATTAGGGAATTTTTCCATCATTGCTCTTTCAAATAGGTTTTCTATCCCTTACTCTTCTTCTTCTCCTTCTGGTATCCCTATTATATGGGTATTATTACATTTCATATTATCTTGAGTGTCTCTTAATCCCTCTTCATTATTTCTGAACCTCTTTTCCTTTTCTTGCTCTTTCTGGGTGTTTTTTTTCTACTTTGTCCTCCAATTTGTTTATCCGATCTTCTGCTTCATCAATCCTGCTTTTCATTCCTTCTACTGTGTTCTTCAGTTCATAAATTGTATTCTTCATTTCCTCTTGGTCCTTGTTGCCAGTTTCTATTTCCCTTTTCATGTTGATATAGTTTGCAGTGAGATCATTGTAGCTTCTCTGTAGTTTCTGATAGCTCATTGTGAGCTTATGAAGCTTCCTGATAATCATTACTTTGATCTCAATATCTGATAGTTGAGTTGCCTTTATTTCACTTTGCACTTGTTCTAAGGCTTCCTTCTTTCCCTTCATTTGGGGATTGCTTCTTTGTCTTCCCATTGTTCGTGAGATTCTTCTTGTTAGCCTCTGCTTAAATTGATTTGTTCTGGCTCCCTAGGTTTATGGTGTGAACTACTGTGGTAGAATACCTGTGAGATTCAGTGATGCAGTCTCCTTCATGTATCCTGGTGTTCACAGCTTCCCCCTACTCTTTTTTTGTGATCAGTTGGAGGGGTAAGGCAAAATGGTTTAAGACAGCAAGAAAGTATTCTATGATATTTACAGTAGCAGCCAGTAGAAAAGAAATAGGAGATCCTTTGTCTATGTATAGTGTTAACTCTGATATTCCTCCCAACTAGCCACTTTCAGAAATAATGGAAAGAAGACAAGACTCTTGTTGGGGAGGGAAGGATTGTGAGTTGGATCTAGAAAACAGTGAGGTTGTGGGAGGTCAGATTCTGAGGTAAGGTGGGGATAAAGGATAGTAAATATGTGTAGTGTGTGAGAGAATAGAGTTAACCACTACAATAATAGATTTCAGTAAACCATGAAGTAGGCTAAGATCTGGGGGGGGGGCGGTGTGTTGCATAGTATTTACAATTGTATTGAATAGCTATTATTTACAATAATAGTAGAGCAACAATCATATGATAGAATTTATGAGATCTAGATAACAAGAATAGGGAGTATAGAACCTTGAGTAGTGTACTAATGGAACACAAATGAAGTGAAGGACAGTAAATTAGCAATTCACTATGAATGAGATAACAGGGGGAACCTGTCAAATGATACAATATAACCAGCCAAGCAAAGAAGACTATACAGAAAGAAGAGAAATACAAAAATACTATTAAAATAAAAGATGTAAGAATAACAAAAAATAATAATACAAATATGCAATAACTTGCAAGTTCTCTGTAATAGCAAAGTGAAATTTGCCTCTCTGTCTTAGCTGTTTGAATGCTCTGTCTTTGGATCCAACTCTGGTCTTTTCACAGTTCCTGTTTTTTGGGGGGTTTTTGGTCTCACTTCTGGGTATTTAAAAAGAAAAAGGAAAAAAAGATAAAAACAGAAGAAGGAAGGAAGAAGAGCTAAAATTGGAAAGAAAGAAAGAAGGAATAAAACTAGAAAGAAGGAAAAAGAAGCAAAAGGAATTGAGAGATATAAAAATAATAAAAATTAAAAAATAAAAATTATTTTAAAAACAAAACAAAATCAAACAAAAAAACAAACAAAAATCTCTTGTTGGTTTCAAACTGGCCAAATCATTTTTTCTGGTCTTGTTGTCTGCAGCAGGCTGAGAGGTGATTGGTTTCACTTTTCTCCCTTCCTGTTCAGCACTGAGTCGCACACTCTCCCCAGAGCCAGTCTGGTGCCTCTCTGCAGAACCCTGGGTGTGGGATCCAGGCCTTCCTAAGCACGCTTCCCCCATGTTCACAGTTGTGGGCTCCAGGGCTCCTGAGGAGTGCACACTCCCCCCGGGTTTACGGGTTTATGGGTGTGGGCTCTGGGTCTTCCACAAAGCACAGTTTTCCTGGGTTGTGGGAGCACGGCCAGGCCGCCCTTGTTCGCACAGGCTCGGGCGTGCACTCTTCCCAGGGCTATACATGGGTGCTCACAGTCCCTGTGTGTTTGCCACTCAGTCCTCACTCCCTTCTCTGTGCCTTCAAGCAACCAGGCCTCCCCCAGTGCTGCTCAATCCTTGTTTGGCTAGGGAGGGAGTGGTTGAGCCAGCTCTCTCCCGAGAACCCTGTGGGAGACCTGGTGAGTGCCGAGCCTGGGGCTGCAGCCTCCCTCTTCCCCAAGCTGATCCCTGGGCCCTTATTGCCCAGAAGCACTCTCTTTACTGCCTGTTTTGTCAGTGTCTGCTACAATTTTTGATCTCTATTTTCATATATGCTGTGGTACCATTGGCTGTTTGCTCTGTTCCTCCATAGATCGGCTAGGTTTTTCTCCCGTGCGTAGGGAAAAGTGGAATCTGCTCCCTGCTACCATGCCTCCATCTTCCCTCTCCCCTCAGTATATTTAAATTGCTTGATTTTTCTCCTATGATATGAAGAAAATAATGTCTTGACCTTATGTCACCTTTTAGCTACTGTCCTCTCTTTTTTTTCCCCTCAGAATAAGGCTTAGATGGTCTAACTTTTTATCTTCATCTCTTATGACTTTCATTGCCTAATGTCTTAGGTTGGCATATTCAAAAGCAGACTCGTAAGAACTTGATGGGAGTTGCTTACTTGGAAGAATCCCAGCTAAGAGAATGGGGACATGAGTCAGGGCAGGGAGAGTGCCAGTATGGGATGTGTTAATGCAGCGACTACTACTGTAGGATGCTGAGATTTAAATCTCATTGGGGAAATTTGAGAAACTATGCAGATGCTGTCTTAGAGTTTCCTCACTTCAAGATGGGGATACTAGAGTCCTTACCCATCAACTCTCATCCTACATCACTGAGGGCTGCTTGCAGGGTTACTAACTCTCTGGCACTTCCAACCAGCTCCAAGAAAAAGCTGGGTTCCTTCTGACCACAAAGGCTTGCAGTGAGAATCGTGCATGCCAAGGGGGTAGGGGATGAGCAGCCCTGTGTCAACCTCACCTACTGGAGTTAGACCCCTGCTTTCTCTACTTCACTGGCATGGTGAGGAGCCAAACATCTCCTAATTGTCAAATCTAAGGAAATCTCATTGTTCTGGTTCTCCTTGACCTTTCTCTATGAAGTGCTGCATCCGTAGTCCTTATCTTCCTGGATCGTTTCCTTGACTTCTAAGAAGCCACCCTTTCTTGCTTCTTCTACCTCTCAACATTTTTGCCTTCTTCTAAGCCATTTTTTTTTGTCAATGGTTGATGCTTCAGAATTCTGTTTTGGATTTCTCATTTTACACACCCTTCCTGAAACATTCCTTCTAATTTTATAACTCCACAAGCACTCCATGACACTGACTCTGAATCTGCGTGCCCAGCCTGGATTCTTCTCCTGAGGTCACAGCCATAATTAGCTTGCCTTCCATGCCTCACCTCCAGTGCATGATCATAGCCTGAATATCAGAAGCACTCAATCCCAGCAGTTGCATAACCCAGTTATTATCTTTCCATAAAGACACATGTTCTTCCTCCTATATTCCTTCTTGCCTAACCAGTAACAAACTGAAAATCCGGGAGTCATTGCTAGCTTTCCCTTTTCCAGTAACCAATCTCTGTTACTTTTACCTTCTTTACCTTCTCATGTTCATGCACTCTGCTTTTTGTCTTCTTACCCCAGTTCCTTCTGTTAACTCTTTTTTGTCTCTAACCTCACCTTATCTCTTTGTAACCTTCTCTCTGATGCTAGAATAATATTTCAAAAACATGAATCTGTTCAATTGCTTACAGAAAAAATCCAGATTCCTTCCTATGATAGGAAGAGACCTTACAAGCTGGTCAGCGGCCTCTGCCACCCTATGACTCATCATTTCTTACCCTCACCCACCCTGTATTCTAACCATTTCAATTTCCAAATTAACTAACACTTCCACAGAGCACATATGTAATCTAAAAATGTGACAATTATTACCATATTTTTGGACCATAAGACACACCTAGGTTTTAGAGGAGGAAAATAGGAAAACAAATTTTGAAGCAAAAAATGTAAAATATTTAATAACATAAATAACATAATATTTCACCAATGTAAACATAAACAGAGCTGAACAGCAGCATTAACAACTATATTCCTCCCAAATTTGGGTGGGCAGGTGGAGTGCATCTTATAGTCTGAAAAATAACAGTAAATTGTTTAGTCCTCATAACAACCCAAGTTGTATGTATTATTATCTTCATTTAATGGAGGAGGAAATTGATCCCCAGAGAGGGTAAAGGATTCAGCCAATGTCACACAACTAGTAGTAAGCAGCAGAGCTAGGGTTCACATCTAAGAAGTGTGGCTCCAGAGTTATTGCTCTTAACCCGGTACCAAAAGGAGCTGGGCATGTTAATCTCATCTTTCTCTTCTTGGAACATCCTTGCCTTACTTCCAATGGGTCCTTCTCTATTAAATCTCTACTGATCCTCACTATGTTGGTGGACTTGACCTCTCTCCCCTTTGAACCCCCCTGTAATGAAATTATTATGTGCCCTGATTTAGTATAAACTCTTTGAAAACCTGTTTTTACTAGTTCCTATGGTTTCCTCTGCCTCTAAATATTAACTATTCCAATATGAAAGTCTTTGAGCATTTTTCCCTCTATCTACACCCATTCTCCTGGTGATTTCATTTGCATCAGCTGCAAACACCCACAGTTTTATCTCATGCTCAGAATTCTGCTCCAAACTCCAGATGCATGCATCAGGTAGCCTCCTGATGGCATCACCTGCCTGTCTGATGGGCATCTCACAGGTAAGAGGTGCAAACAGAATTCATGATGCCTGCTCTGTCCCACAGACCACCTCCCATCTCCATCTTTTCCATCCCAGCTGGTGATAACACCAGACTTCCGATTGCTCAGAGCAAAAATGTCAGGTCATCTTTTATTCCCTTTTACTCTCATATTCCACAATTAATCAATCAACAAGCCCTGTTGGCACTACTTTCAAAATAGATCCAGAGTGCAGCCACTGCTCTCCACATCCACTCCAATGGACCTGACCCCACCACTGTCATTGCTTCCTTGAATTAGCCTTCTAAGTGCTTCTCTCCTTGCTTTGTTAGTTATCTTCTCCAGTGGAAGCTGGAGTGATACTACTGGAATATTTCAGGTCATGTCACTTTCCCACTAAAACCCCTCCTAAGGGTTCTCCTCTCAGTCTCAGTGAAAGTCAAAGTCATGTCAGCAGCTCACACATTCAGCGTGAGTTGGTCCCTATGGCCACCCAGACCTTTTCTTCCACTCTCCTTTGCTTGTCTGATAGATGCAGTGGCCTTATTGCCATTCCTCCAGGGTTCCAGGACTGTCCATGCCTTTGCACTCAGTGTTGCTGCTGCTGCTTGCTGCTCTGCCCAGAGCACTTGCCTTCCACATACCCTTTCTCCTTTGTTTGCATCTGGTCTTTGCACAAATGACCAGTGGTCAGTGACGACTTCCCTGACCACTCTATTTAAAATTGAAAGCCACTATCTCTAACCTTCTCTATCCTGCTTTCCACCCTTGCTTTTCTCCATATCACCATCTAACAATATATATTTTACTTCTTAACTTTATGTTCTATCTCTCCCTACTAAAATCTGAATTTCATGTAAGTTGGCTGCTCCAATCCTGCACCAGGCAGTGCCTATTTAAAATTAAGTACTCCAAAAAGCTTGGCTATTATTCTCCTCAGTCTGCAGCCCAGAGCTTAGAATGCATTAGGTCTTTGATAAGTGCTATTGAATGGATCAATACATTTATGATTGAATATTTTCTTTTGATCAGGTATCCAAGCTATTCCAAGATCTCTATAAAGATAACTCCACTCTTCATTATTGTTCCAAATCCTTCTTCCAAACCTTAAACTTGCAGTACCAACAACCTCTTGTTCATCTCATTCTGGATGGCATAGAACTTCCAACTCAAGTGGTCTAAAGTTAACCTCATCTCAGAACCCTCCCCCACTCCCAGCTCAATGACCTTTCTAATTTTTTAATTCATGCTTAAGACCTTATCATCCTTCAGTCCCCAATTATTTTTATATTCACTGGCTTCTGTACTGCTATATCCAAATAATTAACACACACTGAGAGTGTACCCATACAATGTTTCTCTGGTTTGTCTTTTTCTGTTATTCTCACTGATGGTGCCCTTATCAGACCTCAACTATTTCTTTATTCTGTCAACCCAATCAGCCATTCAGTTTTCCGCTGATCTCTTCATACATCAATGAACCTTTATTGAGTATCAAAGACTCTATGTACTTGGCCCATATTGTACAGAATGTGCAATAAAATTGGTTTCCTTAATCAGGAAAAATGTCACTTTCTAGGACACATTGATACAGCCTCTTTTGTTTCAATGCTTTAGGATATTACTAACATGGGGTTGTATAGCTAGACAAGTAAAACCAAGTTCTGAATCGAGACTACTCAAAACCCATTCATATCTTCCTGGGATGAAGGCAAGGGTCTAATATAGTCCACTTACCATCTGTGTGATGGTCCTTCAGCCTGAGAATATGTTCCATTGTGTTTGTAAACATGTCTCTCCTGCTGACAAACTGGACAATTATGATTAAGAGTCTGTACCTTTTTTTGAGCTATACCAAGTGACATCATTCAGCTCAGTGACATATGGTTCAGCCCTTCCTGTGACAACCTAGGTCATTCATGTACCCAAGAGGCCAGTTCTAGGCAATGCAACAAAGTATCTATTTGTTGGTCTCAGGTCCTCTCAATCTTTGTAAGGGATTACATTCCATATTATTAGATGTATTTACATGTGTCTGTTAACACCCCTTCTCCCCAGAAACTTATGTTTAATGAGAACAGGATCTGTGTTTTAGTAATCTCATGTGCCTTCATCACTGTTTGAACATACTAGGGGATCTGTGAATGATGAAAATAATAGAATCAAATTGCTTACAGGTTACACTCATTTCAAATATATCATACAGCTGCTTCTGGCATTATAACTGTATATGACATGGATGGTAGGGACTATACATGCAAACAATAACATTTTACTCAAGGATGAGTCAAGAGGTCATCCTTTCTTTGATTCAGCCAAGGAGGGAAAATTCGCCAGAGATTGAAGGATAAGGACTGTAACACCAGCTCCCTCTGTTGATCTCTCTAGAAATGGCATAACACTTGAAATTATGATCAAACCTCAATTCTCAAACATCTCTGATCTCAAACAATTCAGTTCTCTACCAAGCTGTTCATGGAAAAAGTATCTCAATTGTCAAACAAAACTTCAGTTCTTGACACAACAACCCTCTCATGCTGATACCTGTATGATCAGTCACTTGTATGACTCAGTTTTCAAACAAATCACTTCTCAAACACCCTTCCAGAACATATTAAGTTCAAGAACCGAGTTTCCACTGTATTTGGAGCAGCCACACATATAGAAGAACCTCTGCAAAGTAAAATACTCATTAAACTAGAATGAACCAATGAAGATACATTTGAAATTTTATCTACTCGAGTCTGGCATTCTGAATATATAAGGAAGAAATAAATCATATGGTATTGGGTGGCAATTTCATAGAATGTCTCCTTCCCTGTTGACTATTATGATCAAGAAATATATCCTGTGTTTATGAGATTCAATATGAATGGAGTTAACATAAACATATGACTTCAGGCTCTTTGAAGATAATGGTTATCAAGTTTCAGTCTGCAGAAAGACTATCTGGGCAAGTGGTTCTCCAGCTTTAGCATGCACCAGGAATCACCTGGAGGGTTCAATAAAAGTGGATTTCTGGCTCCAACCTGCAGCAATTTTGATCCAGTAGGTCTTCATTGGAGCCAAGAATCTACTGAGAACCACCACTTTGAACCATGCTGCCAAGTGTGATCTACCAGACAACAACATGAGCTTCATATGGGAGATTGGAAATACCAAAATCTCATGCCCACCATGCATACTAAATCAGAATCTTCTTTCTGAAATAATTCCTGAGTTATTTGTATGCACATTCAAAGGTGAGAAGCATCTAGCCCTTTGACTTTTTCAGCAAAGGGCTAGAGAAGAAACATTTTAAGTTTTATGGAACCTATAGTCTCTACCTCAACTGTTTCACTTTGCATCTTAGCACAAAAGCAACCATAGACTGAGTGTGGCTTTGTGCCAATAAAATTTTACTTACAAAAACAAGCAGTGGGCAGGATTTGGTCTACTGATCACTGCTCATTAACTTTTGGCTTAGAATGTGTGTTTATTGTTTTTTAACATAATTTTACTTCTCACGGTTTCTGTCTCAGTAGTTCTACTGTTGGACCTACTACTTATATTTTTAACAAGCACTTGAATAAATTTTGATTCAGGTGGTCAGCAAACCAAACTTTGAGAAATATTTTCAGCCATCATTTTCTCTTGCAGTCTTTTTTTTATTAGATATTTGTGATTTGCTTTTAAACTGCTCATAGAAAAATTAAATTCTCTGATGTATCCTTTTCAACAACATCTTCCATATTCTTCCAAGTGTTTCTTACACAAGGGTCAGGCTGGTATGAATTGTATGTATTTTTTGCCAACAGTGCAAACTAAGACCTAAAAGGAAGGTTGGCTTCGGAAAGGATGTTGCTGCTTCTATGTCCCATAAGGAAAGAGAACAAACTGCAGGCACATTTAAGAAGGAAACTCATTACAGAAGAGAATTAGAAGCTCTGAGAAGAGTAAATTCTTCTCCTTTATTGCTTCTCTAATTTGTTTCAAATCCAAACTCAACTGGTCTAGCTAAACTCTCCAGAGAATAGTTTTATGATTAAAGAAAAAAAAAGCATTGGGCAGTTACTTTCTCTGGTTTCTGTATCAAGCAGGGGAAAGGAGGAAACTCAAAGATAGCTGTGAAATGGGCTTGATTCTCTTTCTCTAAATGGCTAGTTGTTTTTTTTATATATAAAAGTAAGATTTGAATAAAACTTTTCATCCCTAAAATACTTCCCTTCTCAATATTGGACACTGTTGACTACTTCAAATTTGGCAGTATGTTTTGGGTTTTTGTTTATACACTTTGTAGATGGAGCATGTTAAAGACATCTGTGACTTGGATTTCTTTTTAACAATATGTGTGTTTCTTTAACAACACTGGATGGGGGATAATATGCTCACTGTAAAGTTATTACAGACTTAGAGCATGGAAACAATAATACTTTTAGAATCCAAAGTACAACTTTTGGAGACTTATAAAAAAACTTCAACACACTAAATTTACTCAAAAAGTTCATAAAGTTTACATATGCCATTTGCCATTTACATATGCCATTAACTTAATTTGAAAATGTTTCACTAGAACAATAAAAAATTACAGACTCCTGAATTAGAGGAATATGAAAAACAATTTATTATCTTAATATTTATTTATGAACAAATACAGATAAAATTCAGATAAAAATTAATGAAATCTGAAACAAAGGCAACAAAGGTGAGAAATATTATGACACTTGGAAGCTTATAATTTTTAAAAATTTTCAGATCATACCAAGAACCAAAATTAATTAAAATGAAGAGGTAAATTTTGAAAAGAAGTAATAAATAAGCTTTTTGGTTATTTGATAATCAAATTAGTGGAGAGGAGTAAATTATATCAAGACACTGAAAGAAGATATAAATTTCTTGCTAATTTTACCAAAGTATCAACAGTGATTAAGATAACATAAGAGTTATCATGTGCTACTACAAAGAGGTCATTGATAGAAAACTGGATAATGAACGTTGTCAACACAAGATTATTTGAAGTTGGTCACTATTTGAGTAAAGTGAAAATGCCTAGAAACCTTACCATTTATTATAGAAAGAAGTTACTAAATGGAGCCATGACTATACAATGAGGAAGGACAGTCTCTTCAATAAATGGTGTTGGGGAAAATGCACAGCCATGTGCAAAATAGTGAAACTAAAACACTCTCTTATACCATATACAAAAATTAACTCAAAATAAAGACTTGAATGTAAGACCTGAGACCATAAAACTCCTAGAAGAAAACACAGGCAGTAAGTTCCTTGACATCAGTCTCAGTGATGATTTTTTTTAAAGATCTAACTCTGAAAACAAAGTCAACAAAAGTGAAAATAAATAAGTAGGACTACATCAAACTAAAAATCTGGACAGAAAAGCAAACCATCAACAAAATAAAAAAGGCAACTTACTGAATGGGAGAAAATATTTGCAAATCATATATCTGATTGAGGGTTAACATCCAAAATATATGAAGAACTCATACAACCCCACACTAAAAAACAAACAATCAAATTAAAAAATAGGCAGATGCTCTAAGAGATTATTCCAACAAGTACACAAAAAGATGCTCAACATCACTAATTATCAGGGAAATGCAAATCAAAACTATAATGAAGTATCCACTCACACTGGTTAGAATAGCTGTTATCAAAGAAGAAATAACAAGTGTTTGTGAGGATACAGAGAAAAGGGAACCTTTGTGCACTGTTGGTGGGAAAGTAAGTTGGTGCAGCCACTATGGAAAACAGTATGGAGTTTGCTCAAAAAATTAAAAATAGAAATATCATATAATCCAACAGTTCCAACTTCTGGATATTCACCCAAAGAAAACAAAAATATTAACTTGAAAAGATATATGCATCCTTTGTACAATAGCCCAGATAGGGAAATAATCTAAATGTCCATCAATGGATGAATAGGTAAAGAAGGTATGATATATGTACACAATGGAATATTATTCAGCCATTAAAAATGAAATCTTGCCATTTGCAACAACATGGATACACTTTGAGGGCCTTATGTTAAGTGAAATGAGTCAGACAGAGAGAGACAAATATTATTTTATCTTACTTAAACATGGAATTTTTAAAAAACAACAACAAAAAATCAAGTGCATAGAATAAATTGGTGATTGCCAGAGGCAAGGGTAGGGTGGGCAAAGTGGTTCAGGGGGGTCAAAAGGTATAAACTGCCAGTTATAAAGTAAGTCCTGGGGATGTGATGTACAGACAGCATGGTGACTATAGTTAACAACACCGTGTTGCATATTTGGAAGTTGTTAAAAGAGTAAATCTTAAAAGTTCTCATCATAAGAAAAAAATGTTGTAACTATGTGTGGTGACAGATGTTAACTAGAGTTATTGTGATGATCATTTTATGATATATACAAATATCAAATCAGTATGTTATATACCTGAAGTTAATATAATGCTATATGTCAATTATATCTCAATTAAAAATAACCAGAGTATCTATCCAAAAACAGTAGATAAGTATTATTATAGAGTTGTATCACAGTTAATTAACTTAAAAATTATATTATCTTGTGAATTTTGTGATGCTTGAGGTATGTATGTGTCAGGTTTTTAAAACATATCATTTGTTGTGACTTTTGCCTAATTGAAATTCATTTTTATAGTTAATTATGTACTTGCAATTTTATTATTCCCACCCCCAACTGTGTAAATTTCTAGCCCAGAGAACCTGGATCTGCCCTTGGGTCTGAAAAATCAAGGTATGAAGTATTCAAAAGAAGGAGGTTGAGGGGCATCACTTCTAAGGAAAGCATCAGCTGCCAGGTGGATCCTCCTCACACCTGCTCTCCCAGAGTCTATGGCCCTGCAGGCTAGGAGAGTCTTTCTCAGGTTCCCCACCTTTCCTTCTACATTTTCTACAACTGAATGTGATCATAGCAATGGCTGTGTCCAAATGGTGAACCGCGTGTGTGGTGTGGTACAAGAGTGCAGGTGGTTGCAGGTAAGAGGCAAGCACAATGGTCCATGCTAAAGGATGAGTGTTCAAGAGAATGTGAAATGATAGTGCCTCTTGAGCATAAAAAAGAGCTTGGGTGAGGCAGAGTAACATAATGCTAAGGCATTAAGAAATAGGTGTTAATGAACCCCCAATGGACCCGTGGTGACCACTTAATTTCTATGTAGGTTGGTTATCTTCTTGAAAGGTGAAGATAGGAGACATGTAAACAGCATAGCCAGATGCAGCTTTTATTTAAACTGTCTGTTTCTAGGGGTAGCTTGCAGCAAGGAAGATGCTCATGAAGACTGTGTAGGTGAAGGGTGAGGTCAAGCACCTCCTTTCCCCTGCCATCCCAGGGAGTCTGCCCTGATGCCTTGCTGCAAAATGTTAGCTATAGGCTGTGTATGTTGCTAAATTACTTAGCTTATTTTGTTTCATTAATCTCTTAAAATGGGCCACCAAAAATTTGGGAACTTTGAAGTGTGTATAAACATTAAAGGTTGAGAACCACAAAGCTATAGGAAAACTCCTTTTAGTTCAAATGTAAGATTTAACTTTGTTTGGAGCAATTAGCTCTAGAAATGCCTTCTGTCCATGCAACATTCTCTGTACTGCAATAAATAATGAATTTTACATCATCCAACACCAATTCATTTATCACACACTGTTCTATAAACCTGATATTTGTTTTCTTAACTTTTTGTAATGCAAGTGCTTGACTTGAGCTTGAATATCTGGGGCATCTACTCCAAAGAAGTACCCACTTCAAAATCAGCTATCTCAAGTAAACCCAGTAGCCAGGTAGCCCGCCACATGACTAGATACTGACTCAAGCTGTTTTCCCACACTGAGGCACCTTATTTGTAGAGATCTTGGTTGATCTCAATAACTGACTGTGTGGGTTACTTGGTTTTCTTCTCCTCCTGTGCTTGAAATTCCTGCTCTTGTTACAGGGTGCAGCCAAGAGGGGGGACCCGAAATGGGCATTTGAAATGGGGTCCAGAGCTCAAGGTGTCCAGGAGATTTTAGGATGTCCTCACCCCACCCCCGAGGGTGTGGGTTGGGGGAAGGGACAAATGGAGCAGGGCCTTTGAGAGCTTTTTTGCATAGCAACAGCCTTGTAGCTACCCTCTGGCATGGTCATCTAACATATCTATAACCTTTGACTGGTTACATAGATATGTTAGATAGCTATGACCATGCTCTAGGCCAGGGGGATGGAAAGGGACCTCCCTGCCAAGGCATAACTGGGGGACAGGTCCCCCAAGTTACAGCACCTGCGTGGGAGCTTAGAGAAGATTGGCTCCATGACATGAGGTCACACCTGCCCGTACCCATGATGGGGACCAGAAAAGCTGGAAAAGACAGCAGATTGAGGGCAAGTGTGCCCGAGTGTAGGAGGAATAGGAAATGGGGCTGCAGAGGAAGATTGGTGCAGGGATTTAAACCCAGACACGGCAGCCATTGAGGGGGAAAGCATGCAGTTTTGGCTGAGTGGGGGTTCCTGTGGCCCTGGGAGAGAGGACCACGTGCCTTTTCCAGAGTGGGGACCCCCGCAGCTTTAGAAGGGGGAACCACCACCTGGTGTTAGCAGAGATCCCAGCAACACAGCTGAGGGTGCCAGGAACCCAGAGAGGTCTCCCAGTTGAGATGGAGTACTAACTGGGAATAACCAGAGGACTGCCTGAGCCATGGACTTCTATTTCCTTTCCTGAGATACGGTACTCTGGACTGGGCAAAGGGGGAAGGAAGGAAGGACTGTGTCTGTTTGTGGGGGTTTTAAAAGGGATTTTAGGATTTTTGATAAAGACATTAGGTCACTACTTTAAGTTTGTATAGCATTAAATAAACATTTCCTTTCCTTTTCATGAATCTCTGGCATTGAGAGACATCTCTCCTCTGGCAGCGGACATAACGGACCTGGGGGCTTCTTTCAATAATAGTATATTGTCCCAAGCCCCCCTGTAACACTCTTATGTCTTAAACTTACCATTACAGAACGAGGCCACAGAAACTCTAGGCCCTACCTTCCACCCCAATGAGACAAGAACCCCAGGCTTATGTTGTCTGTCTCTGTCTTTCTCTTTTCTGTCTCCTTCCCCACATGACTTCGGTGTATGGCCCCAGGTATCCTATATAATTTCCAGGTCTTGTACATAATGAACCTGTATCTTTTCAGTTTCCTGATGGTTATTGCTGAAGGACATCTTGCAATGTTAGTAAGAACCACAAGTGCTCTCCAGCCACATTGGTTATGAATAGTCTGAGACCAGTGGATCCTAGTAGATCCAGGTATTGTGTCTGACACTGGGCATCCAAAGAAAAAGACACAGTTAATAGAGCTTTTTATCTGAACTCATTAAGTAGGACCCAAATAAATATATTATGTGGCGATACATGGCCAGTGTTTTGGGACAGACAAGGCTAAAAAAATGTAAGTATGTTGCCTCTTCTGCCAAGGACTTGTTTTTTTACTGAAGTAAAGTTACTGCCTAAGAAAAGGAATGGAAGAGAGAAATTATCCCAAGGTGAGAATGAAGGTTAATTGCTTGTTTTGTCCTCTGGGGTCCTTTTGTAAAGTATGTAATTCTTTATCTTCAGGGACCTGGCATTTTTAATTAATTTATTGCACATCTAGTGTTTTAACCTATTTTTTCTTCTTCTGATAGAAAAAATATTCTTCATAAGTGTCTTGGGGCCATTTTGGGAACAAAAAGCAGAAGGAAGGATAAAACATCATGGCAGCTGAAAACTCACTTGTCTCATTTCATGATTTTGCTGAAAATCAACTAAATCACATCTCTATATTTCATTAAATTTTTTTCTGTTCCATTAAAAAATTATTAAATAAGCAACCCTACAATTTCATTTATTTAAACAAAATCCTCTAAAGTCATTTT
Organism: Phyllostomus hastatus; assembly: GCF_019186645.2. NCBI lineage: Eukaryota > Metazoa > Chordata > Mammalia > Chiroptera > Phyllostomidae > Phyllostomus > Phyllostomus hastatus. The sequence continues at coordinate 9,903,051 of NW_025333932.1, read as the reverse complement.
TGAAAACTGATGAAGGTTTAATTTAAGCTCCTACTTTTAAGAGACAAGCATTCCTATGTGTAAATCTCACTGAGATCATCACAGTAGGAGCTAAGCTCTCTTTTGGTTTGCATATCATTCTCTATGCAGCTAATAACCTGCAACAGTTAAGAACTCATCATCTCAGCATGGCTGGCCCTACTGCTATAAGCTGGGTAGAAGATAATGTTAGTTTAAAGTATCTGGAAAGAGGAAGAGAAAAATGTAATAGTATTCCCTTGATAAGGAACAGGGACAGTAGTGGGAAAGATTTAAAAACTGTGATTACAGCATTACTTATCATGTGTCACAGTGTTACAAGGCTTGAGGTAAAGGTTTGGTCATTACTTAAGTATTAAGGTGTACTATCTAAAGACACTTCTAATAAAATTTTAAGTCACTGACTCTACTTTCAGGGATGGAAGAGAAGCAAACTGTTTATTGCACCATCGCATTTCATAGACCTGGGAAGTGCAGCCAGCAGAGAACCCACAGAAGAAAAAAGCAAGGCATTTCCCAGGAAATGGAGGCTTAGTTCCAGATGGCTGGCTGTGAGGAGGAGCAGATGGCCTGGACAGCACACTGAGGCTGAGGCTGATGCTGACAGGACCAGAAGGCAGCTAGTGAATATGCCTGCCCAAACCTGCCATGGGAAAAGAATTTCAATCAGTCAGGCAAGAGAAAGTTATGATTTTTATTTTGTGATTCTTTGCTGTATGCATTTCTGGAGTGAAATAAAATGACAGAAGGACAGATGTGAGGATAATGTGGAATAAACTCTTGATAGGTTTGCTCATGACCGAAGTTTAAGAAAACAGCTCTGGTTGCTAAACTATCAAGACTATGGATATTTGAGATGTAAGGACCCAAAACAATATGTGATCCTGTAACTCTCAATAACAAAAATATCTAAGTAAACATTTCTCCAAAGAGGACATACAGATGGCTGACAGACATATGAAAAAGTGCTCAACATCACTAATCATCAGAGAAATGCATATTAAAACCACGATGAGATATCACCTCACACCTGTCAGAATGGCTACCATCAGTAAGTCAACAAACAACAAGTGCTGGCGAGGATGTGGAGAAAAGGGAACCCTAGTTCACTGTTGGTGGGATTGCAGACTGGTGTAGCCACTGTGGAGAACAGTGTGGAGTTTCCTCAAAAAACTAAAAATGGAACTGTTTTATGACCCAGCAGTCCCACTTCTAGGTATTTATTCAAAGAAAACAACATCACTAATTTAAGAAGACATATGCATCCCAACACTGGATGTCAACAATTATTAATAACACTGAAGCATTATTAATAATTGCCAAGACATGGAAGCAACTGAAGTGCCCATCAACATGTGACTGGATACAGAAGTGGTAGTACATATATGTAATGGAATTATTACTCAGCCACAAAAAAAGAATAATATTGTCTATCCTTGTCACATGGATAGACCTACAGAATACTATGATAAGTGAAATAAGTCAGACAGAGAAAGACAAATACCGTATGATTCCACTTATGTGTGGAATCTAAAAAACAACTAAAAACAAGATCAGTGTCTAAATTATAATGATGCATTTATTGACATTTTGCTTTTTAGAATTATGTTCTTAGTGTGCATATAGCATAATGGGAAAATATAATATATTAAGTTTAAAAATCAGGGTATATCACTACAAATAGAATCACAATCACATAATAAAAACAATATGAAAACAAAATACAGAAAAAATACATCAAATATTAATAATATTTGGATAGTGGAGCCATGATTTCATTTTTACTTTTTAGTCATTTTCAAATGTTCTTCAATGATATATATTATTATTATAAAAAATTACTTAATTTTTTAGACCCAAAAGTGTATTTTAGTGGACTAACTCTGCCAACTGAAACCACTATGCCAGTTGAGTCCAATGTACATGAGAGTACTTCTTTAGAATTTGCCCTAAGATACTTGCTAAGCTTCATTTCAATTTAGCCATCTTCTGTGGAGCACCTACACCACGTGTCCTCCCCTTAGGCATCCGGGTGGAGAGAGAAGACACAGAGACAACATAATATCTCACAGCCAGGTCAGTTACATGACTGCACAACCTGATTCCCAACGGTGTCCAACACTGTGACCAATACGGACACCAAGGGCCACGTGAGACTGAGCTCTGCTTCAGAGCACTGGAGGGGTGTGTTCAGAAAGCAACATCTGAACTGGTAGTTAAGGACTATGAAATGTACAAGTGTAAGGGACCATATTCCAGGAAGAGGAAGAAAGGCATTAAAATGCATGTAGAGTAATGAACCATTTGTTGTTTTGGGAATAGTCAGTGTGAGGTGAGGAAAAGTGTGATTGCAGTAATGCTCTTGTTGTCAGTGTACACAGGATGCTCAAAGATCTGTAATTCAATTTCCTATGTTTTGGCCTATTTTTTAATCCTCCCCTGAGGATATCCACTTATTGACTTTAGAGAGGGAATAAAAGAGAGAAAGAGAAACATCAGTGAGAGTGAAACATCAACAATCAGATGCCTCCCATATGTGCCTTGACTGGGAATCAAACCCACAACCTTTTGGGGCATGGGCAGCGCCCCAACCAACTGAGCAAGCTACCAGGGATGGTCTATTTCTTGGTTTACAGTTCTGAAATTTTATAATTATAGTTATAAATTTAACAGCAACAACAATTCTTTATTCCAGGATTGACCTGTGCCAGGCATTCTGCTAAGCATTTTCTATACAAGTATATTATCTCTCAAGACTTTCATGAAAACTATGAGAGGTTCATTATTACCCCCCAAAAGATAAATAAATTGAGTCACAGAAATAGTAAATAATTTCCTTGAAGTCACACAGATAATAGGGAAGAACGAAAGGACTTGAATCACATGACTCATTTAAATGAACTCTGCAGAGGCTGAGCAGACCAAACCAGGTAGGGCCTTACCATGTAGTTCAGTGGAATGGTCACTAGATGGCAAAAGTAGCCCACTTTGCACGAAGGTGGACTGGGAGTGATTCTGTCTTGACAGTTCTCGATTGCAGCAATGGTTAGAAATAGCTCTCTCCCTTCAAATTAAGCTGATTGGGACAGAAATAATACTCTTTCCTATGTAGTAAAGACTTAGGAAAATTTTCATATTTAAAATCAAGAATCACAAATATATTCAAAGTATTTCTCACATTATTTGAAAATGTATGGTCTACAAAATAAAATTGAAGAGGATATGTGTCTTCTCATTTTTTCTTTCGCAGAAGAGGGAGCCACTGCCAGCTCTGTTCATGTAGCGGAAACCGTTTCTTGGTTTTAAATGGCCGTACCTTTGTCTGCCACAGTAACAGTAAACTGGCACACCTCTCTTTCAGGGGCTAAGAGTCAAACTCAGGCATTGTTTGTCTACCCTGGGTTGACTTTTCCATTTTCCTTTACCTGTCAGACTTACAACTATTTTAGCATAGGGCTAGTAGATACAAACATATAACAGAGATAATTGAAGAGAAACATTGTTCAAAAAATAAACTTAAGAGGCAGAACCTAACTCTGCTATTTTTCATCTATTATGTAGTTCTTCAGTCTGGCTGAAGCCAAAAGTCAAACAACCAGCTGTTGAAAGACCTGTAATCATTACATCTATTAATATCACCGACCCTAATGAAATTCACTATTAGAGGATTTCTTGCCCAACTTATCAGTGTGTAGGATGCTCCTACAATCCTTTGGATGAAACACAGGCTTGTACCCAAGTCACCAGATAGTGGGATGTTTGTGAAAACAAAGGGTTTATGAGGGGGACTATCTAAATGTGTAAGGAATACATCAGGCCAAAGCACATTGTGTTCAGATCACCACTGACCCACCCAAACCATAAAAATCCTTGACACCCCATTTCCTGTGTCATAGAAAGAGCATAACCCTGCAGGAACTCACTTCCCCTCTCTTGCCCCCAGTCCTACTTAAAAGGAAAAAATCCTATTCAGAAAGCAAGTCAGTCACTAAAGGACACAAAGAAGAATTTGTAATTCTGAAATGTGAAATGAGAAGCCCCATTCAGAGCCATGTGGAGTAAAACAGAAAGTCTGTCACCCATTGTAATTTTCTCAACATGCCCCAGAGGCTGTGCTTTCCAGTAGTAACAAAAAGTTCACCCTCCTCCTCCTTCTTCCCTCTTCTTCTTTCAAAAGGAAGGGATACTTACATCTTTCTATAAGATTCCAGAGTATTTATAGGAACACATATATATTTAATAAATATTTGTCAGCCTCATTGAGGTATGATTAATATAAAATAAAATTGTTTACACTTTGATGAGCATAGACAAATGTGTATAATTGTAAATTCACCAGCAGTATTGTGAAAATTTCAAAAAAATGCACATTCCTGTGTAAACATTGCCTTCCTCCCACCCTTATCCCAGCATCTCAACTCCTAACAACAAATACTTGCTTTCTGTCACTATAGTGCTCCTTTTTATAGAATATTATGTCAATGAAATCATATCACATCTGGTCTTTTTTTCCTGGCTCTCTCACTCAATAAAGTATTTTAAAGATTCATCTGTGATATTGGATGTATCGTGGAGTTTTTTTTATTGCTGTGTACATTTCATTATATGAACATACTATAATTTGTTTACCTATTCACCAATACCGAACATTTTCTTTTTTAATTAAATGTATTAGAATGACATTGGTTAGTAACTTTGTATGTCAGTTGTACAGTTCTACCATACATCATGTGTACATTGCATTGTGTGTTCACAACCCAAAGTCAAATCTCCTTCTATTACCATATATTTGACCCCCTTTACCCTCTTCCTCCTCCTTCCACCCGCTTCTGTCTGGTACCTTTCATACTGTTGTCTGTATCTATGGGTTTGTTTTTAGTTTTTAGCTGTTTGAGTAAAGCTGTTGGGAACATTCAAATACAAGCCTGTGTGATCACATTTTCATTTGTCTTGGGTAAATTCAAGGAGTAAGATTCCTAGGTCATCTGGTAAACATGTAACTTTTTAAGCATCTGGACTACAGTTTACACAGGGATGTAGAAGGGTAGGTAGCTCTTTATTCTAAACCCTCATGTCTGGAATGTCCTAGAGCAAAAGGACCTCTTCCACACAAAGGAGACATATCCCTGGAGAGACAGAGGACATTTGCTGTTGTTTGCATCTTATTGTTGGCCAGAGAGTGATAAAGTTCCCAGATGTGTATCTGAGCCCAAGAAGATAAAGCTGTCAAATGCTGCCTCTCTTTCACTATCCCAACCCAGGAGCTGAAGCCTCTGGCTCCCCTACATTTTACTGGCAATTCTGACCTGGAATCCCCAATGCCAGAACCACTCAGAATAAAGCTACCCTGAGCTTTGTTCTTCAGTGTTTCCCTGCAAGGGAAAGTCAAGGTAGAAGGAATACTCACGGTACCAGATTCCCAGCCACGGGCTCTCCAAGTACACTCCTTGTTACCTCAGTGGCCAACATTGCACATATCAGCATTTGGTGTCTAAATATTACATGCATACGAGGACTACAATCCTGTAGTTCCAGATGTTAGAATCTGGAATATCTCAGGCTGAGTTCAGAATTGGAAATCAGAATTTGGAATGTCTAGGACTGAGAAGAGAAATTAACAATAAAACAAATGTATAAGAAGCTGTGGGCTTGATATATCTAATATGAATTTCTTAGTGTCTACTATGTTATCCTGAAAACTGTTCTAGGCACTGGATATACAGCCATGAACAGAACAGACAAGGTCTTGTTTTCATGGAACTTATTTTTTAATGGGATGAGATGACCAGTTCATCCATCTATAAATGGCAAAACACACACACACATGCACATGAAGAAAAATATTAATGTTGGGCAAAGAATAAAACCAGCATGCTGTGCAAACAGGGATTGGGGGCAGCCTCTTTAAAGAAGCCAGCCATATGCAGATCCAGGAAAGTGCCCTCCTAGGACAAAGGACCCTGAGAAACAGAGAGATAGCTTCTGTGCAGACCCTGGGCTTAAAAAGGAAAGTGTGTGAGGTGCAGCAGGCAAGATCTCTGTCAGGGTAAGAAGCTGAGATATTATACAATATGTACTATACATGCTGTCTTCAAAGCCAGGATTAGTTACCTCGTGGTTGAGAAACACAAGACCTTAGAAGAAAACTACAGTTAAAATGATTGAGATTGAGAATGAATTTATGAAAGTCTAATGAATATTTGTATATTTGATGAACAAAACAGCAATACAGATGGAGAATGGTTGTTTTGCCTTCTAAGCCATCACTTTCCTTGCCCCCTTCTTTGACACCACTCCACAATTTTATTATCCAGCTCCTTCCTCAGATTCTAAGATCTTTTGTCAGGCTTATTTTATTTCATTCCATTCTACTTTATTTTATTTGTTTTATTTTCTTTTATATTTATTTTATTTTTTATTTTTAGTGCTGATGGAGTAGCTCATGAATTTTTGTCCATGATCCAACTTTATGCTAATTTATGCAAATGAATAATTACACTTTTGAAGATTTGCACTAAATTACAACATAAATAGTACAGAGGTGACTCACTTTTACCAGGCCGTAAGCCAAAGGGCTTGTCCAATCTTTTTGAGACAGTGGGTGGAGCCAGCAGCCCAGATGAGGCTGATTTTATTTCACAAGTTGGCACTCCCAGCAATTGGCACATATTTTAATATAAAATTATCATGGCTTATATGTGACCCACAGAATTCAGTCTGCAAATATTAAACTGGAGTAGGGAATTTTCTGCCTAGAAAGGCTTACTTGATTGCAATTCTTAGTGAAGAAATGTTATAATGGATGTCATTTCAAAGAAATTTAAAATTAATAGATAATTGAGTCTGTATAATTTCATTCTTAATTTTTCCAGTTAATTATAATAATTATTAAATAGTGATTTACTATAAACTTACACAGTCAAGCACTACACTAGGAATATTTCTAGTATATATTATATATTATTATATTAATAATAATATAAAATATGAACAATCATATAATATATGATATAATATATTATAACAGTGTGTATTATATTATATAATTATATTATCATTCTATATTATAGAATGATAATATTAAATTATTATATATCACAAATATGATATAATGTATGATGCATAATATAATATGATATCATTATTAGTATATTGTGTTATGTGATTATATCATTGTGATATATTGTATATTATAAATATTATGTAGTATAACATATTATGTAATGTATATTATCATACAATACATTATAATATGATGTAATTATATAACACATGATACAATATAATATTATTAATAAAGTCTATTGATAATATATTAATAATAATGTATTGATAATGAGATATATTATATTAATAATATAATGATAAGTATTTAATTATATATCACTAAATAATTATATATAATATACAATAATTGTATATAATTTAATCTTCCCAATAATCTTATGTAGAAGTTGAGCCTTAGAAATATCAATTAACTTGTCCAACATCACATTTTCCAGCAATTCCTTGGGCAGAGCTTTCACCCAAGTCTGTCAAAGTTCAGAGCCTGAACTCTTAATCTCCACACACTAGTGTTTCCAAAAGATGATAAACCAGAAAATGGTTCTCTGAGCAGACCATTGCATAATGACTATTAAAGCTAGTCAAGAAAAAAATTATATCTTCTGAGGAAGCTGGAGATATAGTTTCCTATTTCTACTGGCTCTGTCATTCAGCACATATTTGTTGAGAACTTGCTACACACCAGACACTGCTCTCTTCAGAGAAAATTACAGAAAGGAACAGGACATAGTGTCTATTCTCCAGGAGTTCACATTACGGAGACATGTTAGTTTCTAGGGCTGACATAACAAATTAGCACAACCTGTGTGGTTTACACCAACAAAAATACATTTTATCACAATTCTGGAGACCTGAAGTCCAAAATCAATGGGTCATCAGGGCCACGCTCCCTCTGAAAGCTCTAGGGGAACATCCTTGGCTGTGGTGGCATGGCTCCAGTCTCTGCCTCCTCCTTCCTGTGGCCTGTCCCTGTGTGTCTGCTCCCTTCCCTCCTTCAATGAGGGCACCTCATTGGAGTTAGGACCCACCCAGGTAATTCAGGATCATCTCACCTTAAGATCCTTAATCACCAGATGACAGGTCTGCAGTGTTGTACTGGATAATGACTGGAAAGTGACACTGAGAAGGTGATATTTAAGAAGAGACCTAAAGAAAGTGACAGAAAAATCTGTGTCACTAGGGTGTGGCAGAGGAGGTTAGCGGCTTATTGGAATCTTTCTACTCCCCTGGCCCACACTGAACCGCATTTCCCAACGCAACATGAGTGGAGGTAATGACAACCAGATTCAGCCTCTCCAACAAACAGCTTTCACATGAACCCTTTTCCCCTTTGGTTCATTGTGAAGGTGCACCCTCCAGAGCAACCTTGGAAACCTCATGTTAAACATGGCAGAACCTCCTTTAGCCTGGGTTCCAGAATGCCGACACAGAAAAACTCCCCACTGAGCTGCTCACCTGCCCAACATTTCAAATGAGGAAGAAATTGGCCACTATGTTTGTGGCTTTATAAAATTTTGAATCTATTCATTATAGCAGTCATCATTCATTATGGAAGACACATGGGGGAGAGCATTAAGGCAGCAGATACAAAGCCCTGATGCCACAGTGCTCAGTGATTTTGAAGAGCAGTAGGACAGTCAGGGTGGCTGGAGTGGGCAATGAGGAAAGTGCCAGAAGGTGAGGTCAGAGGGCCAGGACCCACATCCTGTATTATAACAGGTCACTGTAGAGTGTTGTAAATTTGGAAGCCAGTGCAGTAAATTTAACTGAGGAGTGACATAAGTTGAAAGGGTTACACTGGAAAGAAAGCCAGAGTGTAGAGGAGTGTGTGCTAAAAAGTAGGGGCACCAGGAAGGAAGCTTCTGCAGGAAGCAAACCAGAGCTGACAGTGGTTTGACCCAGGCCTACAACAGACAGGTAGAAAGAGTCTCAGGTGACAGATACGTTTTAAAGGTAGAAACTTCCAGATTTCCAGAGATTGGGTATGGGGTGTGAAAGGACAAGAAAAAATGAGGGAACCCTACAGTTTTAGTCCTGATTAACTGGAAGAATAAAGTTGCCACATACTCTGTTCAGTAAAGGCCTCCCTGTTGTCAGCATCTCATGTACACAAGAGGTGGTAAGGACACAGGTGTCCAGAGCAAAAAGGTTGTCTGGCTTAAGAGTCCTTGAAGAACAATATCAGGGCTAAAGAAGGATGTCTCTTTTCTTTGGAATATTCTCTGAGTATGTTTTTTTTCTTTCCTTTTAAGTGTTGCTGTATCTGTTCTATGTCAGACACTGCGTGGTTTTACTCTGTTGTTCTTAAGTCCACATTAGTAGCTTCTGTCTGTCTAAAGAACAGATTGACAAAAAGCAGAAATTATTTCTATTTGAGTATCTATGTACAGTCTTCTTAGGTGTCTACACAATTAATTATGAACTTAAATATTGTTTGAAAATTATTTAACATATAAAAAAATGTTCTCAAGCTCTGGCTGGTGTGGCTCAGTGGATTGAGCGTTGGCCTGGGAATCAAAGGGTTGCTGGTTCAATTCCCAGTCAGGGCACGTGCCTGAGTTGTGGTCCAGGTCAGGTCCACAGTTAGGAGGCTTGTGAGAAGCAACAACACACTGATGTTTCTCTCCCTCTTTTTCTCCCTCCCTTCCCCTCTCTCTAAAAATAAATAAATAAATAAATGCTTTCAAAGAAAAAGTTAGGTATGTAGCCCACCCAGCCTAGAGAGTGGTCCCAAGAAACAGAAGAAATCACAGGTTACTATGACTTTTTTAGTATAACCAGCAGATTTTGGAAATAATTATATAAGATAATTCCCTCTTGGCTCCCAGTAAGTAAAAATTCCTTGTAGATAAAAATTGAACCCGATATATGTTTTATAATACATAAGGAATCCTTTTCTCCTAACTCCTAGACAGTAAACAGACATAATTCCCAAATAAGTGGTGTTAGCATTTTCTTACTGCTAAATAAAAGTGCATTTTAGATTACAACACAAGATCATTCAAAAAAAGAAATATTAACAGGTGAATTCATTCGGGCCCCTAATTGACAAAGTTCTTTTGCAACAGTTATAGGCAAAGAGTTTTAAAAATAGAATTGGCACCAGTGATTTCTGGATACAGGTCTAAGCAGGATGTGGACCCTTGGACTATCCTCCTCTGCATCACTGTTCCAGGAAAAGAAGCAGGATCTGGAGAGTGGCACCCAATTCAATTCTTTCCAGCAAATGTTTATGGAGCAGCTAATAGTACAAGGCAAGCCACCAAATATTCAAAGATGAAGACAGTCCCTGTTCTCAGTGGAGAAAGTAGACATCAAACTGAACTTAATTTCCTATTTTCCACCCATGTTATTTAGGGTTGGCTTACTGCATTACAAACAAATCTGAAGTGTATAATGCTTCCCAGCAAGAGATTTTGTTTTTTCTCTGAGCTTACAGCCCAATGTTAAGTTTCCTTTTCAGATCGCATTCTACCTGGTCATTCACTGACCAAAATTCTTTCCATTGGTGGCTTCTCCCTCTCTCAGTCTCTTGTCCTTTCCAGTCAGTCACAAGAAAGGAAAGAGCTCAGGCAGACTTTCAGGGAGTATTTTATGACAATCTGAGAAATGGAACACATTTCTCAGTCATATGGCTAGTTACCAGTGGGTGTGAGACAGGCAGAGTCGTGTACCTAGAAGAGAACCTCTGATGTTGGTGGAATCTTGGTAATTACCTTTTATATATACTATTTTTTATTTGTAAGAAAACAAACTCAGGTGAAGATAATAAAAAGAAATAGAAAAATATCTTGAAACACTCATAAGAATGTTTGAAATGGAATCTTTGAATTCATTTATCTATTCCTCATCATTTATTATGTTAAGGAAATGTTAACCATCCCTTATACCCTATTTTCAAATGTTAATTTTCTGGGGCCCTACAGGTCTGGATTTTATGTAATTTTACCATCTCCAGTCTCCATGCTCTTCACAGGAAACCAATGATCTGGTGAACAGAACAGAGGAGACCTAAATGTGAAATGAAGTTCCAGGCTCATCAGTCAGATTATCTTAGTAGGTCTCCAAAACCACAGCTGCCCAGAAAAACTATAGTCTACAGGTTGAACCAATAATATGTCTTTCACAGGTGTGCTGGGTTTTTTTGTTGGATTTTTTCCTCTATGTAGATAATCTTAGGATTAATTAAGGACAAATTCAATTTAAAAGTTTTGTTTATGAATTTTCAAAAGGATAATAAAATTCTTTAATTTCATTTGTATTAAAAAGGAGGTGTTTATATTCAGTAAGATTGGAAATGAAAGCTTCAGCCCATGCTCTAGAGAAAGAAAGGGAAGAATGAAACCTGCTACGGTATGATTTCATTTAGTCATTTAGGGTGGAAGTCCACCCATGGGCACACACAAGGACACACACAAACATGAACAGTCTGGTACAGCACCCCACACCCTCTCACCCCAACATAAATCACCCTTTCTGACTGAGTCCACAGCAAGTTTAGGACCACACCTTCCACTGTCACCATCCTCCAACCAACAATACATTTCAGGGTAAATCAGCTGCAGTCCAGGACAGTTCTGGCAGCGGAATAAAAAAAAAGAGAAGGTACACTGGCATATTTTAACCCAAAAGGTATATTTTGTGTCCCAGGGCATTGCTCCAATTTCCTTGGGTTCAACAAGGATGGTTGCTTGGCCTTGAGAGGTGCCAAGGAACCATATGCCAACCAACAGCACTGACACAAAGCCCAAACAGTGATTTAGTGATGCTGTAAACTTGTATTCAAAACACAGACCCTCACATTAGCAGCATTGCCTTCTCCTGAAAGCTGGTTAGAAATGATAAACCCCAGACCCCACCAAAAAGCAACTGAATCAGAATCTCCGCCTCAACAATTTCACCAGTTGATTTTCATGCACATTTAATCTGAGTATCACTGTTCTACAAGGTCCTGTCTTCTTTGCCACCATTTCATCTATTAATTTTTTAACATGATCATCATGGGAAACCTCAGTTGCTTTACGTTGATAACTCTTTATTAGCATCACTAAGAGGAGCATGTCACTACTCATGTAATCTGACTCAATTAAATAGGCCTATTAATTAGGACACAAATGATTCCTCTAGGATTAATCTAGTTGATTTCATGTGTGGAGAGAACTTACCCAATTTGCAAAGAACAAAAGATGGTGATTGTGAGGGGGAGGGGCAGAGCTGGTAATCCTGATTTTCTGCAAAATCTACTTGTGCTAAACATTTTAAAATCTTTTACTATTCAATAATTGCAGCCATCAAAATGAAATTTGTCTTGTTGCTAAAAATTCAATTTTTGAAATTATAAAAGCAAATTATAAATTATTACAGCATGCATATTTATTTATTTGATTGGGAAATCCTACAGCATGCATAGTAAATACAATTTTCAAGAGGAATTAATAGAAACTCTAGCAGGTACCTGTGCATTCATGCAAACCAATTTTTTAAATATTTTATTTATTTATTTTTTAGAGAGGGAAGGGAGGGAGATAGAGAGAGAGAAACATCAATGTGCGGTTGCTGGGGGTTATGGCCTGCAACCCAGGAATGTACCCTGGCTGGGAATCAAACCTGGGACACTTTGGTTCGCAGCCTGTGCTCAATCCACTGAGCTACGCCAGCCAGTCAAACCAATTTATTAATGTCGAGAATTATCAAAATACATTTTAAATGTTTTATGTGACATTTCATGGATAGCAGTATTCAAAAATTATAGACATACTTTAATTGGCAAAGAGTACAACCCCAATCATTACCCTTAAGAGTTCCTTTAAATCTCTATCTCAAGCCTAAGGCAATACTACAATTAGTAGGAGTAGATTCTACTCTTCAAAAAAATGGGAGACCACCCTGGCTGGTGTGACCCAGTGGACTAAGCACTGGTCTGCAAACTGCAAGGTCTCTGGTTTGATTCCCAGTCAGGGCACATGCCTGGGTTGTGGACCAGGTCCTCAATAGGGGTGAATGAGGGCCAACAACACATTGATGCTTCACTCCCTCTCTTTCTCTCTCCTTTTCCCTTTCTCTTAAAAGTGGAAGATGAATTGTTCTCATGACTGATGAATCCTAAATGACCTTAAGTGTTCCCACATATGTCAAGGATATTTTTTTTCTGTGGAAAGTGCCAATGGAAGGTGTCTAATACTTATCCAAGAATGTCTTATGAAAAAGAGAATTTTCCCACAGTAGAAGAGAGGAAATGCATGTTGAAAGCAAAGTCCTAATACACAATGTGAAGTATGTGACCCACTTAATTCTGTGCCCTTGAGGCATGCAATGTATTTGCAAAGCAACAAAGATCTTAAAGGTCATATTTGTGGACCACAAATTGGATTGAGGAAGGAGGATGAAGGAATCCTGTCATGGTTGGTAATGGGGTGAAACATCCCATCACATCTTCGCAGTTTATAGCTATTGTTGACAAACACAAGTTCCCAAGGGAAGAGGCAGAAGTGCTTATTAAAACAGCAAAAAGCACACTGCATTTCCAAATGAAATACCCTGCAATTGAAGGCTAGTAACAAAGAACTGGATTGGCTTCCCTCTCACCTTTGATTATAAAATTTGAATAAAGTAAAATTATATTTTTCTAATCAAATGATTTTCCTGTTAGCATAATCTTCAGTCTTCTTTGTGGGACAAAAGGCAAAGTTCATAGTTCCTTGCCAAAGTATAACCTCTAAAGAACTATGCCACAAAATAAAATTCTTAAAAATCTCTTCCATGTAAAAAACCCAGGCAGAGTTGCTGAGCACCTGTGGGGAGACAGAAGGCACCACACCAAGAGCCCCATGAGTGCTGACCTTCTCTGTGCCTTAAACAGCACAAGTGATTTGGGCAAAATCGTTGCCTTCTCACCAGTTCAAAGCCCATATCTCTGAAATGGCATTTCCCAAAATAAATGAGTGTGTGCTTTTAACAAATTATGAATGCATGCACAGAAGATTCACTGTGTGGAGGCAATCCCAGAAGTTATAAATGGTCCAATACTAATACCAACCAAGGTCAGGCCAAAGCTCATGAAATAATAATACCTTATACTTAGTATTGTTCTCTGAGGAGCTCCACACACTTTACAAGCATGGAAATGTTTCTCTTTTCAGCAAAAGAGCCCTTTAAAAGTCTACTCCTGAATGTTGAGCGAGATAAATTACACTCATTTCAGCAAACTCTTGTGTAAGTCTCTATAATCTATTTACTGTGCATCAAACTGTTTATCCAAGTGCATTTTTTGATGAAGATGATGAGAATGTTTCCTGTTTCGCTTTCAGGTTATCTTAATCTCTAAATTCTTATATGTAGTTAAAATATCCTTTTTTAAAGTTTTGCATTGATTAAGTAGATCAGACAAGAAACATACACCACAGTTGTATTTTAACGCATGGGCAATAATTGTAAAGCTTTGCAGCTATGTGGGTTTTCTGCCCTTGTAATATTTAAGAAGCCATATTTTCTTAAGGAAGATTACATTTGGGAGGTTGGTCAGTCCTTCGTTTAAACCATGTGCTTTATACTTATTTTCTTTTGAGGGAGGAAGGAGCTGAACTTTGAGGGAGCAGGAGTTTTGCTGAGGTACACTTTACACACAATAAATTTTTTCTTTTTAACTATATAGATCAAAGAATTTTTATAAATGTATATAGAGTGATATTGCCACCACCACTGTCAAGATAGGTAACATTTTTCTCATCCCCCAAAGTCCCCTCATGTCCTTCTGCAATCACCCCTTTACTCCAGGCCCTGGCAACCACCTTTTTGCTTTGCATCATTACAGTTTCCCCTCTTCTAGAGTGTTGTATAATATGTAGTCATCTGAATATAGTTTATTTCACTCAGTACAATGTTCTTGAGGTTCACTCATATTGTGATACGTATCAGTTCATCCCTTTTGCTTACTGAGTGGCATTCCATAAAAATGCCCCACGCTTTGTCTACCCAGGCACTAGTTGATGGATTGTCTCCAGTTCAGTCAATTATGAATGAAATCCAGATCTTCATTTAGACATATGAATTTATTCTTCTTGGTTAAATTCCTAGGAGTAGAATTGCTTGGTCAACTGGTAAGTATATGTTTAATTTACAAGAAACTGAGAAACCATTGTCCAAAGTGATTATACCATTTTGTACCTATGCACCAGCAAAGAATGAGAATCACAGTTGCTCAACATCTTCATTCTCACTTATCATTATAATTTTCTTAAATTTTAGCCATTCTAGGTACATAGTAACATCTAACTATGGCTTTAATTTGCATTTCTCCAGTGCCAATGAAGTTAAGCGTATTTTCATGTTTTTATTGGTTGTTTGTATATCTTCTTTACTGAAATATCTCTTGAAAAATTTTGTCCATTTTCAGTGTATTGTTCATCTTATTACTGATTTGTAACAGTTCTACATATTGTGGGTTCAAGTCCTTTATCAAATGTATGTTTGTACATATTTGCTTAAAGTCTGAGGCTTTTAAAAATTTTCTTAATAGTTTCTTTACAAGAACAAATATTTTTAATTTGATGAAATTTAATTGACAAATTTCTTCTCTTATGATTTCTGCACTCATTTTCTTTTTCCATATGCTCTCAGTGTTTAAAGACTGTTGAATATTAACTAAAACAAAACAATCCTAATGCATTCTCCCTCTCTATGCTTTTCTTATTTTATTTCATTCCATTTTGGGGGGGGGGGCTTAAACAACAGACATTTATTTATTTAATTAACTTTTTGGTTACATAAATTAACCCACCTATTACAGGCTAGCAATGTTTTAAATCATCTCTATTCCTATTTTAATTTACCTCAGAAAAATTTAGGCTTTTTTTTTTGCATTTATAAAATATTCCCATTAATTGGCTGCCTTGTAGCAATGCAAGTTTTTTATTTTATAATTCTGAAGGTCAGAAGTCCAAAATGGGCTAAAAGCAAATTGTCAGCAGGGCTGAATGCCTTTCTCTAGACTCCAAGAAAGCTACAATTTGTGGCAATTTCCAGCTTCTAGAGGCCTCCATGTGCCTTGGTTTATGGTCTCTCCCTCCATCTTCAAAGCTGGCAAATGACCTGTCTAGTCTTTTTCACATTGAATCACTCTGACATCTTCTACCACACTCTTCCATTTGCAAGGATCCAAGGAACATTGGACCTACCTGGATAATCCAAATTACCCCACTATTTTAAGGTCAGCTGATTAATGACTTTAATTCCATCTGCATGCCTAATTTTTCAGATGAGACTGGGCACATTCAGGTTGGTACAGCCATAGACTGCATTTTTAATTTTTCCTTGCCACACATATATTCCCAGCAAGAACATGTTTGGGGGTCATCCTGCCTACCACAAACAACATGGTAAAAAACCAGACTATAAGCATCTGTTTTACCATAACCTTGAGACTATCTTTTTATAGTACTTAAGAGACACACAGCACTTCATTGATCCTTTTGCTTGTCTACCCCAATCATTAAATTTTGAGCTCTTTGAGATAAGGGAGAGGATTTTTTTTTATCTCTGTAAACCCAAGAGAGATAAACCCAACAAAAAAAAAAAGGTAATCAAAAAACTTTTGGTAGTTGAATGAATTATTAAATGAATAAAATTTACTCAAATCAACCTGCTGCTCTTGCTCACCTATATTTTCACTTCAATATTTTATGCTAAATGGATTAAATCTAAGATCTACTGTTTTATTTTTGTTATGACTCAGTTTCTGTATAAGCTTTACATAGCCACTGTAACAAATATCAAAAACTTAGCAACTTAAAAGACAACCATTTATTATCTCACAGTTCTGTAGTTCACAAGTCTGGGTCATCTGCCTTAGGGTTTCACAAGGTCAAAATTCAGGTGTCATCCAGGCTGGGGTCTCCTCTGATGAGGCTACAGAAAATTCATTTTCTGTGGTTGTTTGATTGAGGTCTCTGTCTTCTTGCTGGCTCTCAGCCAGGATCTACTATCTGCTCATAGGGGCTGCCCACACTCACATGGTCCCTCCATCTTCAAAGCTGCAAAAGCGAATCTGCCTCTTTCTCACACTTTAATTCTCTCTAGATTTCTGAACATGCCTTTTAAAGACTCATGTGATTAGATCAGACTCATCTGGATAATCTCCATGTCTTAAGGTCAACTGACTTGGGACTCTAATTACAACTGCAAAGTCCCTTCACTGTGCTACCTAGATTAGTGTCTGATTAAATAACTGGCTCTGGAAGCCGGTGGGGTGGGAGAATCTTTAGAACATGCCCACTCTGGCTTCTCATTTAAACTTGGTATAACTTATCTCCCTTTTACAAAGAGTAAGGGTGGGAATTACTCTACTTTATTTATTTCTGTGTAATTAAATGCCATAATCCACATTATATGCCTAGCACAGATGCTAGGCCATAGTTGGAATTCGATGTATATCCATTTACTTACAGAAGTATATCCATTTTCAGAAGTGTCTATGTTCTTTTCCTGTTACTCTAGGAACTTACTACAAACTGTGTGTGAGAATGAACTTGCCTCTGTTTAATAATTAAAGTTAAGTTTACTCTTTGAAAAAAATCTGTGTTTTGCATGAGAAATAATTTTCCCATATAAATTTACATGTGGTATTTTACATATTTTTAAAAATATTTATTTATTTATTTTTAGAGAGTGGATGGAGGGAGCGAGAGAGAGAGAGAGAGAGAAACATGAATGTGCAGTTGCTGGGGGCCGTGGCCTGCAACCCTGGCATGTGCCCTGGCTGGAAATTGAACCTGTGATACTTTGGTTCTCAGCCCGCGCTCAATCCACTGAGTTACACCAACCAGGGCAGTATTTTACATATTTTTGACATACTTGAAAGCTTAGAAAAAAGGACCCTAAGCATAATCTAAAAAAAACACATAGTCTTACATGTTTTACCACCAGTAAGATTTTCCAATTAATTTTTATTATTCTCTACCTTCATTGTGGGGAGACTAGGGTCATGGTTTGCATTTTCTTTATATCAGGCTCTAATTTCATTCCTAATTTACTAAAGAATCTCCCTGAATCTTTGATGTGGAAAGACAGATGACCACAGACGTTCTCATCAGAGACACTCTAACCTCTGACATAGGTGAAGTGAGTTCATCTACAAAACAGTTGACCTACTGATGGCAAGGTTGGGGGCTTTTAATAGGTAAACCCCTTATAAAAGAATGAATTGGATATGTCTGCCTCTAGAAATTACCTCATTTTCTCATAGGCCTCTTGTTCCTAATTACTCTGTTTTTTCATGTAAAATGAGAAGGCAGATTTCTAACAAGATAACTTTGGTTTTCTAGTATTTGTCTTACATTCTATTTTATAAAATGAGCTTTTAAATTGTAAACAATTCATCCACTTATATGTTAACAGTGACATATTTATTTTATTTATTTTTATATTTATATAAAAATATTAAGATTTATTAAAAATATGTTAACTCACCTGGAATCTTTTTTTCTTTTCTCATTTTTGCTTTACTTTCAGAAAGGACACTTGGCATACTTACATTTGTATAGGTTTTTTTTTTTAAGATTTTTTATTTATTCACTTTTAGAGAAGGAAGGGAGGGAGACAGAGAGAGAAACATCAATGTGAAGTTGCTGGGGGTTATTGCCTGCAACCCAGGCATGTGCCCTGACTGGGAATCGAACCTGCGACACTTTGGTTCGCAGCCCGCGCTCAATCCACTGAGCTACGCCAGCCAGGGCCCACATTTGTATAGGTTTTAAAAGAGTTTTCCAATATTTACTTTGGTCCTTGCCACAACCCCTTTGAGTGACAACATGACTATTATTATCCCTTTTTACCAGTGAGGAAATGGGCTTAGCGAGGACAATAAAATTAGTTGTTTTCATGTTAACTGGTAAAAAACTGAGCTACGACCTCTAGTTATCTTCTTGCGTTTCTTACTCTATTCAATGCAGCAATTATATATTAAATGCCTCTAACTTGGCAGACTCCTACTTAAGTATGTTATTTAGCCATGTGTTAAGCTTTGTTAATTTGTTTTAATGCACTGTATACTAAAAACATAAAAAGGTAGAAGCCATGCTATAGAAAACCTAAAATTTTTGTGTCTAAATGTAAAATTGAAAAATTCTGTTTGTGATATATGTTACTGTAGGGAAAATGGAGTCTGTCAGGCTCCCTCACCCAGCTCTCCAGGGAACTGGGACTCAGCAGTGTGTGTGTAACTGTGCTTCAGCACCCGCATGAGCAGAATCAAAATCTGTTATACAACCAATGACACCTTATGCTAGCACCCAGCCAGCTTTGTGTGCACTTGGTGTATAAGGGAGTCAGGACTTTCCGTGGTGCGACTCGAGGCTTGTGGTGCACATGGATTGTCCCACCCCTGGAATAAAGGCATGTCATACATGCCAAGGGCTCTGTGAATTTTCTTCCGTCTGCCCCAGTCCCATGTAAACCTGCCCACCCTTGAATGGCTGCAGGACAATTGATGCAGTTGGCAGGATTTGTCACAGTATGATACGGAGGAGCTATCGGGACCCCCAAAGCGGGGACTAGAGGGGTGGCCTGCCACCGGTCTGAGGTATTTGGTGGAAGGGCTCCTTGCAGCTTGGACTTCCCCCAAGGACTGGCCCAATGTTAGTGGTGCATAGGACATGGTAGAGAAGGCTATGAGAGTGCTAGGGAAGACCCTGGGGAAGCCAAGTGCCCAGGTGGCTGTGGGGGGCTGTGGGCTGTGTGTTTCACACAACTTTTCGAGCTGTGCTTCACTATGCAGTGAATTTTCAAGAGCTCCGAGAGGGAACTGAAACCCTGGAGGCTCGGGTCCTCGCCCTGGAGGAGAAGGTGGACCTCAGGAGAGCGGAATCACTGTGGCCCCCTCCCCAATCATAGCAGATGATTCTGAGGAGGAAGAGGAGCTAAGCCCCCTGAGGCTTGCCCAGTAGTGATGCAGAAGATGAAGTCACAGCAGCCCGTGGTGCCCGAGGGGAATCTGGCGGGCCCCAGCCAGATGGTTGAGAACACCACGTACCCACCTCAGACACGCAGGCCAAACTAGTCCATCTGGCAAAGCAGTTTCGGCAGTGGCCCAGGGAGCCCTTGACAGCGTGGCTCCTTTGCCGCTGGGATTTAGGGGTAAATAGTATTATGTACATGGATCATGAAATGGAACAACTGGCTTCCATCACAACTCACCCCTCCCTGCACCAGCGGCTGTAAAACAGCTGACCCAATGGAAGGAGGCAAGGATCTAATTCTTTGTTAGAGTGGGTCATGGCTGCAATTTCTGGAATAGATACAGGAGATATACCAGAGACTGTGAATAAATGGCAGCCCTATGTGGACTTAGTGCAGGTTCCACGGGATGTGGGTAACCACCAGACCATGCTTAATCTTAATTTTCACGGCCTGATGATGAATGCTTTATGACAGGGTTGAGGGATCTCCTACTGCAGCTTGCCTCCTCTGCTTCTTTTGGATCCCTAATGCCTATTTTGGCCCCATATGTCATGTGCTGTATATAATGGTATCACCACAATGGTGGTGAGTCTGAGGGAGGCAGAAAGTTGGAGGCAGCAGAAAGGAGTTCCAACAGTGTCTGGAGTTCCCTCTGCCCCTCAGTCAAAAAGTGTACCCATGAGGGTGACTAGGGTCCAGATGTAGTTAGATCTTTTGGGGGCTGGAGTAGATTGAAATAAGATTGATGGGAAGCCAAACGCCTACTTATTAGAACTGTGGAAACAGTTGCAAGCTAACCAACGTTTCCTGTGGCCCCAGAAGAAGAAGGAGGTGAAGGGAAAAACTGGGGACACAACCTGAGAGGCCCATCCTGTCCAGCTGAAAAACCATTTGGCTGTGCCAACCTCCTGAGGAGAAGGAGAAGATGTCCTTTGGGTGTTTGAATATAGGGAGGGCCAAGGAATCCGCCTATGGGAGACAGTTGGGGACCAGAAGCCACATGTGGAATTGACTATCCATGGACCCCCTACAAATGTCTAGCAGGTTCTGGCTCTAGTAGACACAGGGGCAGAATGTACTCTCCTGTATGGAAACCCTGACAAGTTTCCCAGGCCTGAGGCCTCTGTTGATGGTTGGAAGGGCACAGTGTAAAGGTGAAGGCTATGCGGCTTTCCCTGAGTATTAGGCAATTGCCCCACCCCTACCCCCACCCCCAGCCATGAATATATTGTTTATGTGTCTCCTATTCCTGAGTTTATCCTGGGCATTGATGTGCTCTGGGGGTTCTGGCTGCAAACCGCTGTTGGAGAGTTCTGCCTGAGAATTCGAGTGATAAAAGCCATTTTGCAAGGGCATGCTGAACATACCCCCATTCAGTTGCCATCCCCATGATGGGTGATGGCAATTAAGCAGTACTGGCTGCCCAGGGGATATGGGTCCAGCAGAGGTCAGCCTGCCATTCCTACTGCTGTAGCAATTCAACCAGAAACAGACACAATCTGGTTTGACATTGGAGTTGGTCAGAGTAGCCAGTGGACAGAACTGTGAACTGTGTGGCTCATAATGCATAGACCCTTATGGGAGCAGGCCTTGTGGCAAGACCTTTGGGAATTAGGCCACCAGAAACAAATCATTGTATATCATGTGACTGGACATGTACCCCTTACCTCCCCTGGGAATGATTAGGCTGATACACTAGCCAAGATGCAATGGCTGGAAACGGTGCCTGCCAACCCATCAGGAAAAGAAGTAACCCAGTGGCTACACCATTGCCTCATACATGCAGGACAGAAGACCTTGTGGTCTACTACAAAAGTTTGGGGTTACCTGTCACCTTAGCAGAGGTACAGGAAGCTTGTGAGACCTGTGTTGTCTGCTCACAAGAGTATCCCCAGAGGCCTGTGGGGACTGCCGGGCAGGTGGTACAGAGATGGGCACTGCTAACCTGGTGGCTGGTTAAAGTGATCAGGCCCCTACCTAGTTCAGAGGGGTATAAGTATGCAATCATGTGTGTGGACATGGCCACCAGACTCTTGGCTGCATACCTCACACACCACCCGAATCAAAAAGCAGGGATTGTTGTGCTGGAGCATTTATGCTCTGCCTATGGGCGACACTTGATCAATGAAAGTGATCAAGGGACAGGGGCTTTACAGGGGCTTTGGTGTAACAATGGGCCTGAGACCTGCACATTGACTGGAAGTTCCATGTGGCCTATCACCCCCAAGCTGCCGGGATGATTGAATGGTATAATGACTTATTAAAGCAGAACCTGTGAGCCATAGCTGCCACCCCTACATTGGGGGCCTGGACAAAATAAACGCCTATGGACTGTCCTCTGGACTCTGAATGAGAGGAGTCAGCGGTGGGCCCAGCTCCAGTGGAAGCCTTACTCCACTGGACTGAAGCTCCCATTCAGCTATAAGTATAGAGTAGGAATGCCTTGCTAAAACCAGGCATGGGGAAACAAGGAAACATTCTGTTGCCTGTACTTAAGGGCCTGGAGCATGCACAAATGGTCACTTGGATGTGGCCTTGGGAGATAAAGGCCCCCCACATGAGTTGGATGGTTCTTGTTGCCCCTTGGGGAAAAGGGGTGGAGAGAAACTTGCAAATAGTTCCCTGGGTGATTGGGACATGGCCCCCAATTTTAAAGGTGACATACCCAGGGCCAGCAGACCATGAAACTTCTCAACAGCTCCTTTGTGATATCTCTGTGACCCATTATGAATTCTTCACTCTAATTGCAAGTAGATGCTGAATCCCCAGTCAAGGTGCAAAAGGTACAGTATTCATGCCCAGGAAGGCCTCCTCTCCCAGCCACTGTCTTATTGACTGAACAATAACTTGCTTGTATCTTGCCTGAGGATCATGTTTTGCCATTGTTAGTTCCAATAACTGCTTTGTCTTTTTGCCCCTAGGGTAAAAACTAACACTGAAATTCCCCTTAGCATGGCTACTGGCCTCCTATGGTGCATCTCTCTGACTTCCATTGCAAATTGGACTTGGTTACAGCACCAGTGGAACAGTGCATATTCCTTATGGAACATGACCTGGACCAAAATCTATGCTGGGGCGGAGCAACAGTATAACTGGCCTCGGCATCCTTAATTATTGAATGGCAGTGGATCCTTTCTATGTTGGGAGGCAGTGCCTGCCTCCTAGTCACTTGTTGCTATAGTCTATACTGCTATTGTGGTATATGGCAGGGTTCTGCCCTCCTGGCCAAGAGACCTTTGTGGAAGACACCCTTGAGTAAATTGTACATTGAGGAATCCTGAAGGGGTGGAATGTGGGGAAAATAGAGTCAGTCAGCCTCCCTCACCCTATAAGTGTGTGTAAGGGTGTTCTATAACTGTGCTTAAGGGCCCACATGTGATAGTCTGTGTTTGCACCCAGCCAGCTTTGTGTGCACTTAATGTATAAGAGAAGAGGGAGAATAAAGGCATGGCAGGCATTCAGACAGCTCTGAATTTTCTTCTGTCTGCCTGAATCCCATGTAAACCTGCGACCTTGAATGGCTTGAGGACAGTTACAATTTTTAAAAATGCCTTTATTATTATTATTATTGTCTCATGGTAAATTGTAATAACTATTTTTTAACTCTACTATGTTTTAATTGTAATTTTGAAAGCCCAACTTTCCCCCAAAGTCCAGAAAGCTATCTCAGCCACATGAGGTACTATCATGCTGTTTTTGCAAGTTAATAACAACTAGAGTGACTATATAACTTATCATGCAAACCAGGACACTTTTGTGAGTGAGAGAAATACTGTTAATAATTATCCTGGAACAGCAGGTATAATCCAAGATGGGCCCAAAGAAACCAAGGTATATGGTCGTTTTAACATAACCCACTTAGAACCCTAACCTCAAAGATTTTCCATTCTTCTGTATTGTCCTCCCCTTAAGCTACCTAAATTTAAGACAGGAACTTTTACCATCTCGTCAGCCAAAACTGCTTCATCTCCAAAATTCTGAGCTCCATAATTTTCCTTTCCACCTTCCCTTCCCACTGCCTCACTGTTACTGTTGCTGCTGTTTTGCCCTCCAGCTCCATTGGCACAGCCCACCCAGCAGATTGCAGGCTCATTTCTCTCCCATACAGACTCTTCCCTGTGGGCCACACTTTCAGTGAAGCTCTCCATAGAATGATGCCTTAATCTCTTCTGTACATTGCCTTTCCATTAGACCCAATTTTTTCATACTTCAGTCCGAATCCTTCATAATATCTCTTCCCCTTCTATCATGAGGCTGTTGAGCATCAGTGAAAAAAGTCATAAAACCAAGCTTGTCTGTTTTGTTTCTTGTTTTTTAGATCCAAACTGTTAGCCACTGGCCCCTCCCTCTACTTACTAATCTTCCCTTCATCATTAATTAATGTGCTTTCTTCCAGGCTCCTCAGCAATAAAGCAGATACAATTTCTGCCTTCCAGGTGAATACGAATAGCAGGACAAGTAGTCATGCATACAAAAAGTGCAATTAAGAATTACAGATATAACTCACAGATATGGACAACAGTGTGGTGATTGTGGGGAGGGGGCTTGGAAGAGGGTATAGGGCAGATAAATGGTAATGGAAAAATAAAATTTAAAAAGAAATAATTACAGGTATAAAGAGTGGGATGTTGGGGCATGTAAGGTCATAAATAAAGAATGGGACAATTCAAAAGAGATGAATGAGCAAAAAAGATGTGAAAGATGAATAGGCATCTCTAGTGGCAAGGGAGTGGGATGGAGGGATCCTCCAGGCAAAGGGGCAACACCACCAAGGGCAGGGAGATAGGAAACAGCCAACATACTCAGAGGCATACAAGCATTTCTCAGTGGCTGAACTGCAGACTTCATAGGAGACTGAATAAATTTTATGCCTTAATAAGAAATTTTTTAATCTCATTGAAGAACTTTATTTCATTAGAGAGAGAGGAAAGGACAGATAGAAACATTGATGCGAGAAAGGAACATTGATCAGCTGCCTTCCAAATGCACTCAGACCAGGGATTGAACCTGCAACCCAGGTATGTGCCCTGACTAGGAATCAAACCTGCAATCTTTAGGCTACAGGTCAACACTCCAACCAACAGAGCCACATCAGCCAGGGCAACATGATAAAAAATTTAATCATGGTATAGACAGTGGGGAGCCAATGACTGCACAGAAGATTGACATGGTTAGTTTTACATTGTAGAAATACCACTTTGGAGGTGAAGTGGAGGATAGAGAGGAGGGAGGCAAGATATGAGTTTGTGGTAGCAATTAAGAGACCACTGCAGCCCTCACTGGTGTGGTCCAGTTTGTTATAACATAGTCCCATAACCAAAAGGTTGTGGGTTCTATTTCGGTCAGAGCACATGCCTAGGTTGCAGATTCAATCCCTGGTCCAGGCACATTGATTGGAGGCAACCAATCAATGTTTCTCTCTTTCTTCCTCTTTCTCAAAAAGCAATGAAAAAAATGTACTCTGGTGAGGATAAAAAAAATTAAGAGATCATTATAGATGTTTAACTGAGAGGGGCATTAGGCCCCTACCAACAAGATGGGACAGGAGGAAAAGAAAAGTCAGGATGGAGGGTGGGGAGATTTGGGTTTTAGATCAGTCAAAAGTGAGGACTAAGTGAAGAGACTCATTGACCCCCTAGGATCTGAAATGGGCTCCTGGATAGGACAGTAACCCAACAAATATAAAAATGCAAGAGAAGTAATACATTTACGGCAAAAAAAAAATGGATACAGTTTTATAGATACACTAGGTTCCTGACTTAAACACTGTGCTTGGCTGCCCATATTCCTCTTCAGCATTCTTGCCCAAGTCCAGTCAGTCCCCTTTCTAGGGCAGCCTGCACTACAGGCTGGTCAGTGCAGCCCCTTCCACCCAACTAGGGACAGTACTGAAGAACCATTCTGATTTAGAGCTCCTGTGAAGTTACCTAAAGCTTTCTGAATATATTACAGCTTACCTTTTCCTTCCATTCAAAATGCTTCCCTTTTCCTCATCTGAAGATGTTGTTCCCAACAGCACTCCTGACAAACACAGTATTGTACAAATTCTCTGTGCACTTTCTCAGGGTCCCCAACCTACAACAGTGCTTTATGTTGATTGAAGTAGCAATGCCCTGTAGCACTTGAGCCCAAAACAGATGAGTGAGTTTGGGTTGGAAATGCTAACTGACGCCATTGGACTGATGAGCTCATTCAGGGAGGAACACAGAGGGAGTAACTAGGAGAATCACAAAAACTTGAAATGCATCAGCTTTTAAATAAGTTGTTGGGGAAGAAACACTAACAAAGAAACCCAAGGAATAGTGCCCAGAGGGGTAATAGACTCAAGAGAGGGTGCTATTCAGGAGTAAAGAAATGGCCAACAGTGTCTCGAGAGAGAGAGATCCAATGAAATGAAGAGTTAAAAAGACTCAAGTGATAGTAACAATTAGGGGACCAGTAGCACTGGGATGGAGCTATTCATACAGAGGCAAGCCTGTCTACACTGGCTGGAATGGGTTAATGTTCTGAAAGCATAGCTTTGTTGATTTTGTGGAGGAGAGCATTAGTGTAGCAACTAAAAGGAATGCACTATTGTGACCTCTGTGTGAATTTGTGGACATGTGCAGTTTGTGTTACTGCAGGAGAGAGTTGATGTTCACCTCCAGGGTACTGTCTCCAGTCCTTCTGCTGAGTTGTTCCTCCTCTGACTCTTAAGATTTCACCTGTCCCTTTCTAATATCCTTCATATTTTCTTGCTTGTATAATGTTCACATATATGACTTTTATATAATGTATTAGTCTTTAACTCTTGGGAAAAATTCATGAACAAATTATATTTGAATAGATAAAACTGTATTGAATTCCCTACACAGTTGTACCCAGGAGCGGGTACCCAGTTAACATATATAAGATCATAAGTGACTCAAACAAGAGGAGAAGGTGAATGTATTTAGTCAATGAGGTGCCCTCCACTCTCACTAAGACCTTAATTTGAGGAAAAGCTGGAGAAATAGAAAAAGGAATTGCTGTCCTTGAAAGAAAAAATAAGTGTATGGAACCAAGAGTCAGTAAGTTGAGAGGGTTTGAGATTGTTTCTAAACTAAAGTAGCTCTTTGGAGCAGAAACAAAACATTAATTATGATGCCAAGTAGTCCCCTTAAGGTGCCAAGGGATGCAATGATGTGACACACACTGAAGTATTTCATAGCTTGTATCCAATATACAGAGTTTTGAAGCTGTTTGATCCATAAATATATTTACTAATGAACTACCATATTAGAATTCATGTGGGTTCAATTTATTTGTTATAAGTTTCCTAAACTATATTAATTATCTAATATAGTTTTTTGGTTAAAAAATCATGGGGTTGAACTCAGGAGATCATTGTAACTTTAGCATTCAGCACAGCCTCTCAACATTTCCTTCTGAAAACAAGTTCCAAATGCCCAGAGATAGTAGGAGGAAAACTCTTTTATTCAGTTTTTAAAATCAATAATTGAATGAACAAGAGCAGGACTTGATCATCAGCACCTCAGTTGTTTTACTAAAGAGTCTTTTTAATTGTTTCATCACACACACAAACACACACACTTGTCTGCTAGTGAGAATAAGTTTACGATTATCTTGGAAAATTTGGAGTTTTTCACACAGACTTATTTTCTTAATGTTCTCTTCTAGATTTGGTCTTTCTGAGGGAAACAAAATTTGTGAACCTAATTAAGTGTACATATCTCCCAACCAAAGTGGAAAAAAGAGAAAAAACACATTTTTTTCATTCTGTGATCCTCTTACCTTTCCCTAGAGGGGATAGTTGGCTTCAGAATCAGAAGAAGCACTTCTAATCAGTAAAACAAAAAAGTGATACTTGAAGTGACCATTTGTGATAAGGCACAGATGATAAATGAGGCAGTTAGGATGTGGAAAAAATATCAAATAGATAGAATAGAGATATACAATTGTAGATGCAATTTTCAGATAAAATTAACTATTTTTCCAAATATTTTCAGATAATTTTAAAAGTTCCTCAAATTTAGTCTAGGGCAATTTTAAAAATTAACAACCTGATCCAAGATTTATACTATTAACTTTGTTTATGATATTTAGAGAACACTAATAAGTCAGAAATGATTAATAGTTATATTTTTGGTCTTGGAAAAAACACACTTCAAAACCTACTTTATTTGAATTCAAATATTTATAAAGAGTATAAAGCTTGGAATGCATAAAATTTGGCTGTAAGAAATAGCTGCACATCATAAAGCATGAAATATACAAAAGCATTTAGAACATTTCAGAAAGAAGATAAATTTGAGAAATGTTGCTTTACTTTGAGAAGACTTTGCTGAAATAAATCAGAGGAGCAATAGTTATTTGAAGACATGTTACTATCCTATCTTTCAAATCACCTATTTATCTTGGGTTAGGTTCATATTTAAGCAGAAGAAAGGCACCTGTCACCTCCCTCTTCCCTCTCCCCAAATGCTGAACACCCTGCACTGGAATGACATGGCTGTCAACGACCAGCAATCCCCTTCTAAAGCTCAAGACCTAGCTGATTTGGTAACACATGTCTGTACTCAGGCATGGTACTATGCACTACAACCTACTGCAAGGCACACAGTGCTATTTCTGTGGTGGAATGAAGGGGCATTCTGAGGTGATGTGGGTGAAGAATGCAGGTGCAGGGAGACAGAAGGGACCTTTCAGGGGAAACAGTATCATGGTGGACTTCCTCTGGGTGCAAGAACTTCTGTGTTAGCATATGAATGGGAATCAAGAATGAAGTAACACTTTTCCAAAAGGGCTTGAGGTACAGCAGCTGTCCTTGGACTTCCCCAGTGGATTCCTGTCTGTTTGTACCTGAGGAATCATTTTCACTGGCTCCCAGCCACACTCTAAATATGAGTGATCCACTCCCACTGAGAATGAGACCTCAGTTTATTTTCCTGCAACTTAAAAAGAAGCAGAGATGCAGCTGAGCATGGAGAACACTCAGATCCTGGGTTCCCAGTGGACCAAAGCCCTTCTCTGTCCTGAGTAGCAACAAGCAACATTTTAGATCCCCAGGAAGACTTCAGAGGTCATTTCCTTTTTGTCTTTTGGTCTTTATTTCACTGTCAACCAAGATAACTTGAATCTGAAGAAGCTATCAGCACAAGCATATTTTAATTAACAAGCTGTAAGAATTTTTCCTTTCTTATTGTCATTTCCATCTTCCTGTTATTTTTCACTGAATTTTTTTTTCTTTATTCAAAATGTCTGTAATTTGAAATAACAGGCCTGGGCAAATCAATGTTTCAATCCACTCACATTATCTTCCAGTTCATGTATACATTTAATTTTTATGGTGTGAACCAATAATGTAGATTGAATTTTATATTCCCTAAATCATATCTATTTTTACAGTATACTGTAGACTTTTACTTCTCATCTTCTTTTTCTTCCTCTCCTTACACCTTGAACATGATCCACTGGCAGCCATAAATACCCTTCCCCTCTTTATCAATGCTCACACAATTATTGCAAATATCTACATACCTACGCTCTAATATATAGGGTTTGTTAAAATCAACTTTTGTTCTACAGAAGTGGGGTCATTCTGCAAGCATTTCTCTGCATCTTAATTTCTCACTGAATAATGAAAATTTAGCTATATGGGTATAGATTTAGCTTATTCTTTCTCATAAAAATCTATGCATGAATGTTCCACATTATATTCAATTATTTCCTATTGATGATCAATCACTGGCCTTGCTGCCCTTTTTCTTGTATAAACAGTCCTACAGAAAAAATACTTTTTTGAGCATATATTCTAGGTATCAGAGCTTTGTTTCTATGTATGTTTACAGAAATAGAATTTCTAGGTTGATGGTTAATATCTGGAAATAAGTATTACCAGATTGCTTCCTCCAAAAAAGGGTGTTACAGTTCACATTTCCACCAGAAGTCTATGGTAATACTATTTTGCCCAAATTCTTCTAGGCATGAATAAGAATTAGTACTTTATGGCTACAATTAATCATCATTTTTAAAAATTTATTTTTCATTTTTATTTTTTATTTTAAAGTAGAATGGAGGGAGAAAGTGAGAAAGAGAAACATTGATTGGCTGCCTTCTGTATGTACCCCAAATGGGGGTCAAACCTGAAACTTAGGCTTGTGTCCTGACCAGGTATTGAACTGGCAACATTTTGTTTTGCAGGACAATGCCTAACCAACTGAGTCACGCCAGTTGCAGCTAGAATTGATCATCTTTGAACATGTACATTGTTCAAGTCACTTGTATTTCCTTTTCCATGATTGCTCATTTATAACTTGTTTTGCTTATTTATATAACTTGGTTATTTTGCTTATAAATGCCCTTTCTATATTATAAGTATTAACCCTTTATCAACAATGTGCATTGTAAATATTCTTTCTCTATAACTTTTATTTTTATTTTTAAGACATAATTTGCCATAAAATATTTTTAAATTTTTTGTAGTCAAAATATTTTATTCTTCTTTTATGACTTTTCTAAATTTCCTACCTTATTTGAAAGACTTCCCCAAATTTTAATTGCTTTATTATTTTAAATAGTTAATCCATTCAGACTTAATTCTTCCATATATATAAGAATTAGCCATATTCTAATTGAATTAACATAGACTTTATACCAATAATTCATTGTAATTAACAATCTATAAAATTTTGAGTCTTCTTATTCAAGTTTATGGCATATGCCTTCATTTATTCAATTTTCTTATGTCTTTACAGAAAGAAATATATAACTTTACTAATATAAGCCCTTTTTTGGTTAGATTTATCCCCAGATGATTTATAGTTTTGTTTGTTATTGTAATTGAGATTTTTTCCCATTGTTTGCAAACACTTACTATTACAGCTAAGTAGAAAAATGAGTAATTTGGTACATTTATCTTTTTAAAAATACTTTATTTATTTATTTTTAGGGAGAGGGGAAGGGAGGGAGAAAGAGAGGGAGAGAAACATCAAGTGTGGTTGCCTCTCCTGCACCCCCTACTGGGGACCTGGCCTGCAACCCAGGCATGTGCCCTGCCTAGGAGTCAAACCAGCAACTCTTTGGTTCCTAGTCTGGCACTCAATCCACTGAGCCACACCAGCCAGGGCTGGTACATTTATCTTATAATGAATCACTTTAACAAACTTTTTCACTATACCTAATAATTTTTTGTTATTGCTTTCTTGCATTGCAAAGTAAACAGCCATGTCCTTAGCATAAAATGATCTTACATCCTTGAATTTCACAATTGTATCTCATATTTATTTTTCTTGCCTCAGCCCATTGGCAGACCAATTAAAATACAAATGATAATGGCCATCATTGTTTTGTTATTTACTTCAATAGGAATGCTAGTTGTTTAGGCATTAAGCAACCTCTATTAAGAATGAGGTGGGCTACTGCTTGAGTAGAGCCAGAAAAAGACAAGTAGAAGCTTTAAGTATGAAAAGTTATAATCCTGCAATTTAATATGTACTTCAGAACAGAAACAGCATTAAACTATAAAGATATTGTTGAGAACTTCAACGTGCCTGTTTTCTACATATGACTACTTCAGTTGGTGTTTTTGCAAATATTAAGTATCAAATTATTTCATTCTCTACATGTACAAATAGTTGGCCTGTTGGAAAATTTTCCTCTGAACTTGAGATAATATTCTGTGTCATGTTAAGCAAGAATCCTTCTATTTTAAAATAACCAAATACCTTTGTTCAGAAACTAATTTTGAATCCTTTCAAATACTTCTTCAGCACCTATCAAGTTTATCCTCTTTTTTGTCTGATATTGTAGATTATGTTAATGTATTTCTTAGTAGTCAACAATACTTATATTCCTTAATCAGCTATATGTAAATGTCATCATTGTTCACAATAACTTCCAGGTCAGTTACTTAATGACCTTACATTCCAAGGAGAAATGAGAGACTCTAGGTTGAATACCTTTCCTCAGACAAACCAGGAGCACAGCTGGGGTCCCCTGGCTGGGATTGCTGCCCAAACCATTCAGAAAGTATAATGTATTAGTCCAGTTGTGGACCTGAATTTTAACTGTAATAAATGAATGTGTTTGTCTTTCTAGGTGACCCATTGTTGGGCCTTGGTCTTTCAACTTGGCTCCACATTAAGGTTCCCACTAGGACAGGATCTAGGACACCACATAGGACTACAATAGTAAAAGCCAATCTGTCTGGAAGCTTTCAGTCAGCATTAATGTGAAAAACTCAAAGTACACTTCTTGCCATATGTGGAGCTGAAAAACCTGGTTAATGAATATAGTGCCTGTCCTACTGGCATGTAAGCACCTTTGGCCACAGTCCCAACAAATCTTAGTAACTATACAAGGTCAAATCTTGTCAACACATGAATGGAAGTCATCCAGAGGAAACCCCAGGTGCGGCAAGAGCTTTATGGATGATTCAGTAGTTGGCATTCTCCTTTCTGAGTCAGTAATTAACCCCAGCATGCTATTATTGGCATTATGAAGGCTTCTGTAGTTTGCATGGCTTGAAAATTAGACTCAGTCAAAACTATCAATTTTAAAAGTTGTCAAAAGAAAATATTGAGCCAAGTTGTTACTACATTTCAGAATGAATTGACTACATAAGTTCTGTCAAGTTCTCAGGATTTTCTTTAGAAAATATCTTAGAAAATTTGTGTGGACATTACAGTTGTGAAGTAGCATCTGGATGATGTGGTAGAAATAGTTTAGTCATGCTGGAGAATCACTGGAGTTTCCCCCCACAAAAGAAGGTCATGTGTGAGGTGTTGGGCAATAAGGCACAGACATTTGGATTTGTCAATGGCTACAGAGAGCCTTCTCCTCAATAAGAGACATATTTCTGAAGAGAAAGTGGCTGAAACATGTATGACTTTTATGCTAATTTTTTAGCTTAAGTTTCTTAATTACACTTTCCTTTTGTTGAGCTATAAATTCTGGTATCTAGGACCAATATTCTCATCACTCACTGGTTCTGCCCACAGGTTGAATGGGGATGCCATATTGAATAACAACAGTAAATATGGTCCAGGTTTCTTCCTGGTTCACAGTCCAGATGACACATTCTAGGTTAACATGGTCATTATGGTAAAATTTTCAAGAAGCTTAAGAAAATCACTCTCCATAAAGATTGGTGAGGTCCTGGGTGATGTGGCTCAGTTGGTTGGAGCATCTTCACAGGTTCAATTACCTGCCAGGGCACATAACTAGGCTTTGGGTTTGGTTCCCTGTCAGGGTACATAAGGGAGGCAACTGATCCCTGTTTCTCTCTTACATCAATGTTTCTCTTCCTCTCTCTTCCTCCCTTCCTTCCTCTCTCTAAGATCAATAAGCATGTCCTTGGATAAGGAATGAATGAATGAATGAATGAATGAATGAATAAATAAATAAATAAATAAATAAATGTATGTCAGTGAAGAAAAGATTCTAATCTAAAGAAAGGGTGAAGGGGGTGAATGATTCAGACATTTGGTCCTTCCATGGAATCACCACTGTGATCGACAGAACTGAGAAACTGCTAAATTAAGAGACCACTTAGAAGCCAAAGTAGCAAATATGTAAATATTCAAACTACTCTTACAAGCTTAATAACTTTTTATTTTAGCTTTATTAAGTAATAGCTGACATAAATAGAAGATATTTAAAGTGTACTGTGTGGTAAATTGATATACATCTATACTGTAAAAGGATTCCCCCCCATCAAGTTAATTAACACATCATCCCGTCATATTTTTATCTTTGGTGTGTGTGTGGAGGGGATGGTAACCTTTAAGTTCCACTCTCTCAGCAAATTTAAATTATACAATATGATGTTATCAACTTTGGTCACCAGGCTTTATATTAGATTCTCAGATCTTATTCATCTTACAGCTGAAAGTTTATATAATTTCACTAATATGTGCCTATTTCTGCCCTCCACCCAGCCCTGGAAACCAGTTTTGTAAATTCTGTTTCTATGAGTCTTTTATTTTTCCTTTTCTTTTCTCTTTTCTTTTCTTCTCTCCTCCCTCCCTCCCTCCCTCCCTCCCTCCCTCCCTCCCTCCCTCCCTCCCTCCCTTCCTTCCTTCCTTCCTTCCTTCCTTCCTTCCTTCCTTCCTTCCTTCCTTCCTTCCTTCCATTTCTTTCCACATGTGATGCCATAGTTGTCTTTTTCTGTTTGGCTTATTTCACTTAGCAAAATACCCTCAAGGATCATTCAAGAGTTTCAAAATGCAGGTATTTTCTCATAATCCAACATATAGTAGTCATTCAACTGGTTTCTGGATTCCCATCACAGGGAGTTGCTCATTATGTAGCTGTGGACTGGGTATCCCTGTGTGGGAAGTTTAGGATCCTACTATGTCACCAGATGATATCAAAACTCAATAATTTGTTTTAAATAATAGTTAATTTCAGAGATGGAAAGAGCCTTAGAGATTATCTGGTTTACATTCAAAGTTTAAAGTAGGAAAATCTGAGGTTTTTATGCTTGCCTTTCCTCAGAGACTCCCTGGGAAACCATGAAGAGGAAATAGGACAAAATATTTCCAATAATTCTAAGCAAAATTGGGGTATGAAGGAGGTTTGTTCAGAGATTATAGTCAGACCCTCTTCTGATTCTAAGGCTCAATCCTAGAATTTCCCACCGTGATATCCCATTCCAGACTGTGCTCATTTGAACATTTTGCAGCCTGCCTCCCTTGACGTGTGCTTGCTTTATCTCCCTGTTCCCTTAGTACTGGACCAGAGTTTGGCTCACCTAATTGACTCACTATGAGAAAATCTTTTAATTACTAATAATAACCTAATATGTTGTCTCCTTAATGTTATATTTTTAACTACAATTCATGCTTTAATCCAATGCTTTTTTAACTACTTAAAAAATAAAAATAAAATGTCTTATTGCTCATGTTTTCTTGGTAACACAAGGGAGGAGAGAACAAGTCATGGTAGTGATAATATAGTAGACTCAGATTTTACTTCTATATTTATGGAAAAGTTAATAGAAAAACCATGGGATATTAATTTAAATTAAGCTTCCTTAAAAGTGACACATTAGTTAGTCTTAGCCCTGGCTGGCATAGCTCAGTGGATTGAGCGTGGGCTGCAAACCAAAGTGTCACAGGTTCAATTCCCAGTCAGGGTACATGCCTGGGTTGCAGGCCATGACGCCCCAGCAACCGCACATTGATGTTTCTCTCTCTCTCTCCATCTCCCTCCCTTCCCTCTCTGAAAATAAAAAAAAAGTGACACATTAGTTTTTTTAAGCAAGAGAATTGGGAGGTGGGTAGTATGAGTGGGAATTAGTAAGAAGACACATTAGAAGGAAAGGGAAGTATTGAATAAGAACAAGGAACAGTGTCATTAAGAAAGGACATAATAATTACATATAGTGAAGCAGAACACTGTTTTTGTCAAATGAGAAGAAATATTTAAATGCTTGCCTGAAATTAAGAAACCCAGTAGTTGCCCTGGCTGGTATAGCTTAGTTGGTTGGGTGTTATCCTACAAAGCAATGATCACTGGTTCAATTCCCAGGCAGGGGATCATGTTTCTCTCTCTCACATCAATGTTTCTCTTCCTCTCTTACTCCTTCCCTTTCCCTCTCTCTAAAAAAATAATAAAAATAAAATATGTTTAAAAATATTTCTTACTCATCAAAAAATAGAAACCCGGTAGCTAAAATTAGTAAAATACTCTTGAAAAAAACTACCACCTCCAGAATGATGCTGGCAATTTAGTGTTATTTCGTGTGCTGTTTGTGGTGACTTAGAAAAAAAGAATTTGGGGCTAGGAAGGGAGTTTTTTAAAAATTATTAATATAAGTCCCTTACTTTACAGATGTGGAAACTAAAGCACAGAGAATTTAAGTGGCTTACTTCATATCAGTCAGGTATAGAACTGACATATGAATCAATCAGTAGCCCTAATCTGATGCCCTGTGCTGTACTGAGTGATGGCCACCTGAATATGTCCACATCATAATCCTAAGAACTTGTGAATACGTTACCTTAAATGTTAAAAGAGACTTTGCAGATATGAATAAGTTAGGTATTATGAGATGGGGAGATCATACTTGTTTATCTGGGTGGGTCCAATGTAATCAAAAGGGTCCTGAGAAGAGAAAGATAGAAGGGTCAGAAGCTAAAAAGAGATGTGCATGATGATGGAAGCAAAGCTCGGAGCCATGTACATTGAAGATGGAGGAAGGAGCCACCACATCCAAGAGATACAGTGGCCCTGGGAATCTTGAAGAGGCAAGAGAATAAGTCTCCCTAGAACCTCCAGAAGGAATAAAACCTTGCCAACACCCTGATTTTAATCCATAAATCTCATTTCAGATTTGTTATCTCCAGAAATGTAAGATAATAAATTGTTTGTCTTCAGCCACCAGGGTCATATTAATTTGTTGCAGCACCAATAGGAAACCAATACATGCTCTTTGTATTTGAATGGCTTTCTTCCTTTTTTAAAAATAATCATAAGTGTTATTAAAAGGAGTCCAGAAATTCTAGAACTTTACTGGAAATTTAAGTTGCTGTTACCTGTGACCAGGTAAATTGTGGTGCAGAGAGATGTGGGAAAACTGCCTAGTTTTCCCCCTGGTTAATGTATGAACTAGACTCGCTTTTTTAAATTTAAAAAAACTAACAACTAAGTTTGAAATAATGTAAAAAATACTATAAAAGCATTTTAAAAATAAAATGAAAGAATTTCTATGATAGAAGTTATTTTGTTGCAGGAAAACAGACTAACTCTAGCCAGCTTAAATAAAATGGAAATTAAGGGCTAGAAGATAAGCCACACTGTAGAAGAAAAAGGAAATCTTGGAAAAATCAAGGTAACCACTTTCTCTGTCTTCTAGTTCTTCCTGCCTCTGTGCACAGGCTTACCTGTAACTTTCCTTTCCTTTCCAGGTGTTCATGGGTTAAACATGGCAGCTCCGGTTCTGACTTTTTCTTGTAACCCAGTTGGAAGTCAGCAGCCAGACTGGAGTCATTTTTTGTTCCCAAATCTGATCTCCAAGGAAAGAAAAACCTGATTGATCCAATGGTATCACATGTCCACTCCAGTCCAATCAATTAGGACTGACTGGGTCCCATGTGACCAATCATGGGACTTTAGGGTCCCATGTTACCGCTCATTAAAGGCTGTGCAGGGGAATATGCAGTAAAGGACAAGTCACCAACATGCCATTTCCATCTCTAAACATGTAGGATGGAGCTGGATTCTGATAAGTGATATTATTATTTTAAAAAGAGGAAATCTCTGAATGAATGTCTTCATTAAAGTGGTAAAAGAACCCTGGCTGGTATGGCTCAGTGGATTGAGTGCCACCCTTCAAACCAAAGGGTTGCCAGATCAATTCCCCACCAGGGCACGTGCCTGGGTTGTGAGCCAAGTCCCCAGTAGGTGGCATGCAAGAGATAAGAGATAATCTCTCCCTCCCTTCCCCTCTCTCTAAAAATAAATAAATACAATCTTTAAAAAAATAATAAAGTGGTTAAAGAATTCACAGTCAAACAAAGTAATGTAAAACAAAATAAATCAATAAAAAGCCAACTCCAAGGAAAGTGGTGAACAGGATTAATAATGGGAGAGGCAAAAACAAATAGATTAGAAAACAAACAAAATTTAGAATCAATCACTTAAAGTAGATGCTCAAAATATTTATAAAATGAAGTGAATAGAAAAGATAAAGCCCCAGTAAGTCAAGTCAAGTCAAAATGGAAAGTCAAGAGAAGTAAATAGCATCATAAATAAGAAATGAAGTAAAACCACAGACATCTAAAAGAATTATAAAAGCAAGAGAGTCATGAACAACATATGGAAAAAGGTGAATATTATTTAGAAAATTACAAACTATTACTCCAGTTCAAATAGGACACTAGTAACTCAGGTTTTATGTAAATAATAGCTCTCTGGCCAAACTTTTTTTCTGTTATTACCCAGTAGACAAGAAATACCATGTACTACAATACCTTTTGATGGAAGACCACTACGATTTCATATTATGGACCCTACATTATCAGTAATCATTATCTATTCCCTCATTCATTTCTATCTCACAATATAATAAATCCTTACTTAGCCAATTATTTGTTTAAGGCTTCTAATAAATGTTGTTTTCATAAAATAACTACTGTGGATAATGTTGGAATTTACATCCACATTTTTCCTTTTCTTAAAGTTATTATTCATCTGAAATTTAATGTCTTAACCAGATAAGGTCCTTTGGTGTCTCAATAATATTGGAAATTGGACAGGAGAGAAATCATTTATCAAATACAAGAAAGGGGGAGGAAATTAACCTGGTTACAAGATGAACCTCTATAAAGTCAGGTAGCAGAGGAAAGAGACTGGAGATCTCAGATGAGACATAGGTTCCTCAGTGATAAAATTCCTTGGAAGGGGCCTAATATCCAAATGCTGGAGAGCTGGCAGAAGGTCAGATGCAAGTCAGGCACTGTCCTAGCTCTCTGTGTGTGGACAGAAGTGTGCAGGTGGAGCATGGTAGATAGCAGGTCAGGCACAAGATAGGCACTGCTCTCCTGTGATGTCCATTCTTTGCAATAACCACACCTGTGTGGAAAGTAAAGAAAACACAGTCAAATTCTTTTTCCTTTCCTCACAGTAACCTGGAAAAGCTATGAAGTATTTCCTGATTTTCAGGATTGATTCAGGAAGTGAAAGGAAGCATAGAAAAGCAAAGACTGGCTTTCACAACTGGCCCTTCCTTTTAGAAACTGAGTCTTTTTTTCTGGGATATTCCTTTTAATTCTAAACTGTGCACCTCACAGCATCTGGAGATACAAAGAGTACTTAAAAGACTTATCAGAGGTTAAGTAAAGGATTAGGGTGGCAATCTCAAATAAGAAAGGGAACAAGCATATTTTAAGTGCATATTTTTAAAAATCCAGTTATTGGTTCAGCTTCTTTCTTAGGATATATCACTTCCAACAGTAGGAATTTACCCAACTATGTCAAAATTAGCAAGAGCCAAGACTGACAAACTTCTAAGGCTTTCTCCAGCACATATTTATCATGTGCCCATTATAGTAATTCTGAATTTGGTTTCAAAATACCTTACAATTAATGTCTCAAGCAATGCAGTGTATGATGTGGTTATAGATTCCTCAGGGAGCAGAATTAAAGCATTAAAACCCATTTTCTAAGTCTAGGGTGAAAGGTTAATAGATTTACTAAAATGCTAAAGAAATTTGAAGTAGTTAGTGCCCTTTGGACAGAGAGATGAAGAAAAGTCTCAAATGCCTGTCTGGACAAATCTTTTCTCCATTCTGAAACTACTCTAAATAGTCTCATAGGAACTAGAGAAAAATTATTGAGGTGAAACTATTAAATAATGATGACTCCTTCATTCCTACCTTCTACTAAGGATTTCCTAGCAAATAAGTTTTTATGTGGTCTCTTGGAAGTCAGAATACTAAGACTATTGTAAGTCAATAAATAGCATAAGTTATCTACATGTAGCAGATGGTAGAAATGAGATTCTGCAAAAAAAAAATGGATATGCTCAGCTTCTCACATTGGTGGAAGAAGGGGAATAAAATTCACCTGGGAATCCTGCTACATTACTCATTACCTGGACCATTTTTTCTCTCTGAGAATGAAACATATGATATTGCAGTTGAATACATAAAAGTTATATTTACTCAGGAAATCTGGGCACAAGTAGGTTACATTAGTATTTATGAAAATATTCATCCATCTCCCTATCTTCATAGGACTACTCTTCCTTGTCATTAGACTTTGGGCTTGCCCACAGGACTTGTTTTGACCAATGGGCTATTGGCAGCTATGCTATCAGCAAGAACTTCAGATATGCTCATGCAATTGTCATCTTGGACCTCTGCCATGAAAATCAATTGCTCTGCCTACTTGTTTTCCTCACAATAAAGACAAGTGGAGCCAACCAGAGCCAGGCTTGCAGAGCCATCCAGCTGAGTTTATGCAGATCAACAACTCCCGCCAACAGCTGACCCATGAAAAACAAGCACTCTTGAATTGCACTGAGATTTCATGCTTGCACAGTCATAGCTAACCAAATACGAGAATTCTGTGCTCTACAGTGTAGGATCTGAAGATGGATGGTTTTCTTTCTGATCTGTTTCCTGAGCTACTTTTCCTGTTTTTAACTCATGAGCCTTAATTCCCCCCAGCTAAGCTGATTTGTTCCAGCTCCTACCCATGTCTCTAATTTTTCACTCAGTTCAATTGTCTTTACTATGCTCCAATATTTATAACTTCAATTATTATAACTTTTGTAAACCACATTATTAGCTTTTTCTGCTGTTGCCCAGAGCAATCCATAGAATCCCCAGGAAAGTAAGTGGGTTAAAGTATTTACAGATTGTGCAGATTTGCTGTCTGTACATTTTTTTTCTGCTATACATAAAGACAGTTCTGAGGTCACTATTTGTTTAGGACAATAGATTTATCACTATGAAAATCTTATTGTCATGTAATATTCAGAAAGGAACAATATTTTTATTGAATTTATTGGGGTGACATTGATTTGCAAAGCCATACAGGTTTCAAGTGTACAACTCAGTACAACATCATCTGTACACTGAATTGTGCACCTATCCCCAAGCAGTCTCTTTCAGTCCCCATTTTCCTCCCCTTTGCCCATCTCCACCAAGCCCACCTCCCTTTGCCTCTGGCTGTCACCACACTGTTGTCTGTGACTATGTGTTATATATGTTTATATATATATATACGGTTTTTTGCTTAATCCCTTTTTTCATGTGGTCTCCCAACCCCTATCCCTTCTGACAGCTGTCAGTCCATTCCATGTATCTATGCCTATTTCTATTTTGTTTGTCAGTTTATTTTCTTCATTAGATTTCACATATTAGTGAGATCATATGGTATTTGTCTTTCTCTTACTGGCTTATTTCACTTAGCATTATAATTTCCAGGTCCATCCATGCTACTGCAAAAGATAATATTTCTCTTTTTTTTTCTTTTCTATAGCCAAGGAGTATTCCACTGTGTAAATTTACCATAGTTTTTTTTAATCCACTCACCTATTGATGGGCACTTGGGCTGTTTCCAGATCTTTGCTCTTGTAAATTATGCTGCAGTGATCATAGGGGTGCATATATTCTTTCAAATTTGTGTTTTGGGATTCTTAGGTCTTAACTATTTTTAAAAATATGTAATATGGGATATAAATGAAGCTGATAGGATATAAAATTGCTTTATTATGCCACAACTTATATAGATGTCTATTGATAAGATATACATAAGGGAATAATTCAGACTCTCAGATTACAGGGTTCTCAATCTCAGCACTAGTGACATTTGGGATGGATAATTCTTTGTTGTGAGGTGGAACATTTTGTAGAATTGTTAGGAGCATGTTTGGCTTCTTTCCAACACTACACCAATAGCACCAGTCCCTGAGTTGTGTCAATGAAAAATACCTCCAGACATTTCAAAATGCCCCTGGGAAAAATGAAGGTCACTGAGATAGAGAATATTTGTTTTGAGCTAAAGATACCTACCTCAGAGACTTCCCCTTTTCCCCTTTTCTCCCCAGTGACTGTGTCACTCTACCTGATCTCTATACCTTCTCCAAAACCAAGAATTGCCATTCTTTCCTCATATCTGCCAAAGTTTAAAGAAATATTCCACTGCATTGAAGTCCAGTTACAATAATAAATGATAAATGTCAAAGCAGAATTTATCAACATGAACTCTTAAACACAGAAGCCTGGTAAACATAGCATCAACTATACTAACTTTTTGGTCAATACTGTGTATCGATGGCAAGTCAAAAGAGTGCAGTGATAATGGGTCATGTATCTGAATCTGCATCTCCTCTTATTACATAGATATTGGCATTATCATGGTATTTATTAAAGTGATATTTTAACTGTATTTCATTTTTTCTCAATTTTATAGAGTCAAGATTAGAAAATTCCTCTACTGCTTAGAAAAAGCTTTGTACTCCAAAACAGCTACAACTAAAATGATTCTTATAATTAGACAGTATAATATTTCTTGCATGCAAATGCCATAATCATATTTTTTACAATAAAGAATCATCTGTTTTCTACAGATGGACACACACACAGGAATGCCATATTTCATTTAGATATTACAGCGTGGCTGCATTTTCTTTGCCATGTGAAGCATAGTCATTGCACATGTAAAGTCCCCAAGCCTTGTATTTTAATAAGATTATGTCCTTTTGCAATGTTAGTTTTGAGGTAGTGTGTCAATATTCTATGCTTAAAGTGACATAGCAGTTAAAATAGTTCATCGTCGAGCCAACTATCCCAGCAGATGGTGAACACCCCTTTATCAACAATCTTCAAGCAGAGGCTATAAAGTCAAGGGTGTTTACTTGGAGACAGCACTGGCCAACCCAGTCTCCACTATTCCCTTTAAGTCTAATTTTCTGTTATTCTCATTTTTAAACACTCTAGTTATATTCAATTAACCTTTGAACCATTCTTGGAAAGTGAATAGTACAAGAAGTGATGCCTAACATTGACCACATACATTATCTCAATTTACCCTCCTGAAGATCTTATAAAATGGGTATTATCGTCTGCATTATACAGATGGAGAAACTGAGGCTTAGAAAGGTAAAGGTGGTCCTCCAACTCAGTGTCAAAGCAGAGACATAAGCCCAGGTCTTATCTGACAATACTATCTCTACCCTGAAGTGGTAGACTAGAGGTCAGAGTCATGACCATATGAGGAGATTGTAGCCAAATCATAATGCATAGCCACAGACTTTGCCACACACAGCAAGTACTTCATCTTTCTTAAAACTCTGTGCCTGTACCACTTATGACAAACTTCTATATTAAACAAAAAATAAATAAATAAATAAACAACTGGTAGGCAATGAAGAGAACCATATTAATACCTTGCTACAAATGAGCTTTGTTCTTCAGTTCTTAAGTAATTGTATTGGTTCAAATCATAATTATTTTACATAAAAATTCTTAATTGAAGGGAAGAATAAGGCTTTATTTTAATTTTGTTATTTCTTGTAAAACAGCATATACCAATTAGAGAAATGGTTTGTGTGTATGTGTGTGTTTTTACATATTTGTGTGTAATATATGTATGTTAAAATGATATAACTGGTAAGATGTAAGCTTTGAGTCTTAGTTTCCATATTTGTGCCATCCTACCTTGAGAAAGATTTGTAAAGAAACACAACTGAAAATAGAACAAGAACCTTGTTTACAACAATTTTCCTGATGGAAGTCAGAAAACTAAAAATGAGATGGTACATTGCAGTATATGTACTATTTCAGAGCAAGATGAGGAACATAATACTAGAAAACATACGCTAGAAATTCTATTTCTGTATAAATGTAATGAAATGTCAAGATCTAAAGGAATTTCATAAATCACCATTATTCACTTCTGTATCTCAGTTTATTATTTGAAATACACATAGCTAAGGATCTGAGACCTTTTCTCCTATTAAACCTACAATTGACTAAATTGACACAATCCCACTCTCTCGTAAAAAAAAAAGCCATCCTGCCCAAATTACATTTAGTTTTACCCATTTTTTTTATAATTCCAAGCTTTTGAAAGCAAACTTGACTTAGGAAAGCATTTTCCTTATGGCAAACAAATAAAGCAGGACAGGTCCCTCAGAGCACTGTATTGTATTTAAATCTCATCTTGTCCCAAAAGATACTTGAGGCAACTTACAAAATGATGTGCAGTAATGTGACAATGCTAAAAGAAATAAGCCATCAGAGCCAAAGAAAACAATAGCAAGAATAAAACTTTGTGATGTGATTTACTGAAAAAGTGAAGCTGATCAACCTTATTGCTTAAGATTATAAACAAGAGAAGCAACTCTAGACAAACATGCTCTATTAGTCTAACCTTTCTCTCTCTGCTATTCCCACTCTTACTGATTCCACATCAAGTTTTCCTAGAATAACATAGGTGAACAGTGGTAAGGTATTAATAGGCACCATTTTTGAGCTCCTCATCTGGGCTACACCCAC
Organism: Phyllostomus hastatus; assembly: GCF_019186645.2. Lineage (NCBI taxonomy): Eukaryota > Metazoa > Chordata > Mammalia > Chiroptera > Phyllostomidae > Phyllostomus > Phyllostomus hastatus. Next base: position 9,859,024 of record NW_025333932.1, on the reverse strand, counting down.
ACAACACCCAGCCTATTTAGCCACACTCAGTTGAACTTCAACTGGTAGACCTTTGTGCATTGTTATCCCATTTATCTCCCCAACATTTGTGTCTTGTGGGCCCCTAAGAGTGCAGCCAATCCAGGGCAAAGACAATATTCTTCACTGCTTTACGTTGCCCACTATGCCAAGTCCACCACCATACCCACTTAAAATTTTTAAAAGGTATCTGTGGGAAGAGTATTCTTTGCCCGTCTTTGCTCTGTGTGTATGTGTGTGTATCCTATTCTAAGCCTACTCATTAGAAACCAACAATATAATCCCCAAACTTATAAATAAAACAAGACCTTGCAAAGTGAGCTTTGGAAAGAGGCTGTTATGGGTTTAACTGTTTTCTCCCAAAAACTCCTTTGTTGAAGTCCTAACTCCCAGTACCTCAAACCCTAAGTAGAGACAGGGAGGCAACCAATTGATCTCTCTCTCTCTCTCTCTCTCTCTCTCTCTCTCTCTCTCTCTCTCTCTCTCTCTCCCTCTCTCTCTCTCTCCTCTCTCCTCTTTCTCTCTCTCTCTCTCTCTCTCTCTCTCTCTCTCTCTCTCTCTCTCTCTCTCTCTCTCAAATCCATAAAAGCATATCTTTGAATAAGAATTTTTAAAAATATATAAATGCACAGTAGGGTCTAGTTTCAACATTTAGTTCTTACTCACAGATTCTTTAATCAGTGTTTCGAAGAAAACAATATATGTTTTGGTCCAGTCTAAATAATAAAATTTAGTTTTGTCATCATCAACAACGTTTTAGTGATATTTTTCTCTATGACTGTTACTGTTTTAACCATTTCATGTTAAATAATTTAATCTTCACAATTACACTAGGAAAAAAATGTTATCTCCATACCTGATTGCTTTGCATATAACCTCTTCTTTCTTCAGCCTTTTGCTAGTAACCACAGAAGGGTCTAGTCTTCCTTATGTATTCACCTGAATTACATTCTTTGAACTGTTTTTCTCAGAAGCCTATCATTTTTTCTATTTTATCCCATAAAATTCTGGATGTTAAGATTTTAAGTTAATAAAAGTTTTTCATGAGAATGTAGGTCTGTACCTTTCTATGAGCCATGTATTTCAGAATCACCTTTATATGATCTTTTAAAATTCTGATTCCAGAGCCTATTCTAGACCTAATGAATTAGTCTCTGTAGGTAGGGCCCTGAAATATGCCATTGTAAACAAACTTCTTGGATAATACTCCTACACATTCAAATTTGAGTACCATGGCCTATTTTGAAAATGCCATCTGATTTCTATAAATATTAATTTAACTGATTAGTCAGTTAATTAATAGAGACCTTGCATATTTATCATACTGGAAGAGTCTTTAAAATAATAAAAGAATAAATATAAAATTACAATAGATTTTAAAAAACCAAATCAGCTTTAAAGCAGATTACATGTACACTATTAAAAAAATAAGGCAAGCAACCATTAATACTCAACAAATTAGCCAGAAAACATCATTAATCCATCTGCTTTACATTAAATGTCTCATTAAGGAGGATAATTTTGGCAAATGATTACTGACCTGTGGATTTCACCAATTATTTCATAATACTGCAGTCTAAGTTACAAGTTCAGAACATGTATTGACAATAAAATCTAATGGATCAGAAAAAAGAAAAGATTTCATTATAAGAGATAGGTTATTTTCATTATTTCAGAAAATTTTCCATCAGTTTGATTTCTTAGAATTCAGTAATTTATAGGAAGGACTAAATAACTGTAAGTTCTTGATTGGCAGCAGGAAGAGGCATGTTTTGGTAGCCCACCCCTGAGATGCTCCCAGTGCTCCTCACCTCCTGGTATTCACATTTTGTCTGTCTCCTCTGACACTGAATAGGGCCAATGTGTCTGAGCAGTAGGATATTGTGAAAATGAGGGAGTGGGACTTCTGAGGCCAGGTCATAAAAGACGTTGCGGTTTTCTTGTGTTGTCACTCTTGGATCGCTTACTCTGAAAGAGGCCATGCTGTGGGGATGCTTAAGTAGCTCATGGAAAGACCCATGTGGGGAAGAACTGAGGCCTCCTGCCAACAGCCAGTGCCAACTTTCTACTCATGTGAGCAAGCCATCTTAAGGGCAAAGCCTCCAGTGCCTCCAAACTTTCAGATAGCTGAACCTCTGCCACTTTTGTGTTTGCAACCTTGTGAGACCCCAAACCAGAAAATTGCAAATTGTGTGACACAGCAAATGTGTATTTTTCTTTTAGGATACATAGCAATTTTTTATATAGCAATAGATAATTAGTACAGACGTAAATGCAATAATCTGCCAACATTTGCAAAATGCTGCGATAGAATTTGACATTATTATTCTATCCTCACTTAGCCCCTGAAATTCAGGTTCTATTTTCTCTTTTCCACCACTTTTTAAGATACCTCTTTCTCAGTCCACTTTTGCTTTCTTCTTTCTCCTTCTATGGCTCATACATGTCTATTTCTCAGATATCTACTTTCCATCCTCACTGGTTCATTCATTTACTATCAAATTATGCTCTCTGTGAGGATGGTTTTTAAATCTTTGTCTATATTCCTGAACTCAGCTGGATTTGCCTCCTTTAAAACTTATTGTCCTCAGTCCTGGCTGGTGTAGCTTAGTGGGTTGAGCCCTGGCCTGTAAACCAAAGGGTCACAGGTTTAGTTCCCAGCCAGGGCACATGCCTAGATTGTGGGGCAGGTCCCTAGTTAGGGGTGTGTAGGGGTGCAACCACTTGATGTTTCACTCCCTCTCTTTTTCCTGTCTCTCTAAAAATAAATAAATAAATAAATAAATAAATAAATAAATAAATAAATAAATAAATAAAACGTCTTTAAAAAAATAAAATTTATTCTCCTCTTCTGGCTGCATCTCTATAAGTGGGGCCATTCTCTTCTCCATCAATAAACCATCAAATGAATTCTTAATTCACCTTTCTTTTAATTCCCTGTCCTATCTTTAAATTCTGTGAATTCACACTTCATAATATCTTTAAAATTCCCTGCTTCTTTTCATTCCTATTACCTGACTCACCACCAGATCCTTGTGAGCTGAGAATAGACTAACGCTATTCGCCACCTTACTTACTATGCTTGATCCAACAGCTCTTCACTTCCACTCATCACTCATGTGACTGTTAAATAAGCTTTCTAGATACCACATCCATTCCTTCTCCATTCACAAATTGTCAATGGTAAGTCTTTATCTTTAATTTTAGTTTCCCCAACCCCTTCTCTGGTTACTACATTATTTTAACACTCCTCAGCTGAGCTGGAATTTTACTACTATTCCCACATGACAAATACAGGTCCTCTTTCATATACCTGTCACTCATTAATGAAATCATTAATTTCTCTGCATAGGCACATTACCTAAACCTTCATCATGAGTCACAACCCCGCTCAAGTCTCACATATTTAATAATTATTTCCCTGGTCTCTCTGGTTCACAAAATGTTGTCAGCATATGTACTTTAAGGTGCAATGAATAGAAAGATAATATTTGTCAGGAATTAAAAGAGAGTGATACCATCTATAACAATTCCATTATACTTGCTACTTGGTGCATGCATTTAGCAATGAATAACATATACCTTTGTATTTTCATTTCAAGATCTAGCTCAGCAGCAATCAGTTGAAATAGAATGATATCATTAGAAACCTCTGGACATTCCATAATTCTCTCTGGAATTATGAATTGATTTTGGTCATTAATAAAACAGTTCTAACCAGATCATGTCAACATGATTAGGTCAGAATAAAATGGCTATACTTTAAAATATAAAAAGACATTGGCTACTTCTTATACAACACTTCATCAATATAAATAAGGAAGAACGCTGCTATCTTTCTCTTAAAATTAAAATAATTTAATATGTTTCTGAAAACCCTTAAATGCTAACTCTAAGGGCCAAATACACATTATAGCACTTTTCTAACAGAGCCAACACACAACATGAACCAAAGCCCAGAGAGCATGTGATAAAGTCATGTATAATTTATCAACCCCCCCAAAGACTGTATCATGGAACTTCTTCACATTTATGAGTCTCTTCTCCCTTCACAGATTGTTTGCTGGTGGAAGTAAGAAACCAGGTTCAATAATTCATTCAATACATGTTTACTCAACATTAGTTTATAAATGATCCACTGAAAGGTGTGAAGCAAAAATGTATGAAGCAAAGTTCTGAGCTGCAAGCAACAGAAGTCAACCCCAACCAATTTAAGGAGCAAATGAAAACAATGTTGAAAAGCCACTGTTTTAAAATGTTCTTTATATGGACCTCATGTTTGTTGTTAAATATTTTATCTTTCTTGTTAAGTTAGAGTTTTTTCTTCCTTTTTATGAAATATATAACATTGATTTCAGTAGACTACTTACCTTAATTCAAAGCCTTATACAAAACCTTACTACAGTATCTTATTTTGATTGAGTTCTGAGCTTTTGTCATGGAATCTGACCTGTGTCTGTAATGATAGATTTAATGTTCCTTGTAGTTGAGAGTGACAGCAATCTGTTGCATTTCATACCTGATGCTATCTGCAGCCAGCTCACATCATCTGTGAAAGCACCGTCCATACCAGTTCAGTGATATGAAGAAATGTTATGATTGCTGTTGATTTGTCTGCTGTTCTTCAAAATTGAAAATAATATTCAGCTGTTATTTGTATTATCATCAAGTAATCCACAGGTACCCTGGGAGCAGACTTATTAATATAATATAGAACTTTATCAAGAAAAGAAATAGGTGGCTTTTATATTCTAAGAGTTTTGATTATTCTAGGATATTCTCCCCCACACATGTCTCATTCTCTCCTAAGTCTTTGAGCACCTGGGATCAGAAGCACCAGCTATTGAGAGCCAAGAATGTACATATCGGGAAAAAACTGCAAAAATCAAGCAAGTATTGATCAGAGCCAAGGCAGATAGGTAAATTGATGATAGCATGCATTCACAAATCACAATAATAAGAAACCAAGCAAATAGATAATAATCTGAGGATGATGGGGACAGTATTTAATAGAGGATAAAAAAATCCATGGTAGAAAGACTAGGCTTCAGAAACATCACAGAGAACTCATGAATGACGAGAAACAAATTGTCCGATACAAAAAGAAGAAACCATCAGGAAATTTGATGGGCTATTATACAAATGATAACTGATAATTAGGTAGAAACATTGAAATGTATTTATGAAATAAGCCTAAGTGGATAAAATATATTCTACATATATTCAAAATACAACTACATATTTAAGATTATTATTTTTAAAATCAATAAGCTACACATGGACAAACTTTATAAAAATGTGAATAAATATTAGAAAGTCAATGTTATATTAAGATTAAGAAAATAAACTTTTTATTTATTTGACAATATTTTAAAAATTCTACTAAGATATGAGTTTAAGAGAATGGGCAAAGTGATGGCAACATGGACACTTTTTAACTAAAGGCAGGTGTTCATTTCAATCAAGACATTTATGCTTCCTGCTATTATCAGTAGTAAGGTAATATTTATTTATACCATCTATTTTATGCTAAGTCCTTAAAACAAAAATCAGTCTTTAACCACTGTTAGTATCAGTTTTGCATGTATCATTCCTTGTGCTCCAATAGGAAAAGGATAAAATGAGACTAAGTGCTATATATGAAGAATGAGAGATAGAGAGGAGCATTTATGTGAGATGACATCTGCCCTAAAGGCACCGAGATCCTCCCTAGACCATTCTGGTGCATCCCTGGACTTGGGAAGTGATTCAGCTTCTCCTGAGCCACGTAGGCTACCTAGGAAGGCATTAGCTGACAGGTTAATCAAGTGGACAGTAAGGAATGGCCGTAGGACCTGGGGGAAATATTAGAGCTTGAAACAAAAATTTAGATGTTATCCATACAGAAATGCATGAGCTCATCCAGAGGGTGAATATATTGTAGAAAAGGACCAATAGTAAGGCTTGTCCTCAGATTGAAGGAAGGAGGGAAAAGAGGTGCTAGGGGATTTTTTTAAGAGCTGTCAGAAGGATTCAAGTAACAGTAAATGCATTATATCAGGGAAAATGAAAGAAGAAAAGATTTCAGGAAGAGCCAGGTAATACAAAGAGGTCATGAAGCAAGAGTGCTAACAGGCATGTTATGGGCTAAAAAGTAATGTGATGAATGTGAGAAAGTCACTGAAAGATTCATGACATTCCAAACAGTAGCAAAGGCCAAGTTGAAGTTCTCAGCATAAATCTGCAATAGATCAGGTCAGATGGGTTCCTCCCACGAGCCATATGACTTCTGCACAGAACGATAGCAGGGTTCCCAGCTTGTGGAGATGTTATTGGGTTTGGGAAAACATAATGTAGAGAGAGAACATGGGTCCTAATAAAGTAATATTAAATCAGTGCCTGGAATTTAAACTGGAGAGGAAATTGTGGTCCACAGGGTGCCGATGGACAGACTATCCTCTTTATAGAGCAACACAGTAGCTTTTGGTTCTGTTTACTTGGATTTGCAGCTTAACAGACCAGACTATCTACCCTTACTTTGAGTTCCCTTAAAAGCAGAACTTAAAATAAGGACTTGGGTATAGATAATTTATTTTGGAGGAATGTCTAGGAAGAAGAGAGTGTGCATGGAGTGAGATGGGGAAGTTATAAACATCCATCATGTGTGTGTTACTGACTTCACTGTAGTTTCATGTACTTACCAGCACCTAGCTCAAGGTCAGTGGGTGGTTTCTGTCTCTCTTCTACAAAGCTTTCTCTGAAGCCCAGGAGCAGATGTAGCCTGGCATTGCAAAGGGATTGACAGCCCTGAGCAACACTTTACAAGTGGGAGATGGCACTAGGTCAGTGAGTGCCAGTTGGACCATTTGGGGATCACTGAGCAATAGAGACTCAGTTCCCCTGGGACGCACAGAGGAACTATGGATAATGCCCTTGTAATTGTCCTATCAGTTAAAAGGGAAGTTGCACACAGGTGAAGGGTTGCCTGAGCTGTTAATGCCTACACCAACCCAAGCTGCACCTGCACAGGTGTTTCAGAGCAAGCCGTGAGGCATGAAAGCAAAAAGCCACTGCCTTATGTGGTGGTGAGCCACTGTCCATTGCAGCCACTGTCCCCCACCCACTGTGCCCACCACTGTCTCCCACAGCTACACCTCACAGCTGTACCCCACAGCTATCCCTCACTGCAGCATCCCACTGCTATCCCCACTACTGCTGTTCCCACAGCTGTCCCCTACTGCTGCTCTGAAATCAGTCTCCTAAGATACTGTGACTCAGGCATCACATGCAGCTGCTGCCCAAATTTTCTGAACTGCAGCACTGGAGTGATTTGGGACCAGACAATCTTTTGTTCTGGGGCTGCCTTGTGCGTGGCAGGATGGTTAGCCCTTCCTCATTAGGTGCCATTGCCTTCTGTCAGTTGTGACAATGAAGAACATCTCCAAACACTGCTGAATGTTCACAGGAGGGAAATAATCACCTTCAGCTGAGACCATAGCTTAACTTCTGTATATCTCAGTTTCTTTTCTATGAAGTGAGGATAAAACAGTACTGATCCTGTGGGCTCTGGCAAGAAGTTAAATGAGACAGAGAACACCAAGCACTGAGCAGAGTCCCTGACACCCCATGTATGCCTAATAATAATGACACTAACACTAAGAATAATGTAGAAGTCTTCTGTACTTTATCGTGTGTATTTTTATGGCTCAAATTCAAGGTTTATTTCCCCTTCTTTGATTAAAAATAATGATAATAAGGTACTTATTTCTAATACCTGTTTCAGCTAATAGATGAGAGGCTGCATCTCAATGTGAATAAATCAAAATGGAAAAGGCTGACATCAACCACTTTGATGTTCTTCCATTACCAAACACCAATTAATGCTCTTAAGTTAAACATGACTATGTGTCATTTTTGTTGTAGCTAGGTGAATGTGGAGTGTGAGGAAAATCAAAGATCTCTGCTTAAAAAGTGAATAGAGAATTAGAACACTGTACTTGAGACTAATCTTGTATCATTTACACTTCTATGTTCTACCAAATGCAAATTTAAAATGCTCATTTACTAAAACAACATTTTAAAACATAATCTGCAATCACTTTCTTAAAGGCATGAATATTGAGATTTATTAGCATACACTGAATACCAGCATGCAAACATTGAGATGAATTTAAGGAAATTGTTAGTGATTCATTACAGAGAGTATTTAAATTTCTGTATGATCAGAGCAAATGCATTAGCAAACATTGTTATGCTCTGATACCATGGAAAACCACTCTCAGAAAAAGTCGTTAATGTAATAAAGAGGACATTTTGCATGGGTTCCTCCTGGACTGTCTTAGACTCAGTCCAAGCAGCTGTTGCCATCTGCCAGGGAGAGCAGTTGGCAGAGATACATGACGAACCGCTGCCCAGCCCTCATCTGTTGACAGTGTCTTGCCCAAAACTCCCAGACAATGAATATCTTTGAGAGGCACAAACGAATCCCCAGAGAGACAGGTTTATCTCTTCCTTAAGTGATTGTAGGAGAAAAATCAAACAAGATAAGCATGAAAAGTATATTCATGAGAAATTGTTTTGTCACTCTGTTTCTTTGGGTCTGAAACTTCTGGAGGATGAGTCCTTTTACCCACAATGGAATCATTGTTCAAACTGACTGTTATATTGCAACTACTTTTTCATGTGTCTTCCAACTCTTCAAGTGCTAGTGCCAAGACATTGTCATTTTCCTACCCTCAGGACCTACCACAGAGCAAGCACTCTAGAAGTGATAAGTGAGAGAATCAGTGAATGAAAATGTCAGCTGGTTTAGCTCATCATGCCTGGTGTACCAGGTCCCAAAATCAGTTAAGGCCTTAAAATATCAGTCTAAGTGTCATAAGTGCCCCACCTTGGAACCACTGAACCTTCCTATGGTGGTGTAACCTTCCTAGAATAGAATCAGTCTGAAGCAGCAGGAAATTAGGTGATCTCAAGTGTAGACCCTGAGATGCTCAGAGCCATGTGACATAGACTGGATCTATACCCTCCAAGTAAAGAAGTTAGGCAAACTTCCAGATCATTGAAACAGAAAAAGATATTTGCCAGAAATTTCCAAATGACTCAGGCAAAGTGTTGTTTTGTTGTTTTTCTGCTTAAATTACTAATATAATTGCCTCAGTTCTCCCTTTGTATGTTGATGTTCAAACACAGCTTTAGGTAAAAATGATTAGAGGCAGAGTCCCAGAGGAAGAAAAGAGAAGAAGCTCTCATACAAAGAAGGGCCTACAAAACTAGCTCAGCTATGTCCCAGAACACCCTGAAACAGCCTGAAACATGTATTCAGGTGGCAGTCTGGAAATTACAAAGTGAACCAGAATCTACAGAAGTAATTAGGAAATGCTTATTTGAATTTTACAAACAAGATGTTAGCTATTTTTACCAAGTGAAGCATAGGGTTTTGCCTTTACTTATTAATATTTCAAAAGCAAATCCATCTAGATCAGTGATTTTCAATCTTTTTAATCTCAGGGCACACATAAACTACTATAATTCTCTAACTCCAAAAAACGTATTTTTTGCCAATATGACAAAAATAGGTATAATTTTCATTCATTCATTTGTCACTATATTTTATTATATAAAATGGCTATTGTCATATTTTTATTTGACAATCTAAGGGAAAAGAGTCAGGTTATTCCATGTTTTAAAAAATTCTTGTGGCACACCAGTTGAAAATTGCTGATGTAGATCAATGGTTTCTATTTCATTTCTATGGTTGTTGACTGCAAAGAGGATTTTCTGTAAAAATTCAATCTGGAGAGCTTAAAGGAAATAGTGGTGGGTATGAAATGCTTTTAAAAACTAAGCTTAAGTAAGACTACCATCTCCCAGGAAATAACTTTGCATAATAAAAAAATCAAACTAAGGACAGTAGAGTCTCACATAGATGTTATCTCTCGCTCTGAGATCCTTCCCAGCTTCCATTCTGGGTCTCTGTTATACATCATCCCAGACACCTGACTGCTGATGCCCCAGTTGTGTTTATAGCCAGCCAGCCCTGCTCCCCAGGTTATAACCAATCAAGGCAGACTTCTAAAGCCTGACAGAAAAATAAGCAGCACTATGTAAATTAAAATGAAAGATCTGTGAGAAAGCTTTGTAAACTGTTACACACTTTACAAATCTGAGTTATTACAGCACAGAAGGCTCATTGGAGTCTCCTTTTTTCTTTGTTTTAACAAAACAATGTGATAATTATGGAGATAAAACCTCATTAAATCTTTTAACCTGATTTTTTTTTAATTATTGGAAGCCTATCTACGTTCTTTGAGTAGATTTCTTTTAAGAAAGGAGAGCTCTTCCTGCTGTGGGTAGATTTCACAAAGACCACTGAGGTGCATTACCTCTTTCAGCATTTCAGTCAAAGAACGGTAAGATTAGTCTGCCTGCCCTAAAAGAATTCACCATGGGAAACACAGAACAGGAAAAAAATGATTGAGAAATTTTTCAAAATCAGTGTGGACTCTTGAACACAGGTAGGTTCCACTGGCTTACTTGGGATCTGATACCTGGGCCTTGAAAAGAATTCACAGACTTAGAATTAGATTGTGACCAAAAATGAAAATTACTTTGTTCCTTAGCTAAATGACATGGCAAATAATTTTATCTCTACATACTTAGTCCCCCAGCCTAAGGGTTTAAATATGATTTTTAAAGCTGATGTAAAAAGCACACACATTTAAAAAGTAGTCTCCAGGAGCTATATCAATAAGATTGTTGTGAAGGAAATTATAAAAACCAAATTGTCAATGATATTCTTGGCTTTAAATTTCTTTTTCATTGTCTAGGATATTTTTTCCTTCAAAGCTTGTGGTTGTGAGAAAGAAAAAATTTGTGCTTTTAGGTGTTCCATCAGGTAGAATCATGTTTTTAAAAGATTTTATTTACTTATTTTTAGAGAGAGGGGAGGAATTGAGAAAGAGAGGGAGAAAAACATCGATGTGTGAGAGAAACACCGACTGGTTGCCCCTCGTACACCCTAAATAGGGGACCTGGCCTACAACCCAGGCATGTGCCCTGACCTGGAGTTGAACCAGCAACTTTTTGTTTGTCAGGCTTATAATCAATCCACAGAGCCACACCAGCCAGGGCCGGAATAATTTTAATATTAAATTCTTTTGAAGAATTGGTTTCAGAATTTCTAATTGTGTCTCTGTTTTTTAAAAAAGTTGAATATCTTTGCTAGATCTATATGAAAACATTTATAAAAATAGGTATTTTTAAAATGTCTTAATAAAAGTAGTATTTCATCCTAATCCTAACATGAGATAATCAGCCCCTTATGTAAGATATTTTTTATGATTGCCTTTGATGGACTCAAGAAGAACTCATCCTGTTCAGCCATTACTTTGTTATTTGTCTTCCCCTGCACTGTGCCCTGGGGCTCTCATCACTGCTACATCAGGTCTAGCAGCCTGTGCTGCTACCCTAAGTCCCATCTGTGAGATTCTCATACTTTGAACACATTATGATGTGTATGCAACAATTCTGTCTCTGTACAGATCAGTTTTTCCCTCCAGGACCTAGTCACATTCAATTTCAATGAAATATAGTGGGCTAATCTAATTCTCTTCACTAAAAGTTTGCAGAATTAATTATTTTATAAAGTGAGTTGTCTGTTTATACACATTTGAATTTCTTTATTAAAAAATGTGGGTCCACAATATTGCTCTAGTAAGCAACATCTTGGGAATATTTCTTTTTATTATTACCAGCTTCACTATCTTTTAGATTTTTTAAATAAAGAAGATCAAATGATTCACCAATGTAATGATACTGGTGCTACAGTTCCCCAAATACTCTTTAAGATGGAGATTATGGTGAACCAGAATTGGAATTATCTTTTGTTAATTATCTTTCATCTTTTATCTTTTTTTGCTATTGTTCCTGTCATCATTTTAATAATCCACTGAAAATGTTTTAATATGTAAATGATCTCTGTTACTGTAATAGGAAACTTATGGGGAAAGTTATTTTTCAAAATGATTCTGAACAACCATATACACGCATGTGTGCCCAGGACTTTTTTCCCAGAACCTAACAGCCTGTAGTAGGCTGGTGGTCCTACCATTAAGAGTTCTCTTAAGTGCAAAAGATTGGGAAAAAATCTTTCTAGTCACATCTGATAGACCCCCAAACACAGTCCAACAAGACACAATCTGTTTCTACAGTGAAAATTTACATAATGATTTAAAAATCAAATGAAAACAATTTATAGAATTATGTATTTACTACAACATGATCCAGCATATTTGTGATTAAATTTAGTCAGCCCTATTATAGGACAATTCAATTAATGCTTTTCATTTGATGCCTTATTTTCCCTTTAAAGTTTCAGGAACAGCTGGATGAAGAGGGGAACTCAGTTGCTATTCTGCTAATGAGAGAGACAAAGTACATTCTGTCAAATGTTCAAAGGTACCTATTCTTAGGTTTTATTCTAACTAATTTAATAACAGTAAAAATTAGTCTTCTCCATTCTTTAGAAAAGTGAAAATTTTAGACAAGGGATGGGAGAAAAGATTTATCTGTATATTTGTGGAGCTGTAAATCAGGGCAGACAAGCTTGGTGCTCTGTGACAGTGCTGGGCATTGGGAAATCTGTAATCGGTTTCTGTAATTGCTCAACATCTTTATCGTAAGCCATTTCGCAGGGCAAAGGGAAACCACCTAGGAGTAGGTGGTGTATTTCATAGGACTTCTGTTCTAGAGAGTTTGATAATTTACAACACCAGCTTTGTACCTGACATACTAAATATTTCCCTTCCTCATTGCTAATCAACCTCTGCTGACTGAAGAAGAAATAATCAAGGGAGATAATCTTTATTCTTCAATTTTATCTGCTTTTCACCTTCCTGTCCTACCATCTCACCCCCTTTTGAAGACACCTTGCTATTTATGCCTCATTGCTGGCATCCTCAGACAACCTCAGAAAGCTGTGCATGGCAAAGCCTAATGCCTTTGGAGGGGCAGGTCAGAAGTGGCCTAGGATATAACCTTCACTTCCTGAGCCCCAAAACCACTATCAAATACACAGTGGTCACAAGCTTCAATAGCAAAATGCTATATGGTAGCTATTTCACCCTCTGAAAGTCTCTTCAGGGTTTAAGTAAGTTTCTCAGCGGCAAGTAAAGACAGTTCTATTGGGATAACCGATTATGGATTAGAAACCAGAAGTAGGTCTGGATTAGGAAGAATTTTAACCACAGACAGCAGCAGGACTCTGAATTCTCAACTACTCGAGTAACAGTGAAAAGAAAGGTCATAAATTCTTTTCTCATGTCCCTTCCTCCACATTCCTGCCCTAGGGTGAAGGCATCAGAGAGCAAAGGGGAGCTGGAGGAGGACAGGGGCAGAGGCTGGGACTCCCTGAAAACACTACAGTTTCATTCTCATGTCCCGATGTCAACTTCCTGTTTCTGCCACCTTCTACCATACACTTCCCTATTTTTACTGAGTGAACTAGAACATTTTCCGGAGGACCTTTGTCTATTTCATAGGATCTCTATATTAATAGAAAACACTACATCATCATTTTTAAAAACAGCAGTAAAATGATCAGGCTGTACAATCTTTAAGTTAAATTTTGTTATTTTTAGGGGATTTGTAACACCTCCTCCAGCAACCTTCCCAGATTTTATCTGATTTTTGTTGTTCATCAAAACGGAGGAAAATCATTCCCCGTATTCATTATTCAGAGAAAAAAACTACTGCCCTATTCACAGCTGAAAATTGTTGCCCTGTAGAAGAATGGGGGAGGGATCATTGTGCCAGGTCCCTGCTTCCATGCAGGAGATGAACTTGTGGCAAGGGCCTCACAAGAGCTCACCCCTCCATCTCTAATCACTGTGACTCACTGGCTGTTAATTCTGTCAAGGATTTTTGAGGGAATACCAACACATCAGAGACAAAACAGAGTACATTAATTCTGTTCCTTTAAACTTCACATATTAACAGAGCAACCAATCTGACAGAGGGGGAGGGGAACCTCCCAGCTGCACAGTCACGTGTTGTAATCCCGGCTGCTATCCCTATGCTTTTCTATTCAATAGTTCTCTGTGCTAAGTGCTGCATATTGATCTGAAGAAAAGTAAACAAGCTTCTGAATATATCAGGCCTTTCTGGTACACTTAAGACAATTCACTTCCCTTTTCTTCCTTCTGATTTATTTTTCTTAACTCCAAAAGTCATGTGACTCACTTATTTTTAACTTTTTAAATATAATTTATTAGGCAGGATATTTGATAGGGTAAACACACAACCCCCTCCCCCAACACACACATTTAAGTGGAATTAGAAGTAAATTTGATCTCACCTTAAACAGGATCCTAAACAACAAAACAAAGAAACAAGCAACATATAACCAAAGACACTGAAATAGAGGACAGGCTGATGGTGACCGGAGGGGAGAGAAGAGGGAATTTCAGGAGACAGTGGGAAGGGTTCACGGGAACAAACTTAAAGGACACATGGTCATAAACTAAGGGGAGGGTGGTAACGGGAGGGAAGTGGGGAGGGGTGGGAGGGGGGCTGGATTGGGAGTAAAAAGGAGAAAACTGTAATTGAACAATGATTAAAATAAAATTTTAAAAAATTTTTTTAAAAAGAAGTAAATTTGTTCTTGTAAGAGCCCAACTCGAACACTCACATTTGGCATGCAAATATTTATGTAAATTGTCCTACTCAGGCATCTAGAAGGCACAAGGGGCAGTGATTACATTAAAAAGGCAGCACTTTGATTCAAACTGAGGTTCTTCAATGTTGGGAACCTGAATGTTCTCTGATGAGAGACTTGGGGTTGTGAATATGCCTTGAGATATCAGAGCATCACACTGCACTCTTGTCCCCCTGATATTTCTGCCCCTGGTTGCAGATGTGAGAGGCTGAGCAGTAGGACCCCTGTGCTTTGATGAGGGCCACTGGGGACTCCCTCTCCATGGAGATGTATGTGGAGCCAGGGGCACCTGTCTTGGGGCACTGTTATATCAGTGCCCCCTGCCCTCTGTCAGCTAGCTGCATGTATGCCACTCCTCCACTCTGGGAGGATAGGATGAGCTGGTGCATGTGACCAAGCATCTCAAGTTCTTTCCTCTGAGATGACAGGTAGCTCACATCTACTGAGTGACAAATATGCTGGATGTGATGCTGGATACTTGATATAAGAAGCTTCTTTAATCCTTCAGCAGCACTGAGAGGTAGACTTTACCACTATTCCCATTTTAGAGATAGGAGACTGAGGCTAAAGAAGGTAAGTTACTGGCCCACAGTCACATAGCTGGAAAAAAAAGTAACACTGAAATTGTAACTCATGCTCTTAATCTGTTGTAATCATCACTGCTCCTGACTGATCCCAGGCTTCCCCCAACATGCTGTCTTGACACTGAGCAGGCAGTTGGTATCTCATGAGGTGACTCAGAATCTGTCATCAGAAGATCCTACTGCTTTTTTTCCAGTGTGTCAGGCCCTTCCCTCATTCTTGCAGGTAAAGTGGGGGAAAGTTGGCTTTATGGCAAGGGGCACTGTAGGAATGAAATTTGCAGAGTACATGGTATATAATAGGTGCTCAATTAATGTCTGTTGAATCTGATTCTTGGGTGACTTAATTCTATAAAGAAAATACATTTATATATTTTATATACCTAGTTTCTCATTATATAGAAACTTGGTAACATCTCAGTTCATCTTCAGTGCAACTTGGTAAAGTCTCAGTTTGTCTTTGAGATCACAGCTCTCCACTTTATTTTGATCTTGTACTTAGATACCTACTCATTTGTTTCCACACTGCGAGCTCACATTCTCTCAGCCAAGTGTCTGTGCATGTGTTAGGAAGATGCAAGCACTTGGCCCAGAGCCGCCAGGAATTCAGGGCCAGGTGGTTGAAGTCAACTCCACTGGTCAGTGAACCATGCCAATATTCACATTATAGGCACCCAACCTATTTCCTCACCCTGCCCCCAAGGCCATACTGAGTTCATACTCTTAGCTGTTTGAGGCTCCTCCCGACTTACAGCACCCACCTCAAGAAGGAGAAGGCAGTGTAGAAAGGTGCAGAAAGATATGGGTGAGAGAAAGGGAGGGGGGGAGAAGTCGAGTAGAGAGGAGATGCAGCATGCAGGAATGACCTTGGCTTTCCAGAAATGATGGGCTGCCTCTGGACATGGGTGAGGTGTGCTTGCATGCTGTGGGACACAGGGATCTTGAGGATATCCCCAGATATATATGACAGACTTTGTAACACTTGAAAAAGCTGCACAGAAGCTCAGACCAGGACCTTGGCACATGCTCTGTTAAAATGCTGTCACTCCAGACTATGAGGCTGCTGTCTTACCCCCAGCCTTCTCTGATTTTTCTATTTAAAGCATCATTATCATCCTCATCATACTGTGACACCTTCATAGCACCTTATCATAATCAGAACTTAGATTGTTTATTGAGTTACTTGCTTTCTCATTTGTCCTCTCTGCCTAAAGTGAAAGCTTCCTAATTTTATCTCCCCAATGCCCAGAATGACTCTGCATATTTATGAAACAAATGAGTACTACCTGTGGCATTTCACTCCCTTTCAAGCTATAAATTTTCTCCTTATTCTAGGAGATCTCCACTCAAATATCCCATTTGTATCCAAAACCAGGTCTCAAAAATTGAGTTACAAATCTTCATTTCAGTTCCCAAAAGAGCCAAGATGGTTCCCATCTCAAGGTTTTTGCATGTAGTTCCCTCTGCTTGAACATCAACCAGCACAACGCCCTCCTTTCCTCACCAAATTATCTCCTCTTAGGATGCTGGTGATTTCTCATCCAAATTCAGTGTCAATTTGTCAGAAAGGACTTTTCTATCACCCTGATCAACCAATCTCTCATTATTTTCTATCAGAACAACCTAGGTTTTTTTTCTCTTTTTCATATAATATTACATTAATTTCAGATGACAAACATAATGATTAGATAGGTGGTAAAAGGATCACCACAATAAGTCTAGCTATCACCCGTGACTGTACGCAGTCATAAAATTTTTGTAACAAAAGGTACACACTTCCAGTTATAAAATAAATAAGCCCTGAGGATGTGATGTGCAGCATGGTGGCTATAGTTGACAATACTGTATTGCATATTTGAAGGTTGCTAAGAATGTACATAGATCTTAAAAGTTCTCATTACAAGCAAAAAATTAGATTTCTATAGTTTGTTTTTCTTTCTCACTCAGCTATTTATTTACCTGTTCTCCATTTATCTCCTCCCACTAGGCTCTAAGTTTCATTAGGGCAAAGACTATAAATATTAGGTTGGCAAAAAAGTTTGTTTGTTTTCTGTATGATGGCTCTAGTAGTGCTTAGTTGTCTAACTTCATTCAAAACAATTTTGTTAGATTCTATTGTGAGTTATCATATCAGCATGCATTAAAAAAACTTATCAAAATTGGTAAATTTTTGTGTAATAGCCATATCATTATTGAAGATGGAACAACATACAGAACATTTTTGGCATCTTATGCTTTATTATTTCAAGAAAGGTAAAAACACACTGTATTGCAAAAAAAGATTTGTGCAGTATATGGAGAAGGTGCTGTGACTGATGTCAAAAGTGGTTTGTGAAGTTTTGTGCTGGAGATTTCTCACTGTATGATGCTATACAGTTGGGTAGACCAGTTGAAGTTGATAGTAATCAAATTGAGACATTAATTGTGAACAATCAATGTTATACCATGCTGGAGAGAGCTGACAAACTCAAAATATCCAAATCAATAAAGTTATTGGTGAAAATTAAATATGTGTCTGTTATTTTAAGGAAAAAACCATACAGAGTTTTTGGCTAACCCAGTAATTTATTTTGCAAAACATGCTTAATATATCGCATAATGCTTAGAACAGAGAGGGCTCTAAATGAGCTATTGGATGGGTGGATGATGGATGAAGGGTCTAAGTCTGTCCACATTTGGATGAAGGGTCTGTTCTGATGGATGAAGGGTCTAATCCACATTTGGATTAGAAGGCAAATCTAACTTCCAAATTTATGAAGAGCTATAACTCCCCACCTTTTTAAAATTTCTAGATAGACTATCCCTCTGCTCAGGAACATATTAAAATTATTCTTTGTCCATGAGATTTTTTTAAACACTGCAGCCACAGTCACTGTTGTCATTGTCAGACTTGTTTAACTCACAAACTGGTGCTGTGTTGCGAGGGATAGAAAGATGAATTGGATATAGTAACTGACCTCTAAGAGGTCTGGATATTTATTTCATACTTCTGGACTGGAGTGTAATTTATATATGTCACGTGAATCAGTGAATAAACTTGACCAGAGCTTTGCTGACCTCTTAACTCCTTATTTTTCATTATATTAAATATAACACAAAGCTTCTTCCTATAATCTTCCTGGGAAAGCTCAAGAAAGATCATTTTTCCAGAAGACTCCACAGAGTGCTCTCTTCCCAGAATAGAATTGATGATGGGAAGTGAAGTAGCCAGATTTGCACTCTATTAATTCGTTATACTTAAATAAACTTCCTTTTTATGAAAACATAAAAACATTTTCTAAGCCAAAGGTAGAGATTTTTGATTAGCCACCATATGCAATGAAATCCTTTCACTGGTTCAAATAACTATTTTAGTATGATTTCTTTCTCTCCCCTTATTTAGGATCTCTGGCCATATACAGCTACTATGCATTTGTGTCCCCACTAATTTGAAACCAATTTTCAAATCAAATCAAGATTTCTTTCCCCCTTGCTTCAGTAATTACATTCAATCTCTGAAAAATTTTGTGTCTGTAGTATAAAAACAAATAGCTTAAATGTGTGAAATACAGTGTTGGCAGTTTTGTCTCTATGATACTCTAGCCAGGTTTAGATGATTTTTGTCTGTATTAGAGACAGGGAGTTGTTTTGGCTGTGTTTTAACACAACTGGTGGGTTACCAACTTCTGAAAAGTTTCCTAGCTGTTTTCTTTCCAACATTATTTTTATCACCTCAGCTACAGGTTACTCATTCCAGTTTCTCCTCCTCCTCTCCACCTTGCCCATCTCGACACAATGACTAAATTCTGGGTGACTTTATGTGTGGAAGCTCCCCATCCATCCACTTCAGTGACTCAAACAGACTTTACAGAGCTCCCCATCCATCCTCATCTCCTATAACACACTGTTAGATTTTCCTCTTATGTGAAACCAACCTGTTTGTCACCTCTGCTGTCCACTCTAACTCAAGTGTTCAGCCTCCTCATGAAACCCCCCATTGAGTCTTGTGTACTCTAGATGAATCACTTGGCCCAGGCCTAAGCACTTCCTGCCCTCCTCACTGAGACAGCCCGAGTCAGGCTGCAATCCTCTCTCTCCTACACTTGCTCCTAGCAAACATCTTTGTTTCAGTGCTTTCAGTGTATTTCAATTTTAGAAGCAATAAAAACCTTTAAGTCCTTTTTTATTTTTCAAGAATTGGTTCCTGGGTTGCTTCTGGGATATGGCTAAGGGCACTATAGATAAAGAAAATAATGAAATCTGACTCTATAGCCATATGAGGGATATTAAAAATAAAATTAACAGTTGTTTTCTTTTTTTCAAAGAATTGAATGTGGGGAAAGCAGGTTAGGAGAGCACATACTTCAGTCTATTTCATTATAAAGCTAACTCATGTACCTACCCCCTGAACAAGAATAAAGGCAGAGAGCTCATTTCTCTGATAAAAGAACATAATGACTATTGTTATAGAGTTGAGAAGAGGAAGGACAGTCTGGCTGATGTCAGACTGGATTTCAAAGCACATGTGGTTTCCTGCTAGAAACTTCATTTCTGGTCTCATCTCAGACCAGTTTATGTTGGGCTATCATAGTTTTCCTGTGTCCTTTTCTGAAAGTGTGTATGTAAAAACAGAAAGAAGGCACTTCTCAGCCAAAATACATTGTACTGTGTTTCAAGTATCAGATAAAAGAAAAAAAGATGGTACCATTCGTTAGATCTCTGTGACACCTTAAGTTTTTATGCATCTCAAATTATCTCCCTAACAGCAATTGGTGTGGATGCCAGCGATGCTTTGAATTGAACAACTATTTTCCATCTGGAAAAGATCTGTCTTACAAAACAGCCAGGGTAAAATCAACACACATGTGCAATCTATATGGAAAGTGGGATGGCATCCTATTGCAGGCAATTTAAGGACCACCATTTCTGGAGTCCTGGAAATGTGGGTCTTTTATACCAGTCTGCCACTGGTATGGGAACCGTGGATGGGTCCAGTGAATCATGTTTTAGCTGGCTCTCAAATGGAGTCCTTTGGACTGCTGAGCAAATAAAGCTTCCATTATTCATACATCATGCACCAGACATTGTACACAGTCCACATCTTGTTTGCTCTATGTAAAGGGGCTCATAAGAATGAACATAATTATCAAGAATTTTGCATTAACTTAGAGTTTTAATTATGACAGGTGTTTGGAGAATAAACTCAGAGTTAGTAAATCATTTCTTCTGTTCAGTAGGTTACAGAGAGCTGCATACCTGTAGAATAAAACTGTATCAATTCAAATGGCAATATTTTGACAGCAAGACACGGCAAAAGGTTATGCTGGTATTATAAAGCAGGAGAGCATAAGAAATGATTTATAATGGCAGTGGGGGCATGATCTTGAATTATAATGAATAAAGCCAGTTGGCTATTAAAAATGTATGATAGTTAATAAAATTGCATTTGGTTAGATGAAGATTTGGGGCATTATTTTTAATGGATCATGGGTAATGGTTCTAATACAGCTGAGTGAACTTTTAAAAGTTCATTTATAATATCCATTCTCTGATGGACCTCCAGGAATATGAATAGTAGCCCAATAGAACTGAAATAGGTGAGATTGTCAGGGGAGCCCACTTCGACTTTTATCGGGAAAATCTTGATTTGATGGATGTGCTTTGTGTCCTGCCCTGAAGGATAACAGTTTAGATTTTTCTAAATAAAAGGAAAGCAAAATTCCAGAGCCTTACATTTCTTTATAAAACTCTCCTGCTCTCAGTCCATAACTAGAAGACAACTCAGATAATTTCCAATCTTGACTTTAGAATAAAATATCATTCCTTAAGCCTGAAAAACAAGTAACAGCAATCCAAGAGTATGGAAAAGATGATATTCTATTTATAAAAGTATTTTTAAAAGAGGGATAGAAAAAGGGTATGTGGGTGAATTTGAAATGAGTTACATCAGATCTGAGAGGATATCACAGATGAAACCAAAAAAGTAAAAGTAATTATCATTCTATGGAGTAATGATATTTTCAAAGTGTCTTCGTGTCATTTTTGTTCAATGTTCAAGATATCATTTTAAAAGAAAAGGAAAATTTTATTTCCACTTTCAAAAGTAGAAATCAGATATCCAGAAGTGAGGAAAAACTTCATAATTAGAGAGTATACATGAGCAGAGATTAAGCATGGTGCTTTGGAACATTGTTTTGTTACCATTTCAACATTATCTTTTCCTTTCAAGGGCCTTGGTCATGAAATATTTCAGGAACAGCTCTATAAAATAGCCAATGTCCCCTCCCCACGGCACCAACCCCACCTCCTCCATATTCATTCTTTCTCCAACACTGCCTATCCCTAGTTTCCACATTAGGTGTTAGGCACATGCATCAACTACAGGTACTCAGAAAGCACTGTAGTGGTTAAGAGAAAAATATATTTATGCTGGCATGTTTAAGAAACATATTTATGTCAAGATCATTAAATATGCAAGAAATGTTTCTCATTCATAACCAAAAGATTGCAAACAAATGAGCTAGTTCCCCAGTATCAGAATCACAAAATTGTTTAAAATCAATAACTAGTTTTCATAACATTGTGGGTAAAAGGGAGATTTTACATCATACACCAGTAAACATATAAATTGGCACAACTCCCTATTGGCAGTAGCTATTTCAAATGCAAATATACCGTGTGGATATGTGTATATATGTGCATTTTCATATATCCATATGCATATATGTGTACATAAACATACATACACATTTTGTAGCACTATTTTCCTCAGGGGGAAATATGGGAAAGATATTGCTTTTTTAAAGGACTTGCTATAATAAATTTTTAATATAAAAAGTTGCAGAACACTGTAAGATGATCTACATTAAGAAAAGAGATATGTACACTAAACTAATAACTACACATATATAGGAACTGGAGAAACTACAGTGTTACAACAGTTCCCTTTAGGAATGGTAGTTATGTTACATTATTTTCACATGGTAAAATTAGAGTTAATTTTAACTTCTTTGCATGTGCTTCTCTGTGTTTCTCAAATTCAATACACAAGTATATCACAAACCATATTAGGTCCTGAGAAATACATATATAGTGAGTGTTGGAGTCAAACACGCATGTTTGGATCCTGCATCCATCACTTCACCATCTTTAGATTTCCTAAACCTTTGTTCTTGCAGCTATAAAATAATAAGCTTAATTCTTATTTTGTGAAGCTGCAAGGATTAATGAGACAATGCAAAATAATTCATGAAAATTCTTAGTATAATAACTGTTACATAAGGAAGCACATGATATATTAGTTGTTATTATGTTGCCTTCAAAGTCCAGGTTTATCTGTCCCATTGGATATATTTTAATCCCAGTCCATTCTTAAACCAGGTAGCATTCTGACTCCCTTGTGCTCTTAGAAGTTTGCTCCTACATTCCATTGACTTCTTCATGCAAAAAGATGTGTTTTGGCTTTCTTCACTGAAAAACTCTCATCTAGGTCCCTCTTCAGGTGGGGCAGCCCCATGCCCCACCCCTGCTCATCCAGTGTAGCTCATTCCACTGGAATTCTATCCAGAACTCACAACCACTCCACTCCTTGTTGTCCATCCATTGTTTGCCTCCTAAATGTAAGCTGAATCTTACTTTTTCCTTGAGATGGAACCAGGAACCTGGGTTATCTCCTAGAATTTGTTTTTCCTGTGATGTCTATAAATGGACATTGAAAATATTTGATTGCACAGAAGGTATCAATGCAACCATAACAATATTATGTTCAGGAACCATGATTAAGCTATTTATGGACAACACAGAAAGAGATGGATCCCATTTTGGAAAACATTGTCATATTTGGAGTACGTTCCTTGACATCTGTAATGGCAGCATTTCACTGTTAATTAACACACAGAACTGAATGAAGTCTCCCAATCTCTGCCATTGGCCACTGCAGTCTTAGGGGCTCCCAGAAATTGCTCTTGGTCTTGATACTGCATAGAAACCTTCCATGCCAAGAAGAAAAGAGTCAAGTGGAGAAAGTGAGGAATAACTGCTTTTTAAATAAGCAGGATTTTAATTATCTTTTTTCTTCTGGGCAAACAATATGCTATATGATTGACAGTTCATTTAAGGTTCCTCTCAGAAACACTTAGGTTTTGTTCATCTTCTTAATGTGAGGACCTAGGCGATGTACAGACAACAAGTTTGCTTCCTGACTGTAGCAGCAAATAATCTCTGGTATAATAAAATAGTGCATCTTATTGCAATAAAAAAGAAGAAAACCCAGGCTGTGGGGCTGGTGCTTCCAATAGCTCATGTCCCTTAAGAACTTTAGAGGTAATAATCATTCCATCCTCCATTTCGGACATGCCTGATGGTTTGCAAAGCACTTTCATATATATTATTTCATTCAAGAAAAAGAAATGCATATTCTATGAGGGCCCTTCCTGAGAGAATATAAAAAGTCACATAAATGCAAATGATTCCTAGATGGAATTACTCGGGAAGCTGCTCTATCAAAACGAACCACTTTGTGAGAGACAGAGGAACCAAAACTAAAATAAAATTACTATCACTAGTATAAATATGAACTATATGGGGCTTACTAAATTTTTTTTCATTATGTGCACAATTCAAGCACTATAATTTGTCCTACATTTGTTGAAATTGGAATAAGATGATAATAGACATCCTAGTTTTGGGGTGCCTTGCGCAATTTCAATGTTTTGGTACCTGAGGCAAAATACTTATTACTATTTGGTGGTGTGATGACTTTCCTTTGCCTGATATGGTATCTGACACAGCTTTGCCTCTGTACCTTCCACGCCAGCCAGGTCAGGCTTCTGCCTTTGGCAACTTCCTGTCTGTAAGTCTGCTCCCCACACAATTCTTCACAGCTAACTAATCTTCCTTCCTCTGAGGACTTTCCCCAACTACTCTGAGTTACAGTCTTCTTTGTTTGTCTTCCAATAGCTCAGAATTTCATTCATTCATTCATTTAACAACTATTTAACAAGAATTGATCACACACGAGGCATTGGGCTGGGCACTGGAAATAGAGTAATGGAAAAGACAAGTATGATCTCTGCTCTCAGGGAGCTTTCATATTCTGGGGGAAAGCAGGCAATAAACACACACAGTAAAAGGTTATTTTAGATGCTACTAAGTGATGTAGAGGTCTCTAATGGTGTGACATGAGAGAGTGGGTGAGGGGGATTGACAGCTTTGATTGTAGGTCTGGTAGGGTTCCTGTAAGGAGATAACATCTCAGCTGAGACCTGATGGAAGAGGAGGAGCCAGCCATGCAAAGACAGGGTGCAAAGTGGCCCTGGCAGAATGTCCTAAGGAGGGATATGCATGGCAGTTTCCAGGGACAGAAGGGAGTGTGGTGTGACAAAGGGTGGTGAGCAGGGGATGCTTCGTGGAGAAGGGACTGAAAAGTAGGCTGGCGCTCTATCACAGAAGGGCTTCAACTCTACCCTGAGTGCCTCCAGAAGTCATAGAGGGTTTTAGGGAGAAGACAAGATATGATTTGTGTATTTTTGGACCATGGACCATGAGGGTACAAAATTAGAGTGAGGTAGACCAGGTAGGAGGTAGTTTCAGGTCCAGGGTAACAAGTGAGGTTTGGACTAAAGTTGTGTAGTGAAGAGGGGAGAAATTGACAGGTTTGGGATATAGTTTGCAAGTTAAGCCACCAGGAGTTATGGGAAAATTCAATGGAAGGGGTAAAGAATCTCAAATGCATATTCTATTTACCATCTTATAATTAAGCTCATTAATGTGTACTTTTACATGTGTTCTCAAGTATATTATGTATACTTTGCAGCCAGAAATTAATTATATTCTTTTTTTTCTCAGCTATAGAAATGAGAATGGCCCTTTGTAAAAATGAGCACAAGAAAAAGACTTGTTAACTTGAATCAAATTAGGATTTTTTTTTCTACTGTGGGGCCACCAACAGTCAAATCCAACTGACTGTTTCAAAGCCAAAAGTCTTCCCTCTGGTTTTGTCCTTCATATTTTCCTCTGTCTCTTCAACTCCTGCCATGTTTCTGCTCTCTATAATTTTCTCTGTGATTTCTTGGCAATTACCCTCTGCTGATGAGACCTCTGCTTCTGAGGGAATGCCCACTTCCTTGCTCACTGTGCCTGTTCACTCTCTACCAATGAGGTGATGAGGTCCTAATCTGGGTAATGAGGACCTAAAGGCAACACCAAGAGGCAGGAGGAACCTTGGCAACTAGTCCTCACCTAGGAACCAGGTGGGAGAATCCTGGAAAAAAGGAAGAAAGAGAAGGAAGAATTAATTACATAGGGAAACACAGATTTCATTTGCTGTATAAATAGGAAGCTATACCTGCCTCCCGGCCCCCTGGCTCTTAACTTTTGTAGACATGATGTGCTTCAAGTTCCAGCAAAGGGGATCCTTAATCTCTTCAGGACTTCAGGACAGGCACAGGGGAGTCAGTGGACATATGTACAGACATGTCTTTGAGATTGCTTAGATAACTTCACTTTTGTTCCCCAATCCACTCCTGAAAAAAAAAAAGTCCTTGCCTGCATTTGGGTTTATTTCTTTTCAGCAAATTTTATCAAATTATGATGACTAGGCACAAGAACCCAAAAAGGTCCTAGAAATATAGCTCCTTTCCCCTAGATCTTTGAAGAAAAGACACAAAACAAAACACCATGTAAGGTTTGAGCAGAAGGAAAGGTTATAAATGCTGAATAGATGGCTCAAGAAAGATGCTTCAGAGGAGTCTATGTGGAAGTGGAAAGATGAGTAGCATTTTGAGAGGCAGAGGAGAGGATAGTGGTACAAGACCAGCTGGAACACAAGCTCAGAGGCACACCTGCACTGGAACTTGAGGGATGGTGTAAAGTTCTCTGGCTGGATAGCAGGAACCAGAAGGAGGTCTAAAAAGCAGACAGTGTAAATAGATCCCATGTCAAGGTTTCAGAAGCCTTCAATGCATGCTGAACATTATTCTGTAGCTAACAAGGGGCTGCTGCAGACTTTGAGATAGGGGAATGACCAGAGTTGGGCCAGAATAAGGAAGATCATACTGGTGTGGTGGTCACAGGTAGGAATTTCTTATGGAGCAGAGATGATTGAATCTCCAGCAGTAACGCCTATGGGTTCACCCCACTGGTGAAGACCTCCAGGCCATTCTCCCTGTCCATCAGGGAAGTTACTTGGTAGGAAATTTTGTCCTGGGTATTTCTCATCAGCCTGAATGAGACTGTCCCTTCCTTCTCTTTCACCTTCCCAGGTGTCAGTCTGCTGGGCAGTGTGAAGCCTCCCCCACCTCCTCCTGCTCCCTCTCCTGTATTCTCCACAGACAATGCCCCAAATCAACCACATGCACACTTGCTTCTGCTTCCTGGAGGACAAGAAGGATGACGATGACCAGCCCAGACCCATTTTAGGGACAATATCCAGGTTGGCACAGACTGAAATGTACCATGTGGGCAGAAGAGGGAAAAGGAAGGGAAGACATTTTTTATGACAAAAAAGAACAGGATTTGCTTCATCATCTGCATATCCTTGTGGGAGAGGAGATTGGGCTTAGGATTTGAAATCACTCATCAGTGTATTTTCATTTCTGGCAGATGCATATATATTGGTGTTTCTGTCACTGCTGAGCATTACCCGAGCTATTTGCCCTTTTGAATCAAGTAAGTGTTTGTTGTGAAAGTTGGAAATATTTATGCTCTTTTATTGATATCAATAGCAACAGAAATAATATTTCATATGATGAAAATTTTCTAATTGAAAAATACTAAAAGTCCATTTATTCATATGCTATGGGACATAACCCTGAAGAAGGTCATAGAGAATGCAGTTAGATTTGCAACCTTTTACTAATGTTTTCACGTGAGAGATCATAGCTTAAAAATATCATAGCTTTATAATAGCATTTAGGAAAAAACAAGCAACAGATTGCTTAAGAAAATAATCCTAGTCTCTTACTCCAGAATACTGTTAATGTTTAACAATATAATAGTGATTATAATATATAAGGCCAGTTCAGTAATTTCCAAACATTCTCTTTAAGTTTTTAACAGGTTATTTTTAATATCTGATCTGTGTCAGGTTCAAAATAGATTCCCTATTCCAATTGTCTATGTTCCCATTTACTTCTCTACTAAACATAAACATAACAATCAGAGTGAAACAATACGTATTTACAGGTAAACAACATGGAGTGTTTAGCAATTCTCAGCTATTCTGATTTGATGAGAACAAAAATTATTTTATATTTAAGAAAAACTTGACCTCTGGCCAAGATGGAGGCATAGGTAGACACATTGTGCCTCCTTGCACAACCAAAAGGACAACAACAATTTAAAAACAAAAAACAACCAGAACCGACAGAAAATCGAACTGTATGGGAGTCCAACAATCAAGAAGTTAAAGAAGAAACACTCATCCAGACCAGTAGGAGAGTGCAGGCAGGTAGCCAGGTGGAGAGGACTTGCAGCAAAGCTGTGTCTGGAGGACTGGGGTGGGCAAGGCTGCAGCTGGTGGACCCTGAAAGGCGGTGACTGGTGGAGTGGGCAGTCCCATATTTACATGCAGATAAACCAGGAGGAACAGCTGGGGAGAGAGACAGACCTTGCAACAGAGCCCCAGCACAGACAAATAAAGCCTCAAACCTCTGATTGAAAACACTGGTGGGGGTTGAGCCAGCAGCAGGAGAAACTCCCAGCCTCACAGGAGAGTTAGTTGGAGAGACCCACAGGGTGTTAGAATGTACACAAGCCCACCCACCAGGCAATCTGCACCACAAGGGCCCAATTTGATTGGGGGTAGTGCAGGAAACGGCTGAAAATGAGCAGAGAGTGGAGCAAGTGTCATTATTCCAACTAAGACCCCTCCTTCACATACAGCATCACAGTGCAGCGACTGTGGGTTGCCCTGCCCTGGTGAACACCTAAGTCTCCACCCCTTACTATGGAACAGGCACGCTGAGAAAAAAAAAAATGGCCCAAATGAAAGAACAGATCAAAGCTTCAGAACAAATATAACTAAGCAGCAAAGAAATAGCCAACCTATCCGATGTTCAAAACACTGGTAATTAGGATGCTCACAGAATTGGTTGAATTTGGTCACAAATTAGATGAAAAAATGAAGGCTACACTATGTGAAATAAAGGAAAATGTACAGGGAACCAATAGTGATGGGAAGGAAATTGGGACTCAGAACAATGGAGTGGACCAGAAGGAAGAAAGAAACAATCAAACAGAAAAGAAGGAAGAAACAAGAATTTTTTAAAAAATGAGGAGAGGCTCAGGGACCTTCACGACATCTTTAACATTCCAACACCCGAATTATAGGCGTACCAGAAGGAGAAGAGGAAGAGCAACAAGCGGAAAATTTATTTGAACAAATAATAAAGAAGAACTTCCCCAACTGGCAAAGGAAATAGACTTCCAGGAAGTCCAGGAAGCTCAGAGAGTCCCAAAGAAGTTGGACCCTAGGAGGAACACACCAAGGCACATCATCATTACATTAGCCAAGATTAAAATGGAGGAGAGAATCTTAGAAGCAGCAAGAGACAAGGAGACAGTAACCTACAAAGAAGTTCCCATCAGACTGTCAGCTGATTTCTCAAAAGAAACCTTGCTGTCAAGAAGGGGCTGGCAAGAAGTATTCCAAGTCACGAAAGGCAAGGACCTAAATCCAAGACTGCTGTATCATGCAAAGATTTCATTTAGACTGGAAGGGCAGATAAAGTGCTTCTCAGATAAGGTCAAGTGAAAGTTCATCATCACCAAGCCCTTATTTTATGAAATGTTAAAGGGACATAGCTAAGAAAAAGAAGATAAAAAACATGTATAGTAAAATGACAGCAAACTCACAATTATGAACAACCACACCTAAAACAAAAACAAAAACAAACTAAGCAAACAACTAGAATAGGAACAGACCCACAGAAATGGAGATCACATGGAGGGTTAGCAATAGGGGAGTGGGAGGAGGAGAGAAGGGGAAAAGGTACACAGAATAAGTAGCTTAGATGGTAGGTAGAAAATAGATAGGGGGGAGGTAAGAATAGTATCGGAAATGTAGAAGTTAAAGAACTTATGACACACGGACAGGAACTAAAGAGGGGGAAGGTGGGTGAGAAAGGGTGTGCAGGGTAGAGGGCAGTGAAGGGGGAAAAATGAAACAACTGTAATAGCATAATCAATAAAATATATTAAAGAAAAAAAGAAAAACTATGTGGAACTGTTGCGCGTGGGTCACCGGCTAGCAGTGACCACGGCACACTGTGGATGGCTCGACAATACGCGAGAAAAAACACACATGCACAGAGACAAACCAGTTTCTGTGGGGAAGTAGGGACAGAATGGCCACCCCCCCTAGTGGGGGAGCGCGCTGATTTACCGTCCATACCTGCTTTTATTAGGCTCATTTTGCATAATAATTCAGGCAAAGTACAGTACTCATTAGGGGGAAGTAACAAAGAACTCTGCCGGTCTATTGAGTTGGGGGGTCAAAGAGCTGTAAGGCTGAGGAACAAACTAGCTTCCTCCTAAGACCCTCCTCATTCAACTGAGAGCATTCTTGAACAAAGAAGGTTTCACAGTAATTTACATGTTCTTTCTTAGGCCTGATCACCCCGGGAAATCCGCACTTCCCAGTAGCGAGCTGTACTTCCCCGTCATTGTTTCAGGCTTAGGTGGAGCGCGGGAACTAAGGCCACCGAGAGATAAGGAGATTTTCTTCCGGACGCTGAGAACTCAGACTTTGTCAAAGCCGAGGAGTGAGGGTCCATCACCCCCTTTTGCTGCAGCCCCCCAAGTCCTTCTTTTGGGGGGGCCTCCCAAAAGTGATCGTGCCTGGCTTGGGTTGTTCCCCCGTGGGGAATCTTACCCGTCTTTGGCTAACCGACCAAGCTTTTTGGGGTTCGGCAGCAGAAACAGCATTACTGCCAGGGAGATAAGCTTTTGTCTCCTTGCCGGCTCACGGTTTCAAGGGCGTTCCCTTAGCCTTAGCCTAGGCGGGGGTCTCAGTTTCTGATACCAGTCAGGGCGGTTCCCAACATGGAACCATAAAAATTATGGCACATTTGAGCTGATTGTGTGACAACCTAACTCAATGTTTCAAAGTTGATAGTAATTATACATTTTTGTATAAATATACCTTTTTTAAAACTAAAAATGTCTTTTTGTTTAACCCTTATGATTCTTCCTAAACTGTGGCATACAAATTGCTTTAGTGGCTTGTTTTCATCTCCACATCCTGTGAAGTACTTTTGTTTATAATATTCTTTTTGAAGTCAAAGAAGGCTTAACCGATGAAAGAGATAGCACCATCTTGTCTTTTCCTATTATAAAGTAAATAAGAAGAGATGTTTGTATGATCAGCAACTGTCACTTTGAAATAATTTTCCACTAAGTCTGGATACTCAGGATTTTTCTGAAAAGAAGAGTCACTCTGAACAGCCTTTCTAAGCCACATGGAAAGTTGAATGTCTGGCTGCGTCTGGCAGACCAACAAGTCCACATTCCAGCAGAGTGTAAAGGTCCTTCAAAATCTAACCCACAGAGGTAGTTTTCATTATCTCCTGATAGCTATCTTCTTGCTTATGAGTGCCTTGGTTTTGTTTGGGAACCTGTTTGCCCATTTCCCAGCAATGGTCATTGCCACTGCACGAGCCAATTAAGACCTTCTGCTCTGCATGTTTTTAGCTTCCTTGGCAGTAAGCAGAGCTTTTGTTTTCCTGAGACAGGGACAGATGTGCTGATGCCCCCTTCCTTCCTCCTGGAGCTTGAAGGCAAATGTGGGATCGGAGATGGAGGCAGCCATTTTGCCACATGTCACATTCTCACATGTGACAAAGGGTGAGAGAACTACAGAGACATTGGCCCTGTCACCATGTAGCCTCTGAACTCTTTCCCCAAGCTTTCTACATTTAGTGAGAAAAAATGAATTCCTATTTGTTCAAGCCATTGCTATCCCCTTCTTGTTACTCTCAATAAAAAGCATTCCTCTCTGGAACAGACTGAGATCACTTCTTGTACCTTATACCTCAAGTGATGGAATCTACTTACCATTCTGCAAACCCATGGTGCTATTTAATAACGGACACAAAAACTCCATCCAAAATTCTGTTCATCAAAATGACTCAGCTCATATAAGAATCTTTGCCCAAACTCATCACATAACCCTCCCCCACCTCACCCCACTCCTTTAATGCTTTGTACCAGCCTTATGTTTTCAACTGGGCCAAGGGATCCTTGAGAAAGTGGCTCAGCTCCTATTCTCTGAATTAGTCATAGTGCTCTCAGAACCTAATGTGGTTCAGATGCACGGGGCGCATGTTTCATCTTTGTTAAGTTGAACACTGTCCAGACTGTTCTAGGACATAGCCTTGGTCTCATCTCAGGTTTTACAATAAGAGGGCTTCCTTTGGTTCTCACTGAAGTCATATCCTGTCTCTACCTGGCAGTACAGTTAGGTCAAACAAACATATTGCAACAGTGATTTTGAAGGAGAGTTTTATAACAACAATTAAAATTTTAAATGTGTATGATTTTTGATCTAGCAATTCCACTTGTAGAAAGTTGTCCCAGAGACATATACAAGTGACTAAAGACATCTGCACCTTGATGTGGATTAGAGCATTGTTTATAACAGCAAAAACTGAAAACAGCTACATAACCACTAATAAGGTATTAAATAAATCATGGGACACCCATTTAAAAAGAGAATATTGTGCCACTGTTAAAAAGAACCAGAAAAATCTATATATGGTAACATGTAAAAAAATCAAAATAAACTCATAAATGCTGGTTAGTTCTGAGGTTGGGACTCTTATTTTCTTGGATTTAGATAACAGAATTGTATGGACCTCTATAATCCCTACAAATATAATATTTATGATTAGAAACAAAGTTCTAAAGAAACATATCTTCTCTGGTATGTTTTTCCAATAAACAGGAACCACTGCAGGAGTGGGGTGGGCGGGCTCCACACAGGAACGAAGAAGCACAGTCAGTTTGAAATGCAGCATAGAGGCTGGACATGGGGCAAAAAAACTGGAGGTTCAGGGAAAAAGAAGACATGATGAGAACTGTCTAAATGGCACAAGCTGCATTGTGAGACAGTGAAGTCCCCATTCCCCATTTGCTTGACTATGCAAGCAAAAAACCTCAGAGTGTCTCTTTACATGTCTCTCTCCATCACTCCCCAAGATTCTAACACACACAATTTTCTATGTCTCTTCCAACCCCATACTGGTCCAGGTGACCAACCTATCCTGCTTGAACTGGTAGAATAACCCTCTAACTGGCATTCCTATGTCACCTGGTAGGCAGAATTTTATCCCCCATCACCTTTGCCCTGATATCACACCTGAGAATAACTTATATTACATGGCAAAAGGACCTTTGCAAATGCAATGAAGGTTATTAATGATAAAATAGGGGAAGGTTATTGACTTTAAAATAGGGAAATTATCCTGGATTTTCTAGGGAAGGCCACAGTTATACATGAATAATGCCTAGAAGCAGAGCTGTTTGCCTGCTGTAGGCACAAGAAAAGAAAATAAGAGAAAGGCAGCAGAGATTAGAAGCATGAGAAGGATTTGACCTGGAGGCATTGAAGATGGGAGAGGCCGTGTGCAAAGATGAGAAGGAAATGAATTCTACCAACAACCCTGCCTGACATGAGAACTTCAGCACCAGTGATACCATGATTTCTAGCTCATGAGATTCATACAGAGAGCCCAGCTGGTCATGCTGTGCCCGGACCTCTGATATATGGGAAATGTGATGTTGTCTCAACTGCTTAATTTATGGAAATTTGTTTCAGCAACAATAGAAAACTAATATATCAAACCTGTTATTCCAAACAGAATGATATTATTTTTTTTCTAAAATACAGATCTGGTCAAGATATACTCATTAATTAGCATCTTACTGCTCACTGAAAACACTCCAGATTCCTGAATATAGCTTTCTTGGTTTTCAGCTCCCATGAACTTCTCCAGCCTCAGTCTCTAACCCATAATTCAGCCTCCTTGGCCTACCTTCATTTACTCATACTGCCAAGCTCCCTTTTGCCGCAGGGCTTTTGCATAAGCTGCCCCCTCTGCCTAGAATGTTCTCCTCTCTCTTCTTCATGTTCTAGTCACTACCAGAAGACTTTCCTGGCCTTTCTGACTAAATCAAGCATAGAAACTATCAGTTCCTGTGGAATTGCATATCTCTCTTTCCAAGCAATTGTCATGGTTACAATGGTTTGTGTGATTGCCTGACAATTATCTGTCTCCTACACTGTGCTGTAAAATCCATAATGTCAGCGAGTGTGTGTGTGTTTTCACCATGGTATCAGTGGCTCTTACTGTGTGTCTAAAACATAATCAGTTCTGAATAACTGAATCAATGAGTCACACTGAATCAACAAACTGGTGCTCCAGGGAAGAACAGATGAGAAAACACCAGCCACCAGTAGACAGTTGAGCCACATGACCACACAGTATTCTACCACTGTAAGATTGCATGATGTTAAGCACTCTGCATCTATGCAAAGTGTGACAACTGTCTTTTAATTTTACATTGCCAAGGGAACCTTGGTTTTTCTAATGAAAAATGCTACCAAAACTAATACATCATTTCATCATAAATATATGTTCCTATCTCACAAATAAATTTAATAAATATTTAATGGGTGATGACCAACAAGAAGACATTGTACTATGGGTCCCAAAGTATATAAACATGGCTTTGTTTCATACCTAATCTATGTGTTGAACTTCACATTTTTTAAAATATACTTTTGCATCATCTCCTCTAATCCTCAGAATAACTTCGTAAAGCACTTATTTTTTATTGTTTACATATTTTTAATTATTTTTTTCAATTCAGTACAGATCAAATTAAAGATTCACTGCTCAGAGGTTAACTGACGGTTTAAGTTTGAAAACTTGAAAGTGATAGCACTCGATACCAGGACTTCCTGCTCATGTCCAGTTTTTAACAGCACAGATTTTCCAGATAGGCACTAAGCATTCCAGTTCCCCCTCCCCATTCTTGCTCCCTGATGCCCTGCCTTGTGCCTCACAGTGGTCTGGGCAACCAACACCCATACCTGGTGTAATTTGTTTAAGTCTGCCACTGCTCATCCCAAAGATGAGACCATGAACCACTGTGGGCAGTCAATAATGCCTGTCAAATGGACTGTCTGTGTTACTCTCACACCCCATGTAAACAATTATTTAAGCTTTAAGCTCCTCAGTTTCCAGAATATAAGTTTCTACATAAGAAGTATTCTATTTATTATTTTTGGATTGGCTTTAGAGTATGCCTCTTTTTAAGTGGTTAATAGCTAGAGGGGAAAGTCTTGTGAAATTCTGAGAGATGTAATGTTTTCTATGAATTTATATGAAGATAGCACAGATTAACGTGGAGTGGGTCTCACCCAGAATGACTGAGATGTGGCCAGCACATCAAGATGAGCTCAAAGATAAACTCTATGTAATTGGAGTGGGTACACTATTCTAATGATTCTGAATGCACAAGAAAATCCCAAACACGTTCCAAAAGCTGTTTCAAATTATTGTTTCTGGAATGAGGGCATAGTCTCACATTATAATTACTTTAAAGGAAATTATTTCACTTGGATTCCTCTGCTATGTTCTGTTTTTAAAAGAAACCTAAGAGTGGAATTAACAAGTCAAAGGGCACAAACATCCTCTTTATGTTTCATTTTTTCCTGACTATTGCATTAATGCATGTTTCTGTAGAAAATAAAGAAAGTACATAAGAGTGCCCAGAGGGAAAGAAAAAAATTTACTTATAATGATCATTATTTTATCCTGAGGCAAATAATGTTAATGTCCTGAAACTTTCATCTCCATAATATTCTTGTTTATTTTGCTTAGTTGAGATGAAGTCTAGATTTTTCTCCTTAACATTATGTATTTTTCACCAGTAAAGCCTTTGTTTCAATGCTTTTAATTAAAGATACTACTTTTCTGCATTACAATTTGAAGATTTTCCCAACTGATGTAACCACTGTTAAAATTTGGTATGTCCTTCCTTACTCATTCCTTTGCTAAACCAACAAATACAGCATATATACAAATACCATGGTCATTATTGTTGTTTTTGCAAAAATAGAATGGTACACATAACTAACTTTTATAACAATGTATTATTACATTTTCTGAATTCTCCCCATATAGATCTACCTCATTCTATCAAATAACTGCATAATATTCCATAGAATGGAAGGACAAAAATTTACCATCTCCTATTGATGGGCATTCAGGATTTTAAAAATTTTTTTCTTGTTACAAGAAACAAAACAATAAAAATAAAAGTGTATATATGTGTGTATATATATTGTATATTCACATGTACACACATGTATATGTTATATACAAGTTATGTATTATATATCATATATACATGTATTATATATGCATATATAGCATATGTATCTATTATAAGAGTGTATGTATATGTATTTAAATAATGAAGCTTTTATTTTTAGAAACTATTTCTTTGCTAACTATCAAATATAATTGGGTCCCTTTCATTGTTCTCCATGAGAGTAGGACCATATTTTCTGGTTCCTTACTCTTTTTCCTAAATAGAGCAGAGCATGGCATATATAATGTTTAAGTCAAATAAATGCATGCTAAATTGAACTGAACAGGGACATTACTGTTGGGGCCCTGAATTTAAGCAGCCAATGTGTAACCTGTGCTATATGAGGTTCAGGTAGGACACCAGAGCCAGGGCATAACTAAGACGTTCAGGAACCCACTGCCTGCATCCAGCTTGACTAACATGGACAGTGTGCATGGGAACTCAATCTCCTTCCATTTCCTTTTTTCTTTTTTAAACAATTTTTATTGTATTTTTCCCATTACCATTTAGCCCTGTTATACCTTTCTTCATCTTTTATTTTTTTATTTTTAAGTATTTTTATTGATTATGTTATGACAGTTTTCCTAATTTTTCCCCCTTCATCCCCTTTCCACCCTGCCCCACAACCCTCCAGCTTTCCCCTCAGCCTTAGTTCATGTCCATGGGTTGTACATATATGTTCTTTGAGTCCTCTATTTCCTATATCATTTCTTATCTCTCCCTATCTATTTTATGCCTACTGATTATGCTTCTTCTTCCTTGTAGCTTTCCCTCCATTCCTCCCTTCCTGGTCCCCACTGAACTCCCTCTGTGTGATGTCCACTTCTCTGGTTCTGTTCCTGTTCTGGTTGTTTGCTTAGTTTTTGTTTTCATTGTTTTTCTTTTCTTTTAGGTTCATTTGTTGATAATTATGAGCTTGTTGTCATTTTATTATTCATATTTTTGTCTTTTTTTCTTTGATAAGTCCCTTTAACATTTCATATAATAAGGGCTTGGTGATGATGAACTCCTTGAACTTGACCTTATCTGAGAAGCACTTTATCTGTTCTTCCATTCTAAATGATAGCTTTGCTGGATAGAGTAATCTTGGATGTAGGTCCTTGCCTTTCATGACTTTAAATACTTCTTTCCAGCCCCTTCTTGGCTGCAAGGTCTCTCTTGAGAAATCAGCTGATGTCTAATGGGAACTCCTTTGTAGGCAACTGTCTCCTCATCTCTTGCTGCTTTTAGGATTTTCCCTTTGTCTTTAATCTTGGGTAGCTTAATGATGATGTGTCTTGGTGTATTCCTCTTTGAGTCCAACTTCTTTGGGACTCTCTGGGATTCCTAGAAGTCTATTTCCTTTGCCAAATTGGGGAAGTTTTCCTTTGTTATTTGTTCAAATAAGTTTTCAATTTCTTGCTGCTGTTCTCCTCCTTCTGGCACCTCTATAATTGGGATATTGGAATGTTTCAGGTTGTCCCAGAGAATCCTGAGCCTCTCTTCATTTTTTTGATTCTTGTTTCTTCATTCTGATCCAGTTGGATGTTTATTTCTTCCTTTTGTTCCAAATCATTGCTTTGAATCCTTGTTTCCTTCTTGTCACTGTTGGTTCCCTGAATATTTTGCCTTATTTCATTTTGGGTATCTTTCACTTGTTCTTTCATTTTTCAACCAAGTTCAATCAGTTCTGTGAGCACTTTGATTACCAGGGCTTTAAATTCTCCATCAGATAGGTTGGCAATCTCTTCATCACTTAGTCTCTTTCTGAGATTTTGCTGTGTTCTTTCATTTGGGCCATATTTCTTTGTCTTGGGGCAGCTGATCCCATTTCCTTTTTTCTTTATTTATAAACTGATTAAATGGCATGCTTCTCATGTTGCCTAGACATGTATTCTATCTTAATATGTATTTTTATTCTTAGCAGATGCTTGACAGTAATGTAATAATAAGTACTTTTAGTATCAAAGTAATATATTACAATTATGTTTGCCATTATGAGAGTATTAATTGACATCTCTTTATAGTTTATTTCACATGGAGAGGATGAAATGATTATTAAATTAAACTCCTCCCAGTCACTGACTGAGCTTTAGAGTATTCAAAGTCTATGTGAGAATTAGCTGTGTTAGTCCACTGTCACCCTGAAAACTAAATGGCACCATCAGAGGGGTGGTGAAGGAAGGCAATGTGGGTGAGTCAGCAGAACCAATCTCTGAGCAGGAAACAAGAGGCCCCTGCAGTAAGGCCAACCACTTCTTCAAAGTCGAAGGTGAAGGATACTCAATAACTAACTCCTTTCCCTTCCTCACTTGAGTTCCAAATAAATTAAGGCATAGAGAAGTTAGATGGATGGAAGCTACACAGAACAGTCATTACTGAAAAAGATGTTATCAGAGGATGTTATTTAACACATCCATGGGCAAGTAGGCATCTCAATAGAGCAGGCTCCCCCACTCTGGAATTAGGGGCTCCCTCTTTCTGCTACAAGGGGTAGAGGGCCCTGGCATCTCCCTCTTTAGGAGCAGACCAGTCTCTGCAACACAAACAGCAGAGGACGAGCCCTCACTGCCTACTGTCAGCTCACATCTAACAGAGAACAGCAGGGCAGGCTGTCCAGCCTCACCAGTCAGGTAAGGCATGCTCCCTCCCTGAGTGGAACTGCTTCCACATGGAAGAAATGTCAAGAATGAGACAGATGAGACCCCATCCCATCCCAGGCTGCTCACTACTGAAAAACACATTTGTTTTTTTACTTATGCACATGTTGCTGCCTTTTACAGGGATTTGGGTTTTGAGACAGCAGACAACCTGTGTGTCCACTGGCTGCCTCCACATAGGATGCACACCCATGTGAGCACAAACAGTCTGCTGAAGCATGGGTGAGGACATTTCTGGAAATATTGAACTAGAAGAGACCTTCACTGTAAAATTATGTCTGGGGTCTAAATGTTAAATTCTTAACCGCTGCACAGTACATTTTGAAATATAACCTCTTGGTTGATTTTGAAAATAGCAGATGGAAATTAAACTAGTCCATGATTCCATACACACTTTAAAATTTTCACCATGTGACACATTTTTCCTGCTGGCATCCCTGTATTCTTTTTTTAAAAATAATAAATTTATTCAAAGCATTTGCTAAATACTTTTAATAACATTTGATTATCAGCAACGATCCAAATCTTATTTAAAAAGTATTATCAACCTCATTTTATAAATGAGAAAATAAAAGTTGAGGTAGATAATTTGTTCAAGGTGCTACATAGATAGAAAAGGAAAATTGTATTTGAACGCAAAAAGCCTTCCCAACTCACATAGGCTGTCTCAATCTGAGCTACTTACAAAGGTGTCTGTCATACTACATAAAAGTTACTTGTGGCTGGAACCATAGCTTCTCTATATTCAATTCTTTATCTATCCATAGCAAAGAACACATAGTAAATATTTAAGTTCAGGTAAATACACTTATAAAATTCTACATATGGAAATGCATAGAAATATTCCAGTTTGAATCTGTCATTTTATAATTTAGGAGATTAAGGCCCCAAGAAGATCTCCAAGTTTACACAGTGACGGGAGTGCCAGAATCCAAACAGAAATACAGCTCCTCGGATGTGGCCTTTTAGCTTTTCCTGCTGCCATTTCCTTATCACCTAGGGAGCCCTGGAGTGACAAGTGGCTTGTCATGGATTCTAGCGCTTTAGCAACAGGAAGAGCCAGATGCTGCTTGTTCTGGAATACATGACCTGAGGGAACAAAGGTCATGTTTGTGTCACAGAGTTGGAAAGACTTACAGGAAAGAAAACAACAATGAAACTTCACATTAATTTATGGAAGAAGTAGCAGTAGACACGTGGACTCTGGGGCAACATGGCCTGGCATAGAGTATGTAGAGGTAATCTGCTGCTTATTAGCTAGCTATGTATCTTAGACAAGTTACTTGGCCTGTATGTGCCTCAGTTTCTTCTGTAAAATGGGAATGCAGTATCTCACACTGTCTTTGTGAGAATTAGAGGAGTCACCTACATAAAACACAATGAGTAAACGCTGTTTATATTGGTTGTTATTTGAACACTTTCTACTTTCTAACAACTACGCTAAATGTTTAAAAACCATGAGCTTTATTCATCTTATTATTAAATATTAACTAAGATAAGCTGTTGCTACATTCTACAAATGAGACAGACAAAAAAGAATAAGCAACTTGTCCAATTTCTAGTACCTAGCAGTAGAGGAATGTAAATCTGGGGACATTCTCCCCGGGCCCATGCTGCTAAGCACCATGCAGGGGGTTAAATCCCATGATCAGCTGTGTCCTACAAAAAAGAAAAACTGCTTTGGGGTACCTATTGTAGCAGGTACAGACTCTCTAGCCAGGATCAGGAACTGGGCGTGCAGCAGACCCCTAATTCAGAAAAGTCTAGAAAGCTCAGATACTGCTCTGAAATTCTAAAAGTTTGGACTTATAGTAAGTTGGATCTCAAATGAGAACCAACCTAACCTCCTTTGAATTAAATAATGTTAAAATAACTGACGTCAGGCCAACTCTGGAGACTTCTGTTGAAAAGTCATATCACCCAGGTGTCTCCCAGTCAAGAGTACATGCAGATGCATACAAAAGCTTGTATGAAACAGACAACCAGGGTCAGAAGCACACCTCTATTTATCCAGGAGTCTTCTAGAAAGAAAGGACCATGGACCTTTCTCTTAACTGCCAAATGGCCACTGAAATCACCTGTTCTGTCTCTGAGAAAATGTCACACATTGTATGTAAAGTTAAATCTCCAGGAAACAATCATTTGTGTCAGCATTTGCCATGTAGATAAAGTTCCTGGGGAAATGTGTTGAGAATCAGCCTATCAAGGCAAGTTTCTCATTGGGTTTGTTATATACTCATCATGGGGCTAAATAAAGTTGGAAGTTTCCTACCACATGTTTGAGGGAAAATTAAAGCTCTTAATGGGCATGACTACATGTTGGCAAATATGATGTTATAGTAATGACTTCCCTAACTCCACTTGCTGACATTTTCAGGTATTTTGTTAGTAATAAAGTAAAAGTCAGTGTGTTAGAAAAGCAAGTAATTACTTCTGAAGAGTAACATTAAATCAGATAAAATGAAACAAGGTTTCTCTCTCTGTTCTCCCATCTGAAATAGATTGCTGGCTGGTGTCCCTCATAGTCATTAGAAACTCCTCTGGCTGCAAAGTTACCATGTAAATTTTGTTTTATTGCACGAAGAAGACATAAAGAGCGAGTCCAGCTACAACCCAAAAGGGATAATTAAATTTTAACTTGCTAGATAAGTCACAGTTACTTTTATATTCTTGAGATTTGTCTTTTTAAATGTTTCTTGTTTCTATTTTTGCCAATATTTGAGGTCTATTTTTTATCCTTTTTAGGAGCATATATCTTAAGTTGTTAAATTCCTAACTTTTCTTATCAGTACAAATGATTCACTGACCTAATCTGTCAAGAGAACACTGGGTTTAATTGCTAGTAAAAACATACAGTAAATGCACAATTCTAAGATGTATGACAAAGACATCATGCATAATAGAACCTGATTCTGAACTTCAGTGGCAACATCACAGTCTATCAACATCCATATAATGATTAGAGCTGGAAAGGATCAGCAGCTCTTAATACTTAAGCAGAATGTCATAAGTTAAGTAACAGGTTTAGAAACCTAGGTGAGATGGACTAATTTCAGGTCCGGTACTAACTTGCTCTGAGGCCCTAGGAAAGATGCTTATCTATGGCTTATCTTTTCCTACGTGTGAAATAAGGAGACAAAAAGGAGTATAAGACTGTTAAATAGGCATGAAATGCAAAGTGAGTGCTACCATAAATAAGTAGTTATTTGTACATTATCATATTGACCATAAAGCAGGTCATTAGTACTTAGGATTTTTAAGACAATTCACTAGGCATGGGTTGAAACACAAAGATATAGGAAATGTGGAGTTGGCTCCCGAAGTCCACAGCCCACCTGGAGAGATGGGATACACATACTAAAATCTGTTGATTACTTCACTGACCATCAACCAACATACAATCATCTAATATAATTGCTCTCTTCTTCATTTTGAGACAGTGATGTCATTTCCATTTTATGTTAACAACACTATAAATGAAACAACACAAAAACATGTATTTTTAAATTCCCTATGATGTTGTGTTCTCCAACTTGCTGACACCAACTGTGTGACCTACAATTCAATTCAATTCTGATGCTAACTGGAGTTAGGATCAGATCCCACAAGTTAAAGGGCAAGGTCATGAAAGACTGCCCTGACATCATATGCCAGCTGCAAGTGGCATCCCCAGGCTTCATGTACTTCTGTCTGTCCTGGCTACAAATTCAGAGGCTCTCAGGACCATCTTTCAGATTCATTAATTCACTAGAATGACTCACACAACTCAGGAAAGTGCTATACTTATAGTTACTGTTTGATGTAAAGGACACAAAGGAGCCACATGAGTATGTCCATAATGTGAGATCTGGAAGAGGGCTGAGTGCAGGAGCTTCTATCCTTGTGGAGTCAGGTGTACCACCTGCCCCATACACTGACATGTTCACCAACCAGAAAGCTCCCCACGCCTTGATGTCCTGGGTTATTGGGGTTTCATTAAGTAGGCACAGTTGATTAAATCATCGGTCCCATGATTGAACTCAATCTCTAACCCCCTTCTCTGCTCTAGATGCCAGGGAGTGGGGCTGAAAGCTCCAACTTTCTATTCACACTGTTGGTTGGCTCCTTTCCATATCAAATTAGCATAAACTCAGATGTGGCCCAAACTCATTTTTTATGAATATCATAAGACACTGCTATCACTCAAGAAATCCCAAGGGTGTTTGAAGGTCTGTGCCAGGAACTAGGGACAGTTTAGGAGCAGTACCATGTGAGCGATATGGACTGCAGGCATTACAAAAGCCCACAGGAGGAGATACCATTCCAATGGGGAGCCAGGACCATCAAGGTCAACTTCATGAACCTGGTGAGGTATGACTTAGGCATTAAAGTATGGCTGGTATTTGAAGGATAGAGATGAGAAAGGAGAACTTGAGTTAGAAAATGACAGTGAAATACAAAATTAAGAAAGTAAGAAGGATAATGAAGCAATGAAGAACAAACCATTTTGATCAAAGGAGGAGATTCTGAGTGGGGTATAGTAAAAGATAAGGCAAGTAATAATCACTCTCAATTGCCTAAGTCTCCTTTAATTAAAAAGTCCAATCATGTGTTTTCAGAAAAAAATTTGAATTAACATGGACAAAGAAAACTACTTCCACATTGCCTATCATTGGTTTCAAAATGTTGTAATCAAATATTTTGTTAAAAAACAAAACAAAAAACCTTTAAAATGGTACTGGAGTTGGTTAGATACTGAAAAGTTTGTGAACATGTGATCTGGACAAAGTATGTCAAAGGAATATAGACAATATTTTAAATTGCTGTTACTGGCTGTATATACCAAAATAATCTTCCT
Source organism: Phyllostomus hastatus (assembly GCF_019186645.2). NCBI lineage: Eukaryota > Metazoa > Chordata > Mammalia > Chiroptera > Phyllostomidae > Phyllostomus > Phyllostomus hastatus. The sequence goes on along the minus strand of NW_025333932.1, from coordinate 9,815,896 downwards.
TGGGTTCAGCTGTCCTCTTGCATATATAAACAAAACAGCTTCTACACTTTGTTTCTTTTCTAGCTAAGAGAAATTAGGCCGCCATGGCTTCAGACAGCTGCCCGCATGGCCCCAACTGCTGCCACAGGAGCACTAGGCTCTGGAGATCATTACCAATGCCACCATCTGGCTCTGCTTGCTTTCTTTCAAATAGAGTTTAATTTGCCTCTGATTTTCCAGAAACAGGAAATACCACATGCATTTTAGTAGAATGTTGGATTAAATATTTCTTAAACCAACTGCTGTTTTTACAAGACATTTTGGAGTGGTGGTTTACTTGATGGCTTTTGCCTCCAGGAATTCTTTTATGTGAGTTGCTGTGAAATTGCCAAGGTCCCCTGCTTTCCCAGGATTGTGTTTTTATGCCTCTCCCAAAGACTATGTTTGAGATCCATGGAGCATCTGACCACCAACTGCATAAGTAACATCTCAAATGCTAGGAGTTTTTGCTGCCTGTTCAGATCAGTAGGTTTGGCCACTGCCACGTAGGTAGAAACTTATGTTGTTGCCAGCCCTCCCTAGGGTTGGTCATCGTTCCTCTCTAGAAAGTGTTCTCTTTTGGGCGAGTAGAGAAGGAAAGAGAGTTCACCAGAAACTGAATGCTTCTTTTTCATGGGGAAGTAGGAATAGTTTAATGGCTGACTCTTTCAGAGATATAATAGTTACTACTATGATCCCCACTTTCCAGGTAAGGAACCTTATGCAGACTGAGGAAGAATACATGAAAAAAAAATGCCTATTCCTCCATTTCTAAATGGGCTTGTTCACAGAGAAAGCCACAGCACTCTGAATTTCCTCTGCCTGTCTCTTGTTCTCTGTAACAAGAGATGACTTCTCCTTTAGGGAAAGAGAAGGACTCCTCTGCCTGTCTTTTGTTCTCTGTAACAAGAGATGACTTCTCCTTTAGGGAAAGAGAAGGACTGAGAGCAAAAAACTCTATTTGCTGAAAAAGTGCCGAGAAGGTGGGAATGGAGGAAGAAGATGTATGTACAATGGGCAAGAAATGGCAGGACTGCTTTAGAGACTAGAACCTTTCACATCTTTCTAACTTTGACACTATGCAATCAGTTTCTCTTAGAAGTGAAACTCTCATTAACTTTATACATCTTCCTCTCTTGATCCTGAATTTTGGTTTGTTAGCTGGTAAATTATTTATGACAAATGAAACACACAGTTTTCTTAGATGTTTACTTAAAATTTTAGTTTGTAAGAATCACATTACCTGGGAATGATAAAGGCAGAAGAATTCAAAACTGAACCTATGTAATCTCTGTCCACAGTAAGAGCATGCACAGCAGTTGCACAACTGCATCATGAGTGATGATGTCAGGGTACAAATGTAAGGGATGTGTAAGGTCATGATGACAAAGGAGAATAGGCATATCCATTCTTCAGTATGCAATGCAAAGACATTTCCTTCAGGCACTCTTTGTTTTCACTTTTATAAGTACTGTCTGTCTGTCTTCCCACCATAATTTCTTTCTCCCAGGAGAAAGATCTGGAAGTGTTAAATTGTAAGCCCGGCCTTTCCTCTGCAGTACAGTGTGAAGCCACAGAGTAACATTAGCAGGCTTTGTCTTGCTCTCCTTTGAAAGCCTTTTCTACATGATCCCCCACTCCCAGAGGACCCCTAAAGTCATTCTTAACTCTTCTGTTGGGAAAGGAAACCACTCTCTTAAAAACTACACTGAGTCATTGCTTGCACGACAATGATCAAATGAACATCGGGAGACATCTAGCTGCAGATTTTAACTCTAGGAAAGAAAAAAACCCTATCCTAACAGCTTGCATTTATTAGGAATTTACTATGTGCTTGAAGCTACTATCAATCCATGTTAGGTAATTAAAATGCCAGTCTGTGATTCCTGAACAGACGGAGATGCTGGGAGCCAAGCCACCATTCTTAGTGGTTCCCACCATGCACGTGGCCTCTCCATCAGCGCTGCCTTCTGCTAGTGGACAACTTGGCTGGAAGAAAGGGGTAGATAATCCATAGAGATTAACAATGAATGTACATTTCTGTGGAAGTTTTTAAAAGCATTTTTCTATTTATAAGGGGTTTATAATCTGCATTAATCTCTGATGATTCTTTCCTATAGATTAGGTCAGACATAGGGCCCTTAACACTTTAAGTACAGGCAAGCGCTAAGCCACAGGCACAGTTTTAACTGCTGTTTCTCATCTTGGTCATAAGTCCGTATTTCTCCTAATCTTCTCTCAGAGGTTACTAATACCCAGTCTTCACCAGCCTCTGCTCCTTGGTCAGTCTTCCTCTTTAGGCCTTAAATTCCATCTTTTCTACCCCAAACTTACTCTTGCCAATAGGCTGGAATCCTCCTCAGCACCTATTTCCTTGCAGGCTTGGAGTTACAGTAAACACTGTATTAACTTACTTGTGGGTTTCTAAAAATATTTTGGAGCTAGCTTGAAAATCCAGGTCATTTATTATATTGACTGCTCTAAGTTCTAAATGAATTATTTAGAACAATTTAGAAGTAAACATTTAAAAGTCAGGTAATTTGTAGGTGTCCTATGCTAGGGTAATAGGAACTAGGCTTTCCAATAGTGTTCAAAAGTTTCCCAGGAGAAAAAGACAGAAGGTCAATCTCCCTATCCTCCCTCCCAGCCCCACCTCACATCCCACCATGGATTTGGTTATGATGCTGCCAGTGAAGTTACTGGCAGCTGCAAGTGTTCAAATAAGGTGAACTTTATAACATGCCACACCCAAAACCAAGCACAACTTGTACTAATTTTTAGGGCAACCTTATTTTCTCCCTGGTGAAATCAAATTCTATGTTCCCACTTCTGTCTTGGCCTTGCCAATCTCCTTGGGCACCCACAGTTATCTTATGTGAGTTATAACTATAAGGAAAGCAAAAGTCGGAGGATTTTCATGTCAAAGAATCTTTTTGGGTGAAATGGATGAAGAAATGTAATTAATAAATAAGGAGAATTTGGAGGCTAAAACTTCTCCATTCAGTGATAAGCCTGCTACATTCAGCAGAAAGAATTTAATTAAAATCTCTTCGAAGTACAGCTTCCTGAACGAGCAGAGAATAGGTTCAATGGAGTCACTAGCATCTGTATAACTGACATTCTCACTCTGGGACCTTCAGAAGCACTGAATAAAGAAATTCTCAGCCAAAGAGCAGGTTTTGCTGACCCACAAGCAATACAGACCTCAGAGGTAAAAACAATGTAGCTGCTATTCCTGCCAGACAATATAATGGCTAATGAGAAACAAATTCTAAATCAAACCCAGTCAATATTGACAAAGTCATTATCAATTCAATAATACACATTTCATGTGTTTAATGCAAATAATAGTGGCTTGAAATACAATGGCAGTGGGATATACTAATTCACTTTTTGTATAATTCAATACTGGATCTCTTAAGGTCAATATGCAAATGAGTTCATATACTGTACAGATAAATAGTCTCAATGGAGTTTCTAACACCTATGCAAACAAGCTCAATTTTTCTTCCAAAAGTCCCAACAGATATATTACTATTGTTTTAATTTTTTTCTTATTAAAACTAATGAAATTCCACAACCTGCTCCCTCATCTACAGAGATTCTTTTAATTTAGTCATTCATTCATTTATTTTTTTATTTCATAATCACATGGAAGAGCAGCTCTAATGGGAAAGTTACCCTGGACATAACGGTAAACATGGGTAGGGCACAGTTTGTTGTACAACATTCCCAGACAAACCTGTTGATTAGGAGATTGAATAGAAACATCACACACTTTCTTCTAAAACTTTACTCAGATTGGGGATATAGTCCATAGTATTTACTGCACACACAAGAATTGTTTCTCACATTCTGCTTCTGCATCAAGGGGAAGCTTTGAAGTATATTTGGTTCTAATTTACTAATGGCAAACCTTGCTATGGAAAGTTCAGAAAAGTGCCCTGGCTGGTGTGGCTCAGTGGACTGAGTGCTGACCTGTGAACAAAAGGGTCATTAGTTCGATTCCCAGTCAGCACACATGCCTGGGTTGCAGGCCAGGTGCCTAGTAGGGGGTGTGTGAGAGGCAACCACACATTGATGTTTCTTTTCCTCTCTCCCTTCTCCTCTGTCTAAAATAAATAAATAAAATTGTTTTTAAAAAAGTACAAAAATTTAAAAAAAAGAAAAGTTCAGAAAAGTGAAACAGTCTCCAGCATGTCATTTGAGGAAAGGAAAGCAGAGGAAAAGGACAGAGGCCGGAGATTTTTATCTGGATTTTTGCCTAAGTCACTTGGTTTCTCTGGGCCAGGATCAAATGAGGATGGTGATTAATTACATTTGACACTAGAAAATGTGACTGCTGCTCTCTGAACCTCTCTGTGAAGCTTGCAGTAGGAAGTCCTAGGACTGGGACACTCTTAGAATGACATTTTGCCCATCAATTCATGGAGTTGCGAAACTGGGTTGAAGACACAAAATGCATTTCCTCCCTACAAAAATGAAAGCATTTCTCACTCAAAATATAGGCAGAGCCTTTAAGGATGTGAATAATAGACACAGAAACCATTTTATTTGTAAGATCTAAGTCACTGTTTTCCTTACTTACAGAAGCCTCACCCAACATCCAGATCTGTACTCCTGTTCAAGTTCCACTGTCCTTGCAAGTCGACTAATGTCCACAGCATTCTTTTTCTGTAAAAATCTGTAAAATGGGCATAGTAGCTTTTTAATCCAATTTACAAGACTACTGTGAGATTTCACTGAAGTAATGTATGTGATGTGCCATACATTCAAAAGATCCTAGACACCTGAGTTTTTTACCCTGTGCTAAGAGGAGAAGGCCCAGCCTGGTCCCTGGATCATCTTCTCCAAGGCGCCTTTCTAGGATCTAGGTTGAGTCCAAGTTTTGTTTCTTCTTACATACCCTTCTCTCTGTATTGCACATTGTCCAACAGGCTGACAGCCTTGCTCTATCACTCTCCTCCTAATCAGCCTTCTTCCCTAGCCAACTTTAAGCTCCCTTTAATGATATGAGTAATGAATAGATGTATGTTTAATATAATTTATATATTTTCTACTAAGTAATGTATAGTAATTGTAGAAAATTTTGACTAGCCAGATAAAGCACCCATTGGACATGGACCTGGTCAAATGCCCTTAGTTCTACACCTGGTTTGGTTCTTCTCACTGCAAAACTCTATTCTCAAGTCCAGGAGGCTGATCTCATACCCTGAAGTTTGGTCCAAAAAACACCCATATCAAACTCACCTAGAATGGAATTCCAGAGCCCCACCTTTGCCCAGAGTCTGAACCACAACCACGGTGTGTAGGGCCTGGGCATGTGCTCTGCATTTTTAAAAAGTTACTCAGGTGATCTTCAATAGACCAGTGTTTCAGAGTTCTGTTCCAGATTCCAGACCACACCTCAGAAGCAAGGATGGGGTGATCCTGAGCTGCAGTGCTGACATCATCCGAGAGCACGTTAGAGATGAAGATTCCCCCCTTACACCCAGATCTACTGGACCAGAACCTGCAATTTAAGAAAATCCTTAGAAGATTCTGTCACATATTAAGGTTTCAAATGTTCTGTTGTATTACCTGGGAAGCTTTACATTCTACTGACACCTGGGCCCCACCCAAAGATTCTAAGGGTGTGGCCAAGGCAAAGGGCTCTTTCAAGCTTCTGAAGTTGTAATGACCAGCCAAGATAGACAACCATTGTCCTCTGAATTCCAGCTTTTTTCGACTTTAAATAATTTTAAATTTTCAATTACAGTTGACATAAAGTATTATATTAGTTTCGGATGTACAACCCAGTGATTAGACATTATATAACTTACTAAGTGATCACCACAATAAATCTAGTACCAATCTGACACCATACATAGTTACTACAATATTACTGACTACATTATCTGTGCTGCACTTTACATCCTGCAACTATTTTGTAACTACCAATTTGTATTTATTTTTTTAAAACAAATTTTTATTAATGTTCGACTACAGTTGTCTCCATCCCACCACCACTCCCCCCTCTACCCATCCCCACCTCCCACCCTCAATCCCACCCCCAATCCCACCCTCCTTTGGCTTTGTCCATGGGTCTTTTATAAATGTTCATTTACTACCCAATTTGTATTTTTTAATCCCATCACCCTTTTCACCAGTTCCTAAATTCCAGCTTCTTAAGGTTAAGCTATAACTTGAGTTACATTGACTTTTATGGGCTTGCCCAGGCCCTAAGGACCAATTAAACAGTGCTGTTTAAGGGACAGTAGGCTCCGGGGACAAACGAATTTCAACCCCCACAGTTTTAAGCTAATCAAATTCAAGTCGGGAAACTTTCGGTACCAGTAGCAAGCAAGTAGGGGACGACACTGGGTGCGCTTCAGCGCCCCTCAACCAGAGCCTAGCCCTTGTCCCTCCCCTTCTCCTCCCCCTCTCCAAACCGCCCCGCCCCTCCCGGCTCGCCCCGCCCCCCTGGTGACGCGCCGTAGCGGCCGGCTCCTGCGCACTCTCACCCGCGCCTCCCAGCCTCTGCTCCACGACACTGTCATTCTCCGCTGCGCCCCGATCGGTGCAGACTGCAGTTCCCTCCCTCCTTTCGTCCTCCCCGGCGGGCCTGCGAGCTCAAGATGTGACCGAGCCTAAGAGTGGGCTGGCGGCTCTGCGGCAGCAGTTCCTCGGCTTCTGTCTGGCCGCGTTCCCTGCGCAACTGCGATTCCCTCGGAGCGGGAGACGGAGACACGCACCAGGGACTCGGAGCGCGCCCTCCGGGCCGGTGCATCCGCAGCAGCTCCCGCATCTGCAGCCACCAGGGCCCCGCAGAGCTGAGAAGGCTAGAGCAGAGAGGAGCCACTGGCCTCGCGCAGCTTAGCGCGATCCCCCAAGAAGGCGCCTGTCTGCTGCGTCCCAGCTAGTTGACTGCAGTTTCTGAAGTTGGAGGCAGCCGTGAGGAGGAGAGGTTGGTTTTTATCATCTTCGTGTCTTGGGAAGCTGGGGTGGCACCTCTTGTTAGCTGGGCACCAGCTTGGGGAGGTCAAGGTGCCAGACGCGGACACGCACGCGGGAGAGGCCGCGGTCCAGCGGGCTGGCTCCAGCCTCGGCGGATGTGCCAGCTGGAAACGTGCAGTGCGAGGACAGGTGCTCCCAGGGCACTGCGCCCGCTGCCTATGACACATTCCGCTCGTCTCCACTGTGCGTACGAGGGAAGGGGGCAGAAGGTGCAGTGTCTGATCACCTCTGTCCTAATTCATTGGAGGAGCGCCTCCTGTAATATTCCTGGGGGCCATAGATCTTTGGGGTAGGAGCTAAGCCTCCAGGTTTCCCGCGCATCTCACTTCAGTCTTCCCTTAGGCAGAAGTTGACAACGTCTCCATGATTGAACTTACCCAGTCCTTTGGTGGGGCGGGGTTGGGGGGCAATTTATATGTCAACCCAGCGTTTTGTACAATAAGGCGAAAGCAAGAGAAATCCGACCTGTGTATGTGATTTCATACACTTGAAGAATGTGGGCAAGTCTCAAAGAAATAGATATGGATGACACTTGAGTTTTCACCCTGACCTGCGCCTCTTATGTAAGGTCTGGATAACTCTGTCTCTGCAATGGCTGCAGCTGTGACTCCCCATACTATTTGTTTAAGGTCCAATTTGAACAGAAGTTAATGAAAATGCTGACATAATATCCCGGCCTGCGGTCTGAAACAGAGAGCACTCTTCAGATTGGAGTGTCTTCTCCTAATAGGGAGCATGCGAAGAAAAAACCAGTATATTTTTCAAGGCAGTTCCAGGAATTAGACACACAAGTCATGTTTTAAAATAGCATGCATTGTGCAGAGAGCTTGCAGAAGATCCCTTTGAACATATCCCCTTTGTTTTAGAAAAAATGGAAATTGGTCATGCCAGACAATTGTTGAGTCTGAAAGTTAAGTGCACTGATGGGTTTAATTGTCTTAATAAACAAAGAGCATGATTTATAGATAGCTTCCCTATTTTGAAGAATAGAAATTTTTAATCTTTCTTTTTCATCTCTCCCCTAGAGATTCCTTTTGAGCAGACCAGTTGATCATCATCATTGATGTTTAATATTTAAGTTAATTAAATTTGTAAAAGGATTCTTTGAAATACCGTATAGTACTGTGGTGACTAAGACAGTGAATATTAGAAATAAAGAGACTATTCAGATTACTTAATATAGAAGTCATTCATTTAACCAAATATAACATTAAGATTCTATCTATCTATATAAAATTTGGATTTGTAATAATTGTTCAAATAAAAACTCATGGGTACATTTTAATGTAAGACTTATTTAAGTAATCTTTTGGAGGGGAAAAAGCACATTTATTTATAGTATTCCAGGATATAGAACAAGATGAGCCAGTTATAGGAACCTCATTTAAAAACATATTATAGTTTTTTAAAGAATTCTTAGAATACATAAAATATTATTTCAAAGGTTGAAAAGTTAGTCTAGTCAACACATTGTGTTCGGAGAGTATCCATGGCTTATCTCTGAAAGAGATTACATCCAGGCTTGGGATCTCAAGCAGGCCAACCCCCACCCCCCCACACCCCCCCCACCCCCCACCCCCCCGCCAGCCCCAAGCATTGCTACATTGTTGTTAGGAAAACAGACTAAGGAGGTGGAATGATGGCCCTGTTACCATCTGTTTGAATCTAGGTAAGTACCTAAACTCTGTGCCTCAGTGTCATCATCTGTGAAATGGAAATGACAGCAGCCTCTCCCTCATTGGATTGTGCTGAGGATTAAATGAGTTCATAGTGTGAAGCTATTGAACCAGTGTCTGGCATATGAAACTGGGTAAAATGATCATTGTTAGGGGAGGAAATGGACAGTCTGGATGACAGTGAATGACTGCTGATGGAGGTGAACAGAATCAGTGCACAGGTACAATAGGGGATGGAGTACACGCATTTCCTAGGTACCTTCCAGGGATGCAGACACTGGGTAGTGTCTGACTTCCTACTTCCTGCAGTTCCTCATTGGAGATGGGGAAACTGAAACCCAGCAAGATCAAACAGTAGAAATCAGATTTGGGATCTTAACCCGTGTCTGTTGTTTCAAACCCTGTTCTATTAAACCCTGCTGCCTCAACTTGCCCAGTGATGTCTCCATCTCTCCTCTTCTCATCCTCATTAGAGCATAATGAAATAAGTGCAATATTACCTTCAATTTACAGATGAGAATGTTGAGGTTACATATTAAAGTGCTAACAGCACTCACATCATTCTCTGTGATGGGGTGTTATTGCTATTATCATAATTAATATTTAATAACTCACCCACCATTGCAGGTGGGTGAGGCCCCATCAGGTACAGGAGTGCTCTCCTTCAGTTTGAATTCTCTCCGTGGCTTTTTACTTCCTTACTGGTCTATTCAGCAAGTCAAGAAAATAAAATTGGTATGAGGTTACAACTCACAGTGGAGGCTGGGTTCCCAAGCAGTCATGTCATCCCTGAGTGGGACTTTAGTCCCAGCCGGAGAACTCCCAGGGACAAACAGAGAAAAAGCTCTGGCACTTTGCTGTACATTGTACTGTCTGTTCAGAACTGGGAGAAATTTGTGCCTTACCTTAAATAAGCATGGTGACCCTCAGCCTTCACATCTGTGTCATGGGGAGCAGTGTGAGGGGCCTTTACAAGCAGCACTGTCCAAACCAGGTCCATGGACTGTTGGACATCTCACCTGACTGCCAGAGGCTGGGAATGATTGATATGCCAGGGTTTTTGTGACTTTCTTAGGTTACCATCCAGATACTACATAGTGTTCTGGCCCTTAGAAAATGTTGACTCTTTTTTCTAGATATTAAAATCATATTGCTGTATAAGGCACATACACAACAGACCACTCACAGACTGATTCAATATTTAATTACACCTGTGAGCTAATGCATCCTGCACTGTGAGTACTTCAAGACAGATGTTCCAAGTTGGCTTTCTTTTTCAAAAATGAAAACTCTCTGTACAGTGACTGTAGTTAATAATACTGTGTTGTATATTTGCAAGTTGCTAAGAGAATAGTCCTGAGAAGTTCTCCTCACAAGAAAAAAAAAGCAGTAACTGTTTGGATGTTAACTAGACTTATTGTGATGAATATTTCTCAATATATACAAATGTACGTTGTACACCTGAAATTAATATAATGATATATGCCAATTATAGCCCAATTTAAAAATAAAATGAAATAAAATTTCTCTGGGAGAGAGCTTCCAGGAGGATACCTCTGTGTGCTTGGGGACACACCACCACAGATGCAGTGTACCAGAGAAAGGGCTTACCTGATATCGGCAGAGGCTTTCTTCATCTCTGAATTATCTCCTGCTTCACATCTAGCCCTCTTTTTCAGAGTACAGAGATTCCCCTTTTACTCAATCAATAGGTTTCAAATGCTCCTCTGTTTTAGGTTATTCCATAGTAAAACCTTCCCTAATCCCTTTTGAGATTTCAGGTGGATCCATAATATACTTTTAACAATTCTTCAGACTTTACATATAGTTCTGTTTTATTTCTTGTCTGTATCATCTACTTATTTGTTTATCTGTGGCCACCTCCAAATTTCTGAATCACTTTCCTCTGACATCCATCTTTCTCCTGCTATGAACATGGAGAATAAATGCAAACTACTTTTAATATGGACATAAGTGAGTGAGGATCATTTACTCTCTTCAGTCACCTATGATTTTGAATAATTTTCACTTTGGATGTCAGGAGTCAGGAGCTGATTTTTTCTGGAAATCTTGCCTCATACATCTCTGAGCCATGTGTTGCAGGGTTGTACAAATTTCTGGTTATGCACTTCATATGTGGTATGACAGAGACAGTCCTTCAAGGCTAGGACATTGCTGAGTTCGAGAGCACAGGGTGGGTGTGGGGGGAAGACAGCTCTGAATGTGATTTATCTGCCACATCTCTAGTCCTTACTGGCCCTGCCTCTTGAATAAGAATTGGAATGAATCACTAACACAGAGGACTTATTGCATGCTGGCTACCATGCTAAGAATTCTACATTTAGTATTTACTTTAATCCTCAGAGTGACTTTATATGGTAGTTACTTTACTTCATTATCCGCTTCTGCAAAAGTGGAAACAGTGGACCAGAAAAGTCAGTGCCCAGAGTCAGGGCCATATGAGGAGGCCTGGGCTCCTTACAGGGCATCTACGGCCTCCAGTTTTAGGGTCTTCATGGTAGTTAAACTATGTTGCATAGAGGTCCTGTGTTGTACTTCTCAAAATAATCCTACACTATCCCTGGGTACCTGCAGTGACTCTGGGATAGAGCTAAAGAGATATTGGAAGGCATATGTCTTCCTTCTTGCCCACTGCCAGCAGCTGCCATTGACTATCTTCTACATATCTTGGTAGAGAAAAGCTTAAGCTTAGTTCATGCAATGAGCTCAAAAAAGACAGCCATGTTAGCATCGTGAAATAGGAAGCACAAAGCCTTCAACTAATAATGGGACATACTGGAGGGGCATGTTAACTTTATCTGTGTTTGGGGTCATGTACTTGCATCATTCTCCTTAAAGAAAGAAGTGTAGAGACCTGAGATTTTTCTTGGGTGATTTTAAAAAAAAAGTTATGTAAATCAAAAAAAGTAGCAGTAATGAACATACTACAGTAGTGTCATGTGTCATTCAGAATGAGACTAAGGTTTTTAAAGTAAATGAATACATATGTCTAACCAGTAAGGTTCCAGAGTGTTGTCTTGGAATGAGAATATTGCATCAACTCTGTGTGCAATATAGACTCTCTAACTACAGTCCAAATATAGAACTTAAAACCAACTTGCAATATTTTCAAAACTGTTGTCCTGAACCCTACCTCCCCAATTTTTTCTTTTTAAAAAAATTTTATTTTAATTGTTGTTGCAGTACAATTTTCTATCTTTTACTCCCACCCCAGCCCACCCACCCAGCCCTCCCCTCCTCCCTCCCATTTCCACCCGCCCCTAGTTTTTTGTTCCTGTAAACCCTTCCCAATTTTTTCTTAATTCTACCTCAGGACCAAACATTTATCCAATAAGTTCTTCACGTCCCTAGGGTTTGAGTTGTTGTTTTGTTGTTATAATATTTTATCATATTATGTTGCTATCTCATCCACTCCCCTTCTTTGATTTTTTTTAGGACTATACAATTTTTAAACCTGTGAGTGACTAAAAATTTATGAAAAATTCAACTTTCTAAATGTAGACTTTATTAAGAGGACAGGGAAGTTAGGCCTAACTGAGGTCCTTTACTGAAAACAGAGCCCTTGAAACCTTATGGAGTAAGCAAGTAAAAAAAGTGGTTTTTTAATTGATCAGCAGCCTTGTATCTTCCTCTTTCATTTCATAGGACATAGTCCCCATGTACCAAAATGATCATGTGATCATTTGCTTGTACGTGATCAACTTAAACTGATGTTCTAAAAGTGCCAAAATGTGTGACTCAGTTAGCATGGCCATCATCTGTTTTACTCTTCCAGGAGCCCCAGGGTTGCATATGAAGCCATTCCGTGAATTTATTCTCTAAGAGATTTATCCCCTAAGACTTACCTGATCAGATGAGTCCTAGGGCTACTGGTCTAACTGTATTTGTGATGCAGTCATTACTGTTCACATTGCTTCTGCTCACCCCTGCCCTTCACCCCCACCCGGACTCATCCCTGCATCAGCCCTCTGTGATCAAACATGCAGACATGGTATATGAGGACACTGTGATGTTGAGGCAGCTCATATTGTAAGTAGAGGCAATAAAACCACACAAGACAATTTTTTTAATTAACAAAAAATCCAGTCTATAACATAGCTTCATACCCAGAACACCACAACCTCTGCATTCAGCACTTGGCAACTACATCCCGATTGGCCTTTCTGTTTTCCCTGACAGTTTCTGAGGAGGGCTGTGAACCTTCAGTTCCCATAATCAGTCACTAGCAGTTTGGCAGTGTTGGAGTAAAATTTAGCGGGAGTGATGTGTACTCATCTCTGCCCTTATCAAGTACATACATATTGATCTGACACCAGGCATGTTGTTGGATGAGGCAACCTCAGACGTAAGAAGATTCCTATCACTGCCCTCAAGAATCTCAGTTTTACCAGGGGAAACGACTAGAGCAGCAGTTGGAATCAGGGCACGAAAGATGCTAACTCTGCAGGGGTCCCTGACTCCATGGAAGGACTTTCCCAACGACTTGGGGCTGGGTCTGAGTCGGAGGGGACCAGGCAGCTGAAGATGCCGGTGGGATGACAGAAACCATTGTGAGCACAGGGAACAGAGTACAGTTGAATGAAGGTACCAGAGAGGGCAGCTGACCCTGGAACAGCCATCCATCCATGTAACTGGGCACATGGCATGTGGTGGGCAAGGCCAAAGGTGGAGAGCGAGGCTGCAGCCACTTTAAGAATGGGCTTATGGGCCACATTTGGTCCAGATGAATTTGAGCAGTTAGGTTATTTAGTGACAATTCACTTAGAATGGTCACTCTGTGTTTTGTAGAGAATGGATGGGGGTGGGGGTGCAGAAAAGAGAAGCCTATGAAAAAGCTGTTGAATCCTAATGCATGTTTAATGTCTAAACTCAGACTGATAGGAGTGGGGATAGGAGGAAGAGGGATGGTGATGTTAGGGTGACTCCCAGGTTTCTGGCTTGAGTAATTAGATGGACGCAGGGGCCATTGGTCATGACAGTGAATACAGAGAATGGAGCAGTTGCAGGAGAAGATGATAAATGCATTTGTAGGTGTGAGACTCCAGGGCTGAGATTCAAGCAGTGGCACCAGCCAGTGATTCTGGAAATCAAGACTTAGACTGAGCTGGAAATACAGGCTTGCATTTGAAAGTTGTTGTTGAGATTGTGATCTGCCTGGGAGAATGCACAGGATGAAAAAGATATGGGGGACAGTAAGATTAAATGAGAGAAGTTTCTGACAAGTGTTTGGACACAAACTGGCATAAGCCAGAGGTAAGGCAGAATAAGGTGCTTGATGGGATGGAAGCTGCTGACAAAAGGAGTGCAATGGAAAGAATAGGCAGGGAGCAAAGGGACAGGTCTGACTGTTCATTTGCTTTGTCCCCACAGATGACAGTGGCTGTTTCTGATGTGGCTGCAGTGCCTGACAGTAAACATTAGGACCTACTTTGTGAAAGGAGAGTGGGAGTGGGGGTAAAGGAAAGGAATAAGCAATAAAATCATGACTAAAGCATTATCCTAGATTTTAAGCCACTTATAGGATAGAATTGTCATCTGTTTTCCTTTTTCATTCATGTTTCTCCTTTGTGGAGAAAAATGGGCACCTGGGAAACTTGGAAGAATGAAAGAATCACTTCCTTCATGCCCAGAGTGCTTGGTTCTCCAAAGCAGGCACATCTTAGCATATGTGTGAATGAGCACCCCAAAAGGGAAAGTGATAAATGACATTAAACAGTTTACAGAACCTAAGCTTTTATCATGGCCATAGCATCTTAAGAGCTTTTCGACCTTTTGAACCAATCCTTTTATAGTTATTAAGGAACCTTTTGGCTCATTGGTTTATTTGAGATATATTGAGTGCAGTTTCCTATAATTTTCACTTGTCTTATAAAAAGAGGCCTCATTATGTTATAAAGAGAGTGGAGCATTTGAGGATAGTGGAAATGATCACTATGTGTTTTAGTTAATACCATGCATTTCAGCCCTTGCCCATTTTGTCCTTTAATTTTGACCTAAGGCAAAATTACTCCCATTAAAGAGATGAGGGCTGAGATACAGGGTTCAGATGGCTGCATAGAGAGAACACAGCTAGTAAATGGTAGAGGTCCTAGGACCCAAACAAGGTATTTCGACTTCAAATTCTGGGTTCCTGTCACTCCATCACATTGCCCATGTCTTTGTGAATAACTGCTCAAGAAAATTAGGAGGTGGAATATTTAAGAGACTTTTTTATTAGTCTGCTCAATGTACCAACATTTATATTTAATGGACCACAGGTTACTTATGCAAATGTATGTGATTAAGTTAAACTGTGGAAAAATCTTTTTTTCACAAATTAATCTTTTTTTTCCATTATCTTAAAAGCTTTAAAAAAGGATCTGAGTTATAAATAAAAGATCTCAACATTTTATTTTACCTTTTTAAGATTATTTATTTATTTTTAGAGAGAGAGGGAGGGAGGGAGAAAGAGGGAGAGAAACATCAATGTGTGGTTGTCTCTCATGTGGCTACCTCTAGGGACCCAGCCTGCAACCCAGGCATGTGCCCTGACTGGGAATCGAACCAGAGACCCTTTGGTTCTCAGCCTGCGCTCAATCCACTGAGCTACATCAGCCAGGACAGGTTTCAGTATTTTAAACTGCAAAATTATTGTAGCTAAACTTGCCATTTGCACTACAAATGAAATTTATTTTTTAGTTGTTTCAATGGCTGTTGTATGTGAAAAGCATTCTATCTGTACATGTATACGTGTATGTATATGAAACAAAAATCAGCCAAATTAAGTTTAATCTGTTGGCTCTCCTTTCATAGTATGCTTGGATTCTCCAAATGCATTAAGTGGTGTAGCTTGGTTTATCTTGCCAAAGCAGCTATCATATTACCCATTTAATGCCAATGAATTAAAGCATTTGTCTTTTTCTTAAGCAGTGTAAAATGATGCAGGGTAAATCTAAAGGGTTTATTTTAGTTTTACAACATGTATTTTGGCTCCTGATATTCTATAATTATGATTTAAGTAATGAGTAATGTTGCTACTGTTAAAGCAGTATTTGCTATTCATACACAGTAGTGTTAAATCATAAAATGTGACTGGAATTTTATGACTGAAAAGTTTATGATGCTATATTTTATTTATTTTAAATTTATATTTTTATATTTTATTTCACAAAAAAAAATCTATGAGCTGTGCTAAATGGCAATTTCCAGATGAAAGCAATTTCTAGTGAAATGCTAGTACCAGCACTTATCCTTAAATTTCAATTTCAAGTTTTGTGGTGCCAATTTTCTATTTTAGTTTTAGTAGAAAAAAAAGAATCTAAAAGGGCTTATGTCCTTTTGTTTTTGTGATATTAAGTGGATTGACCTTTTGTTTTTAGTGCTTATTTTAAAAAATAACCATACGCTTGTAAAGTTTTTTAAGTTTTATACATTTACACAATGGAATTCTATGCAGCAGAAAGAAAGAAGGAGCTCCTACCCTTTGCAACAGCTTGGATGGAGCTGGAAAACATTATGCTAAGTGAAACAAGTCAGACAGCGAAAGACAAATACCATATGATCTCACCTTTAACAGGAACCTAAACAACAAAACAAAGAAACAAGCAAAATATAACCAAAGACACTGAAATAGAGGACAGGCTGACAGTGACCATAGGGGAGAGAAGAGGGAATTTCAGGGGACAATGGGAAGGGTTCACAGGAACAAATTTAAAGGACATATGGACAAAAACTCGGGGGAGGGTGGTAATGGGAGGGAAGTGAGGAGGGTTGGGGGGGTAATTGGGAGTAAAAGGGAGAAAACTGTACTTGAACAGTGATTAAAATAGAAAGAAAGAAAATACAAAAAAAATGTTTGCTGACCATCAGAGTTCTAGTAATTATCATTACACATGGTGTATTGTGATAGCCTTGTTCAGTATAGTTAAGAAATCACAATATAGGCATATGGAAATTTAAATAACAATAAAAAGTAATGTGATATTTTATATGTGATTTTATATTTATAGTAATATGTGAGGAAACTTGAAGTGAAATGAGAATTGATTTGGTCATTTCATGCTTCATGTTTCCCAATTTTATCCCAGTGTAAATATGATAATCAGGGCTTGGAGTTAGTATTCTGTCGAGGCAATTTGACATTACTGTACTTACATTATTCACTACCAAGATGAATAGTTAAGCTACATTCCCTACTAATCTTTCCATGAGTATGTATTTTAATATTATGTTCTAGGAGTTCTCATTTTCTAAAAAGACTAATTAAATTGCCTATACTTCTTTTTTCCTTTCTATTGAAGTTCATTCAGACATTTTTATGTTATGTATACTTGACATGATGGAACATGTCTAAATTAGTCATCTAATTTGAATACTATAATTATGTGTGCAGTGAGGGCTTGATTGAATAGAGAGCTTTTGCATTTTAGCTCTTAGTGGATTTAGGAATTACATGCTTAATTTAATATTTCAGAGTCCTAAACCTGCTTCTGTTTACCAATAGGCATATAAAGAAAAATGTAAATATTTTTACAAACAAAATTTGAAAAGATACACTTCCTTTTCACATCTTAGGAACTGACACTGTGTGTGTGCTGTAGGTTTTTCTTATGTGCCCAAATGGTTGATGTTGAGATTAGTAGTATATACCTTTGCTTTCCTAAGAAAAACTAAAAATGTTTTGGAGTAAAGTGTTATGAATCTTGGTAAATATTTAGACATAGCTGGATAGTGTCAAGAATATTTTATCTTTGCTTTATTATGTAATAGTCACTCTGCCCAAAATGTGCCTCTTGAACTTTAGCATCAGTGGGAAATGTTCAATATTGTCAAAGTAGAATTGAAACTAAAAATTTGGAGTCTTGTGAAAAGCATACAATATGGGTAACAGCTTTTCAGGCTCTCGGCTGGGATTTAAAACAAGATTGCTAAGTACTGTGGCTGTTGAGAAAAATAAAACACTCAGTATTAAACTTACACTTAATTTAATGGTTTCTGCCTCCACAGTTCTTTTTTTTTTAACGCTAATTTTTTTTTAAATTTTATTTATTTATTTTTAGAGAGGGAAGGGAAGGAGGTAGAGAGGGAGAGAGAGAAACATCAATGTGCGGTTGCTGGGGGTCATGGCCTACAACCCAGGTATGTACCCTGACTGGGAGTTGAACCTGCGACACTTTGGTTCACAGCCCACGCTCAATCCACTGAGCTATGCCAGCCAGGGCTGCCTCCACAGTTTTTAACCTTACAACTGGTTGAGTTATTTGCTAATAGTAGCAGGTCAAGAAACAAATTATTATAGATCTTTTCTTTTAATAAATATTCAATAGCATTTTCAAAATTGTTCTCCTAGATACAATTTACAATGAAAAGCCCAGTGTTTCTTCTCTGCTGTTTGATAGCCACAGGCCATTTGGCATGTGGTCCCTTCTCTTATGTATTTTCTGTATGTCTTAAAAATTGTCAGCCTTGGATGAGAAGAAGCCTTTTCCATCTTTACAGTTACAAAGGAGAATACAAACCATTTCTCCTTTGCAGGTCTCCCCATAATGTGACAAGGCCTGTGGTCACAGAATCATCATTTGCTAACATACACTAACATTTGCTCTTCTTTCTCCATGTTCTCACCAGCTTAAGGAAGTGATAATGTGAAAGATGTTGTTGAAGTGTGAACATACCAGTTTGGTTCAGTCTGTGTCATATTCTATTTAGAGCTGTGGTTCTCAACCATGGGTGACTTTGCCCCCCCACAGACATTGGGCCCTCTGAGGACATTTTTGGTTGTCACAGTAGGGATGGGAGTACTACTGGCTCTGGTAGGTAGAGGCCAGGGGTGCTGCTATCCATTCCATGGTACACAAAACTGGCTCCTAGAGGAGGAATCTGACCCCAAAGTGCTGAGGTCGAGAGGCCCTGATCTAGAGGGTGGGGTATATTTGTTAAATTTACTTTAGATTGTTTAAGCAAATGGAAATGTAGTAGATGGTTCTGGCGAAAGAAAAAAAATCATTGCATTCGATAGTCATTTATTGAATACCTACTAGGTCCTGAAAGTATTATCAGGAAGGCTGTGACATAGCCCCAGAGCCCAGGAGTTTACATTCTCTTTGCAAGATGACTGGTCAATAAAATACTACTGTTTGATACCATAAACCCTGTAATTAGAGGGGCCTGCATGGTATTCTAAAATAGAAACAGATTTTATTTCCTACATATAAGGGAATATCTGGAAGAAATCATGTTCTCTGTCTAGATGTAATATTAGTCATTTGTGGGTGAAATTGCTCACTTTCCCATAATCATTAATAGGTCCGATTTCTTGCCCACCTCCCCATTTCCACTGGTACTAAATTGAAATATCAGAAAAATACCAGGAGATATTGACAAAAGAGTGTTACTTTAGAAATTTAGAATATTTGTTTTTCTAAACATCTTCATTCAGGTATAGCATATACCTTAAGTCTCCCGCTGTAAGTGTATAATTCACTGATTTGTAATAAACTTTCAGAATTTTGGAGCTGTCATCACAGTCCAGTGCTGTGCTGCATGTGGCCACTCTGATTTCCACTGTCAGCCCCAGCCAACTGCTAACATTCCTGGCTTTTCCTCTTTTATGTCTCACTTTCTAGCTCTATAGATCTGTCTTTTAGAAAATCTCTGAACAATGAATTTGGAGTATTGATTTTTACAATTAAAATATAGTTTGATATCTTATTTTTGAAGGTCAGCATCACATTTATATTTTTCATGTTACCTGTGCCATAGCTGAGCTACAGTGTAGGCTGGACATACTTAGTCATCGGAACTGCACAATGAATAAAGTGAAACTGTGGGAAAGACAAGAAAAGCACATGTGTTTTCTGCAGCATAGGGGCTGCATTACATGTATGTGGTATTTTTAAAAAGCCCATTCTTCAGCTTTGTCTTGTTTTATTCCTGGTAAATCTGTCTACTAAGGTAAATTTGTAGAAATGCCTGAAAAGCTGAGGTCAGGTCAATACTAGCATGATGTAGGGAAAGTATGGAAGGATTAAATCCAGAGAACTCACCTGTCTGGGGACCTGTGTATGGGTCAACAATCCCTTAGCCAAAAGCAAACCCTTTGGGGACAAATGTCTTTCAGAATTCAGCTTTTAGGAAGGCAATATAGTTCATTCACTGTACATTAGGTAATACTCTCATGGGATTTGGGAAACAGTAATTTCTATAGAAAAGTTGATGAATATTCACATTTTGTTGCACAAAAAAAGACCAAAAAACCTCATGTCAGTTCAGGTCAGTTTTGGGGGCAAATTTATTTGGTAGCACAGGAACAAAGAAACTGTTTTCAGAAAATTTTACTTTTCAAAATTGTGGAAAAATTTTTGAACCTGTCCTAATTTTTCCCAAGATATTTTATTCCCAATAGTTGTTCCATCCTCTTCCCAGCTCCAGCCCTCCCATCTCCTCTGCACACCCACCCCCACACTTCATACAACTTAGCCGTGGTTGAACTTGTCTTTTTTTTTCACATCATTGACTTCCCAGCAGACTTGACAAAATGCCAAGTTAGCAGTTCAGTTTCCGTGGATGAAGGCCAGGTATGAATGTGATGGCCACCAGACCTGCATTCCCTTGCGGTTTGTGGTTTCCCCTCCCTGCTGTGGGTCTGCACTGTAGTCATGTTCATCTACCCCAGCCCCCCACAAGGCCCAGGGCCCCAGAAGATGAAGATGGTTTTGTTAAGTCAATATGAAGTCATTGAAGAAAATCCCTAAGGTAATGGAGGTGGCTGTTACCAGATGGCCCCAGACTCATGCTTCAGAACCTCCACACCCATCACAGAACCTTGGGCAATGAGACCAAACAGCTATAGGGAGAGAGAAAAACCAAAGCAGAAAATCCATGAAAGTAAATTCTCTAGAGATGAAGTTATTTAGAATTTAAGAAAGGTAAAGATATGAAGAAAATGGCATGGAGTTCTTCATTGGGCTTACAACTTAGAAGCGGGACAACCACTCAAAGCAAGACATTTCAGACTTGTTCCAAATTGTTAAAAAATCTGCATGGTCACATTATATAATTTTGTCCATTCAGCAAGCCTTGTTAGTCTTCATGATAAATTTCATATCTCTGTTAATTTTCATATTCCATTAGAGGTACTTAGCAAATTGTATCTGCGGCTGTGGGTTTTAACTGGTTTTCCATGGACTTCTAAGCTACAGATCTATTAAGAGAGGGAGTGAATACTTCAACCAATGTGTGAAATTTGCTTTTGTTGCGTGTGAGTATTCATGCTCTTATGGCAATATTACTTAGGCAGAACATACTACAGATTGTGGACCCATTTACAAGCAAGGGGACACAATTTCTACAAATTGGAGGATATTGCAGAGAGTGGTATTGTGCCAGTGTCAAAGAAAAATTGTGCGTTTGTAGGGACATCCAAGAATTTTGCCTTCGGAGGGCTCATACCATTGTCAATGCAGTTAAGTTCGTAAAGACCCTGTGAGCTCAAGGCTTTTTTTCCCCCAAGTGTGAATACACTGGTAGGTTTTTCTCCTTGTCATTCTTGTTTAAACAGCGTTTTTGTGCTTCATCTGATTTCCAGTTTCTGCTTATTTAAAATTATTAAAGGAACTTACAGACATGGGCAAAGAAACATGGGAGCAGAATATTTCTATGTTTTCATATTTTTCCACCTTTACAGATATCTCAACCAAAACTAGAATGAAGTGTTCATATATCTTTTTTATTTTTTTATTTTTTTTAAAAAAACCTGTGAGGTAAAGGTCAACCAAGTATAGGAGATGGTGGCTCTTGATGTTTTAACAGGCACTCAGGAGTGCTTCTAGGGATGGCTTTGAAGCTTCTTAATCATTTCTAAAATTTCTATCTAAAGACATTGACTTACTTATTGCCCTTTGGCCATGGAAGTCCATACCTACCTTTCCTACCACAGCCTTCACCTTGGGCTTCTTGGTTGACAGCCACCTCCTACTCCAGTGGCAGCCGGCAGCGTCCCCTTCTCAAGGATCATTTTCTCTGCTATCTCCCAACTTGAAAGAACAAAACTTGCCCTGTCTTGGTTTTGCACCTGTCTTCTCTTGCCAAGTGTCTTCCTGAGTTTGCAGACATTTCTTCTTGTTACCACATTTCCTGTTGTTAAAGACCCGACAGCCCACTGTGGCCTCCTCCACTGCAGCACTTTCTTTTTTGTTTATGAAGCCCCCCACCCTCTCTGTGCCCTTCTGCTTCCCTCTGTTAAGGTGGGGGGACACCCCATCGCTCTCCTCTTTGTATCTCTTCCTGTTTCTTTCTGGCTGCCTTCACATCCCCTTCTCTATCCTGGCCAGTGAGACCCTTGCCTGGTGGCTTTAATACATAGTGATGCCCAGAGCCCACCCCCTGTCATTGTGATTAATGTGCCCTTGGGGCCTCAGCCTTGGTGGCTTTTGAGAACTTCCAGATGATGTAGAGCCACCAGTTTAGAGGCCATGACACCTGTCCATCTGTCTGTTGTTGTAGATAATAAGCCATTAGGGAAGGAGGCACAGGAAGTTAGAAGAAGGATGGGGAAGAGATTGAACAACAACAACACTTCCTCATCCCTCTGTTTACTTCTGTGGCACCTACACCCACCTGCTGGTGTGACACCGTCTCCCCCTTGGACTGTCTTCTTATCAGTAAATCCCAGGTGGTCAGGGTAGCCCTATGTCCCCAGCAGGCCACAATGCATTTGGGATGAAATGTGCTTATGTCGTGAGGCGGGCCACCAGGGGCCTAATGTCTCTTGCATCACTTCAGCCTCTTCACTTGCAACCAACTATTTCCATTTTTCCTTTTTGTAACTCTCTGTAAACCAAAACCACATGCCCTCCTCCCTCATGGGCTTAGTTCACTTGGCAGTTACTGACGATGACACATGCAGGAGAACCAAGTAAAGTTTCTGTGCGGAAGTCTTCATGCTGTTTTTTCTTGGGGACAAAGATGGGTTGTGGGGTCTTTGCTGGGAAACTATTACGGAGAATGTAATTTTTCTGAATGAGTAGGACCAGAGAGGCCACTACTGAAACTGAACTGTCATCTCTCTATAGCTTCCTTTTATTCTTAATACACCTCTGGGTCTCTGACATCTTTCCTTACATGCTGGAATCCAGGAATTGAACACATTGCCTTCAAATAGCCACTTTACCAAGCCTCTTCTCTCAACTTTCTGAAGCCAGAACACATGTCCATTTTCCAGAACCACACAAAAGAACCTCGTGTGTGCCCATTGCTCCACAGCTTCTAACCGGACTAAGGTTAGAACACAAATGGGTTTCCAGTCCTCTCCAGACCCTAGTGCTTTATTGTTAGTGGATATTTTGTTCCAAAGACAATACTTTTATTGTTATCAGTAAGAACATTTAAGTGAGGTGATTTTGATATTTATAACAAGAATGCATAGCTGATTTATTTTAACGATGTCCCATGTGAAATTTATGGAAAATCTAGTTGTGCAAAACATAATTAATTAAAAAACAATGCTTCACTTTACAAACTACTGTGAATATATAGGAATGCCAGCTTTCTGTAACACTCTCCCCTGAGCACAGATATTGCACAAAGCACTTCTGCCCCAGGTGTCCTCATCCAGATAAGAAATGCAACTTCTCTACCTGTCAGCCTCATGCACAGTGTGGGAACCTTGCCAAGTTGTTGCAGGCCAATAATTTATCCACGCGTTCATCCATCAGCACACTGTTACAGAATTCCTCCTGTGTGCCACACACCTGACAGGCAGGGGAGAGAGCTTCCTACCCCAACTTTCCAGTGGTAGGAGACAACCTCCTAAACAAGGAAATGTCAGCAGGTGTTAGATTCTAGGCAAAGGAGTAAGTTCTATTTACGTCATTGGAGAGGCAGTTAGGAGAGTCCCTCTGAGGAGGTGGCATTTAAGGTGACATATGAATGAAACACTCAGAGCCACCAGAACTGAGAGTTCAGCCGGACAGAGCAGACTCAGGCCATCCAGGACACCAGGAGGACAGAGTTGTGGATGGGACTCGGGAATAGGGAGTGGCATGGCCAGGTTGGTATTTTAAGATGATTGCTTTGGACCAGAACAAAAGGTGAACTGGAACCAGGGACAAGGATGCTGGGGCCTTGGGCTGGACCCAGGTCCTGGCACTAGGGAGCCTTCTGAGACCAGAGAGACAGTGTACCAACTGCATATGAACATGCTGACCTCAAGCTTCGCTCTGTCTTCTGCCCTGACCCAGACTGTCCCTTGCAGCCTATCAAGGACACCCACCTTTATTTACTTGTTAAGATGCTTATTAAAATGCTGATTTCCAGACCCCAACCTGGTTTAGTGATACAGAGAGGGACCCAAGGCTTCATTAAGTGTCCAGGTGTCTGAGGCCCAGTCCATGGACAAGTTTTGGAGAAATACAGTGTCAAAGGACTGGGCTATTACTTCAGTATCCTATTTCATTCTCAGCCTCCCAGGGAGACAAGTGTGTTCTCTGCAGATTCCATATGGGAAACAGGCCAGTGTGATTGGCATCTGGCCCAGGGTCACACCGCTGGTGCGTGTTATGACTGGCCAAGTGTCTGTCCTTTTTGTACATAGCTAGCCTATGTGATGGGAAGATATCTACAAATTCAGAAAACCTCTGCAGGTTCACATGGCTCATGAGTGAATATGACCCTTCTCTTGAATCCAGGCACAAATGAAGTCCTTATGATTTTTTCCGTAAAATAAAAGACATTTTTCATTTTCACCAATAACTTTATTTTTTTGTTTTTTTTTAAATTGTTATTCTATTACAATTGTCCCAGTTTTTCTCCCTTTGCCTTCTTCCTCCCAGCCCACCCCCTGCTCACACAACCAATCCCCACACCATTGTCTATGTCCATGGGTCATTCATACATGTTCTTTTACTAGTCTCCTCTCCTTCTTTCCCCTGTTCTCCCCACTCCCCCTTCCCTCTGGCTGCTGTGAGTCTATTCCATGTTTCCATGATTCTGCTCCTATTTTGCTTGTTAGTTTATTTTGTTCATTAGATTCCTCTTATAAGTGAGACCATATGGTATTTGTCTTTCACCAACTGGCTTATTTCACTTAGCATAATAGTCTCCAGTTCCATCCATGCTATAGCAAAAGGTAAAACTTCCTTTTTTCTTTCTGCTGCATAGTATTCCATTGTGTAAATGTATCATAGTGTTTTGATCCACTCATTTACTGATGGGCATTTAAGCTGCTTCCAGTACTTCACTATTGTAAATTGTGTTGCTATGTACATAGAGGTATGTAAGTTCTTTTGAAATGGTGTTTCTGGATTCTTAGGGTATAATCCCAGTAGTGGAATTGCTGTGTCAAAAGGCAGTGCCATTTTTAATTTTTTGAGGAAATTCCACACTGCTTTCCACAGTGGATACACTGGTCTCCATTCCCACCAACAGTGTATTAGGGTTCCCCTTTCTCCACATCCTCACCAGCACTTATTGTTTGTTGATTTAATGATGGCCATTCTGACTGGTGTGAGGTGATATCTCATTGTGGTTTTAATTTGCATCTTTCTGATGACTAGTGATGCTGAGCATCTTTCCATATGTCTCTGGGCCCTCAAATGTTCTCCCTGGAGAAATGTCTGTTCTGGTCCTTTGCTTATTTTTTAATTGAATGTTTGTCTTCCTGGTTTTGAGTCATATGAATTATACATTTTGGAGATAAACCCTTGTCTGATGTATCATTGGTAAATATATTCTCTTGTAAGTCAGTTCCCTTTTCATTTTGAAGAGAGTTTCTTTAGCCCTACAGAAGCTTTTTATTTTTTTATTTTTAATATATTTTGTTGATTATGCTATTACACTTGCCCCATTTCCCCGCCTTTATTCCCCTCCACCCTACACACCACCTCCCACCCATATTTCCCCCCTTTAGTTCATGTTCATGGGTCGTATATAAGTTCTTTGGCTTCTACATTTCCTGTACTATTCTTAACCTCCCCCTGTCTGTTTTCTATCTACCACTTATGCTTCTTATTCCCTGTACCTTTTCCCTCATTCCCTCCCCTCCCCCTTCCCACTGCTAACCCTCCATGTGATCTCCATTTCTGTGATTCTGTTCCTGTTCTAGTTGTTTGCTTAGCTGGTTTTTGTTTTTAGGTTCAGTTGTTGATAGTTGTGAGTTTGTTATCATTTTACTGCTCATATTTTTTATCTTCTTTTTCTTGGATAAGTCCCTTTAACATTTCATATAATGAGGGCTTGGTGATGATGAACTCCTTGAACTTGACCTTATCTGGGAAGCACTTTATCTGTCCTTCCGTTCTAAATGATAGCTTTGCTGGATAGAGTAACCTTGGATGTAGGTCCTTGCCTTTCATGACTTTGAATTCTTCTTTCCAGCCCCTTCTTGCCTGCAGGATTTCTTTTGAGAAATCAGCTGATAGCCTTATGGGTACTCCTTTGTAGGTAACTGTCTCCTTTTCTCTTGCTGCTTTTAAGATTCACTCCTTCTCTTTAATCTTGGCTAATGTAATGATGATGTGCCTTGGTGTGTTCCTCCTTGGGTCTAAATTGTTTGGGACTCTTCAAGCTTCCTGGACTTCCTGGAAGTCTATTTCCTTTGCCAGATTGGGGAATTTCTCCTTCATTATTTGTTCAAACAAGTTTTCAATTTCTTGCTCTTCCTTTTCTCTTTCTGGCAGCCCTATGATTCCGATGTTGGAATGTTTAAAGTTGTCCCAGAGGTTCCTAAGCCTCTCCTCAATTTTCTGAATTCTTGTTTCTTCATTCTGTTCTAGTTGACTATTTATTTCTTCCTTCTGCTCCAAACCATTGATTTGGGTCCTCATTTCCTTCCTATCACTGTTGGTTCCCTGTACATTTTCCTTTATTTCCCTTTGCATAGTCTTCACTTTTTCCTCTATTTTGGGACTATACTCAAGCAATTCTGTGAGCATCCTGATGACTAGTGTTTTGAACTGTGCATCTGATAGGTTGGCTATCTCTTTGTCACTTAGTTGTATTTTTTTCTGGAGCTTTGATCTGTTCTTTCATTTGGGCCATTTTGTTTTGCCTCTGCGCCTGTTACATAGTAAAGGGTGGAGCCTTAGGTATACCAGGGCAGGGCAACCCACGTCACTTTGATTTGGTGCTGTATATGGGGGAGGGTTCTGAGAGAGAACAGTGGCACTGGGCTCTCATCTGGCCTCCAGTTACTTCCCCCACTACCCACAAGCAAATTGGGCCCTTCTGGTGCTGATTCCTGGGTGGGTTCATTTGTTACATTCTAGGACCCTACAAGCCTCTCCAATGAATTCTCCTGTGATGCTGGGAGTTTCTCCTACTGCCTCAACCCATATAGGTTTTTTAAGTCAGAGGTTTTGAGGCTTTATTTTCCTGCACTGGAACCCTGGGTTGTGCAGTCTGTCTCACTTTCCAGTTGTTCCTCCCGGTTTATCTGCACACAAATGTGGGACCACCTTGCCTGGTCTGCCAGCCACCACCTTGCCACAAGTCCTCTTTGCCCAGCTGCCTGTCTCTGTCCCTCCTATGGTCTGGATGGATGTTTCTTTTTTAACTCTTTGGTTGTCGGACTTCCATACAGTTTGATTTTCTGTCAGTTCTGGTTGTTTTTTGTTTTAAAATTTGTTGTTGTCCTTCTTTTGGTTGTATGAGGAGGCACAGTATATCTACCTATGCCTCTAACTTGGCCAGCAGTCCATAAGCTTTTTAATTTGATTTAGTCCCATTTGTTTATTTTTTTTTCTTTATGTCCCTTGCCCTTGGAGATTTATTGGCAAAAATATTGCTATGTGGATTATCTGAAACTTTATTGCCTATGTCTTCCATTAGGACTTTTATGGTGTCACGGCTTATATTTAAGTCTTCTTTCCATTTTGAGTTTATTCTGGTGTATGGCGTGAGTCGGTGGTCTAGTTTCATTTTTTGCATCTGTTTGTCTGGTTCTCCCAACACCATTTGTTGAAGAGGCTATTTTTTTACTCCTTTGTCAAATTTTAATTGACTGTAGAGACATGGGTTTATTTCTGGGCTCTCTGTTCTGTTCCATTGATCTATGTGTCTGTTCTTATGCCAGCACCAGACTATTTTGATGATAGTGGCCTTGTAGTTTAGTTTGCTGTCAGGTATTGTGATCCCTCTAACTTTATTCTTCTTTCTCAAGATTGCTAAGGCTATTTCTTTATTGATGTGGATATTTTGAGTATGTCGGCTCTCTTCTGCTATTGGTTTCTAGTGGGTAGAGGACAGGGGTGCTGCTAAACATCTTCCAATGCATAAGACAGCCCCACAGCAAAGAATTACTTGGCCAAAATGTCAGTAGTACCAAGAAACTTTGCAAAGCACTTTGACGCATTCGATCAGTCACCTCACCTTCTCCATATACTGCACAAGTCTTTTTGTGTGTGTCTCAGTTACATTTTTACCTTTCTTGAAATGATAAAGCATAATATGCCAAAAATGTCTTGTATTTTCTTCCATCTTCAATATTAAAATGGCTGCACAAAAATTCACCAATTTTGCTAATTTTTTAATGCACACTGATGTGACAGCTGTCACAATAAAATCTAACAAATTTTTTTTTGAATGAAGTTGAAGACAACTAAGCACTACTAGAGCTATTGTATGGAAAAAAACTAAATGAACTATTTGGCCAACCCAATAACTTCTTGTCCTGAATGAAAGTTTAATTTTGTTCCTTGAAGGTAGAATTTAACTCCTAGAAGGAAAACGTATATACAAAGGGAGATTTGATCTTTATAGGTCTTCCTGGGTCTTTGTTTAACTTTTTTCCATAAAGACTTTAAGAAGGTTAAAGAATGACATTTTTTTCAATCACCCATAGACCTAGAAACACAGGCATTAGGCTTCACAGAAAATTAGGATGCTTTTAGTTACCATGAATTATTTATTTTTTAAGTGCCTCTTGAACCAAGAGTTGGGAAAATGATGTTGATGAAGTCACAGAAGATTGAGGAGTGAAAAGCATGCTGATAATTAGAAATCCTATTTAAAAGCTGGCTTGAAAACACATTTGCTTAAATCGACCATCTGCCTGCCCTCATCTGAAAGTGTGAAGAAGCTTCCAGCTTTATAGGATATTGAATGGGTTTATCTGGGGAATTAATTTCATAATAAAGTTTACATTGGCCTAACTTGTAGGGAGCCTCCCTGTATTAGTTTGTCCAGGCTCCCATAACAAAATACCACAGACTGGGTGGCTTTAACAATAGATACTGATTTTCCCACCGTTCTGAAGGCTGGAAGGCCTTGGCCCTGGCCAGTGTGTCAGCAGGGCTGGTTTCCTCTAAGGCCTCTCTCCTCGGTGCACAGGTGGCTCTCCTGCTACTTTCCACATCAGATGCCCCTGGTGTCTCTCTGTGTGTCCTAATCTTTTCCTCATATAAGGACGTCTGTCACAGTGAATTAGAGCCTACTGTAAGGACCACATTTTAACTTTATTACCTATGTAAAGGCCCTGTCTCCAAATGCAGTCCCATTCTGAAATACTGGGGGTTAGGATGTCTACATATGAATTTTGGCAAACAGGATTCAGTTTATAACACCCCCTACCACCCTCTAAGGGAATATGGAGGTGGGAAGAGCATGAAAAAAGGGCAAGAAAAAATTCTCCCTGAGTAGGGTATCCTTTGTTCTGCACTGGCATGCCTCCTCTGTTGGTCCCTGTAGCATGCTGAGGGGAGGACAGGTAGGAACCATTGGCTGGCATCACCTATGACGTGTGCCCTCACTCAGTGTGAATTGCCTGACTCAGACTTGAATGCAGTTTGAATGAGCTTCCTGGATAGGTGAAGGGGCTCTGTCTCCTGCCGCTATAATGTCATGCGGAATGGGGTGGCCTTTTTGTATGCAGACCCCACCATGACTGCCACAGCATAGATCGTTGCCTTGGTGATTTCAAAACATTAGAAGAACACCCCTTCCTGAGGTTATTTTCATCAGCAGTCATCAGCTTCCACTGCTACTGTCCAGAAAGGCTAACTTCCATGTATAGGTTCTCCCAAGTAGATGTTTCATTGGTTGCAGTTGGTGGTCACTTTCATTTCTACCATGAATGCTCAGGGCCACCTCTAGGGGTATGATGTACAAGACAAAGGCTATGTATTGTGAAAGCAAAATGTCCCCCGTCTGTACTTGAATCTGTATGTAAGCAAAAGAGGAACTTCAGTGACAATCTTGAAAGGAAAAGAAAACTAAAAGTTTAACTAGTTTAAAGAACAGTGCATCTGTGATTGTAGTGAAAGCATTCATGTGATGATTTGGTAGATTGGTAAGTCTAGAACATAGACATACATGTTCTAGAACATATTGTGTATTGGAAATTAATAATAATATGTTATTTATTATGTATAGGCACTGATTTCTAGACTTCGTGACCACCCTCAGGCCTTTAAAGGCCTTTAAGTAATTGTATTAGGTTATCTCCCCAAGCCTTATCTACTTCCTTGGTTCCTGGCTCATTCACAGAACAAAAAGAGAAGTGACACAAATCTGTAATAAATAATGATTATGATGTTTTTCTTAGCACTAGTATCTATTCTTTGGGACAGGAGTGGACTTTGGGACATTGGTATCTAGTTACAATTCTAATGAACTACTATAACAACAGTGTTCCACTTTTGTTTGCTACATTTTTCTTTTTTAAAAAAACTTATAAATTACTCAGGCTTCTTTAGATCCTTTTAGGAGGGAGTTGGTATGTAACTAGTACATAATCAAAGAAGCACACCCAAATCTGAAGCCCACTTATCATAATAGATATTAAGGAGTTATTTTTGATTTTTTTAAAAATGAGGTTTTTAGGCAATATAATAGTATCTTAAAATTAGAATAAATGTTTGTCACTGAGAAACTTTAGACTTTAAATCAGTGTTTCTTCACCAATTGTCGATATATTTTGTCAGGAGCACAGGGGCACTGAAATGCATCTGTTTATCCTATGACTTGTTTTTTTTTACTCAGTTCTTTTTGAAATTAAAGTCTGTTGCACCTGGCTGTACTTTATTTTCATTGCTGAAAAGAATTCTGTTGTATGGATATTCAACAATTAACTTAGCTAGTCTCCTACTGATGAATATTTGGGTCTTCCATTCTATTCTTTTAGGAACACTGTGTTAAGAATATGTAAGAGTTTCCTTAACACAGAGGTCAGCAAACTTTCTTTGTGAACAACCAGGCAGTAAATATCTTATGCTTTGCAGGGCACCTATGGTCTTTATTGCATGTTGTTTCTTTTCTTCCTTCCCTTCTTCCCTCCCCCTCTCTCTTCCTTCTTTCCTTCCTTCCTTCCTTCCTTCCTTCCTTCCTTCCTTCCTTCCTTCCTTTTATTATTTTATTTTATTTATAATTCTTTACAAGTGTTGAGTTGCTATTTACAAGTTGCTGTTCTTAGCTTGTGGGTCATAGTCTGTGGACCCTTGCTGTGAGATATGTATCTAGGAGTTGAATTGCTTACCATCAGGTATGGCCACACTCATTTCAATGGGAGATGAGACTTTTTTTAAACATGGTTCTATCAGTTTCTCCTTTAACAAGCAGTACATTAGAGTGTCCAGTGAGGCTCATCTACACTGTAACCTAACATTATTATATTGGTTAATTTGCTAGTCTGGTGGATAAAAAGCAGTATCTTCTTATGGGTCTTAATTTGCATGTCCCTGATCATGCGGAAGTGGAACACCTCTTCCTACATTCGTAAGCCATTGGTGCTGCCTGTCTCATGAAATGCCTCTGTGTACCGTTTGCCTGTTAAGTTGTTTGGACTGTTTGCATTTTTCTAGTTGATATGCACTAAATACTATACCATTGCTATTTTCTTGTTGATATTATAGATACTATACCATTGTTATTATGTGGTTCAAATATTTACTGTTAGTTTTGTGACCTGTTTTTGCATACTTTTATGGGATGTCTCTTTAAAAAAACATAGCTTTTTTGAGATATAATCACATATCATAACATTTTCCCACTGAAAGTATACAATTCAATGATTTCTATTATATTCCCAAAGAACATCTTAACTTTAATGTAGTTCAATTTAGAGTCTTTTAATATAAAAGAGTAATATATAATTTAAAGAATATATATTTTGTACCTTATATATGTAAAAGAATAGACATTATATTTTTTTGTACCCTGAGAAAATCCTTCTGACCCAAAGGTTGTCAGAATTCTTAGTTTTGTCCTAAAGTTTTATGATTTTGCCTTTTATATTTAAATGTTTGATATACCTGAAATTGATGTTTGTGTATGGTGTGAGGTAGGATCTAATAATTACATAACTAGCCACTTGCTCTAGTATTGTTAATAATAATATTCAAGCATTTTAAAGGAGGATGCTGATGATTTATTCTTATACTAGAAAATATAGACACTTGGAAATAGGCATAAGTAAACACACATACTCACATATGCAAACATACACATTTTTTTTCTTCCTTCTCATTGAGAATAGGAACCATTCATCTGGGCCTGAACTACTTTAATGTACGTAGTCCTGCCTGAAGTTGGAAAATGAACTAGATGACTTTTCACAGTACTCTCAACTCTAAATTCTGATTTAGAGTATGCAACTGTTATTAAATAGGACAAAATCCTGTTACTTGATAACCCAGAGAAACCAGCCAGATTAAATTCTAATTCCCTGCTAGAGAAATTAGAATTTTATATTAAAAAAATCATGAAACAAAAAAAAATAATTGGACAAAATTCATGCTTTAGTTTTAAGCACTCAAAAATTTCAAAATTTAACCGTGTACTTAAGTTTACCTGCTGTATTAACAATTCAGTTTTGCATATGAAAGACTTATACTAAACAGACCCCAGATTTATTCGGTGTTCTAGGTTTCAGGCAGCTGGAGATGGCTTTGCCACCTCAGCTCTGTAAGTATACTCATAAAGGAAAAATAAATCTCAACACCATTGCATTTCTGTCCATTAGTAAATTCTCTTCTGTGGGTACAGGTAGGGTCATGTGCTGTTTCCTGAGCAGACTTTACAGAGACCATCGGGCTGTTTTGGCCTTGCATACCGCATGCAGAATGCACTGTTATTGTCCTAGCAATGTACTTGGTTGCTCGCAGAACATGAGGCGATTTAATGATTTTAATTAAAATCTTCTGTGAGTTAGTTTTTTATACTACTTGTCATTTCACTGTTAGTCTTCCTGTTAAGATGCTTTCTGCTGGTTTGGCTTTGAGTCAAGCTGGCTAATGGAGCTTAATTTTGCTAAATCTGCAGAATGGCTTGTTGATCCTTATTTTACATTTCACAAAGTACTATACCATGCAGTTTCCTTCTGTTCACCCAATGAGCAGAAAATGCCTGGGAAGCAATAGTAGGGTGAATTTAGAGTCTACTCTGAGGAATTGCCATGAGCTTCCAACTGGCAAATGGAGTATATACAGAATCCTGACTTTCCCAGAATCAACCCTGTAAATGCCCAACTGTCCCAACTCAGAGCTACCTTAGATTATTTTAAAGTGCCTTTATCAATTTGAAGGTTATTCTCATTTACATATTTCTTATTACTTGCTGTATCTTATTAGATTTTGGCACTTTCTTAACTAAACTTTTTAAGAGTAACCTTTTATATTGAACCCTGCAAAAAAAGGATTTCTGTTGAAAATAGACTTCATCTCAATGTATTTTAGCTGTGCTTTTGCCACCCTGCTCATTTCCTCTGAATTAAGGGTTGATCAAAGGAAAGCTGATGTTGTACTGGGACCTTGTCTTCTCTCTAAGGACAACTGCTACCCCTTCACATTCATTCAGTTCTCTTAAGTCCTAGAAAGGGGACATGTGGGAGAAAAGCTTTCAGATTATATCAATATAATCATGCATGAAACCCGTGAAGCTACTTGTTTCAGATGTCTTCAAATAATTACAGAAGTAGGAAAAAAACTAAAAACCTCAGTATTTTAGATAAATTATTGCAAAACATCACCCATACAGAAAAAGTCTGTTTTTTTCTTTCTTTTATCTTGACATAAAATCATTTGCATATTTCTTGAGAATTTTAAAACATTCTTTGTACAGAAAAAAAAAGAAAAAATATTTTAAAAAATTTTAAAAACCCATTCTTTGTAAATTGGTTTTCTTTGGGGTTAAATGCCATGGCACATTTTTAAAACTTTCCTTAAGGTTACTTGATAAGTATTTGAAATTTGTTTCATGTAAAGTTTTGCCAGTACTTTATGGAGCTTTTTCAACATAGTAAATGTATTTTTTTTTTGCTTGATATGGTTTCCAGTTTTAACCTCCAAATGAAAGGAAAGACCACTTCTGCCTCTGGGCAGATGTAGTACATCTCCATCTACACCCTGTTTTTTCCACAAAGTACAGCCAAAAAACCTGGACCCATTCTATGAACCAAACATAAGAAGACTAAATGGTGCAGAAAAGGCAGAGCATGTGTAGACCTCAAGGAGTGGTACAATGCTATTAGTGACCTGGGTGTT
Organism: Phyllostomus hastatus; assembly: GCF_019186645.2. Classification (NCBI taxonomy): domain Eukaryota; kingdom Metazoa; phylum Chordata; class Mammalia; order Chiroptera; family Phyllostomidae; genus Phyllostomus; species Phyllostomus hastatus. The sequence goes on along the minus strand of NW_025333932.1, from coordinate 9,781,734 downwards.
CTTTTGCCTCACATATTCCAAATTTGGAATGCAAGAGGTCAGCTGTCAAGAAACACCAACAGAAACACACAACTAGACAACAACAAAGGACCCAGAAAGGAGCACTTAGCAAGACAGAAAAGGTAAACAATAACTGCTGTACTCTAGCGAAACATCATAGAAAAAACTGTGGTCCCACTGGCCAGCAAAGGCTAATGGGAAGCCAAGACATGCCCGCTGCCAGGCCATGACAAGGCACCCCGCTCCAGCACAGGAGGCTGAGTAGTGGAGAACCAGGACTCTGACTTCTGCTGGGTAGTAACAAAACCTGCCTCACCACCTCTGTGTAAGGAAACCACATGAAAAGTCTACATTTCTGCTCCTGACCTTGGCACAGTAGACTCCTAGGAGGCAGTAACACACACCTCCCAGTGAGGGAGGTGTCAGTGGAGAACTAGCACTTGCCTGCCCAGCCGGAAGGAGGAAGCCCTCTCTCAGGTGTCAGTGGAGATGTGGTAGGGAACCTGGGAATAATGGCACAGCCTCCGTCTCCCCTTGCCACAGTGGTATCAGAGGAAGGCAGCTTAAATAGGAGGTTTAAATAAGACCTAGAGTTGGCCCTGGCTGGCGTAGCTCAGTGGATTGAGTGCGGGCTGGGAACCAAAGTGTCCCAGGTTCAAATCCCAGCCAGGGTACATTCCTGGGTTGCAGGCCATAACTCCCAGCAACCGCACATTGATGTTTCTCTCTCTCTCTCTCTCTCTCTCTCTCTCTTTCCCTTTGATGTTTCTCTCTCTTTCTCTTTCCCTTCCCTCCCTAAAAATAAATAAAAAAAATAAAAAATAAACATTTCCTGTAACAATGCTTTAAAAAAAAAAATAAATAAATAAATAAGACCTAGAGTCTTATAGTATCCTAAATATCCAGGTTTCAAAAAAAAAAATCACTAGTCATACCAAGAACCAGGAAGATTGCACGTAAAAAGCAGCCATCATAAACTGCTTCACAGAGCAATTCTGAACATACTGGAAAGCACTGAAAAATTGGAAGTCTCAGCAAATAAATAAGGAGTATAATGAAGAACCTGGAGGGTATCTTAGGCTGGAAAAGACAACAACCAAGATAAAAATCTCAGTGGATGGGCTGAGCAACCAGGATGGAAGAGGCAGAGGAAGAATCAGTGTCCTGGGAGAAAGAACAATAGAAATTAGAAATTCCTCAATCTGAGCTAATCTGAACTAGACAGAATAAACCATAAACACAGCCTCAGGGAACTGTGGGCTATACCTAAAGATCTAACACTTGTGTCTTAGGAGGCCCAGGAAAGGAGGAAGAAGAGGGCAGGGCTGAGAAAGTACTTGCAGAACTTAATGGCTGCAAACTTGCCAAATTTGGCAGAAGATGTAAGTGCACAGATACAACATGATAAGTATGTCAGGCTGAATAGTAGCCCCTACAGACATCCACAGTGTATTTCCAAGAACCTATAAATGCAGTTTTACATAGGAAAAGGAACTTTGCAGAGGTGATTCATTTAAAGATTTTGAGATAGATAGAATACCCTGGGTGATCTAGGTGGGCTCAGTGTAATCACAGGAGTTCTTATGAGGGAGGCAGGAAGGCCAGACAATGAGGTATGACATGGAAGCAGAGAGGGAAGGTCTGTGATGCAGAGTCACAGGCCAAGGTTTGCAGGGGCCTCAGGAGGCTGGAAAAGGCAAGGAAATGAATTATCCCCAGGAGCCTCCACATAGGCATGGGTCTTCTGACTTCTAGATCTACAAGAAATGAATGTGACATATTTTAAGTTACAGTCTTAATCCTTTTAGGCTGCTGTAACAGAATACCATAGATTGTGTGCCTTGTAAACCACAGAAAGGGGTTCTGACTTTTGACAGATACAGATGGCAGTTCAGTACAAGAAGGTTAGGTTTTTCAGTAAGTAGTGCTGGAACCATTATACATCCGTAAGTAAAAAACAAACAAACAACAACAAAAAAGAACTTTGACCTGTCTCACATCTTTTACAAAAATTAACTCAAAATGGATCATAGACTTCAATGTAAAACATAAAACTATAAAACTCTTGGGAAAAATATAGAAGCAAATCTTTGAGATCTGAAGGTAGGTAAAAAGTTCTTAGACTTGACACCAAAAGTACAATGTATAAAAGAAAAAACTGATAAATTGGACATAACCAAAATTTAAAACTTTTGCTGTGTATAAGACTCTGCTAGGAGGATGAAATGGCAGGCAAGCTAATAAGTGGGGAAAAGATATTTGCAAACCATTTGTGTCTCACAAAGGACTAGTGAAACTCAACAATAAAAGGAAACAAAGCATGCTGTCAGGAAGTGTACCAAAAAAATAGACATTTCCCTAAAGAGGGTATACAGTTGCCAAATAAACACATGACAACATCACTAGCAATTTGGAAAATGCATGTTAAAATGAAATTAAAATATCAATACACATTTATCAGAGTGGCTAAAATTTAAAAATAATGACAACAAATGCTGGTGAAGATGTGGAAAAATTGGATTACTAATATATTGCTGGAGGAAATGCAAAATGGTACAGCCACTCTGGAGAACAGTTGGCAATTTCTTAAAAAATTGAACATACAACAACTATATGACCCAGTAATTGCACTCCTGGGCACTGATCCCAGACAAATTAATGCTTATGTTCTCACAAAAAGCTGTGCATGGATATTTATAGTAACTCAATCTTTATTTGTAACAGTCAGAACTGGAGCCCTGGCTGGTGTGGCTCAGTGGATTGAGTGCCAGCCTATGAACCAAAGGGTTGCTGGCTTGATTCCCAGTCAGGGCACATACCTGGGTTGTAGGCCAGGTGTCCGGTGGGGGGAGCATGAGAGGCAACCACACATTGATGTTTCTCTTCCTTTCTTTCTCCCTCCCTTCACGTCTGTCTAAAAATAAATAAATAAAATCTTTAAAAAAATGGAAACAAGTCAGATGTCCTTCAGTGGATGAATGGCTAAACAGACTGTGGGATGTCTACACCATTGCTTTTAGCAGTAAAACAAACCAGCTATTGGTACATGCAACAATTTGCATGAATCTCCAGGGAATTGTTTGTACTAAGTGAATAAAACCAATCCTAAATGATAACATACTATATAATGTTATTAAAAATAACAAATTGTAGAAATAGAGACCAGATTAGCAGTTGACAAGGGTTAAGGATGTGGTAGGGGCAGGAGGGAAGTGGGTTTAACTACAGAAGAGCAACATAAGTAATCCTTGTGGCGACTGAAATGCTCTGTGTCTTCATTGTATCACTCTTGGTTTCCTGGTTATAATATTGTACTAGTGTGTTTCAAGAAGTTACCATTGAGGGAAAGTGAGCAATGGGCACATGAAAATCCATGGTGCATCACATACATTGTAAGAGATAATATTTTGCCTGTGTCTGAGTGTCTCTCCTGATTCTCAGATACTCAGTCTGAAATAGTTGACCTAGTATGGAAGTAAAGGAATCTCACAGAAGGGAATTTGCCATGAGGAAAGGATTAATAACTTATTCATATTGATAGACTTTGTAGTACTTAGCTCATTTTCGTTACAGAGTAGACATTCAGAAGTAACTGATTATATCTGATACTGAACTCCCAAGTTTGTTTACTTTTTTCTTGATCATGGAGTAGACAACAGGAGCCTGCTTATTTGCTCAAATTGTGTTGCATGAAGATGATAAACCTTCCAGGCTGGGCATGTGAGTAGCGCTATTAGAAGATGAGGGTTAGGGGGTGCAGAGTTGGATTCCAGGAATGGAAAGCCTGTTTGGGATCCACTTGTGGACTCTCCCTACACATCTTGCTGCAAATCCATGTTATCTTTATTTGAAGGGAAGGTCCGAGAAGGCTGAGACCTGGATAGGGTTTCATCAGACCAGATCAGCTTCTTTTCACCTTATAATGCTGCTCTGGGTGAAACTCGAGTGTTTGCAGGACAAAGGGAAGATAATAGAGAGGTGAGCAGAAGGATGCAAAATAGAATAAAGGCCGAAAAGATAAGAGTTTGTGCTCTGGGCCATACTGTTTGTTGCTCTGTGTCTGCCTCCTAGCCCCTACCAGCTGTGTGACTTTGAGCAAATAACTAACTTTGTACTTCAGTTTCCTCATCTGTAAAATGCAGGCAATAAATTGTATTGCCCTCATTGGGTTGTTGTCATATGACAAATGCATAGGAGAGAGCCCAGACTGTTGCCAGCCCTGTCGGTGTTTGCTGTTCTGGGAAGGAAGGCTTGGGGCAAGGACAGAAGACAAGCTTGTTCTCTCCTGCACCAAACACTCAATGTTTCCTTTCCTAAATAGCAACATCTCTGCACTGTACAATTTTCCTTCTTTGTCAATTGCTCTTTTTATCCTTTACCTACAAGGTCATCTGAAATAGTGTCTTTTAGTGTCATGAGTTAGGAGCCCTGTAAATAACTTCAATAAAATGAGGAAGGATAAGGAAGGGCAGGCAAGGCCACAGATGCCTTGGGGATCCTTCTCCACATGTGAGCATTTCCAGACATTGCTTTGAGGAACCTGTCTCTAACCTTAGATTTTTTTTCCATCTAAGATGTTTCATCTCAGATGTTTAGTCTTTGCACTAAACCCACATATCTGCTCATTTCCAAACTACATTTATTTATGACTTATAAAGTGTTAAGATAATCTTACCTTTATTCTCATCCCCACTTTCCTAACCACTGCAGCAGAAAAACCTTCATGTTACAATGAAGCGGGTTGACTTCAAATTTTTGAAGGCATTTGTTTTTTAAGTATCCTTAGTAATGGATTCAAATAATTTTTGCAGTTGATTTTATTAAACAGATGGAAAGTATAAGCCACCTTAATTCAAGTAACAAGAATATCAGAAATACCAGGCATCCCTAGCTGGTGTGTGTCAGTGGATTGAGTGCCAGCCTGTGAACCAAAGGGTCATCGGTTTGATTCCCAGTCAGGGCACATGCCTGGGTTTCAGGCCAGGTCCCCAGTATGGGGCATGTGAAAGGCAACCACACATTGATGTTTCCCTTTGTTTCTCCCTCCCTTCCCCTCTCCTTAAAAAATAAATAAATAAAATCTTTAAGAAAATGTAGATTAAAAAATGAAAGAAATACCAGGCGACAGTTATTTGAACTCAGAAACTTTGGCATTGAAAGAAGGAAACTAGGAGGTGCATTCAATATTTTTCCTATTTCTACATGTGAAGAGGTTTCCTGAGTACATTTATAACAATGATCCTATACGAAGTATTTTTGAGTTGTAAGGTTGTCACTGATCCAGTTCCGTTCATGTGGACCTAATCTGTGTGGCCAGGTAGTGGTGGGCATGCACGGTTACACAGTGGTTGGACAGGAGCTGCCCTTCCAGCCCCTGCAGTGGCTCCTTTGCATGGATTCAGGAAGGGACGGGCACAGAGTGCATTGTGGGAAATGGCCTTCATCTTGCCAAGGAGAAGTTTCGGATGAAAAGTGAGCACAGGAGTGAAGGACATCTAAAGACTTTTGAGATGGCAGGAGAGCTGTGGGAGGAGATCTGACTGCCCCTTATTCTCCAATATCTTCTTTCTTTCCTATTCCTGTAGGAACTAGAGATGTCATCTCTGATGTGGGGATGTTGTAGACAGTGGGTTAGGAAGTCACAAGAAGCATATGAGGGGAGTTCTCTTCTATCTCTTTCCTCCTCCTCATTCTTGATCCTTGTCACATATATCTGACTTGCCCACTGGGTTGCAGAGTGGAAGCTGAGCAAGAGGATTTCAGAAATGCTGGAGTTTTTCTGGTCTCCTTACCCCTTACTCTGCTTCTTCAGAGGTTGTATGGGGGTGGGAGGGATATCCAAATGAGCAGGCCTACAAACACCCTCTTGGTCTTTTGTACCTTCCCCCTTCTTCTCCTCCTGCCTCCCAGCAGGACCCCACACACACTGCAGGTCACTGCTGGGGAGTGTGCGTGTGCGCAGGCATGTGTGTAGATGGTGGTAAGTAGGGCTCCAATAGAAAGGTTCGGAAGCAATATCTATATGATGGAAATCCTTGAAATTATGAAGAGGAAGATTAGAAGATTCTGCCATTGCCCTACAATAATCTGAAGTCCAGAGAACTAACTTGTTCTAAAATTTTAGTACATGGTAGATTCTCACTGATGAGGTCAGAAAGACTGCACAAGCCTTGAAATGAATTCTAATTGGGCAGGTGGGAAAGGAGGGGATGTAGTTCCAGCAGAGATAACAACTAGGGTAGCATTATCCAGGGCAAGAGTCACAAGCTCAAGTGGGCACCTTAAATTGCAAAGTGAGCTGAGGATCCCAAAGCCTTCTCAGGGGTCAACAATTTGGTAGGAGGTAAACTACAGGAAAACTACACCCCTGTGCTGTAAGTCTACTTTAAGAACAACAGTGCTCCACAATGAACAAAAGTATCTGGCTGCAGCACCTGGGGCTGTGGCAGACAGGAAGCTTTTGGCCTATCTATAGGACAACCACTAAATGGGTTCATTCAGTTGCTATTTTTTGAGAATTTAGAATTGTGAAGGAGGTGCTGATAGAGTTTACATTCCACTTACTATGCACTCGGCCATGTTCTCAGGGCTTAATATGCTGATTTTAACACAACCTGAAAGGTTCAGTAAGGATTTCCTCAAACTCAGCACTTCAGCCAATTCATAATAGGTCTCTTGGCATATGCAGGTCAGCAGTATCTTCTCTTGTACTTTTTCCCTTCATCTTTTCTGATTTTTTCTGGGGTGCTTTGTACCCCAGAGGATAGGATGATGCTCCCTTCTGAAGGGCATTGCCTTGAGGGAGGGGAGACTGCTTCTAAATCAAGCCTGCACCTTTGTCTGATTTGGTGGTGTCTCTCAAGGTTTATTTAGAAGTGCACCCACAACATTGGTCAGTTTTGTCTCCAACCAGTCTAAATATTTGCTTTCAGCAAAGTTTTTACATTCTGTCAAACTTTTACTCCAAACCTTGAATCTGTGATTCAATTAATTTTTTGTGTCTTTAAAACATGCCTTCTTTATCATTATTCTTTAAAAAAAATGGCCAACACATTCCTTTCTGATTTCTAAATATGCAGAAAAAAACTAAATAGTTGTGGAAAAATATATAGCCCATATTTTCATACCTGAAGATACTAATATTTTTGTAAAAAAGATACCATATGTTGGCAAGATTCCAGTTGGCATTCAACTATAAGTCAGAACAAGTGTGGGCCCTGTACAGTTCTGACCAAAGTGTACTCCAGTGCTTCCCAGCCATTTGGAAAATACTAGTGGTGCACAGTGATGGAATTTGAATATTTTCAAATATTCTTTACTAACCACTTTTTGTGGTTTTCTAAGGAGAAAACCCACAATAAAATTCCCCTATGTAGAAAGTTAAAGCACCAAACCTATTATAGGAAGTGTATATAATATGACTGGACAGGGATGGTATGGAGGGAGCTGGCTTCAAAGATGCAAGGATGAGCCAGCTCGAAGAGTGTTTAAGGGTTTTCAGATAGTGCTGTTTTTTCCTCTTGGAGTACATAGCCTTCAGAGTTTAATCATGTGTGAGCCAGGATGTAGGAGCATTCAGCAAAGGAAGCAGTAGGGATGGCAGGTGAATGGCAGTCATAGCTGCATCACTGGACCTGAGATGTGCAAACATGTGGGATACACGTTTCCACCAAGAAGTGTAGAGTCCAGTGCACACAATGCCACGTGTAGTCTCTCACTTCTGGCAGAGGGCAGTGCACAGGACCGCTGCTGTGAGATGGTTTTCTAGATGTTTCCTGCATCTTATATGTGTATTCAGAGTGCTGAAAGAATAATGCCTCTATGGCAGATAAAACAACCAGTGTTCTTGGCAAGCTGTAGATTATTTATTTGTAGACCCACAGAAGAGTGCTCTAAGGAGGAACACTCCTGCAGGAGCACAAGGAGGTAGAACGTAGGTGGGAAACTAGGAGGCCCAGTTCAGGATCTGTAACTGTTCATGGGTCACTCAACCTTTCTGGATTTCACCTGCAAATGAAGTCGTTGACCTAGATGGCTTTCTAGTCTGTGCTGCTCAGCCTCTGATGTGCCTACAAATTGCCCGGACATCCTGTTAAATGCAGATTCTGGTTTAGTGGGTCTTGGGTGGGGCTCAAGGTTTGCCTTCCAGCAGCTTCTAGGAGATGCTGATGCTGCTGGGCCTAGAGCATGTCTTTAGCTTGCTCTGCATAACCTCTGAGCCCAGGCCCACATTAGCTCTACAACCTGTGAGATGATGATTGCCTGGCATTTCAGAAAGATGGGGAGGTTTCAGGAAATGTGCCCACCATGGTATTAACTCTTCTCATTCTTCACAGTCATCATCATCAAAACCCTGTAAGTGCCCAATTATGAATAACAGTTACACATGTTTTACAAAAAAAGAGTGAACTAGATTTGAGTCTGCCTTATCATACTTAATCTAAGAGATAGAAACATGCAGAGACAATAATACATTTTGCAGCAGTAATAAATATGGGGTGATAAGTATTCATTCAGATATTAAAATAGAAAGGTTATGTAAGCATGGGCCTTAGGCTATTTATTTTCTTACGGCTTTTGTTCCTTTTAAAATCTGAGAAACTGCAAAGGTTGCCCTGTCATTTTTACTGAAAAACAAGAGGTTTCTGTTCCTATTTTACAGATGGGAGTTGGGGAATGAGAAGGTCAGTTTCTGAGGCTTCTTTTGTTGTTATTGTTGTTTTATTTATTTTGGTTTCACTAACTTCAAAAGAAATATTATCAGCCCCACATGCCTAATCCTGATTAGCATGTGCTGGTGTCCTGCCTTGGTTTTGTGTTGCTTGATGCTGAGTGTGAAGACACAGGTTCATTAACTTCAGCTCTTCCTACCCAGGGCCCTGGGCCCATCAAGTCCTTGGGAGGCAGAGGAGGATGGGCCATTGTTATCTCTGAATTGTGAGTGGTTAAGTGATGCAGAGAAAGAAGCTGGTGTGTTCAAATCTTGTGTTTACTCACACAGGAAGTTTTGAATTTGGTTCTCTTTCTCCTGTATAGTTGCTAAACTGACCTGAGGGTTTGCGGCCTTGGTGGAGGGAGAGACCAGGTGAGCGGTCACCACCAGCATCTTCTCACAGCAGAACAGATTCTGTTCCTGGAGTCTGGGTTTCCTACCCACCAGTGAATGCATTCAGGTACCTGTGGTGATGAGCGGGTTTGTTAAAACCATATTACCGTTTAGCAGAGTGATGCCAGATTGGCTCAGTTCATTGATTTCTTCTAGCTGAGAAACAGCTAAAAGAATTATCACAGGTTGAGAAAACAACCATATCCAACCAAGGGTATCTGTATCAAATATTTGCCAATAATGGGATTATAGACCATTGGTTTGTACACTCTTGATTTAAGTAGGCACATGTGATATTCAGTAATGACTGTGTGTGTACTTAGGGGTGCAGAGAGGCAGAGGGGATGCCACACAGCCACACCCTGGAATGTGTGTGTTCACCACTCATTGGCTATGTTACCTTAACCTTTCCAAGCTTCAGTTTCCTTATCTGTAGAAGCAGCAACCAGTAGTCCAGATGCCACAGAATTCTCATGAGCATTCCATGACATGTGTATCTGTATGGAATCTGTAATGTCTGCAAATACTGGGACTCATAACTGGTGAGTTTTAGTAATCACAATAAAACTATTACAGGTGACAGCATCTGAAATCATTTGGGTCTGGAAAGAGAGCAAGAGATTCTAAATTTGGTATTTTTATATTATATCATGTATCACTATTTGTACAGGAGTTTACATCTGGGTTAATGAAAATGCCATGCTCTGTTTATTTGGAATAAGGTGGCTATTGAAGCAAAACCTGCATTAATTAGGCTCAACCCCATCCTTCATTCTGTAGTGTGATATACAACAGTTGTTTTCCTTGTTTTATAAAATTAACTATAAAAAATAAAGGCAGTCTCCTCCTATTAAAGAAGATATAAAACCCTAAGTAATTATAGCAGGAAGCTAAACCTTTTTAAAAAGCTGCAATGTCAATACTCTTTATTGTGCACTAGTGCCTAGTCACAGATGTGTGTAGCACATGGGATTATGCAGGCTGGATCAGGGGCACTTGGGATATGTGGAGGGTGGTCTATGCAGAGGGGTCTCAGGAAGCAGGGCTGCCATTTGCCTGCAGACAGGGTGAGAATGTGAACAAGGTGTGGGGGAAGGAGCAAGGCAGAGTTCTTGGGTAAGTGGAGTCTGCAGCCTGCAGTTGTATTTTGAGGTTGCAGGTGGGACAGAACCAGGGTGTGAGCCCACTGGATGGAAACCAAGAAGCCAAAATGATCTGTTCTGAGTGGAGGGTGGGAGGCAGAGCCCCAGGGAAGTCCCTCTCAAAGCTATTCAACAGCATGTTTTCACAGGGTGCTGTGGCTTCTGGTCACATGGAGGTTGAGCCAACTTGGATCAAACATAAGCCAGTTCTTCCTCAAATACAGTGTACATGCGAATCTCCTGGTAAAGTGTAGATTGTGATTCAACAGGTCCGAGGGGGGGTCTGAGTGCTAAATAGGATGATTGACATCACCCAGTGCCATGCATGCAACAGGTGCTCAATACATGTTCCTTTCTCCCTCCCTTCTCCCGTTGCCTTCCTGACAGCCCCCATCCAAATTGCTGTCTTTGTCCATAATATGAAAGTTAAGATATAGGTAAATATTGTTTTAACAAATCATCATTCGTTTTAGACCAGTGATTCTCAATTGAGGAGCAGTTTTACCCATTAGGGAACATTTGTCAGAGTCTGGAGACATTTTTGGTTTTCACAGCTATAGGGTTAAGGAATGCTAACCCCTCAAATAAAGAATCATCCAGCCCCCAAATGGCAGTGCTCTGTACTTTATACTGGTATTTACAGTTTATTCCTTATTCAACTCTTAAGTTAAAGGAGAAGATTGAGAAGGATGTGATAGGCTGACCACCCAGACTGGGGCAAGTTGGAGGACTCGTCTATTAGCTATCAGGATCCACTTCCTCTTAACGAGCACAGTTCAAAATTAAATGCTTTATTAGATATTCATTTCTATATTAGTTGTTTAGCCCATTTTTAAAAAGGGAACAAACAATATAGCAGAGACATAGAGAACTCTGGATGGTGAGTATGAGAGAGGTGAGAACAGATAGTGCAGGCAGGCTTTCGGGCACCACGGCTGGGGGCTTGGGACCCAGAGCCCCAGAGTCTGTGTGAATGGAGTCCTCTAGGCTCTTTTCTGTACTGTATTCACTACCTATCATATGTATGTTTATTATTGCTCATGTCTCTGTCCTGTGTATATTGGTAACTTGGTCTCCTGAACTGATCCTTATCATCTTTAAATTTGTGTAGCATATGTGTAGTACAGAGGGTTATCAGTGTTTGTGAGACAGATTTAACAGCATCTCAAAATAGTTGTTTCTTCACTTTTGGACAGGTGCTGTTTCCAAACACTTGTTTCTGATGAGCTTGAAATGCATTGTCCTCGCTTTGTAAATGGTGGGTTTTCAGGGCATGGTGGAGGCCTTTCATAGCCCTTAGTATTGTTAAGCTGTGATGCTTCATAGTCCAGAGTGATGGTGGTGAGGGGACAGCATGGGGGAGAATCCCAGCGAAAGGAAAAGAGAAGATTTCCATTGCCTTTCTTTATAGGAGGTGGACTCTTGGTGAACACAACATTTACCCCATTCCTCCTCCCCAACCTGTAACTCTTACTTTCTGCTCCATGTCTCTCTTGGAGCTCACAGCCGGGAGACTCTGATCACTCAGGGAAGGGCCAAAACAGGTGGAGCAGGCCTGGGAGCGCTTGCTGGCCACTGGAGAGTGTGGTAGCATATGGAGAAGAGATCACCGCCTTGCTTGACCTTTACTATTTCCCTTTGGTCTTTCTATGTAGCGTTACCTTACTTTTTCTTTCTTCCTAAGAAGTAGGTCTCCCCTCCCTACCCTTTTAAACTTCACCCAAAAAAGGAAACAAAATGCATGGTTTACCCCAGTGTATATTTTTTTCCTGAAAACATTCATCCCCAATTTTTTTTACTTCCACTTAGCATATTTAAAGATGCCTCTTTAGATTTCACAGACTACAAGAACAGACTTTTAGATCTGAGATTAAGCTTCTCAAACTTGAATCTCACATCCTCTTTGAGGAAGTGATCTCTCTAAATGATATAGTTTTATCTTAATCATAGGAAATCATGCTAACAAAAATATAGCATGTTTCCAGATAAAGACATGTGACCCGATCTATTATAACAATTATCACACAGTTCTCTGCAGTTTGATTTGTGTCATCTTTGTTCTGACAAGTCCCTTGTCTTCTTAAGGCATGCAACCTTTTTTATTTTGTTTTAATCCATGTACCTTGCACAACTCAAAGGGTCTGAGTTTAGGTATGCTAATCTTTAATTATCATCAGGGTCTTGGAGATGCAATGACTAAAAATAAAGCATAGGCGTAATTATTAACCATTGAGAGCACATGTGGTTCATGCCAGCATTTCACTTTCCTATGTGTATGAAATTGGGGCTAATACATAGTCTGTGACTATTTTAAGAGCAAGTTCTAACTTTGGTTTTTAAATATCTTTTATAGTATTAAAGTACTAAAAGTTAACTAAGTAATTGTTAGTTGCTTTCTTCATTGCTCAGAACTTTAATAAGTAAATGAAGAGATAATCATTTCACCCCTACTAATGGCAGTTTTAATCCACTGCGGGTTTGAAATTATTTCCTGCTGTCTCCCTTCCAGAAAACACAAGGCCCATTCTCTTTTTTCAACAATTGAGTGCACTTCAGAGCTGGGAAACAGCAATTTCCAGCTGCTTATTTATCTGTTTTATTCTACATTCTTACTTACCAATGCTTACTTCTGCCTTACTTTTGTCCAGCATCAGTAATTTATTTAGGAACTCTGAGTTGTAGGACTGCAGACACACAGCTTTGAAAGTGAAAATCTCAAGGGCATTATCTGTTAGTCCAGTGTTGACTACAGCACAGTGTGAATTTTTCACAGAAGCCGGGACACCAACAGGCCTGACTCCCGTACCACGGTGTTTCCTTGATCAGAGTTGGGCACTCTCCCTGCCTTGTAATACCTGCGTGGAATTGGCACAATGCCTACCCTCTCTGTCTCCTTCCTTGTCTTTGAGATGGAGATGGTAACTAGATAGCCTTATGGATTTCCAGTTTCAAACAGTGCTCACCACACTTCCACCACTACAAATATACGAGGTTGTGTCTTTCTAGTGTTGTCAGTGTTGCTAGTGATCTCATTTAGTGCTAACAATAAATTATATAAAAATTCCTTAATCACCTGGGGCCATCTTTGAACAGAATCAAATCCAGAAAAATATCATTCAACTTAAATGAACAAGTTAATACAAATATATTCTACATTTGATTTTAGCAATTAGTTTACCTCAGAGTTATCAATTTTTATAGTGAAGCTTAGACTTTGAAATGCTGTACATGCCCTAAAAGATTTATAGACCTCAAGCACTGTGACCTGATTGCCCCTGTTCCTTATCCATCATTACCCACTTCTTCTCCCAAGTGGACAGGAAGGGGTACATCTAGCCTCAATAGTCCCCATCTCTCCCCAGAAGGAATCTTGTAAAATAGGCCACTGTCTTTTAATTAAATCTTTCCTTCAGCTTGAGAAGTTCTTGCTCTCAGCAGCTATTGCAGGATCATTTTTTATTCCCTCTAAGGCCTTTCTAAATGTAACTGCAGACCCTAAAAAACAGTCTGCCCTTTGTTGGTTAACTTGTGCTAAGTAATCAGTGCATAAAGAGTTCTGCTTATCCACACTCCAGAAACACCTTCCTCTGACCTCCTGACATTTGACAAAAATCTCGATTCAAGGACTAAATATTGTTTTGTTTTGTTTTGTTTCCAATGCACTTCCATTTCCATTAGAGCTGCTTGCCTTCCACATTTTGTGTGTGTGCTGAAATGTGGAGCACTTTGCCACTGGGGTTATTAAAAGTTGGCTGAAGAGTCCATGTATTTTAGAATAGGTCTCAGGTGTGTTTGTAATGGAATCACTGTTCTCTAAACATTCTGGAAAGCACTGTGATCTGTACTACTCTTTTGTATTTGGCTGATTGCTTAAATTTTACTGAGGATATTTTTCTGCCTTTTTAAAGAAATTTAACCCAGAATTTTCAGTTTGCTCTCTGCCAAACTCCTGAGCCCAATGCTTTGGTTATCTTTATTTGTGTATCCCAAGCAGCTCTCAAAATTAATGTGTATACAATGAAAGTGTCTTCCCCAACCCTTCACTCATCCTCTACTTATAACAGATTCCTTCTCCTGGAATCAATATTTCAATTAAAGGCATCATGCCTTCCTCATAACTCAAGCCAGAAATCTCCACCCTGACATTACTTCATCTTCACATTCAGTGCACAGCAGACACTGGATTTAAGATAATATATGAGCGTTGCAAGAGCAGTGACTGGTGCTTGATGAGGTCAATCACCGACATTGTTGATTCTAACTATCTTTGTGATCTTCCTCTCTTGCCTCTCATCAATGTTCCTTTTGTTCTGGCCTTTGTCTGCTCTATACCAACCCAGTGCTGGAGTAAACTATAAATATAGTTAGCTCTTTCCCATAAACACTCCCCCTCTAGGTACAAACTTATAACAGGATTTCCCACTCAGTGAATTCTGTGGGCGCTGTTACCTTGAGAGCATGTCCACACACCTGGGTGTGGGGCTCAAGACCTGCCCCCCCCCATGCCCTTCCTACTATCCCACCTTTGCAGTCTGTGTTTCACTAGCACCAAACTTTGTGGGGTTTTCTAACGTATCTCGTCCTTTGCATGTGCTGTTTTCACTTCCAAGAATGCACTGACCCCTTTTTTCTTATAAATTCCAGTGTATCCTTCAAGGCCTACCTATTCCCATCTGCTCTGAGCAGCCCTCCCTGACTCGCCTTCATCTGGCTGGGCTCCCACAGTTCTTTAGTTGTGTCTCTCATCACACTGCATTTAAGTGTCTTCTTAGATGTCTGACCCTCCTCTACATGCCAGTCTGGAGGATAAGATTTGGATCTCACTATTTTTGTGTCTACAATATTGAATACATGCCTTATATACCAGTAACACACAGTGGGTGCTCTAATTGCCTTAAATGATTGTATCTCTGAAACTGTAATGAGGAACAGGATAGTATTTGTGAAAAGTAATCTCAAGCTATGCTTTTTTCTGATATATATAAGCATTTTTCTCAACAATAATGTTTTGCTTTTTATTTTGGTTTTAGAATCCATACACTAAAGCACAGCCACCAAAACCAGTGATGGCTCTTCCCCTTTTCTTCTAATGTCAATACTAGCATGGTGGCCACAGGCTTTGGGAACTTGTAATTGCAAATCATTCCACCTTGGAAATAAGTTTGGCCAGTTCCTTACCAACTTTGGTGATGATAGTAGTTATTTTTATGATGTTTTCATTTGAGGCTTCACAATTTAAAGTACCCCCACCCATTTTAAGGCTCCCAGTATGCCTATCTTGGAAGTGTGCTTCCAATTTCCAGGGTTATTCTTTGTACTTTGAAGAAAGACAAGCAATGAGTAAGAACAGACATGAGGAATGAGTAAGAACACACAGCATCAGGAATGAGCTGGTGATACATTAGCCCCCATACAAGTCAACAAATGGGTTATTTTTCCTCAGAGGCCACAATTGACACAGTTAGTGATGGACCACATCTTTGAGGAGCTAGAAGAAGATAATGGGATTTGCTTTTAATTCCAACCAATTCTGAGCAAGAAAGCAAGAGCCATAGGTTTCTGGAGTGGCTTCATCATCAGAGGTTACCCCAAGCCTGTCCGACTCCTAACGTGTCAATAGGTTCAGGGTGTAAGGTGATGCAGAGCTATAGTGATTTTAGTCAGCTTTTATTAATTTCAGCATAAGCTGTTAGCTACTTTTTTTCAGTAAATTTTAATAGCAACCTGCTTGTGCCCTGAAAAAATGTTCAAGAGTAGCAAACAAGAGTTGAAAATAAATGAGTGTTAAGACTTACCTAGCCATCTTTAGGCCAGTAGTCAGCAAATAGATTGCAATCAGTCTAATGAATCTTAATCTTTTTTTTTTTTTTGCTATCTTTCCCTCATTTTCCTCATTTATTATATGTGATTTCTGGATTATAAGAGCAATATACAGAAAGTTGGAAAATACTAAACTCCCAAGCATAACAGAATGTTTCCTTATGAGATCATTACCAAGATAAAACCATTGTCAATATTTTGATTGGTATTAGCCTTATAGAGTTTTCTAAAACATACATACTTATAAACTTTTGTGATGAAAAATTTCTCACACATGGCAGAATAAATTATGCAGTGAGTTATCATATACTCACAACCTGTATTCACAAGTTATCAATATTTTGTTACCAATGGTCAATCATCCTCTTTTTCTCTTTTCCTTTTTCTTCCCTTTTTTTAAAGTATGAACTAACTACTTTAAAGGAGGAAAGAAATGCTGATAAACTAAGGACAGGCATTTGCCTGCCAATTTCACAGATGTTCACTTAGTTTTTATTAGGAAGAAAAAGTATGGGTTTACACCTAGTATTACATTGTACTTTGGGGATAAATTGCCTTAAAGCCCAAGTCTATCACATGCTAAATGGGTATTGATTTTTCCTCTTAAATCTATGCTTCCCTAGAGCATATTTTTATTTATTCATAAGGCTAAGATCATGTTTGACAGGAGTTGAAGCAGCATAAGTCTGAGGTGCAGGCACAATGGGAAAAGCTTTTGTGAGACCCAGAAATCAATGTCCTGAGGTCACAGGGGAACTTCATGAGCATGAAAAAAGTGCATTCCCTGTCCTTCCAAGAGAAAAAGGAAAATTTCAGTATATGGTCAAGTTTGATCCCTCTGTTTTCTATGCCACTTTTCAGATGGCCTTTACTGAAGTGTAGTTAAAGTTGGAACATCAGGCTGGGTAGAATCAAAGCTTCAGTGGTGACACCAGGTCTACCAGCTTGCTCTCGAAAGATGTGCTGCCTCTTGGATCTGAACTCTATGGCTTTGCCTCATCATGCACAGAGCCCAGAGTGGGGACTTTTTTATCCAAGGGGTAGTTAACATGAGTGTGCTCATTTTGGGGTACTTCCTTCACTTTGGAGTGGTGTGTTTAAGTATATATAGCAGCTCTCTGGGTGGCTAGGCTGTGTAAGTCATGTATAATTCTAAAAGTGTTCATTATTTGTTGGTATATGTGCATTTTTTATTTTCTTTTAAAATAAATTACCTTTTACTTTTTATTGATTGTTATTACAGTTGTCCCAATTTTTCCCTCTCTGCCTCCCTCTACCCAGCAACCCCCACTCCCTTGGGCAATACCCCGTTCTTTGTTTGTGTCCATGGGTCATGTGTATAAATTCTTTGGCTACTCCATTTCCTATACTTGTTCTTAACATCCCCCTGCTGTTCTGTAACTACAAATTTGTACTTCTCAATCCTTTCACCTTTTCCTCCATTCCCCCAGACCCCCTTTCCCACTGACCACCATCCCAATATTCTCCATATCTGTGATTCTATTTCTGTTCTACTTGTTTGCTTAGTTTGTTTTGTAGATTCAATTGTTGATAGTTATGTATTTATTGCCATTTTAATGTTCATAGTTTTGATCTTCTACTTCTTAGATAAGCCCTTCAACATTTCATATGATAATGGTTTGGTGATGATGAACTCCTTTAGTTTTACTTTGTCTAGGAAGCACTTTATCTGCCCTCCCATTCGAAATGATAGTTTTTCTGGATAAAGTAATCTAGGTTGTAGGTCCTTGCTTTTCATCACTTTGAATACTTCTTTCCAATCCTTCTAGCCTGCAAAGTTGTTTTTTTTTTTTTTTTTGAGAAATCAGCTGACAGTTAATGGGAGCTCCTTTATAGGTAACTTTCTGCTTTTCTCTTACTGCTGTTAAGATTTATCTTTAACCTTTGGCATTTTAATTATGATGTGTCTTGGGGTGGGCCTCTGTGTATCCATCTTGTTTGGTGTTTGGGACTCTCTGTGCTTCTTGGGCTTGCATGTCTGTTCCCTTTGCCATACTTAGGGAAGTTTCCTTTCATTATTTTGTCAAATAAATTTCCAGTTTCTTGCTATTTCTCTTCTCTTTGTGGCACCCCTATGATGAGAATGTTGGAATGTTTGAAGTTGTCCCAGAGGCTGCTTACACTATCCTTGTTTCTTTGGATTCTCTTTTCTTCTTGTTGTTCTGATTGGTTGTTTTTTGGTTCCTTATGTTCCAAATCATGGATTTGATTCTTGGCTTCATCCATGCTATTGTTTCCTTGTAAGTTTTTCTTTATTTCAATGAGTGAATCCTTCATGTCTGACTGGGTCTTTTTTAGGCTGTTGAGGTCCTCACTAATTTCCTTGAGCATCCTTATAACCAGTGTTTTGACCTCTGCATTTGATATATTGCTTATCTCCCTTTTGTTTAGTTCTTTTTCTGGGGTTTTGATCTGTTCTCTCATTTGGGCCATGTTTCTTTGTCTCCCAGTTTAGGCAGCCTCCCTGTGTTTGTTTGTATGTAGTAGGTACAAACAAAAAATAATCAACCCATGAGAAAACTATTCTTGTACTGCTCTGTTTTTTTGACCTGTTAAATAGAGTTAACTTTACCTAGTAAAGATAAGATATACTAATTAATAGTTAAGCATTTCAGAAGTGCTGAGCTTTTAGATCCCTGAAAACACTGATCTGTTTAGAACATCTAAGTTAAGGATAAGTTTCCCTAGGGAAATGGTGGGAGAGGAACGTGGCTGCTTACTAAAGGACAAAATTTTGAGTTTGGATCTAATGCCAACACTCTGGGCAGAAACACAAATATTTACTCACTTAATTTAGACCAATGATCTAGGCCTTTATTCTTTTTAAAAATAGGAGGTTAAAAATATACTTAGGCTTTTAAAGGAAGATAAATGCACTGTAGTGAGGCCTGTTTGTCATTCGATAGCTTTGGTAGGTAACAGACTCCTGCAGAAATTTAAGAGTTCTGGACTGCTCAGAAGGACACATGCCTAGAAAGCTCAGCATATAATTGCTAGTAGTTTACAAACCCTCCCAAAGTTGACCAAGGAACCTTTGGTATGTATCTATAGCACTCCAGGGAAAGAAACCCTGACTCATACCTTCCAAGTAGGGGTATGCTTAACTCTGCTGTAAATACTGGTCTTTAATCTCCAGCATTAACATAGTCCCTCGGCATATTTGAATCTTTTGCTGAATTTGACAGCCTTTTTAAAGCTGGTGTTAGATATTCAGTGAAGGTAAGTATCTTGGACAAGACCGGCCTTAGCCTGGTCATCTTTGTGTCCTTGGTCTACTAACCTCATTCGGAGTAGTAATAATAATAATGCCCACCATTGATGGGCTCCTTTCTGCATACCAAGTGCAGTGATAAAAGTCTTCACTGCCTCCTCTAATCCTCATCATGACCTTTTGGGGTGCAGGTGTGATTAAGAGCAAGGGGTTGAGGTCTGACTGCCCTCAGTTATAAAAGGAGGCTAGAATAGTACCAATTCTGAGGCTAGGTACATATATGAATATGTTCTTTAGCACCGTGCCTAGTGTTAGCTGTGATTATCATTGTAATTTTGTAATCAAGGTGACTGAGGCTCAGAGGTTAACCTACTTACCCAGTTTCACACACAGAACCAGAGCCAGTGTTCTTAGCCATCTTCCTGACTGCAAGCCTTGTATATAGTATATGTCCTTGAGTGAATGGAACAGAAATTCAGAATTCCATGTTTTCAAACTTCTTATCTTACTGATTTGCCTTCCATATGCCCTTCCCAGTGATCTTATGCTTTCCCAGGGCTTCGTTTGTCATCTTCAGGGGTGGGCAAATTGTAACCTATAAGTAAATGGGTTCTGACACCTGTTTTTATAAATAAAGTTTTATTGGAATACAGGCACACTCATTCTTAAGCTGTTGTGTGTGGCTGCCATTTGCTACAATGCTGGAACTGAATAGTTGTGAGGGATTATGTGGCCTTCAGAGCCTAAAGTATTTACTCTCTGGGTTCTTACAGAAAATGTTTGCATGCCCTAGTCTTGCTCATTATTTTCAACCTTTCTCCTCACATCTTGATTCCTAAATTTAACCACCCACCAGATGTCTTTACCTCCATGCCCCATATCTACCTTAAAATCAACATTTACCAAACTAAGTTCTTCCTATGTTCATTTCCAACCCTACTCAGTTCCTTCTTCTGAGTTTCCATTCTAGTTAATGGCACCACCATGTGCCAAAGGTGCCATTCTTATTTATATTCCTCATGCCTTGACCTGTCATCAGGGTGGTCTATTGACCACCCAAAGTACATGAACACCTTGAAGACAGCGGTCTAGGCTTTTAAATAACCAATGCTTACCATTCTCCTTTTCTCAGGCTCCACCTGCAACTAGGCCAGAAGTTACTTTTATAGTCTCTTGGAAGTTCCCATGAAGTATATTTAATGAGAAATAAGTATTGGTAGGTCTCTATCAAGCCATGGAGAGATGGATCCATTTTTTATCTTTAGATTCTGCCTCACAAGTAGGAATTTAGGCATGCTAAGAAGTCAGATTATTGTCAGATTTGTACTTTCATCTTTTGAATACACTGAAGACAACATGACTGTTTGATTTATTGAGTTGCCACTGTAAAACTATTAATGTTTTAAAATTAAATCTCTGTTATTCTGCAGGGTCTCATTGGCAGGGGAATGGGTAGTTAAAATAACTTTGGATTACCTGATTCATCCAAAAAACATTCAGGTAACAAATATATGTTTATCCTCATCAATATTACTTGAATATTATTTTAAAGCTCATGATGTTACTAGCTCTGAATTCACTCTTATGAACTTAAAATTATGTCATAATAACATCATAATTTTATCTTGATGATCATACAAGATAAAAGTAAATAAACTTCGAAATACAAAAGGATTGGTGAGGATAATAAGACAGTGTCTTAGAGCACTTTTTTTCTTGGCATTTGTTTCATCCAGTAAATATTTGCCTAGCACTTTAATTTCAGTTTCTCTATCTGAAAAGTTATGCAGGAGCAGCCTTTGTTTTCAAGAGCAACAAAGATGTTTATAGTGTTTAAGTAAAAAAAAAAGTCAAAAGCAGAGGTCATAAATTAATTCTAATCTCCTGAGTTAAAGACATTAGCCTTGTGTAACATAAGGATTTGGGTTTGTTCATACAAAGTAATCCCAAGAATAATAGTTCTCAGTACTCAATGGTGATCTTAAAGATTAATATTTTCCTTTGGTTGATGATTATATAATACATTAATAAGCTTCTCCAAATATTTTGAGATTTTAATTATCTGTAGACTTTCAAAGCTAGATTTTGACCAGACATGTAAAGAAGTGACGTAGCTCATCAGTTAATGTCAAATTAAGGGAGATTTTACTTTCTGATTTAGAGAAAAATGTTACCTGCTATCAGATTTCAAAATAGCTGAAATAGTTATAGGGGGGAAAGTGATTAAGGACATTGAGCTAAAATATCATCTCAGTGTCCTGTTGGTCAGCTAGTGTCTTGCAGCAGAGCTAGCTACTGCTCTGAGCATTGATTTCATTGTTCCATCTGCTGCTGGTGGCAGCGCCCCAGCAGACCTCCCACCTAAGCTGGGGGGCATGGCATGTGAAGTCCCATTACAAGGTCTCACATAAAAATTACTTTCAAGTTTCAGTGAATAGATTTCTGCAGGTCGATTGCCCCAGTCAGTGATCTTTATTCTAAGAACTCGGCATTTGAAGGCAGAACAAAGAGGTACAAAGATGGCTCTGATGGAAACCATGTAGTCCCAGATGAGTCCCCAACCCCTCTTTATGTGTGGAATGGAAACAATAATCCTTAATTTATAAAAGTTGTAAAGAAAAATAATATTTGTGAAGGACCTGGCAGGTAGTAGGTGCTTATGAAATTGTGGAGGTAGTAGTCATTGATATCATCATCATCATCATCATCATATTTGAAGCATTATGCTTATTAGGTATTCAACATTTCTGTTCAGTTTTCTGAAGTTGTCCTTATCCCTCAGAGATACTCTGTCAGCCACGTATAGGAAAAGTTATCTCAGTTTTGATCAATAAAGAGCTCTTCTTCAAAATGCATGTTTCTGTCATATGAGATCATGACTTGGTGACATTAGAAAAAATGGACAATAGTCATCGCAACATCATGTTTTTTAAAAAATGAAAATTTGTGGAGGCAGAGGTAGAAACTCTTCAGTTCATCACACAACCAAAAGAAGGGTAACAACCAATTTAAAAACAATAAACAACCAGAACTGCCAGAATAACAATCTATGTGGAACTCTTGACAGCCAAGGAGTTAAAGAAACATTCATCCAGACAGTGCACCAGGACAAAGAAATATGACCCAAATGAAACAACAGATCAAAACCCCAGAAAAAGAGCTAAGTGACAAGGAGATAGCCAACCTATCAGATGCAGAGCTCAAAACACTGGTAATCAGGATGCTCATAGAATTGATTGAGCTTGGTCACAAAATGAAGGAAGAAATGAAAGCTAAACAAAATGAAATAAAGCAAAATATATGGGGAACCAACAGTGAAGGGAAAGAAACTGGGGCTCAAATCAATGATTTGGAACAAAATCAAGAAATAACCATTCAACCACAACAGAATGAAGAAACAAGAATTCAAAAAATGAGGAGAGGCTTTGGAATCTCTGAGACAACTTTAAGTCTTCCAACATCTGAATCATAGGGCTGCTAGAAGGAGAAGAGGAATAGCAAGAAATTGAAAACTTATTTGGACAAATAATAAAGGAAAACTTCCCCAATCTGGTGAAGGAAATAGACTTCCAGGAAGTCTAGGAAGCCCAGAGAGCCCCAAGAAATTTGACCCATGAGGGAACACACCAAAGTACATCATCATTAAGTTACCCAAAATTAAAGTAAGGAGAGAATCTTCAAAGCAGCAAGAGGAAAGGAGACATAAGACTATCAGCTGATTTCTCAAAAGCAACTTTACAGGCAAGAAGGGGCTAGAAAGAAGAATTTGAAGTCATGAAAGGCAAGGACCTACATCCAAGATTACTCTATACAGGAAAGCTATCATTTAGAATGGGAGGGCAGATAAAGTGCTTTCCAGACGAAGTCAAGTTAAAGGAGTTCATCATTACCAAGACCTTATTTTATGAAATGTTAAGGGGACTTATCTAATAAATAGAGGATCAAAAATATGAACACTCAGATGACAACAAACTCACAACTCTCAACAACTGAACCTAAAAAAACAGAAACAAAAACTAAGCAAACAACTAGAACAGGAACAGAATCACAGAAATGGAGATCACATGGAGGGTTTTCAGCATGGGGGGGTGGGGAGCTTATGGGGAGAAAGGTAGAGGGAATAAGAAGTATAAATGGTAGGTATAAAACAGACATGGCAAGGTTAAGAATAGTATAGGAAATAGAGAAGCCAAAGAACTTGTATGTACAACCCATGGACATGTGCTAAGAGATGAAGGAATGCTGAATGGTAGCAGGTGCAGGGCACGGGGGAGATAAAGGGGAGGAAAAAAATGGGACAACTGTAATAGCATAGTCAATAAAATATACTTTAAAAAATGAAAATTTGGAAACAACTTGCCTGAACAATGAGGAAGCTTTCATTGGTAGTGAGCACATGTTCCATTGTGTTCCAGAGTATAAAGCTGGGACTCGGGTGTCAACTCACCAGTGATTGACTCCAGCAACTACTCTTCTCATTGGGTTTCTCTACATCACATTTGGTAGTCTATCTTTCTGGGTTTTTTTTTTACCTGGAAGGTAATCTGCTTTAAATCCAAATGAATTAACTATTCATGAACCAACCTGTAGGCAAAGCTAGATAAAAGTAATAACGTGTGTGCCATTCCTTTTCATTTCAGGACCAGGCCTAGGTTTTTTCTCTTCTAGGTTTTTGTAAGGTATATTTTATTGATTGTGCTATTACAGTTGTCCCAATTCCCGCCCCCCCCCCTGCCACTTGTCCTACTCTGCCTGGTCCCTGCCTTCCCTCCTGTGATCCCCACCACCATTAGTTCATGTTCATGGGTTATGCATGTAAGGTCTTTCGCTTCTCCATTGCCTTACTGTTTTTAACATTCCCCATCTATTCTGTATGTACCCAATTATGCTTCTAAATCCCTGTACCTTTTCTCTCATGCTCCCCCTTCCACCTCCCAGCTCATAACCCTCCAAATGATCTCCATATCTATGATTCTGATCCTGTTCTAGTTGTTTGCTTAGTTTGTTTTTGTTTTTGTTTCTTAGTTTCACTTGTTAATAGTTGCTTGTTGTCATTTTAATGTTCATAGTTGTGATCTTCTATTTCTTAAATAAGTCCCTTTAACATTTCATATAATAAGGGCTTGGTGAGGACAAACTCCTTTAACTTTACCTTGTCTGGGAAGCATTTTGTCTGCCCTTCCATTCTAAATGAAAGCTTTGCTGGATAATCCAGGTTGTAGGTCCTTCATTTTCATTACTTTGAATATTTCCTGCCAACCCCTCCCTGCCTGCAATGTTTCTTTTAAGAAATAAGCTGATTGTCTTTCAGGTTTTATGATGCTTTATGACAACTGCACTTACCAAGGAGAAATTTCATATTAACATTGTGACCTGAGAACTGCAGAGTGGTGCTGGGACCTCAGATTCCTATGATTATAAATACATGAAACTCAAAACTCAATGGCAAAATGTTCTTCTCCAACAACGTTCTCATCACTGTTGCTATAAATGTTTATCTAAACTTATTTTATTAGATAATTCTGACATTTCTGTGCATGAATGAGATAGACTAATTTAGGTGATTAAATTCTCATTTATTTGATAGAAGATTAAAGCCTTCATTGAAAAATGCCAAAGGTTATTTTTAATTTGGAGTTTCAATTTTAATCCAAACACTGTCATTCTTTTATTTTTTAATTTTATTTTAATCAATGTTCAAGTACATTTTTCTCCCTTTTACTCCCATTCCAGCCCACCCACCCATCCCTCCCCACTTCCCTCCTATTACCACCCTCCCCTTAGTTTTTGTCCATGTGTCCTTTAAGTTTGTTACTGTAAACCCTTCCCATTCTCCCCTGGAATTCCCTCTTCTCTCCCCTCTGGTCACTGTCAGCCTGTCCTCTATTTCAGTGTCTTTGACTATATTTTGTTTGTTTCTTTGTTTTGTTGTTTAGGTTCCTGTTAAAGGTGAGATCATATGGTATTTGTCTTTCACTGCCTGGCTTATTTTGCTTAGCATAATGTTTTCCAGCTCCATCCACGCTGTTGCAAAGGATAGGAGCTCCTTCTTTCTTTCTGCTGCATAGAATTCCATTGTGTAAATGTACCATAGTTTTTTGATCCATTCATTTACTGATGGGCATCTAGGTTGCTTCCAGCACTTAGCTATTGTAAATTGTGCTGCTATGAACATCGGGGTGCAAAGGTTCTTTTGTATTGGTATTTTAGGGTTCTTATGATATAGTCCTAGCAGTGGAATTGCTGGGTCAAAAGGCAGACCCATTTTTAGTTTTCTGAGGAAGTTCCATACTGTTTATCATGGTGGTTGTACCACTCTGCAGTCCCACCAACAGTGCACTAGGGTCCCCTTTTCTGCACAACCTCTCCAACACTTGTTGTTTGTTGCTTTGTTTATGATGGCCATTCTCACTGATGTGAAGTGGTATCTCATTGTGGCTTTAATTTGCATCTCTCTGATAGCTAGCGATATTCAGCATCGCTCCATGTGTCTTTGGATCCTCTGTATGTCCTCCTTGGAGAAGAGTCTGCTCAAGTCCTTTGCCCATTTTTTCATTGGGTTGCTTGTCTTCTTGGACTGGAGTCATGTAAGTTCTTTATATATTTTAGAGATTAAACCCTTTCCTGAGGTATCATTGGCAAATATGTTTTCCTGCACAGTTGGTTCTCTTTTTATTTTGATACTGTTTTCTTTAGCTGTGCAGAACCCTTTAATTTTGATGAAGTCCCATTTGTTTATTCTTTGCTTTATGTCCCTTGCTCTAGGGGACATGTCAGTAAAAAAGTTTCTGCATGAAATATCTGAGATTTTCCTACCTACGTTCTCCTCTAGGACTTTAATGGTGTCACCTTTTATATTTAAGTCTTTTATCCTCCTTGAATTTATTTTTGTATAAGGTGTAAGTTGGTGCTCGAGTTTCATTTTTTTGCATGTAGCTGTCCAGTTCTCTCAACACCATTTGTTGAAGAGGCTATTTTTACCCTACTTTATGTTGCTTCCTCCTTTGTCAAATATTAATTGACCATAGAGACTTGGGCTTATTTCTGGGCTCTCTGTTCTGTTCCATTGGTCTATGTGCCTGTTTTTATGCCAGTACCAGGCTGTTTTGATTACAGTGGCCTTGTAGTATAGTTTAGTGTCAGGTATTGTGATCCCTCCTGCTTTGTTCTTCTTTCTCAAAATTGCAGCAGCTATTCGGGGTCATTTATGGTTCCATATAAATTTTCGAAGTGTTTGTTCTATGTGAAATATGTCATTGGTACTTTAATGGGAATTGCATTGAATGTGTAAATTGCTTTGGGTAGTATGGACACTTTGATGATATTAATTCTTCCAATCCATGAGCACAAATGTTTCCACTTGTTTGTGTCTTCCTTGATTTCTTTCCTGAGTGTTATGTAGTTTTCTGAATACAGGTCTTTTACCTCTTTGGTTAGGTTTATTCCTAGGTATTTTATTTTTCTTTTTGCTATATCGAATGAGATTTTTTTCTTGAATTCTGCTTCTGCTGTTTCATTGTTGGTGTACAAAAATGCCTTTGATTTCTGAATACAGACTTTGTATCCCACTGTTTTGCCAAATTCATTTACTAGGTCAAGCAGTTTTTTCACTGAGTCTATAGGATTTTCTATATACACTATCATGTCATCTGCAAACAATGACAGTTTTGTTTCCTCCTTTCCTCTTTGGATGCCTTTTATTTCCTTTTCTTGTCTGATCACTGTGGCTAAAACTTCTAATACTATATTGAGTAGAAGTGGTGAAAGTGGGCAACCTTGTCTTGTTCCTGATCTTAGTGGAAAAGATTGTAGTTTTTGCCCATTGAGTATGATGTTGGCTGTGAGTCTGTCCTATATGGCCTTTATTAGCTGATAAATGCTCCCTCTATTCCCACTTTGCTGAGTGTTTTTATCATAAATGGGTACGGTACCTTATCAAATGCTTTTTCCACATCTGTTGATATGGTTGTGTGTTTTTTGTCTTTGCTTTTGTTTATGTGGTGTATTATGTTTATTGATTTGTGAATATTGTACCATCCTTAATCCTTAGGATGAATCCCACTTGGTCTGGGTGTATGATCTTTTTAATGTATTGTTGGATGCAGTTTGCCAATATTTTGTTGAGGACTTTAACAGCTATGTTCATCAGTGATATTAGCCTGATGTTTTCTTTCTTTGTTGTGTCTTTATCTGGTTTTGGGGTTAGGATGATGCTGGCTTCATAAAAGGAGTTTGAGAGACTTCCATCATTTTCCATTTTTTGGAATAGTCTGTAAAGGATAGGGACTAGATCTTCCTTAAATGCTTTATAGAATTGTCCTGTGAAACCATCTGGTCCAGGGCTTTTGTGTGTCAGGAGTGTTTTGATTATTGCTCCAATTTCATTTGCTGTTATTGGCCTGTTCTGGCTTTCTGCTGCTTCTTCATTGAGTTTTGGAAGATTATATTTTTCTAGAAATTTGTCCATTTCATCTAGGTTTTCAAATTTCTTGGCATACAGTTCTTCATAGTAATTTCTTACAATCCTTTGTACTTCTGTGGTATCTGTTGTAATCTCTCCTCTTTCATTTCTGATTGTGTTTATTTGGGTCTTTCTCTTTTTTTTCTTGATGAGTCTGCTTAAAGGCTTGTCGATTTTGTTTATCTTTTCAAAGAACCAGCTCTTGGATTCATTGATCCTTCAAATTGTGGTTTTAGTCTCTATGTCATTTAATTCTGCTCTGATCTTGGTTATTTCCTTCCTTCTACTTGCTCTGGGCTGTCTTTGTTGTTGTTCCTCAAGTTCTTGTAGACGTAGGGTTAGGTTGTTTGTTTGAAATATTTCTATCTTTTTTAGGTTGGCCTGTATCACTACGAACTTCCCTCTCAAGACTGCCTTGGCTGTGTCCCATAAGTTTTGGGTTGTTGTGAATTCATTTTCATTTGTTTCCAGAAACCTTTTGATTTCTTCCCTGATTTCATTCTTGACCCATTCGTTGTTTAATAGCATGCTATTTAATCTCCATGATTTTGAGTGTTTTGGGTTTTTTCCCTTGGGGTTGGTTACTAGCTTCAGTCCCTTGTGATTCGAGAAAATGCTTGGTATGATTTCAATTTTCTTGAAATTCTTGAGGCTTGTTTTGTGTCCTGTCATGTGGTCTGTCTTTGAAAATGTTCCATGTGCATTTGAAAAGAATGTGTATTTAGCTTCTTTGGGATGGAGGGCTCTATATATATCAGTAAAGTCCATTTCATCTAGGGTATTGTTCAATGCCACAATATCTTTGTTGATATTTTGTTTGGAAGATCTGTCTATTTTAGACAGTGGGGTGTTAAAATTCCCTATTATAATTGTGTTGCTGTCAATATCTTTCTTGAAGTCCTCTAAGATTTTCTTTATGTATTTGGGTGCCCCCTATATTGGGTGCATATATATTTACAATGTTTATGTCTTCTTGGTGGATTCTTCCCTTGAGTATTATGAAGTGACCTTCTGGGTCTCTCTTTATGGACCTTTTTTGGAAGTCTATTTTGTCTGATATGAGTATTGCTGCCCTGGCTTTTTTTTCCCCTGTCCATTTACTTGGAAAATTTGTTTCCAGCCCTTCACTTTCAGCCTGTGCAGGTCTTTTATCCTGAGGTGGGTCTCTTGTAGGCAGCATATGTGTGGGTCATGTTTTCTTATCCAATCAGCTATTCTGTCTTTTGATTGGAGCATTTAATCCATTTACATTTAAGGTTATTATAGATAGGTACTTATTCATTGCCATTTATGTATGTGTGTTCCTCTCTCTCTCTCTTTTCCTTCCTTTCCTTAAAGCAGTCCTTTTAGCATCTCTTGCAGAGCTGGTTTCATGGAGGTATATTCTTTTAGACTTCTTTTTTTTTTTTCTGGGAAGCTTCTTATTTGGCCTTCTATCTTGGTTGAGAACCTTGCTGTGTAAAGTAACCTTGCTTGCAGACCTCTGGTTCTCATTACTTGGAATATTTCTTGCCATTCTCTTCTGGCTTGGAGTGTTTCCATTGAGAAGTCAGCTGTTAGCCTTATTGGGGCTCCCTTGTATGTTACTTGCTGTTTTTCCCTTGCTGCCTTTAAGATTCTCTCTTTGTCTTGAAATTTTGCCATTTTAATTATGATGTGTCTTGAAGTGACCCTCTTTGGGTTCCTCTTGATTGGGACTCTCTGTGTTTCCTGGATTTGTGTGAGTTTTTCTCTCATCAAATTAGGGAAGTTCTCCTTCATTACTTGTTCAACTAGGTTTTTGATCCCTTGTTCTTCTTCTCCTTCTGGTATCCCTATTATATGGATATTATTATGTTTCATATTGTCTTGCATTTCTCTTAATCCCTCTTCATTCTTTCTGAGCCTCTTTTCCTTTTCTTGCTCTTTCTGGGTGTTTTCTTCTACTTTGTCCTCTAGCTCGCTGATCCAATCTTCTGCTTCATCGATCCTGCTTTTCATTCCTTCTACTGTGTTCTTCAGTTCATAAATTGTATTCTTCTATTCCTCTTGGGCCTTGTTGATAGTTTCTATTTCCTTTTTCATGTTGATATAGTTTGCAGTGAGATCATTGTAGCTTGCATGTAGTTTCTGGTAGGTCATTGTGAGTTCATTGAGCTTCCTGATAATCATTGTTTTGAACTCAATATCTGATAGTTGAATTGCCTGTATTTCACTTAGCATTCTTTCTGAGGCTTCCTCCTTTCCCTTCATTTGGGGATTGTTTCTTTGTCTTCTCATTGTTTGTGAGACTCTTCTTGTTAGCCTCTGTTTCTTAAATTGATCTGTTCTGTTTCCCTGTGATTATGGTGTGAACTTCTGTGGTAGAATACCTGTGAGATTCAGTGATGCAGTCTTTTTCATGTACCCTGGTGTTCACAGCTTTTCCCTACTCTTTTTTGTGATTAGTTGGAGGAGTAAGGCAAAATGGTTTAAGACAGCAAGACAGTATTCTATGATATTCATAGTAGCAGCCAGTAGGGAAGAGATGGGATATCCTTTGGCTACATATAGTGTTAACCATGATTTTCCACCCCACTAGCCATGTTTTAGAAAGGATGGAAAGAGGATAAGACTCTTATTGAGGAGGAAAGGATTGTTAGTTGGATCTAGAAAGCTGTGGGTTGCATCTAGAAAGGTTGTGGGAGGTCAGATTCTGAGGTAGGGTGTGAATAAAGAATCATAAATAGGAGTAGTGAGTAAAAGAATAGAGACAACGCCCACAATAATGTAGTTCAGGAAATTGTGAAGTGGGCTTAGATCTGGGAAGGGTGTTGAGTAGTATTTACAATTGTATGAACTAGGTCTTATTTACAGTAATATTAAAGCAACAATCATGTGGCAGAATCTATGAATTCTGCAGAACAAGAATAAGGAGTATAGAACCTTGAGTTGTATATTAATGGAACACAAATGAAGGACAGTAAATTATCAACACACTGTGAATGAGATAACTGGGGGGACCTATCAAACAACAGTATAACCAGCCAAGCAAAGAAGATTACAAAGGAAGAAAAAGAATACCAAAATACTATTAAAATAAAAAATGTCAGAAAAGTGAGAAAAAGATAATACAAATTTGCAGTAACTTGCAGGCTCAGAAAAAAAAGGGAAAAAAAGCAGAAGATGGAATGCAGGAGAGATAAATTTGGAGTGGAAGGAACAATGCTAGGATGAAAAGAAGAGAAACATAAGGAATTGATTTAAAAATAATGAGACTTAAAAAATAAAAAGTCACTTAAAAAACAAGATAAAATCAAACAATCAAACAACAACCACCAAAAAAACTCCCCAAAACAAAACAAAACAAACAAACAAAAAAACCTCTTGTCGGTTTCTAACTGGCCTAACCAGTTTTTCTGGTCTTGCTGGCTTCAGCAGGCCAAGGGGAGATTGGAATGCTTTTCACTCTTCCCAGTCAGAACTCAGTCACTCTCTCACCTACTGTCCCCAGGGCTTGCAGTGTGCTCTCCCCAAGAGCTGATATGATGCCTTCCCGCAGGACCCTGGGTGTGGGTATGAGTGCTCCCAAGCATGCTCTCCGGAGCTCACTGCTGCGGTCTCCCGGGCTGTGGAGCCCCGCCAAGTACCCGCGTGTTTTCCGGGTTCACGGTGTAAGCTCCGAGGATTGGAAGGGGTCACACCGTTCCCCCAAATTTCACCAAGGCAGGCTCTGTGTTCTTGGGAAGCACCCACATCTTTTCTGGATTCACAGTGTAAGCTCCGAGGATCACGAGGGGTTGCACCCTTCCCCCAGTTTCCCCACTGCGGGCTCCAGGAACCTGCAAGGCGCCGCGTCTTTTCCAGGTTCACAGTGTGAGAGTCAGAAATCCCAAGGGGGCACAGGGGTGCGGGGTCCCCCGAGTTCACCACTGCAGGCTCCAGAAACCCTCAAACACCCGTGCCCTTTCCTTGTTCAGGGTTGTGGGGTCTGGGTCTTCCACAGAACCATACTCTCACTGGGTTGGGGGTGAGGGTGCACGGCCAGGCCGCCCTTGGTCGCGCAGGCTAGGGCACTCACGTTTCCCAGGGCTATGCGTGGATGTTCTCAGCCCCTGTGTGACTGTCTCCCAGTCTTACTCCCCTCTCTGTGCCTTCAAGCAACAAGGCCTCCCCTGGTGCTGCTCAATCCTTGTTGTCTGGGGAGGGAGCAGTGACTCTACTCTCCTGGGTGCCCTGAGGCAGACCTGGGAGCACCGGGCCTGGGTGCTGCAACCTCCCTGGTCCCAGGGTTAATCCCTGGGTCCTTATTATCCTGAAGCAGTTTCC
The DNA here is from genome assembly GCF_019186645.2 of Phyllostomus hastatus. NCBI lineage: Eukaryota > Metazoa > Chordata > Mammalia > Chiroptera > Phyllostomidae > Phyllostomus > Phyllostomus hastatus. The sequence goes on along the minus strand of NW_025333932.1, from coordinate 9,749,686 downwards.
TTACCATCTGGTTTTTCAATGTCCACTATAATTTTTGATGTCCTGTTTTCATAAATGTTGCGATATCCCCTTGCTAGGTCCCTTGCTCTGTTCCTCCGCAGATCCGCAAGTTTCTCTCCGCTGCATAGAGGAAGGGGATTATGCTCCCTCCCGTAAAGCCGCCATCTGCTCAACCTCGAAACACTGTCATTCTGATATGAGCATTGAAGAGGAAGCATGAAACATGTTTTAATGTCTAAAGTAAATGATTAAACTGTCCTAATTTAAGGCAGTCTTCCTTAGTTTTGCTTTTATAGAAAAAATACTTGTAAACCTGTTTTTTATTGGATCCATATATAAAATGAAAACAGTACCTTGAATATGGCACATACATGTTGATGACTGTCGATATGTCAAATAGGACAATGAGAGGGAGAGATTGGGAAGGTGGGCATACCTCTATCTCCAGGCAAACATATTACATTACATGTGCTCAATAACTGTTCACTGAATACCAAATGAATGATTCACTGCTTGTAATCCGTAGTCTGGACTGGAGTACCATCCCAGCCAGTCCTCAGGAATATCACCAAACCTCTCTGGGCCCCTGTTTCTCCATGTCTAAAGCAAGTATGGCATTATTTGCTCTGTCGTTTTAGTGGGAGACTGTGAGTGTCAAAGAAAAAATGTGTGACATGCATTGAAAACTGGAAAGAGCTCTTATAAGCAATCATTACTATTGTAACATTGCTGTTGTGCAGATACATACTGCTCTCTGTATATATGTCATTATTATTATTCAGTTAACAGTTGATAAGTGCATATTTAAGTAAAAAAAGATAGCTGAAAATAAAATGGAAGAAAAATTAATAATTTATCATATTAATTGACCTCTAAAGTTTTTTTGAATTACAGTGTTTATTTTGACATAATTGTAATCCTTTGAGTATTTAATTTATTTTTGTTTTCTTCTAGGGTGGGGGATACTCAAAAATACATACTTAGACAACCAAATCAATTATTTTTTGGCCACATTTCACAGGGATAGCTTTTCATGTACATGTAAAGCTTTTTTTATGTAAATGTGAGCAAAGGATAATGTGGCATATAATTCGAAGGTTTAAGACATAGGTAAATAATCCCTGGCCAGAGGCTCAGTTGATTGGAGCATTGTCCTATATACCAAAAGATTTGGGGCCCAGGAGTTGCAGCCAAGATGGAGGCATAAGTAGAAACCCTTCACTTCCTCCCACAACCAAAAGGAAGATAACAACCAGTCTAAAGTCAATAAACAACCAGAAGTGCCAGAAAATCAAACTGCATGGAACTCCAACAACCAAAGAATTAAAGAAAAAGCAAACCAGAACAACCAGACTGGTAATAACCCATGGCGAGGTGGTAGACTGTGTGGGCAGGGCTGGCTGAAGGCGAAACTGAGACTCAGAGTTGATTGTGGACTACTGCGATTGCTGTGGTGGGAAAAACCCCAAGTCTTGTCCGAGAGTTCATTGAAAAGTGAGCTAGAGCTGAGCAGACGAGCTGCATTGTTCCCTCTCTGGCCCCTCCCCTACAGGCAGTGCCACAGTGCAGCAAGGAGGGTTACTCTGCCCTGGTGAATACCTAAGGCCTTGCCCCCTTATTACTTAACAGGTGTGTTGAGATAAAGAAATATGGCCCAAATGGAAGAACAGATCAAAACTTCACAAAGAGAGCTGAGTGATGAGGAGATAGCCAAACTGTCTGATAGAGAATTTAAAGCCCTGGTAATCGAAATGGTAGTAGAACTGATTGAGTTTGGCCGAAAAATTGAAGAACAAATGAGAGATACCCAAAGTGAAATAAAGGAAAATATTCAGGGAACCAACAGTGACAGGAAAGAAATCAGGACTCACAGCAATGATTTGGAACAGAAGAAAGAAATAAACATCCAACTGGAACATAATGAAGAAACAAGAATTCAAAAAGTGAAGAGAGACTTATGAACCTCTGGGACTGCCTGAAACATTCCAATATCCGAATTATAGGGGTGCCAGCAGGAGAAGAACAGTAGCAAGAAATTGAAAATTTATTTGAACAAATAATAAAGGAAAACTTCCCCAACCTGGTGAAGGAAATAGACTTCCAGGAAGTCTAGGAAGTCCAGAGAGTCCCAAAGAAGTTGGACCCAAAGAGAAACATACCACGGCACATCATCATTAAGTTACCCAAGATTAAAGATAAAGAGAGAATCTTAAAAGCAGCAAGAGGAAAGGAGACACTTACTTACAAAGGAGTTCCCATTAGACCAGCAGCTGATTTCTCAAAAGAAATCTTACAGGCAAGGAGGGGCTGGAAAGAAGTATTTAAAGTCATGACAAGCAAGGACCTACCTCCAAGATTACTCTATCCAGCAAAGCTTTCATTTATAATGGAAGGGCATATAAAGTGCTTCCCAGATAAGGTCAAATTAAAGGAATTCATGATCACCAAGCCCTTATTATATGAAACGTTAAAGGGACTTATCTAAGAAAAAGAAGATAAAAATATGAACAGTAAAATGACAACAAACTCACAACTATCAACAAATGAACCTAAAATCAAAAAAAAGAGAGAGAGAAACAACAAAAACAAAACCTAAGCAAACAACTAGAACAGGAACAGGATCAGAGAAATGGAGATCACATGGAGGGATGTCAGTGGGGAGAGTGAATGAAGAAATAGGGGGGAAAGGCACAGGGAAGAAGAAGCATAATTAGTAGGCATAAAATAGACAGAGAGAGATGAAAAATGGTATAGGAAACGGAGGACTCAGAGAACTTATATGTACAACCCATGGACATGAACTAAAGCGGGGGATGCTGGAGGGTTGGGGGAGCAGGGTAAAGGGGAGATGAAGGGGGGAAAATTGGGAAAAGTGTTAATAGTATAATCAATAAAAAATACTTAAAAAAAGGTTTGAGGTTCAATTCATGGTCAGCACACATACCTACACTGTGAGTTTGATCTCCAATTGGAGCACCTACAGAAGGCAGCTGATCCATGTTTCTCAGATTAGTGACCGTCTGTCTGTTTGTCTCTACCTCTCTCTAAAAAATCAATAAACATGTCCTTGGGCAAGGATTTTTTAAATGATGTAGGTAGATAAAAACTTGGCTTATGATGGATTGCCATCACTGCATTGGAAGTTAAATTTGTGTATATATCACATAACATTCACCCTTTTATATGCTGCAAATGTAATGACAGGATTTTGTTGAAATGAGATCCTGTGGGTCTCATTGATGAAGAAAATCAATCAGCATATGCCTTATCTTTTCTTCTTCTTTTTGCTCAGTATGCAGCTAAATTTACTCTGCAGGATCAACATATATAGCATATATTAATTTTATACTCACCCTACCTATGTTAACTTTATGCTAACACTGCTGCTAGGTGACACCAAAAATTCATTGATAAAGTCATAACCGTTGCCTGGAATCACAAGTGTTATAGTCGTTAGTTTTGTTTTGGTTTTAATTTTATATATAATTAGATGATTTATTCATGATTAAAACTATTGAGTTTATTTTTATTTTACATTGGACATTGTGGTCATAACCTGGGTAACAAAGACTTATGAGACATGACCCAAAATTTTGGCCAACAGAGAGATGAGACACAGTCTCATATCACTTTGGAAGACCATGTAATCAGTATATGGACTCTTACATATATGAATGATCCTGGAGTCTTTGATGAAAACCACAATAATGACACCCCCTGACCTTTCCAAGTTCTGAAAACAATTAAGAGACAAAAGAATTGGCAGATAATGCTCAAATGTCACTTATTCCTAGTAAGGGTCAGGTTGGAGGACAGGTATGATTTGTTGTTCTGATATGGAATGGTGAAATTAAGTACTTGAGACACTGACTGGGACAGGTGTCTATATGGCCTCAAAGGGTCAACACAAATAATGCAGGGTCAGAGCAGAGATCACATCCTGGAAGGAGAAGGGGAGGATGTGCGCCAGGCATGCTAGTTCATGTACCCCCACATTGCCCATGTAGGGAGTCACTGCACCTTTCTTGAATGGAATAAATGAAGCGGTTAGAGGAGCCAGAATTGTTATCTGTTTGAACTGTGTCAGAAAAAAAAAGATTCACCCCAGTATAGGCAAGTTAGGTAATATTTGATGTCAGATAAACTGGGCAGAATCTAAGAACAGAATGCAAAGAGTGAGTCTCACAAAGAAGGACCACTGGGACTTGCTAAGTGATCAGGAGAGAAGGGGATGAACATTCCACAGGCAGAGAAGGTGAGTGTGAGTTGGAAAGGGGCTGGGGCTGGCAGACCAGGTTACAGAGGCTGGGAAGTCCCTGCCCTGGGAACCAGGGAGCCCTGTCCTTGCAAGGTGCTTTCAGAAGTGGCATCCTTGAGTATTATTTTGTGAATGTGAATCAGATAGGTGATTTTCTTTCTTTTTTATGATTTTTTTATTGCATCCTTGCACATTGAGCTCCAAGAGGTATGTGTATATATATACCTCTTGGAGATGTATACATATACATATATATATATATACACACACACACACACACACACATATATATACATATATATATATTTGCATGGTTTCTTCTGTCATTTATCTTGGCTAATTACATTTAATTATAGTCTTTCCAACTATACATTGAACTCAGTGACTAATGAGATTACAATAGCAAAGAATCTGTAATTTTTGGAGTGTGTGACCAATGGGAGAATAGGTTGCAGAGAGAAATTATTCCTCCCTTTTCATGATAAAAGCTTATTTGTGGTTACATTGAAAACTACCTCTAAAAAAAACATTTAGTTCTGAGATAGTTTTCAAAAGTGAATCACATGTGTCAATCTGGGTGAACTCAGTGGAATCCTGTTCACTGAGTGATGTTCAGATATGTTCATAAGCCAACAGCTTATGTATAAGCCAACTGTCTCTATGTATACTAACATGGAAAGTTCTCTAAATACAATAAATGAATTCAATGAAAATATTGAAGATCGCCTACTATAGGGCACCATATATGTAATGGAGAAAGAAAAAAAAATTACCTCTCAGTGTCTGTATCTTTCCAGACCTCTGAAAAGCATTGTACTCACCTCCAGCTGTGATTCCTGCAGGGGAGGAAAGGAATTGGAGCAGTAAGGGGAAAAAGAACCCTTATTTTTTATAACATATCTTTCTATATTTTGTGAATTTTTTCAGTAAGCATGCATTGTAACAAAACTGGAAATTTACTGTAACAAACATTTAAGGAGGTAGAACCCATGAGGCCTGGCTACCATGTGAATGTAATGAGCAGTAGGGTAGAAGGGAAGGGAAATGGGGGTCAGAATGACAGAGATGAAATGGGGAGGCATAAATTTAGAACACTCACAAGCCAAAGGACAGCATTTTAAAGAAGGAGCTATGTTTTAATAAAACAAGCCAACAAAAAGACAAAGTTTATATTTACTGGTAAAGAAATCTGTGGATTTTAGTTTGAGAAACAGAAGAATTTATGCATCTTCAACTCCAATTGGCAAACCCTTTGGCATGAAAATGGAGAAACAGATCACCATGAGGAGAGAGTCGGTTACAGAATTAGTAACTGCCCAGAACTGCTTCAGCTGAAGAGTATACAAAGCCACCAATAACACTGCTATAATCTACATATGGCACACAAAATAAGAAACACTCTCAAGAATAGGGACATATCTGTGGAATGGGAAAGAAAAGCTTTTCCACTTGTTAACTCTTTTGTTCCTCTCCTTTTTCTTTCTCTATGACCTTCTTTCTCTCTTCCCTCCCTTAGCCCTCTTTCTCTTCTGCGCATGTGCACATGCACATACACACTCATTTCCGTGATACAAATCCGCCAATCTGAAAACAAACTGTCAAGAAAAGGAACTAAGAGAAGACAATGATATCCAAATCAGATAAGCAACTTCAAATGCTGACAAGGACAATCTTTTCTACCAATGACATTATTTGAAAGTTTGGTGGCCTACTTATCATCAAAAATGTGAATCCAGTAACATTAACATAGAAGAAAGCTTGTAAAACAAATGACAGTAATATTTTCAACAGCAGCTTTTATTTGTCTAGTATTTTACTATTTGTAAACAAAATGCAGTCACACATTATCTCATTTCAGCCTCACATCAGCCCTTTGAAGGAGCCAGTGACTCCTGATCTTTACAGAATGGGACACTGAGGCCCAGAAATGGCAAGGGACGGGGACTAAGGTCTCAAAGCCATGTCTGCTGACTCCTCCGGTGTCATTTGTACAACACTGATGACTGCTTGGCCCTAGCAGGATATCCCTGTTACATCATGGACTTGTCTCTCAGGCTAAACCTTGCAGACTTTATTCTTCAAAACGTTTTGTCAGATATCCTAACTTTGAAGCGTCACAGAAGTTAGCAAAATATGTCAATTTATACTATTTATTGAGTAGAATGGTATTTTTTATTGCTTTTATTGTTTATTCTTTTGCAGTTGCCCCAATTTTCTCCCCTTTTACCCCCTGCACTCAGCCCACCCTTAACTCCCTCAGTCAATCCCCACTCCATTGTCCATATCCACTGGTCATTCATACATATTCTTTGACTAATCCTTTCCCTTTCCTTCTACTGTCCGCACACCCCCAAACAAGCCCCCTCTTACAGTTGTCAGTCTATTCCATGTCTCCATGTTTCTGGTTCTGTTTTGCTCATTAGTTTATTTTGTTCATTAGATTCCAGTTACAAGTGAGATCATATGTTGTTTATCTTTCACTGACTGGCTTATTTCACTTAGCATAGTAGTCCCCAGGTCTGTCCATGCTGTAGCAAAAGGTAGGAGCTCCTTTTTTTTTTTTCCCCCTGCAGCTTAGTGTTCCATTATATAAATGTACCAGTTTTTTGATCCACTAATCTACTGAAGGGCACTTAGTCTGTTTTCAACACTTGGCTATTGTAAATAATGCTGCATTGAACATAGGGGTGCATAAGTTCTTTGGAATTGGTGTTTTAGGATTTTTAGGGAATATTCCCAGCAGTGGAATTGCTGGGTCATATGGCAGGTTCATTTTTAATTTTTTGAGGAAATTCCATACTGCTTTCTACAGTGCCTACATCAGTCTGCATTCCCAACAACAGTGCACTAAGGTTCCCTTTTCTTCATATCCTCACCAGCACTTGTTTGTTGATTTATTAATGACAGCCATTCTGACAGGTATGACGTGATATCTCATCATGGCTGTAATTTCCATCTCTCTGATGGCTAGTGATAGTGAGTGTCTTTTCATGTCCATGGGGCATCTATCTGTATGTCCTCCTTGGAGAAGTGTCTGTTCAGATCCTCTGCCCATTTTTAAATTGGATTTTTTGCTTTCCTGGTGTTGAGTCATTTGAGATCTTTATATATTTTGAAAATTAAACCTTTGTCCAATGTATCTGTGGCAAATATGTTCTCCCATAAGTCGATTCCCTTTTCATTTTGCTGATGATTTCTTTACTTATGCAGAAGCTTTTTAATTTGATGTAGTCCCTTTTGTTTTTTTCTTTATGTCCCTTGTCCTAGGAGATATATTGGCAAAAATATTGCCACATGACATATTGAAATTTTACTGCCTATGTTTTCAACTAGGACTTTTATGGTATCACAACTTATATTTAAGTCTTTTATCTATTATTCTGGTGTATGATGTGAGTTGGTTATCTAGTTTCACTTTTTTTGCATGTATTTGTCCAGTTCTCCCAACACCATTTATAATTGAAGAGGTTATTTTTACTCCAGTGAATACTCATGCCCTGTTTGTCAAGTATTACTTGACCAAAGAGACATGGATTTATTTCTGGGCTCTCTATTCTGCTCCATTGATCTATGTGTCTGTTCTTGTGCCAGTACAAGACTGTTTTGATTACAGTGTCCTTGTAGTTTAGTTTGATATCAGTTATTGTGATCCCTCCAACTTTCTTCTTCTTTCTCAGGATTGCTGAGGCTTTTAGAGATACTTTTGGTTCCATATAAATTTTTGAAATATTTGTTCTATATCTGTAAAATATGTCATTGGTATTTTGATAAAAATTGTGCTGAATCTATAGACTGCTTTGGGTAGTATGAACATTTTAATGATGTTAATTCTTCTAATCTATGAATATGGTATATGCTTCCATTTATTTGTACCTTCCTAAATTTCTTTCTTAAGTGTTTTGTAGTTTTGAGTGCAGGTCTTTTACTTCCTTGTTTAAATTTATTCCTATGTACTTTATTTTTCTTTTTGCTACAGTAAATGGTATTTTTTCTTAGTTTCTCTTTCTGATAGCTCATTGTTAGTGTACAAAAATGCCATTAATTTCTGAATTGACTTTGTATCCCAGTACTTTAGTGAATTCAGTTAATAGGTCAAGTAATTTTTTTGGTGGAGACTATTGGGTTTTCTACATACACTATGTTGTCTGAAAATAATCAGTTTTATTTTTCTCTTTTCAATTTGGATGTCTATTGTCATTTAATTCTGGTCTGATATTACTTCCTTCCTTCTGCTCACTTTGGGCTTTGTTTATTATTGTTCCTCTAGTTCTTTTACATGGAAGGTTAGGGTATTTGTTTTTTGTTTGTTTGTTTGTTTGTGTTTTGAGATTTGTCTATCTTTAGGTAGGCCTATATTGCTATTAACTTCCCTCTCAGGACAGCCTTCTCTGAGCCCCATAGGTTTTGGGTTATTGTGGGCTCATTATCATTTGTTTCCAGATACTTTTTTATTTCTTTCTTAATCTCATTGTTAACCCATTCATTATTCAGTCTCCAATTATTTGAATGCTTTTGAGTTTTTTCCTTGGGGTTGGTTTTTAGTTTCAAGCCATTGTGGTCCAAGATGCTTGATATGATTTCAATTTTCTTAAATTTGTTAAGGCTTGTTTTGGGTCCTCCCATGTGGTCTATCATTGAAAATAATCCATGTGTATTTTAAAACAATGTACGTTTTGCTTCTTTGTGGTGAAGTGTTCTGTAAATAACAATTAAGTCCATTTGATGTAGAGTATCATTCAGTGCCACAATATTCTTATTGATTCTTTGTTTGGAAGATCTATCCATTGTTGCTAGTGGAGTGTTAAAATTCCCTAAGATGACTGTATTGCTATTGATCTCTTTCTTAAAGTCCTCTAAGATTTTCCATATATATTTAGGTGCCCCTGTATTGGGCACATATATGTTTACCTGGGTTATATTCTCTTGTTGGACTTCTTTCTTAAGTATTATGTAGTGACTTTCTTTGTCTCTTGTTATGGCCATTGTTTTGAAGTCTATTTTGTCTGATATAAGTATTGCTACCCTAGATATTTTTTATGTCCATTTGCTTGGAGTATTTTATCCATCCCTTCACTTTTAGCCTGTATAGATCCTTTATTCTGAGGCGGGTGGGTGTCTTATAGACAGCATATATGTGGATCATGTTTTCTAATCTATTCAGCTACCTTATGTCTTTTGATTGAAGCATTTAATCCATTTACATTTAAGGTTATTATTGATATATACTTATTCACTGCCATTTTTTCCTTTTTACCTGTGTTCCCCTCTCTCTCTCCATATATGCATGTGTATTTGCATGTGTGTATTTCTGTGTATATATTGACATATATGCCTGTATATGCCTATATTTAAATATATATATACATAAATTTATATACATAAATTTATATTCTTAAAGCAGTCCCTTTAGCATCTCTTTTATTGCTGGTTTGGTGGAGCTGTATTCTTTTAGCTTTTTTTGTGTGTGTGTGTCTAGAAAGCTCCTTATTTTGCCTTCCATTTTAAAAGAGTGTCTTGATGGATAGAGTAGTCTTGGTTGCAGGTCTTTGTTTTTCACTACTTGGAATATTTCATGCCAGTCCTTTCTGGCTTGTAATGTTTCTGTTGAGAAATCCTCTGATAGCTTTATCAGAGCTCCCTTGTATGTTACTAGCTGTTTCTCCCTTTGCTGCCTTCATAATTCTCTTTTTGTCTTTAAGTTTTGTCATTTTAATTGTGATGTGTCTTGGAGTGGGCCTCTTTGTGTTTATCTTAATTGGGACTCTCTGTGCTTCCTGAACTTGCATGATTTTTCCCCTCACCAAGTTAGGAAAGTTTTCTATCATTATTTTTTCAAACAGGTTTTCTGTCCCTTGCTCTTTTTCTTTTACTTCTGGTATCCCTGTGATGTGAATATTGTTACATTTCATTTGTCCTGTAGCTCTCTTAAACTATCTTTGTTCTTTTTGAGTCTTTTTTCATTTTGTTGTTCTGGCTGGGTGTTTTTTTCTACTTGTTCTCCAACTCACTGACTCAATCATCTGCTTCATCTAGCCTGCTTTTAATTCCTTCTAGTGTGTTCTTTATTTCAGATATTGCATTCTTCATTTCCACCTGGTTCTTATTCATAGTTTCTATGTCCTTTTTCATGCTGATGAAGTTAAAAATATGGAACACTTCACAATTTTGGGCATCATCCTTGCACAGGGGCCATGCTAATCTTTTCTGTATCATTACAGTTTTAGTATATGTGCTGTTAAAGCAAGCACTGTAGTGGTCCTTTGAACAACAATGAAATGTGGCATAAATAAGGGGATAGAGTGTGCTCTTTAGTGAGGGGGGCACCAACAAGTAGCTTACAATTTAAGAGTGCAGAATTTAATTTCAGAAATGATCATTATTATGTTGTCATTCATGATACTAATATATTTGGATGCTAAACACATGGGATACTATGGTAAGCTATGAGCAATGGAGGGAGAACCGTAGCATGGGGTTCTGATCCTAGCCAGGCTCCAAAGTTCTTTCTAGTACTGGGGCTATAAATTTTGGCTGTATTTTTTCACAGGAAGAAAGAGCTATTAATGAACTGTTTCACTAATTCATAGCATGCAAAGATGCAAAGCCTAGCTTCTGTATCTGAAGGAAGAAAGCAGAGAAATTGTGACTAAATTTACTACCTGCCAGAGGTAGAAGTAAAGTAATGAAGTCATTCGGTAATATACCTTCACTTTCTAGAAGTTTCCAGACATAAGAATACACAATGGCCACTCTCTCCCCAAAATTATCAAAAAGCTAAACTATACACAAGGGAGTAGGGATATAAGTTATCACCTAAGATAAATTGAGACCCCACTGAGAGTTGCCTGGCTCCTCAAGGACCATATTCCTGTCCCCTGCAGCATATTATTCAAACATCAACACCTGATGAGTAGCCAGCTGATCTGAGGTTGTTCATTCTCATAGGTCTGGGGTTAGTTTTGCACATCTTTCTTATTTTCCCCACTGTGGTCTTTTGTATAGCTTTTCTTACTTCTACTGCTTCTCAACCACAGGATGGTTACCATGGCAACACCTGTTGAGGGCAGACAAAAAAAATGTAGTTCCGCAGCGAGGAAGGTGCTCCTGTGTTTCTTGCTCTTCACTCTTTTTTTTAAACAATTACTTCTTTTTCTTTTAAGACTTTATTTATTTTTAGAGAGGGAAGGGAGGGAGAAAGAGAGAGAGAGAAACATCAATGTGCAGTTGCTGGGGACCATGGCCTGCAACCCAGGCATGTGCCCTGGCTGGGAATTGAACCTGCGATACTTTGGTTTGCAGCCTGCACTCAATCCACTGAGCTATGCCAGCCAGGGCTTACTCTTCACTCTTGAGGAAATATGTTCTTCTTGGAAAGGGGATGCTGTTCATTCAACTGTACCACTGAAAATAATTTCATGGGAATTATTTCCCCAGTGTCATAATTTTTTTGATGTTTAAATTTTTCACCTTCATTTTATCTTCATAGTGGCCTCTCTTTGACACTTCAAGACTATCCTTTCTTGCCCCTTCCATTTTTCTGTTCAAAATAAGGAAATTTTAAAAACCTAGGAGACACTCTTTTCTTAATGGACTGTTTTTTTCCCATTGGAAGTTGCAGCTATCAGAGTGTGAGAAATGAAGCAGGAGTCACAGTGACAGGAAGAACTGTTAACAGAGGGAATACTGGGAAAGATGGATGTGTGAAGGACAGCAGCTGGGAGAACCAACCAGAAAAAACACCAGAAACTACCTATGAGGGAGTTTAATAGGGAGAGAACTGCAGCCTGAGTGACATAAGAACACCAGGAGGAGGGGTGAGGAGGTGTCGAGTAATGTTTCCCCATATTGCAAGGTATGCCATAGCCCATACACATTGCCTTACTGCCCCTTTAATTGCAGCACTACTGAGTATATTTAATATCATTTTCTTGCATAATTACTCTGAAGAACTGAATATTGAAATTTTAATGGAAGGAAATGTCTCTGAGGTTGATCTCTATTGTACTGACAATTTAGTAAACCAATCATAGAATTCATATAGATTAATAAGAAATCACATGTATTAGTTTATATATGTTAGATTTTTAGTATTAAGTTGCTAACATTTATTATTTGGACAAAGAGGGGATTTGTATAATGAGCTGGATTAATAACTGGTTGGTAAGTATATCCAGAAGGAACTGATTAATAAATTGCTCTCTTCCTGGAGGAAGACTTTCACAGTTGAACCTAACCCTGCCCTATTCAACATTAGACCTCACTTAGGGAAAATACACCACTGCCCAAAACTGGAAGAGGTGGCTGGTGTAATAACGTGAGAAAAACAGAGTTTGAAAACATCTTGACATTTAACACAATGACCCAACTCCAAGAGACACAAATGGCACAAGGATGATGTAAGCACCATGACCACCAATGAAATCACAAAAAAAAAAAACCCAAAAAAAAAAACTGGGGAGAAGTGGCTGAGTTTCATCATATATGAAAGAAATTTAGATTTGCATTAGTCAAGTATAAGATTCATGTATGACAACAGTGTAATGTAGTTGGTGGAAAAATCTGTGATCTCAGGCTTTCTAAATAAACACAGTATGTGGACTAAAGAAAGCATCCTATCAGCTGTCCACTGAGAAAAGAGCTGCTTCATCCAGAGAAATGCCTTTGAACTTAATCATTGAAAGAGAATAATCACCAAGTGGATGTGGCTGCCCTAAGCATGTCTCTTCCTACCTTTCTTGCCCCCCCCGCCCCCTCCCCATGTGTTCCTCTCACACTCGTCATCTTCCCTCTCCAAGTCTGAATTCATTCTCAACTAAAGCAGGAAGTACTTGAATTGTTGAAACCTTCCCCCAGTCCATTGGGACAGATCACTAATATTCTCTCTGTGCCTTATAGTAACATCTTACTGACCACTGGGTTGGCCATCATTGCATTCCAATGGTGGCCTTTATTGCCATAGAGTTACAGAATCTAATATCCCAGGAATAACTTCCAGGTTCCCACAATACTCCTTGACCTTCCATGTTTCAGCTCTTTCTCTTCCTGTGTGTCTAAGTGTCTGGAGCTGGGTATCTACTTTACTCCCCTGATCTGTCTTAGTCTTGCCAGGAGTGAGTCTGGCCCAGTGGCCAGATTCTGTTGCTCTGACCAAACCTCCAAGTTAGTAATGGACCACTGTTCTGACCTCACCAGTCCATTGCTTCTGGCTGATAGCTTTGCCTCCCTTCGATACATGGGCCTCGAAAATTCCCCACCACTATCACCGGAACTCAAATAAAAACTACTTCCTACATCAGGCTGAGGTTACCTTGTCTAGTGGGTGTTTGCTTGGTCCCTGAGTTGGGCTTTGTAGCTGGAGCGGACTCTCCACCTGCTCTGCTCCTGTGAGTGGGCCTGGCCATGGCTCAGCTCTGTTCTCCTTACATCATTTGTACTCATTTGAGTTGTGGTAGCTGATAAGTCAAGACTTTATTCTTTGAAATGGAGAAAGAGAAGCTCAAGAAGAGGAGAAGGGTGACTTTTTAAGATAAATGTCTTCAAGTATTTGAAAGGTTGCCATGTAAGGAAACTCTCAGACTTGTTCTACGTGGCTATAGAAGTTGTTAGAACCAGGACTCAAACTAGGTTGAAGCCACCAATCCCCCAGGGTGCAGAAGAACCTTCCTTACCCGAGCCCAAATTTAACAGAATTTCCTTCTGGGAACCCTTCAGGGTCTCAGTTTTGTTTACTGGTTTGTTTCTGTTGTAACATGGAGAAAAGAAAATGTTTACTTGGTCAGTATTTGCATATGTGATATATTGTTGTGGTAATATACTGATCATAAGCAACCTATAATTCTATTTCTCTCTGTCTTCAGGGACTACAAGTGAGAACAGCTTCATTACAACAATATCCTTGAGTCTACTCTGATTTTTTTTAATTCATTCACTCCATCAGTGAATAAATATTGAGTGATTATCATGTGTTAGGCACTGGGATTCATTCAGTGCTCAGTACTGTTAATTTATTTTGAACCAAGTCCTTTTGACATTGCCCTTGTAAACTGGATGTCACAGACATTGTAGAGAGGGTTCAAGTATCAAGTGGGGTTGGTTTATAGTCCACCTTTAAGTTTCTTTGAAATTTGGGAATTGTTCATTGAACTTCATGATTCTAGTCTTATATTGAGTGGATATCTTGCCTCCACATATGATTTTTAAAAGTCAAACATGAATTTGGAGTCTTTGCTACCAGGCCCTTGTATTTATCTCCCCAGAGAGCAGGGACATCATGCCTGCTTCCCCAGGAAGGACTGTAACATAACTTTGAAACAGTGCTTCTCTCCTGAGGCCTCTCCACAACAACACCAGCTGGAGCTTGGGTCAAGCCATCTGTTAGGTGCAAATCCCATCCCTTGGAGCCCCAGTGACTGAGAAATTGAACTCTATTTCAGTTCTGAGTGGCTTTAGCTAGAACAAGCCGTCAGTCTAGCTGGCAAAATGCATCAGGAATTATCAAAGGTCACTTGTCTGAACCTCTTTATGAATGTCATCTTCCATGTTAAGAACCTGCTAACAGTCCTCATGAAAACTGACAGTCAGAAAAATAGATGTAAAAAAAAAAAACAGTGTTGAGCTTGGCATCCCACTGGCTTACTATATACAGTGGGGGGAAGTCACATTGAGTGGATAGCTGGTGTCAAAAGTCCAAACATTCTGTTCAGTAGAGAAAGATACCAACATTGAAAGCATAGGATTTCTATTTAATTGGATCAATACTGGTTTGTAGTGATTAGCTTCTGTTTACACTTAAAGATGGATAGTTGTGGATGAAAGGGGACCTGAAGGAGCACTTGGTCCTTTCAGAATTATATCCAGGTAGTCTCTGTCAAAACATAACAGTTTGCAGTGGAGCTAGGCGATCGTGAGTCTGTGCAGCGACCCCAGTGACTCCAGCTAAAATTACACTTGCATTTGCCATCTGTCTTTACGAGTGATCTGCAAAATCACTGACACTAAAATGTTCACATGCCATGGAATATTTTTCTGGTAACAGTTTTATTGAGATATAATTCACATACCACACAATGCACCCATTTACATTGCACAGTTTAATGTTTTTTAGTATATTCACAGAGGTAATGCAACCATCACCACAGTCAATTTTAGAACATGTTCATTACCTTAAAAAGAAACCCCATACCCCTTTGCTATCATTTTCATCTTCCCAGCCCTAGGCAACCACTAATCTACTTTCTGTGTATATATTTGCCCATTTTGGACATTTTAAGTAAATTTAATCATATAATATGTATGTGTGGTGGGTTGTGACTACCTTCTTTCACTTGGCGTGTTTTCAAGATTTGTTCCTATTATGATGTATGTGAATGCCTCATTATGTTTTGTGGACAAATGATATTCTTTTACATAGATATACCACATTTTTTTATCCATTCACCAGCTGATGGACATTTGTATTATTTCCACTTTGGAGCTGTTAGGAATAATGCTGCTATGAAATCCATGTACAAGTTTTTGTGTGGATATGTTTTTATTTCTCTTGGAATATACCTAGAGTTGGAAATACTGGGTCAATGGTGACTCCTATATTGAACTGTTTGAGGAACAACCAGGCTGTTTTCAAAGTGGCTATATTATTTCACATTCACATCAGCAGGGTATGAATGTTCTGATTTCTTCACTTCCTTGTCAACACTTGTACTGTCTTAGACTTTTTGATTATAGCCCTCCTAGGGGGGTGTGAAGTAGATTTCATTGAGATTTTGATCTGCATTTCCTTGATAACTAATGATGCTGAGCATCTTTTCATGTGCTTATTAGCCATTGTATATTTGGAGAAATGTATATTCAGTTCCTTTGCCTATTTTTGGTTGGATTGTCTCATTATTAAGGGTTCTTTATATATTATAGATAACAGTCCTTTATCAGGCATGATTTGCTCACATTTTTTCCCAATTATTTAGGTTGTCTTTTTCACTTTCTTAACAGTGTCCTTTAAAGTACACACATCTTTTCAATTTTGATGAAGTCCAACATCTATTTTTTCTTTTGTTGCTTGTGCTTTTGGTGTCATATTTGAAATTCCAAATCTGAACTCATGAAATTTACCCATATGTTTTCTTCTAAGAGTTTTTTAGTTTCAACTCTTAAATTTATTTGATCCATTTTCAGTAACATTTAATATGGTCTCTGTAGCATGTGTTCTCTATTTTATATGGTCTTTGTACTAACTTTTTAAAATTAAATTTATTGGGATGGCATTAGTTAATAAAATTATATAGGTTTTGAGTGTTCATTTCTATGATACATTATCTGTATTATTGCATTGTGTCCCCACCACCCAAAGTCAAATCTTCTTCCCTCCCCCTTTACCTTTCTCTACCCTCCCACCCCCTTCCTCTGGTAACCACCATGCTGTTGTCTGTGTCTGTGAGTTTTTGTTTGATTGTTTTTCTTATTTGTTCATTTGCTGCTTTCAGTTTTACATCCCACATATGAGTGAAATCATATATTCTTGACTTTTCCATTGACTTATTTTTCTTAGCATGATTTTCTCAAGATCTAACCATGTTGTCACATATGGCAGTATTTCGTTTTTTCTTATGGCTGAGTAGTATTCCATTATATATGTGTACCACATCTTCTTTATTCAATCACTTTTTGAGGGACACTTCATTTGTTTTCATGTCTTGGACACTGTGAATAATGCTGCAGTGCACATGGGGGTGCATATACCTTTACGAATAAATGTTGTCCAATTTATTTAGTTTTTACATATTTTTTAAAATAAAGTTAAGGACCCAAATTCATTCTTCTGCATGTAGCAGAAGAACCTTGTCCCAGAACCCTTCTGTTGAAAAAACTATTTTCCCACATTGTATAGTCTTGACATCTTTGTTAAAAATCATTTGGCCATAAGTATATAGGCTTAATCTGGAGGCTAAATTCCATTCCATTGATTTATATGTCTATCATATGCCAGAATCACAGTGTCTTCATTATCTTGTTCCTTTGGAATGTTTTTAATTCATGATATGTAATTTCAAAAATGCAAAATTATATACCACTTGTAGGTTTATTAACTGTCATGTCATGTGTTCAATTCTTAAGTCAGACTCTTTACTCCTATCTAGTAATAGCAAACCTTATTTCTAATGCATGCTAATAAGATTTAGCATTTTTGGAAGTTTATTTTATTTTTCTACTGCAGCAATTTGATTTAGATAATGAAACCTTGCTTATTTTTCTAAGGAATTCAGGAGCATCTCTGGGACTGACTGTGATGACATGGGGAAGTAAAGGGATTTGCAGTTGGAATCCACCTCTGAATATCTCTGTATGGCAGGGGTTCAGGAGAGGGTTGATTTGAAATCTAATGAGAGTGAAAGAGGGCTTGTGTCTGTCAAGCTCTTTGCCCAGTAAGGACCCTGCACTCTTAGTTTGCATGACTGACAGTGAAAAGAGCCAGAGTTGTGTCTCGTTCTGCTATTTTTAGATTTATTAAAAACAAAAAGAAAATAATGTAGGTGAATGCATTGGCCAAGAAAAGGCAGGCATTTCTCACTTGGTAACTGTCACAGAAACAGCAGATGTATCTCAAGATAATGCAAATAACCTTCTGACTCTGGAAGAATGCAGCACTCAATCTAAGATGACCATATGTGGTCTTAGTAAAAGAGCATCAGAGATGCACAACTAGAAGGCTTGTGTTCTGCTCAGTGTTTTATATTGCAAATCAGGAGTTGTACCTCAGTCTCTTAAAATAATTAAAAAGTTCTGAATCTCAGTAAACAGCCAGGATGTTCTCCTTAGAATACAAACACATTCATTCATTCCACCCCCCTTTTCCTCCCCCTTTCACATGGTACCTGTCATGGTGTTTACCTAAAAGAGAGGTTCAATGCAAGACATATTTATTAGAAGACAGGACAAGAACTGAAGAGGAAAGAGGATGGAGGATAGGCTGGGCACCAAAAGCAGAGCAGGGCCAGAGATGACAGGACGGGCCCAAGGGTCACCAACAAGTCAGGAGGGAGATGAAGGGAAGACATCCTGAGTCTCCCCCATTCCTCACATCTTTCACATTTCCTCAGTGGAATGGATGAAGTAGCAACTCAGGACTAAGAGATCTGCATGTCCTTCAGGTCACACAGCTCATGCTGCACCCAAGACTCTTCTTTTAATAAGGCATTTCACAATGAAATCACAGCTCACCTTACTCAAACACATAAAGCATACTCTCTTCAAATAACTCACTAGTTTTACCTCAAATTCAGATAACAGGTGTTTGAATTTTGGCATTACTATAATAGCATAGATTTCTTTGTCATAAAACTAGGTAGGAGACCTATAGAACAAACAGGTAATTAGTATGTATGTGATGAAAGTAATTTGGCTGTTATTTTAGAAAAAACTTTTGATTTATTCACAACTCTCAGTTTTCTCTTACTTTGTAGGATGGAATACAGTTCAGCATTTTGGCCTAAGTTTGCTAGTGTTTTTACAGGAAACTGGAAAAGTATCTTGCATAGTTTTTATCCATCTGCCTCTTTTTCTAACTCTCTTTTTCTTTGGTTGTAGGCCAAGAAGGAAGAGAGAACTCTTGCCACACCACATTTCAGAGGGACGACATTGCCTGAATTGTGAATAGTTACTTGGACAAACTTTTCTCCAAGGTAAATATTACCCTTGTACCAATAAGGGGACACTTCGTTAGAGCTGGCCAGTTGCAGTGGAAATGCACAAAGGCTCCGTTGTTCAGTCCAACAGCAAGCAGAGTGGTGGGAGAGAGATGGAGAGAGGGAAGAAAGCAAGGCTTGTCGGGCATCCTGCACTGTTCCCAGGAGAATGCCATTGGGTGTTTGCTGAGCAGCACTGCAAATGTGTGGGAAACTAAGGAAAAGGGAAACTGTCCCAGATATTTATGGAAACAAAAGCCCATGCAATTTGATCATAAAAATAGTATTTCATCTTTTATGAGAAAAGAGTTGGGTGAGTTCCTTTAGAGATTAGGGTAAAATATATGCTGTAGTCATGTCACAAGGGGGAAAACTCAAATTATAATGTTTTACACCAAATAAGACTTGTAAATATGAAAGATTGTTTAAAAATCAATGTTCTTAAATGAAAATACCTTTCATTTGTTAGTCACAATTGTTCCTTGAAGTTTATGTTTTGGATGATCATGTTTTAATGCCTCTTTTAGGGGAAGAAGGAGGGGTGTGTGTGTGTGTCAGACAGACAGGCAGACACACCAAAGAGAAGTCTGTTAGCATCATACTGTACATTTCAAAAGAGTAGCTCCAAGCCCTTTCTTTATGAATCATGAGCTCAGCGGGAATAAAAGATGAACAGAAGCAGATGAATTCAGAGTTGGCTCCAGCATTCATGAATTAGCTGCCAATATTCTAACACAAATTGCTGTGTCATTTCTGTGAAGTTCCCCTGGGGCTGCTCAATCTGTAGCTAAAAGCTGTTTTTGCTCAGCCCTGAATTATATCTGATGAAAGGCCTCATTCCTCCCTGATAAAGCTATCCATGCACATATACACACAAAGAAATGCAAAAATATATGCTCCAATTTAAAAGAAAGTAAATTGATCAACTTTCTCTGTTTAGCAGTTAACACAGGTCGCCATGACTGGGTCCCTAGCTTGCTGTGATGTGATTCCAGATTGGGGGGAGGGGGATGGTTTCCTCCTCAGCTTGGTCTTCCTTTTCTGAGAAGGTGGTGAGGGTGGAGGCTGGACACTTGAAGGGGTTTGTGATACGGTCATACTCTGCTCTGACAGAGCAGACATCACTGTTCGCTGTAATGGCTGGCAGATCTGTGCTATGCACACACAACAAGAAAGGGCAGAGCAGTGACGAGCCTCAAAATGCTCAGCTCTGCATCAGCTGAGAGGGTTTTTCAAAGACGTATTTTAACAGATTCTCATTACTGTAGATGTAAGTTCTAATTTGGGGAAATAGTATTCCTTTAAATGATCATTTTCTTCACATTGTATTATGCATGTTTAACATGAAAAAAGTCTTTAAGGTAGCAGTGTGCCTATCTTAATCCTGCAGTTACACAATTAGAATCATGACTTGTAGGAATACTTTATAAACTCACCAGATGGGCTTTGCCATCACTACCTGTACATCATGTTCTCTTTGGTATAAATGAAAAATACCCAACACCTGTCATTTGGTGATTCACAGAGGCAAGTGTGGGCTGCCTGCAACAGAAGAAAATGACACATGACAAGAGGTACTTTCAGGTGAGCCCTGCACTGCTAGGGACAGTGTGGGAGGTGCCATGCCCAAGGTGCTTAGCACTTGAAAGGCAGCAAGTGTGCAAGCAAAGGTTCAAAGTCCTGTGCAAACCAGCTTTGGAAACTGCACCAGCAGAAGTAGAAACCAAGGCTGAAGCCCATGTTTCTGTTGCTTAGGGTTCTGCCTTTACCCTGCTGCCTGCCTTCCCCAGCACAAGAACTGCAAGGTGCCATGGTCCCTGATGGCCGCAAGTGGCTGGGGACTCCCTATGCATGTGTGCATGCATGTATGTTCCTTAGTGGAGCAGAAGCAGCTGTCGCCAGGCTGCAGCTTGCTGTTTTCACAGACAGAGCATGTGAGCTGGAGGCCAGGACTGCCCCAGAGCAGGTGTGCTGTGGCCATGCCCAGCCAAGTTCAAGGGCCTCTCATCCTTATACTCAGAGATTTATCATTTTTCTCAATCTTGGCCTATATTAATAAGAACTCCCTACATATTTTTATGAGAATTACTCACATAAATTATGATGTTTATAAAATTACAGTTGTGATGATGTTAATGTACAGCAGGTCAGAGATTATTGCACACCCCTCTCAGCTTTTTGTGTAACCTGTGGAAGGATTAGTCTTACCTGCCTAAAGCAGATCTTTTAGTGCATCTCGGTGATGTCCATGTATATATCTGCTGCATTATTTTTCCATTCTGAGGTCTTTTTTAATGAACTTGACAACCTTTTTAAAGATGCATTTGTGTAACCTTTAAAAATGTGTAAAATATATGTATATGATGATATTTTCAAGTAAACACAAACCCCCCAAAAAAGAAAAATTACCAAGGTATTACAGAACTCTTTCCCTTTATTGATCAATCTATTCAATACATTTATTTTGTCTGGCTTTAAAGTAATTTTTATTTGATTATTTTTAACAACCAAGTTAAGGGCTAGGAGAGGGGTAACTGGAGGTGGGGTCAGTGTTTGCCTCTCCCTCCAGGGACTTTTTGGAGGCCCTGGTGACAGTTTGCAGAGGGACAGCCTGCCCATCTGTGACTCTGGCAGCCCTGCCCCTGTCGTACCTTCTCGTTCCTGTTTTGCTGGAATCCATAGTAACCACAGTCCACAAGACCTAATCATTAGCATGTGTGAGTGACAAGCTGGATCCCCATAAGTGTGTGACCATAGCCCATCAGGAAGCAGTGGGAGCTCCAGGCAGCTGAGTCACCCTGGGCCTCTTAAAGCAGAGTGCCTTTCTATCCTTGTAACTCCATCAGGCCTGGCATCTGAAAGCAAGGAGTGAGAGGGTCTGTCTCCCTGGTGTCACATCATCTTTTCTGTGTATTAGGAAAGGAAACATATAGCAATAGAGGGAAACTGGAGTAAACACTAATAACACAATTTCATTTAACAGAAGCTTATATTGTACTTACTTTGAGGCAAACACTGGCCTAAGTACTTTGCAAATATTAAATCGTTTACATTATTATTGTTATTGTTGTTGTTGTTATTATTATTATTATTATTATTATTCTGAAGAGGAAACAAGCTCTGAGAGGGTAAGTTGTGCAAAGTCCCCCAGGTGGTTAGGGCAGACAGCATTGGCACTGGAACTTCTGTGCCCAAGTCTAGGGTGAGGGCTTTGTGTGCCCAGCCACAGGGATCTCTTGCATCATGCCAGAGTTTGCCTGACTGCCATGTCCCCTGGGGTCTAGAAACACCCTGCCATCCCCACACAGGCGCACATGCTGTGTTACATTGTCAGTTTCTCAACAGAAGCAGACTTTGTCATTTCTGCCCTTCTAAAACTCAGAGTGGGTACAGATTATTGCTGTGTGGAGAACACAGGATCCCAGGCACTGCACTCCATGGCTGTAGGGTGAGCTGTGCTGGGCAGCATGCCTGCATCGGGTCACCCCAGTAGCACTGTAAGAAGGCCAAGGGTGATTGCTGGCCTCAACACCTTTTCACTGGGTGGGTCCTGTACCTTTTGACCTATGATGTCCTGAGGACAATGGTATTGCCCAACTTGCCAACATTGGCAGAGGCCACTCTTGGGGCTGAGGTATCAGTGAGATGGACGTTTGAGCATTTTTCCCTCCCACATGCCATGGGATGGAGACAGCTGCCTTCTGGAGGACTTGTCTTAACCCAGCACTTCCCACAGTGTGCTCAGGGGTGTTCATGGGTGCAGCTCCCCACCATGCCCCTAAAAGAGGAAAAAGGTTTTACTTATGGTCAGATATGTTTGGGAGACATGGGTTAAACAAAATTAAATTCATTTGCTTATTGCAAGTTTCTCAGAATTTTCTTGTGACTCTCCAAAGCTACATATAGAATGTAATTTCCTCAGCAGGTAGGGAAAAATGTCTACCAAAAATGTCCCTTGAGTAGTGCTATCTTAAGAAATGGAGAGCCAAGAGAACCTAATGCCATAGCAGGCAATCACATATCAAGGAAAAATCAATAGGCTACCTTTGGTAGCCTTCAATTCCATCCAGCCCACATTTCATAAAACTTTAATAAAAGTATCAGGAAGCATTTCAATGGATATGATCTGAGAACAAAGAAATATACATAAATGGAATATCTTTTCCATTTAGTCAGTTGATGAGCACAGCAGCATTGCTTTGTGAATTGTAGCTTTCATTCTCAGACTTGGGAAGACTGAATCATTTGGACTAGGAAGTAGATGCTGAAGAACTATGTTTGGCAACTTGGAGGACATTTTTAGCATTTTAATTTCCCTATTTATAGTACTGTGGCAGGCAGAGTCTAGCGTTTGGCATATCTATAAGGGATACAATCTCTTTAACATTCTCTGTTGTGATATAACAATTCATTTCAGAATAAGATGAATCAGTCTTGTTTGGAAAATGTTTTGTAAAAATATTGGCAAGGACATTCTAACTGCATTTGTATAGATTTTTGAAATGCTGAATCCCCTAATTTAAATGATGACAAATTGCACAATATTACTTTTTTCTTCTGCATTGCTGTATTTCTATGTGTACTACCTTTGACTACCCTAAATTCTTGCACGCCTCTGCCCCACTCTTTGCTTGTCAGATTTTATTAACCCACAAATCAGAGACCACGATGCTAGGTTCCTCCAAATGTCAATATTTTGTAAACCTAACTTTCCTCTTCTCCACAGTGTTTTTCTCATAATTAAAACTCCAGATTGCTTCATTAACATATACCCTTTTCTTTTACATTAGAGAATATGAGAACAGTAATTTGTAGGAGTTTGCCCTTAATTGACTGAAAAGAAGAGAGGTGTTTATATTCTCTCTCTCTCTCTCTCTCTCTCTTTCTCTCTCTCTCTCTGTCTCTCTCTCACACACACACAGTGTTGAACTAGTGAAAAGAGAACTAAATGCAATATGGTATCCTAGATGGCATCCTGAATCAAACAGAAAATGACATTAGGTAAAAATTAAGGAAATCTGAATTAAATATGGACTTTAATTAATAATAATGTACCAATATTGGTTTATTATTGTAACAAGTGCACCATGTTTTAATGTAAGAAGTTAATAACAGACTAGAAAAAATACAGAAACTTTATTTATAACTAATGTATTAAATGGCTAGAATGGATTCCAGCCTGTTTAGTGATAAGAATTGAAGTAGAAAGTGATCATTTCTCCTGTTGCCAGTGTGCTCTATGAACACAGCCATCCATAGCAGAGGTTGGCAAACTATGGGGCAGGTGCAGCAGCCAGTGTTTGTGTGGAGCTGGAGCACATATTGCTGTCCTCACCCTGTGCCCATCTCCAGAGCAGGGAGGCTGGGGATCAGCAGTCCTGGGCTCAGTTCCCAGCCATTGGATGTTGGGAACTTTGCTTGACTTGTTAAAGCAGCCTGAGCTTCACTTTCCATTTCTGTGAAAGCAGAGGGTCAAACCACATTTTTCTCTTGGGGAATCTGTGGTTTGGAAAATTCTGACTCGTTGAATATGTGTTTTCCATCTGTGGTTGCAGCTATGGAATTTAATGAGGATGAAATTAAGATAAGACCACAATTTTTTAATTACCCACACTGAAATGGAACTCAAAATCATAATAAAATATTAAGTTATACTTTAATTTCTGATAAAGTGTTATTATTTATATAAGGTATATTTTCAAACAAAGATTTTAGGTTAGTGTGCTTTTAGATTATACATTTAAATGCAATTTAATTTGAATTTATTATTTAATGTAATTTACAGTGTTATGTGGTATTTAATTTAAGGCAATAAAATTTTGAATACCTAATTATGCCTAAGGTCTTTAAGACACTTAAGACCTACTAGGTGTTTGTATTATGCTTGCTGAGTTGATCATCAGAAAGTTATTCATCTGTTAATTATTAATTTCTTTAAAAAAATTTTATTTACAAGCAAAACAGTGACAGACTCATAGATGGAGAGCAGATGACAGCTAGCAGGGAGAGGTTAGGGGGTGGAGGGATTGAGCAAGAAGGAAAAAGGACTCGTGGACATGGACAACAATGTGATGATTGCATGGGGGAGGGGGTTATAAGGTAACTAAATGGTAATGGAAAAAAATACAATAAAGATTAAGTTTTAAAGTAAAAATAAGATAAAATAAAAATTTATTTTATTTTTAATTACCATTAATATACAATATTTTATTAGTTTCAGGTGTACTTTTTAATTCTGTTTGAGCCAGTCATTGTCCATTATAAGAAATTATTTTCTATATTATGTTTATATTTTTTATATTTCCTAGCTATAGTATCTCAGTGCTGTTTTGATTAAAGGTATATATTTTAAAAAGAAAGTCTGCCTAGAAAGTTAATCCCAACAGCCCTGGGTGGTGTGGCTCAGTGGATTGAACACAGGCCTGCTAACAAAAGGGTCACTGGTTCAATTCCCAATCAGGGCACATGCCTGAGTTGCAGGCCAGGTTCCCAGTAGGAGGTGTGTGAAAAGCAATCACACATTGATTTTTCTCTCCCTTTCTTTCTCCTTCCCTTCCCTTCTCTCTAAAAATAAATAAATAAAATCTTTAAAAAAAAGGAAAGAAGATCAATTAATCCCAATAATAACCACTTGACTGGTGAAAACACTCTGGAGAGGGTTGAATGATGGTTCTCAAGTTTGACTATTCAATAAAATTACTCCAAGGGGTTTTAAAAGTCCCCATGTGCAGGTTGGACCCAAAACTAATTAAGCCCATCTCTGGAGGCACTTTTTAAAACTTCCCAGTGCTTCTGATATGCAGCAAAATTTGAAGACAAGTAGGGAATGCATCTGTGATGGTCTTTCTATAGCAGAATTCTCCCACTCTTTGACATTGGGTGACATGGGTATCTATGAGCCAATTAAATAGGATATACTTTCAAAGAAAAAGTTCACTGATATGAAGAAAGAAAAAGCATGTCCCTTGCCCTAAATCTCCATCTCAAAAATACCAGGAGATATTTGTTCTGATTTTGAAAAAAAATTAGGAAAGATCTCACACAGGCCTCAGTACTCCAGTGTTTGCTTTGGCTTTTGTTTATGGGGTTTGGGAGGCATTCTATTTCATGTACAGGATCAATGAGAGCTAACATTTATGGAGCACACCTGGCAGGTCTCAGGCCCTGTGCTACACATCACTCTGTCTCACAGCCAGGAAAGATAGAATTTATTCACTTTAAAATAAAGAGTCAGAACTCTGTTTGTTAAGGAATTCTATCTCATTATAATTGAATATTTAACCATTTATTCAATAAAATTTAGCAAATATATGCTCTATTCGAAAGATAGTTCTAAAATGCCAAAACAGTACAAAGGATCTGTATTCATTTTCTTTTGCTTCATAAACAAGCTTACTGGCTTGTGATTTTGTAAATGGCAAGTTAGGCTGGACTCAGCTGAGCATTTCCTCTTATGTCAACTAGGCTTCCACATACAACAAAGCTCAACTGTGGTTTGGCTTTGCTGATCTTGGCTGGGCCCTGACGTAGCTAGGGCTTCAGCTGGGACAACCTGGAGCTGTGCTCCATGTGATCCTTCACAGGGCTAGCCTTGTCTGGTTCAGCTGATGGAGTTATGATGACCTAGAGAAGGAATGGGAGTACACAAGGCACCTGAGAACACTCAGAATGGCTACACCATCTCTTCAGCCTCATTTCTTGGCCACAGCAAGTCACAAATCCAGTCTAGATTCAAAGGGTAGGAAAATGGATTTTACCTCTTGATAAATGATACAGAAAAGTCACATTACAAAGGGCAAGGGTAAAGGAAGGAGTGAGTAATCGTGGTTATTTTTGCCATCAACCACACGTGAGAAATCACTCTAATTCTGTCTTGGGACACTAAGGAAGCTTTGAAAGGTGAAAAATAAATACAAAATGCATTTTTAACATTTTTAACAGAAAGCAGTTGCATGAGCAAAGCTATTAAAGTGCAGTTGCCCTAGTGAAAAACAAAATGGAGATTGTAAGTTTCCTAAATGGAGGAAGTATATCAAGCCCAACAAAGAGCATGTGGAAGCACTCAACATGTGCCTTTTCATTTGTATCCAAGAGTCATTACAGTGCAGAACGAGGAACGTGGGCTCACAGGCAGCTGTAGTAACCTGACAACGTTACCACTTAACAGCTGAATGACCTTAGACAGGCTACTAATCTTTCTGCACCTCTCTTTCCTGTCAGCGATGGGAATAATGCCTTTTGTGTCAGTTAGATTTCGCTACCTAACAAACTACCCCACCACTCAACACCTTACAACAGCCATCGACTTAACTTCCGTGGGTTTATAGGTGGGCTGGTTCAGCCTGGCACTTTCTGGTTTCAGGTGGCTTCGTGTATATGTCTGTGGTCAGCTAGCCATCAGCAAGGGGGCTCTGGCTATTGGGGGTCAGTGAGGACACCAGGGCCCCATGTCTCTCAATCAGCAGGCTAGTCTGGGTCCCAAGAGTGAGAGCAGAAGCATACAAAGTTTATGGTCCAGGTTCAGGGTAGATACACTATTGCTTCCACTGTAGTCCACAGAACAAAGTGAGTCACAAGGCTAACCAAGAATTAAAGGTAGAGAAATAGGTATTTTTTGCTGGAAGGACCTACAAAATCATGTTTCAAGGAGTGAAGGTACAGGGAGAGGAAGAATTGTGACCATTTATACCTACTATACTATCACTCACAACAATTTTATGAAGAATATGTGAAATGTAACTTGATTTTTCTAGGTGAGAGTCCAAGTTAGAAAATACCTGACAAGTAGTAGGTGTTCCATAAATGGAAGCTATTGACCATATTGCTTACAATTTTCCTACATATGTTAGAAATCAGATTTTCAGCCATACTCTATAATTACTACTTTTAAAGAGTAGCAGACGATCCTCCAAATGGAGTTTACAAAGGGTTAAATGCTGTACATTCTTTTCCTGTTGTGAAAAACCATGCAAGCAAGGAGAGCTCACTGCCTGCAAGTTCACATGGAGCTTGGCATGGAATCCAGGTGCCATAACCTGATGGGGCTGATGAAGCCTGGCAGTAGCAGCCATCCATCTTCACAGCTGTGCAGGAGAAAGACCCATTTAATTAACATGAAGGGTCAACTCAAGAAAAGCACCAATGCCCTGGCCAGCCCTAGCTCAGTTTGTTGGAGCATCATCTCAGTGCATCTGGGTTGCAGGTTGGATCCCCGGTGGGGATATATGCGGGAGTCAGCCAGTAAGTGCATGGATGGGTAGAGCTGCAGGTCAGTGTTTTTCTTTGGAATGAACAGAACATCAAAGGTATTTAAGAATGTGTAGTACAGAAATGTGGCAAATGTGTATTAAGTATCTGCTTTCTATGACTGTGGAACTTTTAAGCTCCTAAAAGGGACCTCAGATGATTACTGGGCTCTGCCTCCTGAATGGAAGCACCAAGGTCTCCAAAAGACTGGGGCCATCTCCTTTCACAGAGTTTTCAAGCACTGACTTTACCTTGTACTGCAATCCCTGTTCTGTTCACAGAAAGTCCTGGTGGTGGAGTGATTAAGACCTGTGGGTCCCCTCCTCATTTTTGTTGCTTTCTTCCTCTCTGAGTGATAAGGGTGGGGTTGGCAGGTACCAACTCTGCAAGCCTTAGTTCCTTATTTGGTCAATAATGACACAAAGACACATGTTTGTTTACATAGCAGTTCCATCACATTTGTAGTCATTTTGTTATTAACAGCCACACAACTATTTAATTCCAGAAATTTAGATTATCAGAAAGAAAAAGGTACCAGAAGTTAAAATATTCAAGGTAGCCCAACACAAACAGATAAGCTGATAGCCTTGCTTCTGTTTTCAAAGCCCATGGGTCACATCTATAATCACTACCCTATTTCACTCTAAAACACATGTACAGATCACTCTTACCATAAAGAGTGCCTTTCAGTGCCTTTACCACAAAGAGTAAATGGTTCATTTTGAACACTCTGTTTGTTTGTAAAGTAATGTTTTATAGGCCATATAATAAAATACCTAACCCAGTACTGAGCATATGGTGGTAATAAGTATTCACAGACTTGATATGTCTGTCTCTGCATGCCCAAGAATGATTTCTGCTTTATGAAATTCATGTTGGCAAGGAAAGTGGGTTTTGTTGATACTAATAGACCATCTGGGGCTTGCTTTTCTAAATTGGATGACTCTATTTATACATAATGTCTTTAGCGGGGAATTCCATATTTTTTGACATTTGTTTGCCAAACTAGAAGAGTTATACAGCTTTCTGGACCCAAGATAAAAGAATTTTACCCATGCAAGAGATCTTATGTTACTGCAGTGATTTTTCTAATAAATAAAAATTAAACACAAGTTATGTTGGGCCAGATCTCAAAGATCCCTGGACATTCTAAAATTTTTAATATTGTTTTGTAAAGAATGTATGGTATGTTAAACATTTTATATTAAGCACAGGACTTGAATGCTGTTAGAAACCTATTCAAATGAAAGCCATCTACAAATTTAGTAACCATAACCTTTTTCACCCCCAAACTTTAGATGATTAGTTAACATAAATTCTAGTTTCTTTCTCATATGACTGTAGTATATTTAAACAAGTTCTCACAAACTGACTCTGATTAATGAATCCTATTCTTGCACCTTTTAAGACTTTAGAACTTTGTTTCTTGTTGAATATGCCATATTTTGTAAAAAGAATTTCAACCAATTCCCAGCTGGGCGGGTGTGGAATAGTAACCCGCCTAAGGCCCCACCTGCTCTGTTGCCCCAACCATCAAATTGTGTGTAGATCACCATTTCTCATTGTTTTTGTGCCATGGTTTAATTTAGGTGGAGTTTAAAAAAAAAAAAAGAATGAGCAGGTCATATCTTTTAAGAAAACTGAAAAGCATGGGGTTTCTTTGAGAAAGAGAAACTACTGTTCTGTGGTTAATGCCCAGCTGGCTGCCTCTGTGTTCACTGTCCTCGCCAGGCCCCTGTGGTGGCTGCTGTGTGGTCTTTGCCGCCCTGGCTTGTTGGTGAGACCTTCATTTTGTATGGAGCCACATTTTTTTCATATATGATATTTAATGAAGAAAGAATATAAGATTTAGAGTAGAAGACTGGGCTCTGCTGTTTCCTAGGTGAGGCTGAGTCTCAGGCAGCCACTTCACCTCTCTGGACTATTCTTTTCTCATTTGTAAAGCACCAGTAATGATATTTAAAAAAATAAAAAATAACCCTGCCTTAAAGTTCTCACAAGATTTTTGAGCTACTCAAAAAGTAAAATCTGTGAAAATGTTTGATAAGCTCAGAAATATTACACAAAAATAAGGTAACAATAGTACCTGGTCTGAATCTGTGGGGTTAGGGAGGATGGAGAAACCTCTCAGAGGTTTGCAGATGGGCTGAGGACTTGTATTGGAAGGTCAGCCCAGATCTGGGTGATATACCATGGAGCAGAATCTACCCCACACCTATCAAACTCTGAGCCCGGCACATCCACTGTTGTTATAATGTTGTGGTAATTGCCTTTTCTTTTGTCTGACATAAAAGGGCTAAGTCAGACTGATATAATATGCTTTTCCATGGCCATATTAGTTAATATTTTGTGCTATTTTAGTTTTGTGTAACTTTGAACTTGAAAATTCGTAAATAAATGACATTACACTAGACAATCGAAACAATTATATGATGATTTATAGTAATGGACTTTTGTAGAAACAACGAATGCCCTCCTTTAAATCAAGACCTCATGCTTCATAATTTACTATGGAAACAAAAACAAGCACAAACAATCCAGGCCAGGGTGTCCAGATCCTCAAGGTCATCCAAACATGACTGGAGGAGCTATGTACCTCTGATAGCAGAATAGAATGTCCACTGACTATTAGCTCAGGTGTGATTTTATAACAGGGTTTCTACACAGTCACGTAGGTATGGCAGACATTAACAAATCTGTCACACAAATAAATGGACATAGAAAAATCAGGTCTTGTGGAAGACAGAAACACACATAGTCAGGAGCAGTGACGTTGAGTGTGGAAAGGAACTGAGCTAGGTGATGAGGTTCCAGGTAAGGAGGAGGTGAGTGGGTGGAGCAGTGAGAGCAGAGAGATGAAAGGGAGGGAAGCCAAAGGCAGACCTAGCAGGAAGTAGAGGGCTACTTTATATGGTTTCACTTTCTTAACACTTTGAGCAGTGGGAAACCATGTAAGGGTTTTAAGCAGAGGGCTTAGTGTGATCAGATTTTCCTTTTGAGAAGACCCCCCTCTGGCTGGGGTTTACAGAAGGGCAAAGTCAGCCATGTGAACATGGTTGTCAGGAAAGGAGATGCTGGTGATATGGATAAGGGGTCTGGCTCTGTGATGCAGAGATAAGGACTAAATGAAGAGATGGATTTGAAAGTAGTTGAAGAGGTCAAGAGGGCTCAATGCATCGGATTAGGTAGAGCTGGGAGGGCTGGGATATGACTTTGTGCAGTTAGTGAGGGAGGCACCATTTGCAGAGAGGAGGGCCCTGGAGGAGGACTCTGTGCAGGGGAAAATAGATTTTCTGGTCTGGTGCACACAGAAGGTTGAGAGGGCCTGGGGCCATCCTGGAGGAGGGTCAGGTGGCAGCCACACTTCAGACAGAGACCTCAGAGCAGAGGCTTGGGCAGCAGACACAAATGGGAATCAAGGCAACCCTGAGGAAACTGAACCCACGATGTAGGTAAGACACAGCACAAAATGTGATGCAAAGTAAGAAAAGGGCTTTAGACTGAACCTCAAAGAACAAAACTCACAGTATCTCACAACCAGGAAAAGGGCAGAGCTCTCTCTGGGTGGGTCCTCTCAAATGTGTAATTACCACAATGGTTTGTCATTTTCACTTCCTTTTATAGGATGTGGTGACATTTTCATTGACATGTGGATGGATAATTATACAAGTTTCACATGGGAAATGTGTTCTGCTTTTTCTTTTTTGCACAGATAGACACTTACAGACCTCCCAGTCTTGTGAACATGAGTTAACTGACATGGGCCAACAAAATACTCGATTGCTATTTGATCATGTCAGAAATCGAGGTTTAAACAAATAAAGCCTGGTGGTTCCATCTAGAGGCTTAATCAGTTCAGGTTCACAGTTTTTGGCAAGAAGGTTGCACCATCAGTGCATCCTCCTGTGTCACACAACCCAGTGTCTGTGCCTCTTTTCACAGCACTGAGATTCTCCAATGGCCCAGGGGCCCTCTTCCTGACTCAACCACTGCACACTTTCCCTTCAGCCCAACCTGGCAGTTTGCACAGCTTTGGATGGTCATGGCTGAGAAATAATTGTTGGTTCTGAGTTGGCTTTGTGACTTTTTATAGCCCACTATATGCACTACATAGATTCCTGTAGATTTCTGTAAGTCTATTTGAAATTGAATATATTATAAAGAAATTTGAATGGATCATCTTTTAAAATAATTTTATAAAACACCTATATTATTCCATAATATCACTCTTTTATGAATAACAATTTATATTGGATTTGGTTAAAGCAAGATCCACCATATATCAGAACTTCACACTGTCACTGACTACCCGCATTTAAAGCAGCTGATTCTGATGTTTACATTCATGGCCATCTATCATTTGAATTTAACATAGCTTTAATACACTAACAAAGAGAAATAATCAGGTATTAGCAGTACATCTGAATGCTCTAGCTACACTGAGTTTTTAAAAGGGGAAGACTCTTCTTTAAGTGCATTTATTAATAAAATAAGTTTTTGTTAAAATAGCAAGAAAAGCAGAGAAAGAACTGATATTTGTAGGGTGCCTCTTCTGGGCAAGGGCACTGAACTCCGCATTTTTCACAAGTGTAGCGGATTTTGGTGGTGATATTAGATACCCTTCTCTACGCTGGATGAGTCACTGAAATTCTGAAGACACTGCAAACATAGGCACACACTGGGAAGCTGGCAGAGTATGGTATCAATATGCCTGGAAATGCTAGTCTAGACCAAACGAAAGTGCCTCAAAATAGAGGTAGTGTCTAGCTGTCAATTCCGGCTGTCAGGAGGATTTGCCCGGAAGCCAGTTCAGCTGGCCAGTACTGTTAGTATCATGTGATAATAATGCTAGGGTAAGATTACTGACCAAAGCTCCCAGGCTTTAATACATCCACCAACATTAAGTAGATGTTTTTTTTTATGTAACTCCCCTTTCAAGCCAAACAGGCACGGGAATGAAAAGTGCAAGAGACCCCCAACCTTTTCTATAGTAGAGTGAGGACCCTATGCCAAATAAACATGGTGTTACCCCCTCATAAGGTAATCTATAGAAACCTCAACAGAAGGTTAGATGTGCAATGTCAAACAGTAATGTGTAGCTGCTTCCTGCTGGGAATTGAAAGGAACAGCCAAGATTGCAAGAGTTGCAAATGGAGAAGCTTTCTCTGGCACAAGCAGAGAGCCAGCCAGAGGTCAGCTAGGTATGGGGTGCAAATTGCTTTCTTGCAAAGTAGCTGGCTCTGTGAATTTAATTAAAATACCAATGCATGCATTTGCATGGAGAACTATAGGTGAAAATCACAACATGCACACTCATTTATTACTTATTAACATTGTAGTTTCAACCTTAAAGAATACAAGACTATATTCAGAACTATTCTCAGGAACACTGCAAAGATATGAACTCATTCACTCTGTTAAAATTGACTGAGTGCCTGCTACTGTTGTAGGTGCTATAGACAGAGACTGACTGCCTGTGCTCACAGAGGCTATAATATGAAGAGCACCGTGCAACCACAAGCACAAAGACCAATAAATAAGATGTTTTTGTGTAGGGATAACAGGAAAGGAAGAGGGGGTACTGTGATTGAGGCTGACTTGGGGGTGGACAGGAGGACTTTAGAATGGTTGGTCAGCAAAAGCTTCTCTGAGAACATGATGTTTGAACAGGACAGAAAAAGATGAAAGTGGAACCAGCTGTGTGATGAGCTAAAGATAAATAGCTTGTGTGAAAGATCCAGAGTGAGGACAAACTCAGTGTGTTCAAGAATTAGAAAATGCCCATGGGTTTGAAAGGTCATTGCCAAGACAAAGGAATCAGCTGAGGCTGGAGGGGTTGGGCCCACCTGGCCCATTGTAGTCCTTCAATAAATGTTTGTTGTTGTTTTGTGTCCATTTAAGCAACAGAGATCAAGAGAAAAGCTTAAGTATCCTAAAGCATAGAGAAAAGTATGGTCATAATAATGTATTGATTTTTATAGCACTCTGTACCTTAAAAATTATGGATCATTTTGCAATGTATGTATTATAGATCACAGTGAATGTATTTTAGATCAGCTTTGACATGCAACCTAAAAATAGTAGTATGTGAGAACCAATAACAGACAGGAGACTTTTTTTTAAGATTGTATTTATTTATTTTTAGAGAGAGGGGGAGGGAGGGAGAAACAGAGGGAGAGAAATATCAGTGTGTGGTTGCCTCTAATGTACCCTTTACTGGGGACCTGGCCTGCAACACAGGCATGTACCCTGACTGGGAATCTAACTGGCAACCCTTTGGTTCACAGGCCAGCACTTAATCCACTGAGCCACACCAGCCAGGGCCCGAGAGTTGTTGGTTTTTTTTTTTTGTTGGGTTTTTTTTTTGTATTTCTTGTTGAAATCTTTATATTTGAAAATATTTTAAAGTAATGCTATTTTAGCTTATCTAATCAATTATAGTTAGCCATACAACTTTCAGTTTAACATTTTGAGAGATACAGAAAAAAAAATATGTGGACATAACATAGTGGACAAAGAACATGACTCAGTGTTCCTGGATTCTGAGTTTGAGTCTTTCTGTTGCAAGCCCCAACACCACCTTCTGAAGTAGATGCCATACCTGCCCTGTTTTGACCAGAGTTCTAAGGATATGTGTGTGCAGAAAGCTTGGTTTCTGTGGTTCTCAGCATCAACCTGTGGGAAGCTCTGTCTGTTTTATGTTGTCACATCCTGACTATGCCATGTTCCAGTTCTATAAGAAGTAGCAGTGGCCAATTAAGAGTTTAGAAATATGAACGATTCATCTAGCTGAGTGATTCTCAAATGCTATGGGAATGCATTTACAAGTATCAATGTCCAGACCTTTATCCCAGCCCAGTCAAGCCAGTTTCTGGGATTAGGCCTGGGCATTGATATATTGTAAAAAGTTTTCCAAGTGATTGTAAGATACAGCCAGGGACGAAAACCATAGTCTGATTCAAAGAAGTTTAATAATTCTCAATAGCCTTTAGAATAAAGTTGGTTTGGCTTTAATCATTTTATAGTCTTTACATCTCACATCATCTGGATAAGATTTCATTAGAGATAAGAACATAAGGTCTCAAAGATTAATTCAGAGGGGAAGTCTTTTTTTATCTTCCTTCCTTTTTCTTTTTCTCATCCTTTGCTTTTTAAAAAATATATCTTGCTCTAAAGCCTAATCTTAACACTGAGAACTTTTAAATCTATGAAGGAATAGTCCATGTAATTAAATGTAGAGTACCACATATGCCATATTTAGAAATTAAAATCTAATTCTAACATTAAGATTGTTATGGTAAATACACATATAAGATTATTCAAAACATGTGAAATCAAACAATTGTAATTGGGGTTGGTGCAGAGAAAGGGAAGAAAGATGTGGGCTACAGTGATCACTTAATTGAAGGATAATTACAGCTTTGAGCTTCCAGCTGGCCTGTGAACAGGGAAGAAAAAAGAAAATATGATATTTGTATGTACAGTTTAGTTGTTATTTTTTAAAAAAGCAAACTAACTTGTCAGGATTAAAAAACCTCCTTCCAAGCACTAAAATCTCTGAATTTATCACTCAGATACACAAAGCTTTATGTACTACACAGCAGAACACTGTAACTCATAGTTTTACCAAAAAATGAAGGTAAACAAATCATGACAGTTTCTTACATTAATATTTCATAAAAGTCACCTTTGTACGGCAGTGATTAGTCAGTGGGCTCAGCTGCCATTTAATATAGCCTCTTGCTCATGGTGACAGGACAGTGTCAGCCACATGCAAAGGTAATAGCATTCCAGGTGGCAGTGGGGGGAGGGTGTCCCTCAGTTCATCTACAAGCCACACCCAGTAATAAATTAGGAAGAAATGTGTCAGATCACGGCTCTGCTAAAAAACGACAAAGATTGGAATTTGATTTTTCATCCTATACCTACCCTTTTAAGTTATCAAGTGATAGTATTATTATGGCACAGTCTTCGGGGAAATATTAACAATTTGGGGACCATACTGAAATAATCCACCCTGGTGCCTAAATGGGTCCTGGCTACGGAATAAAAGTCAGTTTAGTGAATGTTCTTTTAATCATGTTCTCAGATAAAACAGTACATCAGTGACTGTTAATGATCCAGTTGTTCTTCACATTTGCTTATTCCTGATATACTGAAGTAGGATTTCAAAGAGTTTGGAGAAAGGTCTAGGAAAATTAACATAAGAAAGACTGAGTCATTTTTTTAAATTTAAGGTATAATTATATATTTTTTACAATTAATGTTGAGAAATCACAGCCATTATAAATAATTGTGGGGGGGCTCCACCCACAGCCCCCCACCCCCACCCCAGCTACAATGGATGAGAATAAGTTTACGAAGACATGATCTGCTTGGGGAGGAAAGGTGGCCAATCTCTCAAAGGAGAAGGGCCAGGAGCCTGTTCCTCAATGGGCTTTTATTGCATTCCTTTACACAAGAATTCAGGTAAAGCTCATTAATCATTGCTAGGAAGTAAAGAACTCTGAGGGACTATTTTGAGTCAGGGTCAGATAGCTAAAGAGCTGTAAAAGTTTCAGGAACAAACTTACTTCTTGCTTGGACCCTTCTCATTTAATTGAGAGCATTCTAAACAAAGCAGGTTTCACAGGATTTCACATATTCTTTCTTAGGCCTGAGCACCTGGGGAACCCGCCCTTTCCAGCACAGGGCTGCACCACCCTCTGTCATTGTTTCAGGCTTAGGTGGAGCAAGGGAAGTAAGGCAGCCAGGAAATTAGGAGATTTCTCACAGACAGAATGAGGACTCAGGCTTTGTCAAAGCTGAGGGGTGAGGGTCCATCACCTCCTTGTGCCGTAGCCCCTTAAGGTCCTTCCCTGGTGGCCTCCCACGTGATCATGCCTGTCTTAGGTTGTCCCCCCTTGGGGAATCTTACCTGTCATTAGCTAACCAACCAAGCATTGGGGGCCAGTTATGGATGAAGTAAAAGGGGCAGAAGCAGTGCTCCTGCCAGGGAGATAAGCTTTTGTCTCCTTGGTGGCTTACGGTCCAAGGTCACTCCCTCAGCCTTAGCCTCGGTGGGGTTACAGCTTCTGAAACCAGGCAGGGCAGTTCCCAACAAATAATGGCTTCCAAAAAAAACTGGAATGAAGCCACTTGGCTTAGATGATTTACTGCATTTTTCTGTGTATAATGCACACTTTTTTGCCCAAATTTTTGAGGGAACAATAAGGATGCATATTATACATGGGCATAATAATCCCATGTATAATGCACACAAAGTTGTGGGTGTGCATTATACATGGGAGCACATTGTGCACAGCAAAAGAGGGTAACCCAGTGCATTAAAACAAGTGTTTCAATAAAATTAATTTTTTTGTCCTGAAAACACACCTTGTTGTTCCATTTTGTAAGTGTATTTTTTGAAGTTTTTTTGTATTGGCAGGATTAGAAACTATTAAAGTGTCCCTTTCAAGATCAAATCCCACTGTAACATTTCCCACAGTGCACCTCTATTGCAGCTCTGCAGTGCACACCCACGTCACTTCGTAGACTGCTCTTGGAGCCATACCTCCTCGAAGCCTCATTGGCAGAGAAGAGTGAGCACCCATTCCTGACTCTGGGTGTAAAATTTCTTTGAGTTCCCTCATCCTGTTTTTAAAATTCTTAATAGTCTTACCTGTTACTGCATAAATATCTGTTTATTTTATTAATAAGCGAAAATGAACGTTGAGTAACTTGGATGTGCAGGAAGGTGAGGTTGTCATGTTTTTCCTGAGCTTAGCACAACACATCTCTAAGAGGTACCTCTCCTGATCTGTGAAACTTGCCACTCCACCATACGTCATCCCAATGTGCATTTTCCAAAAGAGGTGAAAAATAGCATGGAGAAGAGAGGGGCGGGGGTATCAAAGCCATATCCTGACATTAGCTTTCACTGAGCAATCTGAAGACTTTCTTGTTCTCTGCTTTCCAAAGAGCATGGAAACAGGGCAGAGTAACTACACTGCTACCTAACATACAAAGTTCTTTGAGCTCAGGGGGAAGGGCTGTCTTTAAAATATCAGTGTTATGAACCATAGTCTAGGTGTCTCCAAAAATGCTCTTAATACTATGGCAAATAATATGAATCCCACATGTGATCCTTCAACTTGGAAGCCACTGTGACATTCGAAACACACTAAAATTCTCTGAATTATACCAGGACTTTCATACACACAGCCTTAACTGTTACATAACTTCTATTTTGTTCTTTATTTACAAACAGAGGAAATGGGAAGTCTTGGGGGAGAAGATGTGATTTTCATTAGCTTCGAAGACTTTCAAAATGGCATTAGTTTCAGTGCATTAGGTCTTATCATCACATTAGCATGTGGCATTGTGAGGAGAACAGGTGCCCTATGGAGACCTCCTGGAGACCTCTGGGAGGCTTCCTGCAGTCTCACTCCTCTGCCCACTAGGACTCCATAAGGGATTCAATTTTTCATTTCATGGCATGAACCAATGAATGCAGATGGTGTGTAGAGACCAAGTACATGCAAATGTTTCCTCTCCCCCTTTCCTGGTTCCTTCTCCAATGAATCTGCTGGCCAAATTGCTATTTCAACTCTAACTAATTCTGCACTTCTCAGGGCTTGGTAAAATGAGAAAGTTATACGTCACCAGGGTTTCCCTTGGACTCCCAACAACTTTTGAGCACAAGGCTATCAGTAAACTATTTACTTCAGAACAACTTAGGGTACATTTCTTGGGCCTGTTCCAACTCTATTATACCAGAACTTCTGAGGGTAAGGCATGGGTATCAGCATTGTACCAGGTGCACCCAGGTGTTGTGAGCAGGACTTGAAGGGACGCTGGAAGGTGTCTGTGCTGTGGCAGATGCGCTCACATGACCTGGAAAAAAAGAAAGGAAACCTATGGGCTGATGGATAGAGGGGTTTGGATACCACACACTTTGATGGAAATCAAGACTAGTTGTTTGGTAGGGGCACAGTCAAAAAACTCAGCATTGAAGTTGAGAAAATATTCTCTTGCTTAGAAGTGAAATACTACTTTACCCTATTGTCATGTCTCTACTCAAGATCCTACAGTTAACTCCATGTTGCCTTTTACATCCAGTCCAAAGTCTTTGGCTTTCTAGAATATTCATAGCCTTTGTAATGAGCATGGACCTCTTCCAAAGAATGTGACTGGTTCTGAAATTTGAGTTCCACATTTAGTCATGGCAGACCTTGTGCAAACAGACTCCTCACAAGTATTGCTACATTGATTCACCCATCTTGTCCACCTCCTCCATCAATGGAGTTTTATCTTCCCTAGGTC
Source organism: Phyllostomus hastatus (assembly GCF_019186645.2). Taxonomy (NCBI): domain Eukaryota; kingdom Metazoa; phylum Chordata; class Mammalia; order Chiroptera; family Phyllostomidae; genus Phyllostomus; species Phyllostomus hastatus. Next base: position 9,710,200 of record NW_025333932.1, on the reverse strand, counting down.
CGGCAAAGGAGGAGAGGAAAATAAATTTATTAAAGTAGAGATATACATTTATGCATCATTCTTAAATTCATAAGTTACCCATGGATTAAGGACAGCTACAGGCAAAGTGGAAATGCAGAAAAACATTGTCAGTGAACTCCCCCATGTCTGGTCCCCTTCCTGCCTCAGACACACGCACCCTGCACACTGACCCCAGCCCTCTTGTCCTCTCCATCTCCCCCATTTCCTCACCAGATGATTTGTCTGTTCCAGTCATGTTTGCCTTAGTAAGATTTTAAAGCACATGCCAGTTCTTCCATGAATCTTTGTTTTTTTATTAAATTTATTGGGGTGACATTAGTTAATAACATTATATAAATTTCACATGCACAACATTATAATTGGCCATCTTATTTTCTTCTACCACTATGCATGTGACTGCCTTTACCCATTCTGCCTTACCCCCAAATATCTGCTTTTTCAAGCTTTGCTCTAACTGTAAAGTGAATGCAGTTCCTCCCATTCAGGGGACTCTCTCAGGTGCCTTCCCAGGTCCTTGGCATCCAATGAGTCCTCTCTCAGTGGTTGGCTGACCCTCACTATTGAGCAGTGTCTGCATGACAGGTGGTCCTTTCCACCCTGCAAATGCACACACGCTGTCTTTGGAATCCACTGGACACATTGAGGCCAGTTCTCAGCTTGAGAGAATATCAGTTCAAGGGACCTGCAGCTGCATCATGGCTGCATCTGGTGAACAGAGTCAGGCTACAGTTGTGACCAAATGTGGGTTCTAATAACAAATGGTGGAAGTGAAATGCTTGCGGCTTTTGGGTTTTGTTCTGAATCCACACACTTGGAATTCAACAATAGAGGGTTTTCCATCTTTTATCAAAGTATATATCCTCATTAGGAACTTAATTCTAAATATTTTTAACCTCCAGCAAACTGAATTTTGCAACTGAGTTGCAACAAACTTTGGTAATCTCACATTCAAGATGTGATTATACGATGAAACAGGACTTCTGGCCAAGATGAAGGTGTAAGTAAACACACTTCATCTCCTCACACAACTACAGCAAAAATTACAAGATTCCAAAACAAATATCATGCAGATTTTTCAGAAAACCAAGCTATATAGAAGTCCAACAACCAAAGATTTTAAAAAGCTGTGTTCATCCAGGTGGGTTGGAAGGGCAGAGAGGTGACATGGTGCGGAGAAGCGGCAGAACAGGTGGTCCCACATTCACATACGGTAGATAAAAACCGGGAGGGATATCATGGGACTGAGCAATCCCAGCCCCAGACCAGACCTCCCTGCCCAAGGTTCCAGCACCAGGAAGATAAGTCCCCATAACTTCTGGATGTAAAAATCAGTGGGGGTTAGGACATTGAAAATATCTATAGGATTCTCAAGAGACTCCACTTAAAGGGCCCACAACAGACTTAGGACTCACACATACCCACCCCCTCTGGAATTTAGCACCAGGGCAATAGCTGGCAGGGCACAAGTGGCATACAGGGAGAAAGGGAGAAAGGTAAGTGACTGACAACAGGGTGAATGCTAGGAGACAGCTTCCTCCCAGGCAGTCTCCAAAGGCCAGGCAGTGGAATTGTCCCTTCTCTGAGCCCTCCCCTACACAGAGGCACAAAGCAGTGAAACAGGTTGCCCAGCCTTGGCAATTACCTAAGGCTCTACTCCACACAATTTACATGTGCCTTTTCTACAACAGTCCACACTACTAAGACAGGGAGTCAAAGCAGCTCCACCTAATACATGGAAACAAACACAGGGAGGCTGCCAAATTGAGGAGACAAAAAACTATGGCCCAATTGAAAGAACAGAAAAAAATTCCAGGATAAGAACTAAACTAAGTGGAGATAAGCAACCTATCAGATGCAGAGTTCAAAACACTGGTTATTAGGATGCTCCAGGCACTCACTATGCTGTACTGCAACAGCATAAGAAATACCCAAGCAGAACTGCAGGTTACATTAAGTGAAATAAAGAAAAATCTACAGGGAACCAACAGTGGAAGGGAGGCAGCTGAGAATCAAATCAACCACTTGGAACATAAGAAAGAAAAAAGCATTCAACCAGAACAGCAAGAAGAAAAAAAGAATTAGAAAAAAATGAGGATAGAATAAGGAGCCTCTTGGAAATCTCCAAACGTACCAACATCCAAATCACAGGGGTGCCAGAAGGAGAAGAGGAAGAGTGAGAAATTGGAAAATTATTTGAAAAAATAATGAAAGAAAACTTCCCTAAGCATGGCAAAGGAAATAGACATACAATAAGTCCAGGAAGCATAGAGTCCCAAACAATTTGGACCCAAAGAGGACCACACCAAGACACATCACAATTAAAATGCCAAGGTTAAAGATACAGAACAAATCTTAAAAGCAGCAAGAGAAAAACAGAGTGTTACCTACAAAGGAATTCCCATAAGACTGTCAGCCGATTTTTCAAACAATACTTTGCAGGCTAGAAGAGACTGGCAAGAAGTTTTCAAAGCAATGAAAAGCAAGGACCTACAATCTAGATTACTCTATCCAGCAAAGCTATCATTTAGAATGGAAGGTCAGATGAAGTGCTTCCCAGACAATGTAAAACTAAAAGAGTTCATCATCACCAAGCCCTTATTATATGAAATGTTAAAGGAACTTACTTAAGAAAAAGATCATAACTATAAGCATTAAATGGCAACAAATTCACAGCTATCAACAACTGAATCTAAAAAAACAACCTAAGCAAACAAGCAGAACAGGAACAGAATCATAGATATGGAGATCATTTGGAGGGTTATCAGTGGCGAGGGGGAAGGAGAATGGGAGAAAAGGTACAGGGATTAAGAAGTACAAATTGGTAAGTACAAAATAAATGGGGATGTTAGGAACAGTATAGGAAATGGAGAAGCCAAAGAACTAAGCAATCACCTCCCTTAGTTCCTGTCCATGGGTCAGAACATGGTTCTGACCCATGTCCATAGTCCTGACCCATGGACAAGAACTAAGGGAGGTGATTGCTGGAGGGAAGAGGAATACTGGGCAGAGGGGGACTTCATCAGACAAGAATGTGGGGAGGAGTCCAAGAATAATTATTGTTCCTCTTTCATCTGAAAAATGTAGGCCTAGCCCCCTGGGAGGGAGAGGGGAAGGGCATGTGTCAGAGCTCCTAGGGGATGGTGAAATCATGAGATATCATGCCAGAAAGGGGTCAGAGCAACACTAAGCTTGGGGACACAGATCACCAGTGCTGGAGGCCTGCAGTTGGCGAGGATTCTGTACAGAAAAACCAACATTTCCAGTGTTGCCTCTTCCCAGGAGATGGTCATCGGCTTGGTGACAGGACACAGAGACCAGATACTGTGTTCATGCCACAGAGTTAAGGTTCAGCCTTTAGACATGCTTGGTTTATTTTTGAATCATTAGCTTGACGTGCTCATCATCTTGTGTTCTCTTCCTCTCCCTTACCTTATAAATTGGTCAGCTTCAGAATCTTCTCATCATTCTTTCCACAGAAACAAGTATTCAACCAAATTTTCCCGACTGGCTCCAATCTCCCACCTCACGTAGATGCTGAGGCTCTGGTGGAAAGTGGGGTGGACACATTCCTGCCCTGGCAGAGCTTTGTGTTTACATCAGATGGGCAGACACACAGGGCAGGTAGAAAGGGACTCGGAAGCCAGACCGCACACTCTCTGAAACACCTGGTTAGACCTGCTGAGGCAAAAGGAAGCCCCTACCTTTGTTCCTCAGAATCAGCCAGTATCTCCCACTTCTCTCCCCGCCTCTCTCTGGAGATTTACCATTAAAAATATGAAACTTGGGAATTGTTTTCAGGTCGGGATAGGAGCAGAAGCCACATTGGAGGTCATTCCTTACCCATCAAAGCTGCTCCCCTGTTGGCTTCTCTCAGGTGGGAACAACATGGTGGCCAGGCTTTACCAGCAGTAAACTGTGTGGCTTCTGTAGCGAAAGTTCAACGTGGTTTTGAAGACACGTGGCAGCCATACAGAGCCCTCCACACCCCCCAAAGGGCCAGCATCCCATTTCCTGTGCAGATCAATAGGTTCAGTCTGTATGGAGAGTTAATTAGGTTATACGAACAGTGACCTCAAGGATTTATGTCTTGCTCTCTGGTGGAAACCCATTCCCTCTGCCTCCTGGAGCCACCTCCAAAACAGTCAGCTTGGTGACATTAAAGTTTTCCAGGTGCCTTTGGTCTGTGTTTCTCTGAAGTTGCTGCAGAAAGAATTGTCAAGACACAACGCCCTACTGATGTCACAAAATGGTGGAAGAAATTGTGAATAAGAAACTCTTACCCTGGAGTCCTTTCTGCCCTCTGCTCTTGGATGTCTTTCCCCTGACTCAGCGAAGGAGGGTATTGGGGAGATCCTTGTAAGGAGCTTATTTGGCAGAAAATCTTTGTGCCTTAGCAGGATAGACAGTAGACATCTGCTTGAGTGATTCCTGTGTTGACAGCAGCCCTGGTCACCAAGTTCAGTAGGCTTGCCTTTGATCTGAAGAGAGATCTACCTGAATTTAAATACTTGAGCTTACAACCCCTTTGGGAGATTTGCGGGTTCTGTTGAGAGGCCAGTGTAGCCTTGGCCTGTGCCATGCCAGCATGCCTCACAGGATGAGAGCCCTGGACGGGAGCCCTGAAGAGCACTGAGCTCCTCACTGTGTTAACTGTGCTTGGTGACTCTGTGGCTCAGACTGTCATTTTATCGTGTGGTTCCTACACCTTGTAATGACCAGGAAGGAGGAGTTGGGCCCATCAGTGAGGTCATAGCAGAGGTGGTTTCTATCATGTGTAATTATAGGTCTGCCAGGACAGCTGTGCAATGGGAATGAGTCATCCCTGATCTCAACCTGCCTCAAAGGAACTAAGTGTCTGCTCTGGGGCTCATCTCCCTGACCATCCCACTCCACCTAACTGTTATTTACAGAATTTCCCATGGTCAGAGCACCTACTTGTTAAAGAGGATTTGACTAAAACACAAATGGTCTGAACCTTTTGTTAATTCTGTCTGTGTCTGTTTTCTCTCCCATCGCTATGGATTTTGGAGGCTGATAGTTTCGGTTGATGGAGGCCATTAAAATGACAAGCAGAACACACAGCAGAAACAAGTCTGCTTGAAGAGCCTGAGGATTAGGGCTGAGGATGGTGTTATACTGCCACCTTGTGGTTAAATTGCACCCGCTTTTAAAGTAAAAGGCCATCAGTTTTTCTACTCATTGAATCACATACTGATTAAAGTCATGAAATGAATGGGTATGAAAGAATAAGAGGTTATGGAGCAAAATAATTTTACCCCAGATATTTCAGTCCAAAATAATTGTCCAGACCAGTTCCTCAAACGATCCCCAACAAAAGTCCTACCACCTTATGCACTGACCTTGCTCAGGGCAGAATACAAGTTCCCACCGTAGTCTGAAATTATATAAAATCAGAGCAGGGGGTGTATTACTTCCTTTACAGCAATATCACACATTAATATTAAATTATAGTCTTGGTCATGGTTGTATAGCAATGCAGCCAATGATGGAGTCTGTTCTAAAACAAAAAGAATTCCCACCTTCTGCAGCTCGTTCATCTTAGTGGGCTTTCGGTGCCGTAGAAATGTGAGTGCAAGTTCAGTGCTGCCTCCTCTTTGTCCTGTGATGAATAACCCACTGCATAGTTACACATGTGGTCTGACACTGAAATATTTGTTATACTTTGAAGAAATAATATTCCAGAATTGAATGCAATTTGATTGAGGCGGGTAAGAACAGGATTGAGAAAAATAAGCATGAGCACATCAGGAAAGATGTCCCCAAACTGCTCATGTGCCTCTGCTGGTATGGATTCATTCTGGAGACTCAGAAAATACTTTACCTGATACAGGAATCAGCAGAAGACATGGTGGTCCTCAGGGCAGTAAGAGTGTCATGGACTTAGCAGCCTTGGGTCATCTTTTCCTTATAGCACCTGGTTGATAAAGAGCACAGTGAACACTCCTGGTTGTGGTAGGCCCTTCTTTTCAGGGTTATTTACTTCACAGACACTGTGCCTCCTGTCTTATTTTCCCCCTCTCCTGCTAATCCTGAGAGAAGCCTTCCAGCCATGGGGAAAGACATGGATCTCCACACTGCTCAAAATAGACCAAAAGTAGGACCCAGAGCACTGTCCAATCTCAGTGAGCCCACTGTACGAGGGCCCAGCCTTGAGGAAACGGCCGTTGTACTTCCAGGAAAGCCCTGGACTGTTCACAGGAGGCCTCCAGGCTCATCCTCGCCAACAGGAAAGAACATGGAAGTGACATATGTTCATCTGCAAATGGGGTCTGTACATCTGTACACGCTGAGGAGGGACAATCTAGCCACACGCCTTGGGGTCAGTCTGTCTACTCATATGGGGGAAGGGAAGTCCAGCCACACACATGGGGGAGGGCAGATCTGTCTCAATTGCAGGTAAGCCACCAAAATTTAAGTAGGCTATGACCAGAGAAGGAACGAACTGGAGAAGTATGGAAACAGAAGTCCTGAAACAAAGAGCAGGAGAGAAGAGTAACAGGGCACAGACTTCCTCTGAAATAGGACTGACCCCCCTGGAGGTGTGCTGTGAGCTCAAAGTCATGTGTGTGTGGCCCCTCCTAGGGCAGTTGCCCTTGCCCCATCCCCATCCCCACCCCTGCTGGACTGTCCAACCCCAGCAGAGGCTTCTGGGAGGTGGAAGCACCCCCGGCCTTGGAGATTACAATATATCTGACTCAGAAACATGTGCCAGATAATCTTTTCACTGTGAGATTTTTGTTCACAATGGGAACTTTTGGAAAAAAAGTATTTCTTTTAGTAGCTTTTCAGCTAATTCTAGTTGAAGAGGAGTGAGAGAGGAGTTTGAACACATTTTTTTCTGAATTATATCCTATATTCAGAAGCTTACACTAATCAGCTTTCATCATCTCTTTCCTTACATTGGTTTTATCAGGAGGCACCTCATATATTTTATTATATCCTGTCAGCCTCCCAAGTGGAGAGAGAGAGAGAGAGAGAGAGAGAGAGAGAGAAGAGAAGAGAAGAGAAGAGAAATGTACCAAAATGGAGAGGGTGCTACATACCCCACAGTAGCTGCTGGATGCAAGTCTGGCTTTGGAATAATTCACAAGCAAGCTGTTTTCTCAGAAGCTGGCACTTCATTAACAGACACTGACTAGCTCTGCTGTGTGAGTGAACAAGGGGATGGAGGAGGAGGCAAGCAGATGCCTGCACGACAGATTACATATGTTGTGCTTTGGACCTATACATAAAACTTTATTCCATGTGTATTCATGGGTCACCAAGATATGTGCTTGCTTGAATGTTTTTTAATAACTTCTGTGGTGCCAATTTGTCATCTACATTTAAAGTGAATAAATCATTGTTCCAACAAGTCCTGAGAGCAGTGGTGGTGACATTCATTCTGTGGGAGCCACCCGGAGTAGCCTAGCCGGGCACTGATCGCCCGTGACTGTGCAAGGAGAGTTGACAAACTGCCCAGGGATGAAGGAAGCTCGCTTCTACACGGGAAGTATTTAGAGAGCATTGGGAAGTGTCCCTGTTGATTCAAGGGCCAAGGAAAATGACCACCTTGTCTTCTAGAATTCTCTGTGTACATTGCAGGTGTATGTAGCGTTTTTTTTTCTTTGTCTCCAGCTTTTTGCCATTCATTATTCCTCCTCCTTAAATATTAATATATATGGAAAATATTTCACCTGGAGAAAATTGGTCCAGTTGAAACACCTTTGCAGAAATGGCCTTCATACCTCTGTTTCTCTGTGCTCTCCTGTTTACCATGAAGCCACCAAGTGCTGGCTGGCTGGGCTCACCATGAAGGCAAAATAGTGACACCTCTTTTAGTGAACAAACAAGAATAGAAACATGGACAGTATTTTTCAAGAAGATAAGTTTTTTTAATTTTGGCTTGTTATTATAAGACAAAAATTTTTATCTGCTTACCTTAATCATGAAACCTGAGATTAAGTTAGAGGCTATTCCTTGTAAGTTAGAATTGATCAAAGCAAATGTTCTTTAAATAAGACCTCTCTGACAAGAGATCATTAATTTGACTATACTACTCCATTTCTCAAAATTTATTACTTGAAATTGCTCGGAAAACTAATCTGTCCATGTGCAGTTAAGAGACAAAGTACTAAGAAGGGAGCAGAGTGCCCTCTAGGGGTGTAGACTAGAGGCTTTGGAGTCAGAGACCAAACACATCTTCACTTGAGACACCTAGAAGGGAACTTACTCAATGTCTCTACCATTCAACTTTTTTGTCTGAAAGAAAAAAAAAACAGATTATCAGTTAGTGCCTTCTTCACAGGCTAGGGCAGTGATTAAATGAAGGAAGTATTTAGCAGAGGCCCAGGCACATGCCAGGTGCTGAAATGTACTTGGTACAGCTCTTATACTTCATTTGTTGTTCATAATTTCTTGTTTACTGATGGTGATGTTTCTTAGCAATGACATTCATCCATTCACCTGAAAATGTACTTACTGAATGTTCATAGAAGTGTTGTGAAAGCTGGCCCTGAAAGTAGTTAAATACTCAGCATAGACTACTGTTAACAAGGTGAATGTAAAGACATTCTCTTTCTTTAATTGCACTGACCTGAAACCTTCTGGAAGAAAAGTGAGTTTGGGGAGCTAGGGAGACAGGTGGGGAAGATGCAAACTTAATATATGCTGTATACTGCCTGGGAAAAAAGGGAATCCAGGTACCCATTTATGTGTTTGCTGTGGAGTGCCTGGAGTCCTATAAGGAATCTGTCCCCAAACATTCCAGAATGATCAGACACCCATCACCTCACACACTGTGCAGCACTTGAACATTCCTGGTTTATATTTGTAGGTGAGGAGACAAAGTCTTTGACAGTGAGGGATCAAAGGTCCAGTTGAATCCAGAGCACTCACCTCCCTGACTCTGCAAAGCCTTCCTTCCAATGGGATGCTGGCTTATTGTTACCTGTGACATCCTTTCAAACAGACTGGTCTCTCTGCAGGCAGAGCACGGATGCACCCCTAACCCAGTGTCTCCAGCTCTGAGGGACTGACGTACTCACCAGCCCAGCAGCACCTCCTGCTTCTACCATGGGACCCTCTGGCAGCCTGCTAGGCAGTGAACACTTGCAGCTTGTCCTTTTGGGAAGTTTGGCAGCTGCCACCACTTTCTTCCTCATCACCTTCCTCATTTTCCTGTGCTCCAGCTGTAACAGGTGAGAGCCATGTGTGTCTGCTGGAATTTCAAAGTGACATGGTCCTGCCCCTAGCACACTATAGGAAGGCCTGTTGTGGGGGGAGCCTGCTGCACAGATGGTCACAGAAACTTCTGTGTTCAGATTAACTGACATCTCTGTTGCCAAGGGTCCTGGCCTTGTTCTGTTGGGTAAAACCTATATCTGACTTTGCCAGAGAGCAACAGGAAGAGCCCTATGGATGAAACTTCCCAGAGTGACATCCCTGCTGCTCTCTTGAGCACTGGTCAAAGTTTCCATTGTCTTTTTCTGTGGACTTTTGGAAATCCAAGTATGATGTGGATTGAAGATATGCTTTTTACTACTACTTAAGAATTCCTGCATGTCTGCTGTTACCTGGCTTTGGAAGGACTAATTTATTATAGATTTGTAATAATCTAGGGCTGCTGTAGTTTCTAAAGAAACAGATTAGAAATTAGTTTTCCTATAAGAGAGATATGCTGTTTATGAAATGATCATATTGTCCTTTCTTAGAATTCTCCCCCCACACATACACTTTCCTTTATGTCTCACTCATATAAAATGTCTGTACCCTCAGAAAAGAGATCGTTGCTCAGAGAGAAGGGTTCTTTCTAAGAGGAGTGATTGTCAAGGTGTTCAGACACTGTCACAGTATGTGCAGCTTCTGGCGTGTTGGCTGCAGCCGGGAGCCTCTGCAGACCCCCAGTCCCTTTCCAGTAACCTCAGAAGAGACTCAAGTGTTATTTAATGGTCTGGATGTGGCTACCTACCCTAATGCTTCTGTCAAGAGGGCTAACGCTGGACTCTCTGAACCCAAGAGCCTCCTCCTGCCTGCCAAGGTTGGACCCAGACCTCAGGGCTGGGCAGAGTGCCCGGGAAGAAATAGAGCCAAGGCTCCCTGGGCCTGGTTGCTGCGGGGCGGGGGTAATGACACCAGACCTGCCTCTGTAGTCATTGAGTCTCCCACTAGGTGGCGCTGTTGCCTTATATCTCTATGGGAAACGAACTCTAGAACTGTTGGCTCTCTTAGAGTGTCCTGAGTAAAAATAAATTCTATTTTTATGCTATGGACTTTTCCATAGACTGGAAGTGCATATGACTCATCCCAAGACTATGCACCCTTCCCAATGTGCCAAAATCTGTATTTTGTTTGATTATTTTCTGAGTCCCACTGCAGTATGTGACTTTGCAAAAATTACAAGTTAAGAAAAGTGAAGAGATGTCTGGAATTTTTTTTAAAAGCATCACTCTCCCAGTATTCTAGATTTGATCAGTTTTTACTTCAGATTTTGCCTCTGTCCCTTATTGAGAACCTGTAATTTCTACCCCTGGAGGAAGGGGAGAGCAGGGAGTGACAGGTCCCTGCTGTGACTCGACCCTTCAGACCTTCTGGCAGCCAAGGATGCCAAGTGATGAGTGCCTGAGCAGCTTTGGCTTCCTTGGCAGCTAAACTTGGTTCTTAAAAGAGATGTCAACATTGATAAACATTAGGATAGGAAGAGGCATGTGTGTTTGATTTTAGATGGTGTGTTTGATATCACAGTGATGTCTTATTTTCCATTTCAGAGAAAAGAAGCCGAGACAGTACAACGGAGACCACGAGAACCTGATGAACGTGGTGAGCCTGTGTGCCGTGTGTGCACCTGAGTCCGCAGGCTGCCTGGGCTGGGTCCTCCCTGCAGGTGCCTTCTCACAGAGGCTGGAGGCTGGTGCAGGCATCCAGGTTGCTGGGAGGGTGTCGGACACAGGTGCAGTTGCGCTCATCCAGGAAGATTCTGTGAGAGCTCCAGCCTACAGCAGGGATGTCTCTTTTCTGCATCCTCCCAGCTCCAGCTCATGTGTTCATTCACTAGGGCTGTTGTCATAAGGGACCACAAACTAAGTGGCTTAAATATCAAATTTATTGTCTCACAGGTCTGGAGGCTAGAAATCTGAGATCAAGGAGTCAGCGGGGTTGGTTTCAAGGGCAGATCTTTTCCAGCCTCTCTCCCAGGTCCCGCTGGCTTGCCAGCCATCTTTGCTGTCCTCGGTGCCTCCATGTTCACATAGTGTCCTCCCTGCCCTATGTGCTGTCTCTCTCCAAGCTGCCCCTTTTTATAAGGATTACAGTATGACCTCATCTTAACAAGATTCATCGACAATGATCTTGTTTCCAAATAAGGTCACATCCTAAGATATCAGGGCTTCAGACTTTACCATAGGAATTTGGGAAGCACAAAATTCACCTTATAACAGCTGGCCATCAAGCTAACCAGAGCATGGGGGCCCCTACACTCTAGATGTGGCTTGCAGCCCTCAGTCTTATGGGTCCCGACCAGCCCTGAGGGTGTCAGGTCTACCGGATGAGAAGCAGCCTGAGTGGCTGGGTCCCTTGTGTACTGGTTCTGCCTTGTGCTCTCCACTCAGGTGCATGCTCTTGACCTGATGAATCATTCCAGAAGCTGGGAATGGGCCCGCCCTCGTGTTCACAGGGCAATCGGCTTCATCAGGGTCCCGCCTAAACTCCACATGGTGCTGAAGTAGAGGCTATGCTTCCTGTCCCTAACATGATTTTCCATGATCAGGCAATACATGCAGAGTCAGCCTGTTTGGGCAGGGGGATGAAGCATGCAGGCAGCAGGCAGGCTCGAAGCTCACCTGGGAGGCATCTCCAGGCTCACTCACTATGCCTGGTGTATGTGCCCAAGCAGAAAGGAAGCTGCCAGGACCCTCTCCTCCTGGGAGTACCTGAGGTTCCCTCCCCTTCTTCTCTGGTGTACCTGCTGCTATCCTAGGCTCTCAGCACCACCCCTCACCCCTGTCACAGTCCCTGGTTGTCTGGTTCCCATGGGTGTCTTCTTCTAGAATCTTAGGGATGGTGGATAGAGCCCAGGTTATGATAATTCAGCTGAGATAGGTTGTTAGGCTCTTAGAGGCCTACCTGGGAGGCTTCCTCCCTCTCACCTGACACCTGCTCAGATATAACCTCCCTTCTATGATATTAGCATCTGCTTCTCAAGTTTCTGGCCACCTAACACAGTGACCTGTTTCACAGGCACCCTTCACTGAATGGAACAGCTGACTCCCATGAGCTTTTGGAGCATGACAGCATAAGCCATGTGCTCTCCGCTGTCGTGTGGTTTTCAATCCAGAGTCAAGACATATGAGACTGACAAGCCAAGCTTCCGGTGTGCTTTCCATCAGCAGTGTCTAGGCGGGATCCAGGAATCCATAGCCATAGCTTGGCCTGGCATATTAGTCCATGTAGTACCTACACTTTCAAGCCCAGCAGAAAACCTTCAACCTCCACGACTGTTCTTTCCTCCAAGTTCTCTGAATTTATGAAAATAAGAAAGGTTTGCAGACCTGCTTTTTTGCCTCTGCTTGTTTTGTGAACCTTGAAGCAGAGACTTGGCTGGTTGTGAAATAGTCTCAGCAGTTAATGACATTATCTATCATTAACAGATAGATTTAATTCTCTTCCCATCAGGTGACAACAGGGGATGCTTTTCCACATTTTGCATGGTGTAGCTCACCTTTTAGACATAGTATATCATGGCACCTGGGAAACAAGGATGAGGCTGTGCTTGTGTCGATTGTGGTGAGCAGCACAGAGCTTCTGGTCCCCTCCTTGCCTGGAGTGAAGGGATGGATTCCCTGATGACTCAGGTGGGAGGACCCGCAGTACCCTGACAATGCCAGGACAGCCTCGTCCAGCAGGACTTCCCACCAGTATGGAATGTGTCCTGTGTCTGATCTGTGTGACATGGGAGCAACCAGCTACACGTGGCTACAGAGCACTTAGAATGTTCAAAGCACAACTGGGCAACTGAAGTTTATTTAATTTCATTAAAATTGATGTAGTAGATGTAGAGTTTTGTTGCAGTTTTAATTTTTAGAAGAAGGCGCAGGTGCTCCCCTCTCCTGAGCTGTCTGACTCCTGCAGTCTGTCTGTCTTGCAGCCTTCAGACAAGGAGGTGACCAGCCGTTCAGTGACCAGCCTGGCCACAGATGTTCCCGCCAGCAGTGAGCAGAATGGGGCACTCACCAATGGGGACAGTAAGTCCTGCAAAAACTGACTTTCCACATAGAACTCATCACCTAAGAAAGTGTAGCTCAGCCCCACCAGCATGGCTCCGTTGGTTGAAGCATCGTCCCATAATCGAAGAGTTGTGAGTTCCATTCCTAGTTAGGGCACATAGCTGGCTTGCAGGTTTGATCCCTGGTCTGCACAGTCTAGGTGCATACAATCCCTGATCCGAGGGCACGTGATCCCCAGTCAGAGCATGTAAAGGAGGCAACCAATCAATGTTTGTCTCACATCAATGTTTTTCTCCTTTCCTCTCTCCCTTCCTTCGTTTCTCTCTAAAGCAATGAAAAAATGTCCTTGGGAAAGGATTTAAAAGGAAGAAGAAGAAAGTGTAGTTCGAAGACTAAGAAGTGTTTTCAAATTCAATTTTTGTGCTACTCCTAGCAAAAGTCATTTCATTTGGTTGAAAAGCTACAGTGTATTGATTGGCTTCTGTGTGGCACTGCTCCAAGACATGTGCTCACTCATTTATCCTCACAACCATACTGTCAGGTTGCTGTTACCACTCCCTGTAAGATGAGTACGAAGCATAAATAGAATTACTGTCCACAGTTTGCAGTGAATGGCTCATGACTACTGCAAGAGATGACCACAAACTTAGCCCCTTAGAATGACATAAATAAAGGAACTTACTATTAATCAGTTTTGGCAGGGCTGTGTTCCTCCTGCAGGCTCTGGGGAAGTCTGTCTCCTTGCCTGATCCAGCTTCCAAGGCCCCAGCATTCCTCTTCCCTGCCTTTGCCTGTGCTGTGCTCCACATTCTCTCCCACTGTCCTGCCTCCCTGTCTCACTTAGGGACCCTCATAATGATACCAGCCCACCTGGAAATGTCACTGGCCCCCCTTGGAAATGACACCAGCCCACCTGGGTACCAGGCTGCTCTGGCCATGTCAGCTCAGCTGAGAGTTCTGCATCCATAGTTCCTCCCATGCCCCCTAATGTCACATACAGGTTCCAGAGTTTGGGATGTGACCCTTTGGGGGCCATTATTTTGCCTGCAACACAGAGGCTGGCCATCTGCCTGAGATCACACAGTCAGTGCACTGAGGGTCTGTGTTTGAACCCAACAGTCTGCATCGTGAGCACGCCTTTAGAGCCACCCTATCGGCTGGCTGTCTCACCCTCAGGCAGCTCCCCAGACAGAAGGAACTCCTGTATTTGTACGGCACATTCTGGTTGACAGAGGCACTCACCCGGGCTAGGAGACTGTCAGCCCACTCACTGACAAAGACACTGGGCACTCAGTGTTGACCCGAGTCTTTGCTCTGGTGCCCGTTGCCTGTTGACACTGTGACACAGATGTCTAGACCCAGAAGGCAAATGTGCCCCTCCCGCTGTGGTCACTTAGTATTCAGAACACTGGGCGTGGTGCGTTCAGAAGGTTGGAGCCCATCATTGTTTTTTTCCCAGATATCCCTGTGAGGCACTGTCTCTAACCACAGCAAAGACAGATGCAATTTTGTTTTAGCACTGTATTCATTCATTCTCTCATTTAGTTTTTCAGGCAAAAATGTCACAGTGCCTACCATGTGCCAAATACACCCTGGGCCCTAGCGGTCTTAGAGAGTCCCAGTCTAGCCAGTAAAAACAATGGGCTAAAAATGTTAAGTTATAAGTGCACACACACATAAAGAGTATATATCACATGCAAGGAATATATTAGATAAAGAGCATGCAAGATGAACACATGCATGAGTATAGAGGCATGAATACATATTAAAACATGCATCTCTACCTACATACCCTCACATATTTCATACCTATGTATCAAGACTGTGCAATGGAGACACAGCACTGAGTGACATCATCTGCCAGCTTAGTGCCAGGAGGGCCAGCCCCTGCTGACCGGTGGACCTCTGGGAATCCAGGCCACAGTGAGCTCTGAGCACCCTCTGTAAAGGGGTGACAGTGGCTCTACAAGCAACATTCTTGTGGCCAGCAAAGGATTTCACATTGGAGTTTTCTAATTTGAGTGTAAATGAGGAGTAGGGAGACCTTTAAAGGTCTCTTTGTGACACTGATTGAGGGCATATTTTTGACCCATCATTCTCATGACGTCTGCCAACACAATGTCCTTTGAGAGGGGATGGCCAGCAATTATCCCCTCCAAACAGGGAGGCCAATAGGGCCAGGGAGAGTGGCCACCAGACACTCCCGTCTTCGGGCTGCCGAGCCTTTCACTGTGTGGCCCCATGAATGTCACTCTCAAGCTCTGGTCATACAAGGTCTCTGCTTCAAGGGTCCCATCAGAAGTAACAAGAGAAAGTGAAAGTCACTGGGAACCAAATGTGCAGCCAAGACAACTTATTAAATACTGTGTTGGAAAGATGTGATTGAAGTAAGAATGTCAGCTAACAATCAGAACATCCGTAATTTGCAGCCAAGAGTCAAACACAGATAAGCCCGTTGACATTATACATGATCTGAGTCCCTGAAACAGTTATTCCAGGAATTGTCTTTCTCCCCTTACTTCTGCTCTAGTTGTCTCAGAAGACAGCACCATGACCTGCATGCAACATTATGAGGAGGTCCAGACCTCGGCCTCTGACCTGTTGGATTCTCAGGACAGCACAGGGAAACCCAAGTGTCACCAGAGCCGGGAACTGCCCAGAATTCCTCCAGACAGTGCAGTGGGCACAATGGTTAGTGCAAGGAGCATGGATGGAGACCCAGGGGTGGGGACGGAAGGGCCGTATGAAGTGCTCAAGGACAGCTCGTCCCAGGAGAACATGGTAGAGGACTGCCTGTATGAAACCGTCAAGGAGATCAAGGAGGTGGTTGCAACCGCACCCCTAGGCAAAGGCCCCAGTGGCCAGTTCAAGGTGACCTGTGCTTTGAAGGAGCTCCCAGCCGAAGGCAGAGCAGACTTTGCTGAATATGCCTCTGTGGACAGGAACAAAAAGTGCCGGCAAAGCATGAATGCAGACAATGTTCTGGAAGCTTCCCATGATGCAGAAGAGGAGGCCCCACCACCAGTCCCTGTTAAACTTCTGGATGAGAATGAGAACCTTCAAGAGAAGGACAACAGAAAGGCAGGAGAGGAAAGTGCCCCAGAAGGGACTCGTGACAGCAACAAGGTGAGTTCTGACATTGTTTCATGTGCTTTTATCATGGTAGAAATCTAGCAAACCTGGGTTTTTTTCAGGTGTATTGTTTGGGGAAATACATACAAACAGGTTCAGATTTGATGAATGGTAAAAGCTATTTTGGCGTAAGCTGTGTTTGACTTTTTCCCCTTCAGGTAGTAAAAGACCAAACTCTTGTGTTTATAAAATATTTCTCCCTGGGCAGCTTGCCTGAATATTTTCCAATTTCTACATCATGTCTAATTGGGGCCACATGTTGTTTTCTTTCTTTTGAAAACCAATAGTTAAGGAGACTAGACTCAGCCACTCATTTAGTCTCTTCAGTTTGCTGTCACCTCCAGTGGTGAGGTGACTCCTATCCATTCCAGATCCTAGATATCAAAGCAAGGAACATACACAAGAAAAGGAACTCATAGGTGCCACTGGTTGTGTCTGATTAAGCATAATATTTTATAGAAATCAAGTAAGAGATTTTATTTTGCAATGATTTCTAAACAATAACCTGTACCTCAAGTTTAGATAGTCAACAAAGCTCTAAAATATGTTAATGATCCTTAAGCCTTCTCTGTGTGTCCATGATGTGATGTATGAGCCACAATAGTTTGAAATTCTCATCTCCAGCTGTCCTTCTTTCCTTGGGGTTTAACTAGGTTCAGTCTTCTCTAGGCTGAGTTCTGTGTCCTTAGTTCCGCCCATGCCCCCTAACATCACATACAAGCTCAAGGGATTGAGACGTGGGCCCTTTGGGGGCCATTATATCTAATTTCTATTTTCTTTCTTTCTTTTTTTTAATCATTGTTCAAATACAGTTTTCTCCTTTTTACTCCCAATCCAGTCCACCCTCCCAACCTCCCCACTTCCCTCCCATTACCACCCTCCCCGTAGTTTATGACCATGTGTCCTTTAAGTTTGTTCCTGTGAACCGTTCCCACTGTCCCCTTAAATTCCCTCTTCTCTCCCCTCCGGTCACCGTCAGCCTGTCCTCTATTTCAGTGTCTTTGGTTATATTTTGCTTGTTTCTTTGTTTTGTTATTTAGGTTCCTGTTAAAGGTGAGATCATATGGTATTTGTCTTTCACTACCTGGCTTGTTTCGCTTAGCATAATGCTTTCCAGCTCCATCCAAGCTGTTGCAAAGGGTAGGAGCTCCTTCCTTCTTTCTGCTGCATAGAATTCCATTGTGTAAATGTACCACAGTTTTTTGATCCATTCATTTACTGATGGCACCCAGATTGCTTCCAGCACTTAGCTGTAAATTGTGCTGCTATGAACATTGGGGTGCATAGGTTCTTTTGTATTGGTGTTTCAGGGTTCTTAGGATATAGTCCCAGCAGTGGAATTGCAGGGTCAAAAGGCAGATCCATTTTTAGTTTTCTGATGAAGTTCCATACTGTTTTCCATAGTGGTTGTACCAGTCTGCAGTCCCACCAACACTGCACTAGGGACCCCTTTTCTCCACAACCTCTCCAACACTTGTTCTTTGTTGGTTTGTTTATGATGGCCATTCTGTCTGGTGTGAAGTGGTATCTCATTGTGGTTTTAATTTGCATCTCTCTGATAGCTAGCGATATTGAACATCGTTTCATGTGTCTTTGGATTTTCTGTATGTCCTCCTTGGAGAAGTGTCTGTTCAAGTCCTTTGCCCACTTTTTTAATTGGATTCCTTGTCTTCTTAGAGTGCAGTCTTGTAAGTTCTTTATATATTTTGGAGATTAAACCCTTGTCTGAGGTATCATTGGCAAATATGTTTTCCCATACAGTTGGTTCTCTTTTAATTTTGATACTGTTTTCTTTGGCTGTGCAGAAGCTTTTAATTTTGATGAGGTCCCATTTGTGTATTCTTTCCTTTATGTCCCTTGCTGTAGGGGACAAGTCAGTAAAAAAGTTTCTTCGTGAAATATCTGAGATTTTCCTACCTACGTTCTCCTCTAGGGCTTTAATGGTGTCACCTTTTATATTTAAGTCTTTTATCCACCTTGAATTTATTTTTTGTATATGGTGTAAGTTGGTGCTCAAGTTTCATTTTTTTTGCACGTGGCTGTCCAGTTCTCCCAACACCATTTGTTGAAGAGGCTATTTTTATTCCATTTAATGTTGCTGCCTCCTTTGTCAAAGTATTAATTGACCATAGAGACTTGGGCTTATTTCTGGGCTCTCTGTTCTGTTCCATTGGTCTATGTGCCTGTTTTTATGCCAGTACCAGGCTGTTTTGATTACAGTGGCCTTGTAGTATAGTTTAGTGTCGGGTATTGTGATCCCTCCTACTTTGTTCTTCTTTTCTCAAAAATTGCAGCAGCTATTTGGGGTCATTTATAATTCCATATAAATTTTTGAAGTGTTTGTTCTATGTCTGTGAAATATGCCATTGGTACTTTAATAGGAATTGCATTGAATGGGTAAATTGCTTTGGGTAGTATGGACATTTTGATGATATTAATTCTTCCAATCCATGAACACGGTATATGTTTCCATTTGTTTGTGTCTTCCTTGATTTCTTTCTTCAGTGTTGTGTAGTTTTCTGAATACAGGTCTTTTACCTCTTTGGTTAGGTTTATTCCTAGATATTTTATTTTTTCTTTTTGCTATTTCAAATGGGATTTTTTTTCCTTGATCTCTGCTTCTGCTGTTTCATTGTTGGTGTACAGAAATGCCTTTGATTTCTGGATATTGACTTTGTATCCCACTGTTTTGCCAAATTCATTTATTAGGTCATGCAGTTTTTTGGGTAGAGTCTATAGGATTTTCTATGTATACTATCATGTCATCTGCAAACAGTGACAGTTTTGTTTCCTCCTTTCCGATTTGGATGCCTTTTATTTCCTTTTTTCTTGTCTGATTGCTGTGGCTAAAACTTCCAGTACTATATTGAATAAAAGTGGTGAAAGTGGACAGCTTTCTCTTGTTCCTGATCTTAGTGGAAAAGATTTTAATTTTTGTCCATTGAGTATGATGTTGGCTGAAGGTCTCTCATACATGGCCTTTATTATGTTGAGGAATGCTCCCTCTATTCCCACTTTGTCGAGTGTTTTTATCATGAATGGGTGCTGTACCTTATCAAATGCTTCTTCTGCATCAATTGATGTGATCATGTGGTTTTTGTCTTTGCTTTTGTTTATGTGATGTATTACATTTTCTGACTTGCGAATATTGAACCATCCTTGCATCCCTGGAATGAATCCCACTTGGTCATGGTGTATAATCTTTTTAATGTATTGTTGGATGCGGTTTGCCAGTATTTTGTTGAGGATTTTAGTGTCAATGTTCATCAGTGATATTGGCCTGAAGTTTTCTTTCTTTGTTGTGTCTTTATTTGGTTTTGGAATTAGGATGATGTTGTCCTCATAAAAAGAGTTTGGGAGACTCCCATCTTTTTGGATTTTTTGGAATAGTCTGTGAAGGTTAGGGGTTAGCTCTTCCTTAAATGCTTTGTAGAATTCTGTGAAACCATCTGGTCCAGGGCTTTTGTGTGTTGGGAGTTTTTTGATAACTGCTTCAATTTCTTTTGTGTTATTGGTCTCTTCAGGCTTTCTGCTTCTTTTTCATTGAATTTTGGAAGATTATATTTTTCTAGAAAGTTGTCCATTTCACCTAGGTTTTCAAATTTCTTGGCATACAGCTCTTTGTAGTAATTTCTTACAATCCTTTGTATTTCTGTGGTATCTGTTGTACTCTCTCCTCTTTCATTTCTGATTGTGTTTATTTGGGTCTTCTCTCTTTTTTTCTTGATGAGTCTGCTTAAAGGCTTGTCGATTTTGTTTATCTTTTCAAAGAACCAGCTCTTGGATTCATTGATCCTTAGAATTGTGCTTTTAGTCTCTATGTCATTTAATTCTGCTCTGATCTTGGTTATTTCCTTCCTTCTGCTTGCTCTAGGCTGCTTTTGTTGATGTTCCTCGAGTTCTTGTAGATGTAGGGTTAGGTTGTTTGTTTGGAATGTTTCTAACCTTTTTAGGTGGGCCTGTATCGCTATGAACTTCCCTCTCAGGACTGCCTTGGCTGTGTCCCATAAGTTTTGGGTTGTTGTGAGTTCGTTTTCATTTGTTTCCAGAAACCTTTTGATTTCTTCCCTAATATCATTCTTGACCCATTCATTGTTTAATAGCATGCTATTTAAACTCCATGATTTTGAGTGTTTTTGGTTTTTTTCCTTCGGGTTGGTTTCTAGCTTCAGTCCCTTGTGATTCTGAGAAAATGCTTGCTATGATTTCAATTTTCTTGTAATTTTTGAGGCTTGTTTTGTGTCCTATCATGTGGTCTATCTTTGAGAATGCTCCGTGTACATTTGAAAAGAATGTATATTTAGCTTCTCTTTGGATGGAGGGCTAGGTATATATCAGTAAAGTCCATTTCATCAATGGTATTGTTCAATGCCACAATATCTTTGTTGATATTTTGTTTGGAAGATCTGTCCATTTTTGATAGTGGGGTGTTAAAATCTCCCACTATAATTATGTTGCTGTCCATATCTTTCTTGAAGTCCTCTAAGATTTTCTTTCTGTATTTCGGTGCTCCTATGTTGGGTGCATATATATTTACAATATTTATGTCTTCTTGATGGATTCTTCCCTTGAGTATTATGAAGTGACCTTCTGGGTCTCTCTTTATGGCCCTTTTTTGGAAGTCTATTTTGTCTGATATGAGTATTGCTACCCTGGCTTTTTTTTCCTGTTCATTTGCTTGGAAGATTTGTTTCCAGCCCTTCACTTTCAGCCTATGTAGGTCTTTTATCCTGAGGTGCGTCTCTTGTAGACAGCAGATATGTGGGTCGTTTTTTCTTATCCAATCAGCTATTCTATGTCTTTTGATTGGAGCATTTAATCCATTTACGTTTAAGGTTATTATTGATAGGTACTTATTCATTGTCTTTTATGTACGTGTGTTCCTCTCTCTCTCTCTCTCTCTTTTCCCTCCCTTCCTTAAAGCAGTCCTTTTAGAATCTCTTGCAGAGCTGGTTTGGTCAAGGTGTATTCTTTTAGACTTTTTTTGTCTGGGAAACTCCTTATTTGGCCTTCTATCTTGATCGAGAGCCTTGCTGGATATAGTAGCCTTGGTTGCAGACCTCTGGTTCTCATTACCTGGAGTATATCTTGCCATTCTCTTCTGGTTTGAAGTGTTTCCATTGAGAAGTCAGCTGTTAGCCTTCTTGGGGCTCCCTTGTATGTTACTTCCTTTTTCTCCCTTGCTGCCTTTAAGATTCTCTCTTTGTCTTGAAATTTTGTCATTTTAATTATGATGTGCCTTGGGGTGGGTCTCTTTGGGTTCCTCTTGATTGGGACTCTCTGTGTTTCCTGGATTTGTGTGACTTTTTCTCTCATCAAATTAGGGAAGTTGTCCCTCATTACTTGTTCAACTAGGTTTTTGATCCCTTGCTCTTCTTCTTCTCCTTCTGGTATCCCTATTATACGGATATTATTACGTTTCATATGGTCTTGCATTTCTCTTAATCCCTCTTCATTCTTTCTGAGCCTCTTTTCCTTTTCTTGCTCTTTCTGGATGCTGTTTTCTACTTTGTCCTCCAGCTCACTAATCTGATCTTCTGCTTCATCAATCCTGCTTTTCATTCCTTCTACTGTTTTCTTCAGTTCAGAAATTGTATTCTTCATTTCCTCTTGACCTTTGTTGAGAGTTTCTATTTCCTTTTTCATGTTTATATAGTTTGCAGTGAGATTGATGTAGTTTCCCTCTAATTTCTGAAAGCTCATTGTGAGTTCATTGGACTTCCTGGTAATCATTGTTTGGAACTCACTATCTGATAGTTTAGTTGCCTCTATTTCATTTAGCATTTTTCCTGAGGCTTCCTCCTTTCCCTTCAATTGGGGGTTTTTTCTTTGTTTTCTCATTGTTCGTGGGTTTCATCTTTTTTCTTATTGTTTGTTAATTTGATCTGTTCTGATTCCCTGTAATTATGATGTGAACTTCTGTGGTAGAATACCTGTGAGATTCAGTGGTGCAATCTCCTTCGTGTACCCTGGTGTTCACAGCTTCCCCCTACTCTTTTTTGGGATCAGTTGGAGGAGTAAGGCAAAATGGTTTAAAAGAGCAAGACAGTATACTATGATATTTACTTTAGCAGCCAGTAGAGAAGAGATGGGTTATCCTCGGCTCCTTATAGTGTTAACCATGATCCTCCACCCCACTATCCACGTTTTAGAAAGGATGGAAAGAAGGTAAGACTCTTATTTGGGATGAGAGGATTGTTAGTTGGATCTAGAAAGCTGTGAGGCTGTGGGAGGTCAGATTCTAAGGTAGGGTTGGACTAAAGATTAGTATATAGGAGTAGTGAGTAAAAGAACAGAGACAACCCCCACAATAGTATAGTTCAGAAAATTGCAAAGTGGACTGAGATCAGGTAGGGGTATTGAGAAGCATTTACAATTGTATAGACTAGGTCTTACTAGCAGTAATAGTAAAGTGACAGTCTTGTGGCAGAATCAATGAGGTCTAGATAACAAGAATAAAGAGTATAGAACCTTGAGAGGTGTATTAATGGAACACAGATGAAGGATAGTAACTTATCAACACCTTGTGACTGAGATACCAGGGGGAACCTATCAAATGACAGTATAACCAGCCAAGCAAGGAAGATTATACAGAAAGAAAAAAGAATACCAAAATATTATTAAAATAAAAAATGTCGGAAAAGTGAGAAAAAGATAATACAAATTTTCAGTAACTTGCAAGATTAAAAAAAAGGAAAGAAAAGCAGAAGATGTAGTGCAGGAGAGATAAATTTGGAGTGGAAAGAATAATATTTGGATGAATGGAAGAGAAACATAAGGGATTGCGAGATAAAAATAATAAGAATTGAAAAATAAAATGTCACATAAAACACAAGATAAAATCAATCAACCAACAACAGCCAGAGAAACCAAACAAAACCAAACAAAACCAAAAAACAAAAAACCAAAAAACACCTCTTGTTGGTTTCTAACTGGCCAGACCAGTTTTTCTGCTCTTGCTGGCTTCAGCTGGCTGAGGGACCTTTGAAATGCTTCTCTCTCTCCCAGACAGATCTCAGCAAGTCTGTCAGGTACCCTGGGCGCTCCCAAACACACTGGCGCACGAGAGTCAGTCTTCCCAACGGTGCGCGAGGCAAGCCGTTTCCAGCTCCGTGTTCCCCACCGGACTGCACTCTGACCACTGCACTCTGACCGGGTGTTGGCGCCTTTCCTGGCTCCCCAGGTCGGGCTGGCTGGAAATTTCTTAGCCACTACTGTAGGAACGCACCAAGCGCCACGTCCCTCCCGGGATGGCAGCGCGAGATTCCAGCCTCCCTATGGGGCTCGAGCCGAGCGTGGTCCAGCTCATATTCTCCACCGATCTGCACTTCCACCGGGCTAGGGGTGTGGGCGCTCTTCCAGGCTGCCCCCGGTCCTGTCGGCTAGAGGCCCTCACTTCTCCCCGGTCTCTGGGCAGGTGTTCATATTCCCTGGGCTATTTTTTTCCCAGTCTAACTGGCCAATCTGTTCCTTCTGGCAACACGTTCTCCCCTAGAGTTGCTCACCCCCTGTATTCGGGGGAGGGAGCAGCGACTTCCCTCTACCAGGAGCCCTGGGGCAGACCCCGGAGCACCGGGCGGGCCTGGGGTCTGCACACCCCTAGACCCCATGCTGATCCCTGGGCCCCTTTTGTCCTGTAGCAGACTCCTTACCATCTGGTTTTCCAGTGAGTGCAATAATTTTTGATGTCCTGCTTTCAAAAGTGATTCGGTAACCTAGCCCACTTGCTCTGTTTCTCCACCGATCCGAGAGTTTCCCCCCTCTTCACAGAAGCCGAGAAAAACTCTGCCTAGAGTAAAGCCGCCATCTTCCGTCTCTCTAATTTCTATTTTCTACAAAGGAAAAAGCAAGGTTGCTTCTCAGGTTTTAGTAGGAAGGCCAAGGAAGGGTTAGTCCATCCATGGTAGCCTTTCAAACTGTCCGGAGTTCATGGTCAAAAGGTGGACCCTAGCTAAGATTATATGGGCTACAGCAAGTAAGTCATTGTAGTATTTCCTCTTTTTGTCTTATCTATGAAATCAGTTGTTGAGAGCACCAATGAAAGTGAACATAATCGTAAAATACAAAAACAGTTTAATTTTCTGTCCTTCATATTACCAAAGATAATAAAACAAATGGGAAGTTTATGCTGCCTAAAGCCATTAAAACTTTTTTCCACAAGGGTCGAGTTCTCCAGTGACCAGGAAGGGAACTGAGTATTTATAGTAGCGTTATGATGCTGGCTCTGGGGTCTACACTCCATAGAGCAGAAAGGAAAGACACAAGGAAAAGCAGACATTAAAAAAAGGGGGTCGGAGCCAACAGCGGGGAAGGATTGTTGGAACTGGGTTCTGGAAAGGGTGCACTTGAAGGCTGAGAGCTGGTCTGAAGGGGCTGCCGAGGAGTTGCGATGGTGCAGTGGCTATGGGCTGTTGTTTAGGGCATGAGAAGGTCCGGGCTGTGGCCCAGAGATGAGCAGTGAGGACAGGTGGAGGAAGGCAGCGTGGGGAGGTCAAGGAACTAAAGATCAAGGTTTGAAAGGATTCATATTTGTTGAAATCAGGAAGACTTTAATGTAGGCAGGAGGTGTGTTAGAGAAAGAATCAGTGAACCAGGAGCCAGAATCACTGAGCATTGGGGCTAGGAGCAGATCACAAAACATGAGTGGATTTCTCCATTAGCTGTGAGAAGTTTCTACGTAACTTAAGAATCTTCCTGGTGACTCATGCAAACTGTAGAAATACAAAATTCAGGCACTCCATAAAAAACACAATTTACTTTATCATCAGTTGTTCATTGATGATCAATCAGTGACAATTAGAATTTAAACAGTAGTCTATTGGACTTATTTGTACCTACAGATTCAAATACAAAATCAGAAGATATTTCTTCACTACTACTGGGTATTCCAAAACAACACACAATACAGTTTTATGTGTTTATTCCTCTGGTGCTTTACATAATTTTATTGTAGAAAATAATTTATTTCCTAAAAGTCATTTCAAAACATTTTAATACATAGATATATCAAAACATACATGAAAGAAAATTTGGATATTGACTGTACCCCACCTTCCCTTGGTTTCTGTGCTTCTAACAGAGATTTAGTTCCCTGTCATATAAGTCCCGCGAAGAAGACCCAACTCTTACAGAAGAAGAGGTAAGTCTTGTCTTTAATCACAGGAAAACCCCTATACTAAAGAACAGAGCATCCCTCCTTGAATAAACACACTGTCACATGACCCTTTGTCCAAAAAAATCTAAAATGCTCTCTGAAGCATATGTCTGTCACTCAGGGTTCAGACATTGGCTTTGTAATGGCTCAGATCGAGTCACTGGCAGATGGGATGGACAGGTCAGCTATGTAAAGGACACTGAGTGGGAAAAAGGAAGCAGGAAAAATCAAGAGGGAAGGGGAGGAAAGAGGAATGAGAAGAGAGGGATTTAGGTATGGGAGTTCAGTCAGCAGTCTGGAAGTCCATGTGAGAAGGAAATTCATCATGGGTTGGAAAATATAGGAAATTGGTATAAGGAAGGGGAGGCGTTGATGCAGGCCCGGAGACTAAGGCAGCCCTTGTCATTAGAGAATGTTGGAGGCAGAGAGCTGGGAACTTCAGGACATGCAGTTCCAGGCTGGGCCAGGCCAGATGTATAGCCAACAAGGAAGGATTGCAGGTTCTCCTAACCACCGGGGCTGAAAAATCACTGGGTAAACTTCAATGGAGTGTGAACATTGTAAAAGCCATTGTGTATGTTACTATGTCAAGCTAGGCTTCGACATAGAGCTGGGTGCTATCATTGATCTGGTGGCAAGTGGCTTCTATATGGACTCCTTTGCACAGTAAATTTTGTCCATGTACAAGAGTGATGTACATATGCAGATGCATCACCTCCTGTATTGGGCACTGAGTGGAGGCCTGAAATATGCAGACACTGCATCTCCACATGCAAAGTTCAAGGAGCAGAAGCATTTGTCATGGGTGGTGCTGCCCATTCTCCAGGACTCCTCCCCAGGGCAAGGACCTGCCATCTAGCCTCCTGGTTTCAGAAGCCACATCCATAGTGGTCATCCTTGACACCCCATCTTCCTCACCATCCTCAGATGCAGCCAGCAGCCACGTCCCTTCAGTTCCACCTCCAAACAGTGGTTTTTATGTGTGCCCCATCTCCATCCAACAGCGCCCTCCTGCCGGGGCCCAGGGTGGCTCCCTGGCCTCCCTCCAGCATTTTTCACACTGTGCCACAGCCACTCTTTTGGAGAAAATAAAATAGAATATATAAGAGATCTGGAGACAAATCCTATGTAAAATAAACCAAGACCATGTAAAATTTTAAATTACCTTCCTTCTTATCTTACATTTGTTCATGGCTTTTGAAAATAGGACCTAGTTTTACTGTTGAATTTTTATCATGAAATAAAGAACTATGACTCATGTGTATTCATTTGAGGAAGAAGATTTAAGAAAAATAAACGTGAAAGTCATTTATCTCTTTTTGTGTGTGATGTCAGACAGGTCAGACTGAAACTGAGACCTGAGTCAGAAGCCACCCCACTGTAAGGGAATGACAAGAAAGGGTTGGTTATCAAAAGCAGAGAAATGGGAACTAGGAAAAGAGTGATTCATGAGAACATAACAATTTACAGACTGAGTAATAAAAATGAAAGAGTTTGAATAGAAAAATTTCAAAGCTAAATACATTTTAAAGAGAAAAATTTCAAAGCTAAGGGCTTGAAGAGAAACCTTTATACAAAATAGAAACATTAGTCATAGAAGACATATTGAAAATGGATATTAGGAGACTTGAGGAATTTTTATAAGAGAATTTACAATGACACCCTCTGCACATTAGGTACATGCCCAGAGGTAATATTAAGTTGCCAGTTAATGGGAGAACCTGTAATTTTTTTAGGAAGAGTATTTCTTCCATGGGGAAGGAACTTGAAAAGAACAACAGAACCAGTGTTGAGGAGCTAGCTTACACCTTTACAGTCCAGGGGAAGGCGGGTCCCTCCTCCGTGCCCCTGAGAGTGAGAGTGGACATCAGCTGTGCCAGCCCCTCACCACTGTCACCCACAGTTCACACCTTTGTAATCTGTCCGCATTTTGGCTTGGACTACTTTTCGGATGAAAAAGTTCCATATGTTTGCACTTCATTATGAAAAGCAGACAATTTTTTTTTATTCTTCCTAAATTCAAAGAAATTATGGCCTCATTCTGAGACTCATTTTCCCATTAAAACCTCCAAGGTGAAATGTTCATTGAGTAGTCATCAGAATGGGCAGATCACCATGACCAGAGTTGCCCAAAGATTATTTCTGTCACTAAATCTTTGGATCATCATGGCCTGGCAACAGTGAGCCAACAGCATGTGGCAAGCCGTCCTGATGCAAACGACCAACTCGCACATGTCAGGCAGACCTTGAGAAGCTGGAACTGGTGAGGCCAGCTGGACCTCCATCCACAGCATGTGGCAGTGTGGAAGAAGGAAAAGCCTGCTCCACACTTGCAAAACCGAGCATCTGTCAGGAAGCATGTTCATTTATTTCCCAGTTGTTTGGATAAATCACTCACTGTGGCCAAGATACGTACGGGTAATGAAGGCTGTGTTTACTTATTTACAACCATGATTTTTAACAATAAAATAATTCCCCAGATAATCTCTTAATCAGTATATCTACTCTAGCATTACCAATGAAAATTAAATCACTCTCAATTTTAAAGAATATATGGGATGTATTATTAGTGACACCAAGTAGTTGTGCTTGGAAAAGAGCCTGCTCCTCACATAAGTAAGAGCGTTACCATAATTTTCTCTAATTTCATTTCTGAGTTGGTTGGTTGCAAATAAGAATGAATTTGCCCACTAAAGAAACTTCACCTTGTTGTAAGTAAGTATTCACTTAACCGACTGTATGCAATGAAATCAAATATAATAGACCAACTCTTACAAAAATGTGTGTACTGCTGAGCAGAATCCAGGACTCCACTTCTGACTACTTTAATGCAGGAAAGTGGATCAAAGTCCAATTCAGTGGTTGTCACCTGAGCAATAGAATCTGGGCTCTGCCTAGGCCTGGAGTTTCTGACTCAGTGGTTCCAGGATCAGAATTTGCCTTTCTCTTAAAGTTCTACGTCCTGCTGCACCTGGTTCAAAGCCCACAGTTTGAAAACCACTCATCTAGTACCTGTTTTCTGCCTTTTTTATAAAGCAGTAGAGCCCCTTTTCGGGTGAAATATCCTTCTGATACAGAAATAAAATGAGACGCAATGTGTGGTCAGGTCCCGGGGGCCTTGAGCTGCTCACCTACCCTCTCTCATACCCTCAGTAGCCCAGAAAGAACCAAGTTTTCATGGAACTGTGCTAACAGGACTAATCTACTTACAAAATTGAAGGTAATCTGCATAACTGCTCCCTAGTAATGTACTCCAGGATTAGTACGAACAATAAAGAACCCAATTCTGGGAATTTGTCTGAGGGGAATGAAATCACTATCTCAAAGAGATACCTGCACCCCCACATGCATTGCAGCATTATTCACAACAGCCAAGATGTGGAAACAACCTCAGTGTCTGTCAACAGATGAGTGGATAAAGAAAATTTTATTTTATGTATGTGTAAAAGATATATATATAAGGTGACAAGTAGAGATATTTATTAAAGAAGATACAAGATACAAGAAACATTGTACTTAAGACAGTGATGCCTCAGTCCCCTCAAAGTAAGCACCTTGGGACCTCACACAGTTCTCCCAGTATTTCTTCCACGGTTCAAAACACTCAACAAAATCCTTTGTTGGAATCACCATCAGCTACCCCATCATATTTTCTGAATTTCACCAACGCTGAAATCTCTTCCCTTTCAAAGGTGATTTTAGTTTTGCAAAAAGCCAGATATTGCAGGGCACCAAATGGGCTGTAGGGGAGCTGAGTCACCTGAGTGATCTGATGTTTCACCAGAAAATTCTGCATGAGACATGATGCATGAACAGGAGAGTTGTGATGAAGCTGCCAATCCCCAGTTGCCCATTGCTACAGCCGTTTTTGTAATATTATATCTCTCAGCTGACAAAGAACATTAAGGTGGTACACCTCGTTTGGCCTGGAGGGGCGTACTTGTGATAGACAACACCTTCCCAATCAAAGAACACAGTTATCATGGTCTTGATCTTGCTGCAACTTTGCTGCACCTTCATTGGGTGTAGAGAACCAGGTGACATCCATTGGGACAACTGGGCCTTAGTTTCCTGATCATAAGCATAGTCATAGACCCATGATTCATCTCCAGTTATGACCTTGAAGAAATCTGGTACATTGGTGGTGGTTTGAATCAAGTCAATAGAAACTTCAGCACGATGTTCCTTCTGCTCTGGTAACAGAAGCCAGAAAACAAATTTTGCCACAACACGTTTCAGGCCAAGATCCTGCATCA
Organism: Phyllostomus hastatus; assembly: GCF_019186645.2. Lineage (NCBI taxonomy): Eukaryota > Metazoa > Chordata > Mammalia > Chiroptera > Phyllostomidae > Phyllostomus > Phyllostomus hastatus. The sequence goes on along the minus strand of NW_025333932.1, from coordinate 9,680,417 downwards.
AAATCTTGGACACAGGATTTGTAGTTTTTAGAATCCCCAGATCAGCTTCTAGTTCTCACACTGTCAGTCCCCAATCTTTGTTGATTGCAGCCTGTACACGTTCAGCCGTCTCAGGTATTCTGCTTTTTCCAGGCCTTTCAGAATGTAGATCACTTTCAACAGAGACTGTCTTTGAAGGATTTGTGCCACACTTTTATTTGCACTGCACTTATTGCATTGTCCCTGAAAGCCTTCTGAATCATCTGAATAGTTTCTGCAGAGGAATGTTCAAGCTTATCACAAAATTTGATGCAGATTCATTGCTCTGCTTGCTCAGTCATTTTGAATGTGACAGCCACACAGTACACATTCTCACTCAAAGTCATCTACCTCCCCCACTGACTAGTACAATGAAGTCGTCATTGTTCATGCATGTGGACTCCAGTCCACTCTCTTTGGCTGTCAGGTTACATTGATGTCGTGCAAACCATTCTTGTTATATTAACAATGGCTGGGCCTTTTCCAAACAGATCTCATACATACACAATGGAATATTATTTAACCATTAAAAAGAAGAAATTCCAGCCAGTTGTGCCCTTGAGGGCGCTCTGCCAAGTGAAATTAGGCAGACAGGGAAAGATGGATATTTATGTACTCAAATATATATGGAATCTAATAAAAGGCTGATATCGTAGCTGGTGGTGGCCAGGGGCTGGGGGTAGGGGAAAAACGGGGAGACATTGGTCAAAGGGTACAAACTTCCTACTATAAGATGGACAAGTTCTTGGATCTAATGTCCAGCATGGGGCTAGAGTTAATGATTCTGTAGCATAGTATATACTCAAAATTATTGAGACTATAGCTTAACTGTATCACCAACACCCTAAAAATGGTAACATGGTAATTATTTGACAGTATGGATGCATATCAAATCATCATGTTGTACACCTTAAATTTACCTATGTTGTATGTCAATCATATCTCAATAAAGCTGAGGAGGGAGGGCAATCTGGACAAAATTCTTAAAGGGACACACACTTGGGAGTGCTATCTAGCTTGTCACTGAAAGGTGAGATCAAGCTTGAAGCTTTTTTATTTGATTTTGCCTTTGTTTTCTAGATCTCAGCCATGTATTCATCTGTAAATAAACCTGGGCAACCTGGGAATAAATCAGGACAGTCCCTTAAAGCACCAGAGTCCAGCTCAGGAGCTGTTCAGAGGCCCCTGTCTTCCTGTAATGACCTCTATGCAACTGTTAAAGACTTTGAGAAAACTCCCAACAGCATCAGCATGATTTCACAGGCAGGGAGACCCCGGGAGGAGCCTGAGCCCGACTACGAGGCAATCCAGACTCTGAGCAGAGAGGATGAAAAAGCCATCCTGGAGACAAGTGGCCACCACGGCCCCTGTCCAAAGGAGAATGACTACGAGAGCATTGGGGACTTGCAGCAATGCAGAGATGTCACCAGGCTCTAGAAACTCAGAAGACAGCCCCTGAGAGCCTAGGACCATCTGGTAGGGGACAAGAAGAAGACACAGAGCAGTCCTTTCCACTTTACATGCTGCTTTGATGACTAAGGACAGTGAAGCTGCCTAGAGTTTGGGAATAGGAAGGTGCACACCTGGCTGCCAGGCACTGCCACACCCAAGCACAGTCCTCATGTCCCCACATCCTCGGGACAGGTTCCAGCTGTCAGCAGAGGAACCACAACTCCACCTGCCTAAATACTGCCGTTCAGAAGAGCCAGGTTTCCTTCCTTCCTTCTTTGGTTGCTATCTGCTATTTCCCCCCTTGAAATCTCCCCATTTCTACTGGTTCATTCCAAGGAAATTCACCCACAGGGCTTGGCCTCTGCCTTCAGTATAGGTGTTTTCAGATGGTAAGAAACTGTGGTTGCTGGTACTGTCAGATGCCCCCTCAAGGGTCTTGAGTCTTCATGCCTTCTGATACAGACACTCCACATCAGCAGCTTCTCCCAAAGGATATGAAGTCATTTTTAGATGCTTTATTTTATTTTTCTAGTCAAAACAATTTTCCTCCCAGTATTTGAAACTTCAGAATCTTTGAAGTATTTGCAGTGAACACTGTGGTACTACTGTACTTGTTTTAGCCCAGGGCCCATTCCTCCAAGACAGAGAGCCTTAATGTCTATGTTGGGACAGACCTCACGCCTGGACAGCCCATGATGGCCGCCTCTGACTGGCTGTGGACTTGAATGTGTGTTTCCCATGATCTGTGAGGCCACACCAGCAGCATGAGTTCCATAAATTAACTGCTGCCCTAAGGTAATCTAGCTGAGATTAAAATATAAACATTTATTTTTGTTATATAAATTTATAAGATGTTTTATGTTTAATGCCTAATTTCTAGAAAGTGCCAGAAAAATGTATATTAACTATTTTGATTTTATGTACAATGATTTATACTTTCATTTTGAAAAGATACCTTAAAGCACATAAGCTAGGAAGTTACAAATCATTATTATCATTTTTCTAACCAAGTGTTTAAAACACTGAAGGTTTTTAAAGACTCAAACATGTCAAATCGTTCTTGGAGCTCTTGATCAAAATCATCTAGCTCTCAGAGAAATCAGTGGAATGATCATAAATGATCATTTTCAGTGGTTTGTGATGGGAAATATTGAAAAATTTGAAGTGGTAAAATGGAAAGAAGAACAAAATCTAACTAAGGGTGACTGTGCATTACTCATGAAGGTATAAATAACTCTTAAGATTTGGTTACATTTTGAAGAAAATGATGAATTGCAAATCCAGTATTTGCGAGTACTGGACTACATAATTTTTCCCTCCATTTTACAAAAATCAGTGTTTGTAGTAACTCAGATTGAAAATAAGCCTGGTCTGGATTTAATCATCTCTTTAGATTTTATAAGGCCAACTTTGGGAAAGTTACTCACTTTTCACTTTAAAAGGAACCCGGTCATTACACAATGTGGGCTACAGAGAGGGAGCTGTCTACACTGTTAAAGGGTAAACAGAGAGACAAGCAATTATTCCACACTGCTGGGGTATCTGTGACTTTTCAGATTGTACCACCTTGCTGTCATCACTTGTTAGGACAAAGAATGTGATTGGGAGGGGGAAGCATTTGAAAACTCTAGGGACCGGCTGCTCACTGACACTTAGTAAGGTGTTTTCCATCCCTCACACTCTCGGCTTGGTTTGTGACTGCTCTGCAATATGTTCCTGAAATTGTGAAGCGAGCTCTCTTCAAGCACACTGGTTGTCATTTTTCACTCAGCCTGGTCACTTGCTTCAAGAGTCCGTGTGCACAAGCACCATCATCACTGATTAGAAGATAATGGCAGAATTCCCTGATTAGGGAGTTACCCAGATGGTACGAGACCCTTGGCCTCTGAATTTACTTCCTAAATAAGCACTGTTTTTGCCTGGTACTTTTCACTGCTAATATTAATGAGTTTGACCCAGCCATCCCTGTGTCATGGGGTTCCTTTAGTGTATGGCGAGAGCCATGCCCTATGGCCCCCCTTGCACTGTGCCTGCAGCATCATGTCCTTCGGGAGTGCCTGACCGTTTGAAAGTTTACTGTATTTTATGTTTTATTTATTGCCAGGGAAGTGAGTATCATCTGTAAAGTATAAAAACCATCTAAAGAGAGAAGCTCTTTATAAATAGTCATATCCTCTTGAAATTCCATTATCATCAGTTTCCCCCAGAAGCATTGAAATGCAGGCTGTGCAGTACAGCCAGAAAATGTGCACTGAAGTATCTCTCTTCATTCGAGATCTGGCGCTAAAAATAAGCTGGAATACAAAGTGTTATAGGTTTACTTTAAAGGGAACTATAAGGTCCTCCAGTACAGATTCTGAAAAATGAGGGATAGCAGAGCCTCGGAGCATTGGAGACGTGGCTTCCGGACATGGCTCTGTTCTGTAGACCACTGGCACCTGAGTGAAGGATGTTTATTGATGTGTCATCACTGTTTTGACCTTATATGCAGTGTTTCATAAATGCCATCACTTTTGCTGTATTTGTCAAAAATTTGTGCTGCATTGTTTGAATTGGACAAAAGCCTACAACTTCTTTCAAAAGGGGTTTCATTTTGAGTTAAATGCTATAGTTTAAATGTATGAAAGGTAGTTACCAAAAAAAAAAAGAACTATCTGTACCTTTAAAAGTCAATTTTGACATCTAACATCCATATTATACATTCCATTATAATAACCTAGGTTAGTGAAATCATACAAAAAGATAAAAATAAGTTTTAGGCAAGTTTTTTTTTCCTCATATAAATCAGAATTATAAACTCTTTTGCCTAAAAGTAGGATTTTTGTCCTTGTTCAAAAATTTTTAAAGTTTAGTAGAGTTTTTTCTACTGCTTTTACTATTTCCCAAATTCAGTCAACAGGGAAGTGTAGCCTGTTTTATGTGAAATGTTTGTGGAAATTTTAAATTTGAAAATAAGTAATTTTTGTAGAGTAATTTTTGTTCCTACCCTGCACTCAATTACATCATTAGTTCTAGGAAAGCTTTTGAAGCTCTCCTTTTTGGGGAAAAGGCAATTACTGATTTATTTGCCCTCAGAATCTAAGAGTTAATTCAAATTGAGAGCTAACTAACAGTAGGAAGGCAACATCAAGAAATAAAACTTAACCTCAGCATGTCACTGGCTTTGTTCCTTATATGTATTTTCATTTTTCTAGTTAGAGCATTTACTCACTTTAACCAGTAACAAATTATATATATATATATACACACACACAGGTATACACATATATACACATATATCTTCTGGTGCTTAATTAATTAGGACATGTCCTATTATTCTATTAAGTATTTTGAATGTTTATTTTACTAGTATGAAGACTATTGTAATAAAAGCAGAAAAGAAACAACAATTTTTCAATACTTTTCATTTGGTATTTATAAGAAAACCTTCTTAAGTTGCTCTCATTAGTTCCTAATGGATTAATTCAAATTTTAAATTGTTTCCATAATTCTAGCTGAAGAGCCGTGGTATTTTAAATAGTTTTATTATCTGTGTGACTCACTGTATATTCAGCCTCATAAGAGGAGATGTGAACAGGTGTCTCAGGTGTTGGAGAGGCGACCTGGCCAGAAGCTACAAGAGCCACGTGAGCTGGATGGGGCCACAGCAGGATGACCCCACCAGGTAGCAGAAGCAGAGCCTATTCTCATGTGGGGCCATTTTCTTTCATCCTCTTCAGAAACCAGAGAATCCATAAGTAGTGCTGGAGTCTGATGTAGAAAGTAACTGCTCTGAGCTGATAACCAAGCTGTAGTCACAGAGCTTCAGTGCGAGACTGCATGAGGACTTTGTGAATGAGTCAATGACAGTTTTCAGTGTTCCTTGTAAATGTGACTTCATGGGATCCGGTGATGCCATTCCCCTGAAAGTGTTGATGTCTGGTGCCTAGCCAGCTTCACTTTGGCTGCTGGAAGCCGCATAGGTACTGACGGATATTTCAAGGAAATCTTGACAGGCTCATTGTGCTGTGTAATTGGGCGAAGTTAAAGTGTAATATTTGCTGTTAATAAGTGACTGAGTGAAAATAGAAGCATGTGTCTGTAATAGCAAACATGGCTTCATTTGCAATGAAATGGAGATTCCTGGTCCTGTGGCAGTATTTTCTTGCTCTGTATTGTACCTTTTCTTTGATACATTGTTTTTGACAGTGGCATTAGCCAGGTTGTACGCACTTAGAAAGTGTTTGACTTAGAGAGATCAGTCCAGATACCGTGATAAATTAGAGTCTGCATCCAGAATTACCAAAGTAAATTCAATGAAACTGTGATCCAGAAGAGAGCAAACATTCATAAGTGCTTTTTTCTACTGTTCAAGTCCATGTTTATGTCCAGTCTCTATATAAAGTATTTTATTATTTTTCCAGGTTTTTCTTTTATTTAACTAAGAAATGGTAGTTCAGATTCATCTTCATGACAGATGAAATGGGAAATGCAAGTTTTGTTAAAAAGGCAATTTTTTAAGCATTCAATTTGGTAACCATTTATTTTAATGCAATTAGAGTAGATTTTTCATTGCTTACCACACACATATGAGTATTTTTAAAAATGTACTGAAGTCTGGGTGTCTCAAATCACCTTGTGTAATGGATTATAAAGGCTGGTAGTTGTTATTCCTCAGACTTCTGTTTGTTAAATATTTTTAATATTGTTTTAAATATTTTAATGTTGTTACCTCTTAAATATTTGTGCTGTAATAATATGACTCACATGTTCAGGGGAAGTTTGAAATATAGCTAAACATATAGGAATTTATATTTCATTGTCCATGCATTTTTTTCCTCATAAAAATAGTTCCCCAAAAAACTAACTTATTATCTGCCAGGCGGTCCCACAGTTTCAAAATACTCTTACTCAAAAACGATTCATGACACTGAGGGAATTTTGACTCAATGTGTCAAAATGTCTCTGCCATGGTCAAATTTTTAACTCACAAAAGTGAGAAGTTGTGCTGGGAATTTTTAAACCTTAGTTTTAGTCCAAGAATATCTCACATATTGCCTTCCACAGCTTATAATTTTTTCCTCCCTGACTCTAGTCCTTTGAAGGAGCAGTTAAAAGATTGTGGGCAGGGAGGCACTATTTCTTCCAGTCTTGCCTGGGCTCCTCCTGCACAGAATACCTTTTGTCACTTTGCCCAGCACAACCTCTGGTCCTCTTCCCTACCCCAGTCCTTCCTAGTCTGCTGTTTCCAGGATGCCTTCTCTTGTCTATCTTCCCCAGTACCATTGACAGCCCTGCCTCTTGGCATAGAGCCATCTCAGCTCCAGGTGGTGAGCAGACAGCTCCACCCACCTCTTTCTCCTGTGTGGTGGGCTACCCAGGTGAAACCACAGACCAACCCGGGAAAGCAGATGCTAGTTGTGCTTTGTCATGAGCTTTGCTCAGCCAGGTACAGTCTTGCCCACATCTCTCATGAGAATGGTTCTCACTAAGGGGCCATGGAAAACAGCGTTTAAAAATTGTGTTGAGTACTCAAACTCACAAATGCAGAAAAATTCTCACATGACCATGGTGTAACTGGTAAGCTCGCTGTTCCCCCACAATGCACTGAGACAGTCCTATGTCTCCTAAAGCTCCAGTTGAAGATCAATCTTTGTGCAGTGGACCAATAGTTTCCTGTAAAGTGGAACACTGTTTATTTTAAAGGGGAAAAAAACCCTTTTTTGTCAGAAGTAATCATTTAGAAAACAATCTGTTTTAGCCAGGTAGCTATTGCACCCCCCCCCCCCGGTCCTATGAAATACTTCTTGTGAGTTATGTTAGTTGTTACTAGTTTGAGCTACTTTCCCATGTCCTGAGGAAATGAGAGTGTTCAAGCATCTAACTGCAGTTACCAGACACTGAAAAACCTGGACGTTTCTAAGCAAACTGATGTTTGGAGTGAGAAACCAAGCTCCCTTTATGGATGAGCCCAGGTGAATGGTGCACAAAGGCTGCAGGTCTCCCTCTCTGGACACCTAAGGATCCATCAGCATTAGTCTTGATAGTTTTGTTTAGTTTTGATTTTTTTAAGTTCACTCTAAGTAAATTGAACATCATAGTTATTATTTGAATGGATACTCTGGACTGTAATTTTTTTCCAAATTAACAGAACAGATAGCTGCTCATTCTTTTTATGCATTTAATTTTTAAAAGTCCACCCAGTATAGTAGTTTGTCACCCTTAATAGGACAATTAGGGTGAAAAGAGAGACGAGCCTTTGCCCCTGGGGTCTGCACTCCAGAACTGTCTGGTCATAACATCTGGTTTTGTTTCCTTTTGTTTGTTTGTTTTTTTAACTCTACAAGTTGGAAACCATGAGTTTAAAACAAATTCTTTCCTTTTCCTTTCTTAAGCTTAGAAAATTTTTTAACCTTATTATATGTATTAATATGATTCACATGTTTGGTTAGGTCCCCACTGAGGTAGGAGAGGCTCTGGTGATAGACAGCAGCCACCTCTCCTAAGCCGGGAGACTGACCCCAAGGTCTGATCTGCCTGTAAGGGACTCAAACATACCCTTGACAAGTTTTGATGTATTTTTAGTGTAAAACCCATAAATGAATCTGGCGTGGTGTTCGTGACCCATTCCACAAGCTTTCATACTTTTTAACAATTTGTATGTGAACACAGGCTTCTCTTGTATTTCCTGGAGGGGTAACTAGAAAGCTGACTCCTGGGGGCTACTCCACACTGCCTCCTGGTGTCCTAGGAAGCAGCTGCACAGTGATGGTTGCAAAGGTAGAAGCCAGGGGAAAATATCAGGAAAGTTGAATTTTATGTTCACATTCACAGGCATTTGAGAGGGTCCCATATGCCTCAGATTTTGACACTTTAAAAAAAATTTTTTTTTCTGAGTACCAACTACATACTTCATTCTGGGGCTGGGGGGCGGGGGGGCAGGGCTGGACCAGAGGTAAAATTTGAACTAAGGGATGTGGGCAAGGCTTCCTGCCCCTGTCTGATTATGTGTCTGGAAAATATATTATCCGAAATCTTTGTCCACCACTCTGAATCTCTTAAGGAGCAAGTGTAAGTAGGTATAAATGAGCAAGGCTATCTCAAAGATTTAAATTATTGTTTAGATATTTTCTTCTTTATAAATTCAGGAAATCAACCTGGTTTATAGCTAGCATAATATGGTTACTAAAACTATAATTTGTAGGTCACTAAATGCATACTTTCAGATATTCATCTAAAGACTTCCGACTTTATTTTAACTAAGAAAAGAAATTCCTCATAATGGAAAAACAAACCCAACAAAAAACTTCCACAAACTCTAGAACAGTGTAGCATCAGTGTAATATCTACCCCAGAATATGTGTTTCTTGTGTATAGTAGTAGTTCAACAACTTTTATGGGAGAAAAAAATGCAAACTTTTTATTTCTTGGAAATGTGGATTAAGGTGTTGAATTAAATTCTCAGAGGGGATAATTTAAAAAGAAGCATTGGTTTTGGAGATGAGCTCACAGCTCTATGGTCACTGTTCCAGCATTAACTTTACTATGTGACATTGAACAAATGAGTTAACTTCTCTGTGCCTCAGTTTCTCCATATACAAAATGGAAATAATAATACCAACCATTGCCTACCTCATAGGGATGTTATGGAAACAAATGAGATAACATAGGGAAATACCAATCCTTTGAACTCTGGAGGGAAGGTGCTATATAAATTGATGTATTGTTTTTAATGATCCAATTATTATGTTTAGGGCTTAAACAATAGCAATACTGTTAGTCATGTTAAGAGTAAGTTTCAATTTGATTTATATTTACAACTCTCTTCTGGGGCCAGGTCTTGATCATTCATCCATGTATGGTACCTACAGACTGAAATGGTTTTTTTTTTTTCTGTGTTTCTGCCTGTAGTATTTTTATTCTGAATGTTCCCCAAAGGCTGGAATCGAACTTCTAATATCTTATCGTTTACATGTAATGAACCTTATTCAAGCTATGTATAATTACATGTAAATAGCAGGTACATTGTAATTAATGGCACTTATCAAATTGTCTTTGCTCTTTTTTAATTGCAATAAAGGTCAGTTTTATATAAAATCTTATTAAAATTCATTTGGTATTTGGGAAGATCAAGAGTGACTCATTTAGCCCTGGCTAGCTTGGCTCAGTTGGTTGGAGCATCGTCTCATAAATGTTGCAGGTTTGATTCCCAGTCAGGGTACATGCTTAGGTTGCAGTTTCACTCCCCAGTCAGGGTACATACAAGAGCAACCAATTGATGGTTCTCTCTCACAACGATGTTTCTCTCCCTTTCTCTCCCTCCCCTTCCCTCTCTCTAAAAATCATTAACCATGTGCTCAGATGAGGATAAAAATTTTTTTAAAAATTGTATTGAAAAAGAGTGACTAATTTATATGCCCTTAGTGCATAACCACAGTTTGGGGATTTTAACCACTGACTCACCACCATGAAAAGAAGGAGGATGTGCCCAATGACCACACTAGAGGATGTGGTAGCTGGGCTCCCAAACTCTGCAGAAAAGGTGCTGAGTTGGAGTCCCAGCTCCATGAAGACTTTGAGGAAGCTGCTGGGCTTCTCTGTGCCCCTGTGTCCACACAGGAAGTGAGGGACACGAGTTGTTTTGGGACATCCAGGCAAAGGCTGTCTTGCTTTCAAGCCCCTGCATTATTTCTCACCATGTGGGGAGAATTTCCCATCCTTTCCCAAAGCTGTTCCCATCTTCAAGCTGTGTAGAGTCTGTTCTGAATCCTGGGTGGTGAACCAGCTTTCTCCACTGTGCTACCTGGGAAATTGAAGTTGTGTAGCCCATGGGCTGGCGCAGTCTTCACAATGCTATGACAAGGCGGTATTGAACACATGTTTCTTAAGGGGAGTGGAGGAATCTGAGACTACTTAGGTGGGCCAGACATACCCCATCCTTCATGTCACTGTTAGGAAAGAAGACAGTTTGCTGGTCCACCTTTCTCCCTCCATGAATACAATCTGCATTAAGAGTATTTTCATGTTTTTAATGATTTGGGATCTTCCTGCTCCTTTAAGATTACTATTCTGAATATTTGCTCCCACCTTCATGATTCCTAAAATCTCAAACCCATACACCACAGGTGCTCCAAAGCCAACTGTCTACCAGGCGTCACATCCGTTTCCACAGTTTCTCCATCTGTTTGTCTGATGTCATTGCTCTGGAGTGGAGTGCCATGTCTCCAGCTGGCCCACTGCCCCTTGAGCTTTGAAATGTCTCCTATATCATACACCAGTTTCCTGCACACAACAAGCACTAAATGGATGTCTGATTTGATCTGAATTCTCATCCCTGTTACCCACAGTCCTACGAGCCTGTCTTGGATTAATGTTGATAAAATTACGGGAGTTTGTTCTTGAGCTCCTCCCCAACCCAAAGCTTTTCTGTGACTGTGAATTTCTGGATCAATGGCAGAGTCACATGACAGGGATGTTTTCCAAGTTAAACCAGCCCAAAAGGCGGTGGCAGGGGAAGGAAGGAAAACATTCGACCTGTAGATGAACAGCATCAGCACCTGGCAGGACTGTCTTCTCAAACAGACAAGTCATTCAAAACAAACAGCTGGTAGTGCTTACATCCAAAAGAAAGAACATACATAACTGCAACACCAAAGTAGAAAAACATGTTAACGGTGAAACAAAAGAAACCACAGGAAAACCATGTATTCATTCATTCCATAAATATTTACTCAGCACATACTATATGCCATGTACTCAAAAGACAAACTTCTGCCTCGTTGGAGCTCAACTTCCTAACGGCCTCCGTGCTAACCTTGAAGTCCTCAGAGCATTCACTGTCAATACCTCAGAACCTCAGCTGGTTGTCTGGAGTCTCTGGAGATCCAATTTCCAGAAGGGCCTCTATGAACAGGTTATAGTTAAGGTGAGACTGAAAAGGGAAGCCAGAGAAAGAGCATTCCAGGCATGGGATGCAGCCAACACCAACCCCCCACATCAGGAAACTTAGCTCTCCCCACCCAAGGAGACATGAACCAACACAGGACAGCTGCCAGGCCTCCAGGCTTCTCTTTCTCCATCATTCTTGCCCTTGTCCATCCCGTCGCCATCCTTACTGTTTCTGTGGTACCTTCCATCCTGTCACTAGAATTATCCTTCTAAGAAGCAAGCCTGTTTTGGTCAGGAGAAAAGCACTGACTTCCCAAGCAAGTAATTATTAAGTACATACTATTTCCTGGTCACTATTCTAGATTGAGAGGATACAAAATAGGACACAAAACAGGCAAGAATTACTGTTCCAGTGACCCTCTCATTCTAGTGGGGGAAGAAAAGAAATGACCACCAAAACAAATTCCAGGCTATGTGATGAATACAAATACAATGGAATAAAGTAAATTAAATGGTGCTGAAATAGAGAGTATCTTAGTTTGTTGGGGGAGGAGAGGTGATAAGAGATGTTATCTTTTATGTGGGGTCGTCTGAGAAGGCCTGAATGACCTGAAGCAGCCATGTAAAACTTAGGGAGGTTTTTAGGTTCTTGGAGAAAGATTATGTAATACCACGACATAGGCGGGGAGAGGAAGGAGATGTAAACTCTCCAATTATAATAAATTGGAAAACTATGGAGTTTCCATGGAAACATGATTAAGCACACATGAGCCAAATCAGTGGCTCCCTGACAAAGGTTTGCCAAAAGCTCAGAGTTCTTGCCCACTAACTTAGTTAACATTGACCCCAGCGCCAGTGAGTAACGGGCGTGCTGCAGTATGACCTTGGCCAACCCTGGTTGTCAGACTCCACAGTGACAGGCATGAGGGCCAGCACAGACACTGCATGCCGTGGCCTGCGGTGAAGGAGAGTGGCAAGCAGATGGCAGGAAGAGAGAATGCACCACAATTAAGCTCCCTCTCCTGATCAGGCCAGCGAAACCCAATTCATATTTCTAAATTGAGGTAAAAATAATTTTTCCACAGAAAACATTTTCCCTACTCTCTCTTCTCTCATTCTCATTAATTACTAGGAAGCTTTTGAAAATGAGGTGTTTTCAGTTCAGAGAATTTTGTTGTCCATTACAATTATTGTTAGTGGTTTCTTTTTTCTAAATCGTTTTCAGTCCTCGGATACTTCTCACTTCTTTCCTTTTCATAACTTTTGGATCCAGTGACTTTTAACTGTGGCTCTTGTCTTTCAGTTCCTGACCATCTACGCTTTGTTACATACACGCACATCCCGTGGCAGCAGTGGGCCGCACAGCAGCCATGTGGACTCCAGGCCCTGCCTTAACACGCTTCCTAAACCACATGTCCCCTCACACTCATGGGTTCAGGTGAGCTCTCGCCCCCTCTGAAATTCAAGCAAACTCCATCATGTACAGTAGAAAGTTCAAGGTGGTCTGGGATTCTCAAGGAACTGAAGGACTGTTGGAACGCACAGCTCCTGCATATTAAACCACTGTCTTTGCTCTCTCTTAGCTCCTGAAATGGTTTTCTTCCCTGTCCTACCATGACCCACACCCCACATTTCAAATTTCCTTGCAGTCACTCACACAGAGCATTTAGGGAGGTAACAGAGGCTGCTGACAGTGACAGAACCAAACATTACACATCTCAGAGGCACTGCAGACTACCACCTCCAATGTGCTTCTCTGGACACTGACACCTTCCAACATACTCACCTGAACACACTGTGAAATTCCGTTTTCCACTCCCACCGGCTTCAGGACCTTCACTGACATATTGTAGAACTAATTAATGAGCTTATAGAAACAAAAGACTACCTACTCTGGGTCGCCCTCCTTGCAGCAAAGAGAAACAGGCAGCAGATTTAAACTTTCACTACTTTTTTTCACAAACATGAGCTGTATATCTCAGAAGGCCTGCAAAGTACCACATCAAAGTAATTTATTTAACCAGCCCACGAAACTGTATCTGTTTCCTTTTTTTAAACTTCATTGTTGGTGCTATTACAGATGTCTCATTTTCCCCCCATTTGCCCACCTCTACCCAGCCCCTGCCCCCATCCCCTTCCCTCTGGCCATTGTTATACTGTTGTCTGTGTCTATGAGTTATGCACATATGTTCTTTGGCTAATCCCTTCACCTTCTTTCATCCAGTCCCCTCTCCCTTCTGACAGTTGTCAGTCTGTTTCATTTACCCATGCTTCTGTTTCTATTCTGTACATCAGTTTATTTTGTTCATTAGATTGTACATATGAGTGACATCATATGGTATTTGTCTTTCTCTGACTGGCTCATTTCACTTAGCATAATAATCTCCAGGTCCATACATGCTGTTGGAAAAGGCAACATTTCCTTCTTTTTATGGCTGCATAGTATTCCATCCTCTGCAGGTACTGCAGCATTTTTATCCACTTATCTGCTGATGGGCAGTTGGGCTATTTATAGTACAGATCTTGGCTATTGCAAATAATGCTGCTATGAATATACGAGTGCAGATATTATTTCAAATCAGTGTTTTGGGATTCTTAGGATAAATTCCCAGAAGTGATATCACTGAGTCATACGGCAGTTCCATTTTTAATTTTTTGAGGAAACTCCATACTGCTTTCCACAGTATCTGCACCAATCTGCATTCCCACCAATAGCACACAAGTGTTCTCTTTCTTCCACATCCTCACCATCACTTGTTGTGTGTTGATTTATTGATGGTAGCCATTATGGAAGGTGTGAGGTAATATTTCATTGTGATTTTAATTTGCATCTCTCTGATGATTAGTGACGTTGAGCATACTATATCTGTGTTTCCTTAAAAAAAAAAATCCAGCTCACCATGTGGCCCTGGTAGTGAATATCTGTTTATGTTAGGGTAGGTACAGATGCTTCTCTGTGTCTCCTGCACATGGCACCTCCACTTCCCCTGCCACTAACATGTGGCCCAGGGAGTGCTGGGGGCCAGCTGATCTTTCATTCATCATCAGATCATTACCGAACTTTCATTGGTCCATGTGCTCTTCCTCACTCTAAAACCAGTGTTTCAATCCTAGTCACCTTTTGGGGAACTAAATGCCATTAGGTGTGCCTGGAGCTGATGAGGGAAGGTTTACACCATGACCAGCTTAGTCCAGATCTGGGTTACCCCACCCTGACTCTGCCCCAACAAAATCTGTCAGGCCTCACAAGCAGAATATTGGACATAGAAAGAATCTTTGCATTCACCTAAGTCATTGGCCTCCTTTTGCAAGTGAATGCATGAAGTCCTGGGAGGGCATTTCCTCCAAGGCGGCATTTAGTCACCAGGATACATGTCCACTGGTCCCAAGAAGGATGGCAGGAAGGGGCCACTAGGGAGGTGGTGTGGGGAATAGAGTGTCTGCAGGCTTGTTTGGTGTCAAAGACCAGAAATTAAATCCCAATAACCTCACTTACCCACCACTCAACATTTTTCAGGTCAAGAGAACTCTGTCTACCTCCACGTACTGACTTGAAAAAGTGTGACAAAGGATTACACAAAATGACATATAAGAAAGTGCCCCACTTCTTAGCTTCCCTGGCACCTTTATTACTCTTTGTTCCTTTTGTCAGAGACCCTGTCCCTTTTCACTGAGGAACAGAAAAGACGCCAATTCATCATGGTCATGACTCTTCTACTGTCTTCCCCCCTTCCCCCTGCCCAGGTCTCACAGCAGTGCCTGCATATGCACGCACATACAGGCTTATATGCATGCATACATGTGTGGCACTTGTGTACATGCACACATGTATAAATGCATATGCACATGTGAAAACACATGTGCAGACACATTTATACACACATGTACATTTGTACACATGCACCCATACATACATACACATACATGCTTGTATACAAGCATACACACTGAACATTGACTCCATCTTATAGGCGTGGGCCACACAATATGCTCACCAGCACTGCTGTGAACCCCACCAGGGGTACTCTGTTCACTTCAAGGTCTGGCTTAGATACTCTACAACCACCTGCCACATTGCACCTTCCTTGTTGGTGCCTGCATGCCCTAGAAGGGGTACAATTCCAGACACCACATCAGAGACACTTCCTATCTGGCTTTAATTAATTTCTTTGTTTCACTTGAAAAGACATATTTAGTTGTCTAAATCACACTGTGCTTTGGTTGAAATACAGAACTAAATTCAGCTGCAGAATGTGGTTAACTTCCAATTTAGTGATAGAGGGGTTGAGAAGCAAGCCCTTCCTCTCAAGGATCTGAGCAGAGGTATTTGGTGGTGATATCTATATACAATGGAATATTATTCAACCTTAAAAGGGAAAAAAGATTCTGACACATGTTACAACATGAATAAATCTTGAAAACATTATCAGAGTGAAATAAGGCAGACACAAAAGGACAAATCCTATATGATTCTATTTACATGAGGGACCTAGAATAGCTAAATTCCTGGAGACAGAAAGTAGGACAGTGGTTGCCAGAGGCTGGGGGCAGGGAGGAAGGGGGAGTTAGTGTTCCACAGGGGTTAACTTTCTGTTTGGGAGAATGAAAAAGTGATGGAGATAGATAGTAGGAGCAGTCGCACAACTCGTGAACATGCTTAATGACGCTGAACTGTCCACTTAAACATGGTTAAAATGGTAAATTTTATGTTATGTATATTTTACCACCATAAAAATAATCTTGAACAAAGTCCTGATGCCTGGGTCCAACCTCTGTAGGTTCTGATTGAGTTGGGGGGTGTGGTTTGGACACTGAGGTTTTTTTAAAATCCCCAGATGATATGTCATGCTGTCAAAGGTTGTTAGTGGGAACCCAGAAACCATGGATCTGCAATGACCAATGGAAGCCCGCCAAGAAGTCTCACTCAAACAGCAGGTAAATGCCCTTCTGCACCCCGGCGTGATGAAGTCAGAAGGAAGCCACCCAATTCCAAGCTCTTCCTGCTGTGTGAAAGAGAAAAAGGGGAACTTGTTCATACCCCTCAGCCTTGTCTAAGGATTCCAGGAAGAACTGCTTCCTGTCTTTCCTGATTTAGCACTGACAGGAATGGTAACAGGCTGGAAATAGCAGGATGGACACAACAACATGTTGAGTTTGTGACTCGGACACCGGCCCTCAGTGTCCGAGGCATTATGGATGAGATATGGATGAGATAAATTCACATGGACTACCAAGTCCTGTGGAGGAAAAGGGACAGCACGGCTACTCTCTCAAGGGGAGAATGCCTTGCCTTGAAGTGGCCTGGCAAATCTCTCAAGAGGAGAGCGCCCTGATCCTTGCCTTGACAGGTTTTTATTGGCTTTCAATTTGCACAGGAATACAGGTAAAGCTCATTAATCACTGTCAGGCAGTAATGATCAAACAATAGATAGCATACAAAGAACTCTGAGGGCTTATTCTGAGTTAGGGTTTGTTAGCTAAAGGGCTACAAAACTTTGGGAAAACAAACTCATTTCCTGCTTGGACCTTTATCATTTAATTGAGGGCATTCTTAGTGAAGCAGATTTCACAAGATTTTATGTATTCTTTCTTAGGCCTGATCACCCAAGGAACCCACCCTTTCCAGCCCAGGGCTGCACCGCCCTCTGTCATTGTTTGAGGCTTAAGTCAGGCAGGGGAAGTAAGACAGTCAAGAGATAAGGAGACTTCTTTCAGACAGAATGAGGACTCAGGCTATGTCAAAGCCGAGGGGCAATGGTCCATCACCCCCTTTCTCCATAGCCCCCCAAGTCCTTCCCTGAGGGCCTCCACATGATCAGGCCTGTCTTAGGTCGTTCCCCCCTTGGGAAATCTTACCCGTCATTGGCTAACTGACTAAGCACTGGGGGCCAGGCAAGGTGAAAAAGAGCAGAGGTGATACCCCTGTCAGGGAGATAAGCTTTGTCTCCTTAGTGGCTTACGGTGACTCACCCAGACTTAGCCATGGCGGGTTACAGCTTCTGAAACCAAGCAGGGTGGTTCCCAACAGTTTTGCTATTTTTAAAAAGTAGAATTTTTAAAAGACTCACACAAAGGTTTTTGTTTTTAATAGAAAGAATCTATAATCTCTAATTCTAAGAACTGATCTCTGTTGATGCCACGAGTATGCCACCATTGGAACTGGCTGGTTATTTGAAAGCTTAGTGCATATACATAGTTTCTCTCACTATTTTAATCTTTTTAGAGCAGTTAAATACAAAATAAATACAGAAATAATAATCACAAATTTGTTAACGATATTGGCTGTGGTTTACTAGTCTAGACTAACACAGTCTATTTTTTGGAAATCTGTCTATGCCTTCTATCTTTTTTTTTAACTGTTTGAGTAAAACACACACACACACACGTACTCTCACTGCTCCTGTGGGACACCGGAGAGATCAGGGGCCATGGCCACCCTTGGTGGGCCAAGGTGCCCACGTGGACCACACCATGATGAGCCTGGTCAGAAAGGAGGCTTTCTTGATGAACACAGAAGGTGCCAGCGTATCATGGCAGGCTCACCAGGCCCTTCACATCTCTGCCCAGACAAATAGCCTCTGTCTGTCAAGTTCCTTAAACACTGAGTAACTGGCTGAAGTGCCCAACCAAGGGCTCAACCAAGTCCTCAACAGAACTCCTTTCCTCCCAAGAGCATAAGGAATCAATGATGAGGAACCTGCTAATTTCCTGTCATTTGGAGTGCCTTCAAACTCAGGATCCTACTCAGGGAACTAAAGTGCATAATGCCCGTGGGTGGAAGCAAACAGGACTCTCTTTCCACTTTCAAAATCCTGCCACAAGGATGGGGGCAATGCTGGGAGTAAATAACAGAGGTTGGAGGTTTTAATTTGCCGGGTCAGCAAAAGCAGGCAGTTAGTTGAGAAAAGTGATGAAAAATGATGTCCTCAGGACTTAATTTATTTTATAATTGGAAGTTTGTACCTTTTGACCACCTTCACCCATTTTGCCCATTTTAAGGGTATTCAAGTCTGTACCTTTATGGTATAACCCAAACATTAGCTGATCTCCTGTGTTCTTATCTCTATATTCAAAGAGGATGAGTCCAGCTGCTAATAGTAATATAAAAGGACTTGAGTGTTTATTTTCATCCCCTTCAAAGTTCCAGTTAAAAGGCCCCATCATCCCATCTTCCCCACTTGCAGAGCCTCTCACCTCTGAGCTTCTCACCCCTGCAGAGTCTCTCCCAGGCCAAGTCCAAATACCTGCAACACAGCCCATTAGGTTTCCTGTCCCCCTCCTGCCTCTGCCCTTTTGTCTTCATGGGGTGATCCATCCCACTGCCACTCTAGGCATCCATCCCATTCCTCTCCCTTCCCACCCCACTTTCCATTTCCCCAGCCTTCCCTCTTCCAGTATCCCAACTTTGCCTCCTCAGCTCTGCAGAAACCCAGCTGGGTTCTCATTCAGTAGGTGAAAGGAATGGGTGAAGGCCTGATAATGAGGGAGCTGGAAATGGTCACCCACAAACATCTGGGCCATTGCACTAGCAAGACAGAAATCCTGTACTTCCCCAGATTGCAGACCACCCATGCAAGCCTCCTGAGTTTTAGCCCCTGTCTGTATTTATCTGCCCTCTCAGCAGCTATCTGCCAGAAAGAAGCTTCTGAGCACCACACCCAGACAAGCAGCAAGGAATGGAGTAACTGTGAGTCCCAGGGTCTGAAGGAGCTCAGACCTTACTCCCCCTTCCTTTTCCCTCCTATGTTTGACCCTAAGAATTACAGCTCATTCTTGCATAGGATGCATAAAACTCATATCCAGCCTAGCATGGACAGAGCATTTGGGGATGCAGGAGAGTTGTGGGGATGGGGAAGCAGGAGGTAGGAATCTATTAATTAAAACACCCCCAGAGCCTGTTTTGGTGGCAATCCTCTGAAGGTGCTTATCAAGAAGGCTGTAGGCAAACAGTGTTAGCCAGGTTGATGGAGTCTCAGATATGGCACCAGCTTGCTGGCTTTGTGGCTCTGTGGCAGGGAACATTTAGAAAAGGGGCCATGGCCTCTGCTTGCTCTGATGCTAGGCACTTCTGTTTCTCCCAGTATGCCACTGGTGCTTTTCAAGCCGCCACCCTAGTACTGAAGCTCAGAGGGATTGAGTCTGAGTAGCAAGTGTGAAGAGGTGAAGACAAATCTGGAGGTTCCAAGACATGGGAAAATATATCCCAAGTAGCATTCTCCCCTGACCACAGAATGCAGGCACATCCCAGGCTCTCAAGATTCATACAGGGCCATGGATATGCACTATCTCTTTGTCCAGGATCTGAGCCTTTTTCTATATTTCCTTTTAGGGTAGAGAATTTACACACTGATAAGGAGGTGGATTCTGCTTTCTCCCAAGAGAGGATAAAAAAAAACCATGGACTAGTATTCACCAATCATATAACTCTGACTTTGAATTATAAGATAGTGACATTAAAAAATAGGGACCAAGCAGAGCCATTGGTAATGGGGTAGTGGGGGCAGCAGCTCCAGCATCTAATTTCTAGGGGGCTGGCAGTGCAAGCTAGCCCCAACAGCAGCCAAAGTGGTGTCCCCATGGACCAGTTCTGCAGCATGATTTGGGGTGTTGTCCCTGACTGCGTTCTGGTCCTCCATCCCCCTTGAAGATCCATGAGCTACCAAAAGTCCTCTTTATAAGTTCCTTGTCTGCTCAGTTTCTGTTGCATACAATTCAACCCTGGCTGGTGCAATTAAATGCAAACTTCTAGTCACCTGGGTTGACGTGCCCATTGAAAGCAAAGCTCTAAGAGGTTGAGTGATCACGTGACAAAGCAGTATAAAGGCCACAGAGACTTCAAGCTCATATCCTAATGACTTGGCTCAAGTGTCCTCCTAAAAGCTAAGGATATTTTATGACTGTGATTGAAGAATCTTGAATTTCTTATAGAGGCAGGAGCAAAGGGAAGAGGTGATTACTGGAGCCCAGGGTCCAGAGCCAACCAGTGGAGGCCAGGCTATGACAGGTTCTCTTTGCAGGACTTGGAACCATGTAAGAATTGCAGCTGCTATTGAAGCTGCCGCTGCCAAAGCAGAGAAGGAAGGGAAAGCCTATGTGGGCCTCTCCCTTTCTCCTGACCTCCAACCTCACACAGAAGGCAGAGAATATAACTTGCAGGTATCAGCTTATCTGTGATATGGACAGAGGAGGGGAAAGAGTGGAATGGACCCGAGAAACAGGCCCAGAACTGGTACAAATGGAAAACATCTTCCCCAGAGTCTAGAGATGTCAAACTATCATCCAATTCCAGTAGAGCTCAAAGGCAATTATAAAGTCAAACCCAAAAGGAGAGAGGCAAATAAGGGTACAATTTTGCTCATTTTTGTTGGCAAAATCTAAAGAATCATGTGGAAATCAGCTTGAGGGTGCTAGGCCAAGGAGGGAGCAATGTACTTTCAGATTGTACTGAACATGCTGGGGCAACCAGCTATTTATGGGTCACCTTGATGATTTCAAGACTTGCTTTTAAGCTTGTGCTTTAGGCTACTTGAACACTGTTACTAAGATGTGACTTTGCTGGGATCTCTACTGTAAACCCTGTATAATCTGTCTCACAAATTACAGTTGTCTTGACCTTCTATTTTCTGTGCTCACTAAAAATGCCTATGCAATACCTGGGTTCCCTCTTCCTCTCTGTGAGGCAGCTCAGTAAACAACTGCAGGTGCAAAGTCAGGACAACTGCGGAGTTTGCCTTGTTTGTTTCCCTTCTCACAGGGATTGCCATCCTGTCTTGCCAGTTTGCCTAATATCTTAAAATAGTTCCTTCATATATTTGAACCAGTTTTATACATATTTATATGATCTGCCCAGAAAAAGTCCAGGCATTGTTAACACAATGAGAACTATTTGCACAACATGGATGTAACCTGGCAGCCTAGGAAAGTGGACTGGAATACACATGCATGAACAATGATGATTTCACTGTACTAGTCAGTGGAGGTGGTAGATGCCATTGAGTGAGCATGTGTACTGTGTGGCTGATGCATTCAAAATGACTGAGTGAGTAGAGCAACAGATCTGCATTCAGTTTTGTGTTAAGTTTAACATTCCTCCACGGAAACTATTTGGATGATTCAGAAGGCTTTCAGGGATGATGCAATGAGTGCAGCACAAATGAAAGTATGGCACAAGTGCTTCAAAGATGGTCGAGAATTGTTGAAAGTGACCCACATTTTGGAAGGCCTACAACAAGCAGAACACCTGAGAATGTTGAATGTGTATGGGCTGCAATCAACAAAGATTGACTACTGATAGTGTGAGAACTGGAAGTGGATCTGGGGATTCCAAAAACTACCGTGTCCAAGATTTTGCTACAGGATCTTGGCATGAAATGTGTCATAGCAAAATTTATTCTGTGGCTTCTGCTACCAGAGCAAATGGAACATCATGCTGCAGTTGCTGACGCTTTGATTCAAACAGCTACCAGTGAACCAGACTTCCTCAGGAAGGTCACAATGCTGGGAGAACTATGGGAGGTCCTATAGCGCCTACTTTGAAGGGACTGAGGCGTCATTGTCTTAGGTACAATGTTTCTTATAGCTTGTATCTTCTTCAATAAATGACTTTATTTTTCACCAAAGAAGAAGAAGAAGAAGGAGGAGGAGGAGGAGGAGGAGGAGGGGAAGAAGAAGAAGAAGAAGAAGAAGAAGACGGCTCTAGGATCAGAGCTCAACAGAGCTGGGGCCAAATCTCACAGCCTCGTGTCCAGAAATCTTTTGTTTCCTATCAAATGTGTGTGTCTCTTCTTTTTTGCAACAAGGAATGTTAAAAACTGAGACTCTTGGTGTGAACATTCTCTCTAAAACTGAACTTTGGGTTACTTCACAAGTCAGGGCTTGCAAAGTTATGCACATGGAAAGTCAAATTCATTAACCTTCTTCTCACCACAAATACTAACCACACCACTGACTTTAGGATCATTTATAGAAACCAGTCCATTCCTTAGAATGGCATGGAAAGGCTTTTCTGTCTCCCCTCATTAAGGTGCACACATCTGCACACATCTGCACCTTTTGGACCCACACCTATTCCTCCATTCCTCCCTCACAATCCCATATAATCTTCCCTCCCTGCCCTCTACACCACCAGGTTCTCTATTCACTTCTTACTCAGTCCACATATTCCATCCAGAATTCTGACACCATTTTTACCTTCTCCAATCTCTTATCACTGCCAAGACCATCACTGACAACAGTTACTTGGTGTTTACTTTGTAATTCAGAACCTAGAACAATCCTATGATGTAAGTGTACCTTGATCTCCTTTTTTTTTACTGTGGTAAAATAAATATAATGTAAAATTTACCATTTTGATCATTTCATTTTTTAAAAGTTTACTTTCAATTTTATTCTGCAATGGTTTCAGCATAGTGGTAGATTGACGGGTGCTCACCAGCCTGCAGTGAGCAGGCAACACTGTGGATGGCTCGTCGACACACAAGAAAAACATACACAGAGACATCCAGGTCCTATGGGGAAATAGGGACAGAACGGCCACTCTCTCTAGTGGGGAGCATCCCGTCTCCATTCCCAAGCAGATTTTTATTGAGAATACAGACTTAGTTTGTGGATTCACAGTCTGGGAGAAAAGATCAAAAGAAGTAGGTGACTTACAAAGGTGCAGACAGAACCCCCACTGTGATTCTGGGCAGAGATTGGAGTTTTAATATTTGAAAGGAGTAACAGGGCTCAAAGGGCAGTTTTGGTTTCCTGTCTATGCCTTTAAATTCTAATCTAATAACATCCTCCAGCAAACAGATCTCACAGGATCTTGCATATTCTATGTCCCAGGCCTGATTACCCGGGGGGTCTGCCATTTCTGGTCTGGGCTGCACTGGCCCTGCTATTTCCACAGACCTGAGTTAACAGAGAAGACAAAGGCAGCCAGGAGACTTGGACTACTCACTTCTAAGAACAAGGACTCAGGCTTTGACAAAGCCGAGGAGGCAGGGGATGATGTCCATCACCCCTTCATTTCCACAGCCCCGAGTCTCTTCCCAGAAGCCTCCATGTGATCATGCCTGTTTTAGGCATTTCCCTCCATTGGAAATCTTACCCATCATTGGCTAACTGATCAAGCTTAGGAGGTTTAGGCACAGAACAGACAGTGTTCATGTCAGGGAAATAAGTTTTTGTCTCCTTTAGTGGCTCCTGGTCTGGAGGTCTCTCACTCAGCCTAAGTCACAGGGGGTTACAGCATCCTGAGACCAGGCAGGGTGGTCCCCAACAGTAGACAATTATATATTTTATGTAGTGTTCCCCTCAATATTTCTCGTATACAACTGGCCCCATACATATTTATTCCAGTATTATTGACAACATTTCCTGTGCTGTACTTTACATCTTTGTGACTATTCTGTAACTGTCAGTCTATACTTCTCAATACCTTCACTTCTTTTACCCATTTTCTCATCATTTTCACTTACACAATTCAGGGGCACTTAGTACATTCACGATGTTGTGTGACCATTATCATTATCTACTTTCAGAATATTTTTATTATTTTAAGAAGAAACCCAGGACCGATTAAGCATTTGTAGTTGAAGATTAATATAATAAAAATCCTGCCATCACAGTGGGAAGAGAATGCTACAAATGGTAGTCTATTTTCATATAGGAGAGCCAGATTAGCATACATTGGGAAGGCATTCGATGTTTAGGTTGTGACTATGATTGCCCAGAAAAGAAAAAGCTTTAAAATGCTTTGGGGGGATCTAATTTGAAAGAAACAAATGGATTACATTTTCCTAATGTAGTAGTCAGTTAACTGTGACGACTCATCCTACTCTCTGGGCTCATGTGATCAGGATAGTAAATACAACATTGACAAGAAAATCTAGCCCTGTGGTAGTCAGATGCCAGCCCTCCTCAGAGGGATACTACAGTGAAAATGTACTCATTTCCTGTTTTCTTTCCATAACCAAATTGTAGGGCCTGTGCCAGGGTTTATTATAGTGCCCTGCTTGAAAAGAGCTGATGGCTCCCTTCCAATTTATGAGCTGCAGACACTGTGGTGAACACGTGTGCCTTCTACTTTCTGCATTCAGAGCGGTCTGAGTCTAAATGAATAGAGATCAATAGGTGATGTGCCCATGCTCTGGACAATCTCCTTCTCCTCCAATGTTCCCTTCAGCAGGAAGGACTTTGAGAAGATGAGGCAGGTTCATGTATCAGCTCTGCCTTTCACTGTCTGTGTGACTTTGGGGAAGTTGCTGACAGTTTCCTGATCTGATTTCCCCATCCAGAATAAAGATAAAAATATACTTCTCTCTTAACAGTTGTTGAATTGTCATACAGTAGTCCCCCTTTACCCATGGGGAACACGTTCCAAGACCTCCAGTGGATGCCTGAAACTGCGGGTAGTACCAAACCCTATATACACTATGTTTTTTCTTATACACCCATAACTATGATAAAGTTCATTTTATAAATTAGACACAGTAAGAGGTTAACAATAACTAGTAATAAAATAGAGCAATTATAAAAATACACTAATTAAGTTATGTGATCGTGGTCACTTGTTTTAAGGGATCCCTTGCTGAAGTTTTTGCAGAAGCTCAGTGCTTTCTGAGCAACACATTGCTGACAGTCAGACCAAGAACTCATTTTCTGTTCATGTCTTTCACCCATAGTTTTAATGCCTTTTCAGTCTTAACTGACTGAGCACTTACCACATGCTGTGACCGTAACTTTTGTAGTTTGGGGTATTATAACAGGGTGTACCCAAGGCCCCTGCAAAGAGGGATTTGTAATGGGGTCCAGAACTCAGGATGTCCAGGAAATATTAAAAATATAGGATGTTCTCACCTGCACAAGTCTGAACTGGGGGATGGGACACATGAAACAGGGCCATTGAGAGTTATTTTGCATATCAACAGTTTTGCAAATAACTGCAAATGGTTAGTTTACATATCTATAACTTTTGACTGGTTTCATAGATACTTAAGTAGCTGTGGCCATGCTTTGAGTCAGGGAGATGGGAGTGACTTCGACCCATGACATAACGGGGAGGCACCTCTCCCTGGTTATAGCGCCTGTGTGAGAGCTTGGAGATGGTTTGCTCCATGCCACCAGGCCAGGCCTACCCAGACTAACTATGGCAGCCTAGGTGCAGCAGCCATGGGGGGCAGGGGGGAACATGCAGTTTTGGCAAGGTGTGGAACCACACAATTTTGTGTGAAACCACATGGTTTTGGGGCTCTCTTTACCACATGGCTTAGGAAGCAGGAAAGCAAGACATAGCAGTGATGTAGAGCTCTCTCTTAGCAGTTTGGAAGAATGCAGGAGAGACTTTGAGGGAAAGAAAGGGGTGAAATGACTCTTGCTGGTAGGCCATGAGAAGGTGCCACATGGTTTTGGATTAAGAACTGGAGATCAAAGCAACACAGGTGATGGTGCTGGGAACTGCAAGAGGCCTGCCAGCCAAGCATGGATTACATTGGAAGAACTGGGGCTAACTAAGCCACAGACTTCTATTTTTTTCCTGAGATACAGTACCCCTGACTGGGCAAAGGGAGGAAGAAAGGACTGTGTGTTTTGGGGTGTCTTAAGGGACTTTGGGGTTTTAAGGAAGACATTAAGTCATTACTCTAAGTGTGCATAACTTCTAAATAAATAGTTCCTTTCCTTTTCACCATTCTCTGGCATTGAGAGCTATAATTCCCTGGTGGCAGGCAAGGTGAACTTAGTATGCAGGGACCCTGAGTGGGGGTCCATTTGGTAATGGTATCTTTTCACCCACGATGGGTCCATTCTGTAACAGTATGATAGCAAAACCAGTGTGAATTTCTTTTTTGCTCTCCACAATTTCAAGGATACAGGTTTTGTTCTTACCATAGCTCTTGGCAACCTCATCGTATGATTTCTTCTGTCCTTATTAAGTAAAAAAGGTGATGTTGAGACAGCCATCTGATCACTGAGATGGCTATCCAGTGACCATCTGCTGGGAAAATACTGAAGAGATAGTAACTACTTCAGTATTGTCATTCATTGGTATGAGTTGTAACTGAGATAACAATACAAATACATCCCCACCTGGGAAAGGGGCAGAAATACAGAAACCACCCCATTCCATGAAGAGTGACAAGCAAGGGTTTTGTTTACTCCAGGAAAACATGTGGATCCAATGACTCCAAGGGCAGGTGCTGTGGCAGCATTTGAGCAGTGATTGGTAAGGCTACATGTACCAGGAAAGCATCCCTCTTGAGTTTGAGCCCCTCCAGCCATGCTGGTGTGGTGATAGGCTCTATGACTCCTGGTCTAATGAGAAGGATGTGAGAAGAAATCTGTGTGGGAATCTGGTCATGTAAGATGGACTCAGGGTCACAGTCAGGAACCTGTTTGTGTTCCAGCATTCTCCACCAAGTCTATGGTCTGAAAGAGCTCTCTTAACCAGATTCTTCAAAATACAACTTACCTTAGGAGTTGAGTATTTAGTACCCTCTAAGGGCAAGGACTGCTCCATGAGTATTATATATATAATAATATATAGTTGTGGAGTATATATAATAATATATACTCATGGGGTAGTATATATTATACATTTATATCTATATAGTCCACCCAGATAAAGTTTAAGGAAAGAGAGCTCAGTGGGGGAAAAGTGATCAGTCTGATGAATGGACTAGAAGTCACAGCACTCAAGGGAAGTCATGTGTGTATCCAAGATGCCCCAAAGTGCCTGGTATCACGCCTGTTTACAAAATATTGTAAATCCTGAAGAGATATAAGCATGAGTAGAAAGAAAAACTGAAATATTAAAACAGAAAGAAGCTTAAAAATAGCAAATTACCAAACTCAACTGCTTGCATTCTTTTAGGTTTTCGAGTAATGAGTGAAGGACACATTTAGAATCAGACAATGGAAGGAATAGAAAAAAGTTCCAGATGATGATAAAATTACTAAACACACAATAATTCAAAAGAAAAACACATACAAAAAAACCCATGTCATTTAGGAATACTTGGGTGTCTATTTTTCTGAATATGTTTGAGATCAGTGAAGCAGAGAGATTCAAAGACAGCAGAGCTCGAAATCAACTCATCTCCAGGAACAAACTGATATTCAAAGAGGAACAGAGCAGAAGTCTTTGTTAATCACTGTAAAGAATTTGCTGTATTCAAATGAAATAGCAGCAAAGTGGAAGGGTGCCAGGGCAATACCCGTTTTCCAAGCAGGAATAAAGGGAAAGCTGGGAAATTACAGAGACTTCATCTCAATGTCTATAATTTACAAAAGAATAGAAACAATCGCAGGGTAAGTTTGCCAAGTGCATTTACAAATGAGTATCGCTCCCTTTAATCAACTTGGAGATAACCAATAAGGCTAGATAAAGAATTGGGGTTTATGAATCTATTTTTTTTGTCTTTTTGATGGGGCTATGACACAATTAATAATTACACGTGACTTATTTTACTTTAATGGCCAGATTATTTTTACATAGTGGCTACTTCTAATGTGCTATAATAGAAGAGAGTAAAATAAAAAGTAAAGCAGAGAAAAACAAAGCATTCTGTGCTACACTGTCCAGCACAGGAGGCATTAGCCACACATGGTTATTAAAATGAAATAAAATTAAAAATTCAACTCTTCAGTCACACTAACCACCTTTCATGTGCTTCATAAGCACCCGAGGCTATTGGCTACCACCTTGGGCAGTGAGGATAGAGAACATTTCCATCATCACAAAAACTTATTGAACAGAACTGCAAAAACAGAGCAAACAAAAAACCTGTCTTTAAAAAGCTGAGTTTTCCCAGGGCAGATAAAGTGCTTCCCAGACTAGGTAAAGCTAAAGGAGTTCATCATCACCAAGTCATGATTATATGAAATGTTAAAGGGACTTATTTAAAAAAAAAAGATCAAAACTATGAACATTAAAATGGCAATAAATTTCCAACTATCAACAACTGAATATAAAAAAACAACTAAGCAAATAAGCAGAACAGAGACAGAATCATAGATACGGAGATCATTTAGAGGGTTACCAGTTGGGTGGGGGAAAGGGGAGAATAGAGGAAGAGGGGCAGGGTTTAAGGAGCATAATTGGTAGGTACAGAATAAACAGGGGGATGTTAAGAACAGTATAGGAAATGGAGAAGCCAATGAACTTATATTCATGACCCATGAACATGAACTAAAAGGAGACAATTGAGTAGGGAATGGGTGGCACCAGATCCAGGGGGGCAAAGAGGGAAAAATGGGACAACTGGAATAGCATAATCAATAAAATATATTTAAAAGATTAAAAAAATGAAAAGCTGACTTGTCCCAGAATTGTGAGGCAAAAAACACCAATTTTTAGACTCCCTTTTTCTGCATTCACTGCTACTCATATTGCTCTTCTGTCTCCTTTCAGGAATTCAGTTGCAACTAGTTTCTTCCATTCTTGGAAACCTGCTCTCAGGAAAGAAGTGATTGAACTTACTTATACTTGGGTGTGCATGACTACCTTGCAACCTCATCATTTCAAAAAAAGTATTTGCCCAACAAGCCTGAGCCAAAAGCTGAAGGAATACATTTTTGTTTCTGATACATTAGACACCAGCACCACAGATTGAGGTGGCTTTTTTTTCCCCCAGGAGGGGGTGAGTATCTAAGTTTTCTAATGCTTTTGAAACATCAACAGTCCTTTCTGAATGGAGACTATTCATCCCTAATCTATCTGGCTTATGATTTAGGTTTTCTCATGTGACTTTTCTCAAAGTAGGTAACAAGCTGGAGCTGCAAGTGTTCTAAAATCAAACAACTCATATAGCAGAAGGTCCCTATGTATTTGTAACCAGACACCACAAATTGAGTGAGCTGCACTGGGACATTTAATTCCTAACTTTCCTTCCTGGAATAAATGAATCTATCATTTAACTTGCTTCAGCCAGAAAGACAGCCCATGGGTTGCAGAGATGTATAGAAGGTCTTTGACAGAAAAGAGAGAAAGCCCTGGCCAGGACTCACTTGGTTACCAACAAAAAACGTGTGTCACACCTGAGCTAACAGGCCCCTGGTACATGATAATCATCTCCATCTCCACTGGGAGAGCAGGGTTGGCAGGTATGAAAAGAATTTGCCACAGTGTCTCCCTGTCATCATTTGGAATCAGAGGGAGCTGTCTCTGATTAAGGGTCACAAACATCCACCAGGAGGGCTCCTCAATGCCTAGCTGGCAAGGCTGAGTGCTGGCAGCCCTGCCACCCAGGCGCTTGCTTTGTTAAGGAACAAAAACCTCACTCCCAGCTGTGGCACCCAAATCTGGCTCTCATTGTACAGTCCCTGACACTGGGCCTGGCCAGGGAAGCCAGCTGGGCTCCCCAATCGTGCACTTGCCTGGGTCTGCAGCTACCATGAAAACCAGGACGTGGAGTGCTCGGAGTGGGAGAGTGCCCTGGGAGAAGAGGGAAACTGTGTGAGGTAGAGGCAACTGCCCTGAGCCTTCGGCTCATGCTGTGAATTTATTTGCTGAACTCCAGCAAGAAACTTCCCTGGCAAGTTCCTTCTGACTTTCCGTATGCAATCTCTGTTATTATAGGGCAATAAAGCAAAAGAGATCATGTCCCCATCACTCAAGGGGACTGATAGATAGCCCTTTAAGTCCTTGGTCCCCTACCAGGTGCTCTGAAGTGACACAGAGGAGAAAGCAGCTGAAGGAGCTGATGGCTGATGTGTTAGAGATGCTGATTGCTTCCTACAAACCTTCAAGCAAAAGGTCA
Source organism: Phyllostomus hastatus (assembly GCF_019186645.2). Lineage (NCBI taxonomy): Eukaryota > Metazoa > Chordata > Mammalia > Chiroptera > Phyllostomidae > Phyllostomus > Phyllostomus hastatus. The sequence goes on along the minus strand of NW_025333932.1, from coordinate 9,650,337 downwards.
TTGCCACCACCATTAAAGAGTGCATGTTACACATGGATTGTGCATGCTGGTTTTTGTGTACTGAACCACTTAAGGAAAGAGAACTTGTCCCAGCCTTGAGTACAGGATAGATTAACAAAGGAAGTTAGCAAAGGAAGTTCCCTGAGAATAATCTGAAAAATGAATTTGGAAGATCTGGAAAATAGAACAAATTACTGTGGGCCCAGGAGACTGAAAATCATCAAGCTTTGGGGGAAATGAAATGATTTTGAGTTTGTAGTTTTTGGGTTGGAGGCAGTAGAGCACAGGGGTTGAAGGGCAGTGCAGGAGTCTGCCCACCAGCATATTCCCACTGGTTCTGCATGCCTTGGTTGTGTGATTTTGGACAAGACTTCGCATGTTCTCATCAATAAAGCAGAGATAACATATCCAGACATGCTGTGAAGACTTCATGGGATGATTTATGCAACGTGGCTGGCGCTCGAATGCACATAATAAGCAAATGTGGTTACTTGGTGCCAACATATGGTGGAGAATTTTCCAGAATTTATGGCATGATGATAAGCACTTCCTTGTCATGAAGAGAAAGCACCTAGGACTGCACATCTGGCACATGGGAGCACCCAGATAACATTGGTGACGCTGCTGCTGAAATCAGAGCCCTGGCTCTTCTGGTTACCATTTGTGTTTCTTCACCTCTCCCTGCCTAGTGCTCTCACCTGGAAAGTGGCTAGAAGGGCAACACCTGCTCATAGGCCTCTTGAGAGGGTCAAATGAGATGACTCATATAAAGAAAGTGGCACCTGGCAGCTAACCATACGTGATAGCTATTATTACTATTACTTTCAGCACCTGATAGATGATCACTCTAAAAACTATGGCTTAGTGATAGACAAATTTTTACAATATAACATAAGAAGCAGAGGAGAATGTAATTTAAGAACATGCCTAAATTACCCATTAGAACATGCTTCTTTTCCCATTAGATCTGGGTCTTCTCTCTCTGTCTGGATCCTCATGCTCTACTGGTGCCCCGGCTGCCCAGGAGTCTGCATTCTGACATCAACCAGGCCTGTCTTCTCTGTAGTGCTTCTATTTTTAAATTTTCATTGGAAGATTATTATAGATTTACATGCAGTTTTAAGAAATGACACAGAGAGTTCCTGTTTATGTCCTCCTCACCCAGTTTCCCCCAATGGTAACATCTTGCACAATAATAGTACAATAGTACAACCAGGAGAGTGGCATTAATACAATCTACCTTAGACTCCACCAGTTTGAGGTGCATTGTGTGTGTGTGTGTGTGTGTGTGTGTGTGTGTGTGTATGTGTAGTTCTATGCAAGTCTATCACACATGTTGATTTGTATAATCACTGTCACAGTCCAGATACAGACACAGTCGAGACACATACAGATCCAGACACAGTCCAGACACAGTCCTGTCACAAGGGTCCCTTGTCCACCACTCTTGTTACCCTAGACCTTCCCTGACCACCACCTACCCACCATTTTACCACAAAGCTTTTTTCTTCTGAGTTCAAAGACCTGCTAAGAGCAGGCTTAGCTCATCACAAATAAATTCTGGTTGGATATTGGTGGATGATAACTTGAGCGTCAACCCCCCAAGATAACTGTATTTTCAGAAAAACCTTTAATGATTTTACTCTGGGGAGTGAGAAGTAAGAGAATATCTAGGAGTAAATAGAAGGAAAATGTGCTGAGAATTATCACTCAATTTTCAATGTGCACAAGAAAAGTTGGGGGGTGGGGTGGGGAAAAACAGGGGGGATCTCACAGGACCAAAAGTGTGCCAGGCTGACCCGTCTAAGTAGAAGTTAACACACATAGATGCACACAAATACACACTGTCTTAGCCTGTTCAGGCTTCTAAAACAAAGTGCCATAGATGGGTGGCTTATAAACAACAAACATCTGCTTCTCACAGTTCTGGAGGCTGGGAAGTCCAAGATCAAGGCACCTGCAAAGTCAATGTCTGTTGAGAGGTCACTTTCCCACAGACAGCATGCTTCTCAGTGTCCTTACATGGTAGAAGGGATGAGAGCGCTCTCTCAGTCTCTGTCATAAGGGCACTGATCCCATTCCTGAGGACTCTGCCCTCGTGACATACTGACATCCCAAAGGGCCCACCTCCTAATACTATCACCTTGTGGGTTAGGTTTCAACATATGAATTTAGGGGTTGGGGACAAGAACACACAGATCATAGCACATACCTTTAAACCTTTTAGAAGCATCTCCCTTTTACCACCCATCCCCACCCTTATGACCTATTAGAATAAATGTAAATTTCTTCACCTTTTTTGTGGTTCAGATGTGAAGTGAGCACCCTTGTAAAATGAGAGATACTGTAAGGCCCAAATATGAGCCATCGGGATGATTTTAGGAGATAAAGTGTCATGTAGTTCAGCATAAATGTGTAAAAGCTGAAGAACACTGAGGCAGAATACATTTAGGCTAAATAGAAGAAAACCTCTGATGTGTGGATTATAACATATAATATAGTAAGTTACCAAAGACCCAAGACTCCCCTTATGTTTTCTTGCTGCTCACCCTTCTTGTCCCTTCCTCTTTTTCTCCTTCCTTTTCTGTTCCTCTTCATTTGTCTTCTCTTCCCTCCTCTTAACTTCTGTAAAGGAGCAAGAAACAAGAGTATTTGCAGCAGGTTTTGTTTGAAATTTCAGTCCAGGCCAGGAGTCTGGGGAGTCAGCCACATGTGCCACGTGGAAAGAGGAGGCAAGCCATCAGGTGGCAGCTGTGGCTATGGCTAGGTGAACAGATGTGACCAGTGGAGGCCTTGGGACCCTGGGCTTCAGATGCAAGAGGTGCCAGGACAAGCTTCAATCTTTGTGTCTACAGAGATGAAAGGAAACAATTGCCCATGAGCTCTGCATCCATAGGGGAAAGACTCAAAGACATCAGGCTGTCTGTCTGCCCTCCCTCATCCACGCGAGCTCTGGGCCACACCGACAGCCTCTGTACCTGCAGTGGTTCAGGGGAAGGTCTCTACCTTACGAGTATGGTGAGCATGGAAGAATTTTTTCACTCTTTAATAAATTCTGTCTCTCCTTTTTTTTCTTTCCACATTAACAGGCAAAACAATAATGACAAGAAAATTTACAATGAGCTTTAAAGAAATCCCAGGAACATTTATATCAGCATGTGCTGATGTCCTGTTATATTTTATGGCTTTCTAGACTCTTCTAATAAGTGGCTGGGGTTGATTCAAATATGTCTCCCCCTAGAATAGCTTAAAAAGAAAATAAATGCAGGAATGAAAATGGTATAGAAAAAAATAATACTGGAGGCACAGGGCGTGAATGAGGAACTTTGGACATCTTGTCACCCTCAAACCTGAAAATAGCCTAGTTAGAAGCCTGATGAAGGTAATAAGTGAGAATTGTTAAATACAAACGAATAATTCAAAAACATTAGTCTTTTCAAATTAGGTAGGTAAATGAGAAAACATAGTTATGGTAGTTAGGATTTTGGATTTGCTGCAAAGTTCAAGAATATGACTTCTGTTCCCTTAACTAGTCAGGTTCACCTAAAAAGTGGATTGGGAAAGTAGAAAATGGCCTCTGAAAGGTCTGAGTAAGCATTGTCCAATATCATAGCCATGAGCTAGATGTGGCTATTTAAATTCAATTAAAATTAAATACAATAAAAAGTTTAGTTCCTCATTTACACTAAGCACATTCCAAGTGCTGTATCAGCTCCATGTGGCTCCATTCTGAAATGAAATCCTTCTTCATCTGAGGAGGTCACTGGCAGCAGAAGTCATGGCCAGTGGCTGCCATGATGGGCAGCACAGCAACTGATTCCTTCCATGGTCACAGAACGCTCGAGCAGGTAAACCAATCATATGCTCACATTCATATTGATGTTAACTATGTTAGAAGAGTTAGTTTAGTTAGTTTAGTATTTGAAAAAATGTTGCTAATTAGAGATATTATCATGATGACCTAGAAATAGTTCTATTAGGATGAAAGGATTAAACTGGGTTTATTAACTAAAATACACACAGGAAGGCATGTGATCAGTAACTAAAATAAATAGGAATCAAATCTGAAAATTGAATTTTAAGAGTTCATCTCAATGATAGCACATCCTCTACTATAAGGAAATTATTACTTTAGATAAGCACATAAACAAAATAATGGCAGTTAAAATGAAGCCTTCATGCAAAAAGAAAAATTTTTTAAGAAAACAAGAATTGAAGGAAAGTGATAAGGGATGAAGTCTAGTGCAAGTTAGTACAAATGTTAGGCTAACAGTGATAAGGACTTACAAAATCAGTAAAGAGAGGAAAAGAGAGACCAATAGGCAAATCTAAAGCTTTGGGGAAGAAACAGTTAAAGACAAACAACAAAGCTAAGGAAGTACATACAAAAAATATGATAATAGGATTTTTAAGGTCTAGAGTTCACACAAATGGAAAGGAAAATCCAGACTCTCATAGGCCTGTGGGAAAAGGATAAGAATTCACACAAAGGGAGATAAAGCACAAACTTATGGGAAAAGACTTTTCTTCATTAATGATCAGAAAGGAAAGATGGAAAGAGTGAGATACAATCAAAGCAAAGGATGGAACAGGAGACCAGCCACTTCCCCATGGTTGTCAGAATGTAAATCGAGGCAGCTATTTCCAAGAGCCCTCCAGTAAAATGTACAGAGAAAACGTGCACACCCTTTGACCACTGACTCCACTTCTGATGCTAAGCAAAGAATCCAAAAGGTGCACAGAGCTTTCTGTGCCAAGGTTGACAGCCCCTACTTAGCAAGCAGAACATGGGGAAATCATGCCATCATGGCTTGTCAGAATTTTCTGTAGTAAAAATTAGGCTGTGAAAAGTTTTTACTCTACTTTAAAAGAAATTGGGCAGCATTTGAATACACTGTTTTTCAGAGTCAAAAAAATACAGAAAGTAGGAGCCCTCTTGTGCCCCTTCCTCAATCCCATACACCCACCCCTACCCCTGGAGGCTGAAAGGTGTCTTTCAGACACTTTCCCATCTGTCCATCCATCTTCCTATCAGAAATCACACTATGTGGAAATATAAAATATATTTTGTGGGGTTTGGTTTTGAACACAAATGAAATCATTTTTAACTATTACTTTATCATTTGCCTTTTCTCTTACAAATGTTAGCCCTTTCCCTGTGAGAACACAGAAAGGTGACTTGCTCTTTTGAGGAGCAGAGTAGTGGGTCACATTGTCAGAGGCATCTTTTAAAACCATTCCCCCTTTGATGACTATTTACACTGTTCTTAATATTTTTGCTGTTAAAACCAGTGCTGTATCAGATACCCTGTCCACGCTCCTTTGAGCTCGTGTTTCTCTAGGATGGAGAGCTAGAGGTGGCAATGCTGGCTGCCTTCTGGAGTTATTGTCAACACTGCAGCAGAATACACGAACACCTGTTTCTTCACACTCTCAGTAACACTGAATGTTATCAAAGCTTTAATGTGTCTGCCAGCCTGATAGGTGAATATTATATTGAATTGTTTTAATAATACTGAATTGGTTGTACTCTGCTGTACATTAATCCTTGGTTTCATGATAAAAATGTCTTCTAATCATCTTTCACCTATTTTTAAACTTTTGAATGGTAAATTTATAATAAAATTTAAAGGTCTTTTTTAGTCCAATTTATCAGCCTCTAATTTCATATGCTCTTTAAAATGGCTGTCATTCCTCAGAGATGATAAAAATATTCATGCACTTTTGCTTGTAGTATTTTTATGATTTATTCTGTTCTGCTAGACTAGTTCAAAATCCATCTCCAAGGTATATTGCCACATGTGAAAGAAAAGCTAACATTGTAAAACCAGGTGGAAAAACAGAAAATAATATGTAACAAAAAAGATGCATAGAAAAGAAATTAAAATAAGCATACCAAAACAATAAGCGTGGTTCTTTTTGGGTAGAGAGATTAGATACGATTTTTTTAAATTGTATGTTTCAGATTTTAGATAGTATTGGCTATATTTATAACAACTTTTTTGTTCTTTTTCTGCCCAGTTCAGTACCCATCCTTTAACCATTTATGCATGTGGTTTGAAGGTAACCAATCACAGTGTTCCATGTGTGGCCACTGATGTGGGCTCACGATGCTGACTGGGCCTGCCAGAGTCCTTTACTGGGATTTCCTTAACTGCTGCAAAAGGCAAGGGGCAAACCTGTCCCTGGTCACAAGGCTGACAGGTGTGTGGCCAGAGCTGCTTATAGATCTGCACTATCTGGCACTAGCTGACCAGATAATGAAATAAGTCTCACACACACATGCACATACACACACACACACACACACACACACCTGAAATAGCAAACATGAGTTACCTAAAAAAGAAAATAATTCTAATCCTTTTTATGCACACACAAACACACACACAAATCTAAGTCTCTGGGAAGTATTTTAAAGACATGCATTGAAAGTGTGTTTTGTTGTTAAAGAGATTTGAAATTAATTGCTTGTGGAAGAAACATTTATCTGGGGGGAGGGGCGTTCATGCTTGACTTAGGCAGGCATTTAGCCTGACAGCTGTTAAGAGATGTCTTAATCTATTTTTCATACAGTTGGATGACAGTCATCATCTGAAGTGATTTTTAAGTTTTCCAGAGGTGTGGAAAAACTAACCTTAAAACCTTTATAACCTATTTAAAGGGCAAAATTTTACATTCAGTTTGAAAATAATTTTAAAAAGGACATACTACTCTCCAAGAATCCAGCCACTTAAGGCTCTCAAGGACATCAAAGAGCTGTTGCTGTTGGGTGGGAGGTTGTTGTATCTCTGCACTGGTCACAGTTACATCTCGTGATTTGGGGGATGTGTTACTATTTTCCTGAATTTGAGTTTTTGAAATTTGAACAAAAGATCATATTGAGCCTGATTTTTTTCTTTTGGTACAATTTCTCAGTACATGTGAAAACAATGTTTGGAGCTCAGCACTCAAAGTTCTAAGAGTCATTTAAGATCTGGAGAAACCAGGCCAAGGCAGCCAGTTGCTCTGTGGTTGTGGAATGGAACTTAACTCCAAAGCCCATTCTCAGTCCTGCTCAGCACCTCACAGACCATTCAATCAAAGCATGCAGGACAAAGGGGAAAACAGACCCCACCCACCAAGGAAGGGAGATGAACGTCCATTGCCATGGCCGCTGCTACAAGTGTACATTCAGATTTCACATTACAATTTCTACTGTTCTTATGTTTGTTCTAATATATTTATTGATATTAAATATAATGTAAAAATATAAATAAATATCATAGAAAATAAATGCATCATATGTATAATTATAGGTAGTTATAAGTAAAATATAATTATAATAAATAAATGTAATAATAATAAATCAAGTATATTAAATAGGTCTTAAATATAGTGTTTTTTTATATTAAACCCACAGCTCTCTCTAGCTCTTCCTCTGCTTTACTTTTTCAACAATGATTTCTTAAATTGGACCACCAGATGACGGAGAGGGTGTCCTAGTGGCAAGTATGCCTGGTTTTAGAAGTAATAACATGTGATGTTTAGGGAGCATCGAGGGAAGGAAACAGCAATGACTCCTCTGCACTTGCTTAACATCATGAGGCATTATTTGACTTCAAAGTCCACATCATGAGTGCAGTGTGTCATGAGCCTCTGTCATTAGATATTTCTTGATTCCTGGCAAATTAGATCATTTGATTTTACTTCTCACTGATGTCCTGTAATATCATGAGATTGGTCTTAAATGGCCTGTATGTCCCTGCCCATCTAGATCCTTCTCATCCCTCACAGCCCATCTCAGCCAGCCTCTTCTGTGACATTTGCCTCCACTTAATGGTCCCCATAACAAGGCCAGTCTCTCTCCTTCTCAGAGGGCAGCCTCTCAGGCCTAGTGGGGCCGGGAAATGGGGATATGCATGGGATCTACTGAGGTGGCCTGAGAAAGAGAACAACTGACTTCAAAGCATTTACAGCAATTTTGAAAGAAAGAACAGTGGTGTAAATTAGAACTTTTCCCACTAAACCACAAATACCAAGCATGACTCACTTAATCTTGTTTGTACTGTCAGTTTTCAGGAACATGCTTATTTTCTTTTATCGATGTCAATTTCAGACACAAAAAGCTTTATCCTTGGCTTGACCACAGCCCCTTGATAAAATGTAGTCTGGCTCTAAAAGCACATTTTTGCTAGTTATTGACTGTTCTGAGCTTACCTAAAAGAGAGTCAACTTGTTGTTCTTCGACAATATCCCAAGCTGCTTTGTTTGTGTATTAATATCAACACATTGACTCTAATGAGCCTTAATACAGACCTTCTTGTACCAGCTCTTCTTCTAAGCTGATTACACATATTACACGTATCTGTAGGATAACTTACTATCCTACAAAACAAGTTTACTATTATATAGGGACTGCTATTATCCCTATTTAACAGATGAGGAAACTGAGGCACTGAGAGAGGAGGAGAGGAGTAAGTACATATAGCTGGTAAGTTTCAGAGCCAGGATTGGGATCCAGGTACTTCCCCTCTTGCCTCACACCTTCCTCATCCTTCACCACTGCACCTGTCAGTCAAGCCCTGGCCCTGATCTTTTATTCTTCTGGTCAGAGAAGGACCCTGCTGCCTGTCCCTAAAATCATCTCCCAAACTGACCAAGGCAAATTACTTGCAGTTGAGACGAAAACACTTAGTGGCCCTCCTCCATTCTTTGTAAGCACTCATGGATTTGATTAGTTCAGTTCCTGGCTGGTCCTTACTGTTACACACCCATCTCTTCAAATGCTCAACCTTCTATCTGAAGTCTTAAATGGAATATTTACAAGCGAAGAGTTCAACGGGAAAATACCGTGATATGAAGGGCCTGGAGAAGATGAATCTGGTGCTGGTATGTGGGGGAGAAGAGGAGGGTGTGTGGTTGAAGAAAGGTGTGGAGAAAGCTGGTTGGAAACTTTCATGTGGTAGCCATGAACAGTGTAGGAGGTTTGGGAATGGAAGGGAAGGAGTGGATGCCAGAAGCATTTCAGAGAGAATAGTGGATCCTACCAGTGGACAACTGCCTCTGGGGATACCAGACAGAAGGCAGTTAAAAATGATCCTGCTATTTTTGGCCTGAATGGTTACAATGAGAATGTCATTACCTGAAATAGGTGTATCAGTAAGCCCATCTGATTCAAGGAGAACAAGAAGTTCATTTTATAATCCTTGTCATTGCCCCCATTCAACAGTTGGAAGACACCATAAGTGAGCATTTAATGAGCTCCTTCAAGCATTTCAGAGGGCAGCGTTGTTAGATCTCCAACAGTAATTACGGGAAAGGCAGCTGAGGGTGAGGCCATCTTCCTGGAGGTGCCTGCCATAGTACCGAGTGAGTTAGGTGTCCCCCCAGGCCTCACCTACAGAGGTGGAATTTGGCATGTGATGTGAGTGTAAAGGGCATGGCTTACCAAATAACCTAACCTCATACAGTAGCCAGTGGCTTTTCTGTGTCACACCTAAAAATCCTCGGAAAATGAGTCATTAGTTATACAGCGAACAGTTTATTGGTTTCCAAGCTTGATCTCATTTCATACTTTTTTTCTTTAAATAACAAATTCAAGCAGTCTGGAACAGGCCATCCTGTTTCTTTCTCCAAAGGCCCTGACAGCGAACAGAAATCTTGGCGTGTAGCAGCTGTAACCAAGCACTCCAGGTAGGAATTCAGAAATAAAAGCTGAAAGTAAAGACTTCACAAGGGCCCAGATTGCTTGATAGGCAGGGCCTAGAAGGGTGCACTCAGAGACGGACAGATGGGCAGGCAACGCCATGAACGTGTTTCAAGAATCCAGATGAGTCTAGTGACTCTAGGGACTAACCCCAAATTTCCGATGGGGGCACCTTCCCTGATAGCACAGACGCTCAGGAGCTGCCATCACGCAGAAACAATTCAAATTTAACTTGGCGGGGGCAAATTTCTTCCTTCAGAGTCTTACTTTGACAACCCAAGCAGCAGCGAAGTGCTAGGCCCTCCATCCACAGGGAGTCGCCGGCTCGGGCTGGGGGAGGCGGCCGGCGTTGGCCCGGCCTCTCGTAAGCCCTGGATCTGGAAAACATGGGTCGGGGAGTAGTCCAGTCCGGGTTTTGCCGACTCGGGGGCCGGGGCTGCGGGGAGGGCGGCGAGCGGGAGCTGTGGCAGCGGCGCCGACAGCTCGCGCCGGGGCGGCCGCTGTAGGCCGGAGAGGCGCAGGCCCGGCCGCCGGCCGCGTGGGGCGCAGCTCGGCTGGCGGCTCCAGGGCAGCGGCGGCGTTGGAGGTGTTAGCGCACGGCTAGAGCACACCCACCCCCATCCCGCCGTAGCCCCGCCTTAGCCCAGCAGCCCGGGCCGGCGTGCTTCCCGGCAACAGCAAGAGGAGCCGCCACAGGGGGAGGGAGTGGAGGGGAGGGGACAGCTCAGCTGCAGGCATGCAGGCGCGCCGCCTGGCCAAGCGCTCCAGCCTGGGCGGCCGCCGTGGGGGCTCCGCGCTGCAACCCTCGGGCTCGGCGCCCGAGATCGGGAGGCCGCCACTGCCCCTGCCGCCGCCACGGAGTGCGGGGACAGGTCTCCCTCGGGCCTCCGGGGCCATCGCGTCGCCGGTGCTGCTGCTGCTGGGCGAGGAGGACGAAGACGAAGAGGGCGCGAGCCGTAGGCGGCGGGGTCTCGGGCGGGTGCCGGAGAAGCCCCGAGGGGGCGCGGAGGAGGACGATGACGAATACGAGGAGGACGACGAAGAGGGGGTCATCGAGGTGGTGGATGGCGACGAGGAGGACGAGGACAGCGAGGAGCGCTTCCTGCCCCTCGGCCCTGGCCGCGCGGTCCCCAGGGGCCCGGCCCGGGGTGTGGTGAAGGTGAGTGCGGGGCAGGCGAGGGACAAGCAGACAGAGGATGGCACAGTCAGGGGAGGAGAAGGCCAGGGAGGGGCCCAAGGGCTCGGGAGGGAACCGCCCGGGGAGGGGCCGGGGAGGGGTGTGTCAGGCGGGGAGGGGTGTGTCAGGCGCATCGACTGCGCGGGTCTTGTGAGCCCTGCCGGTCCAGGCCCCAATACAGACCGCCGCTGCCCCTTCCTCAAAGGCCGAGTCTCGTGCGGGTGCAGGAAAGCGCCACTTGTCCCGGTGAGGTCGGGAACTTGGAGTTGGGATGAGGTAGGCGCGGGTTTGCACCCGTTAGGGACAGGCAAGGCAGGAGGGGTGAGACATCATCCAGGAAGCAGGAATATCCCCTGTCCTGGATTTGAGGGCTAGTCTGGCTCATTGCTACCATCAGCAGTTTGTCCTGTCCATCTCAGCCCCTCTCCATCCCAGAACAATTGTTTCGGAGTTTCCATCCCAGGCACTGGGAGGGAACCAGTGAGTCCAGTGCAGGCACAACCAAGCCGGTGGTTTCTACATGCATTTTACTGGCAGCGTTGGCAGTGCCTCCTGCCCTCCCCTGTTTAAACTTGACATTGTTTAGCATTTTGGCTTCTTTCTCTCCTCAAAATTGCAAATGAGTAAAAAGGAGGAAATTGAGAAAATTGGAGGTAGGGTGGGGTGGATTTGGCATTGAAAATGAACGTGAGTGTGTGCTGAGGATTCCAGCGAAGTCCCTGTGCACTGAAGCACCGACCTCGTTCGGTTTCTGTATCTTCAGGAGATAAGGGGTTTATTATTACACAACTGACTGGCTGGGCTTGCAGGCATGCGATTGGACAAGACGAACCAGGCTGAGGCTCTGCACAGTGTGTGTTGCTAAGAAGTTTTGAGGGCAGCAAGTGGTAAGAAGGGAGAGAGTGCTTTTTCTCAACAGTGGATCTTAAAGTCAACTGCATAAACCGCTTACTGGAGTTTTCAGGAGATTTGGGTATATTAGCTAGGAAAAATACTTAAACAATTGAGTTTAATAGCCACTTAAATTTTTTCCCCCTGGAGCTTGCGTAAAAGTTGCCTCCTTAAAGCATGAAATTGTAGTTCCAAAGAAACTTTAAATATTAACATTTAGAAGAGCTTCAGAGTAGGTATGGTCACAGATTTCTTTCCTAGACCACCCTGGAAATATCTGCTCTGGGAATGAGAAGTTTTCAGCAAGTAGTCATTTGGGGAGATAGTTTTGACAGTTACTTGTTGAACTCCAGACCATGACCACACTCATTACCATGGCCTGTTAGAAAGCCTGCCTGCATTGGATGGCTGTAGGACATAGCTGGGTTGGAACTAAGTCATATGGCATCAGTGACATTGAGGAATAGAAGAAATGAATCTTTAGCATTTTTGTCCAGAAATACTGAAAATATTCTTTGTGGTTTGAACAGTGCTTGAACAATTTGTGATTAAAAATTAATTATAATTTATGCTCTGTGACCCAAGCAAACACAATGTAGGGGGAGAAATCAAATCTATAAATACAGAATAACTAGGGTATGATAATTTAACATTATCAAAAAAGATTTTTCACATCTCCTAACAAATTTGTTATATTCTTTCAAAATGGGTTTTATTTTATAATGTTTGGTTTGCTCACTTTTCAGAAATGTATATATTGAGTAGGTTGAGGTATAATTTATATATAAGTTTTACTGCTTTTCAGCCATTTTGACATTGAATCTGAAGAGATTTTTCTAATGGAATGTAACAGGACATTTCATTATAAATGCATATAACAATGTCCACATCATGCATACATACATACATATAGATATATATGCATTCATTTATTCAAATATTTATTGAGCACCTATGAGGTGCCAGGCACTATTCTGAAACACAGAAGTATGCTCCTTCCATATACTTACATCTGGTGAGAGTAGTCATAGCAACAATCAAATCAACAGATAAATAAGCATGGTTGCCTGAGATTGTGATACATGATGAGAGGGAAATGGTAATGTTGGTATCAGAGTCTAGGAGGAAGAGAATGCTGTTATGGGGGAGACCTCCCTGAAGGGGACATATTTGATCTGAGATCCAAGCCATGCAGCTTGAAAGGAAGATGCTTCCGGAAAGAAAGAATAACAATTGCAAAAGTATTTTTTTAATGTTTGCTTTTTTTCAAAGATTTTATTTATTTATTTTTAGAGAGGAAATGGAGGGAGAAAGAGAGAAAGAGAGAGAGAAACATCAATGTGCAGTTGCTGGTCATGGCCTGCAACCCAGGCATGTACCCTGACTGGGAATCAAACCTGCGACATTTTGGTTCGCAGCCTGTGCTCAATCCACTGAGCTACGCCAGCCAGGGCTACAATTGCAAAAGTATCGATGTGAGAAGGAGGAAAGTCCCAGTGAGTGTGACTGGGACTTGATAGGTTGGAAATACACCAAGGAGGCAGGTCAGGGCCAGCAACATAGAACCTGGCTGGCCTTTTGAAAGTAGATTGCAAAGATTTGGGAAAGTTTTAAACAGTAAAGGCATACAAGATTGCTTGTGTTCCTAAAAGGCCATGCAGTATGGAGTACAGTGGACAGCAGGGAGAAGCAGGAGGCCAGCTAGGTGCTGTAGTTCAAGAGAGAGGTAAGGGCAGTGTTCTCTATGTTAACAGGAGGGAATTAGAGGGGAGTGAACAGAGTCAGAATCTATTGTGACAATTGACCTGCAAGAACTTGCTGATGTAAGGGTGGGGGAGGAGGAAAGAGAATCCATGATGAGGCCCCCATGTGAATGTTGGTTAGATGTGCCATTCATTGCAGTTGGGAAAACTGGGAAAACAACAGATTTGGGGGAGGGAACAGAGTCATATTTTGGACATGTTACATCTGAGATGACAGTTAAACACCCAAGTGGAAGCTGCAATTCCTATGGCTATAGGATGTGGAGCAGAGGGGAAAGGTCAGGGCTGGAGAGAAACATTTGGGAGTCACCAGCACGTTGAGGTCATTAAAGCTGGAGCTAGAGAGGAAGTGACCATGACAGGAAAACCAGGCCCAGACCCTGTGGCTTAGTGCTGCTTGGAGAGCAGGTTTGAATGTAGGAGAAGGCAGCAACCATGAATGACAGAAAACTGGGGAATGTGAAGACCAGTTAGCTAAGAGAAGAAATAGTTCTGAAAATGGGGCATGCTAAGTGGTGCTGAATACTGGCTGGGATATTGAATAAGATAAGGATCGAGGCATGTGCATTCAGATTTGATAATGTGGAACTTGTTGGTGTCTTTGGCAAAAGAATGTGAATCAGTGATGTGGCTAGCATTGGCTAAGCAGTGAATGGAGTTGAGGACACAGTGAGACACATGGAAAACTCTTTTACAAGTTTTTCTGGAAAGGAGAGCAGAGAGAAGCAGAGCATCTAGAGGGCATGTGGTCTTGATTTATTCTTTATTTTTGACAGGATACAGTAGACTCTAGTGTATGATGGGACTATCTAGTAAAGGACAAGCATATTTGTTTTCTATTGCAGTGTAACTAAGTATCATAAACTTTTTAACTTACAACAGACGTTACTTACAACAGATATCTACCAGTTAGGAGTCCAAGCTCGATGTCCCTGGGTCTGTGCTAAGTCACACAGGCTGCAGTCCAGGTGTTGGGTGGGCTGTGTTCTCATCCTGAGGCTGCACTGGGAAAGAGGAGCTGCCTTCTGAGCTCACCCAGGTTATCAGCAGAATTCACTCCCTTGCATCTATAGGTCTGAGCATCCCAGATTCTTGCTGGTGTTCACCTTCAGCTCCTAGAGTCCCTCTTTTCACTGACAGTACTTTGTCAAGTGGGCTTCCTTGACTCAGCCTCTTACTTCATCAAGCCAGCAAGGAAGATCTTATCTCCTGTCTGCTAGTGAGCTGGAGTCTCATATAATGCACTATAATCACAGGAGCAATAAAACTGTCATCTTTGCTATTGGTTAGAAGTGAGTCCTGGGTTCCACCCGCACTTAGGGCATGCATACCAGGAGTTGAGGGTCATTGGGGGGATCACTTAGGGAGGAACAAAAGATGCAGAGAAAAGAGGAGTAATTTCAGGGTGACACTCTTTGGAAAAGCCATAGGGGAGGGAATGTGGACCCCAAGGATGGGTCAACTTTTGAAGGAAGTAAGAGCCCTTTGCCCATTGAATTATAGAGAAGGTGGAGACAGTGAGTGCAGGTACGGGTAGTTATATATCAGATGATCCTATGGCTTCTGTTTCCCCCACACAGCAGGAGGGAAGGTCGTCAGCTGAGGGTGAAGGAGGTTTGAAGTAGAGTTGATGGTGTGACATAGTGTGAGAGAGAGTGGAGAAAAGACATACTAGGGAGATAAACAGAGTTGCCAGGCTCTCCCAAAAGACCCATCTGGTATTTGTGGTTCCAGGTATATAATTTTCCCAACTTCATTCCATCAACCCATGCATTAAATAATAACAATACAGAGAATCCCAGTAAACAGTTATTGAGAGCTTACTATGGTCAGTTCAGGTCTAAGTGTATCGTCTCTTTTAAACTTGATTATATACCCATGAGTCATCTGGCATTACTATCATCATCCTCATTTTACAGAAGTGATGAGCAGTTTTCTTAAAGATATGCAGGTGTTGAGTGACAGAGCACCCTTGTGCCTTAGGCTTCACTGTCTCCTGTAGACAAAGCAGATGGCTGGATTCAGTAGGAATGCAGTTTAGCCAGGTGGGATCTAAGAAACATGGGAACAGGAGGGGGTGAGGGATGGTGATGAAGTCATGGGTCAGTGAATCGGAGAAAACAGAATAAACCAATAAAATTTTTAAAAATGGAAGTAAAATGCAGGGCAATTTGGGTTCTAAAATAACATTATGGCAAATGGATATTTGCTTACTACTTGTGAGCCAGGAAATGAACTGAACTGACTGGTTTGAAGGAGGGTCTCATGAGACAGTATGACTTGGGAATCAACATGGCCCCATTTTCCAAATGAGGAAACTGACTTAGAAGTGAAATGGCACATCTGAGTCAATGTGGGCCAAGTGGCAGCATGGGCCATGTCCACAGCCTGTGCTTTCAATCATTCCACTGGATTCACTGGACTATCCCTATATTTATTTAGGATTTATATGCCCATTTATTTCCAGGAGGATTAAAAGATTGCTAAGGAAATGGAGGAGTAAATGCTAGTATCTGAGATGTGTTGCTGAATTGCTACAATGGACACTAACGTAGGCTTTCAATGAGACAAGAGAAACTTTGTATTGTATGGTTTTCAGTTTCTGACCAAAAAAATCTTAAGCATTTATCTTCAATGGTAAGATCCCACCTCCTACTCTCACAGGAAAGAAAAACTAACTTTCTGGGCCTTTACGTAAGAAATAGTGAGTAGCAGATTAAACAGTATTAAAGAGAGGAAGGATTCTATAATATATTGTTACACAGCAAAGGCCAAGCAGTAGGAGGCTGAGATAATAAGGCCCAGGTCTATGATGCTGTGGATTAGTTCAGAGTCCAGGACTAGAGACTACAGGGATAGATAATTTGCTGGGATAATATGTTTAGGAAAAACCTGGACATGAAAGAGAGCTAGGCATGCTATCAAGATTTCCTCTGGTGAAAAACTGGGAAGAAAGGCTTTTAAGTGAGATACTAAATGTTGAAGTTCCCACTTTCAGTGCTCAACAAATATTAATGGAATGGAATCTCCTTCCTGTGTGCCAGCTCTTTAGGGATGGTTAACATGACTATCAGACTATCTCTTGAGTATCAGATGACTGTAAGAAGCCTTTGGCAAGGCTGTACCACAAACACTGAATTCCAATTTGCTAACAAGTACGTGTCTTGCAAATAGTCTGTGTTGGCTGCAGCAAAAGGCATGTACATAAGATACCAGTCAAAGTTGTCATTCACTGCGGAAGTTGGACGAGAAACAGATTATCTAGCAATCCAATACCCTCATTTGAGACGATGAAGGTGAAATGCTGTATCCACCTGGGCTGGTGGCAAGGCAGGTGGGGAGGGATTAGAGCCCCAGTCCTCCAGTCCAAGTTATCACCATCTTCACTGGGTTAGTTCCCTGGGTCTGGAAAAATTTGCACTTCACTTCCTTATATCTGCAGGAAGAAAAATCACAGTTTTCTCAAGTGATTTACCACTCATTGCTAATCAAATTCTGTTTTTGGAAAGTTCTTCCTTCATAAAGTACCTCAGGTAAAGGCAGCTCACCTGTGGCTGTGGTCCAGTGGGTGGGGCCCTTTCAGGGAGCCCACAGCCTGAAGAATTCCTGCCAAGTTGCCTAGAAAGAGCCCCCTTTCTCTTTACCCCTGTGATTAGCTCTACTGAGAGACCTAGCTTGGCTCCTACAGTTTGGGATGTAATTGTGATATATTCCCTAAAATAATTGTAGCCAAACAACCTATATGAAGATGATGATATGGTTTGGCCAGGAGGTAATTCCTGAATGGCTAGTCAAGGATCATTGAATTTCGCAAAAAGTTGCTCTCATTTATTGAATGGGAGGGAATATAATATAAATAACACTGAGATTTGTCAAGTGGAATCAGAGTGGTCAAATTCTAACACTTCATTGAAGTGTTTTGAAAATTCTAGTGTTAGTTTGTACAATAGGGCAAACAGGCTCGACTCTAAAGTCTGGAAGGAGAGATTGTCATTTTAGGGTAAGAACTTGGCAGTAACACACAGGAGGGTTTCATTCATCCTGCAGAACACCAGGGGACCTTGACTGCAAGAGCTGCAAGGGCCTTCCCTGCACATTGCTCCGTGAGGGCTGGCTCAAAGTGCCTCATTCCCACACTGCACGGTGACACATGTGCTCTCCTCACATTCTTGTCATGATGGATGGATAAGCAAAAATAAAATCTCCCTGGTCTCGGACTAATTGGGCATGGCTAGTCAGACTTCGTAATGCCAAAAGTGCACTGACATTCTAAATTCAATCCAATTTTTAAAAAGTCTATGTGTCTTGAAATGCCATGTGAAAAAACCTGAAGACAGGATAATTTCAGTTTATTAATAACCTTCATTGTGGCTCATTAGTGAGATGGAGAAAACAGGCTTGAGTCAAAACAGCTGATCCCACTGACTGCTCCCTAGCCCACTGTTACCTCTGCGTGTATCAAGAAATTATGTAACAAGCTCTGGGTTCAAATGCTGGCTTCTCCACTTGTTAGTTGTGTGGCTTTATCAGGTTACTTGAGGTCTCTATGCTTTAGTGTTATCAAATACAATTGGGATAACATTGCTCTGTCATAGTTGATTGTGATGAGTATGGTCCAGAGACCCCCTGAAACTAGACCTTGATGGCAATTTATTTCCTTTGTGGTTTCAGAAAGGAAGATGTTATGAAATTTTGTTCATAACAAAATAACATAAGTAATTTTGACTATTCCAACCCCCTCCTGGGTCCAGGCTAGCAAGGCAGCTCAGAGAGCTGCTTCCTGGAGTGACTCTGACTTTATTTGTCTGAACTCCGTGGGGTGCCATCGTGCAGGGCCCCTTTCAGCTCAGGAAGCAGCAACTCACTTGCCTACTTGTGCAAAGAGAATAGAAAATTTCTGCCTCTCAGGTTCTTCAGGCTGCTCAGATCTGTACCTCTCTATTGGAGAAAACCTGGAGGTCATCCTGAGGGGTGGGGATGGGCTGACCACACATGTTAATCTGTGTCGCCAAAAGCTGCCATGGCAGCACAGTGATGTCACCTCCCACCCCTACCTGGCATGTGGCTGAGATGGAGGCATGGGTTTGCTTTTCTCTTCTCTGCTTTGGTGTAAGGACCTGCTGTACTTTTGTTAGGCGAAGAAGCCCTTCTTTGTTCTTTGGGTAGATGGGGATGCCTAGCACAAAGTTATTCTAAACTCTTGTACCTACTTTCTTCTGCTACTAGGGAGACATCTAGAAGGGTGAGATAAGGGCTGGGTGGCTGAACAACGTGGAGAAATTCCAGCTAAGAACAGAGAGACAGATTTTTTAAAGTTAGAAAACATTCTAACAATTGGAAGAGTCATACAACACCCATATGCCTATAAAGAAGTCACTGATCCTAGACACCAAGAGTCTGTTGCATTTATGAGGAGGTGAATATAGATTGTATCATTTGCTGTTTATTGGACTGTGGAGGCTTTTCCTTTCCTAGGGCATCTTTCCCTTGGGATACATTTTGGGAAATATTGGCTTATAATTATTTTTCTAAATGGGAAATTCATGGATAAGTGGTTTATACTTGCAATAAATAATGAAAACTGCATTATTAAAGAAATACATTGTCACATGCATGGAAAGCTTAAAATGTTATTAGTAGGTCATATAGGCTTTGAAATACTTTTCCTTATAAGCTGAAAATTTCTCCAGTATCAAGTATCTTAGAAAGGGGAGTATTTCACATAAAATTTCACTTGTATACCTGTGAATACTATTCTCATGTGCAAAGTTTAAAAACTGATGGAAAATACATTTTCTTGGTAAATCAGGGCCCACAGTGGGTCTAGTTGGGGGACAGGAACTGTGAGAAGTAATCAGAACAGAATTAATTAGTGTCAGAAAGCATGGAATCACAAGCATTTATGTGTAGGAAAGTGTATTTAACAATGTTTCCCACATTCTAAAAGAGAAAACATGGAAAATATCAGAATACTCTAAATGAGAATAGCATATAGATTCACTGGGATACCAGGACTGACACATTTTCTGTCAACGACAGCATTTGGAACACTGAATACCTCATGTCAGGACTCTTTATTGGCTACTGTCCAATGTGTGTTCAGTATTACACAACATTTAATGGTATAATTTATAGAGGGACATCAATGCTGCCTTCATTTGATCCTCCTGGTAATCTTGAAAAGTAGATATTTTTATCTCCAATTTTATAGATGTGGGAAATAAGCTCCAGGAAAGAATGAGGCAGTTCCCATGGAAAAAAAAAAGATATATATGAGGTAATTATATTTCAAATGACATAGATATTTGTCAAACATTTTAGTGAACATTTGGAACAACAGATTTAAAAAAATAACTGGAATTGGTACCTAAGCAGCAATGGGATTTGGAGCTTTATCTTGAAGTAAATTATCAATTAAAACAATGTGAAATGTAATTTTTGAGGGTTGTCATAAATACTTCCACACAGCTTGCACTTGCTTAACAAGTCAGATACAAGTGGTTACTGAAGACGCCACCTCACTAACATCTATTAACTTGAGTTAGGGTCCAAAGTTTAGTTTAACAAACTTTTTTTTGAAAATGTAGGCTTGAAAATGTTTTCAATTAGCAGGTTCACATACTTGCAACGCGAAACTAGTTTAACAAAATATTAGAAAAATAGTGGAAACATTAGAATAAGGATCTTAGAACTTATAATAATAAATATGTGGAGAGTATATGAAATAAAAATAGCCTCATTTCATCAAATATTAGATGCAATAAAAATTATCTAAGAAAAGGGGGAAGATGTACTGAACACTCTAATGTTTTAGAGTGGGGAACAGATGAGTGGCAATAAGAGAGGAGCCACTTGGATGCTTGAAAGAACTTCAGGCAGGCTTTACAGAAGCAAACCAGGGGCTGCTATTTGCATTTCTTGTTATAAGTGCTTAGTGGGTGTTTGAGAGGTATGTTTGTTCTTTTATTCAACATTGTGCTGAAAGTTTGGCCAGTGTAATAAGGCAAGAAAAATAAATGAAAGGCATAAAGATTAGGAGGAAAAAGTCAAACTATCTCAATTTGGAGGTGATATGATCATTTATAGAGAAAACCCCAAGGAATCAATAAAATCAGTAGAAATGATCAGTGAACTTAGCAAGGTCACAGTATACAAGGCCAGTTTACAGAAACAATTGTATGCACTACATTTGGAAAATGAAATTTAAAAAATATTAACAGTAGTATCAAAAACTAAATACTCAGGGATAAAATTAATGAAAATACACAAAAGAGATGTGTGAAATCTATGATTTGATGAGAGTAATCAAGGAAGAACTAAATAAATGAATTGATAAACCATGTTTAAATAGCAAATTCAATATGGTTAAGATGTCAGTTCTCCACAATTTGATATATAGATTCAATACCATCCCAATCAAAATCTCAGCAGGACTTTCATAGATGTCCATGGGAATGCAAAATAACTATAATAGAAAACTCATGAAAAATAAGAACAAAATTGGAGGACCTACTCTACTTAATTTTAGGGCTCAGATAGAGTCATGCAACAAAATAGAGAGCTTCCAAATAAATCTGTACAGAAATGGCTCAAGAAAGGCCCTGACTGACGTGGCTCAGTGGATTGGGCATCATCCCGCGAACTGAAAGGTCTCTGCTGTGGGCCAGATCAAAGTTTCTTTCCCTTTCTTTCTCCCTCCCTTCCCCTTTCTCTAAAAATAAATAAAAATAATAAAAATCTTTTTAAAAAGAAAAAAAATGGTTCATGAAAGGCACAGAAGAAATTCATTGAAGTTTTTTCAACTAAGTCCTAGAAACATTATCCACATGGAAAGAAAACAAAAAATCTCTGCCACCTACCCTGCAACCGTTACACAAAAATTAATTCAAAATGAATCATAGATATAAATGTAAAAGCTAAAGCTTTTATAAAGCTTTTTGAAGTGCATAGAGGAGAAAAACCTTTGTAACCTTAGGTAGGCAAAGAATTTTAGACAAGAACCAGACAGCACCAGTTATACAAGAAAAAAAATGATAAATTATGCTTTATCAAAATTAAAGATATATGACCATCAAGAGACACAATTAAGAAAGTAGATTAAGAATTAAATAAATTTCCTCTGCTACAACTTTTATCTGTGAGTCTCCAAACTCATTTAGTGCCTGCCCTGCACTTAGCTAGACACAGAGAATACTATTGAACAAGAAGGATGTGGCCCTCATAGGGCATTCAGTTTAGTGGGAGAAATAGTCAAACAAATAATATGACATGACAAATGCAAGGATAGCATATGATTCATATTATAGTTTTCATTTTAGAAATGTAGAAACCTGGCAGTGGTTAATAATCTGCTGAGTTGCCAAGCCAGTCTAAGTGCATATTTGCTCCTATCAGCACACCCCCACCCCCACCACTCACCCAACATCTTCTTTTTCTTTCTGTTGTTCTCAACAAAGAGAGTGGCATTTTAAACTTAAGTTTAGTGGGTATGATCAAGTAGTAAATTATATTCATGCTTTTAGATTACTACAAAGAGAAATGGAATTGTAGATATTTAAAGAAATCCCATTTTTAAGTTGCTGTCTTTTAAAAAGCCTTGTTTTAAAATTAGTTTTTCAAGCTATGATATCAGCATCAAAGTTAGGCAAGTTTCTCTATTTACATTCTCCTGCAGTGTAGTGCCTAGTGAGTCGGAAATGAGAGCTCTGTTCAGACGGGCCCCCTTATTTAGTCTTTGCTTTGCTAAGTAGTTTTGGTGTATCCTTTTTAAAAAGTTGTCAAAGTTGACAGGAAGGCACTGATGAGTAGGAATACAGAAAGATATAGGACTTGAAGCATATCACTTAAGAGAGAAGACTTTATTTTTTAATATATTTTATTGATTATGCTATTACAGTTGTCCCATTTTCCCCCTTCACTCCCCTCCACCCTGTACACCCTCTCCCACCCATATCCCCCCCTTTAGTTCATGTCCGTGTGTCATACTTATGAGTTCTTTAGCTTCTACATTTCCCATACTATTCTTACCCTCCCCCTATCTATTTTCAACCTACATTTTATGCTACTTATTCTCTGTACCTTTTCCCCCTCTCTCTTCCTCCCACTCCCCTGTTGCTAACTTTCCATGTGATCTCCATTTCTGTGGTTCTGTTCCTGTTCTAGTTTTTGCTTAGTTTCTTTTGGTTTTGCTTTAGGTGTGGTTGTTCATAATTGTGAGTTTGCTGTCCTTTTACTATACATGCTTTTTCTTTATCTTCTTTTCTTAGATAAGTCCCTTTAACATTTCATAAAATAAGGGCTTGGTGGTGATGAACTCCTTTAACTTGACCTTATCTGAGAAGCACTTTATCTGCCCTTCCATTCTAAATCAGAGCTTTGCTGGATAGAGCATTCTGGGATGTAGCTCCTTGTCTTTCATGACTTGGAATACTTCTTTCCAGCCCCTTCTTGCCTGTAAGGTCTCTTTTGAGAAATCAGCTAAAAGTCTGATGGGAACTGCTTTGTAGGTTACTGTCCCCTTATCTCTTGCTGCTTCTAGGATTCTCTCCTTCATTTTTACCTTGGCTAATGTAATTATGATGTGCCTTGGTGTGTTTCTTCTTGATCCAACTTCTTTGGGGCTCTCTGTGCTTCCTGGGTTTCTTTGAAGTCTATTCCCTTTGCAAGATTGGGGAAGTTCTTTATTATTTGTTCAACTAACTTTTCCACTTGTTGCTCTTCCTCTTCTCCTTCTGGTACCCCCATAATTTGGATGTTGGAACATTTAAAGATGTCCTGGAGGCTCCTAAGCTTCTCCTCATTTTTTTTTGAATTCTTATTTCTTCACGTTTTCCTGCTTGGTTGTTTTTTGCTTCCTTCTGGTCCACTCTATTGTTTTGAGACCCAGTTTCCTTCCCATCACTATTGGCTCTCCATGCATCTTCCTTCATCTCTTTTATGGTAACCTGCATTTTTTTCATCTAATTTGCGCCCAAAATCAACCATTTCTGTGAGCTTCCTGATAACCAGTGCATCTGGTTTTGAACTGTGTGTCTTATAGATTGGCTATTTCTTGGTTGCTCAAAAGGATGAGTCCTGGGGGACTGATTTGTTTTTCTGTTGGATACATGTCTCTCTCTGTCTCTCCTTTTTTTTTTTTCTTCCCCTGTCTGGTCGCTCTAGTTATGGTGAGGGGCAGAGCCTTAGGTGTTTACCTGGGCTGAGCACCCCAGTCCCTAGATTGTGACATTGTATGTGGGGACGGGTGCGGGGGCAGGAGGGAACAATGGTGGTAGTTCTGTTCTCCTGGGATCACAGTCCCTTCTCTGGGATCCTGGGTTGCGCGCTCTGCCCTGGTCCACAATCGCTGCTTCACTGGGTCTGTCAGCCGCTGCTTGCATACTCAGGGTCCACTGCTGTGATCTTACGTGCTGAGTTCTCCCCGACCACCGTGCGCCCCTGCCGACCCGCGCCGGCCCGGCTCTGCCCCTCCTACTGGTCTGGATGAACGGGTCTACTTCAACTTCTTGGCTGTCCGACTTACATTCAGATAAATTCTCTATCAGTTCTGGGTGTTATTCTAGCTCTAAATTGTTGTTCTAATCTTGGTTGTGCGTGGAGGTACGGTGCGTCCACCTATGCTTCCATCTTGCCGGAAGTCGAGAAGACTTTATTTTGAAAGTAAATATGTAACAGGAAGTGAATGCTTTTGTCCTTTTTTTTAAACCCTTGGATTTGTGATAGCAAAACATTCATTGTATCTTCTGTCCTTAGAGCCACTTTACACACATACCTCTTGTATTTCTTACCATCTCCTTGCCAGTCATTATTTCAATTTAATTATGAAGCAGCCATGGTCAGAGGTTAGATAGCCATTTGAAGATGACTTAATAAATGACTCTGAATCCTTTCTTTCTGATCCTCCTACCCCATTTCCCCACCTCATCATATTGATAGCTTCCATTATGACTCCTTGCTTTAGTCTTCTGTTTACCCAGGCACAATTGGTGATACTTATCTTATTCCCCAATGAGTTCAAGACCATCATCATAGTCTTCCCTTCCCCCCCACCAAAACACTCATTGATTCTCATTTTCTACAATATTGGTGGAAGCAGTACCCAATACAAATATCTTTGTAGGCATACCAAATAAATGTTTAAATGAATAGAAAATGAAAACCCAAGAATATCATTGTCCAGACACTGTCCATTTTCCTCTATCACCTTTCTTCTCTATTTCTCATGTGTTACCAAGTCTGATGTATTTTTTCTATCATGTGTTTTTCATTCCTTCATTATCCTCATTGCTTACTTTTTGCCTCCAGTTCCTCCTCATTTAAGTCTGTTTTTCACAGAGCTGCTAAAATAATCTTAGGCCTTATAACTTTTTCATATTCAAGAAACAATACTTACAGATTGTTTTAAAGTCCTGATGATAAGAAAGAAGGAGTAAATACTCACATAGACTTCCAATCATAGTTCACAGACCAACATCATTCAACCACTGGCTGTGTGTGCCTTTCCAGACCACAAGTGGTGTCACAGGGAGAACACTTATCTGGCAAACTCTTTTCTTGCTGGCCTACCTTGAAACAAAAAAGTAAGTTAAAAATGCTTTTCAAGTTCTGGAATAGATATAAAAAGATAATTCATACTTGCTTAATTCAAATCAGAAAACATTTACTAAGTACTACAGTATGCAAAACACCATGTGCTTTGTGGGCTCCAAGATTTCACTGAATATTTCTTACTTTGTAGGAGTTCTCAGTTTAGGGAGAAACACAAACACATTGATTGCCTTACTCACTCTTATATAACACTCAGTACCAACAAATGTGGTTATGTGATTTCTTGGCCTACCACAAATTGAAAGTTAGGAATTAGCAGGAAGAGAGTACATCTCTCTACTTACAGTCAGTGTCCTGAGAGCAGCAGGCATGAAACTGATGTTGATGGAGGAGATGTGATCTGTGTTTAAAGCACTGTGCAAATGAGCATAGGAAATAATATATTGTAACTCTCCAGATCCTTGTAATGTGGATCTAGAGATTTTAATAACATTCCCAGGACCTTGTACAATCAAGAATGGTTTGTTTTGCTTGAGAGAGAAACAAGAATGTAATTAATACATTTAAGAGAAAACTTGAAACAAAAATTAGTAAGGTTTATAAGTCACAGGAGTGGCAATATCTTTTATTAAAAAAAATTTGATTTATATGGCCCTGGCCAGGTAGCTTGGTTGGTTAGAACATTGGTCCGATATGCCAAGGTTGCGGGTTCAGTCCCTGGTCAGGATACATACAAGAATCAACCAATGAATGTATAAGTGGAACAACAAACTGATGTCTCCCTCTCTCCCTCTCTATCTCTCTCCTCACCTCTCTCTTTCTCAAATCAATATATTAAGAATTGATTTTTGTGTTGAAAGTACACTACCATTGATGGGATTACTGTGTGTACCATATGTACAACCGCATGGAAGTACATTCCCAAATAATTTCATTCATTCCCAATTGTGATCTAAGGGTTCATTTCAGCAAAGCCCCACATTGTTTCCTGCTCTAATTTGCAAGGTGCAGATCTTAAAAGTCCAAGAAATGATATTCTAACTTTGGTGTGTAAAGTACATTGGGCATTTAACATATTGTGTATTTTTAAGGGGTTCTTACTGACTGAGGACACTGGATTCCTTTCTCAGCCATTGCTCTCAAAGTAGGATTGTCCTCTCAAGTCACCTACCAGAAAAGGAAGTGCCATCCCCTGTGGCTCTATCATGTTTAATGTATGAGGATGCTCTCTCTCAGTCCTTGCACTCTCAGTGGAAGTCCTGAGAGGTCCTGCCAGGGTAAACTGGAAAAAACAAATGTCCAAGCCCATACAATTGGCTCATACATTCACCCTACATCAAGGGAGTAAACCTGCCTGTTTTCCAAAAACAAAACAATAGCCTGATCCAGCAGGTTTGTGGCTGAGGACAGTCAGGAAGCTAGCCTGCTCTACACATAACCCCCTTTATGTTGGCACTTTCCTATGGTCCCCACCTGGGAAATTCGGGGAACAAATATGTAATCAGATATTTGTAGCACAGTCTTTGAGTTCTGAATATAATGAGCTCAAGTGTTCTGGGAACCCCAGAAAGGGAAAGGTAACTACTTCAGGGAGTCCATGAAGGTTGGAGTAAGCAATGTTAGCACTGAGTCTGAAAGCTGAAAGGAGACGTGAAGTGGAGAGTGAGGTGAGTAGCCCTATAGGCAAAAGCAGAGCAACACAGAGGCACCAGCAAGTCAGGGACCAGTGAAAAAGCCAGCAGTGGCTGTGTAGAGGTGGGCCTCAGTGCCATGCCATCACATAAGATGCAGTTCAGTTGGATAGGGAAGGTGTTTTTGAGGGAGGGATTAAGTATTTTTTCCTCCACATGTGTCATACATGACTTTAAGTGATATTCCCATAAATATAGAAATAACAAGTGGTGAGAAGACCATGATAGTCTACCCATTCTGGAGGAAAAAAACAACAATGTGCAAACAGCTACATGTCTATGTTAGGGCATGCTAATGGCAAACAGAAAAGACAAGTTTCTGGTGAGTTCATTTCGATACCATGCATGAGATATAAAGAAAATAATGGAACTGTGATTAGAAAGCAAGTTGCAGTGTGTTAGCCATAATTAGAAATGACATTCTATCCAATGCATGATTGAAAAGCGAATATAAATAAAGGTAAAATCACAATAAATTTGAGTAATATCCTAAAAAGTTACCATTGAGCCCTGGCTGGCATAGCTCAGTGGATTGAGCGCGAGCTGTGAACCAAAGTGTTGCAGGTTCTATTCCCAGTCAGGGTGCATGCCTGGGTTGCAGGCCATGGCCCCCAGCAACTGCACATTGATGTTTCTCTCTCTCTATCTCCCTCACTTCCCTCTCTGAAAATAAATAAATAAAATGTTTTTTAAAAAAGTTATCATTGTATGTGAATGCAAAAAAAATATTATTTCAGGAAAAACTGATATAAAAACACAGCAAAACAAACTTAATGGAATCACAGCTCATGGTGTTAAGAGGAAAAAAAACAAGTATCTTATTGGGAGCAAGAAAAATTGAATCCTAAAAAGAAACATATTCCAGTGAACATTTAAGCTATATATCAAGCTCCCAAAATGTATAAAACTGTCATGGTAGTTTTAATCTTCATTGTCAGACCTTAAAAACCTGTCATGTTCAGAGCCACGTAAACAGCCTAAAAAGCCACCGTCATGGCAAGCACCTCATGATGCTCTTTGTCACTGGAGCTCACTGTGCAAATCCAGGTGATCCACATGTAGAACACTGCATTCCAGGCCTTTGCAGTGTGTTTTTGAAAAGTTTATATTAAGCTGGAACTCAGCATTATAGCAAAGCTCTGTCACCTGTGAGCCACAGATTATGGTAGTAACAAATTTGAATATAGAAGGCAATAACAAAGTCTGCCTCAGGTATATTTATTGTGTGTGGCTTATTTCTGTGAAGAAAAGGACCCATGTCTCTCCTGGGATGTTTGGTGTGGCTGTGCTTGTCACTCAGAGGGTGGGGACAGGGAAGTGTCATAGTGTCTGGGAACTGTCAGCCACATATCTCCATAGTGGTCCGCTTCCGCCCACGGTGGTACCCTAAGCATAGCACATATTGGGGCAACATACTGGGGTCTGGGTATCTAGATAGGAAGTCCCTTTCCTATGGATTATTTTATATAAGTGAGGTGATTTGCATCAGATTTGTTCAGATTTGCGGTAGAATTGTGTGATAAACATAAGCCTATACTTTTTTCCTGAGATTATATTATATTTAAGTTAGAACCTATAAAACTTACATTTAGTACTTACTTATTCCTTTAATAATATTACCTGTAGATTCAACTAGATTTTTAGCTGCTTGAAGGTCTCTTTATCATTTTAACCCCCAGTACAGATGGAACAGTAGTGACTGTTTATTTTTTATTTGTGTTAAGGATTATGGCATGGTGGAAAATTCAGAGAGAGGCCTGAGGCTTATTTTTTGATCCAGCTCTTAACAAATGTAATCTTGAGTAAATTCCTTTATTCCTTGTTCTTTTATTCACCTGTAAACCAGGGGCAATTAGACTACATGTCTTTTTCTTTTTTAGCTTAAAAAACTTTTTTAAAATAAAAATTGTATTTATTTATTTTTAGAGATAGGAGAAGGGAGGGAGAAAGAGAGGGAGAGAAACAATGTGCATCAATCAGTTGCCTCTCGCACACCCCCAAATGGGGACCCCAGCCTGCAACCTAGGCATGTGCCCTGACTGGGAATCGAACTAGCAATCTCTTGGTCTGTAGGCTGATGCCTAATTCACTGAGCCACACCAATCAGGGCAAAAAGAAAAAAGGGAGAAAAAAACTTTAAAAGGTAAGAAAATATGCAGAGAGCTCCCATATATCCTTGACCCAGTTTCCTCCGATGGGAACCTGTGCATAACCGTAGCACAGTGTCACACTGGGAAATGGACAGACACACTGCTGACCTTAGTTAGATTTCACCCATTTCAGGTGCACCCCCAATGCTTCCACAGTGAAGACACAGAGCAGTCCCATGGCAGGATTCCTTATGTTGCTGTTTTGTAGCCACAGCCACCTCTTTCCCACTTTCCCAACTCCAAATCCTTAACCCCTAGTAACCACTAACCTCTTGATTCATTTAACAATATACTGATAACAGTATTCTCAATGCAGAATTAAGACTTGGATGCGTGTGTCTGTGCATCTGTGTGCCTGTTTGTGTATTAAGTCTCTATATTGTAAAGCTGAGTAGTCAAGTCCTTTAGTTCATATCCTCCAAGATAAAATATCAATTATATTTTAAAACTGTCTGCTTAAGAAATGAATCACTGTTGCCAGAAACTACCTAGAGCAACTGCTAATCAACACCAGTGTGAAGTCATCAGTCAGTGAGTTCAGTCCCTCTGAGTTGCCAGCATGGCCCTGGGTCACCTCAGTAGGGATGCCAGACTTTGCAAAACCAAAGGCTGGTTTGATCACGTGTGTTCAGAAGCAGCTTCCCTGATAAGACTCCCAGAGAGCCTCACAATCAATCCTTCTAAACCCTGAACATTCAACACAGCCCCTGGCAGTATAGAAGACAAAAAGACAGTCTTTATTTTAGCGTTATTAGAAATGAAGAGTGCCACATAGTTTTTGGTATAGCAGTGATAAGGAGTTTGCATATTGTACTTTAGCAATTTTTATTGAAATATTTTTTGAATAAAGTACAGCTTTCCATGCCCCTGAGGATGAAGATTGTGACTGAGGAACCTCAGGTACTGGGGGTTTGTCATGGAAACTTGTGTCATTCAGGGCCATTAATACCTGAGTAAGATGGCCCCAGATTGCTGTAATTTTGCAGATTTTTTGTGCTTTTCTTCTGTGTCAGAGAATTCAGGTATGACTCTTCTGTTTGAAAGCTTACTTTATAAGCAAGTCTAAATCCTTGGTTCTGAGGATAGTTGCTTTGCATTTGACTCACAGCAGAGCCCACCATTTTTGAGACATAGCTTCTTCCTCAAAGCTGGAGGCCCTTCCAAATTCTCAGAAATGTCTGCAGAACTTTATACCTGGAAGGGTGTGGTCTTTCCATCCCTGAGAGAGGAATGCAGACTCTGGGAGCAGGCCAGCTCTTTTTTGTTCTCAGTCAGCCAGGCAATGAGTATGAGAAAGGAAAGTAGCACAAGTCACATGAACAACACTTTTAATTAAATGCTTGAATTTCCTAAATGTGGCCAAGACTTCTTATCAGCAGGGTTCGTGTCAGGAGTGAGGAAGTGGAAAGGCAGGTGCAGGATGTGCTCTGCCTTAGGTGGGGCATTGAGCAGCCTTCTGATGACAGTGCTGGTGTGGAGCTCAGGGTCCATCACCACAAAAGTGAGAACAGGAGAGGCATAAGTTCTGTAGGGTATGTAGTTCTAAATAATGTTATTCTATGGTTTTGGTGGCCTTGAGAAGCTAAACATTTATGGAGGGAAGCATATAGTAAGTGGATGGGATGGGATGGGATGGGATGGGATGGGATGGGATGGGATGGAGTAGAATAGAATAGTGAAGAATAGAATAGAATAGAATAGAATAGAATAGAATAGAATAGAATAGAATAGAATAGAATAGAATTAAAAGATCCTTGGTAACTTCTATTCAGATATCCTTATGATGAGCCCTCAGGGAATCCAGAGTCTTTAGAAATAAAAGTCAAGAAATATTCCACATTTGGAAACATTTTTAAAACTAAGAGTTTTGATTGTCTCCACATAAAATTTTAATAGTATATTTTGTTTGGAGGCAGATTTTTAAAATGTAGAAACTCCAAGAGGGAGTGAAATGAGAGAAACAGCTTTTGCTTCCTGCCTTCAAACCTTCAAGTGCCCAGCCAGCTCCCTGACTCCCAGTGCAGGGTGGTAGAGACTGTCCTACCTTGTCTGATTGTGCTTGGGAAGTGGAGCATGTGGATGCTTCACTCTGGCTCCATCTCCTTCACCTCCCACCAAATCAAATTGTGCAACCATTCCTGTGGATGTCTCCTGGAAGTGTCCTTCCCACACCCTCTGCCACTCCCATCCAAGCATCTCTGCACAAGGCTACTGCTTGCAACCTCCTAGCTGATCCCCATGTATTAGGTTCCTATTGCCACAAATCACCCCAAATTTAGTGGTATAAAGCAACACAGATTTATTTTTTTACTGTTTTGGAGGTCAGAGATCCAAATGGTTCTCAGTGAGCTGAGAACAAGGTGGAGGCAGGGCTGGACCCCCTTCTAGCATCTGGTGGGGCCACCTGTGTTCTTTGTTTTGTAGGTCCTTCTTCCATTGACAAAGCACACCACTTCACTCTGCTTCCATTGTTACATGCCCTTCTCTCCTTGCCTCCCTCTTGAAAGAACACTGGTGATTAGATTTAGGGCCCATCTGGATAATTTAGGAGATTCTCCCTCTCTCAAGATCCTTAACTTCGTCACATCAACAGAGTTACTATTGCTATCTAAGGTAACAGACACAGGTCCCAGGAATTAGACTGTGGATGTCTTTGGGGGCTGTTATTCAGCCTTCCACACTCTGCATCCACTCAGCCTTCCTGCAATTCACCTTGACGCTGCAGCTAGAGCAAAGGCCACACATGATGTGTGACATTTCCTTCCCCCAGTGTAAACTCCACCCATGAATTCCAGGATCTTAGGATCAAGACCACATTCTGTACAGTCCAAAGTTTGCTAGGACTGCCATAACCAAATGCCATAGACTCTGTTGCTTAAGCAACAGAAATTTATATTCTTACCGTTCTGCAAGCTCAAAGTCCATGATCAAGGTGCTGGCAGGTTTGGTTTCTTCTGAGGTCTCTTTCTTTGGCTTGAAGATGTCCACCTTTTTGCTGTGTCCTCACAAGGTCATCCTTGGTCTGGATGTTATGTGTGCTAAATTTCTCTTCTTATAAGGACACCAGTCCTATTAATTTAGGGCCCATTCATATGACCTCATTTTAACTTTAATTATTGCACTTCTTTAAAGGCCCTACTCTAGTCACATTCTGATCTCCTGGGGGTTAGGATTTCAACATGTGAATTTTAGGTAGACACTGTTTAGTCCATAACATGTGGTCTGACCCCCTCTATTTCTCTGGCTTTATCTTGTGCCCTATACCATCTCTTACTGTGGTCTCCAGCTTTGGTGGTTTTCTTTCAAGTTCTGAAATTTGCTATTACTTCCTGTCCACCACTTTTCACCTAGGCAGATCCATGTGTCATCAGACTGCAATCCAACCATCACTTCCTGCTGTGGGCTGAATGTTTGTGTCCTCCCAAAACTCAAAGCCTAATCTTCAGTGTGATGCAATTTGGAGGTGGGGCCTTTGGGCAGTGATTAGATTCAGATGAGGGCATCAGGTGCAGCCCCCATGATGATCTGATGTGTTTATACAGGAATAAAGAGTCCAGAGATTGCTCTGTGTCCTGTGTGGACACAGCTGTCTGTGAACTGGAAGCCAGGCCTCACCAGACACCAAATGTTGACCTTTGGTGGTTAATAAGTGTTGAATGTTTAAGCTACCCCTTCTGTGATATCTCTTCTTTTTTCAAATATTCTTGATTTGACTTTTATTTTATTTTTGGAGGGAGGAAGAGAGAGAGAGAAACATCGACATGTGAGAGAAACATTGATTGGTTGCCTCTTGCACATGCCCTAACAGGGGACTTGGCCCACAACTCGGGCATGTGCCCTGACCAAGAATTCACCCAGCAACATTTTGCTTTTCGGGATAATGCTCAATCAACTGAGCCATGCCAGTCAGGGCTAGCCTGTGATGTATCTGATATAGCAGCCCAGACCTCTCTGATTTTCCTCTCTCATGGGCTCCTGGCTTCTCCATGTACCCCTCTATCAGAGCATTTCTTGCAGTTGTGTGGGATTATGTTTGTGGTATTCATTAATTTATGGCCCTCCTCCCCACTGATCTCAAGCTCTGTGTGTGCAAGGACCTTTATACCCTCTTAGTATGTGCATGAATGTGCACACACAATTCATATGTGCATATGTACCATATTTTTTGGACTATAACACACACACCCCCGCCCAATTTGGGAGGAATAAGGGTTGTTAATGCTGCTATTGAGTTCTGTTTACATTTACATGGGTTAAATATTATGTTATTTAGGTTATTAAATATTTTACCACATTTTTTGCTTCAAACTTTTTTCCTGTTTTCCTCCTCTAAAACCTAGGTGTGTCATATGATCTGAAAAATACGGTACATCACTACTACTCTTTGTGACTACAAAGTAAAAATATTTGTTGAATGAATGATTACTTCAAAAAAACACTCTTTTCAAAGGCCTACTAAAATATCTTTATTTCTTATTATCCCAAGGAAAAAGGAGAGTGGTGTATGTGTGGGTTGGAATAAATATTCAAGCTTTGGAATTTGTGTCTTTTTTGAAATCCTTTATACAACCTCTTTTATAAAGTGTTCCATGAAAATGATCTTTAAATAAAAAAATTAAGAGGTGTTTTAGTTGTGAATTAATGTATTACCATAGACTTAAAAACGTGTGTTCTGTGGAGACACAGAAGGTGTTTATATAGTGTCTGTCACTTGTCTGCTATTTTCCCGGAAGAATGTACATGTTTCTGGCTGTAAACAATGTATTTGCCTCTTGAAGCTAGAGAACAAATTGTGGCTTTTTGTATTGTACCTTCTTTTTGTAAAATATCCTTAATTTAGCTAACACTTGAACACAAGATTTCAACCTTTAAACAATGGATATGTAACTTTTGACATTCATATACACATATTAATCATGTGTCCTGTGCAGGGTCCTGGGAAAAGTCCTATTTGGCCACTAGCCAAGTTTCATTAGTTATGCCGGATGGTTGTGCTCATAAGGAGAAGGTTGTATACAAAGCCTATACTACTCCTTACAAAATCTCACCTTCTCCAAGTACTGCCTTTAAGTACTAAATTAAATTGCACCACTCTGGGACATACAAACTGATACAGAGTTCCTCCTTCACTAAATTAGTAATGTTTATATGAATACAAAGTTCCTGTTGTAAAAAAACTATAAATTGAATGAGTCCATTGGTAGACTATTGGTGGAAAATAATTTCTTCCTCATGGTTTGTAGTGGTCAACAGACATAGGCACATACAGCCACATAGGGCTGACTTGGTGTGTGCTGAGTTGAAGATGGAGCAGGTGTGAAAAGGTTAGAGGGTAAGTTCAGTTTGGTGTGTTCTCTGGCTGTAAGTCTTGCCCTCTGCCCTTGTGAAGGAGACACATGCAACACCCTGTCGATTTGAGGAAGATTATTGTCGACATGAGGAAGATTACTGCTGTACAAGTTCTGGGACGTGGGAACCAGCAAGGAGGGTGCCATCACAGACATTTCCTCCTCTTATCACTGGCATGGCCCCTGCTGTGGCTCCTATGTGTAGTGCAGTTGGAGCCCAGGAAGTGGGACGATGTGGAGAGTGGCAGAGACATTGATGGTGCAAAAGCTTTAAGAGAGTGAACTGGTTTCACAATCTCCTTCTGGTTTTATTGCTGTTTCTGTTTCTCTTATGAGTTTGTCCCACTCCAGGCTCCTTCTTACCTCTCTCTGGCTGCCCCTCACTCCCTACCAGATCCTCCCTCTCTATGAGTGACCCCCTATACACATAAGCCTGTGTCAGATCTTTTGTTAACCATCACACAGAATGTTAATCACTTTCACACACTAATTCTTAGAGAGGTCTTGCCTGAGAAAAGGGGCCACAACTCACTGCCCACGTATGTTGCCCCAGCCACTGCACTGGACATTTCCATCTGCTCCTTCTACCAACCTATCATCCCTACTTGATAGATGAGGACCAGACCTTGACATCCACTCCCTAGCAAGTGGTAAAGCTAGGATTTCATTCCAGTTTTAGTTAACTCCTTTTCTTGGGATGTTTATTGTTTTAGTAGGAGTCCTGGCTTAATAACATGAGTATGATTTAGCCCTAATGATGGAATTTCTGGCATCACTCCTAGCCACTGGGGTTTATATCTCCACCAGGCATCTTTCTGGCACCTTCAAGTCATGTCACACAGGTAGCCTCCAACATAAATGATGCTTTTAAAGGTTTAATAGTTATAAATAAGAACAATAGTGTATTGCCAATAATCTTTTTACATGACACTGAAGTTACAAAATACTCTTCTTTCTTACTTGATTTTCTCAATAATGTGGATTCTTGGGAGTCAAAGGTGGAAGTGGGCAGATAGACTAGATGAGAAGTTATTTTGTTATTCTAAGTGAAAAAACGATGGTGGTAATAGAAATAGAAGTTCATAGATTAAAAATATGTGTGGTGGGTAGCAAAGAGGAGGCTGCAAAGAAAAAAAAAACAGATATTCAGGCATGTATGGTGGTCACACAGCAGTTACTGTACATTTCCTCATTCAACACCTCCACCATCCCTTCCACTTTGTTTTCCTATGCTGCTGGGTCCTGGATGTTCCAGAATAGCTTGCAGCTATAATTATGTGTGTGACTGAGGTTCTGCCAAGGCATTGCACCTACGATGCATGTAACAGGAGGCACAAGTAAAACAGCAAGGGGGAATTGTGTGCACAAGAGATGTTCTGGTAAATATGGTATCCAAGGCTTCTGGTGCAGCCAGGGCATCGGTGGTGGGAATTGTCTTTCAGGACCTATTGCTGGGATCTGAGTGGTGGGAGGCAGTGGGAAGTGCAGACTTGTGAAGTGGTTAGACTCTTGTCCTGGCTCTGTGCAGGTGTCCTGTTGTCCATCCCAGTCTAGCTCTCCAGGCTCCTTGGAGATTTAGGAACTGCCAATACCATCTTTCTTAGAGAATTCTGTTCTATTCTGCATAGAGGAGTTGGGACCCACTTTGCTATCATAAATCCAGGAGAAGATGATGCTTCAAGGAGGCCAACTGTGTTTAGTAGTGTTGAGAAGGAAAACTGAAAAGTGTGTATTTATTACATTTATTGATATATTGTTCATTGAGACTGTAGCAAAGGCATGACTTGTGTGTGTGTGTGTATGTGTGTATTGGGGAAGTAAGAATTATGAAATAGAAGTGAGAATAGCTGGGAAGAAGACATAGCTCATGAGGACATCTCTACTGGTAAACTGACTCTTACAGCAGCTATTGGTAAGCAGGATCAGAGGTCAAAAGAAAGGTCTTTTTGAAGATAAGAGCACATGTTTGGCACATGTTTGGCACATGTTTGACTGATGATGGGAAGGGTGCAGCAGAGAGGGAGACATAGGGATAGTGGGTGACGATAAAAGTCTGTAAGACCTTGTCAGTTATTTAACTTCTCTCTGCCTTAATTTACTTACCTACAACTGTGGGTAATAACATTGTCCTCTCAGGATTTTGGGGCCTGGAGTGAAATAATGTGTATGAAGAGATTTTAATCAGAGTCTTGTACTTTGTGAGGGCTCAGTAAATGTAGCCATTATTATAGTTACTACTACTGTTACTAATTGCCTTTTTATACTTTAGAGTACTGTGAATATGGAAGAGTCATCACATCCATCTCTGGGGTTTACAAATCTTCCTTCAGCTCTTATAGACTGGCCCCCTTGCCACATTATCATCACTTAATTATGTAAGTTTAGCATTTATCAAGCACCCAATATGTACCAACTCTGCATATATCAGTTTCTTGGGATACAGAACTGAGCAAAATTATTCTCTGTCTCCAAGTAGCTTTTGGACCACAGAGGAGAGAGATGGGTAAAGCATGAATACTTTATAGCAAGTTTTATATTGAATCATGGTTCTAGCAGCAACAGGACCACTAGAAGATGTGTATTATATTTACTTATTCATTTATACACACACACATTTGTATATATATTATGCTGGCTAAGCTGGCCTGATATCCATAGGCAGCAAGGCAGGATGAAAGGATCCTGAATGGACTGAAATACCACGAGCACCTTTTAACCTGAAAGTGTGCACTCATCTATCGTGGGTCAGACCCATTCTTCCAATGAGCCATCTACCTTCTTAAAAAAGAGTGTGTTGAAGTGACAGGTTTTTCTTCCTCATATTCCCATCTACTCTTTTATATACCAGTTGGACCTTTATTTTAAATAATTAAATTTATGATAAGCAGATATATAAATTTATTCTAGTATGTACTGCTTAATTTCTCTAGCTGCATTTATTAACAGATTTTATTAACACTCATCTGTGCTGCTAGTGAAAGTGATTGGCTCCCTGCAAATGAGGAGCACAACCCAAACTAACATGCAGATTCATTTTCTGCTTTAGTTTTTAATTTCACCTGCTATTTTTTGCTGAGAGCAGTGATAACTTGTATTTTAAATGAAATGTATATTTAAGGAGGAACCCTTAGCAACCAATATCCTTTTCTACTTAAAATCTGCTTCTTAATCTGCTCTGTACATGAAAGACTGTGTTAGACTATGGCAACAACTGATGAATTTAAAAATCTATATTTATGGTTCTTATTGTCAAAGGAATTCAAGGTATAGGGTTAATTAACCCAACTTTTTGTTGCAAGAATGTCGAAGCCAGCTCAGGTATTACATGTTGGAAAGGTGGGGGAAATGGGTGGGATGGAGATTGTGATTATGGGTAGGGGAATCAGGGCATGTAGGACAGAAGCACCCTGCAGTCTGGCTGTCAGTGTAGATGGGCTTGTGAGTGTGTGGTGACAAGCCCATCTCAGACCTCAGGTCTGTCTGATGATCCTCCTGTCCCTGCTCAGGATTCTCTTCAGAGTCTGTTACAGCGTCCTTCTCACTCATCTTTTCTTTCCTTTTTTCTTTCTTGCACCTGGCCTGGTCTGGTCACCTGTGCAGTCACTTCCAGCCATCACCATGTGTTGACATCAGTTTCTGGGTCTCTCAAACCAGATTCTTATAAAAAAGGCTTCCCTCCCACTGTTTGTACCCATAGAATTTATGCAATGTTCTCTATGAGAACTAATTGGCCCTTTTATTTGGACATATTAGAATGGCCTTGTCCAAGGATATCATGGCACTGAATGACACCCTAGATCAAATGGGATTAACTGATATATACAGGACCTTTCACCCCAAAGAAGCAAAATACACATTCTTTTCAAATGCACATGGAACATTCTCAAAGATAGACCACATGATAGGACACAAAACAAGCCTCAACAAAGTCGAGAGAATTGAAATCAAGCATTTTTTCAAATCATAAGGGCCTGAAACTAGAAACCAATATCAAGAAAAAAACTCAAAACAGTCAAATTTATGGAGACTGAATGACATGATATTAAACAATGAATGGGTTAACAAGATCGAGGAAAAAATCAGAAAGTTTCTGGAAACAAATAAAAATGAACACACAACAGTCCAAAACCTATGGGACACAGTGAAGGCAGTCCTGAGAGGGAAGTTCATAGCAATATAGGCCTACCTTAAAAAAAGAAGGAAAAATTTCAAATAAACCACCTAACCCTACAACTACAAAAACTGGAGGAACAACAAAAAAGAAAGCCCAGAGCATGTAGAAGGGAGGAAATAATCAAGGTCAGAGCAAAATTAAGTGACATAAAGACTAAAAGAACAATTCAAAGGATCAGTAAATCCAGGAGCTGGTTCTTTGAAAAGGTAAACAAAATTGACAAGCCTTTAATCAGACTTATCAAGGAAAAAGAGGACCCAAATAAATAAAATCAGAAATGAAAGAGGAGAAATCACAACTGATACCACAGAAATATAAAAGATTGTAAGAAATTGCTATAAACAACTATATGCTAAGAAATTTGAAAACCTGAGTGAAATGGACAAATTTCTATAAACATATAATCTTCCAAAACTGAATCAGGAAGAAGCAGGAAGCCTGCACAGACCAATAAGAGCTAATGAAATTGAAGCAATAATATAAAAACTCCCAGCACACAAAAGGCCTGGACTAGAGGGCTTCACAGGAAAATTTTACAAAACATTTAGGGAATAGCTAACTCCTATCCTGCTCATATTATTAAAAAAAATCCAAGAAGAGGGAAGACTCCCAAACTCTTTTTATGAAGCCAGCATCATCCTAATTCTAGAACCAGAAAAAGACACACATAGAAATAAAACTACAGGCCAATTTCACTGATGAACATAGATGCTAAAACCTTCAACAAAATATTGGCAAACCAGGCCCAGCAATATATCAAAAAGATTATATACCAAGATCAAGTGGGATTCATCCAAGGGATGCAAGGATGGTACAATATTCACAAATCAATAAACGTAATCCATCACATAAACAAAATGAAAAACAAAAATTACATGATCATATCAATAGAGGCTGAGAAAGTATTTGATAAAGTACAGCACCCACTTATGATAAAAACACACAGCAAAGTGGAAGTAGAGGGACCATACCTCAACGTAATAAAGGCAGTGTGAGAAACCTACAGCCAACATCATACTCAACAGGTAAAAACTAAAAGCTTTCCCCCTAAGATCAGGAACAAGACAAGGGTGTCTACTATCACCACTTCTTTCAACATGGTATTGTAAGTTCTAGCCACAGTGATCAGACAAAAAAGAGAAATAAAAGACATCCAAATTGGAAAGGAGGAAGTAAAACTGCCATTGTTTATAGATGACATGATTGTATACATTGAAAACCCTATAGACTCCACCAAGAAACTACTCGACCTAACAAGTGAATTTGGCAAAATGGCAGAACACAAAGTCAATATTCAGAAATTGAAGGCATTTTTGTACACCAACAATGAAATACCAGAAACACAAATTGGGGAGAAAATTGCATTTGATATAGCAACAAGAAAAATAAAATACCTAGAAATAAACCTAACCAAGGAGGTAAAAGACCTGTACTCAGAAAACTACACAACACTAAAGAAAGAAATTAAGGAAGACACAAACAAATGGAAGCATGTACCATGTTCAAGGAATGGAAGAATTAACGTTGTCAAAATGTCCATACTACCCAAAGCAATTTATAGGTTCAACATAATCCCTATTAAAGTACCAATGAAATATTCCACAGATAATAAACATTTCAAAAATTTATATGGAGTCATAAATGACCTCAAATAGCCACAGCAATTTTGAGAAAGAAGAACAAAGGAGGGATCATAGTACCCGATACTAAACTATACTACAAGGCCACTATGATCAAAACAGTCTGATACTGGCATAAGAACAGACACATAGATTAGTGGAACAGAATAGAGAGCCCAGAAATAAACCCAAGTCTCTATGGCCAATTAATATTTCAAAAAGGGGGCAGGAGCATACAATGGAGTAAAAATAACCTCTTCAACAAATGGTGTTGGGAGAACTGGAACGCTACATGAAAAAAAATGAAACTAGACCACCAGCTTACATTATACACCAAAATAAACTCAAGACAGATAAAAGATTTAAATATAAGCTGTGACACCATAAAATTTCTAGAGGAAAACACAGGCAGGAAAATTTCAGATATCCTAAGCAGCAATATTTTCACAAATATATCCCCTAGGACAAGGGATATAAAGGAAAGAATAAATAAATGGGCCTACATCAAATTAAAAAGCTTCTGCATAGCTAAAGAAAGCATCAGAAAATAAAAAGGGACCCAACCATATGGGAAAATATATTCACCAGTGACACCTCACACAAGGGCTGCATCTCCAACATATATGAAGAAGTCATATTTCTACACCAAGAAGACAAACAATGAATTAAAAAATGGGCAAAGGAACTTCCAGCCAAGATGGAGGCATAGGTAGATGTACTACACCTCCTCACACAACCAAAATAAGGACAACAAAAATTTAGAAACAAAAAAAAACCAGTACTGACAGAAAATTGAGCTGTATGGAAGTTTGAAAACCAAGGAGTTAAAGAAGACATACTCATCCAGATGAGTAGGAGGGGTGGAGTTGGGCAGCCAGGACAGAGAGGGATTGCAGCAAAGCGGCAGCTGGTGGACCCAGTGAGGTTGCAGATTGTGGAGTGTGTGGGGACGGTGCACAAGGAGGCTGACAGACCAGGTGGTCTCACCTTTGCACACAGATAAACCAGGTGAAACTGGGGAGCAAGCCAGACCACCCAACCCAGGGTCACAGCGAGGAAATAAAGCCTCAAATCACCGATTGAAAACACCTGTGGGGGTTGAGGTGCCAGGGGAGACTCCCAGTCTCACAGGAGAGTTCATTGGAGAGACCCACAGGGTCCTAGAACATACACAAGACCACCCACACAGGAATCAGCACCGGAAGGGCCCAATTTGTCTGTGGGAAGTGGGGGAAGTGACTTAAATCTGGCAGAGAGCGGAGCAAGCACCATTGTTCCCTCTTGGACCCCTGCCCCACATACAGCATCACAACCCAGCAACTGGGGTGCCTGCCCAGGTAGATACTCAAGGCTCCACCCCTCACTACATAACAGTCATGTCAAGACAAGAAAAAAAAATGGTCCAAATGAATGAACAGATCAAAGCTCCATAAAAAAATACAAGTAAATGATGAAGAGCTAGCCAACCTATCAGATGCACAATTCAAAACACTGGTAATCAGGATTCTCACAGAATTGGTTGAATGTGGCTGCAAATTAGATGAAAAAGTGAAGGCTACACTAACTGAAATAAAGGAAAATGTACAGGGAACCAAGAGTGATGGAATGAAAGCTGGAACTCAAATCAATGGAGTGGACCAGAAGGAAGAAAGAAACATCCAATCAGAAAAGAATGAAGAAAGAAGAATTCAAAAAAAAATGAGGAGAGGCTTAGGAACCTCCAGGACTTCTTGAAATGTTCCAACATCCAAATTATAGGAGTACCAGAAGGAGAAGAGGAAGAGCAACAAGTGGAAAAGCTATTTGAACAATAATAAAGGAGAACTTCCCCATTCTGGCAAGGAAATAGACTTCCTGGAAGTCCAGGAAGCTCAGAGAATCCCAAAGAAGTTGGACCCAAGGAAGAACACACCAAGGCACATCATAATTACATTAGCCAAGATTAAAGATAAGGAGAGAATCTTAAAAGCATCAAGTCAAAAGGAGAGAGTTACCTACAAAGGAGTGCCCATAAGACTGTCAGCTGATTTCTGAAAAGAGATCTTGCAGGCAAGAAGGGGCTGGAAAGAAGTATTCCAACTCATGAAAGGCAAGGATCTACATCCCAGATTGCCCTACCCAGCAAAGCTATCATTTAGAATGGAAGGGCAGATAAAGTGCTTCTCAGATAAGGTCAAGTGAAAGGAGTTCATCATCACCCAGCACTTATTATATGAGACGTTAAAGGGACTTATCTAAGAAAAAGAATAAGATAAAAAATATGTACAATAAAATGACAACAAACTCACAATTATTAACAACCACATCTAAAACAAAAACAAACAAAGCAAACAACTAGAACAGAAACAGAACCACAGAAATGGAGATCACATGGAAGATTATCAACAGAGGAGTGGGAGGGGGAGAGAGGGGTAAAAGGTATGGAGAATAAGTAGGATAGATGGTAGGTAGAAAATAGACAGAGGGAGAGTAAGAATAGTATGAGAAATGTAGAAGCTAAAGAACTTATGACACATGGACATAAACTAAAGGGGGGAATGTAGGTGGGAGAGGGTATGCAGGGTGGAGGGGAGTGCAGGGGGGAAATGGAACAACTGTAATAGCATAATCAATAAAATATAAAAGTAATAAAAATAAAATAAAAAATAAAAATAAATCAAAAATGGGTAAAAGACCTGAAGAGACACTTCTCTGAGGAGGACAGAGGGCCCATAGACATATGAAAAGATGCTCAGCATCACTAGCCATCAGAGAGATGCAAATTAAAACCACAAAGATATCACCTCACACTAGTCAGAATGGCCATCATCAATAAACAATAAGTGCTGGTGAGCCTGTAGATAAAAGGGAACCCTCGTACACTACTGGTGGGAATGAAGACTGGTGCAGCCACTGTGGAAAACAGTATGGAATTTCCTCAAAAGGCTAAAAGTGGAAGTGACTTTTGATGCAGTGATTTTACTGCTGGGATTATACCCTAGAAATCCTGAAACACCAGTTCAGAAGGACCTGTGCGCCCCTCTGTTCATAGCAGCACAATTTACAATAGCCAAGTTGTAGAAATGGCCTAAGTGCCCATCAGTAAGTGAGCGGATCAAAACTGTGGTGCATTTACACAATAGAATACTAAGCAGCAGAAAAAAAGGAAGGAATTTTTGCTAAAGCATGAATGGACCTGGAGACTGTTATGATAAGTGAAATAAGCCAGGCAGTGAAAACAAATACCATATGATTTCACCTGTAAGTGGAACCTAATTAACAAAACAAGCAAATGAGCAAAAAAAGAAAAAACCCTCAAAAAAACCAAAAACCCAGAGACATGGAAATAAGGAACAAACTGACAGGGACCAGAGGGGAGGAAGGTGGGAGGTCAGGGGGGAAAGAAGAGGAACATGGTCAAAGGACCCTGTCTATGGAGACAGGGATAATGGGGAGGGGATTGTCTTTGGGAGCGGGGCTTGGACAGAACAGGGGAGAGGGGGCAAATGGGGACAACTGTAACTGAACAACAACAACAATAATAATAATAATAAAAGAATGGCCTATTTCAACTTACCCAAAAGTTCTAACCACTTTGGGGAAATGTGTGAATAACCATATGTTAAAGTCTGGTTTGATTTCTAGGTCAGTAGCAAGTAACATGAGTTAACATAAAGGAAATTAACTCTACCAAGGCCAGCAGGGGTGGAGGCAGAGGTGAGAATGGAAAGATGACATAGGAGAGGGAGAAAAAAGGGAGGCAGATTAAATGGGGTTTGAACTTTGGCTTCAACTCTGATTGAAATGCACAGCCGAGAAGGGCCATGATCTGAGCTTGGTGTTAAGAGGTAAGGCTGGCTGCTGATATCAAAAGGAACTGGGGTTGGGAAGGCAGAGCAAGCATGGAAACAGCAGTCCAGGGAGGAGACTTGTTCAAATACAGGCAAGAGATGATGGCAGCCTGACCAAGATGGCAGCTGTGGATGATGTTAGTGAGACACACTTAGATTCTGGGTATATTTTCAGTGGTAAAGTTCACAGGATTTTGACACAGCCACTGGCAAGCCGTGTCCATGGCATTGTGGATGAGACGAGACAAATTCACAAGGACTACCAAGTCCAGTGGAGGAAAAGGGACGGCTCAGCCACTCTCTCAAGGGGAGAGTGCCTTGGAGTGCCTCTTCCACTCTCTCAAGAGGAGAGGGCGCCCAGACCTTGCTTTGATAAGCTTTTATTGCTTTTCTGGGCACATTACATTGAGGATGGTCCTCTTTTACTGTGCATGGGTTTACTTTAGGTGATTACCTTTTACAGAAAACAAAGGAGAGGATGTTGCTAATTACATCACAGAAGAAGGATATTTGTAAATGAAAAGGGAAAAGTGGTTGAACTGGTTACACTTCTCCTTGGAAGGTTTAGCATAGATTTTAGGAAGTTACTTTAAAGATATGCAGTAAACGTTTGCTGCCTCAATTCAGGGTGAGGGAGTTTTAGCAAAAAGCAAGTCTCAAAGCAGCCTAGGTACAATGCAGGCCTGATTCCCCACGGGAGAACCTATCCGTGTGCATGGGTCCTGTGTACTGGACCTCACTTTCCGCTAGCCTTTCTGAATGGG
The DNA here is from genome assembly GCF_019186645.2 of Phyllostomus hastatus. Taxonomy (NCBI): domain Eukaryota; kingdom Metazoa; phylum Chordata; class Mammalia; order Chiroptera; family Phyllostomidae; genus Phyllostomus; species Phyllostomus hastatus. Next base: position 9,605,695 of record NW_025333932.1, on the reverse strand, counting down.
AGCTGGGCCCACGCCAGGCAGAATGGTCTCCTATAGGATTTTCCCAGGGATTGGATGTGACTGGTTGAGTTAAACCCTGATTTATATAAAACAAATGGAATGCCTAATTAATGTGATAAGTTCAAAATTCTATACACTAAAGTTAAATCTAATAACACTGGTCCATATTGATATTGAATTCCCCTCTGTCCTTATGTTTGGCTGGAAAAAATATACAAGAACTTTGCTGAGCTTGAATTGATTATTAGACTTTACAGAAATGGATATTTCCACTCAGGACTTCTCATAAAGGATTTTTTTAAAATGCCCAAGTCATGTGTTTTCACTTGCAGATTATTAGTAGAAGGCTTAAAACTTCGGCCAAGTTATCTTCCTCCAAGGAGTTTTTCTAATCACTCTCCATCCTAATGGATGACTAATCAGCCATCAGTCAAACCAAGTCATGTTTTTTTGAATATCAAATAGTTGAATATTAAATTGTCAAGGCATTAAGTTAAAAGCTGCTGTAGCAAACCCAGCTCTAACAACACTCATTATACTGAGATAGTGTAGGTTGGTGGGTGGAAGGAATGATATCTGAACCCAGCATAGGGATTCAACTCCAATGTGCTTTGTTTTATTTGCTTCACCAAAATCACAACACCAGTCCAGGCTGATTTTCATTGGCCAGTTTCTCTGCCTTGGTGTAGACAAATAATATGCTTGAGGATAGAGCAATAGGTTGGTTGGTTTCAGAGGGCTAAGGGGTTAATGAAATCAAGGGGCTACCAGTTGCAAGCAATGTTGTTTAAAGTGTTTCTACTATAGCTCTTCCTCAGGACTGGATAAATTTGGCAGCCAATTGATTGTTCTGGCTACCTAGCATGAAATTTGAAGGATTTAATTTGAAGAGAGGAGTAGAGTTCTTTGGACTATTTTGGATATAGTTTTTAATCAGTTGATGAAAGAACCTGATCTTTCTTTGAGCACCACCCTGAGTGGTAATATTTTAAATTAATTTAAAGAATTGTTCCACCCTGGCTGGTGTGGCTCAGTGGATTGAGTGCTGGCCTGCAAATCTAAGGGTGCTGGTTCAATTCCCAGTCATGGGGACATGCTGTGTTACTGGCCAGGTCCCCAGTAGGGGGCACATGGGAGACAACCATACACTGATGTTTCTCTCCTCTTTCTCCCTCCTTTCCCCTCTCTTTAAAAATACATAAATAAATAAAATCTTTTTTAAAATTGTTCCTATTATTAATGTAACCTTTGCTTCTTTTTTGTGGCATAATTTCATTTATTATATGAATAAGAAAGTACACTAATAATGTCATCTGTGTCATGATTGGATGATATCCCTTTGCTTCTTTTGTGACATGTTTTAACATCTGTGGGTCTGGTTCCATGTTCCACACTGTAGTTGACACATCATTATCATTATTCACTAAATATGGAGTTTATGTCCTTTAAAAGCAAGTTTAAAAATAAATCCTAATGCTAGAAAAAGCCATCTGAATTAGGAAAATTTCTCCTATAAGGTTTCTCTGGTGTGACCATGTGGTTTTAAATGGAAGAGTCTCAAAAAATTTCTCAGCCAAGTGGAGCATTCACTTGCCTCCCACAGCTGGCTCTCCAAGGGTGGTTTTTGTTGTGTCCTCATTTTATTCTCTTTTCCAGAATTTTTTACTGTACAGAAAGCCACAGAAGGCAAATGAGTTGGCTTTCTGCAGATTATTTCTGGAAATTCAGTTAATCTCTAGAGCCTACTTCTCAAATCATATTGGGTTGAAATGAATGAGAACAGTTTCTGGGAGTGAGTATGGACACATGCTTTTTGGCATTTTATTACTGTAAATCTATAGGGAGGGCATTAGGAATCAGGTGTCCTGGAATGGACTTGAGTGTAGACAGAAGGAGACATTGGTCAAGAAAGTGGGCTGAGGATAATGACACACCCACTTTTCTGGTGTGCCATTAGAAAATTCCTATGGAAACTAGTTATTTCTGTATTGAGAACAGCTGATGAGCTCAGTCCCTGTTTTAGCAAATGGCATCCAATTTACAAAGGACATCATTTAGATAAATCCAGGATTTAAATGGATGTTGTTAACTTCTTGTTTTAAAAATTGCAAATTTCCTAAGTATATCACGTTCATAGATATGCTGTTTATCTTCTCCTAGGAAAACAAAAGCTGCTGAGTGGAATAAAAATTTTGATTTTTGTTTGTCATTTAATTCAGTAATTGGTGGTATTGTTGTATAATAATTGAATGCTGAAACTTTGTTTCCTTGCAGGAAAGGACACTGCGTGATGAGTGTGTGTGATGCTATGGGAAGGGCTTCTGTGTTGGGTGGGAAGCGGGTTTCTGTAGAAGCTACTACAATTATGATAAGGTATGCTGATAATCCATGAAAAGTGATGGTGTAAGTGGATGTATTTTTTAAAGTAATTAATTTTCCAACTTCCTGCCAAGATGGAGGCCTAGGTAGACATACTGTGCATCTTCCCACAACCAAAAGAAGGACAACAACAAATTTTTAAACAAAAAAAAAAAAACAACCACAACTGTCAGAAATCAAATTGCATTGGAAGTCCAACAACCAAGAAGTTAAAGAAGAAACATTCATCCAGACCAGTAGGAGGGGCAGAGATGGGCAGGCGGGCGGAGAGGACTCAAGGCAAGGCTGCGATTGGTGGACCTGGTGAGGCAGGGGCTGCTGTTCAGGACAGTCCTGGGGAGCAAGACAAACTATGCAACCCAGAGTTACAGCATGGAAGTAAAGCCTCAAACCTCTGACTGAAGAAGCCTATGAGGGTTGAGGTGGTGGGAAACTCCCAGCCTCACAGAAAAGTTCATTAGAGAGACCAGCAGGGTCCTAGAATGTACACAAACCCACCCACCTGGGAATCAGCACCAGAAGGACCCAATTTAATTGTGGGTAGTGGGCTAAGTGACGGAAAACAGGCAGAGAATGTAGCAAGCGCCATTGTTCCCTCTCAACCCCTCCCCCACATAGAGCATCACAACGCAACAACTCCAGTTGCCCAGCCCTGGTGAACACCTAAGGCTCCACCCTTACTATGTAACAGGCTCACTGAGACAGAAAAAAAAAAATGGTCCACATGAAAGAACAGATCAAAGCCCCAGAAAAAGTACAACTAAGTGACCAAGAGATAGCCAACCTGTCAGATGCACAGTTCAAAACACTGGTAATCAGGATGATAACAGAATTGGTTGAATATGGTCATGAATTAGAGGAAAAAATGAAGGCTATGCTAAGTGAAATAAATGAAAAAGTACAGGGAACCAACAGTAACGGGCAGGAAACTGGGACTCAAATAAACAGTTTGGAGCAAAAGGAAGAAATAGACATTCAACCAAACCAGAATGAAGAAACAAGAATTCAAAAAAATGAGGAGAGGCTTAGGAACCTCCAGGACAACTTTAAATGTTCCAACATCTGAATCATAGGGCTGCCAGAAGGAGAAGAGGAAGAATAAGAAATCGAAAACTTATTTGAACAAACAATAAAGGAGAACTTCCCCAATATGGCAAAGGAAATAGACTTTAAGGAAGTCCAGGAAGTTCAGAGAGTCCCAAAGAAGTTGCACCCAAGGAGGAACACACCAAAGCATATCATAATCACACTACCCAAGGTTAAAGATAAGGAGAGAGAAGCAGCAAGAGAAAGGGGGACAGTTAACTACAAAGGAGTTCCCACTAGACTCTCAGCTGATTTCTCAAAAGAAACCTTGCAGGCAAGAAGGGGCTGGAAGGAAGTATTCCAAGTCATGAAAGGCAAGGATCTACATCCAAGGTTATCTACCCAGCAAAGCTATCATTTAGAATGGAAGGGCAGATAAAGGCTTACCAGATAATGTCAAGTTAAAGGAGTTCATCATTACCCAGCACTTATTATATGAGACGTTAAAGGAACTTATCTAAGAAAAAGAAGAAGATAGAAAATATGAAGGATAAAATGACAACAAATTCACAACTATCAACAACTGAACCTAAAAAAGGAAAAACAAACTAAGCAAACAACTAGAACAGGAACAGAACCACAGAAATGGAGATCACATGGAGAGTTAACAGTAGGGGAATGGGACAGAGAGAGAGGGTGAAAAGGTATAGAAAATAAGTAGCATAAATGGTAGGTAGAAAATAGACAGGGAGAAGTTAAGAATAGTATAGGAAATGTAGAAGCCAAAGAACTTATATGTATAACCCATGGACATGAACTAAAGGGGGGGAATGCGGGTGGGAGGGGAGTGTGCAGGGTGAAGGGGAATAAAAGGGGAGAAATGGGACAACTGTAACAGCATAATCAATAAAATATACTTTAAAAAAATAAAGTAATTCATCTTTCCCCTTTAATATATAAGTGAAAGCTGGTAGAAGAAAGAGTATTAGCTATATAAATGACAGGTTCTTAAAAAAGTTAATTCTATAAAAATTGTGTATTTTTATAATAGAATAATTTAATAGGTTTTGAAATAGCAAACTATACACTAACATTATAAAAATTACAAACTATATAGAAAGCAAAATTAACCTATTATTCTGCTCCCAAGGAAAGCTATTCTTAACGTTTTAGAAAGCCCTTTCAGAATTTTTTCTTTCTTTTTAACACATACCCCTCCTCCATGAAATCATATTATACAGACTCATTTGGATTTCATTTTTTTTAGTTAATATATTAAAGGTTTTTCCATGTCAGTTAATATAAAAATATCTTTGGTTTCGACCAAACATTTTATTTGTGCATATTTAACCCTAAATTTATTGATGAATGTTTAGGGAATGTGCATTTTTTTAAATATTATAAGAAGTTCTGTAATAAATACCCTGAGTACCTTTCTGTATTTTCCTCACAGATGGAGTTGCTAAAACAAAGGGGTGCAAGATGCAAAATTAAACTTGCTCCCTTTTCCTGGCCCACCTCCTACAACAGAGGTCGAGAGTGCCTGCTCCCTCATGTGTCAACCAGCACAGAGATTAGTCCTCATAATTTTTCTGAATCTCATCAAAAAATTGTCTCTTTCTTAAATTTTTTAAAATTTTAAAATCTGTTTAAAAAAATTAAAACTCCCATAAAGTCACCACTTAAAAATTGTGTGAATGTGTGGATCTAATTACATAAGAAAAGAGATGAAAGAGCCCTCTTGAGAACAGAGATGTTTAACAATCTACATTGTCTTCTAAAATGCAGAGATAGCATGCCAACATATTAGTCTGCAATTTTCCTGTTTCTCCTAATGAATCATGAACAAATGTTTTCCTCTTCACAGAGCACACTGTATACTGATGTCCTTCCTTCAGTGACTTCATGCTATGTCCATTGTAGGGGAGTTTGTACTGTGTTTCCTCATGAAAAAAATTTTGGTTGTTTGATTCCACCTTTCAGGAATTTTTCCTACAAAATGCTTATATAAGTGCATAAATAAGCACACATCCACAAGGATGTTCATTGTGGCATTATTTGTAATAATGAAACATGGAAAAGTACCTCACTGTCTGTCAAAAAGAGATCAGTTAAAAAGTACAATCTCATGAAATGTTAAAGTATTCAACAATTTTTAATGTAGATCTAGTACTTACTTGAAAAGATGCCCATTATTGTGCAATGAAAAAAAAGTTATATATAATATAAGCACATTTGTGTTTAAACACCCCAAACAGCACAGTTAGGTATTTAAAGTATTTTAAGTAATCTAAGGATTTGCAGTAAATTATTAAGAGCTGTCTGTTCTCTCTGTTGGACCTGTCTGGGCAGGATTGGGAGTAGAGTGGGGAGGATTAGACAGCTTTTCTTGTTTTATTTTATGTACTTTGTAACTGAAATTTTAACAAATGTGTGTTTCATAATAAATAAGCATTTAAAAAAATGGAAAGTACATTTAAACGCTACCAAAAATAGTTAAAAACATTTAAAAGACACTTGGGAAATCTCTGAGACTGCACCCCTTTAATGGTTTATGAGTCCATGGGAACACAATTAAATAGAAAGTAGTATTTCTTATAGGTACAAATCACAATATGGAGGAAAAGTGAGAAGATAAAAAGAGGAAGAGAGAGGAAACCATGAGGTCAGAAGGGATTAGCCAGAAGCAGAGTGGGCGGTGATGATCCTGATCCTGATCCCAGAAGAACTGAAATTCCTCTTCTTCAGGAGGGCACTGCAGATATTAAGATCAGCTTTGTGGGCCATAAACCTTCTGTTTTCTATACAAAATATTCCCAGTTCCTCCCAATAAGGTCCTTTGCCATCCTAACGAATCCTTTTTCCCCATTTGTCAGTGTCCTTCTTGAATTATGATGACCAGAATCAAATACTGCTGCCTACTAATTTCTAGTCTCATCAGCCAGATTATTCCTTCCTTGTGCACAACATAGCTTTAAAAAAAAAAAAGACTAAGATTATTCCTAACCCTTTCCCTTGTCTTTTCTCCTGAAAATCACTAGTCATTATCTTGCTTTATTTCTTTGTTATTTGTCATGTGTGGCTTCTAGCTTGGGACTTTCATCTGGACGGTTTCCTTCTGCCTCCTGAAATGTCAGGTTAAAGCCATATTTTCAGGCCTGTGAATCTCCTGACAAGGAAATTCTTCTTGATCTCATAAGATCCATATTGTTTGGCCAACAGTCCATATGTCTGGTACAAAAAGTCAGATCTTTCTCTTTGACTTTTTGTGCAGCAATTATTAGCCTCCAATATCTTCCTTTGCCTTCTGAAGGCTTGAGTGGTAAAGCAAAAACAAGAACCCTGCTAGATATGACTGTGTTTTTCACTTCCCTTGGGTGAATCTTTATGGTGACTGGAGATAACTTGTAGATTTTTTTTTCTGGACTATTTATGCATTCACAGCTAATGGTGGTAGAGAATCAGGAGGTTTAGAAACCACCTCTGGTCCAGGAAGACAAGCACACTTTTGAAGAACCACACCAGTCCTGCCTGCCTCCTGGGAAGGTGTCTTTTCCTTACCTGTGTCCTGCTCTCTTCCTGGTACTGCAGAAGCCAACAGCTAAGTGAAGCCTTAGTGAAGCTTCTTTGGTGTAGCTGCATTTCCACTGGAGCTGAGCATCCTTACTAAGTTACTTAGCTTGGGGCATGCCCTGCTTCTTCTTCCTTTTGCATTTACCTCCTTTAATGTCACTTGAATTCTCTCGATCTTACAGAGTTTTTGTTCTCTCTAGCTGTCTTTCCTTGTTGAACCCTCTGCCATCATTTGAGCTGCAGCTTTCTCAGGTTGCCTCAACCATTCCATGAATAAAAACATCAGCTCATTCTTAAAGAGTCACATCATTCACTGATACCAGTTTTAAGTTAGCTAGAGCCCTGAAGGTCACCAGAACAGTTTCCCTTTGTCACCAGGGCCTTGTGCAAGTTGTTGGGGAAATAAATAAGAATACCCACTTTGGGCAGATGAAGTACAAAATGTCTCTCCAGGAGGAGGAATTAAGAATGTTCCCATCCCCTGGGTGATGAAGCTATGGACCTGGCTTGAGTGGGGCCTGGATGTTAGCCCCATCTTACTAGTTAGCAGGATATAACTACATAGCAGCCTGGTATGAAACACATACCACCTGTATTTAAAAAAAGAAACAAACCATACATTTTGTAGCTGCTGTTTATAGCACAACCTCCTAATTTCTGGACTTGGGAATGCCAAGTTATTCCTGGTTTGGTTCTTTTTTTTTTAATTAATGGTACTATTGAGGTATAATTTTTATACCATAACACTCATCCCTTTGTAAGAATAGAGTTCAATGGCTTATAATAAATTTACAGCACTGTACAAATGTCACTGTAGTCTATTGAAATTACAGCTCCCAACCCAGCACCAGGCAATCTCTGATCTGCTACCTGTTTTTATAAACTTGCCTTTTCTGGAAATCTCACATAAATGGTATCTTATTTTCCTTGAGCTGCTTTCTTTTGCTCACCAAATAGCAGTTCAAAACCCGACTCATGCATTTTTTTTCTCATTCGCCTCAGCATTCAAACATGCTCTTGTTCCCTGCATCTTTTCTTTTTATTGTAACAGCTTTATTGAGACATAATTGACATGTATTACAAGTCACACTTTAAGGTGTGAAAATCAATGTTTTTTAGTATTTTCACCAAACTGTGCAACATCACCAGAATCCATTTCAGAAGCCTTACATCATCCCCCTGAAAATACTTAACTTATTAGGAGATAGTCACATTTCCTATTATTACTAAAGCCTAGGCAAATACAAATTTACTCTCTATTTCTATGGATTGGCCTATTTTGACCATTTTGTATAAGTTAAATAATGCAATACGGGATCTTTAGTGCCTGTCTTCTTTCACTTAGCATAATGTTTTCAAGGTCCGTCCATGTCGTAGCATGGGTCAGTATTTCATCCTGAATAATATTCCATTGTATAGATGCAGCAGAGTTTGTCCATTTTTCAGTTGATAAACATTTGGTTGGTGTCCACTTTTGGCTGTTATGAATAATGCTGATATGAACAGTCCTGCAGAAGCTTTCACGTTGGGCAGGACTTTCGGCTCTCTTGGGCATATACCAGGAATGGAACTGCTGGGTCATGCAGCGACTCTCTGTCTCATTGCTGGAGAACCTATAAGATGCTTCCTTGATTGTCCTCTCCTGCCAACCCCCGCCCCTGCCTCTCAATTTCTCGGGCATTTCTGAGGCCAGCTTCTCAAGGTCTGACTCCATGTCACCTCTCCACTCTCTCCTCTCCAATGAACTTCCCTCTTAAAGAAACTTTTAAATGATACCTGACATGAATAAAAGAACATTAAAGAGAGCATTAATATCTTTGTCAACTTTAATGATGATATAATGACCGTCCACATATGTCACCACACCTTACAAACTGTAGAGCCTTAAAGTACCTAAAATCTCTTCCTCATTCTATATTTTTTGTCCTCTTGGTCATTTCTAACTCATTTTAGTTTCACTTTTAAACAAGGAGTCTGTTCTAAATAGTCTTTGAAACCCAATACATTGCTCAAATTACCTGATTACTACAAAGAGATGATTTTTTTGTTTAGAATGTATTATAGAAAATTAATAGCTTACATTGTTGAATATTACATACAATTATAGCATCATCTTTATAGGAAATTTATTCTACTTTGTATTTACTTTAGATGCTTTGAGTTTTTCCTACATTTCAGAGGCTAAAAGCTGAGGTTCCTGTAGTGTTCTCCCTCAACCCCACCTCTCTTTAGACTGAATTCATTTAACCAGTGTAGTTGACCCTAAGGGAGGTATGGACATCAATTATTGCTACAAATGAACATTAATGATTCCTTAAATATTTAATTAATGTAGTACTTGACCCTTCAGGAGAAACCATTTATAATCATCAGGATCAGGCCTTTGTTTTCCTCTTTTGTGCCTGGTGGTCAGTGTACCACTGCTGTAACACAGATGCAGAATGAGCTGCTGTGGAGGTGAAGAAACACCCACTCTCACACCCCCTCCAAGCAGAAAAAGTGCATAGAAAGTGGTTGGAGATGAATATTTAAAATATTTGCAATCACATTTGTCAATTTTCCAAACTACATTGTTATTAAACATTCATTGCATTTTTGGAAGTTTGAAATATTTTCTTATTCCTATTATGTGCGGATGTCATTAAAACAGTTAGCTCTCATTTTTCTTGGACTCATTAAGGCATTCTAAGAAATGTGGTAAATTTTGAATGAGTTACAATTAGACACAAAGTGGCTGACCATTCTCCTGTGGAGCTGAGTCTCAGTCTGCCTGGAGCACATGGAAGGTCTGTCCTCCCTAAAAAGTGCAGGCCAACAAGACAGGGAGCTTGTTCATATCAAAGAGACAAGTGGTTTCCAAGACACAAGCCATCCCTGGGCTCTGGCAGTTCTTATCTGTGAGCAGGTCTTGTGACTCCCACCTACACATACCTCAGAGTTTTCCTCCAGTCTGACAATTTCTAGCCATTAATACCATACTTTACTAGTCTCTGCTATCCTTGAACACATATCATATTCTCATTTTATTCTGAAGAAAATTCCTTATGTTTGTGGCTTTAGCTTTTAAAATTCGAAATCTATTTGATCACATTCTTTGTGCTTTTTCTCCTCCTAAAATTAAAAAGGAACAAATAAGCATGTATTTTATTTGAGTGGGTGGACAAAGATTTATGACTCCAGTAACCAAGTCCACAAGGTGATGGACCACTCTGGGGACCTGTGACATGTCTTTTAGATATATTTTGAAATCACTGATGAGTGAGGATTCAGGTTACTAAATAGTTTGGCTCTTCTTTGTGCACTTAAGACTTGATCAAGTTCACTCCAAACCTCATTTACAATACCCGTCCCCTTACAAAACTCTTTCTTTAACATCAGTCTTCTTTCTCTGTCTTCCCAGGTTCTGAAATAACTGGATTCAATTCCCTGATACTCCATTTTACTTACATATTTGTTTTAAACCTTAAGCATTGTTGCAGTTAGTCAACAGTTAAGAAAAGTTAATATCTTTTTTATCATCATACTAATGGAGGGATTTCATTAAGATATTACCTATTTCAGATAAAGGATAAAAACCAGTTCTTTTATTTATTTATTTATTTATTTATTTATTTATTTATTTTTAATCATTGTTCAAATACAGTTTTCTCCTTTTTACTCCCAATCCATTCCCCCCTCCCACCTCTCCCCATTTCCCTCCCATTGCCACCCTCCCCTTAGTTTATGACCATGTGTCCTTTAAGTTTGTTCCTGTGAACCCTTCCCACTGTCCCCTTAAATTCCCTCTACTCTCCCCTGTGGTCACTGTCAGCCTGTCCTCTATTTCAGTGTCTTTGGTTACATTTTGTTTGTTTCTTTGTTTTGTTATTTAGGTTCCTGTTAAAGGTGAGATCATATGGTATTTGTCTTTCACTGCCTGGCTTGTTTCACTAAGCATAATGTTTTCCAGCTCCATACACGCTGTTGCAAAGGGTAGGAGCTCCTTCTTTCTTTCTGCTGCATAGAATTCCATTGTGTAAATGTACCATAGTTTTTTGATCCATTCATTTACTGATGGGCATCTAGGTTGCTTCCAGCACCTAGCTATTGTAAATTGTGCTGCTATGAACATTGGGATGCATAGGTTCTTTTGAACTGGTGTTTTAGTATTCTTAGGATAGAGTCCCAGCAGTGGAATTGCAGGGTCAAAAGGCAGATCCATTTTTAGTTTTCTGAGGAAGTTCCATACTGCTTTCCATAGTGGTTGTACCAGTCTGCAGTCCCACCAAGAGTGCACTAGGGACCCCTTTTCTCCACAACCTCTCCAACACTTGTTCTTTGTTGATTTGTTTATGATGGCTATTCTGTCTGGTGTGAAGTGGTATCTCATTGTGGTTTTAATTTGCATCTCTCTGATAGCTAGCGATATTGAACATCATTTCATGTGTCTTTGGATTTTCTGTATGTCCTCCTTGGAGAAGTGTCTGTTCAAGTCCTTTACCCACTTTTTAATTGGATTCCTTGTCTTCTTAGAGTGCAGTCTTGTAAGTTCTTTACATATTTTAGAGATTAAACCCTTTCCTGAGGTATCATTGGCAAATATGTTTTCCCATACAGTTGGTTCTCTTTTAATTTTGATACTGTTTTCTTTGGCTGTGCAGAAGCTTTTAATTTTGATGAGGTCCCATTTGTGTATTCCTTCCTTTATGTCCCTTGCTCTAGGGGATAAGTCAGTAAAAAAGTTTCTTCGTGAAATATCTGAGATTTTCCTACCTACGTTCTCCTCTAGGGCTTTAATGGTGTCACCTTTTATATTTAAGTCTTTTATCCACCTTGAATTTATTTTTGTATATGGTGTAAGTTGGTGCTCAAGTTTCATTTTTTTGCACGTGGCTGTCCAGTTCTCCCAACACCATTTGTTGAAGAGGCTATTTTTATTCCATTTAATGTTGCTGCCTCCTTTGTCAAGTATTAATTGACCATAGAGACTTGGGCTTATTTCTGGGCTCTCTGTTCTGTTCCATTGGTCTATGTGCCTGTTTTTATGCCAGTACCAGGCTGTTTTGATTACAGTGGCCTTGTAGTATAGTTTAGTGTCAGGTATTGTGATCCCTCCTACTTTGTTCTTCTTTCTCAAAATTGCAGCAGCTATTCGGGGTCATTTATAATTCCATATAAATTTTTGAAGTGTTTGTTCTATGTCTGTGAAATATGCCATTGGTACTTTAATAGGAATTGCATTGAATGTGTAAATTGCTTTGGGTAGTATGGACATTTTGATGATATTAACTTTTCCAATTCATGACACGATATATGTTTCCATTTGTTTGTGTCTTCCTTGATTTCTTTCCTGAGTGTTATATAGTTTTCTGAATACAGGTCTTTTACTTCTTTGGTTTATTCTTAGATATTTTATTTTTCTTTTTGCTATTTCAAATGGAATTTTTTCCTTGATCTCTGCTTCTGCTGTTTCATTGTTGGTGTACAGAAATGCCTTTGATTTCTGGATATTGACTTTGTATCCCACTGTTTTGCCAAATTCATTTATTAGGTCAAGCAGCTTTTTTGGTAGAGTCTATAGGATTTTCTATGTATACTATCATGTCATCTGCAAACAGTGACAGTTTTGTTTCCTCCTTTCTGATTTGGATGCCTTTTATTTCTTTTTCTTGTCTGATTGCTGTGGCTAAAACTTCCAGTACTATATTGAACAGAAGTGGTGAAAGTGGACAGCCTTCTCTTTTTCCTGATCTTAGTTTAAAAGATTTTAATTATTGCCCATTGAGTATGATGTTGGCTGTAGGTCTCTCTTATATGGCCTTTATTATGTTGAGGAATGTTCCCTCTATTCCCACTTTGCTGAGTGTTTTTATCATGAATGGGTGCTGTACCTTGTCAAATGCCTTTTCTGCATCAATTGATATAATCATGTGGTTTTTGTCTTTGCTTTTGTTTATGTGATATATTACATTTACTGACTTGCAAATATTGAACCATCCTTGCATCCCTGGAATGAATCCCACTTGGTCATGGTGTATGATCTTTTTAATGTATTGTTGGATGCAGTTCACAAGTATTTTGTTGAGGATTTTAGTGTCAATGTTCATCAGTGATATTGGCCTGAAGTTTTCTTTCTTTGTTTTGTCTTTATCTCGTTTTGGAATTAGGATGTTGTTGGCCTCATAAAAAGAGTTTGGGAGACTCCCATCTTTTTGGATTTTTTAGAATAGTCTGTGAAGGATAGGGGTTAGCTCTTCCTTAAATGCTTTGTAGAATTCTCCTGTGAAACCATCTGGTCCAGGGCTTTTGTGTGTTGGGAGTTTTTTGATAACTGCTTCAATTTCTTTTGTGTTATTGGTCTCTTCAGGCTTTCTGCTTCTTTTTCATTGAGTTTTGGAAGATTATATTTTTCTAGAAATTTGTCCATTTCACCTAGGTTTTCAAATTTACTGGCATACAGCTCTTTGTAGTAATTTCTTACAATCCTTTGTATTTCTGTGGTATCTGTTGTACTCTCTCCTCTTTCATTTCTGATTGTGTTTATTTGGGTCTTCTCTCTTTTTTTCTTGATGAGTCTGCTTAAAGGCTTGTCGATTTTGTTTATCTTTTCGAAGAACCAGCTCTTGGATTCATTGATCCTTAGAATTGTGCTTTTAGTCTCTATGTCATTTAATTCTGCTCTGATCTTGGTTATTTCCTTCCTTCTGCTTGCTCTGGGCTGCCTTTTGTTGTTGTTCCTCGAGTTCTTGTAGATGTAGGGTTAGGTTGTTTGTTTGGAATGTTTCTAACCTTTTTAGGTGGGCCTGTATCGCTATGAACTTCCCTCTCAGGACTGCCTTGGCTGTGTCCCATAAGTTTTGGGTTGTTGTGAGTTCGTTTTCATTTGTTTCCAGAAACCTTTTGATTTCTTCCCTAATATCATTCTTGACCCATTCATTGTTTAATAGCATGCTATTTAAACTCCATGATTTTGAGTGTTTTTGGTTTTTTTCCTTCGGGTTGGTTTCTAGCTTCAGTCCCTTGTGATTCGAGAAAATGCTTGGTATGATTTCAATTTTCTTGAAATTCTTGAGGCTTGTTTTGTGTCCTATCATGTGGTCTATCTTTGAGAATGTTCCGTGTACATTGGAAAAGAATGTATATTTAGCTTCTTTTGGATGGAGGGCTCTGTATATATCAGTAAAGTCCATTTCATCAAGGGTATTGTTCAATGCCACAATATCTTTGTTGATATTTTGTTTAGAAGGTCTGTCCATTTTTGATAGTGGGGTGTTAAAATCTCCCACTATAATTATGTTGCTGTCCATATCTTTCTTGAAGTCCTCTAAGATTTTCTTTATGTATTTGGGTGCTCCTATGTTGGGTGCATATATATTTACAATATTTATGTCTTCTTGATGGATTCTTCCCTTGAGTATTATGAAGTGACCTTCTGGGTCTCTCTTTATGGCCCTTTTTTGGAAGTCTATTTTGTCTGATATGAGTATTGCTACCCCGGCTTTTTTTTTCCTGTCCATTTACTTGGAAGATTTGTTTCCAGCCCTTCACTTTCAGCCTGTGTAGGTCTTTTTATCCTGAGGTGGGTCTCTTGTAGACAGCAGATATGTGGGTCATTTTTTCTTATCCATTCAGCTATTCTGTGTCTTTTGATTGGAGCATTTAATCCATTTACGTTTAAGGCTATTATTGATAGGTACTTATTCATTTTCTTTTATGTACATGTGTTCCTCTCTCTCTCTCTCTCTCTCTCTCTCTCTCTCTCTCTCTCTCTCTCTCTTTTCCTTCCCTTCCTTAAATCAGTCCCTTTAGGATCTCTTGCAGAGCTGGTTTGGTCGTGGTGTATTCTTCTAGACTTCTTTTGTCTGGGAAGCTTCTTATTTGGCCTTCTATCTTGATCGAGAGCCTTGCTGGATATAGCACCCTTGGTTGCAGACCTCTGGTTCTCATTACCTGGAGTATTTCTTGCCATTCTCTTCTGGCTTGAAGTGTTTCTATTGAGAAGTTGGCTGTTAGCCTTCTTGGGGCTCCCTTGCACGTTGCTTCCTTTTTCTCCCTTGCTGCCTTTAAGATTCTCTCTTTGTCTTGAAATTTTGCCATTTTAATTATGATGTGTCTTGAGGTGGGTCTCTTTGGGTTCCTCTTGATTGGGACTCTCTGTGTTTCCTGGATTTGTGTGACTTTTTCTCTCATCAAATGAGGGAAGTTGTCCTTCATTACTTGTTCAACTAGGTTTTCGATCCCTTGCTCTTCTTCTTCTCCTTCTGGTATCCCTATTATACGGATATTATTACGTTTCATATGGTCTTGCATTTCTCTTAATCCATCTTCATTCTTTCTGAGCCTCTTTTCCTTTTCTTGCTCTTTCTGGGTATTGTTTTCTACTTTGTCCTCCAGCTCGCTAATCTGATCTTCTGCTTCATCGATCCTGCTTTTCATTCCTTCTACTGTTTTCTTCAGTTCAGAAATTGTATTCTTCATTTCCTCTTGACCTTTGTTGAGAGTTTCTATTTCCTTTTTCATGTTTATATAGTTTGCAGTGACATTGATGTAGTTTCCCTCTAATTTCTGAAAGCTCTTTGTGAGTTCGTTGAACTTCCTGGTAATCATTGTTTTGAACTCACTGTCTGATAACTGAGTTGCCTCTATTTCATTTAGCATTTTTCCTGAGGCTTCCTTGTTTCCCTTCAATTGGGGGTTGTTTCTTTGTTTTCTCATTGTTCGTGTATTTCTTCTTTTTTTCTTCTTGTTTTTTAATTTGATCTGTTCTGATTCCCTGTAATTATGGTGTGAGTTCTGTGGTAGAATATTTGTGAGATTCAGTGGTGCAATCTCCTTCGTGTATCCTGGTGTTCACAGCTTCCCCCTACTCTTTTTTGTGATCAGTTGGAGGAATAAGGCAAAATGGTTTAAGACAGCAAGACAGTATACTATGATATTTACATTAGCAGCCAGTAGAGAAGAGATGGGTTATCCTTTGGCTCCTTATAGTGTTAACCATGATCCTCCACCCCACTATCCACATTTTAGAAAGGATGGAAAGAAGGTAAGACTCTTATTGGGGATGAGAGGATTGTTAGTTGGATCTAGAAAGTTGTGAGGCTGTGGGAGGTCAGCTTCTAAGGTAGGGTTGGATTAAATATTAGTATATAGGAGTAGTGTGTAAAAGAATAGAGACAACCCCCACAATAGTATAGTTCAGAAAATTGCAAAGTGGGCTGAGATCAGGTAGGGGTATTGAGAAGTATTTACAATTGTATAGACTAGGTCTTACTAACAGTAATAGTAAAGTGACAGTCTTGTGGCAGAATCAATGAGGTCTAGATAACAAGAATAAAGAGTATAGAACCTTGAGAGGTGTATTAATGGAACACAGATGAAGGATAGTAACTTATCAACACCTTGTTACTGAGATACCAGGGGGAACCTATCAAATGACAGTATAATCAGCCAAGCAAAGAAGATTATATAGAAAGAAAAAGAATACCAAAATAATATTAAAATAAAAAATGTCAGAAAAGTTAGAAAAAAATAATACAAATTTTCAGTAACTTGCAAGATAAAAAAAAAGAAAAAGGAAAGAAAAGCAGAAGATGTAGTGCAGGAGAGATAAATTTGGAGTGGAAAGAATAATATTTGGATGAATGGAAGAGAAACATAAGGGATTGCGAGATAAAAATGATAAGAATTGAAAAATAAAATGTCACATAAAACAAGATAAAATCAATCAACTAACAACAGCCACAAAAACCAAACCAAACCAAACCAAACAAAAAAAAAAAGAGAAGAAAAGAAAAGAAAAAAAAAGAAGAAAAAAAAAACAAAAACAACAACAACAACAACAAAAACACCTCTTGTTGGTTTCTAACTGGCCAGACCAGTTATTCTGGTCTTGCTGGCTTCAGCTGGCTGAGGGACCTTTGAAATGCTTCTCTCTCTCCCAGCCCAAATCTCAGCAAGTCTGTCAGAATACAGACTTGCTGTACCCTGGGCACTCCCAAGCACACTGGCTCTCTGGATCTCACTTCCACGTTCTTCCAGACTCCAGGGTCCTGCAGGATTCCAGCTCTATGATCTCAGGAGGTACCCGCGACTTTTTGTGATTCACTGCGCCCTCCCTGGGAATCGTAAAAGGGCGCGCCCTTCCCCCAAACTTTTGTAATTAGGGGTCTAGCATCGCCCTAAGCGCCTCGCCGTGCCTGTTCTGGATTCACAGCGAGCTCGAGACAGTCTTCCTGATGGTGCGCAAGCCGAGCCCTTTCCAGCTCTGTGGTCACCGCCACAGCACTCCGACCGGGTGTTGGCGCCTTTCCCAGCTCCCCAGGTTGGGCTGGCTGGAAATTTCTGAGCCACTACTGTAGGAACACACCAAGCACCACGTCCCTCCCGGCATCCCGGCATCCCAGCGTGCGATTCAGACCTCCCTATGGGGCGCGAACCGAGAGTGTTCTGACTCTGTGCTCTCCACCGATCTGCACTTCCTCCCTGCTAGGGGTGCAGGCTAGGGGTGCAGGCGCTCTCCCAGGCTGCCCCTGGTCCTGTCGGCTAGAGGCCCTCACTTCTCCCAAGTCTCTGGGCGGGTGTTCATAGTCCCTGGGCGATTTTTTCCCAGTCCAACTGGCCAATCTGTTCCTTCTAGCAACACGTTCTCCCCTGGAGTTGCTCACCCCCATATTCGGGGGAGGGAGCAGCGACTCCCCTCTCCCGGGAGCCCCGAGCACTGGGCCTGGGGACTGCACACCCCTAGTCCCCCCGCCGATCCCTGGGCCCCTTTTGTCCTGAAGAAGTCTCCTTACCGTCTGGTTTTTCCGTGATCACAATAATTTTTGATGTCCTGCTTTCAAAAGTGATTCAGTAACCTAGTCCACTTGCTCTGTTTCTCCACCGATCCACGAGTTTCCCTCCTCTTCACAGAAGCTGAGAAAAATGCTGCCTAGAGTAAAGCCACCATCTTCCCGTCCCCTCCAAAAAAACCAGTTCTTCATGAATGAAAGAGTATGGTTAAGATCAGTATTCACAGTCAAAGATAAGGCTTTTTTTTAATTTATAGCTGTCTTCTATGAAACATAATCAGCATGAAGTATTTAAGAATTTATTAACTTAATTGAGTTTTCTCAGTTGTAGAAAACAATGATGTTTTAAATTCTTAGATTTTCTTTAGAAGTCTTATGCTTTCAAGCCTTTGAAGTTTTTGTGTGCCTAAAAGGCTTCTGTCATATTTTGATGCTTCTTGTTTGCATATGACAAAACATGCATTAATTGTGTATTATGTTGTAGTTCATGTATTTTATTTCTGTTACATTTTTCCCATTTAAACTATACAATCTTCAAGATGAACAAGGAGGGCTGTGTCTGCGGTCTCCCATTGCAGCCACCTGTACGCTGTCGTACAGAGCTAACGTGGGTGCCAGTGTGAATTTTTATGTTCATTTCACAGGTAGGGAGCATTAAGCGGGACATGTCCTTCACGTTTCAACCAGAGGACCTAAAACGAGACTCAAGTAAAAAAATGTCTCATCAGCCCTTGTTCCCCTTGGCCGTGGAGGAAGATGTGAAAACAGCAGACACCAAAACTGCAAACCAAGCCCTTGACCATGACAAAGAAAATACCCGTTCCATCTGTCTCCTTGAGCAAAAGCGGAAAGTTGTTTCTTCCAACATTGATGTTCCTCCAGCAAGGTAAGAGGCCATGAAACCTTTTCTGTGTCTGCCCAGGAGGTTGGTGAAAAGCATAGTGACTTAGGAAGGGTTTTCTGCCAAGAAGTTTGCTTGTGTGACACAGCTTTTGAGAACCAACTGAGGCTGCAGTAGTTGGAACTCCTATAGCTCTAGAAAAGAAAATTTTATTAGATTTTGGCAAATGAATAATAAAAAGAAAAAAAGTGTAAAAATATTGAGGACACATGAAATGTAGGACTGAGCCTAGACACTTAAAAGCAAGGACACTCAGTCTTTGGTCAGAGGCTTGGGAGCCGGAGCTGAAGGCCATGTTCAGCTCCGGCCTTTTTTTGTGTGGCCTTAGAGATAAGAGTGGTTTTACAATCTGCTACAATTAACAATTTGCTCTTTTAGTTTACATATAACCATCAAAAAGAAGCAAGGAACAAGTATTGACCACTTGTAGAAACTATATGCTCTTCAGATTTACCTCTCAGACACAGCTGTGTCCACACAGCTGGTTAACCAGAAGTCCAGGAGAACCATGACTGCCTCTGGCCACCATTCCCAGCCACACCCTCGCTGCCCCCTTATCACTCATTAGATATCTGTACCTTTAACAAACTGTTTTTGAATAAAAACCGCTTGCAGCCAAAAATAATCTTTGAAAGAATATGGTGTATTCAACATTGTACTAGAAGTTTTAACCAGAGTAATCACGCAAGAAGAAGAAATAAGAGGCATGCAAATTAGGAAGGAAGAAGTAAAACTATCTCTATTTGCAGATGACATGCTCTTACATACACAAAACCCTAAAGAATTTACAAAAAAAAACTATTAAATAAACAAATTCAGCAAAGGTGCAGCATACAAGATCAGCAGGGGTAAATATTCATGGCCTTGAATTTGGCGATGAAATAGAACACCAAAAGCACAAGCAATAAAAAACTGGAAAATTCACAAATATGTGGAAGTTTAACAACATACTTCTGATGAATCAATGTGTCAAAGAAGAAATCAAAAGGGACATCACATAGTATCCTGACCCAGGGAAAATGGAAACACAACAAATCAAAATTTATGAGATGCAAAAGTAGCTTTTAAGAGGGCAATTTATAGCTATAAATGCCAACATTTGATGAAGTATCTTAGGATGAGATGGAGGTAATGGTTGCACACACTGTGAATGTACTAAGTGCTCATTTAAAATAGTTACTGGTTAAGTTTGTGTTCTATGAATTATACCCCAATAAAAAGTGCAAAAAAGGGGGTGAGGTCTAGTCAAACAGCCTAATAATATGTTAAACAAATTTATTGTTCAGAAAATACCACTCGTTTTTAAACGGATTTAAAAGTGTTTCATCATAGAATGTTTTTAAAATGAAACTACTCTCCCCCCCAAGGAAAAAGAGTGCTTTTATATTTTAAAAGGTTAAAAAAAATGGAGACTATGTAAAATAGATCATAGGTGGCCTGTAAAGCCTAAAATATTTATATGTGTTCATTACAGAAAAAGTTTGGTGATTCCATGTTTATGTCATGGTAATCCTTCTAAGACAGATCTACCTTGAAACTGGGCTGAGAGTGTTTATCTGAAATATCAAAAGGCTTTTGTCACATTACAATTTTACTTAAAACATATGTGGTACTGTTGAATCAGAGGACAACATTATGGCAGAATGACAATGAACAGTAATAGAATGTACACATGAGACCTTTTGCTTATTTTCTTGTTTATCATTTTTCTCACCTAGATTTGGGGGACATCCAAAAAATTGACATGTCTCTCAGGTGAGGTTTCATAATTCTCATTTTACAAGTGTGTAAAACATACTCAGAAATGTGAAGGGATCACCTGGGAGCACACATGTAACAAACAGGAGGCCGAAGACTGGGGTAGATTTCTGACTGTCATTAGTGTTTATTGAAGAACATTCATTTGTTATTTTTCACATATCATGATGTGCCCTTAAAATGCACTGATATTTCTAATATCATTTGCTATCCAGCTCTACAAAATAAAAAGGAGGAAACTCTCAAAAGTTAGGCAAACCTTATTAGATAATCTGGGTCATTAGAGCATGCATTTGTTACTCTCTTTTGCTAGACATTGTTTGTTTGTTTGTTTTGGATGTACCCACACACTGATACTTAAATTGGTTAGATTGCACTCAAGCAGCAATTATAATTTGATCATGCAAAGTAGTAACTGTCTTCTAATTAAAACCCTAAAGCTAAAGAAATCTATTAGCAAGTCAGTAGTAATAGGAATAAAGAAAATTTGGACCCAAATATTCCTAGACTTAACAGTAGTTTATTAGACCATGCCAGATTGTTGGTTTGCTACTGGGGAAGAAAGAAAAAGAAAAAGAACCATACAATACTGTTTGTTTTGCAGGTTTTTAAAATATAGTGATGTCATATTTATCACTTGCTAGATAAAATGAAATCATTTTCTGCTTATAGGTTGATTCTGAGAATTGTACAGTTTGAAAGAATTTCAGAAACTTGTTACTTTTGAGTTAAAAATTAGGAAATGACCTGAACTTCAAACAATATCCTGTATGTACAATGGAAAATTGTGAGCTTAATTTGGCTACCATTTCCAATGGTGTTATCTACATTTTTTCCTTTGTGTCTTATGTACTATACACCATTTATAGAAGTCTCCTATATCACATTTGGAATTAAGTGAGAGGTAAGGCAAGATGGGTATCATTATTTCTGAATCTCTAGAGCACAGCAGTTTCTGGAACAAGTGTTTAATATTTAAATGCATTAAAACTGTTTGAGTCACAAACTCTGTAACCAACATGAAACTGCTGAAGAAGAGAGAAAGTATAAAGGTCACTTTAAGCTTATCTTATTCAACAAAATATATACATTGCAAAGAGAATATGAATGTACCCACTCATTTTGGAGAAATACTAATACTATATAATTTGTGGACTCCTGTTAAGAACTGAAGCACTCTCTATGAAGCAGCTATACAGACATCGTTTTTAGGAAACCTTTATTCACTTTTATCCTTTTCCATCATTTTAGTAATTCAGGTCAACAAGTAACTGTTGTTCCTGCTTTCTTGCTCAGTCTGACCATTTGTTACACAGCAAACAATCTTCCTAAAGCACAAGTATAATCATGGACAGAAGGATGGAGACAGGAAGTGCTGGGAATGATTATAATTGACGTTGTGACTTAATGAAATGCATTGTGTCATCAGACACAATCAAGCCCTCTTGCTGGGGATTTACATTCTAAAGTCAACAAATAAGTAAAGATTAGGTACAGACAAAATTATTCTTTATAATGCCTTTAATCACCTGTGAGACCCACCATGAAAGATTTGGGATCTGAAACCAATTTTAAAAGGACAGGTCTTCTTTCCCTTCTTACTCTGGGGCAAAATTTCATTCAATGGAATGGTGCGATTTCTATTTTGTTGTTTTAAAAAATAGCTCTCTCTTGCTGCCAGGTGCCTATGGTTGAATTTCTGTAATTTGAATACACATATACTGCAGTTGCCTTTCCTAATATTCTACAAAAGCCTGAAGGAAATTAGTAATGT
Source organism: Phyllostomus hastatus (assembly GCF_019186645.2). Taxonomy (NCBI): domain Eukaryota; kingdom Metazoa; phylum Chordata; class Mammalia; order Chiroptera; family Phyllostomidae; genus Phyllostomus; species Phyllostomus hastatus. The sequence goes on along the minus strand of NW_025333932.1, from coordinate 9,583,515 downwards.
AAGACAGAGAATCTTTCTGAATCACTAGTTCTCTTTCCTGTACTAACACTGATAACCTGGATTGATGATGTCTTTTCTTCACTATAACTTTTCTTCACTATAAAGCTTGTGTTTTATGACATGAGTTTGACTCAGAAAGTGTGTATGTGTGCATCGGTGTTTTCTTTAAAGGTTTTATTTATTTATTTATTAGAGAGGGAAGGGAGGGAGAAAGAGAGAGAGAGAGAAACATCAATGTACAGTTGCTGGGGGCCGTGGCCTGCAACCCAGGCATGTACCCTAACTGGGAATCAAACCTGCAACACTGGTTCGCAGTCCGCGCTCAATCCACTGAGCTACGCCAGCCAGGGCTTGTATCGGTGTTTTAAAGAAAATTTTACACACTTATTTGTGTTGACTTCATGACATGGAAGACTCATCAATTTCCAATAATTGTGTTTTTTGTCCTTGTATTATAAGCACACAATAGTGTCAATTTAGAATTTGTCACCTGTTTAGAATTCCATTGTGAATTTAAAACTTGGGTTGTTAATATGAATTTTTTAAATAATCAATAATTTATGTCACTTTGCTATTTTCGAGGGCTTTGCTCTCTGGAGCAGTTGGGTAGCTATGAAGTAAAATACTGAAAGTGCTACATTCCCACATTTGCAGGCATGACTTTCAAAGAGCCCTTGGATAGTTAATAATAGTTCCTTCATGTAATCCTTTCTGGTAGCAAACTAGAGAAAATTTAACTACTGAAACTTCAGGTGAACCTCTCCCATGTTGTGCTAGGTAGATGGTGGCTTTGTGGCACAGGTTAATTACATTGGAATGTTCCAGAATGCTTCAGGGAACCATCACTCTGCTTTGGTGGCACCCATGTCATAGATCACCTCTCAGAACTGGTTTATATTTATATTTGATTCAGCAACTTTTTGTCTCCCTACACCTGTTCAAAGTTTAAACAATCAGGTATAGAAATAATTGCATTCCATTGCCTCCCACTACCCACCCCCCTCTACCAACACAGATCCTTTATTCTGCTTTTATTACAGAAAGGCATATAAATAATTAAAGGCAAATAAATCATTAAAAGAGGTTGATCATTTACTTATTTTAAAAGAATAACTTTTGAGCAGCACTGTCCAGTGGAAATTTAATCTGAGCTACATATGTCATTTAAAAATTTCTAATAGCTACATGAAAAACAGGAAAAGTAACCTTCTATCTACAAATATCATTATTTTCTATTATCAATGTAAAAGATTATTGGTGAGATATTTACATTCTTTTCTGCAAACTAGGTCTTTGAAGTCACACGTGCATTTTACTGTTGCAGCACATCTCACCTTGAACTGGGCAGTGATCAATAGCCACGTGTGGAGAGTGACAAATGAATAGGGCATTGCAGCTTTAGAGTCAACCATCAGCTAATTGTACAGTTCAGCACAATTTATCATTTATCTGTAAAATGGTGGTTTATTTTTTCTGCTCAAACTAATAGGGTGGAACAGTAGCTTTCTGTGGCCATCTTTCTTAAGGGTTAGTGGGGAGAAAGGTGCCTCCCCTGTAAGATGTTTCTGCATCTGTGGCTCAGGAGATATTTAGTTAGGAAAACTCAGCAGCATAAGTCTAATATGACTCCCAGCTGTGCATAACTGATAGGTTGAACAATTATAATTATTTAGTTAGTTAGTTTATGTTTTAAATATATTTTATTGATTATGCTATTACAGTTGTCCCATTACCCCCCTTCATTCTCCTCCACCCTACACCCTCTCCCACCCATATCCCCCCTTTAGTTCACATCCATATGTCATAAGTTCTTTAGCTTCTACATTTCTCATACTGCTCTTGCCCTTCCTCTATTTTCTACCTACCATCTATGCTACTTAGTCTGTGTACCTTTTCCCCCACTCTCCTCCTCCCACTTCCCTGTTGCTATCCCTCCATGTGACCTCTATTTCTGTGGTTCTGTTCCTGTTCTAGTTGTTTGCTTAGTTTCTTTTTGTTTTTGTTTTAGGTGTGGTTATTAATAATTGTGAGTTAGCTGTCATTTTACTATACATGTTTTTTATCTTCTTCTTTTTCTTAGATAAGTCCCTTTAACATTTCATAAAATAAGGGCTTGGTGATGATGAACTCCTTTAACTTGACCTTATCTGAGAAGCACTTTATCTGCCCTTCCATTCTAAATGAAAGCATTGCTGGGTAGAGCAATCTTGGATGTAGGTCCTTGCCTTTCATGACTTGGAATATTCCTTTCCAGCCCCTTCTTGCCTGCAAGGTCTCTTTTGAGAAGAGACCTTGACAGTCTGATGGGAACTCCTTTGTAGGTTACTGTTTCCTTATCTCTTGCTGCTTCTAGGATTCTCTCCTTCATTTTTACCTTGGCTAATGTAATTATGATGTGCCTTGGCGTGTTCCTTCTTGGGTCCAACTTCTTTGAGACACTCTAAGCTTCCTGGACTTCCTGGAAGTCTATTTCCTTTGCCAGATTGGGGAAGTTCTCCTTTATTATTTGTTCAGATAAGTTTTCCACTTGTTGCTCTTCCTCTTCTCCTTCTGGTACTCCTATAATTCAGATGTTGGAACATTTCAAGATGTCCTTAAGGTTCCTAAGCCTCTCCTCATTTTTTTGAATTCTTGTTTCTTCATTCTTTTCTGATGGTATGTTTTTTTTCTTCCTTCTGTTCCACTCCATTGATCTGAAACCCAGCTTTCATTCCATCACTATTGGTTCCCTGTGCATTTTTTCTTTATTTCAGTTAGTGTAGCCTTCATTTTTTCATCTAATTTGCAACCACATTCAACCAATTCTGTGGGCATCCTGATCGCTAGTGCTTTGAACTGTGCATCCGATAGGTTGGCTATCTCCTCGTCACTTAAAAGTATTGGCTCTGAGGCTTTGATTTCTTCTTCTATTTGAGCCATATATTTTTTTTTCCTTTGGTCTAGTTACGCCTGTTACGTATGAGGGTCAGGGCCTTAGGTTTTCACCAGGGCGGGACACCCCATTCACTGGGTTATGACACTGTATGTTGGGGGTGGAGTCCAAGATGGAACAGTGGCACTTGCTTTGCTCTCCGTCGGACCTCAGTCCCTTCTGCCACTTTCCCCAAGCAAACTGGCCTCTCTGGTGCCAATTCCCAAGTGGATGGGTTTGTGCACCCCGTGGGACTTTCTAACGACTTCTCCTGTGAGGCTGGGAGTATTTCTCTGTGCCTCAACCCCCACAGGTGTTTTCAGTCAGTGCCCCAAGGCTCTATTTCCCAGCACTGGGGTCCTGGGTTGTGCACAATGCCTTGCTTCACAATCGCTGACTCGCTGGTTCTGCTGGTTGCCACCCCTTGGCCGGGGTCTGCCAGCTGCGGTATTGCATGCCTGGATGCCTTACGTGCCTGGTCCCAGCGCTCTCTGCTCTCCACGCTGCTACCTGCTCCTGGATGCCTGACTCCATCCCTCCTACTGGTCTGGATGAAAGGGTATATTTTAACTCCTTGGTTGTCTGACTTCCACACAGTTCCATTTTCTGTCAGTTCTCATTGTTATTCTGTTTCTAAAGTATTGTTGTCCCTATCTTGGTTGTGCAAGGAGGCACAGTGTGTCTACCTATGCCTTCACCTTGGCCAGAAGTACAATTTTAATTCTTAAGATATTTAAATTCCATCTAAGTCAAAAACAAGAGAAATTGGTACAGTCACAGTTATAGTTCTTTAAAAACATAAAAGCCGCTTAATTTCCAGAGTGCGAGAGTGCCTGTTTCATGGTTACTAGATGCTACAACGTCTCCTGCAGTTGCCACCCTGAAGGCCACCCTGGCATGTCAGTCAGCACACTTCATGCATGTGCTCATGCTTCTTTACACACTAGTAACAAACTAGTTCATTAATACATGCTATCTGTAAACTTAGAAATTCAACAAATACATCAATTTTTTAAAAAGGCTTCTAAGTAGGAAGGGTTTACTTTGTTACCTAATTATTGACTTAAACTGTTACGAATTCTTTTAAATTTTAACTCATGTTTTCTTCCCTGATATAGAGTTCTGAGTTGGGAAGTATTAAGGGTTAAGGCTGGAGAGTTAGGGTTAACTTGGAATACTTTAGAAATTTGATTCTTGTCTGTTAGGTTATAGAGAGCTATTCAATAATACCTCCAATTGACATTTAAGATTACTTCAGGAAGAATATGATTTTAAGCAATAGAATAATTCTTGAAGAGTGTGTTTCTATAAAATCACTCAGAAAATAGAATTGGTGTCTAGGATGGAGGAATTTGGGAGTACTGCTGCACATTCATCTCCAGGAAGTCCCTTGACCTTCCCCCACATGTCCAGGGCAAGGCACCATACGTGACTCTTCTGGCAGCCTCACCATCAGGCGACCCAAGAGATACCCTGCTCCCAGCACTGCTGTTGACACTAGAGCAGTCGCCTGTGCCTCCCACAGGTGTGATCAGGCTGGATGGAGAAAACTAAGAAGGCTTGGGTCTTTATTACATCCTTCAAAACTAGGAAGACTCTATAATCTGATAAGGTTAAAAAGAAGTAAAAGCCCATTTTGTGGTTTTAGAATATTCAACTTTTGTTTTCAAAGTGCTAGTTTGCTTAATGCAAAATTCAATTGTCAATATATTTTGTAACCACAGGAATGGATATTAAAAAATAGGTTATTTCCTCTCAGCAGTGTATCAGACAATAGTATACTATATAAAATAAATATTTGTATTTTTTATAATTCAAATATTTTTCTATGCAAACAAATGGAAATACATTAAGGAGAGCTGATATGTCCATAAGCTAAGTTAACTCACCTATTGTCCACACTTTCTACTCTAAAAATGTTGGTTCATTGTCTTTTGGCTAACTTTATGTAAATTTTTGATAACTGTTTCAAAGTTTATTGAATGTCCATTGAGAAGTAACAGTTGGGACACACTGTCCCAAGGCCTATCTTTGTACAGAATTCAATAAGCTTTCTTCTTATCATTTCAAAAGCATACCATTATCACTGCATAGGTGTTCTGTAGGAATCTGATGACATGAGATTTTGTCTATTACTAGTGGCTGTGAGGGCTTTGTGCCTCATTTCATCACAGTGGCAAAGTCCACTTAGCCATGGTAGAGCCACAGCCCCAGACCACTTCAATGTGGCACCTAAAGCCAGGTTAGTGTCCACCCTCTGGATAAGCAAGAGGCCAGGTCAATGCATCGGTAAGGAAGGAGTTTCCACTTCATTTCATTGATGTGCTTGGTGTCTCTAGGCTCAGAGTTTTCTATGTGGAGTCTCTCCTTCTGTAAACAGGGAGACATTACTCTGCTGGAATTATGCTGCCTGCATTTTCCTCAGCATCACTCCCAGCACAGCTGAATATGTTGTCTTCTTTATCTCAGATGTGATACCACTGCAGTTTGCAAGTTCACTCTGGCATCCATAGCAAAAGTGGGGGGGCTCTGCCTCAGTCATCCCTTCTATGTGTGGTGAAACTGGGAAAAAATGAGAAATTACTTCTTTGTGCATCCATAGTAGGACAACATGGGTCTGCCTAGCAGCATCACATCTGGAAGAGATCAGTGGCAGAGACATTTTCCACAAAGGATGTTCCCTGCTCGGTTTGGTGTCAGTCTTATTCTCTCTTGGCTCTGATCAGAATCAGGCCAAACCTCTGCATTGGCAAGGACCTCCCAGTGGCTTGGGGACAGCTCCCACTCTTGCTTATGGTCCTCTGTCTCCACATTATTGAAACTACATGTGTCTATTTGGAGGAAATAGCCTTAATAGGGAAAAGAACCTGTCTCCAAGAATAACAATGAAAAGACACTGAGTTTTTCTGAGCCTATCGCTGAAACTTCAAAGTCCAAATGTGTTTGTTGCTTCCCTTTTATTCCCCTGACTCGGAGTAATTTAGTTCTATAAATTCTAATTAACCACATAAAGAAAAAACTCAAGCCTTTTCTTCTGCCTACCTTGGCCTGCAGGGAAGTAGGGTATTTCATCCAGATGACAACTAGAAACCATGGTGATATGCACACCACAGGCTCCATGGTGGTGCGTAGTGCAGTGGTCACCGAGTCATGCTGAAGGCGGGTTTTGTAGCTCAGAGTGAAAAGAATTATGAGCATCAAGAAAGTCATCTGCTCCATCCACATTATTTGAAAGATAGGAAATTATTATTTTAAGCTAAGAGTTTGGGTTCAGACAATGGATTTAAACTCTTTCTAAAAGCTGGTTTTTCAGATTTTGCCCATTTTCATTGGTGGGGCATCCCTTAAAACTCATCAAGCCTGAATGACTGTTTGCTAATAGGCTGACAGTGTTCCTTCTTATTGGAGGGGGAGGGATGCTGCCTTTTGCTCCATCCTCTGAAACGCATACCTGCTTCCCACTTGTGTCCACATTTAAGACAGCTGTGCTTTTTTAAGGCTACCCTGATGGGGACCAAGAAGCAAAGGTGACAGCCTGGGGGTGAAGAGTGCAACCAGGATGGCACATTGCTGTTTGTGATGGCCAGAGCTCAGTGAGAGTCCAGAGTAAGGGAGAAAAACTGAAAGTCAAAACAGGCAATAGTTGACATAAATCTGACCATGCTGCGGGGACAAAAGGCCACAATTACTAGTCAGAATTACGACCCATTTTTTGGAAAATGGTATGTTTAAGTCTCTGGCTGGAATACATTATCTTTGTTTTCTTATTCCTGTACCTTTGGACACTATAAACAAATGACCAAACATTTTAAAATTTAGTGAGGCAGAAAAAAAGTAACAGTCCTACTTGAGAAAGATGGTATCTAGTTTTAATGTTCATTCCCTGACTCTCAGAAGCTTTGATTCTCTGAATTGACTAAAATCACTGCCAGTAACATATCTTGTGTTATCTAAGAGGAGATTTTAGATCAAGGCAGGTTCCCCCAATCCCACCAAAGACCCTATGATTGACATGGTGTGGGTTTCTATTTTGGGCTCAGAAATCATGGTTCTTCAGTTCAGTTTGTTCTCCTTGTCCCCCAGAACTGCAGTATCACCAGCCAAAAGTTCCCAGGATCACAGCCAAAAAGGCAATGGTAATTCTGTTGAGTGACAAGGTGGGTCCCCAAGCTTGAAACTTCCACAGCAGGAAACTGGTCTATTGGTGAAAGATGGGGTTTTACATACTTAGTCTTTGCCTACTCCAGTGGTAAGGTATTTAATATTTACACTTCAATCATGTCACTAATAGTTAAAACAATCGTAAACCTTGTAGTCACTGGCTGAGTGTCAACAGTGCTGATCAGAAATGAGGAATGAGTAAAAGAATTAAGTGACCTAGTGCAGCCTCTGCACAGTAGTTCATGATGAAGTTCTCAGCTGAAAGGATAGTCTTTGTGGAGTTGCTACATTTTCAGTGTTAGAATGGCTTTTCTTTTATGAATTCATGGTGATGGGTAGTAGGTGGTTGTTTCCAATGTTTAACTTGTAGACAAGTTAAAACATTAGCACCTCCTATTGGTTCCCATTTTTTTTAATATTGCGGGGTCTTGAAATCCTAAAATTTGTAAACTACAGAAAAGGACTGTCCCCTAAAGTCAAGAGACTTGAATTCCACTCAACTGATTTACCCTTGGCACACTAAAACCTCCATTTGTCATTTGTTTTTACAGATGTTTTAGGCACTTTGGTTGAACTGTTAAAATCCCTTCCAACAAAGAATCCAGGAAACCTTAGGATTCATCATTAAACACTGCCTGGTCTCAGGAGAAGTCAGCATTTATTTTAGGGTTTGGGTCTTCAAATTAAATGATAAATCTAATTCAACTCTAAAAAAATTGTGATTTAATACTTCAGCATAATGCATTATTATAATTATTCCTTACAACTTTAAATTTTTTTTTAAGATTTATGTATCTATTTGGTTTTAGAGGGATGGGAAGAGAGGGAGAAAGAGAAGGAGAGAGACATCGATGTGTGAGAGACACATCGACTGGTTGCCTCTCACACACCCTCTACTGGGGACCTACCCCACAACCCAAGCCTGTGCCCTGACTGGGAATCAACCGGCAACCCTTTGGTTCACAGGCTGGCACTTAATCCACTAAACCACACCAGCCAGGGCTCCTTGCAATTTTTTATATGTATTATCAGATGCAATCCTGCAGTTTGGAATGTTAACATTATTTTCAGGCTTTATTTGGTTTCTGAATAAGGATCTGTTTTTCAAAGGAGCAAATGGTTATGCCATTTAATGGTCACAAATGTTACACAAAATCAGTTGTTTTCTGTGGGTGATTAATACACCACCACCAAGCCCCACTCTACTCACAAGAGGCATTTGGAAATGTCTAGGGGGCAGTCTTGGTTGTGCAAAATAGTTCTGCACACTTAATAACTCTCCTACTCCAAAGGCCAGTACACCCTCACTGAGAAACACAGATGGGTTTCATATTTATGATAAAATGGTGGAGTAACAGCTGAACATAATTTGATTATTACATTAATTGCACAAATACTGTTTATCAATATCATTATAAAATACTGAAGTTAAAGGGTTGTTTAGCCTAACATAATCTTTCCTGTGAATTGGAGCATTGTTCAGATGCAGTCTTTTGAGGCATTTTATTTTTTTAGCTTAACATAACACAAAAGTGTATTTTCCCATGTTGCAATCAATCCTGGATATATTTGGCTGATAGCTGGAAGAAATAAAATCTTTCTGTAGCCTTTAGTTATTAAAATAGAACCAACCACCCACTCATTTTATTACATTCTATGAAATGTTTTTGAATGACAGTCTAAGTATTTTAATTGGGCCCTTGCTGATTTATAACTCCTTGTTTTATGTTTCACATTTTATATCTCAAAATTACAAGTTACAGTGCCATTTAAACAGAGCAAACAGCATCAAAGAATGTGTGTGAGAGAGAGAGATCCATTCAGAAACAAAAAGAAAGAAGGAAGGAAGGGAGGAAGGAAGGAAGGGAGGAAGGAAGGGAGGGAGGAAGGAAGGAAGGAAGGAAGGAAGGAAGGAAGGAAGGGAGGGAAGGAAGGAAGGAAGGAAGGAAGGGAAGGAAGGAAGATAGGTCCACTCCCAAACCCAAAGGTCATTCATTTGCATTGTCTCTACATCTGTGGGCACTAGTGCTTATTTTATGTCTACCTGAATATTTCTATGTCTCTGCTGGATTCATGTAAGTCCGCTCTGTATCACCACATCAGCTCTATCACTCATCTCCTGGACTGGAACCCAGCTTGGTCAGTTTTGTGTTTACCCCTTGAACTTCTGTCCCCATGCAGTGCTTCAAGTACATTTATGCTGTGACTCTTCACTTCTATTTTCATAAAGTTACATGAAAATTTCCTTGGAATTCTACCCATTAGGCCATAGAAAGACCAAGCAGGGAACATAATCCTAGAGTTCTTCCTCCAGCTCTGAAGTTCAAGTTTCAGTGAAGCTTAATCATTTTGTTTCCCATCACTAGTTCACTTACTGTATTCCCACCTTATTCACATCCACTTGTTGGTTTGTACCCAAACACAACTTGGAGTGTCCAAACAGAAGAATTTGTAATTAACTGTGTGTTTGTTTGCAAAGACCTTGGCAGTTTTCCTGTTTGAGCTTCTTCATCAAAGCTCCTATATTCTAGGAGCTTTACCTTCATGTTGCATAGCTTTCTTCCTGGAAGTCAGTGAGACATGTTTGGAAATTAAAATCACTTTTTAGTTTCTTTCAGTGTGATATCTTGCTGCCCCAGAATAGCTGATTTGTCTACTGAAGAGTATTTTGATATTGGGTGGTATCTTTTATATGGGTTGTTTCCTAGAAAGATTTTTGAAATGTTGAGCTACAAAATGAATAGCAGTTTTTGCTGATAAGTCAACTTGATCTAATATTTTTTCCTACATAATTATCACTAGAAGCAAACTCTAAATGACTGCCATATGAGTGTATTTCTTCATAAGACAAATAGAATTGAAGAAACTCAAGCTTCTGCCCTAAAATTACTTGTAGTGTAAAGACACAGATCATTCAGACAAAAAAAGTCAAAACTCACCAAAACAGCATTAAGCTTTCCTTAACAATTCCTCTGTGATGTGTCTACATTTCATCTGCCTGTATTCACACTGCCTAGACTTTCTTATTTTTGTAACTTTCCCTCTCACCTTTGTCCTATTGGTGTCAATTTTTTATTATTTATATTAAGTATCAATTTCAAATGTTTTTTATGTAATGATTTCTACCCATTTGCACTGATTATCATGTTTTTGCAACATTATTTGAAATTCTTTCATTTGTTTATATTGTATACCATCTGGTGCACTTAGCAAGTACGAATGAATTACTTACCTTTCTTCCACTAATGCAGAGGCAACTGTTGTGTTAGTTGCTTTTTTGATGCCAGATCAAATCAAAGAACCTCTCAGATTTCATCCTGGTACACAGAAGGCAATCGACAAAAAGAATGAATGAAACTTTCTTGATTTAGTGTGTTATTCTATATTGTTGGTGATTCCTTTTTTTTGTTTATTGTTCTTTTCCTCTGACTAGTGTACATAACTGTGTTTTTATTATAATGCAGTGTACATTTTAAATAATTTCTAAGCATAGGTAAGCAGAAGAAATAAAACAAGAAATACCCAGAAAACTGTAATTCGGTAATAACTACTATTAACACCTTGCCATGTATGATTCTACTCACTTCTTTATATGTGCATATATATGAAGTGCATTTATTCCAAATAATGGTTTTATATGGCATAGAATGTTTTCAATGTTTAAAAAATATATTGTAACAAATACACTGCAGACATACTTTATAAATATTTATTTATATTCACCTAGAGCATAATTTTAGTGGATGAATTGCATTATATCATATGTGTGTGATATTTTCACTCAATCAATACCCTACTGGACATTTTGGTTGTTTTCACTTATTTATTATTACAAACTCAGTCAACTGAGTTAGTTATCTACTGCTGCCTAACAAATTATCCCCCAATCTATTGATTTAAAAGAACACACATCAGTTTCTGTGGGTCAGGGATCTGGGTATGGGTTAGTTGAGTCCTTCACTTTGGGATCCCTTATAAACCTGCAATTAAGGTGTTAGCTGGGTCTGGGTCTCATGTGACAGTTCAATCAGGAATGTAGCCACTTCCAAACTCATGTGACTGATGCAGAATTCACTTTTGTTGGATGGTAAGCCTCCATTCCTAGGTGGCTGTTGGCTGGCAGTGGCTCTCAGTTCCTTGCCATGGGGCCTCCCCAGTGTGCCAACCTGCTTCAGCAAAGCCAACTTTAGCAAGAGGAACTCTTCTTTGCCTCGATATGTTAAAAGCATATCCTTCCTTTACTACGCCATGGAGAGAGTCTGCCAGCAACACAAAAGTCACAACATTATGTAGCCTAGTCAAAGACATGACAGTCCATCATCTTTGCCACATTCTGTTTGTTAGAAGCAAGTCACTGAACTAGCCCACACTCAAGAGGAAAATACCAGGAGGCAGAGATCACTGGGAGTCATCTTACATGTGCCACCCACATTAACAACCTTATAGCTAAGCCTGGTGCACATTCTTACAAATTTTCAAACTATAAACCTGAGAAAAACTATTTCTCATTAGAGAATACACATACTTTTTGTGGTATTTGACATCTCTCATATTCAACTGCTTTGCAGAGTCGTTCTAGCTGGCATTCCACCATCAATGGCCCTCCCAGAAGCCCCAAGCAATTCTCTCTGAGGCACCTTATTGTGCTTTGATGTCTCTTTCCCCCAAACAGCGACAATGTTCATGTTTATCTATTCTTAGTGAAAACATTGCCTTACTTTCAGGACCATATACTTACTCAAAGTCAGCCAGGACTAATTTTAGAATAGAGATCCTTGGGCTATCTGCTTTAAAAATAGGTAAAAATGGATAGCACTTAGTATATTAGTTGCTTTTTTAAAGATTTTATTTATTTATTTCCAGAGAGAAAGAGAAGGAGAGAAACATCAATATGTGGTTGCCTCTTGTCCACCCCCAGCTGGGTCCTGGTCTGCAACCCAGGCATGTGCCCTGAATGGGAATTGAACCAGCAACCCTTTGGTTTGGAGGCCGGCACTCAATTCACTGAGTCACACCAGCCAGGGCAGTATATTAGTTGTTTTAAGTGGGTATTTCAAAATTCCTTAAGGGTGCTCAACATTATTTTTATCAGTTAAAATGAGTTTGGCAACATGTAGTAGAAACTTCACAAAGAGTGTCTTAAACAAATGGGTTTTTCTCCTCCATGTACTAAGAAGTCCTAAGGAAACTACTTCATAGCTTACACAGTAGCTCAGGATATCATAGGAGCTCTGTGCTCCACCGTCCACACAGGGAGCAGTCACCCTCCTAGACTAAGATCCTGTATGGAGCTTCTGACATCACACTCTTCGCAGGGCACGGATAAGATGAAGAGGAAAAAGCAAAAAGTGAAGAGTGCAGTTTGCCTTTCAAAGAGCTTTTCCTGACTTCCCCATCCTATGCTGTCCAGGTACGTCTTTGGACAGAATTTTTACCTGGCCATTTCTAATTTTTTAGTTGGAAACATTGCCATCCCAAGTCCAGTAGACATTCCGGTGGGAAAGAAAGAGAGACTGGGTATAGAATTGGTGGCTGGTACTGAGGCCTTTCTGTTTCATTGATTTTTTTTCCCTTCATGAGTTGTTAAAAATTGTGAATTTCATAGTCAAAAAAGTTGAGTTGTAAACTCAAGACTAACATTTGCTAGATTTTTATGATGATGAGTTTGCTTCAGCTGAGTGAATTTTTACTCTATTGGGGGTTTTTGTGTATGTTTTTAGAGGTATTCAGCTACTTTCATTGTTCCAACACTTTTTAAAAATCATGTCACTGCATTTGGAAAACATTCTGATTATTCTCAGGCATGGAATTTTAATGAGAAAAATAAAATGTGTCATAAATTTATGCTGCCTGGTGTTTTGATTTTGAAATTTGAAAATAGACTCGAATTCTTGCTAATATGGGAAAATAAGAACCTGATGAGTCGCTATGGCTACAAGATGGCAAAGAAATTGTTTCCCTTCTCATCAGAGCACTTTTAAATGGAAAATTTATTGTAATTAAGATTTGATACAGTATAATTTTTAAAGACATTAATTCCTAGAAGGAGGAGGGAGAGGAGGAGGAGGAAGAAATTCCTTTACAATTGTTTCTTTTCTCCTCACAACACACTGGTGGTACTTGTTAGTCATTTTCAGTCCCCAGCTCCCTTGTGAGCTTCATACCCTAAAGAACGGTGGGAGGGAGGGAGACTGGGCTGTGATGCTATCACCAGAAAATATACTGGGGAGGAGTAAACATGAAGCAATGAAAACTTGCCTTGCTATCCCCCCTCCCCACCCCCCCAAAATAGGAAATAAGATAAACCAGCCATTCTTGTTGACTCTGTTGAAATAGTTTTTTCCATTTAGGTTTCTGATGATTTCATTGTGTGTAGTTTAGAAGGGTATGGTGCCCCTTCCACATGACGCCATGGTTGTAATTGCTGCAAGCTTCACTTAGCTCTTCCATCTCCTAACTCTCATGGGGTTGGTGTTATTTATTCTTCTTCTGAATGGGAACATCAGGGCTCCTGGTGACACGGTTGGTGATACAATTAGACCTTTATCACTTATTGAAGGAGAGCAAAGGTGTCTGTGTACACGCATGAATGCACGTGTGTGTGTGTGCCCCATATGTATAACTTCTGAAGTAAAAGAAAGATAAAGAGAAGATCTGGCAGCCTTTCTGAAAAAGGTGTGCAGATAGTCTGATTTCTTTGGATTCTGTCCCAGAAGCTTCTTGTCAGCTGAAGGAGCACACAGCATACAGCAGATGTAAAACAGTGCTTGAAATCTTTTCTCTGCTTGAGGTTACTGCAGTGGTTCAAATATTTGCTATAATCTTAGCAATTGAAGTGTACACTCTCCACCTCTACTCACACTTATTCAGTAAAAACAAGACTCTTCTGTTCCTTAGTATATTTTACTTCCATATTTCACAACTAAAGGGGACTTACTAAAAATGTGTTCTTTTGTATAACAATAATCACTAGTCTCATTTATTCATTTCTTGATAATAAATCCCAGTCTTTGGGGCTATAAGCACGTGGGTTTAGATGATGAGACCATTTTTTAAGAAGCAGCTTTTCTTACATGTTAGACTTTTTGCCCGAGAAGGCATGACTGTGAGGGAGCCCAGTCCACAACCCAGTACAGGACTCTCCATCGTGGCCATAATGACAGATGATGGGGACCCAGGCCCTGAGCACACCTATGTATACAGAGTTTATAGCTTTTCAAAACCAGCCCATTCCCTTTCAAAATGAAGTTCTGATTTTTGCATATCTATTCTTCACGTTAACTTCAAATAACTTACGTAGTTGGTTCTGGTTCTGCCCTGTCGAGCAACGTATGTTATCTCTCTTCTATGTGACAGTTACTAAAATATTTGAATGCAAGTATTATATCCTTTTTACATATTTTCTCGCCCACACCAGGTGTTTGAAGCAAGATTACCTTCAGGTCTGCTCTCTAGGAGTCCAAATATGTAGACTTTATACATGTATGGCTTTGACCCATTATGTTTTCATTGTATAGTTTACCTTCCAAAATATGGCATTTCTCTCATTTTCCAATATTTATAAGTACTTTCTCAAAAGCACTTCTGACAACTAGAGCTCCTTCAGATATTCTCAATAAGATAAATTTTTCTGTCTCTCTCTTACCCTGTTCCTTCTCCTCTTCACACCAGATTACTGAAGACCTTTCCTGTATTTTGTCTTAATGTTCCTTTTAAAACCTGCAGCCCAGAACTGCTAAGGACACCACATGTCATCTGATTATTCAGAGTACAGTGGACTCTTATATTCATCTGGACATCATAATTGCATTAATGCAGCCAAAAATCATGTTAAGTACTTTAGCAGCCATCTCACCAGCCTTGAGATTCTAGTTAGAAGAATCCCTGAGGTCACTCAGAAAATCTGTTCCACCTTGCACTTATATAATCAAATATCTTTAACTGTAAATGCAAACAATTACATTTGTCCTGGTTAAACTTCATCTTGTTATTTGATCCTAGATTTCTAGCTTATTGAGATCTTATTGACCCTTGTTCTGTCATGGATTTCTGTGATGTGTACTTGCTTGTGTCTATGATCCAGGGCACTTGCAAATAATTTTTTCCCAGCTGGGCCAAAGCAAAGCCAGAGGTACAGAGAAGAGGCAGCAGTGGGGATTGCCTGGGAAGGGAGAAAGCAACTGGCCTTCTCTAAAAGAAAGCAATTCTTTAATGCTTGTGGTAGCAGGCCAAAATCCAGCATTGTGAAATAAATATATTGAAAGTCATTTGTTCCTAACTGCATTTAACAAACTGTAGTTTGTGACAGACTTACAAACTGGAGTGAATTTGAGACTTTCTCTATCATCTACTCCCTTCCACCCTTTGCATGCTCTGAGATATTCCGCAGTGGAAGAAATAGGGGCAGAATAAAAGTAGTGGAAACCAGGCTTTGTCATGAGGCTACAGTCTATATACACTGGGGCTGTCCATCACTACTGCAGCCCAGGGCCCTCAGTCTATGTTTGGGTTGACCTCACACCTGCAGATTGTGTTCCCCAAGTGACAGCCTTTCAGAAGTAGAGTTGCACTGTGGGCTGCTACTCCAGAAGAAGCTGCTGTACCTGGCTCCTCACATTCCCTGACTCCTCCCTCCCGCTGCTTCACAATATGCCACTGGCTTGAAAAGTCTCAGTGCCAGCATTTAAAGCAGCAGTTTGCAAACTGCAGCATATTAAAGCCCAGGCTGGGAAACAAGATGGCCCCTGAACCAAATCTGGCTTGCCACCTGTTTTTGTACATTCTTAAATGTTTGAAGGAAAAAAAATGTTTTTAAAGAATAATATTTCATAACACATGAAAATTATATGAAATTCAAATTTCAGGATGCATAATAAAATTTTACTGGAAAAGCCTAAGATATTTACTCTCTGGCCCTTTA
The DNA here is from genome assembly GCF_019186645.2 of Phyllostomus hastatus. NCBI lineage: Eukaryota > Metazoa > Chordata > Mammalia > Chiroptera > Phyllostomidae > Phyllostomus > Phyllostomus hastatus. The sequence goes on along the minus strand of NW_025333932.1, from coordinate 9,567,523 downwards.
TAGAAAAATTTTCCAGTGTTAAAGGATCACTTGCATCCGAGTCACATAGGATGTTTTTGAAACTGAATTCCTGAGCCCACCTCTGGCCATTGGAATAGAAGTCTGGAGATAAGGTCCAAGAATGTGCATTTTCATCTCTTTGTGGTTCACACCTAGACAAATAATCTATGATGATGAGCTCAGGACATAGAAATAGAAAATTATGCTGCTTTGCTTCTTCTGCCCAATGTGTTGTCTTTTTAGCCTGTATGCTATAATTTTCCCACAAACTATATAAATTATGCTGATCAGTTTCCAAGCACTTCTCCAAATCAGCTCTCTTCCAAACTTTTTTATTGGGTAGTGTGAATGCCGTGTTACTTTCTTAGGGCTGCCATAATAAATTAGCACAAACTGGACCTTGTGGGACATTTGGTCTTGTCCAAAATGTCCATGGAGATATTTGGTCCAAAACTCATGAATTGCAATTAAAATAACATGAATAAAATTCTAATAAAGTTAAATGTTCATAATATTTAGTGGATTATGAACCAAATATCTCCATGTATGTTTTAGATGGGATCAAATGTTCATTAATACAAATGAGGTGACTTGGAACAGCAGACATTTATTCTGTCACAGTTCTATAATTCCAGGACCCAGTGGGGCCGTAGTACCTCTGGAGGGCCCCCGGGGGAGAGTCCATTCCTTCCCTCTTGTGGGGTCTCGTGCCTGTTGGCATTTTTTGACTGGTGGCCTCATCCCTTCAATCTCTCCTTACTGGGCACTTTATTTCCTCTTCTCTGTGTCTTCTCTCCTTCTGTGTTAAATCTGCTTCTCCCTTACTCCAGTAAGAACACTTGTCATTGGATTCAGAGCCCACACCCATAATCCTTAATGAACTCATATCAAGAGCCTTAACTTAATTACATCTGCAAAGACCTTTTCCCAAATAAGATCACACTTACAGTTTCAAGGATTAGGCCATGGACCTATCTGTGGGGAGGCCTCTGTTTGGTAAGCAGATGCCTTTGTTCTCTCTCACTCCAGCAACCATTCAGTTCCCAGTCTTAAAGATTCTGTCCCCTGCCTTCCAGTCCAACTGGTACCACTCTGGGGGAAGGAGGGAGAAAGAATGAGAGTCAAGGGTATACAGGTGTTCAGATTCTCTGTAGATTTGATATTGTTCAAAATAAAACATTTGGTGGAAGGGGGAGTAACAAACATGGGAAAGAATATTAATGAAAATTTTTAAAAATTAATAATGAGGGTTGCCAGCCTTCCCATTGCCAGGAGTTATTGGAGACACATTCACTAGATGTGTGCTATGTTCTGCGTGAGCACAGCTGCGAGAACAGGCATGGGTGCAGGACTACTCAGTCTTGGTGGCTAGACAGACAGTCCAAGGACCTGGCATAACTAAGAATTTCTCACATGACAACTCAATAGGGAAGGGCAAGATTACTTATAAAATCACATCGGGATAGATCATTAACAATTTTGGAAAAAATGAAAATCAACTTTGCCCTTCCTCTCAAACACAGCTAAATTATATCAGATGGAAAGTAAAAAATATAAATACATATAAAAGAAAAATAGAATGATAGCAAATGACATTCCAATATGAAAATAAACTGAACAAATCACACAGAAGAGAATCAGAAATTTTAACTATAAAAATTAATATTTTTAATATATGTTATTGATTATGCTATTACGCTTGTCACATTCCCCCACCCTTATTCCCCTCCACTCTGCACCACCCCTCCCACCAGCATTCCCACCCCCTTAGTTCATGTTATGTCCATACATATAAGTTCTTTGGCTTCTACATTTCCTATACTATCTCTCAACCTCCCCCTGTCTATTTTGTACCTACCATTTATGCTACTTAATCTCTGTACCTTTTCCTCCCATCCTCCCATCTCTCCCTCCCTGCTGATAACCCTCCATATGATCTCCATACCTGTGATTCTGTTCCTGTTCTAGTTGTTTGCTTTTGTTTTTCTTTTTTTAGGTTCGGTTATGGATAGTTACGAGTTTGTTGTCATTTTACTGTTCGTATTTTTTATCTTCTTTTCCTTGGATAAATCTCTTTAACATTTCATATCATAAGGGCTTGGTGATGATGAACTTTAACTAGACCTTATCCGGGAAGCACTTTATCTGCCCTTCCATTCTAAATGATAGCTTTGCTGGATAGAGTAACCTTGGATGTAGGTCCTTGCCTTTCATGACTTCAAATACTTCTTTCCAGCCCTGTCTTCCCTGTATGTAACATTTCCTTTGAGAAATCAGCTGAGAGTCTAGTGGGAACTCCTTTGTAGTTAACTGTCTCCTTTTCTCTTGCTGCTTTTAAGATTCTCTCTTTATCTTTAACCTTGGGTAGTGTAATTATGATGTGCCTTGGTGTGTGCTTCTTTGGATCCAACTTGTTTAAGACTCCCTGAGCTTCCTGGACTTCCTTAAAGTCTATTTCCTTTGCCAGATTGGGGAAGTTACCCTTCATTATTTGTTCAAATAAGTTTTCAATTTCTTGCTCTTCCTCTTCTCCTTCTGGCAGCCCTATGATTCAGATGTTGGAACATTTAAAGTTGTCCTGGAGGTTCCTAAGCCTCTCCTCATTTTTTTTGAATTCTTGTTTCATCATTCTGTTCTGATTGAATGTTCATTTCTTCCTTCTGGTCCAAATTGTTGATTGAGTCCCAGTTTCCTTCCCATCACTGTTGGTTCCTTGTACATTTTCCTTTATTTCACTTTTCATAGCCTTCACTTTCTCCTTTATTTTGAAACCATACTCAACCAATTCTGTGAGCATCCTGATTACCAATGATTTGAACTCTGCATCTGATAGGTTGGCTGTCTCTTCATTGCTTAATTCTATTTTTGGAGCTTTAATCTGTTCTTTCATTTGAGCCATGTTTTTTTGTCTCCCTGCACTTTTTTACAGTATAAGGGGGTGGAGCCTTATGTATTTGGCAGGGTGGGGCATCCCACATGACAGCATTGTGGTGCTGCATGTGGGGTAAGTGTCAGAGAGGGAACAATGCTGCTTACTCAACTCTCAACCCACTTTTGGTCACTTCCCTTCTTCCCACAAGCAAATTGGGCCCTTCTGGGGCTGATTTCCAGGTAGATGGGATTGTGTGCATTCTAGGACCCTGTGGGTATCTCCAGTGGACTCTTCTATGAGGCTGGCAGTTTCTTTTACCTCTGCAATTCCCACATGTGTTTACAGTGAGATTTTGAGGCTTTCTTTTCCCATGCTAGAACTCTGGGTTGCAAGGTCTCTCTTGCTCCCCAGTTGTTCCTCCTGGTTTATCTGCATGAGAATGTGGGACTGTCCACTCTGCCAGCCTCTGCCTTGCCTAACCCAGTTGTCTAACTGCGGCCTCGCCACAAGTCCTTTCCACCCAGCTGCCCATCTTTGCCCCTCCTACCGGTCTGGATGAATGTTTCTTCTTTAACTCCTTGGTTGTTGACCTTCCATACGGTTCGATTTTCTGTCAGTCTGGTGGTTTTTTGTTTTAAAATTTGTTGTTGTCGTTCTTTGGTTGTATGAGGAGGCACAGTGTATCTACCTATTCCTCCATCTTGGCTAGAAGTCAAAAAATCTTAATACAATAAATATATTAAAAGACCAATTTGGAAAATAATTTGTAAGTCAACATTTTTATTATTAATAAGAATTTATTCAACCTGATTTAAAGAAAAAAATTCCCAAATCCCAAAGATGTATAGCAAAGTTCAACTACAGACATTTCACAAAAGAAATAAAACTAATGATCAATTGCTAAGTAAATCATTGTAAATTAAGCAACAAAAGCTACAACCCTTAAAGCAATTTTTTAAAAATAACAGATTTTCTGGAGAGAATGCAGACAAGTCCCTGTCTCAAACAGTGCTGGTGGCATGTTAAAGCTGCCCAGTTCTGTTAGGAAAGAAGTTAGCAGTTCTTACTTGAGTCATACAAATTATGTACTATCAGTTTAACAATTCTATTTCACAGGCTCTAGCTTAAGTAAAGTATCCAAAATAGTGGTTAAGGGGAAAACTATGTGTGAAAACATATCACTTATATTATTTATAAAAGTGAAACTTTTCAAGTGAGTTAAATATTCAGCAATAATTCACTATTTAATGAATTATGATTAGTGCCCAAGGAAATATTGTACAGCTATCAAAAATAAGAAGGATGGAGTCCTGGCCTGGTAGCTCAGTTGGTTGGAGTATCCTGCCATACACCAAAAGGTTGCTGGTTCATTGTTTCAATCCACGATCAGGGCACATGCCTAGGTTTCAGGTTCAGTACTCAGGACTCTATGGGAAGCAACCGATCAATATTTGTCTCTCATATTGATGTTTCTCTCTCTCTCTAAAATCAATAAATATATCCTCAGATGAGGATTTAAAAAATAATGATTATGGACATTGCATGGAAAAAATATTTCTAATGTGAAGTTTAAACATATTGAAAAATTACACGCATAATACAAATGATACTTTTCAAGACATCTTTATGAGTTACTCTTCATCATTAAGGTAAGTATTCGTTCTCTTACCAAAGTTTTTACCCCGCATAATATATCTTTTTTCCCCTTCAAGAAGAAAAATAATTCTATGAAGTCTCTTATGTAAGGCAGCATTTATCTGTGTATTAGGGCAAATTTTCATCACTTGCCATTTCACTCTAAAAGTGTCCAGAAAGATAGCTATTCAAACAAGTGTATCTTATAGAAAGACATCTATGTCTCTCTAACAAACTCTCCTTTGAGGCTGGGAGTTTCTCCCGCTGCCTCAACCCTCACAGGTCTTTTCAGTCAGACGTTTTAAGGCTTTATTTCTCCACACTGGAACCCTGGGTTGTGCAATCTGTCTCATTCCCCAGTTGTTCCTCCCAGTTAATTTGCATGCAGATGTGGGACTGCCCACTCTGCAAGCCACTGCCTTGCCCAACCCAGTCAGTCGTCTAACTGAGGCCTTGCCGAATGTCCTCTCCTCCTTGGCTGCCTGTCTCCCCCTCTCCTACCAGTCTGGGTGAATGCTTCTTTTTTAACTCCTCGGTTGTCAGACCTCCATACAGTTCGATTTTCTGGCAGTTCTGGTGTGTTGTTTTTTTTTGTTTGTTTTTTGTTTTAAAATTTGTTATTTTCCTTCTTTGGTTGTATGAGGAGGCGCAGTGTATCTACCTATGCCTCCATCTTGGCTGGAAGTCCATAGTTGTTAACATACAATTTTATGTTAGTTTCAGGTATAGAACATCAAGTTCAGACATTAGAAACCTTACCAAGTGACCGCTCTGCTAAGTCTAGTACCCATCTGGCACCAGACATAGTTATTACAATATTATTGACTATATTCCCCATGCTGTAATATATTTTTAAAATTCGTGCTGTAAGCAAAGCAACCCCTACGAAAAGTGGTTGGATGCCTCTTCTTGAGAGGTAATTTTGAAAACAGCAAAAAAGCTAAATAGATAGAATAGGAGAATCTCTTTGTGAACAGGGTTATAAGAGAACACCTTGGAGACAATAAAATGTTAGGGTCCACTAACCTTTTCCAAAATTGTTAAGTGAAATGAATACTTAATATTTCTTGTATATGCTGTAACTACGCAAGTGAACTCTTGCTGGCAAATGTGGCCCTAGCTTCATTAATGCTGTACTAGCATTTACTTGGCCCTTAGTGGGTATTCACTGCATGGTAGCTGTTACTTATATGATCTAACCAAGGAGAGTAAAATCACAATTGGAATGTTTGGTATCAACTATTTGAGAACATCATGGAGGTCCATAATGCAAAGGGATGTACCTTTTCACCACATGTATTGTTATCTATTACTGCATAACAAATGACCACACACTTGGCAGCACAAAATAACCCACATTTATTATCTCATAGTGTCTGTGGGTCAGTAATCTGGTCACAGCCTAGCTGGGCCTATGCTTGGAGTCTCTCTCATGAGGCTGCATTTAATGGGTCAGCCTGGCTGACATCTCATCTGGACCTCACCTGGAGAGGGATCCTCTCTCAAACTAATTTACGGGTTTTTGGCAGGAGTCATCTCCTGTTGGGTCATTGGACTGAGGGCCTCAGTTCCTAGCTGGCTGGTGTCCAGAGGTAGCTCTCAATTTTCACCGATGTGGGTCTCTCTAACGTGGCAATTTGCTTCATCAGAGGCAGCAAAACAGTCTGCCAGCAAGATGAAGGTCACAGTTATGTAGCCTATTCATGGAGGTGACATCCCACCATGTTTACCATATTCTGTTTGTTACAAGAAAGTCACAGGTCCTGCTCACATACACAGGGAGCGTGTTACATGAGAGTATAACTAGGAGGAAGGGAAATCTGTCTGGTGTAACAAAATGTTGACTTAAAAAGAACTTATCCCATGTAAGGCTGCTGTGTAGGAGTGAGATATTTAGCCAGTGAAAAAAACAGGTCTTAGTTAAAAAAAAAAAGGCCTTGAAAAGAAAACCTGGACTTAGATCTGCTGTTACTCTAGCGTCCATTGAAAGTGTACAAAGCTGAACCTTCTAGTTAACTGCCCAGGTGCCCATAGTCCCTAATTCGTTATAGAAAAAACTGTCTTACTCATCTGTGTAGCCCCAGCATCCCTACCTTGGTGGTAACTCATCACAGATGCTAAGTGCTGAATTAATGAATATTTCTAAAACCCATTGTTTCCATGTGGTAGAGACAGTAAATTTACCAGTTCAGAGTGCACTTTGAGCCAGAAAAACCTGGGATTACCCATATTTTTCAGACCATAAGACGCACCTAGGTTTTAGAGGAAAATAGGAAAAAAAATTTGAAGCAAAAAATGTGGTAAAATATTTAATCACATAAATAACATAATATTGTAAATGTAAGCAGAACTCAACAGCAGCACTAACAACCCTTATTCCTCCCAATTGCAAGGGAGGGGGAGTGCATCTTACAGCCCCAAAAATACAGTACATCTTTACTCTGCCCTTTACTTGCTATGTGACTTCAGGCATTAATTAAGTTCTCCAATTTCAATGGCCACATCTGTGAAATGGAGCTAATAATACTCCATTTTTATTGCATCTGAGTCAGCATACATTTTAACAATAGAATATGACATTCCTTCATCTGTAACTCACAGAGAAAAAATGCTGTCAATTAAACTGATATAACTTGATTGATTATAAGATGTACCCTAATTTCAAACATATTAGAATGTAAACAAAAATGTGTGCTTTTGTCCTGGCTGGTGTAGCTCAGTGGATTGAGTGTAGGCCTACAAACCAAAGGGTCACTGGTTTGATTCCCAGTCAGGGCACATGCCTGGGTTTTGGGCCAGGTCCCCAGTAGGAGGTACGCAAGAGGCAACCACAGATTGATGTTTCTCTCCCTCTCTTTCTCCTTCCCTTCCTCTCTCTCTAAAAGTAAATAAATAAAATGTTTTTTTTAAATGTGTGCTTTAGAATTGATGTGTTATGCTAGTGCCTACCTTCTATGGTTTTTATAAAGTTTAACTGGAGTAGCATACATAAAACACTTAGCAAACCGTACCTTCCATACAGTAAGAGCCTAATAAGTATTAGCTATTTTTTATCATTAGCAATTATGGTCTTCTTGCAAATCCTAAAAAAATAATTTTAATTGAGTTGCAGAACACATCTACAAAGCCAGTGCCAGGTTTTGCAAATAAGTTGTGGAATATTAGTAAAGTGGCTGTCTCAGTCCTGTGGTTCTGTCCAAAAAGCTCAATAAACGTGACACTTGACAAAGACCTTTTGGTGGGAAGTGTGCCTCCCACATTTCATCTCTTAAACAAAAGTAGAATAAAGGTCCAAATTACACTTTGTACTTCAACAGGTTGAAAGCTAGCTTTCAATGCTGCTCTACTGTGCTTGCCTGCTCCTGTGATTACTGCTAATTTGGGACTAGCTGAGCAGTTGCTTCACAGTGAGCCAAAGGGAGGCCTTTCTGCATGGAGCCAACAATACTGTACACAACAATGAAGACCTGGCTGAAGCAATGGGGTGCTGTACCATTGCTCTAAAGGCACAGCTCTGAGAGCATCAGAGAAGGACAGAGTCCACATGGAGACAGTGTCTGTTAAATTGGCTGGAACACCTTGTCATAATACTTGTTCATCATACCCCTTAGCCCACCATTCTTGCTTTTCAGTTACCTGTGGGCCTTGTTGAACTCTAAACTCTGAGGGGGAAGCAAATGTATCTATTGCTCCCCATTGTCTCCTCAGTAATTGGCACTGAGAAGGTTCTAGACTCTTCACTGGCAGATTTAGTGACTACTCTCTAACCTTAGTCAGAGAAGAGAATTATGTATAACAATGCTAAAGTTTATTAAAATTGAAATAAATCCATTTGAAGTTGAATAGAAATGATTATTCAATAGGTAGTTGTAAAAATTATGCTTAACAGGCTACCATTAATAAGTCATGTTCTTTAGATGAAACCAAGTTCCTGGGAAATATGTATGGTGACAGCAGGAGAAACAGGGAAATTGGGGTAAACCACCTGTCCCTCAGTTTTACCCCATACTATGGGTAGTATGTGAACCTCTTTTTTTTCCAATGATGTTTATAGCCATGTGACAGTGGGCAAGTCACTTAAACTTGTCTCAGTTGCCTTATCTGTAAAATGGAAATGATAATTGTACCTTTTTGTGGGGGTTGATGAGAGGATAAGAGGACTGTGTTTTCAAACACCTCATACAATTACTGGTGCATGGTGCACAGTGGGTGACTGGTAAATGACATAGCGTGGTTATAGTAGACCCAAGTGTTCACATATCTGGGTGTAAAGAGACTTTGGGTGTTCTCAGGGAAATCCTTGAATACCTCCATCCTAAAATCCAAAGAATGGGTTCCAATGCAGAAAACATGTTTTATAGCTCCTCAGCTATGTGTTCTTGTTAATAGTCTCCATCTATCTGCAGTTGACTTTCTATGCTGAATCTGAATGCACACAGACCTCATTTTGGAGTCTTGCAGGACAGCTAACTGACTCCAAGGCTGCTGGGCAGCCATGTGCCCCAGTGCTATATTAGAGCCAGTGGTTCTGGTCACTCTGCAATGGTATGCTGTAGTGCAAGAGGAGCTGCACACCAGGAACCGGGGACATAGTCTGCTGGACCAGGGGAGAATTGTGAACCCCCATGCCTCAGCCCTGATTTCATGTAACGAGCATACCATTTGGAGGTACCATTGTTTGTGCATATCTCTTTCTCCTATAACATGTAATGTCCCAGGGTTGAGTTTTGCAAAATAACAGAGACTGTCATGTGAAGCCATGGTCCTCAAACCTGGCTGCACACTGAGATCACCTGGGTGGGGGACTGAGAAGCAGTACAGATGCCCAGATTCTGCCATGTAGACTTGAGTCTCTGGGGTTGGAACCAGGGAAGTACTGAGTGCTGAGAAGTATGGATTTAGGGATCCTGGAATCACTTTCTCTCTCAGCAGTCATGTCTGGTTTTCTTAGCTGGACCAGTTCTGTTTTTCAGGTGTTTTATTTGCTTTGGGTTTCAGTAGAGCTGGAAGTTGACTGGATACTAATCTTAAGCTGTGTTGGAGTGGGGGTGCCATGTAAGAACCAATCTGAGAGGCTTCTTGGTACCAAGACCCTGAGGGACTTTTACACAATCATCGTCTACTATTGTTACAAATTGTTTACTAATTTACTGCAATGATCACATCAGGCTCAGTTTGCTGTGGTAATAAGCAAAACCCAAATCTCCTTGTATTTAAACACTCTAATGACAAAAATTTACTTCTGGCTTTTGCTTCATGTTCATCTAGGACATTGGCATATAAGAAATATTTATATTGTCTCAGTACATACGGTTGTAGAAAAAAGCACACTGGAAAAAAATGCATTGGGAAGGGCCCTTTAGCTTTGGGAGATCAGGAGATGTGTTCTCACTGATGACACATACGCATTCCAATGTCTGGCACCAGTGTGAGTGACACTTGAAGGTTCTTCACCAGGAAGAGAAGTGATGGGCAGAGACCTTGACACAGGTACTCTGATATTCCCAAATGGTGGAGTGTTTCTCCCTGGGTCTGCAGCTCAGGGCAGAGAGGTCTGGCCATTCAGCCCTCCATGGTCCTATTCCTTCTAATCTGCAGCCAGCTTTGGGAGAAACTTTTCTAAGGGGCTGCTCCATGTTGGGGTGGTCAACAGTCCCAGTGTAGCTGATAATACTCTTATAATTTCAAAATATCCAGGCCTTTCCATAGAAATTTGCTTCACTGCTTCCTTTTTACAAAATATCCTTTTAGAGGGTGGGACACATTATACTTATAGAATCAAGGGGGAAAGTAATTTTTACAGTCATTCTTAATTGTCTATCTATCTATCCTCATGCAAGGATATATTTATTGATATTTTTATGATTTTGGCCTTTTTTATTTTTTATTTTTGTTTATTCTATTGCAAGTTTATTCTAAACTTTTTCCCCCTTTGCCCTCATCAGTCCAGCCCTAATCCCCTGCTCCCAAGTCCATCACCACCCTGTTGTCCATGGGTCATTCATACATGTTCTTTGACTAATCCCTTCCCCTTCTTTCCACTATCCCCCCATGCCCCCCTTTCCTCTGCCCATTGTCAGTCTGTCTCCTGTTTCCATGTCTTTGGTTGTGTTTTGCTCATTAGTTTCTTTTATTCATTAAATTCCTCTTATAAGGTAGAGCATATGATGTTTGTCTTTCACCGACTGGCTTATTTAACTTATCATAATCCAGTCCCAACCATGCTGTCACAAAGGGTAGGAATTTCTTCTTCTTTCTTTCTGCTGCATAGTATTCCAGTGTGTAGGTATACCACAGTTTTTTAATCCATTCACCTACTGATGGGCACTTAGGCTGTTTCCAACAATTTCGGGCATCTTAGGATATATTCTCAGCCGTGGAGTCACTGGATCAAAAGGCAGTTACATCTTTAGTTTTCTGAGGAAATTCCATACTGTTTTCTACAATGGCTACACCAGTCTGCATTCCCACCAACAATATACTAGGGGTTCCCTTTTCTTCACATCCTCACCAGCACTTGTTGTTTGTTGATTTCTTAATGATAGCCATTCAAACAGGTACCAGGTGATAACTCTTTGTAGTTTTAATTTGCATCTCTCTGATGGCTAGTGATGTTGAGCATTTTTTCAAGGTAATGGGCCCTCTGTATGTCCTCTTTGGAGAAGTGTATATACAGGTCCTTTGCCCATTTTAAAAAAATTATATTTTATTGATTATGTATTATAGTTGTCCTCATTTTCCCCCTTTGCCCCCCTCCACCAAGCACTCTGAACTCCCTCAGTCAATCCCCTCACTATTGTTCATGTCCAAGGGTCATTGTATAAGTTCTTTGGCTACTCCATTTCCTATACTGTACTTTATATCCACATGGCTATTCTGTAACTACCTATTTGTACTTCTTAATCCCCTCAGCTCTTCATCATTCCCTGACCCCCCCCAATCTTCTGGCAACCATCAAAATAATCTCCATATCCATGATTCTATCTCTGTTCTTTTTGTTTGCTTAGTTTGTTTTTTAGATTCAGTTGTTGATAGATATGTATTATTTGCCATTTTTTGTTCACAGTTCTGATCTTCTTTTTCTTAAATAAGTCCCTTTAACAGTTCACATATTAATGGTTTGGTGATGATGAACTCCTTTAGCTTTACCTTGTCTGGTGAGCTTTTTATCTGCCCTTCAATTCTAAATGGTAGTTTTGCTGGGTAAAGTGATCTTGGCTGTAGCTCCCTGCTTTTCATCACTTTGAATATTTCTTGCCAATCCCCTCTAGCCTGCAAAGTTTCTTTTAAGAAATAAGCTGACAGTCTTTTGGGAACTTCCCTGCAGGTAACTAAGTTCTCTTGCTGCCTCTAACAGTTTCTCTTAGCCCTGGCTGGCGTAGCTCAGTGGATTGAGTGTGGGCTGTGAACCAAAGTGTCGCAGGTTCGATTCCCAGTCAGGGTGCATGCCTGGGTTGCAGGCCATGACCCCCAGCAACCACACATTGATGTTTCTCTCTCTCTCTCTATCTCTCTCCCTTCCCTCTCTAAAAATAAATAAATAAAAATTAAAAAAAAAAAGAGTTTCTCTTTATCTTAACCAAAGACACTGAAAAAGAGGACAGGCTGACAGTGACCAGAGGGAAGAGAAGAGGAAAGTTCAGGGGAGAATGGGAAGGGTTTACAGGAACAAATTTAAAGGACACATGGACAAAAACTAGGGGGAGGGTGGTAATGGGAGGGAAGGGGGGAAGGTTGGGTGGGTGGGCTGGACTGGGAGTAAAAGGGAGAAAACTGTACTTGAACAATGATTAAAATAAAATTTAAAAATAAATAAATAAATAAGTTTTTCTTTATCTTTAACCTTTGACATTTTAATTATGATGTGTCTTGGAGTGGGCCTCTTTGCATCCATCTTGTTTGAGGCTCCATGTGCTTCCTTGACTTGCATGTCTATTTCCTTTACCAAATTAGGGAAGTTTTCTTTCATTATTTTTTCAAATAGATTTTCAGTTTCTTGCTCTTTCTCTTCTCATTCTGGCAGCCCTATGATGAGAATGTTGGAATGCTTGAAGTCGTCCCACAGGCTGCTTACACTATCTTCATTTTAGGTGGGGGGGATTCTTTTTTCCTCTTATTATTCTGATGGTTTTTGGTTTTTGTTTTTTTGTGGGGTTTTTTGGGGGGGCTTCCTTAAGTTCCAAATCATTGATTTGATCCTCGGCTTTATCCACTCTACTGTTGTTTCCCTGTAAATTGTTCTTTATTTCAACTAGTTTATCCTTCATTTCTGACTGGATCTTTTTTACGCTGTTGAGATCCTTACTAAGTTCCTTGAGCATCATTATAACCAGTGTTTTGAACTCTGCATCTGATAGATTGCTTATATCCCTTTTGTTTAGCTCTTTTTCTGGAGTTCTGATCTGTTCTTTCATTTGGGCCATGTTTCTTTCTCTCCTCATTTTGGCAGCCTCCCTGTATTTGTTTCTATGTATTGGGTAGAGCTGCTTTAACTCCATGTCTTGGTAGTATGGCCTAATGTACTAGGTGTCCTGTAGGGTTCAGTGACTCAGCCTCCCCTATCACCCAAGCTGGGTACTCAAGGTGTGCTCTCCTTGTGGGCTGAGTACATCCTCCTTTTGTAATTGAGACTTGGTTGCTGTTAGCAGATCAATGGGAGGGATTTACCCAGGCCGGTCATCTGCAAGGAGTGGCTGTGACCACTGACCATGAACCTCCCCATTCTGTGGAGGATCAGCTATGTGGGAGCAGGGTTATGGTGCTCCAACACAGTCTGTTGCTGTCCACTGGGCATGCAGGCTCTGGGTTTTCCTGCATGCTGCAGGCCAAGGTCAGCCCCTACCTGTGTTTTACCTGGGTCTGCCCTTTATGAGCTATAAAGCAATCTGAGATGGCTGCTACTTGTGCTGGGCTTGGAGATTCCCAGGTGAAGCCAAGCTGTGAATGTAGACCAGCTGCTGCTAGTGACAGGCCTGGGGCCACTTAGCAAAAGGTACAGGGGTGGGGGCTCACTAAGGTTGACTGTTGCTTTTTTGAGAGGATTTAGAAAGTTGTGAGACAGGAGCCAAGACCAGCCATTCATATGTAAAAGCAAGTTGGGTGGGATAGAGTCTCTGGGGATCTCCAAGATGGAGCAAACAGTGTTAGCCAGGGTGATGGAGTCTCAAATATGGCACCTGCCTGCTGGCTCTGTGGCTCTGTGGCTCTGTGAGGGGGTTGGTTCAGAAGATGCACAATGGCTTCTGTCTGGGAGAAAGTTCTCGCCTTGTTGCCAGACACTTCAGTTGCTCTCTATATGCCACTGGTGCCTTTCAAGCTGCTGCTCTGGTGCTGGCAGTGAGAGGGAGTGAGACAGACAGAGTAAGCCCATGTGTGGGTTCTTTAAAAGGAACTTCTTGGGACTCCCAGTGTTTCTTTCACCAACTCTATCCTTATTGGTTTTTGCAGCCAGAAGTTGTGGGGACTTACCTTCCTGGCATTGGATCCCTGGGCTGGGGAGCCTGGTGTGGGGCTGGGAGTCCTTGCTCCCAAGATATCCCTCTCAAATTTTTATCCACTGCACATGGATGTAGGACCACCCCATTCTGCATCTGCACCCCTCCTACCAGTCTGGATGGATGTGGTTTCTTTAATTCCATAGTTGTCAGATTTCCATTCAATTTGATTTATGTTGGTTCTGAGTGTTGATTGTTCTGTATTTTAGTTGTAATTTTGATGTGGTTGTATGAGGTGAGCTGTATTTACCTATGCTGCCATCTTAACCAGAAGTGTCTAGAAATGACTTCCTTGCTCAATCATTTTTAATGCAATGGTCACAAAGTATACATACTCACTTACTAGGACAGTGAAGTCATCATTTTTCATGCATGCACATTCCAGATCACTTTCCTTGGCTGCCAGGTTACATTGATGTTGTGCAAACCATTTTCATTATATTAACAATGGCTGGACTTTTTCCAGACAGACCTTGTATACTTGCTGTTATTTTTGTAAGGGGATCTCTATGTCATAACTTCTCTTTTCCAACAGTCTAGAAAACATCTCTAACATCTGACTATTTTACATATGTTTCTGAAGACAGAGAACATTTGCATAAACCCTTGCCATTAATTGGAATATTGCTCTATTTAACAACTTTACTACCTCCCAAGAAGAAAATTAAGGACTTTAGACTTTTTTTCACAATCTACTTAAATGGTTCAAGGATAATGTGTGAAGTGGTTTTCATCACAATTGCTGATGCAGTCATGAAGGTCTGCTGTCAGCTGGGGCGCACGCAGTATGGTGAGAGTGCTAAATGCAGGCCGAGTTTCTCCAATGACATTCTTGATCCCAGTCCATTTGAATGCCACACTATTTGGAAAAAGTAATTTCCTCAGTTCTTGTCCATGGTCCCGTTTACTACTTCCATATTTTTTAGGTGTTTGTGTAGCATATGAAACAAAGCAGCAAGTGCAAAACAAAAGTTTTCCAGTACAGCCAGTGGTTTTTGTACCACTTTATAGTTTTGGGTATTTATAGCATCGGCTGTATTTAAGTTCCATAAACATAGCCTTGCAATTAAACTGGAAAGAATTATTTAGTGCTCCATGGGTTCCTGAAGATCCAGAATTTCAGTTGTTTGAAAATCTGCCTCGTATGTAGAGGCCATAGAGCTGCAACACAGATTGTGAATTTAACAAACCCCAGAAACTGGACTGGAAGTCAGAAGTGGCCCTGTGTGATTACACACAATATATTCATAGACCCAGTTTCTTCAGGCAGAAAACTAGAAGTGCTGCAATCTGGGAGATAGAGGTGAAAGTCCAGATTAGGCACGTGTTAGGAAGATACCATACTGTCAAAGTATAAACTGAATTCAGGACTGCCCAACAACTTCCCATTTTAATACTATTGCCCTTAAAATGGAAATAGGACTGCTTCACATTAAAAGGACTTTATGGACTGATGAGTGCTTTCCTGACTATACGTATTCTCATCTCAACTTCCTAATGATATGATGAACTTGTGAGCACATTTTGCCTGGTTGACTCTGCATATTGCATTTATGCTTTCTCCAGGATGCTTTCCCTGACCCACTTCTGCAACCTGTGTCCTTGCCACTAAGTACTAGGTTCAGACCCCCCACAGCACTGTCGTGACCCCTCTCCCAGCACCTGCTACTGTCCACTGAACTTGCCTGCATTGTACACTGCCCCTGTTGGATGTGTAAAGAACTGGAAAGCACAGGTTCTGTCTAGTTGATTTTTGTGCTCCCTACTCAGCACAGTACCCAGTGTGTCACAGCTGCTGCATTGAATGCCAGAGGTGAAAACCAAGGTTCAGAAAAACTTATATGTCTTGCCCATCTAGATTGTCAGCCTCATGAGAGTAAAGATATGGACCATCACATTCAAGATAACCCCCAACACCTAGAAGAGTGCTAGGCACAGAGTTGGTGCTTAAAATGTTTGAATGAATGAATATAACAGGTGAATTGTAGGGCCAGGACATAAACTCTACAAGTATGGATACTTGTTTAATTTTATAAGAAACTGTCAAACAGCTCTCCTAAGAGATTGTACCATTTTTCAATCCTCACAACAGTCCTGAGAAAGTCTGAGTTGTACTAGGAAATTAAATCTTTCTCTTGACAGAAATATATTTAATCAGTTAAGAGTGCTTCAGGTGATTTTGATGTTTTCCTTATCTTTCCAAAGGGCCTGCTTTTTCTTGGGGTATACACTCTGTCTGTCTTTAGAATCTGCTAGGTTCTGAGCATCCCTTCCACATCATTTTGAAGCACAGTGTTTTTTTCAGGGGTAACATCAGGAATATTGGTACATGTGGGATTGGGCCATGCTCATATACATGGACGGGTGTTTTAGGATGTGAAAGTGCTTCCAGAATTGTAGAAAGAGGAATTGCAAAGTAATCTTTTATTGAGTAAATTTGAATGTGACATTGTATAAGTTTCAGGTGTACTTTGATACCTTTGTGTATCAAATTTAAGACTACCAAGTTTAAGCATGTTACTTTCATGTTTTTATATATTATGATTGCCCATGTACCAATATTTATCATATTACATAATTACAGTACAGTATTACTTTCTATATTCATTAGACTGTGCTTTAGATTTCTGTGACTTATTTACTACTCATTATAAGCATATGCACTGCAAAGTATATTTTTTATGGACACACTCGTGTACAGGGTCCCTCCTGTTGTGACAGATACACTTTCTAACAATTAATAAATTAGCCCTGGCTGGTATAGCTTCAGTGGATTGAGTGTGGGCTGCAAACCAAAGGGTCACAGGTTCGATTCCCAGTCAGGGCACTTGCCTGGGCTGCAGGCCAAGTCCCCAATGGGAGCCATGTGAGAGGCAACAACACATTGATGTTTCTCTCCCTGTCTTTCTGCTTCCCTTCCCCTCTCTCTAAAAATAAATAAATAAAATATTTTTAAATCTTCAAAAAAATGAATAAATTATACATTTTATATTCTATTTATTATAAACTTAAGGTTTCACCCTTATTTAAAACTTGGGCGACTGATCTCTTAAGATACTAGACATGTTCAACATACAGTGTTATTTCTTCTAGAAAATGCCATTCCTACCTACTGTTAAATTTTCTTTTAGAGCATTTTTTTTCCTGGAACTTAGCTGCATAATTGCCACAGGCCTGTCAATCAAAATAAGGGATTTTTCTCTGTGCTTGGGGAATTCCTTGAACTGAAATTTCTCTTTTTATCTTGACTATCTTTAAAGTTCAATACAGTAGATAATAACATTGCAGAGGTAGAAGCTGCCATCAAAAATATACTATAACACTGATTTGAAATTCCATAGAGCCTCAAAAAGAAGCAAAATTATTTCACTCCTTAAGTATGCATTTGGGAATTTCAAATTTATTTCTATCGAGTATATAGAGATGATACCTATACTTAAAATCTGTGGTAGAAAAATGAGGAAAATGCTAATGGAATGCTACATGATATTGCTGGAATGCAAGGGATGGGTCTCCTCTTTAACTGTTTATCCTCTAATTTAAAAAAACATGTAATTCGCTATTTGAATATTGAATATTGGTTAAGTTCACATGTGTGTTCCCATTACCTGTGGCCTTCCCAATGGTAAGAGGGTCAGGCTGTTAGTTAAGCATGTTATTTTAAGCAAAGATCATTCTGTCTCTGGCTCTGGGCATCAATTAGTGTATTTGTGGTTGTGATAAAAATGTCATGCACTGAATTGCAGCCAGATTAGATCATGATGGATGTAGCAGGAATGACAAGAAGATTGCTGAGTGGATATTTGAAACTTTCCATGATCCAAAAGTTTCTGAGCTCTTTGCTCTCCTAAGTGATTACACATGGCACTGGGAGAGACTGTGGTTAATGATGTGATTAGCAGTTTGCGATACATTTGGCTTGTGTTCTCTTGTGATATTTTCATGCAGTACCTTAGGAAATGCATTAAATCTTTCATGGCTCTAAGAATTCAATGAAGAGCTTCTCCCAGTGTGACTTCAATGTTCTAGAATAGCATCATCCAAAAAAATATATTGGAAAACACATATGTAAAGTTTTCTAGGAATCACATTTTAAAAAGGGAAAAGGAGCCCTGGTTGGTGTGGCTCAGTGGACTGAGTACTGGCCTGTGAACCAAAGGATTGCTGGTTCGATTCCCAGGCAGGGCACATGCCTGGGTTGCAGGCCAGGTCCCCAGTAGGGGGCACATGAGAGACAACCATACATTGATGTTTCTCTCCCTCTCTCTCTCCCTTTCTTCCCCTCTCTCTAAAAAAAATAAATAAAATCTTTTTTAAAGGGAAAAGAAGATGAAATTAACAATATATTTTATCTAACCCAATATGCCCAAAATACTATATCAACAGGTATATAATCAATATTTTAAAATTATTGATGAGATATTTTGGATTCCTTTTTCAAAATAAGTTTTCAAAGTCAGGCATTTCTTTTATGCTTACAACACATCTCAATTCAGATAAGCCACATTTCAAGTCTAAAAAGATCTCCCTGTTTCATAGCCTAAAAGCCACTCACATGGATTTGTCGTGAAAATTCTTGACTTTTTTTTCCTTAACTTAGAGTGACATTTCACTACCCTAGGTCTTAAGATTATTGGAAAAGGAAGTTTTGATGATTAGAAAAGCCATCATGTATTGAACCTCCACTGTGCAAATAAGCATGTTACACTAACTTGTCATCTCATTTAACTCTCATATGACCCCATGCAGTTAGACATGATCAGTATCTCTACGTTTACCCAGGAGGAAATGGACACAGGGAGAGATCGATTCATCTCTATGAGGTCACAGTAGGGTAGGTGGCAGAGTCAAGAGTTGAATCCCAGTTTTCTGGACTGGTCCCAGGCTCACTGTCCTGACCTTAGGGGACTGGCGATTCCAGGCTGACTAAGCTGGTAGGAGCCCTCATAGATTAGTTCATATTTATTTAGTGTGGGACATGTGAGGTATTTATCCACTAATATCACAGAGATATCCTTAAGCTTATTTATAAATCCTTAGTTTTTACTCCCATATGGCTTGATGGGAAGGCTTTTTCTTTTTCCATGGAGTAAGGATCTGGACCCCGGTGTCTGCTATCTATAGATGAAGGTAAGGAACCTACCTTGCCTCCTTTTCCACTGTTGAGGGAGCCAATGCTTTGAATGGAGGGGAGGGAAAGTAGACATGGCTTCCAAACATACTTTCTAGCCATTAGGCTCAAGAAGGAAGATGTTTTGCAGGGTAATCAATTTGATAAAGTAGCATCTGGTACACAGGGCTTTGCTAAGTCTCCCAGAATTTATTGGTCTGGGGACCATATCAGGAGCTAGCTAGCCCTTACCTTTGAACTGCTGCCTTTTGTCCATCTACACAGCACATAGGACAAGGTCAGGAAGGCTGGGGAGAGAAGGGTAGAGGCCTTCCTCTCACAGGTTTGCTTCTGAGCGTTCCAATTAAACCAGAGTATGGGACATCCACATGAGCCATCTGGAGGTCTGCCATATAAGAAAGGGTTGACACCCTAGCTAGTGTGGCTCAGTTTGTTGGAGTGTCTTCCCATTAACCAAAAGTTTGCTGGTTCAATTCCCAGTTGTGGGTTCAGTCCCAGGTTGGGGCATATACAGGGGGCAACTGATCGATGTTTTTCTCTCCCTCCCTTCCTTCCTCCCTCCCTTTCTGGAATCAGTGAATGTATCCTCAGTTGAGAATTAAAAAAAAATTGACTTTATGCATTGGGAAATATATGTTGCAAGAAAATAAGATTCAAAAACTGTTCACTGAAATAGCATAGAATTATAGAACCTTCTTTGAAAGGAAGGAAGCAGTCTTTCACTTAAAGGAGTTTATCAGCTGGGCAGAGAAACCACAAGAGAATTCTGTTGACTTTACAACAGCAAAGCAAGCTATTTGTGAACTGTAGTCAAAGGACAGCAAATGTTTTCCTTGGTTAAGGCAATGAGCTGCATTCCTCCTTTTCTGTTTATATTTCCTTCTCTGTCAAGCCAAAGTACCAAAGCAACATTTGCTATATGTGAGTCAAGGAAATTATCTGCTTAAGGTGTTTAGAAAAAAATAAATTACCAATTTGTTTAAATAATCCTTTATTTAACCAGAAGAAAGTTCTGCCTATTTTATGCTGAAGACATGGAGCCATGAAATAGAGAACCTATAATTAACATGCAGGAGTTTGTCATTTCCCCCTCACCTTGCATAACCCACAGAAGGAAATAATCTACCAGGAGCCAGGTTTGTACCAAAGTTGGTTGTGACCATGCTGTTTTGCCATCTGGGCAGCTCACTGGCGAAGGGAAGGAAATGACGTCTGGGCAAAGTAGGCTTGTCACCATCCAGTGAAACTCTCTTACTTAACTTTGGACTCTAGATTGAATATGTCTGAAAGGAATTTGTTGAGTGTGGATTTGTGAGTGTCCTTTAGAAGATGATGAAGATTATGTCCTTGTTGGAGTACCATTGATAAATGAAAGCTGGTGTGGAGTGTACATCAAACTTTTGCATTTTTAAACCATGCTCTCCAGACACCAGTCCTTCCCCATCTCCATAAGCTCATCTACCCAGAAACTCTCCAAACCTCACATTTTGGGGATTTTTATAGAGGTGTCATTGCATAGGCATGATCAATTATTAACTCCAGTTCCAGCCTCTCTCCCCTCAAGGCAGACTAGGCGGGGGGCAGGGTCGGGGACTGGAAATTCCAAACTTCTAATCATGGGCTGGTCTTTCTGGCAACATGCCCCTTTCCAGGGGCCCACCAAGAGTCACATCATTAGAACAAAAGATGCTCCTGTCATGAAGGAAATTCCAAAGGATTTAGGAGCTCAGTGTCAGTGGCCAGGATCAAAGACCAAATATTAGAACAAAAGATGCTTCCAGTGCTCTTATCACTTAGGAAATTACCATCATAGGAGCTCTATGTGAGGAACTGAGCCAGAAACCAATCTACATCTGTTCTATTATTTCACAGTAGGTTCTTAATAAATAACTACTTTCCAGGTCTTTCCACTTTATAAAATGGGGGTCTAATGAGGTAAGAGATGTCAGGCATGGCAACCAGCCCAGCTCAGATGCCTGAGATTACTTGGTAGAAACAGCCCTCTCTTCCATGTTCTACTGAGTTGTTATTGAACATTGCCATCCCTCCAGGCCTGTGGCTAGTAGAGCAATGCAGCACAGTGACTAACAGTGTGGAGGGTTTTGAAGCTGTCTAAACTTGGCAGATTACCTTTCTCTCCAAGCTTCAGTTTCCTCTTCTGAAAAGTGTGTATGGGGAGGTTGGGGTATGCCTACTTTGCAAGGGTGTAGTAGGGATTAAATTAGACAATATATAGAACACATTTAAATTAGTTCCTGGCATACAGCAAAAGCTAAAGAAATAATGATAATAATTACTATAATTTGATATTATTGCCATAGTGGAGTTTTTTAAAATATATTTTTGGGCTAAACCACTTTAAAGACACACAGAACATCTCTTGCCATTGTAGTGAGCCCCCTTTGGCAAGGACTGTAATCAGTGACTTATTCACTGATAAGCTCTGTTTTCCTTTGTCACAGCAGCTGATACCAGGCAGGCAATACGTTACATTTCCCACGGCACTTTTGAATAAAATGCCATTTCCTCGGGAACGACTAGGAACAGCCAGGCTAATTTTTCCTGCTTGAGAAAAACGGGCGCTCCACTGCAGCGGCTGGAAGGGGGCTGCATGATGTCACCCTGGTCGCACTGCCAGGGAATGAGCTCATGGGCTGTAGGCGCAGCTGCGCCAGCCGCTCCTAGTAGCTGAGCGTCCTCCAGCTTCCCTCTCCCTGTCCCCACCCCCACGCGACCTCTACGCCAAAAGGAGACACGGCCCGGCCCACTGAATGACTGAGAACCAGTGTGGAAGGCACAGAAAACGCCACGTGTGCATTGCAGATGTTTTGTATCCGTAAGAAGTCAGTTAACAGTTGCAGAACTGCTGTGATCTCTGGGAAGCCTTTGCTTCACTTTCCTCCCATCCTGTCTCTGAGAGAAGCTTTCCCCTTTTCTGCTCTGACAACAGCTTAGTCCCGGCCTGACTCAGCTGGCTCTGATCTGATCACAGGGCTGGCCCTGAGCCCCACATTGTGGCAAGGAAGAGAGTGTGAGAGTTTCCGACATTCTTTTCCTTATAATCTGTGTGGAGAGTATATTCACACTCCTACTACTTTACCTGGCCAGACAAGTAATAGTTAAACACACAAAATCAGGCAGCCTGAGTCTGGGTCCCAACAACTCAGATACATCTGCTATCAGACACATCTTTATGAGGTGAGAACTGCCATAAAGCCTCACTTTCCTCATCTATAAAATGAGGATGACAAGCCTGGATCAAAAGAGTTGCAAACATTAAATAAATCCTACATGGTAATCACTAAGTACCGTGACTGGTCCATGGAAGACTGATCATTAATATTATACACTTATTCAACTGCTTTATGAACTAGTCACAGAAAGAAAATACAGTATATGTAATATGAAGGCGTAAATATATATGTATTTTAAAATGTGAATTGGGCCCTGGCTGGTGTGGCTCAGAGGATCGAGTGCCGGCCTGTGAACCGAAATGTCGCTGGTTCAGTTCCCACTCAGGGAACATGCCTGGGTTGCAGGTTAGGTCCCCAACTGGAGGCTTGTAAGAGGCAACCAGTCAATGTATGTCTCACACATCAGTGCTTCTCTCCCTCTCTTTCTCCTTCCCTTCCCATCTCTCTAAAAATAAATAAATAAAATCTTTAAAAAGTATTTTTTAAAATGTGAGTTGGATAGAGGATGTAAATGTTTTATAGCATATACTTTCAAGGAAATTATTTACTCATGAAAAAAACCTGTTTGAGTTTTACCTTTTATTATGGAAATTTTCAAACATACACTGAAATAGAATCAACACTGAACCCCCGTGTACCCATCACCCCACTTCAACAGTTGTCGACACTTTGGCAG
The DNA here is from genome assembly GCF_019186645.2 of Phyllostomus hastatus. NCBI lineage: Eukaryota > Metazoa > Chordata > Mammalia > Chiroptera > Phyllostomidae > Phyllostomus > Phyllostomus hastatus. The sequence goes on along the minus strand of NW_025333932.1, from coordinate 9,544,521 downwards.
CTTTGTTTCATCTGCTCCCACCTTTGGGTGGAGTAGTTTAAGGGCAAACCCCAGACCTGGTACCATTGTACCCATAACACTTAAGTATGTAGTTACAAAACAGAAAAGGATTTTATTTTTAATTTAGCCACAGTTATTATATACCCTATAACATTAAAATAACCTCTTATTATCATTTAACCTCCAGCCTATATTCGAATTTCCTCAATTGTTCAATAAAGTCGTTTTATACTTTTTTAATTGCAAAAAACATTTTCCAATGCTTAGCTTTTTTTAAAAAAAAAGGATTTCTAAATATTTCAAATGAATTCTTGCTTTTTCAGAGCTAAATTTAAACATTAAAAAACACAAGCATTGACATTTATGTAATAGGAAAAGACAAACTGTTAATTTGTTTTTGTCAATTGTTAATCTGGTAACTTATTTTTAAAATTAGAGGTTCTGTACTGGTTAGGGTAACTAAATAACAAGTGTGTTCTGTTTTTATCACTAATTTCATATCTGTGATTCAGATGGCCAATATGTTTATGTACTCATTATCTAAACATATGACTTAAAAATTTCAACTGCACTTGGTTACATGTAAACATTTAATTTATCTTTTAGAAAATAAATAGCTTCCCATTTAAGGATAAACTCTATATGTGTTTAGAACACATAAAATCTGTGTTAACATTAAATCCCAGGGAGGTATGAGTTATGTCCATAAAAATTTATGTGTACACTCCATTTTTAATAAAGGATATAATCTCTGTATCATTGCTGAATATAAGTTCCAAGGATGACATCATATTCTTCTTTAACAAATCAAACTCATTCAAAGCCTCTATGATCAGGACCCATCACTTTCCACCCAGTGGCCCCCCCCCCAACTTCCTCTTTTCTCCAACCCCACACACCTAAGACTCCTACGCTGCACAGGTGGCCATTCTCTTTGTGCTTCTTCATCCCTGATCTCCTTGTTCTCAAGCTATTCCATTTATCTGAGGTAGAGTGACCAAATTTAGTAAATAAAAATATGGGAGGCCCAGTCAAATTTTAACTTCAAATAGTGACTACATTTTTAGTATAAGTATATCCCAAATCTTGCATGGGACATAGTTATTACAAACATTTTATTCTTAGTTTATCTGAAATTCAAATTTAACTGGGAGTCCTGGGTTTTATCTGGCAATGAAACCCTTCAAGGCTTGGCTTTCTTCTGGGAAGCCTTCTGGGCTTCCCTCCTTCTACCCTGCTACCATGACATTTTTCTGGAACAGCTAATTAAATGTATAAGCACCCCAACATTTTTTAAATTAGCCATATGTATATGTGTCTTCCTACTGTCTAGTAACACAACACCATGTGTTATTCCTAGAGCTCCGGAATTTAGCATTACAGCCACTAACATGTCTCACTCCAGGGGTTGGATAACACTAACCCATCACCACACTTTCCCCAATTAATTTGTGTTTTTGGTTTTCTTCATGTAAATCCGTATGGCCTATATCCACCATTATCTGTTGCCAGCACTGTACCAGGCACTATGATGTGCAGTGGAGGTAAAGAGACAAGTTAGACAAGTTTCTGACCATCAGAAACTCATACCTGTGGTCTCACGGTAGAAACAGCTAGGTAGATATTTGGAAGGTACAATTTATTTGATAAATATTTATTAAAAGCCCACCATATGCAAGGCACTGTCTAGGCACTGAGCATGCAGCCACACACAGGGAAAGCTATACCTTCTGGGGTTCATTCCTTAGAAATACCTACTGTAGGTATGGGGGGGTGGTCAAGGTAACCTTCCAAGGTTTCTGATAAACAGGCTGAGTCCTAAAATAGAGTGGAATTTGCTAGACACATGAGGAGTTGGAAGCGGGCAATCCAGGAACAGAAAAGGACAAGTGAAAAAGAATGGACTATGACAAAGCCCAGATGTGATCTGTGTCAGGGCAAGGACTTGTCACATCTGCTGCTGGACTGTGAGCACGGACTGGGCCTGGCACAGAGGAAGTGCTGGGTGAAGGGCTGAAGGAGTCGATGGACACAGCATGTGTACTCAGAGAAAGACAAGACCATTGAGAAGTCCAGGGTAAAGGGGATGGGGTGTCATTCTAAAAAAGGACAGATGACGGGTTTCATAAATGACACTTAAAAATGAGAGTGCAAATAATCACCAGTGGCATGGTTTCAGTTCACTTGTGAAGGGATGGCTTGGATGGCCTTGTGGAGAATGGACTCCATGCCGTGGAGCCTAGTGCAGGGAGAGCAGTTTGTGGCTCCTACTCTGGGAGGATGGACTCAACAGAGAGGAAACCAGGGCTGGTTTTAGCAGTGGTGGTAAAAATTCAGAACAAAAAGGTTTTTTGTTATTGCTGAACTAAAATCAATAGAACTTTGGATAGATTGTATATCAGAGGCCAAGAAGGGGAGTGAGACCTAGATACTCCCAGGTTTCTGGCTTTCACAGCAAAATGGACAAAGTTCCAAATAGCTTGCAGGAATACAGTGCCAGAGGCTGGACAGGAGATACTTGGGAGTCTTAAAGCCATGATGATGGATGAAGACAGCCAGACAATTTAAATTAAACTAGATGGGGGCCTGGGAAGTACCATTTCACAGATATATATTTGTATTTGTCAGTTTACAATATGTATTTATCATGTACATATATAAATGTAAAAGTATTTGCATGTGGTTGAATGAGCCCAAACATCAGCATCACTTGGAAAAGAAATAGTGAGTCATAACATGGCCTGGCTAGTCTACATCCAAGATGCTTTTCTGAATACTAAGGGTCATTGGTTTTATTTGCTGTATTATTGACACCACCCTTGACTTCCCAACCCCTTCCTGACCACCTCCTGCATATTTCATCAGGCTTTGTGAAAGACCGATCAAATGCAGTTGATAAGTACTTTGAATTATGTGAAACAGAAAAAAGTGAAAATTCCAATGTGGCAAGATAATTATTGATGGTGATAAAATATTGTTAAAAAGTAATCCCTCCTAAGACTTTTCAGAGCGGCCCCTTTTATGGACATGCATGAATACAATACAGCTTCCTGAAGGGCTTGTAGTGGATTGGCAGTGTTAAAGCTGGTAAGAACCAATGTGTCACCACCACATTGGTTCTCTTGTTAATGACTAAGTGATGATGATAAGGACCTTTGGAAGCTTTAGAACAGTGGAATACCTATTAACTGACTCCCTGGATTACCCAGAATTTTCCTTCTGATGCTTTAAAATCAAAACTGGATAGGCTGTGGTCCAGGTGAGAGTCTTCAGAATTTTTTGCTCATGAATTCTCTATAAGAATTTTGAAAACTACATTCCCCCTCATTCAGTTTAAAGGTGACGCCTTAAATTTTGCATTATGGATTTCAATAGTACTACTGTATGTAAGTAGTAATTTAAATAATAATATCGATATTTTAATTTTTTAAAATAGTATCACTTTAAAAGTATCCAGTGGAATATAAATGCCATAGAAATTTGATAGCCACTATCATCCAGTTTTTGAAATATGCACCTAAACTAAGGTAGATAGAAAGGAAAGGGTTTTGTTATAGCCATATCATAATCATTTGAACTTTCTAGAGAAATGTCAAATGTTACATGATATTATCTTCAGCAGCTATTTTTAATGATCTAACTTGATTAGGTTCTTCTTCAGTTTTCTTGAAACCAAAGAAATGGAAACCCCTTGAATTGCAAAAGAATTTTTTTTAATTAATACTCAAGAGTCATCACTTTTTATGACACCAACTCCCATGGACTCCTCAGTTGCCATCCTGGTGGTCTTACCACACTGGGCAATTCACAGAAAGATGGAGGAAAGGCCACCTGTCTTCATGATGTGGGGGGTGGGGAGAATGCAGGCAAAGGGAACCCACTGTCCACAAGCACAGATACAGTCTCCGATCCGTTACAGGGAGGATGCTATAGAAAATGGACAGACAAGTTGATGCATGTAACAATGAGTTATCTTTATAAAAATGGAATTGATTGCTTTGAAAAAGACAGGTTGCTTTGAAAATTAATGACACACTGGGTGCTACAAAACATTCAAAAGACTGGACAACTCTTTAAATTATGTACTTCTCTTGCTTAGTAAATGTCTTTAAATTCTTACTTTAAATCACAACTAAGTATTTTATAGAATTCATGATTCATGTAACAGTAATGAACACTGACACAGAGGTTCCCACGTGCCAGGATGGTCCTAGTGAACTGTTTGCAGTCATTAGTTAACCCTCACAACAGCCCCATGAGGTAGGCAACTTCTCATGCCCACTGTACAGATGAGGACATTGAGAAGGAGGGAAATAACTGGGTGGAGGCCACACAGCTACTAAATGACACCACCAGGCAGTCTTACTCCAGAGTCTGAGTTCTTAATGAATACACCTCCATTCTGAGATCTTGATTCTTGTCAATGAAGGAACATCCAAACCTATAGAAAAATGTTATAAGAATTTATTTGAGCCAAGAAAAAAAACACTGAGGACCATGCCCAGAAGTGAGATCTCAGTGGATTGATAAAATGCCTCAGAGAATGGCAGTTTTGCGGTTTATTTTATATATTTAGAGTTAAAGGAGAAGGCTTAAGGGGGCTACATGAAATTGGTGATAGATTTAGGGAGTCGGGAGAAAGCAAAGTAGGGCAATCTGTAGGATTAGATAAAGAATAAAATGGAAATGCATTTGTCTTTTATCTTGGTGGGGACAGGACAGTTAACAATTAACATTTACAGCACAGAGAGAGGGTATTAAAGGAACAAGATAACAGTGAGGGTTCTGTGTGGTAGGTGTGCCTCCCAGGGGTCTGGAGAAGATTACTCTGACATTTCAAAGGTATGTTAGCTTAGATACATAAGAACAATGGACAGGCTCACTTGAGGTAAAGATTGACCTTTGCTAAGGAGGCTGTAGCCCTGGGATGTGACAATCCACCATGACCTGTCCAGGTAGGAATTTATGATCAGATCATCCTGGCATGGTCATGTTCGGTCACTGAGGTGGTCAAGCCTGCCATCTAGCCTGTTTGAATTAAAAATAAAATGTAAGGTTTGTGTGATCATTTGTATGATTTTCCTTTTTATTAAGCTTTTTTGATTAACTGACCAAGCCAGTGTGTTAAGAGGTCTTCCCTTGGACTACAAATGTTAAATAATAATAGTTTTAGAAACTAAGTCAGGAATGCTGCAGGTGCCATCAGTGTCCAGAAACTGCTTTGTCAGTTTGGTTACAAAACATAGTAAGTCATTGTATACATGGTAAAAATTGATATTATAATGTTTTAAACAACTGAACAAGCTCTAATTTTTAACCAAATATGTTATTTAGCTCTCTTAGTATGCCTTGGGTGTATGGTTAACAATGTAAATACTTTCATTAGACAGACAATTAGACCCCCATGCAATTTCTAATCAAACATCTGTGCCCCCACATGTCCCCCCATGCCTTCACCAATCTCCTTTGGTGAGCATGTCTCAGATATGAAGATTGTGTAATCTACATAGTTCCTTCCTTTTGAGGAATCTCAAGCTTCCTCCTCCTTCTATTTTCTTAAATTACATCATTCCAAAATAAATTTAGCTTCCTCAAGATTCAAAACTTAATTTGCAAATCTCTGATCCTACATTACCTGTAGGCCAGACTCTATTAGGTTCTGGATATGGAGCAGTGAGCAGAAAAACAAGGGCTCTCTCACCCACTGAACTCACAGTCAAGAAGAGGGTGTGAGCACTGATCCAAGGCTGCAGTACAGCATGATGAGCCACCCCAGAACACAGTGCAGGTGCCCTGGGAGGGCCCTGCTGGATGCCTGAGCTGGATGAGACTAACTGAAGGGCAGCATCCGATAAACCTTCTGAGTGGCTAAGTGCAGGGAGTGGGGCTCATGGAAACAGTCCCCTGGGTCTTTCTCTCTGACCACTGAGGAGAATGACAGGAGCTCTCTGATGGCTCCCTGTTCTCCCTTGTGGCTTTGGCAGCTCTAAAAGGAAAATACTGCAGATATTTAGCCTCTTCCACACTGAGTTACTCAAATGGAACATTTTGGAAGTTCCATGACTGCAACATGGAGATTGCTCCATAAACTAGTCTTGAAAATTCACTTCATACTTTAGCATTTCCTATATACAGACATGTCTATAGAAAGTCCAGACGTTCTTTCATAACCTGCATTACCTTGGCTACAAAACTTTGAGAACACATGGGGAAAAGGAAAGAACCCAGTGGAGGTGGGGAACAGAAATATAAACCTATTTTACATTTATATACAAATATACAGGGGACTTGTTAACCTCACACTCCACCTGACCTGAGGTGGACATCCAAACAGTAAAATCTGGGTGGTGGGGAAGGCAACAGAAATTGTGAATGGGAGGCATGGTATCCTGGGGAAAGCCTGGATTTTAGAGGCAGACAGACAGACTTGCATTCAAACCTTGGCTTTGCCATTGAATAGCTGTGTGACTTAGACAAATCAACATCTTGAAAGCTCTTCACTTTTCCCATGGTTTTGCTGTGAGGATGAAGTGGACAATGTGTATAGAATCTAGACCAGCGACTGTACTCTATTATAGGTTTCTTCCTTGTCAAGTAAGCTAAGTGGTCTCCTGAGGTCACACATGGGGAATGTAGAAGCCATTCCAGGGTGGGAAGGCAGACCCAGTTCTCACAGAATTTGCTCATTCCAGTGAACTCAGGGTCCCCCTTCTGCCGGCTGCAGCAGCGGCCAGCCCACAACTCTGAACACATTTCCTAAAAACAGAATGATAAACAAACCTTTTTTAAATTAAACTTCATGAACTAGCCAAAATGCCCCCAAAGGATTTGTGAAAGGGAGAAAGCCTTTTGAGTGCATGTCAAACACCTCCAAATCTGCTCTTTACTAGACAAGTAGCAGCTCTTTTGTCCTAGCTCCTTAAAGCTTTGTGATAATTGACCTCTGTCACCTTTAAAAAGGGTAGCCCTGCCATAATTGGCCTGGCAGCTAATAGTTATTTGTATATCAATTAGTAGTTACTATGACTTTGATCCTCCCTAGAAGCATTCTTGGGGGCTTGCCAGATTGTGCGAGTACAGAGCTCCTAGGTAGTTTTTCATGACAGTCACGACATCGGTGAGTAATGACTCCTTCTGCTGATTTTAAACTTGAGTAGATTGTCTGTTATCTGATTCAAATCAACAAAAACGTATGGAGTGCCCACCATGACAGAAATGGACTAAGCCACTAAAGAATACAAAGATGAAGGGTGTGGCTCCTGTCTACCAGAAGGAACAGATTTGTGTACACAGAAAGCTAAAATACAAGACTATACAAAAATTGTACCAGGTAGCTATTGGCACAACCAGTCTGAGTGGCACACCACCCCACAGTCAGTGACTTAAAACAACAGTTACACATTCTCACTTGTTTGCAGGCAGGTTGCCTGGGGGTCAGATGATCTAGAGTAGATGTGGTAGTCCTGGGCTTCAAACTGCACCTGGATTCAAGTTCACTCCTCATGATTCACCCTCCTTGGCTCAGCAAGCTAACCACAGCATGCGCCTCTCACAGCAATGGCTGAAGGGCAAGAGGGACAAGGAGAGGCCAGTGATGTCCTTGAGGCCTAGATCCAGACCTGGCACACCACCAGGTCTGTCCCATTCTCCTGGCCGAAGCAAGCGCCATGGCACACCCAAAAACAGTGGGGTGAGGAGAGCACTCCACCTCTAGAAGAAGGAACTTCTAGATACTGTATGTGTCAACTCATACAGTGAAGAGTGTGCATCCATATGGGGAAGAAAAATACAATAAAGTTCATAGTATTGGAGGTGTAATATAGAGAGTTATTCATCCTAACCAGGGAATTATTATCATTTACTTAAATTTGAGATAACCTTAAAAGAGTGGGTAGAATTTAAATAAGCCAAGTTGAGGAGTTGGTCATTCCAGGGAGAGGGAACTCCATAAAGGAAATTACAGACAAATTTCCTGTTCCAATCCCTGACTTTAGTGAGGGATTGAAGATTTCTGGGGTGGCTGAATCCCTGGAGCAGGAGTCATTGGAAGGAGGACACAAAGACCAGGCAGACACTGTTGGGCAAGTTCTTAAACATTTTGGATTCATTTGAGAATTTGTTGAATGCTCTAAAGCTTTATTTTAGAACAACACACATAAGTATATTTAAATATTTTCATGCACATTCAGCCCATAAATATATGAAAAAGAGACAATCCTCAATTGGAATGAGCTCATGAATGGCCTTGAACATCATGCTGGGGAGTTGACTTTCATCCAGTTTGTAATGTGGAGTCAGTGTTTCTGATTTGGAGAAGGGGAAATGTCATGATCAGAATAAAGTTCAGCGAGATCACTAAGATACAGTTAGAAGACTTAATTAAAAGATGGTGGCCAGAAGGGGAGGAGAGAAAAACTAGAGTGGGCAGACAGACCAACTAGCCAACTGGTAATAATCCCAATGAGAAGACAGTAATTCAGAAACAGGATTTAGAAATCAGGGAAGGGATTGAAATTTGCAGAAATAGAATCAAAAGAAGCTGGACAGAGTGCAGGCTAACAGAGGAAGAGGGCAAGGTGGCCTTGTTATGTGTATTATCTCCTGAATCTCACAATGCCCTATGAAGTAGGTGTTACTATTTATAGTTGAGAAAACAAAAACCTCAACCCAGTTGTGCAGACTGCAGAGTCTGTGTCCATCCCCTGATAACGTATGAACCTCATGAGTTCAACTCTGGTTTTCCATTTTGTTCTCAGTACCAGACACAAACCTGCACAGAGCAGGAGCAAATGCACATTTTCCCAGGAAGTAATTCAATGAGTAAGTGAGGTTTCATGCATGCATGATGTTGTGACAGGGCAATGGGATATTTGAGTGTCTTCTCACAGTAATGAGTGACAGCCCTGCAGTTTGTGCAAGAATTAGGGAGTGATGGGTGGACTATAAGGCATTTCACACATATTTTTTTTACCTAAATTTTCCTTGCCAAGGAGGCTTTTACATTAGCTAAAAGCATTGGAGAGGCTTTAACTACTACAGTTATTTAAAGGGTATGGAATGCCTTTGCAACTTAAAAATGGAAGTGTGATAAAGTTTAAGCAGTGTTTTAATTGGCCTTTCTTGGTTTTCCCTGTGGCAGATAAATCAAGCCAACAGAGGAAGCTGACAGTGAATAGCTGCAAGTAACAAATCTTGCTGACCTGGCACTTTGGTATTGTTCCTGACAGCACAGACCCTCTGCAGAGAGTTTAATGCAAGGCTCCTTCAGCAGATAAAACTGATGAGATTGTAATCCCATTTTGAATAGACTCCTGAGTCCTTGTTTTCACAGTTTAGAAATAGACATGCAATTTTAAGGATACAGAATAGAGAGCAGTGCTAAAAATGTAACTGTTTTCCTTGAAATGGCTATATTATGAACAAAAACAGTTTGAATGACTCAAAAGAGATTAGCTTAAGTTTTCTGGACATGCAATTACACATCTGTCCAAAAATTCCTCCTGTGGGTCAGGTCCTGAGACAATACACATCCTGTGAGCAATCAGGATCAGTTCTGGGGACTAAGAATGTGAGTGTTGTCTTGAATACTTTGGCTCCAGGTGCTGGAAGGTGAAAGGAAAAGGCCTAGGAGACCCCGATGAACTAAGATTCCTGCTGTGAGCTGTTGATTTCTTTTTAAGTGGCATGCTCTTCTTTGACTCTATCCAGGGAAAAAGTGTTCTAGAAGGCAGGCAGGGCTCAGAGATATGGATCCTATTAAGTGCTAGAGGGAATCTCAAAGTCTTCGGACCTATAAGTATCAAAGACTGTGAAGTAAGCTTCCTAGCACGGCATATATCTTGGTTTTAATGCTCTGGCCCCTAGTGTTTATAAGAAAGATAAAAGGAATTAAATCACATCAAGAGAGCCCCTCTGAAGGAGTTGGTAGAAGTCTCCAGTCTTTTGTCATGAGGGCTTCTCACCTGTTAACCTCTGAACCATACTCAGTAGTTCTGAACTCAGGCTGTTCATTAGAGTCTCCCGGGAAGTTTTAAAACTATCAATGCCCCAGGCCCACCCCCAGAGATTCTGATTTAATCAGTCTGGGGTGGGGTTGGGCACCTATATTATTTTTAAAAGGTCTTCACAGGAGTCTAAGGTGCAGGAAGGGTTGAGAAATGTAGGATTAGATCAATCTTTCAAGCAAATCTCTGAAAGGTGGGTGTGGAGGCACCTCTGGGCTCATTGCCTCTTGGGCCTCATGTGCCCCTGTATCCCTACATCTCCAAATCAGAAGTCAGAAGTCAGAATCCAAAACACAGAGGGCCTAATCCAAATAGCAAACTCACTGCCATAAATGAATAGTTGCCAGGGATGTTGTCCCAAAGTGCTGTGCCCTCTGAAACCTGTTCTGAACCTCTCATGAGAAAAAGAATAAAATGCTCCCTTTGGGGAGAAACAAAAACATGTATCTGAGATAGTCTTAATGGAAAATAAAGGACAAGGGTAATTTAATTCACATTTTGTGTGGGCTTAATAAACTCATAGTGATCCTAGAAATGCATCCTGTATTTCTGCCCATGAGAAAAGGGAAACGAATAACTGTCTTGCAATATTATCTTATTCCCTGTCCCATTTGATAGACATGAGGCCCTGAATGCGGAGTATACTTTGATGGCCTATATTTTAATGACTAATTTAATGTGATGAGAGAATTTTGATTTTTTCAGCCAGGAAATATGATCAGCATGCATCCATAATTCTTTTTCAACTTGGGAATTACTATTGTTTCCATGGAATCAGTTGAATTGATTAATATTAAATCTGACTTCTCCTTGTGTGCATGGAGGCAAAATGAAAGAAAAGAAAGATCAGTAGCAACAGAGAGATTTTGGGCTAAACAAAATATTTATGCTGTAATATCACAGTCCTGGCCCTATGGGCCTCTTGCCACCAACCCCCTCATATGACCCTATATGGAGCTATATGGAACAGGACCTATATGTTATTCACAATTGCTCTTAGGATTTGACTTATAAATCAAATGGAAATCAGTAGTTGCTAAAAGAAACTCAGTTTTGGAGCCCCTTTTTATTGAAAAAAAAACTACTGATCTAAATATGTAAAGGCAGGAAGGAAAAGATCCAAAGGCCCACAGAGGAGCCAGCCAGTGGAGGTCATTGGTAGCATCCAGTAATCCCATGGAATAAAATTGCCTAGAGGAACCAGAAGCTTCCAAGCAGTCAGGAATACCTCCTCAGAACCTTGGGATTATTTAATCAAGAAGGAATTTTTAAAAATTAAACAAAAAAACAGGACATTTGATACTCAGGTGAACTTGAAAAGTCTCAGGGACAAGAGAACCTGCAGAAGAGGCCAGTTTTGACTAGTGCAGAATTTTTCCTTGTGTCACTCATTTGTTGAACAAATATTTGTTGGACTTGTCAGGCACTGTTTTTGGCTCTGGGGATAAGGCTGTTTTTTATGCATATTGATGGACTTTCATCTCAGAGGTGACAGAAGTTTGGGGAAAGGTTCTCTCTGGTATATTTCATTGTCATTAGATTGAGTAGGACTTTCCCCTTTTATTATCCTTCTTTGACCCTATGAACTTTCTGCAAGGTGGCAGTTTTCACAGAGAGGAAGAACATGCACCTGTGTAGTGTTGTGGCTGCTGGTGAAAGAGTTTGGATGACACTCCAGATGACTATTATTTATCCAGGAAGTGGCAGCAGTGTTCTCAGGCCCTCTCTAATATAATAAGTTGAAGGAGTCATGTTAGGATTGCAATGTATTTTCTAGAACCCAAAGCAAGACTCTGTTGGGTGAGGCTCATGGCCCAACAGTCCCTGTGGGGAACCCCTCTGAGTGGTACCAAAGAGGGTGGTCTCCTTGATGTCAGCATCAGATACAAGGAGGACACTTCTTAAAGTTTACCACTTATTGAACTGAATCTTAGGCAATGCCATTGAGACATGACTGGCTTCTAAAATGATAGTGTTGATATAAATGCCACTAAGAAATATATGGATAGAAGGGATTTTCCCTAAGTGATCTATTACTGAAGAATCTCACTATTTGAAGTTATCTGTTTATTACCTTACCTCTGTAATATCTGTCTCCTCTGTGCCTCCTCCATAGGGCAGATACCTCATCTTACTCATGAACACCTAGATCCATTGCCCAATATGAAGTTTATTAAATGTTCCATGACTGATCTGAAAAACTAATGATACAGATGACACAAACCTACAGAAACATTGGACTCCATATCCCAAAGCTCTCAACTTAGTGAAATGACCAGCTTAACTGAAAAGGTGACATTTAAGGGCAATGAAGTTGAAGTCTATTATCCAGGGCCCCAGTTTCCATCTGCTCAAGGGCAAGATGGGGGAGATTTGGCTAAACAAAAATATGTATGAAACAGTTCAAGGATTTAGTTGATGATAAACTCAATATGACTCAGTAGTATAAAAAGCAAATGTCTAGTATCATTATTAGAAATGAGTCCCCCATCACAGTCAGTTGGTTTTCAATGAGGAGGCCAAGACAACTCAAGAATTGTTTTTTTTAACACATGGTGCTGTCTGTTGGAATATCAACATTCAAAAGAGTAAGTTAAGAGTTTTGGCCAAGATGGAGGGGTAAGTAGAAACCCTTTGCTTCTTTGCACAACTAAAAGGAGGATAACAACCAATCTAAAAACAATAAACAACCAGAAGTGCCAGAAAATCAAACTGCATGAAACTCTGACAACCAAGGAATTAAAGAAAAAATCAACCAGAAAAACCAGACCAGTAAGGCAATGGACCACATGGGCTGAGCTGGCTCAGAAAAACTGAGGCAAGGCAGTGGACTGGTGGGGCTGGCTGAAGGTGAAACTGAGACTCAGAGTTGACTGTGGACTATGGCAGGGGTTGCCACGATGGGAGAAACTCCCAGTTCACATGGGAGTCCATTGGAAAGTGGGGCTTGTGCCCAGCAAGCAAGCTGCATTGTTCCCTCTCTGACACCTCACCCAAAGACAGTACCACAACACATCAAAGAGGGTTGCCCTGCCCTGGTGAATGCCTAAGGCCCCGCCCCCTTACAACTTAACAGGTGCACCAACACAAAGAAATATGGCCTGAATGAAAGAACAGAGCAAAACTCCAAAGAGAGAGAGAGAGCTAAGCGATGAGGAGCTAGCCAACCTATCTGATGTGGAATTCAAAACATTAGTAATCAAGATGCTCACAGAACTGATTGAGCTTGGTTGAAAAATGAAAGAGCAAATGAAGACCAAAGTGAAATAAAGCAAAATATTCAGGGAACCAACAGTGACAGGAAGGAAACCAGGACTCAAAGAAACAATTTGGAACAAAAGGAAGAAATAAACATCCAACGGTAACAGAATGAAGAAATAAGAATTCAAAAAAGTGAAGAGAGACTTATAAACTTCTGGGACTACCTGAAACATTCCAATATCTGAATTATAGGGGTGCCAGAAGGAGAAGACCAACAGCAAGAAATTGAAAACTTATTTGAACAAATAATAAAGGGAAGCTTTCCCAATCTGGCAAAGGAAATAGACTTCCAGGAAGTCCAGGAAGCTCAGAGAGTCCCAAAGAAGTTGGACCTAAAGAGGAACACACCAAGGCACATCATCATTAAGCTACCCCAGATTAAAGATAAGGAGGGAATCTTAAAAGTAGCAGGAGAAAAGGAGACAGTTATCTACAAAGGAATCCCATAAGACTTTCAGCTGATTTCTCAAAGGAAACCTTTCAGGCAAGAAGGGGCTAGAAAGAAGTATTTGAAGTCATGAAAGGCAAGGACCTACATCCAAGATTACTCTATCCAGCAAAGCTGTAACTTAGAATGGAAGGGCAGATAAAGTGCTCCTCAGATAAGGTCAAGTTAAAGGAGTTCATCATCACCATGCCATTATTATATGAAATGTTAAAGGGACTTATCAAAGAAAAAGAAGATAAAAAATATGAACAGTAAAATGAGAACAAACTCATAACTATCAACAAATGAACCTAAAAGAAAAAGAAAAAAAACAATGAAAACAAAAACTAAGCAAACAACTAGAACAAGAAAAGAATCAGAGAAATGGACGTCATGTGGAGGGATTTCAGTGGGGAGGAGGAAGGGAGGAATAGGGAGGAAAAGGTACAGGGGAGAAGGAGCATAATTTGTAGGTATAAAATAGACAGGGAAAGATAAAAAATGGTATAGGAAACAGAGAACTTGAAGAACTTATATATACAACCCATGCACATAAACTAAGGCAGGGTGGGAATGCTGGAGGGACAGGGCAGAGGAGGGATAAAGAGAGAAAAATTGGGAAAACTGTAATATTATAATCAATAAAGAATACTTAAAAAAAGATCTGTTACTGTCACCAAATAAAAGTTGTCATTTATATTTAAAAAAATAATGAAGTTAGACTCCAACTCAACCATATAAAAAAATCAACTCAAAATGAATCAAACACCTAAGTTTGAAAGCTAAAACTATACTACTCTTAGAAGAAAACATAGGTACAAAGTCATGACCTTGGGTTAGACAATAGTTTCTTAGATATAACATCAAAAGCACAAGTGATGAAAGGGAAAAGAGCTAAACTGGGCTTCACCAAAACAGAGTTCACAGAATGGGAGAAAGTATTTGCAAGTCATATATCTGATATTGGTCTAATAAAAAGACAACTAACCCAATGAAAAGGGACAAAGGACTTGAACATTTTTGCAAGGAAGATACACAAATAAAAAGCAAGCTCATGTGAAGATATTCAACCTCATTAGTCCTTAGGGCAATGCCAATCAAAGTGATTTCACACCCAATATAATGGCTGTTATCAAAAAGATGAACACTATCAAGTGCTGGAAAGGATATAGAGAAATTGGAGCCTTTATTTATTGCTGGTAGAATTATAAAATGGTACAGTCACTGTGGAAAAGAGCTTGTCATTTCTTTAAAATGTTAGACATAGAGCTAACATGTGACCCACAGCAACTCTACTCTCAAGTGTATCCTAGAGAAAATTGCAAATACATGGCTACATAAAATCTTGTATGTGAATATGCATAAAAACACTATTCATAATAGCCAAAAAAAGTAGAAACAACATAAAAGTTCCTCAGTTGATGAATGGATAAATAAAATGTGATCTATCCTTATAATGGAATATTATTCAGCAATAAAGAGAAATAAAGTCCTGATATATGCTACAGCATGGACAACCCTTAAAAACACTCAAGTTAAAGAAGGCAGTCACAAAAAAAGAAACATGTTGCCTCAGCCCATTTATGTAAAATGTCCAGAACAGACAAGTCTGTAAAGATAGATAGTAGATGAGTAGTTACCAGAGGCTGGGGACTAGGTAGTGACTGCCAATGGGCACAGGGTTTTTTGGGGGGAGGATGCAAATGTTCTGGCAGTGGTGATAGCCACCCAACTCTGAAAACATATTAAAAGCCAGCAGATTATATACTTTAAAAGCATGAGATTTTTGGTATGTAAATTGTAACTTAATAAATCTGTTATTTTTTTTAAATGAGTCCTCCAAAACAACGTCTTTTTCATAGAATACTGGCCACATTATGCTTGAAATGCTGAATTCAGTCCTGGGCCTGGGACAGATGCAAATTAACATTCTCTCACTTGGGAACTTAGGACATTTAGATCGTATGGAGCGAAACATCGAAGACATATGTGATGCTTAATCTATTTTAAAAAAGAAAAGACTTATAGTGTACATTTGAGTCCTTGAAATACAAGTGACATTTATGTGAGGAGGGATCCTAATTGCTCTCTGGAATCCTGAAACACTGAACTACATCAGGAAAAGAGTGTTGTGGCCTCAACACAGAGGAGAAATTTCTAACATGGGATTGTCCAAAAAAAGAGAAGAGGCTGCCTCTGGGCATGATGACTGTCTCACCGTATCAACACAGGGTCAATGTGCATGTGGGGAGGGGGCAGTGGAAGGGGCAGAGGCCTCAGATGACACAGGCTTCAGATGACAGGTTGCCCTGGCTGACTCCGAGCTAGCTTTCCTATTAGTGGATTCTATTATTTAATCCCAGGAAACTCTTCTGGGTTGTAACCTACCACTCAGATCTCATATGCCTAGAAGTGTGTGATAGTTTTTCTTCTTATTGCATTTGTTACTTTGCATGTTCTCACATTAACATGTACCACGGTTTTTGCTCATTTAATAGACCCTTGAAATAGCTCCTGAAATCCATCCTTATCAACCAGAAGTCAGACCATCAGCAAACCCAAAAGTGTTTCTGTGCCTTCATCCAGACCATTCATAAAATGATCCAAAGCTGTAGTTTCACAAGAACTTGGTGGTTGACATGTCTCCATCTAAAGAAGAGCACATTTATTTCCACCTTTTTTTCTGTCTGTAAACTGGTTACTAAATGCATTTTTAAATACCAAAGGAGTCACCTTTATTTAAGATTTTATTTATTTTATTTTCAGTGGGGAAGAGAGGGAGAGAAGCATTGATGTGAAAGAGAAGTATCAACTGGTTGCCTCTCATATGTGCCCCAGCTGAGGACCAAACCCACAACCCAAGCATGTGCCCTGACTGGGAATCAAACCGGTGACCCATCGCTTACAGGGACAACACCCAACCAACTGAGCCACACCAGTCAGGGCTAAAGGGATCATCTTCAGTGCCCTTCCTTCCACAACCTGATTTGGTTCAGAGTCATGCAGGGTCTAACCTCAGAGATCCCACAGCTTGGTGTCAGTTGGGAAGATGGAGGGCTTGAGCCAGTGCACATGTTTCTTCTCAAAGCATTGTGATCGATGAGTCAGGCGTACTTTGCTTTTGCAGAAGTCATGTCATTTTACTTCCACCAGCATTAAAGATAAAAAATCTGAGCCTCAGCCATTGGTGGGAACCCTGCTTCTAAAACTGGTATGCTGATGTCCGCCCTTTAGCTTGGGGCACTTAAAGACGGGTCATATAGTTGGAGCTAATAGGTTCTCCCTTCAGTTTCTTTGAAACAGTGACTATTTAACCTGCCAGAGGCTATCAATCAATTTCAAAGAATCCACCAATTTAAGTAATTTACAAAATCTGTGGGCGGGGATATATAGATTTTTCTTTCCCAATTCAGAGTTTGCACCTGAATCTCATTCACTGTACGTTTCTCTAGTCTTACTGTCTGACCAAAACACCACTGGTCCCAGTATCCATGCGACTGCTGCTGTTTGCTGCTCTGCTGCTCTGCACTTCCATTGACACTGCTACTATCAGAACTATCACTGTCATCTTCCAAGTTGCTGCTTAGAGGTTGTCCCTGACACCTGTCACTAACAGACTAGGACAAGCACAGCTGTGGATGCAGTTTGGCTTGTGACAGAATGCATCAGGAACCACCCTTGAGTGTTGTCAGAGAGTTGTACTGCTGAGGCCTGGGGTCCTGGGAACCAGCCTTGCAGTGAGATGTGTCCTGCTTTCCCTGCTGATGAGGTGGCTCAGCTCATCCACTGGCTGTGTCACTGGTCTCCAGCTTGCAGGAAACCACACTCACATGTCTGGCCCTATCCACTTGTCTAACTCTTACCAACCTCTTTCCTTAGTATACGGGGTGAAAACACTCTTAGCTCCAGCTGCTTTCACAAAATACCAGAGACAGTGTGGCTTAAAAAAACAGACACTTATTTCTCACAGTTCTGGAAGCTAGAAGTCAAAGATCAAGGTGCCAGCTGATTGGGTGCTTGGTGAGGGCCCTCTTCTTGATTGACAGGTGACTGCCTTCTTGTCTGGTGTCTCTTTTTCTTATAAGGGCATCAGTTTTGTCCCAGGGGCTCCACTGCCATGATCTCATCTAACCCTAATTCCCTTCTCATACCATCACCTTACGGGGTAAGCCTTCACATATGAATTTTGGGAGGACACAAATATTCCATCCAAACAAACACGTACTGTAGTGTCCAACTGCCTAGATGAGAATCCAGCCTCCACTACCTACTTTCCTATACCACTCTGTGCCTCAGTTTCCTCAGCGCTGAAAGTGGGACCTATAATATTGTTGACCTCATACTTACTATAAGGATCAATTGAGTACATGAAAGTAACAACTAGAGCAGTTGCTGGCATGTAGTAAATGCTGCATAAATGATAACTATTGTGGTTTAAAGAAATGGGTGACACCCTGGGTTTGACTCAGTAGGACCACAATGCAAAAAAGTTATAATGAAGGTAAATCTTGGTCAGTTATTGGAGTGGTCTTTAGATAGTTCTGGAGATAGGAAGTCCTCCCCTCCCAGGACTCAGCACAGCAGGGCTGCTGGAGCCAGGTCACTCTGCCCCACCTGGGACTCCTCTAACAGGTACACTGTTCAGGATGCCCCCATCTACTTGACTTGCTCTGAGACTCTTAAAACTGCTCAGAAGTACTTCCTACCCAAGGCTTGCTTTCCTCACTCCTTACCCACAGGTGTCAGATCCACCTGGGGGCATGCAGGCTCTCCTCACCCTCATGGGCTCCCACTTCTCCACCCTTCCCAGACATCTTCCCCAATAAGTCACCTACAGAACTGATCTTGTCCCGGTGACTGCTTCTTGGAGGACTCAGATGGACACTGTGGCTATTATTATTACCTCTCTCAACTCCTCAAACTTTGACCTGCCTACATGTGAAAGCAGGCACTTATTTCTGTCTGTGCTGGATGAACCTTTGTAGAAATGCCATACTAAGTGAGGAAAGTATTGTTAATGGAGATAGTGATGTGTCATACTGAAAGGCTTTTTTCTCCATATTTTTATAATCATGTTTAAGTGGCTCATTTTTTCATCAAATTTTAAGTAAATCCAGATTTGGTAGTCTATATGCTTGTTAATTCCTAATCATAAGTTCATTTCAAGTATGTAGAAATACAAATTTATAATGATTTTTTTAAGTAAAAAAGACAGGTAACCACTGAGCTATTGACTAATAGAAGTCTATTTGCATTGGGAATATTTAGAACTTCTTAATAGCATAGAATTGAAAGATATATTGAGTGGATAGTTTAATCAACATGCTATTATAGTAAGTGCACCTATAAACCGCAACTACACTAGTATGACAACCTAAATGTGAGAAACATTGCCAGCAGAGGTGGAAATTATTATTTATACCTGAGACCCCTCCAGTCATTTCTAGTGATACTTTTTACATTAAATATTAATTCCAGCATCCTGGGCTTCTAAGTCACTTGTATTGTTTTCAGAAGACATGTGAAATAGTAGCTCCAATGCTTTGCTTCCCTTGGACTGTAGACTTTTCTTAGCTGTAGCCTAAGCTCTGTTTGGCATCACTGAGCTGTATTCTTCTACCTTTTTTACAGTAAACTGGATATGCCCTGGCCAGTAGCCACCCAGCTGTGTCACTGATCTGCTGATACGCCCAGCAGTAACCTTTGCATTGTGTTCCTGACTCTATTGGTTTCTCCTGCTTATTCCTCAGGGGAAGTCATGTTTCTCGTGCACCAAGTAGACATAGCCCAGTGTGTAATTGTTCAGCCTTTGTGTGTTCAGTACATAGGTTTGATTTCATAGCCCTTAGATCAGACTGCTATGCACAAGTCTAAGAATGATAGTTACTATTTTCTATGGACCAGATACCTAATTGACAGTTCGAATTGACTGTCATCAAATCATAGCTGTGTGAATTGATGGAACATGTTACTCATGCCAACTTGTGCGAGTAACATGGTGAAAACATACTGAAATAATCCAGGCACAGAAAAGTAATATTGTGTGTGAGGATCCTTCAAAGGGCACCTTGACACCACTCCTCCTATCCCAGGAACTAGACATTCTGAGGCCTTACATCAACCTTGGACAAGTTGTGGGGCAAGGAATTCTGCCCAGAGCAATACTTTGCACATAATAGATGTTGAATTAAGCTTGCTTGAATTATATTATAGGAGATGATCTTCAGTAAAAGCCAGCTCCAGAAATAAAATTATCCACAGTACATACTTCAGGAAATGTAACCATGGTCAGGCTCAGTGACCTGAAACAATCAATTTTTTTTGACAAAATCAAATTAGTATCTTGAAGGGTTTTGTTTTGTTTTGTTTTAATGTATTTATTGATTATGTTATTACAGTTGTCCCATTCCCCCTTTCACTCCCCTCCCCCCTGCACTCCCTCTCCCACCCACATTCCCCCACTTTAGTTCATGTCCATGTGTCATAAGTTCTTTAGCTTCTACATTTCCCATACTATTCTTGCCCTCCCCCTGTCTATTTTCTCCCTACCATCTATCCTACTTATTCTCTGTACCTTTCCCCCCTCTCTCTTCCTCCCACTCCTCCACTGATAACTCTCCATGTGATCTCCATTTCTGTGGTTCTGTCCCTATTCTATTTGTTTGCTTAGTTTGTTTTTCTTTTTGGTGTGGTTGTTAATAACAGTGAGTTTGCTGTCTTTTTACTGTTCATGTTTTTTGTCTTCTCTTTCTTAGATAAGTCCCTTTAACATTTCATATAATAAGGGCTTGGTGATGATGAACTCCTTTAACTTGACCTAATCTGAGAAGCACTTTATCTGCCCTTTCAGTCTAAACGAAAGCATTGCTGGATAGAGCAATCTTGGATTTAGGTCCTTGCCTTTCATGACTTGAAATACTTCTTTCCAGCCCCTTCTTGCCTGCAAGGTCTCTTTTGAGAAATCAGCTGATAGTTTGATGGGAACTCCTTTGTAGGTGACTGTCCCCTTATCTCTTGCTACTTGTAGAATTCTCTCCTTCATTTTAATCTTGGCTAATGTAATTATGGTGTGCCTTGGTGTGTTCCTCCTTGGGTCCAACTTCTTTGGGACTCTCTGAGCTTCCTGGACTTCCTGTAAGTCTATTTTCTTTGCCAGAATGGAGAAGTTCTCCTTTATTATTTGTTCAAATAACTTTTCCACTTGCTGCTCTTCCTCTTCCCCTTCTGGTACCCCTATAATTTGGATGTTGGAACATTTCAAGATGCCCTGGAGGGTCCTAACCCTCTCCTCATTTTTTTTAAATTCTTGTTTCTTCCTTCTTTTATGTTTGTTTTTTTCTTCCTTCTGGTCCACTCCATTGATTTGAGACCCAGTTTTCTTTCCATCACTATTGGTTCTCTATGCATTTTCCCTCATTTCACTAGTGTAGCCTTCATTTTTTTTCATCTAATTTGTGACCAAAATCAACCAGTTCTGTAAGCATCCTGATCACCAGTGCTTTGAACTGTGCATCTGATAGGTTGGCTATCTCTTGGTTACTAAAAAGTATTGGCTCTGAGGCTTTGATTTCTTCTTCTGTTTGAGTCTTTTTTTTTTGGTCTGGTTGCACCTGTTACGCATGAGGGGTGGAGCCTTAGGTGTTTACTCCAACGGGCACCCTAGTCTCTGGGTTGTGACGTTGTGTGTGGGGTGGGGTCAGAGAAGGAACAATGGCTCTTGCTCTGCTCTCTGTCGGATTTCAGTCCCCTCTGCCACTTCCCACAAGCAAACTGGGCCTTTCTAATGCTGGTTCCCAGGTGGGTGGGTTTGTGTACATTCTAGGACCCTGTGGGTCTCTCCAACAAACTCTCCTGTGAGGCTGAGAGTCTCTCCTAGCACCTCAACCTCCACAAGTGTTTTCAATCAGTGCTTTTAGGCTTTATTTCTGGATGCTGGGTCCCTGGGTTGCTTGGTCTGTCTCACTGCCCGTTTTCACCTGGTTTATCTATGCTCAAATGTGTGACTGCGGACAGCCAGCTGCTTTGAATGCCTCACTGGGTCTGCTTCTTGCCTCCCCGCACCCACGTCCAGGGTCTGCCACCAGGGTCTGCTAGCAGCCGCCTATGCCCTATGTGCCTGGGTCTTCCAGCCACTGGTTTTTCCTGAACTCCACTCCTCTTACTGGTCTGGATGAATGGTTGTTGGGACTTCTATACAGTTCAATTTACTGTCTGTTCTGGTTGTTTTTTTGTTTCTAAATTTTTCTTGTCCTTAATTTTGGTTGCGCAAAGAGGCACAGTGTGTCCACCTACACCTCCATCTTGGCTGGAAGTCTGAAACAATTTTTAATGGGGAGAAATCAGTTCACTTCTAGCCCATGAAACTAAAGATAAATGTTTCATAATAGCAAGTCATATGAATCATATGCAACTACTGTTTTGCATATTAAAAATAGTGAGTATCAGCAATTTCATGTGATTCAGCCTAGGAGTATAAAACAGATAGTGACATACAGGTTAGAATTTGAGTAAATGATTCGAATTGGAACTTAATCATTCACACTTTAAGCATATTATAATAATTCTATTTAAAGAAAATTCATTTAAAGAATTCTTTCAAAGGCAAAAACACTTTTTAATATAAGTAATAAGCCTATAATTTAACCTGTTTTGTCAACTTGAACATTTATATGCTGTGTCCCTATTAATATGGAATCACCTATATATGTATAAGAAATCCTTTTTATTATAAAATGATTTTAAATGTTATACAGAAAACTATGTAATCTCAAACAGATTGCATTTATTTCTCAAATATAGTTCAATTATAGAAGATGATGAGTATGTCTCAAATTTAAAACAAAATTATAGAGATGGTCATGCAAATAGCATTAGTGTGTAGTTTGAAGATCACCTTGGGTCACTAGAACTCAGCAGGCCTGGCTGGCTGGCTGAGTGCCTTTAGAAGGCATTTATAAAATGGGGTGATAATATCAACCCACAGTGGCAACTCAAACAGTGTATATAAAGCGTCTGGCATGGGCATGCTCAGGAAATACTAGCTATTTTGGAAAGATGTAATATTTGAGGAAAAAAAGATTACATCTTTTAAAACCAAATCTGGAACTTAGCACCTTTAAAAGGGATTTAGTCTACATCATATACCAGTTTGTCCCCTCTTCAGAGCGCAAGATGGAAGGGGTGCTGGGGATACATCTGTCCTGCTCAGGTGTACCCAGATGTGTCTGAAATCTGCAAACAGGTCCCAGAGAGCTCAAACATGAAATAAACCAAAATTTACAAACAGAATACAAGTCCTCAATCCACCCCCACCTCCCCGGGCCAAAGCATGACAGTGGATTAGCACACAGAGTATCTAACACTTCTCTGCACAGCTTGAGTGGCAGGGGAGTGGGGTGCAGGGCCTCACTCTCAGAGCAGATACCGCAGTGCCTTTGCAAACTACTTTGTCTCCCTCTATTCCTGGCATCCCCTCTCACTCCAGGGCAGTCAGTCAGGTTAGATTGGTTGGGAACAATGTGAGTTCTCTCTCTTTCCAAAAACAATGAGATAAATGGCTACAACTCCAAGCCCACATTTAGGTCTGTTGCCAACATAATAATGTTACTATTTCAGGACAAGGAAGTAATAGAAATAAGTAATATATTCTTTCTAAACCTTAGTTTTTAAAAATCTAGAGACAAAACTCACCATATATTTCTTTAATTAGCACACCAGAAAACACAGATTTGACTTTTTCCAACTGCCCTCATGAAATGACTATTATCACCATAAAATGTAGTGGGAAGTTCTTTCCATTATGAAGACCTAAATGGATTTGAGGCCTCCAAGCAATAAAGTAATCAACCCTAACAGTAAGTCTATAGGAACCCAACTTGGACACAAATGTAAGTTCAAGAGATACAGTTTTGATTACAGTTCTCTTCCCCAGGACAACTATGACACTTAATCAGCTGGACTGCTAACCGCAGACTGCCCACTGCCTCAGGCCCTTCCATCCCACCTGTCCAGCATCCCCACCCTGCACATACTGCAGGCCCTGCCCAGCCACTGCCCCCAGGATTCTGGCTGAAACATCCCAAGCTCTTCCAGACATTCTGACCATTGCTTTGGCCACTGCTGAGGCACACTGAGCTGCTTAGTGGGACGCAGATGTCAGCAAGGACATGGCCGACCCAGACAGAGGTGGCCACCATGGGCACAGGGTCTGGGAACTTATTATTATGGTCCCCTCCAACTCCCTTCATGTCTTCCTCTATGCACAGAGCACACACTGGTCCCCACAGAGACACACACGTAGACACAGACACATGCACACACAGGATACACACACATAGACATATACACAGAGACAAACACAGACCCACACAGGACATCAACTTATACACATACACCATAAAAAGAACCTGGTTGTATTCCCTCTGGTCTTCCATCACCTGGTACCTGAATGGTCATCACTGAAGGGTGCTCCCACACACACAGAGGGCTCTGTGTTCAGGTAGAACTGCATGGACTAAGACAGGCCCTTCACCCCTGGGAGAATATGTTGGCTGCCATCAGAAGCACCAGACCTACAAAGCACAAAGGCCATCTGGGGACATGCACAATGTTTCTCAGAGCAGCACTTCACAGCCTACTCACATCAACAAGTCCAGCTAATCACCCAGCATTATTTCTAGAGGATTTGGAACTTATTATTTAATAATGTTAGTGCTGTCATTCCAGAGTTCCCTGATGGGTCTGCAAGCCTTTGTGAATACAGAAGAATTATCACAGACTCTGGAACAAAATCAATTTTGCATAGAGAAGCCAACATTTTTAGGGCAAGTAAAAAAATATTCCTGTAAATGATTAATTGAATAAGTCATAAATTAAACAAATGGGCCTACATCAAACTAAAAAGTTTTTGCTCACATTGCTCATCTTTTTTCACCTGATTATCTCAAGCTCAGGCTTTTGGGGATTTTCATGTTATTTCACCTATAAATATTTTAGTAGGTACAATTTAGGCTTTTACTCTGATTAGTTCACTGAAATGAGAATTTGGATAAAGGATGATGATAATAATAATTACTATTAATTGAGTGTTTGGTATATGCCAGATATTATATATTAATAATTTTATTTAATTCTTTAAAAACCCTATAAGGTTTGTATTATTGTCATTTCTATTTTATAAATAAGGAATACAAAGCCTTGCAAAGCTACAAGATTTTCCTAAAAATCACTCAGCTATTAAATGCATTTGCTGGGGATGAACCTCAGTCTATCCACCAGATGTTGTTGGGCCAAGGGGACAGAAATGGCAAAGTAATTGGAGGTCTTCAATACATCTTCTGGGGTCATAATTCCAGGTAAAAATAATGGCTATAATTTATGTGCCAAAATATTTGGTGCTATCGGGGAGAAAGGTGATAATGGAAAGGCTGGTTGATGCCTAAACTAGGAAGAGTCAGAGAACAAGGTAACTGCTCTGCTGAACCCAGCAAGACCAAGGGCTTTTGCATGAACGTGAAGAGGACGTTTGAACAATAAAAAAATGTTAAAATAAAAAATAAATAAATAAATAAATAAATAAATAAATAAATAAATAAATAAATAAATGCTTGTCTTCTGTGTAAGGCAGGATGAGTGACCCAACAGAAACAGGAGAAACTTAGGGGAGAGCTCAGGTCCAGAAACTGGGGGAAGGTAAGGATGCAGAAGGGGCAATTTTCAATGGAAAGTGGGGCCCTGTGGCCAGAGTAACAAGGGCCAGGAAAGAAATCCATGATGGTAGGGCCCAGAAGGAGAGAGAAACAAGTGAGAGAAAGAGGGACAGACTGAATATCATCCTTTCAGGTGAAGTGGAATAGACATCAAAGTACTTGCATATTTCCATACAACTCAATGTGTGATCCACAGGTCAATGTAGGTGTGTAAACTGTCATCAGTGCACAGTGAGCAGAGACATAGACAGGATGCAAGGGTTAGACATCTATCTTGCCTTATGTGTTACAGTGTATTTGCTGTTTTTCTCATGTTGTTTGATAGAGGTCACTGGACATATTATTGCAATAGGCAGCTTTCCTGATCTTCCCTTTGGTGCTAAAAGAAACAACAACTAAAATGAATTTGGAGGTATTAACAGTTACCACTTTAGCTACAAAATTCCCTCAGAAAGGAAACAATGTTTTTTTATGCTTAAACACATTTAGTAGTTAACTAGATCCAGTTTGCCAAACTCTTAGTAAAAGCCTTCCTAAAATTCCAAGATTGGGGATGGTTACTCTGACCTTTCCAGTAGAAGAGCTTTTACTTTCAGACTTAATTCCTTGTTTTAGGATTACCACAAGTTTTAAAAGTAATTGAACTGTGTCTAAACAGCAGATTTTTGTTGTTGCAAAGGAAGTGGATTAGTGCTAACCTGAGGAATGTATTCTTCACCTTTATTTCCACTTGTTACTACAGCACTTTAATTGCAGATTAATGTCTCTTACAGCACTCCAGCCTGTAAAACACTTCTCTCTTAGCTGGTGGGTTAGCCAAGGAGATGGTGTGTGTGCACACCCTGCCCACCCCACCCCCCCACCCCCCAACAAATGGCATTCAGGCGTGAAGTGACTCAAAAGAAGAAAAAGCTTCTTGTGACATAAACAATAGCTTGCCTTGGAAGCACTGGCCACAGCCTAGCTCTCTGAGCCAGACAAGCAGTGCCCACCCATGCACAGACCAGGGACTGTGGCCAAGTTCCCTAATGCCATGCACACTCCTGAGTACCTCCATATCACAGATGATGTCATTCTACAACCTGCTGCCATGGTCACTAAGCAATCAATTCCACAGATGAAATGTCAGTTATCAAACCCAAGAAACTCATTTTCCACCTGGCAGCCAGAGTGAGCTTTTTGAAAAGTGAATCTGATAGCATCACCCCAACTTGAACTGACCTCTCCAAAGCCCAACCTGCTTGAAATAGTTCAGTGCTCTTTAGGGCTTAGAAGATAAGGGTGAACACCCTCAGCAACCTGCAAAGGCCCTCCTGGGCCTGTCCCCAGTCCAAGTTCATAGCACACCATGCTAAGCCTTTCTGCTCCTTTTCATGGCAGCCTGGCCCAAGCTCTGGACTGCCTGCCCAGAGTTCCTCCCTGCCCTCAACTGGGCAAGGCCAGTGCTCACTTCTAGGCTCCCTTAGCTGGGGACATATGAAGGACCTCATCAAGTCCATAGCACCCTTCTTGGCATTTGTCACATCCATAGGTTTATGATTTTTTAAATGTGTTTGATTAAGGTCTGCTTCTCCAACAGACTAGATAGATTTCAGGGGGGCAAAACTTTGCCAGGTCTTGAGACTCTATTTCCAGTACCCAGAAGAGCTCCTTGCAAAGAGCTAATCCTCTAGAGTGAAAGCTAAAAGCAGGAACTTGTGAACATAAAATCTAGACACATTCATGCTTTGGCTATTGTGGACAGTCCTCAAGAGCTATGATGTCATGAGCTGGATCCTGGCCAAGGCACTGCTGTGAAGCCCCAGTGAGCAATGTGGCAGCTGCTTCTCCATGTGCCAGTGGTCACCTCTTACAGAGTAACTCCTATGAAGTTAGAACAGTGTGGTTCTTTATGAAAAACAGTACCTCCAACAGCACCCTCACTCCCCACCACCACCACCCAAAAGAAAAGCAACATCTTTCTAGTGCTGCTACCCAGTAAAAAGAGCTAGGAGAGTCATTGACTGCATCCCTCTTGCTTGTGAGACAGATGCTCTGGGTAGATTTGTGAATGTGAAGGTTAAGACCTCACATTCATGGAACCCTGGCTGTAGGTGAGGCTCTGCTGATGCTCACATGTGTTTTCTCATTGAATTGTCTCAACAATTATTCTCTTTTCACATGTGAATAAACAAAGACTCAGAGAGGTTAAGTAATTTCCCCAAAGTCACACAGCTAGTGATGGCTGAGAGTGGATTTAAAGCCACATGATTCTACTCATTCCAGAGCCTGCACTCTCTTTTCCCCCAGAGACACATCCTTAGCTGATATCAAGGGAGTTCTGTACTCACAGACTAAATACTGTCTGTTCATAGAGAAAGAGCTGTCTCTTAGTCTAGTACTTTGGGTTTGAATTAAGATTTAACTAAAAATAGCTACATAGTTTTTTTCAGTTTTTTTGTTTTCCATTACTTTAAGCATTTTGACCTCTTTCTAAAACCCAGATTAATCATCTGTCTCTCTCCTGGGTTCATGAATGTTCATGGCTCTCTCTGCTTTCAAAAACACAAGAAGTCACTTAGCCAGGCACATGAGGCACAGAAACCATCCCATGTTTCATCCTTTCTTCTTTCCCACTGCTTCCTCCACCAGGATTCCTAAGCTGTTTGCAAGCCAAACACTTGCATACTTCCTTGCCTGAAATGGGATTCTCCTATCCCAGAATCCTATTCATCCATCAAAGCCAAGTCAACCTCAGTAAATTCTATAATACTCAACCAGATCTGGGAGGAAAGATTATTTGGAGGTCTCAGCCTATTGTAAATATGTGATTGGTGAAGTCTTCAACAGTAGATTCAAATTCAATTTATAATTACAAGAAAACACCTACTGTCATCTGGAATGAGTTTGGTTTTTTTTCTCACCAACCCTAAATCTACCAGAAGGCCTCTGCAATAGCTTTCTCAAAGTGTAACAAATTCTACTTTGTATATCATCTCTTCATGTTTAATTACAAGGATTTGAATTTGCAGAACCAATTAATCAGTAATTATATAGCACCATAACAAAAGAAATTAAACAAAGATTAAAAAAAAAACCAAAAACACAGCTCAGCACAAGGCTGTCATCTGGTGATGTTTCATGCAACATGCCAAAAGTACTCCCTGAGAAATACAGGCTGAGTAGCGAGTGATGTGGGCCCTTGATGTTGGTGGTGGTGGTGGTTTTTGTCATGACCACTGCTGCCAACATGAAATCTAAAGGTAATGCAAATATGAAAACACTGATGACGCTAATGTTAGTTCATGTTATTCTTCATCAGGAATCTACTATCTGATAATTATGTTGAAAGGTAGTGGCAAACTTTAGCAATGCAAAAGAAATTCATATTTTATAATGATAGTTTCTCTATTGAATCTTCATATTTTAAGAAATCACTTAGATCAGCTCTTGATTTAATTATCAACTAGACTTCTAAAACAAACCTCAGAAATGAAAAATAATAAAAGATACAAAGCTGGACTTCTAGCCAAGATGGATGTGTAGGTAGATACAATGTGCCTCCTCACACAAACGAAAGAAGGACAACAACAAATTTAAAAACAAAAACAGCCGGAACTGACAGAACACCAAACTGTATGGAAATCTGACAACCAAGGAGTTAAAGAAGAAATATTTATCCAGACTGGTAGGAGAAGCAGAGATGGGGAGCTAGGTCAGAGGAGTCTCAGCAAGGTTGCAACTTGGAGGACTAGAGTGGGTGAGGTGGCAGCAGGAAGAGTGAGCGGTCCCACATTTTTGTGTGAATAAACCAAGAGGAACAACTGGGGAGCAAGACAGACCTCACAACCCAGGGTTCCATCCAGTGCGGGGAAATAAAGTCTAAAAACCTCTGACTGAAAAAACCCATGATAGTTGAGGCATCAGTGGGAGAAACTCCCAGCCTCACAGGAGAGTTCATTGGAGAGACTCACAGGGTCCTAGAATGTACACATACCCACCCACCTGGGAATCAGCACCAGAAGGGCCCAATTTGATTGTGGGTGGCAGAGGAAATGACTGAAAGCTAGGATAGAGGTGAACAAACCATACTGTTCCCTCTTAGACCCCACCCCCACATACACCCTACAACACAGCAAAGTGGGTTGCCTGCCCAGGTAAACACCTAAGGCTCCACCCTTTACTACATAACAGGCCCACCCAGACCAAAAAAAAAAAAAAAGAAAAATGGCCCAAATGAAAGAACAGATCAAAGCTCCAGAAAAAATAAAACTAAGTGACAAAAAGACAGACAACCTATCAGATGCACAGCTCAAAACACTGGTAACCAGCATGCTCACAGAATTTATTA
This sequence comes from Phyllostomus hastatus, assembly GCF_019186645.2. Classification (NCBI taxonomy): domain Eukaryota; kingdom Metazoa; phylum Chordata; class Mammalia; order Chiroptera; family Phyllostomidae; genus Phyllostomus; species Phyllostomus hastatus. The sequence goes on along the minus strand of NW_025333932.1, from coordinate 9,514,791 downwards.
AGTATGCTCACAAAATAGAGGGAAAATTGGAGGCTATGAAAAGTGAAATAAAGGAAAATGTACAGGGGGCCAACAATGATGGGAAGGAAACCGGAACTCAAACCAATGGTTTGGAGCAAAAAATAAACCAGAACAGAATGAAGAAATAAGAATTCAAAATATTGAGGAGAGGCTTAGGAGGCTTCAGGACAACTTTAAATGTTCCAGAAACATCCTAGTCATAGGGGTGCCAGAAGCACAAGAGAAAGAGCAAGAAACTGAAAACTTATTTGAATAAAGAATGGAGAACTTCCCCAATCTGGCAAAGGAACTAGACTTCCAGGAAGTCCAAGAAGCTCAGAGAGTCCCAAAGAAGTTGAACCCAAGCAAGCACATACCAAGGCACATCATAATTACATTACCCAAGGTGAAAGATAAGGAGAGAATCTTAAAAGCAGCAAGAGGAAGGGAGACAGTTACCCACAAAGAAGTTCCCATAAGTCTATCAGCTGATTCCTCAAAAGAAACCTTGCAGGCAAGAAGGGGCTGGAAAGAAGTACTCAAAGCCATGAAAGGCAAGGACCTATATCCAAGAATACTCTATCCAGCAAAGCTTTCATTTAGAATGGAAGGGCAGACAAAGTGCTTCCCAGATAATGTCAAGTTAAAGGAGTTCATCATCAACAAGCCCTCGTTATGTAAAATGTTAAAGGGACTTATAAAAAAAAGAAGATGAAAATATGAACAGTAAAATGACAACAAACTCACAACTATCAACAACCAAACCTGAAAAAAGAAACTAAGCAAACAACTAGAACAGGAACAGAATCACAGAAATGGAGATCACAGGGAAAGTTCTCAGCAGGGTGGTAAAAGGAGGAGAATGAATGAAAAGTTACAGGGAATAGGGAGCATAAATGGTAGGTAGAAAATAGACAGGGGGAGGTTAAGAATGGTATAGGAAATGCAGAAACCAAACCCATGGTAAGACCCATGGACCTGATCTAAGTGGGGAGTGGGGGGTGGGGATACTGGTAGGGGGAGAGTGCAGGGCAAAGGGGCATAAAGGCAGGAAAAATAGGACAACTCTTGTAGCATAATCAATAACATATATTTTAAAAAAACACAAAGCTGATTGTGGAAGGGAAAATAAAGGTCCCTGAAACCAAAGAGAAGGAAAAGGAGTAGCCATGTAGCCCATCCTTGCAGAAATTAGGGAAGAGTGCTGGGGACTCTCTGTGGAGTTCCTGCCATTTCCCAATGGTTCCTGGGCCTCTTATTCTGGTTCTCAAACTTATTGTTTTTTTGGTGGATAAGGTGGATTTTTTTATTTATTTTTTTGAGAGAGAAGGGAGGGAGAAAGAGGGAGAGAAACATCACTGTATGGTCTCTTCTCATGTGTCCCTCATCAGGGACCTGGCCCAAAACCCAGGCATGTGCCCTGACTGAGTATCAAACTGGTGTCCCTTTGGTTCTCAGGCCAGCACTCAATCCACTGAGCCACACCAGCCAAGGCTCAAACCCTTTGTTAAAAATAGAAAAGGAGAAGACAGAGTTGGAAAGAGCAGTCAGTAGCTCCTGCAATTCAGTCTTGGGATGGGTGACAGTGTGACCTGCTCCTGCCCCAACACCAGTGTGAAGCAATGGTAACAGCTAGGCTCTGGGTAGGCAGCTAGCTGGACAGCAGTCTACCCAGCAAGCCTCTCTCCTGCAAGGCCCCTAGTGATGCCTGTTCCTGTGACATGCCTATACGGGGTGTTGAGCACTCAATGACTGTAAGGTGCTTTAAGTTCTTTTCCACACTGCTTCAGGAGACTTTGTTTCTATAAGAAAATGGCCTTACCTTTACTACCAAGTCTAAAGATCTTATGACTTGCGAATATTGTAAAGTCTTGTCATGGCATACCAAATGACTGAGCAGTTTTTTTCCCTTGTGTATGAGGTTGACTTAAAAACTTCTGCAGAGTAAATTCCACTGTGTACTCAGTGTTCTAGAAGCATCTTTAGTTGCCAGTCTCTGAAAAAAGGAATTTATCTTTCAATAAAACAATTTTCCAAGAAAGAGTGAACAGCACTTTGGAAAGAACTGTGTATAAGAGGAAATTTCAGATTCTCATCTTAGATTGGAAAAGTAAGATTTGTTTGGTAATTTAGGATCATGGTGGACTCTGGAGAGCCAAATTATAATACTTTTTTATAACTTCATCATGAAATTAATTGAGTAGCCCACCCCCAAAATTGGAAACAATTTGATTTTTTTCTGATTTAGGAATCTGTTTTCCTACTGTACTATCAAGTTTCTATCTCTATGACTTCATTGCTTTTACAAATTATGCAGCACACCTATGATTGAAAGCCACATTTGTCAACACGATGATTAATTTGGCCATGTGGTTTATTAATCCTCGGTTGTGCTGCTTCAGTTGCCCCCCCATTTGAAATGTTCATGTCTCAGGAGGTATAATTTATCTGATATCAGTGTACTACATATGTTTTTGCCTCTTGATATAAACTGCTTTATTGAAATCAGCCTTAGAAAGCTGACTCCAGTCCACAGTGATCATTATCTTATGGGCCTTTATTGGGGTTAACTGGCCAAAATACATGAGCTAGAATAATATCTTCATCTCAGTGAATGATGGGAGTGGTCCTCACTTTTACCACACATTCTCTGCTGCTCAGACTTGTCACCTCCAGCAAAGTGCTGCAAAGCAGCTCACTGGGGTTCAGTATTTCCCCTCACCTTTCTCCCATTTCAGTGAATGATCCAGTTAACATTCAAATCAAACACCTGGGAGCCACCCTGAGTCATCCCTTTCACTCACCTCACAGCCAGTGTCTCAGCTAGTCTGCCAGGTTGACTTCCACTGCCCCAACCATCATTCCAGCCACCATTTCCTCTTCTCTTGGGTCCTAGCAATTCTCTCCTCCCTAGACTCCCTGCTTCTGCTCCCCTTTCCACAATCTATTCTCCAGAGAGGAGATCAGTAATTATTTTTAAAAATATAAATGTCACTAGGCTTGCTTAAGTCCCTCTAGTGACTTCCTTGTCTGGCTGGTTATACTTAGAATAAAATCAGAACCTCCCCCATGTCCTGTAGGACCCCCATGTCTCCTTCTCACACTGATTGGGTCGTTCTTCAAATGGATGAATCCTTCTCTCCCTAATACTATAGGGCACAGGTGGCAGACACAAGGCCTGTGGGCTGAATCCAGCCCTCCACCTTGTTTTATCCAGCCCAGTACCTTGTTTCTACCTGGCAGAAGCACTGAGCTCCCATTTAACTGTTAAGGAGTAATTATATTTATGCAGTCCTAAAATTACCTTCGGCCCTTTGAAGGCAACCATGAGGCTGATATGGCCCCCAATGAAAATGAGTTTGATACCCCTGGTATAGGGTTTTGATGGGATCACTTAACTGCTGGAATTCAGCTTCCTTATCAGTATAATAAAGCTAACAAAACATTGGATTTTCAAAGGGATAAATTCAGGGAGTACATGTGTGTGGTAGTGTGTCGTACATGCGTGGCCCATAGTCCGTGCAGAGTGATCACTGTTAATAGTGTCCCTCCCTATTTTCCAGGAAATCCTCAGAGGAACTGGACATGGACAAAGTGACAGCAGCAATGGTACTAACCAGCCTGTCCACCAGCCCTTTGGTTCGAAGTCCTCCTGTGCGGCCAAATGGTGAGCAAGGGGACGAGCGTAGGGAAGGGCCCCTGGGCACCAAGAGCACCGCCTCCCTTTGAGAGGTCCCATAGGGGTCTCATACCTATTGAATGAAATGAACAGTTAATCCTTGCCATGATCAGAAAGCCAGGGCAAATGTGGGACTCCAGGGTACCACATTCATCCCTCTATCCATTCCACACATACCACCTTGCCAGAACACTTACCTGCAGTACTTTGTCCCTTTTCCCAAGTAAATGGAGTAAATGGTTTAATGAAGTTATTTTCCCAGCATTTTTTGTTTAGTCAGATAGGTAGTTGGATCAAAAAACTTTGAAGATTAAATATTTTGAAAAAGCATTATCCCAGACTCCTCAATCAAACACAATTATTTAGTCCATTCATTCACTCAATATATATTTATTAGGTACTATGCCAGATGGTTTGAGTACATTAATGAGAACAATGTCCATACTCCCATGTAGTGTCCCAATCTCTTTGCAGGGGAAAAAGACTCTCAATCATAGCCATACCAATGGCTAGCATTTACTGACCATTTACTATGTGACAAGTGCTAGGTTTGCTTTATCTCATGTAATTCTCAGAACTCTGTGAGATATCATGATCTCTGTTTTACAGATGAGTAAACTGAGGCACATGGATTAATTGACTTGCAAATAGCAAAGCTGAAATTCTCTTCTATATCTTCCTGATCTCAGATCTGTTATCTTGGTTATGACATATTGTGGACTCATATGATTCACTATGAGAAATCAGGAGGGCAGTGGGAGATGACATCAGAGACCATTAATTGTAGACATTAATCTGAGGCTGCAGCAGAGCTATTAAGTGATTGCCACTGGAAAGTTACAATTGGGTTTATAGGCAAAAACAAAAAAGAACAAAAAAAATATGGTGTCCTGATCATTGATGGTCATAGAGGGGACAGATAGGACATAACTGAGAAATATAAGAAAGGTAGAATCAACAGGACTCAGTGATGGACAAAGAGGATGAAGGAGAGGGAGTTACAGGGTGACTCCCAGGCAGTCGATATGCTTCATCAAGGAGACCCATTCCCTGAGATGGGAACAAAGGCAGAGGAGTACATCTATTGGTGAATGTTTGGGACAAGAGCTGAGGTCACTGAAGAAGACAATAGGTTCAGTTGGAAACATGTTTAGTGGGCAGGACTGAGGCTCACTCAAGGGATGGTGTCTGGGGAGATCTGAGCTATCCAGGTGGAATTGAAAGGCAGCATTTTGAAGGCATGAGAGTAGATGGGATCTCCCTGAGAGAATTGTAGAGAGGTAGTGAGCAAAGAGAAGGAGGGAACTGAGAGGGAAGGGGTGCAGCCCACCATCACTTAAAGGATCAGCAGAGGGGAAAGAACCCAGGAAGAACCTGAGGATGACCAGAGGTAGAGGAGACCTAGAAGAGTGTGGTTTCATGGAAGGCAAGCATCAGATGTGTATTTCAAGGACACATCTGATGCTTCAGAAGCTCATCTGTGAAACAGACTGAATTCTGTATCAAGATGAAGGTCCCTGGAGATCTGGCCAGAGCATTCATAGTGGACCAACCACAGGCAGAAATCAGATTGCAGCTGACTGAAATGTAATGCACTGAGACCACAGAGTGAATGTTACCAACATTGGAACACCATCTCTCAAAAACCAGCCTAGTCAGTTATGAGACCAAGGTATGGTTGGTTCACACATAATCTGGTAGTAAATGTGAGGTGTGAAAATAAATTTGTTGAACAGCCAGTGAATCCTCACCAAAACATATTCCACTCCAACTGTGGATGCAAAGAATGATCAAGGTGTTGGGAAGTCAAATCAAAACCATAAATCAGTAGTACCCACCCCCTGTCATGACCACCACAAGTGGGGGCGAGGCCATCTCATTACACAGAATGGGTGAGCTGACTGTGAGGTGAGCCTGACCAATGCTGGGGAATGGCAGGGCCTTTCTTCTCAGGGCCCCTTTAATAAGCATCCTGACTTAGTCTGCTCAGTGAGGCTATGCCACCAAAGAAAGATTGCAGTTAAAGCAAAACTGAAGAATCCCCAAAACCAATCCTAGCAAAAGAATTATATAAAAGATAAAAAAGTTAATAGTGAAAAAAATTCTTAGGGGTTACAAACAAGTATTTACTTTGTCCCAAGCTGGGCCACCAAATGCAAATACATGGTAGATTTTCATTGCTTTAAAAAAAAAAAAAAAAGAATTGCAGGATTTCATAGAACCCTCAGAGGAGAAAGAATACATTTTAATGTGACCATTATTTTTAATGTGGCATTCTTTTTTAATTGAGAACCTTTTTAATGTTATTTTTTTACCTTGAAAGGTTAGAATGAAAGTAAACCTTTTGCTTCTTCAATGCAAACTTTTGTTAGCATAGTTATAAAGAAAGTAATTCAGTGTTCATTATGGTTTTTAAAAATAACTATCCAACTAATATTCCCAAATTGTCTGATCTTTCATTAAGTCTGCAACAAGCAGCAAATTCTTAACAAGGAAAAGCCATTAATGGTAATAATGATAATGAAGGCATTGGATTTTTAAGAAATATATATTATGACCAGAATTATTGTATGTCAGTAAATTTTTGAAAATTGTTGTGATCCTTTTTGTGCTAGAAAAGGATTGTTTTGTCAGGAAGTGGGTCTGCAAAGAGGGTGAGAGTTCCAGCAGGGCTTGTCTGTATTTTTGCCCAATACTTTTTTTAAGATAAGGAGACACTGCTCTTTAAGAAAGAAAAGTTACAAATTGGTTCTGACTTGTTCCAGAAAAATTCATTTATATCTCACATTATCCTTCTCATTAAATAGTGTTTCTTAAAGGAAATGTCATTCCCAAGTAAGCAAATTAACTTTGGGCATTGACATGAAGTAATGCAACCACATTGCTTTTCAAAAGAAACTGTTGCTTTTCCAAATAAGTTCAATTCTTCATACCTAGCATGAGATTACACAGCAAGTACCACAGAGTTATTTTATTTTACAAGTGTATTCAGTGGTGTATTTATAAGCCTTCTGAGCCTGCCAAAGAGTTTGCCACACCAGGTAATAGTACCTAAGGCCTTACATTAGGCTCCTCTTTGTGTGGTGTTGTATTGAATGGAGCTTTCTTATTTATAAAAGGCCACTTGGGTCTGGTTAGTGCATCTGTATGAGATGCTAATTTGGTTTTCTTAGTGTCAGAAAGATGTGATCCTGCAGAAATGACCATTTGATTCAGTTAGAGCCTCACTTTAATGAGATGGGAAAACTCCCTTCTGCTATTTCAACTTAAAACTTCATTCCTCTAACAGAATTTTTGCTTCACATAGTTGAAGAATATGCTGTAAATCTATAATTGCATGAAGGTAGTCAAGACATTTTTCCAAGAATGCTAGTCCACCATGTGTCCTCACTTCATTACTAATTACACACATGTTAACAGCATTGTTTTAATGAGGCATTTTGGGATTTTGCCCCATTGTACTTATAATAGAGTTTTAATATATTCAAAATGCACATAAATATGGAAGAGAAATTATCCAAAGAGAAAGTCAAGTTTGTACAAAAGCTAATTAAAGTCAGGCGTCTTACATGGTAAAACAAATCTTCAGTGATTAAAAGAACCTCCCCAAAGGCATTCTAACTGGGCAAAGATCTCTCCACATTAGCGAACACTCCATGTTTCCACCACAAGTGGAAAGGTGAAACTCAACAGCTATCTTTCCAGTAATTATTTCCAATCTCAGCTTTGTTGGAAAGAGAGGAGGATTCCTACTACACAGCACCCATATGCACTGAAGGACAAAGAAGACCAACTGGTAGACCATGGTTTGGGCCCGGGTTCACAAACTCATTCCATGGCAAATCACTTAAGTTCCTGGTGCCTCAGGCCCTCGTCTGTAAAATCTGCATGACAGTCCAAGCTCTGAGAGACAGACGTTGTGAGAACAAATGAGATTGTGTGAATGAGCTTCATTGAGTTGGAAAACACCAAATGTAAAGCACTATTATTTCTTTATTAAGGTCAATGGTTTTAGGTAACTATCTGGAAATTATTATTTCTTTTAGATTCTTAAATCTTGCACTAACTTTTTTTATAAACGTATTCCAAAGATCACAGACCTATGATAAATTCCTTTTTTAAAAAGTTAAAATAAGAGATGGGGAAAGGAGGATAATATTGCAAATAATTCCCTCTTAGAAACACCATCAATAAACTCAGAGCTCCCCAAACTTAGTGAATGAGGACAACTTTTCTTTGTTGTTTTCATATCATCTCCACTGTCATCCTAAGAAACACAAAACCACCCACATCAGAACACTGTTAGAAAAACCTGTTATGTGATTAAAAAAGCTCAGTGTTTACAAAGCATAATACACCTTTTTTTGAGGTATGCATACTGCACCCCCAGCCCAAAATGTTGCACATTTTGGGGTGGGCTGCAGGGGCTTTGCAGGGTCCAAGTCTGTCCAGAAGCCTTCCCAGCCCAGCACTCCAGGTGCGCGTGCGCGCTGACGCTGGTTGTCTGGCTTGCAGAGGGCCTCAGCGGATCCTGGAAGGAGGGTGGCGCCCCGTCCAGCAGCTGCGGCAGCGGCTACTGGAGCTGGAGTGCCCCCAGCGACCAGTCCAACCCGTCCACCCCGTCACCACCGCTGTCCGCCGACAGCGCCAAGCCCTTCCGTAGCCCCGCGCCTGACGATGGCATCGACGAGGCTGAGGCCGGCAACCTGCTCTTCGACGAGCCCATCCCAAGGAAAAGAAAGGTCAGCCTCTGCTCCCCGCTCCTGGTCTTTGAAGGCCCACAACAAATCCAGGGTCCTGATCGGAGACAGAGCCACTGAGTGTGGACACTTGTCTTATAAGCATGTATGTTCCCGCCCTCACCAACCCCTCTGGGTCAAGTTGCAACCTGGTGTCAGAGTTGACATAGGTGCCCCAGCTTATCCTGTAAAATAAAATATCCTTTTCTCTTTTCAGCTTCAAAGAGCATATTGAAACAATGTTTCAAATTTTATTTTTAGAAAACCATATGTGAAACATGCATGAAAGCTGACACATACATGTATGTAGTACTCACAGAACAAAAATTGTATTTTACTAAACTAAAAGCTAAAAAAAGAGCTCTAATCAGTTGATTTAATACAGTCATTACACATTTATTTACTCCTCAAAGCTGTCCTGTCTGGTAAGTATCATTTTCCCAACTTGATGAGGTAATTGAAGATCAGGCAGATAAGATGTTGAACCTGCCCTGTCCTGCAGGTTAGAGGGGCCAGGCCTGCCACTCAGACCCAGATCTGCCTGAACCTAAAGCTCATATTCTTTCATTCTCTTCATGTATATTTAAATTCATGCCCACTCACAATTTTTCAAAAGCATTTCTACTTCATAGAATAAAACAATCTACTGCTACATCTAGAAAACATTTTAACATTATTTTTTAAATGGCTATGTCAGTGTGAGGCTGTTATTTTATATATTGGTCTTTTAAGTTATTGTTGGTGGCTTCATTATGAGTGACTATTCACAACCAAAAATCCGAAACAAAATCCTGAGAACTGCAATGCAACCCTTCTCTTTTTATTTTCCCAATTTATTTCAAAGAGGAAAACAAAGAGGTGGCATTGATCCAACACCATCCCTCCCTGCATCTTTGCTAGATTACACAGTATTGTAACTGTGGAGGTTACAAGGACCCTCTCTCTGTTTGGAGAACAGGGGATAAAGGAGGCTCCTGCCCTTCCCAGAGACAGTGCATGAAGATTATTGCTCCACACACCAGTCCATTGGCCAGGGAGCTCGACCTGTTCAGTGTCCTGTGGGTTCCCAAGGAAACGTTTCATTTGTACACTTGTTTGTGTTGTGCCTAGGGGATCTCTTACTGTGGCTCATGGGCAAAAATTCTGTTCTGTGTCATAAAGAAATAACATAATCTGTGAGAAAGGAAGGAGCCCTGATCAGAAATCAAAAGACCCTGGTCAGTGTGGCTCAGTGGACTGAGTGCTGGCCCACAAACCAAAGGTTTGCTGGTTCAATTCCCAGTCAGGGCACATGCCTGGGTTGCAGGCCAGTAGAGGGCACATGAGAGACAACCACACATTGATGTTTCTCTACCTCTCTTTTTCCTTCCCTTCCCCTCTCCTGTCCCTAAAAACAAATAAATAAAATCTTTAAAAAAAAGAAAGAAATCAAAAGAGCCCCATTCTCAACTTAATTTTGCAACACTGAACACTTTAGAAAATTGTTTTCCTTCTCTGGTCATCAGTTTCTTCATCTACAGCACAAACATACAGGTATTATCAACCCTCTCTTAGGACAACCATGAAGATTCAAAGTGACCATAAATAAAAAGGGTTTATAAGCCCTTTCTAAACCAACTAGAACATAACAACATTTTAATAGACATTTTAGGGCCCCTTAACAAAGCCATGATCCTGATTCTCCTGGTTATAGAAGCTCTTGTCTCTTCTGTGTGCCCCCGCCATGGATACCTCACCCATGTTCCACTTACGTAAAAGGAAAGAGAGTGTGAGATGCCCCTAGACAAGCCATCATTGCTTACTATGGTAGTGAAGAAGAAATGCTTGCTGATAATAACTACATTTGCATACTCAGTTACAGTTTATGAAATATATTTAAATGCAGCATTTCATTTAATCATCACAAAAATTCTCAGCATATCCACATCCTCATTTTGAAGAAGAGGCTCATTCAGGTTAGAGGAGTTGCTCAAGGTCTTATAGTTCTTAAAATGTAGTAGAGGTAAGATCAGCTCAGCTGAAATTGCAAAGAGGAAACTCGAGGCAAATTAATTCAAAGCATCCACATTTGCCTCTGCCTGCAGAGGAGACTCATGTGGAGAGAAAATAATCAGAGGCAGCACCAGCCAACATTACCTGGTGCTGGGGGGAGAAGGGAGCAGAGGGTTTGGGAAAAAATGATGGCAGCAAGGGGGACTGCAGGCTGTGTTCAGGGGCTTTCTGCATGAGGCACCTATCACTCAAGATGCTCTTCAGCCAAGGTAGGTGGGAATGTGAGAAAGGGGAAAGAAAGGATTTCTCCCAGCTCTGGAGATTAGTCAACCAACTGCATCCAGCCAAGTTCTAGCAGAATGTTTCCTCTGGAGTTTCAGACAGACTGAAAGGACTTCCCTGGTCATGTGGGCAGGACACTGGGACTGTAGGAAGATGCAGTCCCTATCATGACCACAGAGGATGCAGTGACCCTACATGCAGTCGGGAAGAAAAATCCTATGGACCAATCCCAGGAGATCTCTAAAAAATCAAGACATGCTGATAACTAACTATTAGCTAACTATTAATATGCTTTTTCTCCATCTCAGATTCCAGATTTCCCCATTCCACAAAAGAATCAAACAGTTTGTGCTTGGGAATTAGCACTCCAGCTCCAAGTAATGTGACCTTAAGCAAGTCACTTGACTTCTCTAAGCCTCTGTTTCCTCATCTGTAAAATACAGGTCATGGCAGCACCAAAAAGATGGGGTTGCTGTGAGGGTTCTGTGAGCAGTAAATGCTGGCTGCTCATATTTTGCATTGACAACAGACTGAATGGAAATGTGAGAAGTATGGGTGTGCAGAGAACGGAATACTTGCCTCCATCCTCCAGCCTGCCTCCATCATAAACTGAGCCCCTCAGTATTTCAGTATACCCTGGGCCCCTCAGACACCTTGGCTATATTTCAGGTTAATGGGGACCCCAGCCTACAATCCAGTGAGGGATGAGGGCAGCAGTGACAGTGGCAGAAACTGAGGCCAGACAAAGAAACCCAGCTCAGGGCTCTCTGACTTCCAGAACAAGCACAGCAACTCAGAGGCAGTCACAGAATTCCAGGCTTCTTCATTTTCACCTCTTTCACAGGTGTCTGGACCATGGACCATTTTACCTGTGGACTGAGGAGATGCTCAAGTCACAAGAAAAAGCATCAAGTTAGCATAACAATTGTTCAGGACTAAACAATGAACTAATCAGTGTCTCAGTCTTTCAGTCCCAGAAAGAAAAGTCACTCACTAAATTGCGAATGATGGTTCTGAAAAGCTAGCAGACCCATGTGGCCCTTATGTCCTCATCTCAGTGCTGGCTTCATTCCTAGCATTCCCCTGAGCACAGCCTTGTGCAGGAAAACCTGCTGCTTCAGAAATAGGCCCATCAGGCAAGATGTAGGCAGAGCAATACTAAGAAAGCAACTCAGGTCACACTGAGTGGATGTCACAGTGATGACACCGCACAGCCAGCCAGAGCAGGGCGGGTGGATCAGGGTAAAGACTGTGATCTAGGCAACTTAGTGACAGCCTTGTAGAATAATCTGCCACCCCAGCAGTATATGGGGTTGGAGCATGTGGAGGACTTCAGAAGTCATGCAGTTCAGGGCCAACTTCTCTACCTCACAAGATTGTTTGATCATGTCTACAAATGGGCAGAAGTCCCCAAAGATGAGAGGCACTCTTAGAATCCACTGATTGAGAAAACACATAGTCACTGCAGATTTGTATAAATTCAGGGAAGCTTTTGTTGTTTTTAAAGAAGTCATTTAAAATCAACTTTAGGCATAATCTTTGTGCAATAAAATGAACCTGTTTTAAGTATACAGTTCAGTGAGTTTTGGCAAGTTTCTACACCTGGGTAATGAGCACTCTAATCTAGGCCAGCCTATTGGCGACCCTCTCCAGTCAGACACTCCTTGCACCTTGTAAACAGGCCTCCCCAAGCTGACAATAGATGAATTGTGCATGTTGTGGAACTTAAACTAAATGGAATAACATACCATGCACTTTTGGGTGTACAAAATTCCAAGTGGAATTAATAGTGGAATAGTTAACAGGAACTTACCATGTGTTGCTTGTAGGAACACAAAATAATGCAACCACTTTGTAAAACAGTTTGCCAGTTTCTTGTAAAGTAAATCACTCCTAGAATATTTACCTAAGAAATAAAAAAACCTGTGTCCACAGAAGAACTTGTAGACAAGTGTTCATAGCAGTTTTATTTATCATCACCCCGAACTGGAAACAACCCAAATGTCCATAAACAAGGAAATGGATAAACAAAATGCGGCATGTTCCTTCAGTGGAATGTCACCACACAACGGACAGGAACAAACCACCAATTCACGAAACAATGGGTGAAGCTCAAAGTCATTATGCTGAGGTAAAGAACAACATCTGTAAACAGTGCGTGTAGGTAGGAGATGTTTCATCAATGGTTCATATACATTTGAATTCACCCATCACTGTGCATTAACCTCACACACTTCACAGACCCAAAATATCCATCTTCTTCAGTGTTCCTGTTTTACAAATAAAGAAATAAAGCCCCAAAGTGGTGAGATGACATGTATAAGGTTGCTTTCCCAATAAAGAAAAGGACTGGAATCCCTGTCAGCTTCTAGGCATTTATGATTTTTTAAATACATCTGTTCATTTCTCAGTCTTTTGGAAACTGCTGAGGGTCTGTGTGGACCTCTTGATTCTGAGAGGGTTATTGAAGCTTCTGCCAAGCAGTGTGGGTTCCTCCCCCATAAGGCCAGTTGAGGGCCATGTGTAATGCAGCAAACCCACCTGTGCAATATAACCAAATGCCCCCTTCTTTCAAGGACCTGGTCCTCTTGGTAGGCTTGGGTATATGAGCCTCCAACCCCAACAGACACCTATACGCATATGCACACATGTATACATATATACACACCCTAATCTCCATGTAAGACATACCTTAGGATCTTCTTAGTTGCCTCAGGAAAGTCAACTTGGTATCAACCCCAGGCTGCTATTGCTAAACTGGACAGTCAAGTAAGTTCTGGAATATAACTTTAATTGGACTTATCCTAAGGCGTGAGTATAGGTATGAGTATTCTTCAAAATGCAGGTGTGTCTCCTCCCTTGGAATTAAAGGTGATCAATCATCTTGTCAGTCCTGTGTATTATTCTGGGCTCTGTGAGGAAGGTAGAAGACACTTTATAAATCCTAAGGAGGAAACAATTCATACCAGGGCCAAGGCTTACCATGAAAAAGACAGTGACGGCATCCTGGACCAGGACCTCAGCCTCCAACCCTAAGGCAGTTGGTGTCAGTGACAGTCCAGAAGCTTCTACAATGGTAGAGAGCCTCCAGGCAGCTGTCCCTTGTTGTCCTGAGCCACAGCACTAAAGCCAGTGTTTCTGCAGATCTTGCCTGGAGCCACACGTTGGGCATGTGTCTCTGCTCATTGCTGCAGGGAGCTTCGGCTGCCCCTGGCATGGCTGTGAGTATCAGATCAGGCACATGTGATCCCAGTGACAGTGGCCTCCTCCTCCAGATCTTCAGTCTCCTGAACTTGGGTCGAGCTGCCAGGAGAAGCCAGGGTTGAATCACAGGTGGTCACACTCAGACTGGGCGGCTGTGACTCTGCCAGCAGCTGCACTTGGTTTGGCTGCCTGGGACAGGCTTGGGCCTGTGTGGCAAGCCCAGCATTGTTTACTTAGCTGTTTTCTCCTGTTTCCTCCCACAGCAAGAGCAAGTTGGCTGTTTGTAGACAAGGACTTGTCTTCATTGGATGTAGTTAGGGGACTTTGACAAGTACTTGACTACCATTTAAGGGACCTTCTGGTTTGATGCAGAACATCTTCACCTATGTACAGACCCTTGGTTTCATTCAAGTTGATCTAATCATGCATGCACTACAGGGTTACTTCCATTTTTAGAGAAATAACTTTTTAAAAAATTAAAAATAGGGTAATTTTTATATGTGGAAATTAATGTAAAGATAAGATACCCCTACCCAATGTTTCCACCACGCAAGAATACATACTTATTTGCATTACATACATCTCCCCCACACACAAAAATCATGTTGTTCGTATTCTTTTATAACCTACTTTTCCCTGTATTCATTAGGTTCTGGCAGGAAGCAGGTGATGTACTCAGAGGAATAATTAAAAAGAGTTTGATGAAGAGGCTCTTTACAAAAGTGCAGACAGGGTTGAGGAAAACCCAGAAGGGTGGTGTGGTATCCCAGAAGCTAACTACCAGGCAAGGTCATTACCACCCCAAGGCCCAGGAGATGAGTAAAGAGAGGGGTTTCCAGAACTCAGAAAGTTACCAAAACTCTGGAAATACTAGCAGAAGTGGTAGTTTTCAGAGGAGAAATGCAGCCACTGCCTACCTGTGGCCAGGCTGAAGGGAAGCTGGGGGAATCCATAGCCTCCCGTCTCTCAGGGGCCAGCCCCAACCTGAGACCCACAGGCAAGGGGCCCACTGATACACCAGGTCAACCTCCATGGCACAGAGCAGGTAGAGAGAGTTTTGAATAGCACAGTTTCATCATTTGAAAAATGGGCAGGAAGCACTCATAATGTGAGGATTTGTCCATTAATATTGTGAAGTCACTAAATGCTTTAAATAATAAAAGTAAGGAAAAAATGTGTTGGGACAATGTAAAGACAATATTGATACATGTGTTTCCATTTTAATATAACTTCTTCTCCCATTTCTAGAACTCCATGAAGGTGATGTTCAAATGCCTCTGGAAAAACTGTGGGAAGGTGCTGAGTACTGCAGTAGGGATCCAGAAACACATCCGGACCATTCACCTTGGGTGAGGCCACCCTCCCTTCAGCGCTTGGTGTGGGCTTCTCTAGTGCCCGCTCACAGGCAGGACCCACCAAGCTGTGCCTTCAAAGTTCTGAACACAGGAAGGGCTTGGGCTTGCTGTGTCTTCCTAATCACTGCAGATAAGAGGCCTATACCACATAGTGGGAGGATCATGGGTGCAAAGTGTACTTGGCTGAGAGATGTTAGGTGAGTCACCACTCTGAGGTTAATAATACAATTCACCCAACAGGGGGGTCATATACAAAGGTCAAAAATAAAACATAGTGAAAGTGATTTGTCAAAAAGACAACACTAGGGTAGGATAGGACCCCTCTGAAATTGTCTGTAAAATTAAATGTGCATTTTATCCCCTTAGAGGCATACAGAGCCTAAAAAGGTTTTAAGCACCATGTGTCAATCACAGCTGCTCTTGCCATTGTTATGATGCCTGATGACTTGGCTCTGTCATTTTCTACACTTTTCCTTGTGTTTTATAAAAACCTTTCTAGAGAAATACAAGACAAATCTTTGGGAGCCATGGTGATAAGCAGCCATACCATTTGCAGTGATGGTTTCCCAGCCTTGTCCTTTGGGCTATGGGTCTCTCTTGTCTAGGGATATGGGACTGAAAAGGGACCTTATGAAGCTTTAAGTCATGGCCAGTGCGCAGACAGCAACCAAATGCTTGTACACACAGAGGAGTCCTTTCAACAAGATGAGTGTTAAGAAACAGACACTACAGTCACTTTGCTCAGCAAGGAATAATTTTAGGAATTGCATCATCCATAAAAGTGTTATAAAAAGAAAAAAAATGGGTTCTAGGTTATTTTGCTCACCTGCATGGGTGGGGTCCTTCAATGACTAGAGAGAAGTAGGAACGTCCTCCCCAATCAGTGAGGCTGATGCCTGTGGCACAGTCAGTCCCTCCCAGAGCAGAGCATAGAGGTCACCAGGCAGATCATCCAGTGGGTGTGGCCCAGCAAGGCTGGGCTTCCAATCCCCTTGCCAGGAGGTCTGCCCTGAAGCACTGTGGGCAGACACACCATTTCTGTAACTGAAGACTTTGGGAAAGAAATCCTGCAGTGTCTCCCCTTTTACCTCATCATCAGGATGACCCACAATGGAAATAGCTCAGCATTATTTAGAGGTCTAGTGAGAATTTCCCATAGCTACAGTCAGGAGGTAGGGTGTTTGTTTTCAAGTCCATCTGCCCAGAAAATTGTACCCTGTTCAGCATCATGCGGAAGCTGGTGCTATATTCTTGCCTGTAGACTAAGTGGTACCACATAGTTTCCTTTGAGCTCCTGGGTGCTCTCCCCCTGGGTGAAGTTCACAGTGCAGTCACTGTATTTGCTTCCTAGGGGTTCCCCTTTTACTCAGTGCTCTAAAATGGCTTTGGGGATTAGCGTTCACAGCCTGCCAGTAATCCCAGGAACAGGCCTGGGTTCGCAGGAGTTCTCAGACAAGAGAGAAGAATTGCCTTTGCCCTAGCCCATGAGCTCAATTTTGTGACTATAAGACAATGGGACATATTTAATGCATGTGGGTTGTGGATGCCAAAGCCCAAAGAAACTATGTCTTCATCTGGGTCATGCAGTGCACACCAGCCAATTTAGAAAGTACTGTTTTTCTCCAAACCATCCCTCTGTTCTTGTGTTCTGGGGCTCATCCTGACTTATCCCCAGGTGGACGCACCCTCTCCCCCAGCCTGTGTGTAGGACTTGGCAGCAACCAGTAGCAACTCGGCCTGCCCTTGACTGGAAAGGAAATGGGAACAGGAATGGAACAGACAGATGCGCATTCTTCATCCTATTCTCTGGGGTCTTCTGTGGGGTGCCATCAAAAAACCGTGGCCACCCAGACCTGAGACAGCACAGACACTTCCCCAGACACTCTGCCTGAGCATTCAGCGGACATGAACCAGAGCTGGGAGAAGCCACATATTTGGCCAAAGAGAAAGGTTAAGAAAGGGGGGTTTTTATTCTAGGTTGTCTAAAGGGATCATAAGTGGGAAACAGTTTATTACAAGTGAGTGATCTATCCTTGAAATGTGGGAGACCCCACGGGAGGGAGACACACAGCCCTTGCTCAGCCACCCCTTAAAGCCAGGTTACTAGACACACACCACTTCTTTAGCAATTAACACTTGGAATAAATGTGTTCTATGGTTTAGACAGTTATTTTAATTTACTTAAAATGTGCTGTGAAAAACTTCCATGGTTCAGGGAGAGCTTTGAAAGCACAAGACACTTTCCTGCCTTCTGACATATACCTCATTCTGATTTCGTAAGCACAGTGTTCTTCTCACCGGTCAGAAACACTTCTCACTGTCTCATTGCTCACTTAGCCCTCACCACCAGCAGGCACTGTGTTACCCCGTTTGCTCAGTGAGAACCTCACTCACAGCTCCATAGCACAGGATTTGAAACTGAGACACCTGACTCCAGAATTCATGCTCGTCATCACCATGCCAAACAGCATCAGCCTCATTCATCCATTCAACAGTAAATAGGCACCTACTGTATGCCATATATGCTGATATGTGTGGAGCCTCGAGAGGATGAGCAGCAACACATAGCCCTAGAGAATGTTGTAAAGGAGGCAACAGAGGTTAAAACATTAAAAAATGTATAAAGTAATTTAATAAAATAAATTAAATAAAATGAATACCCTTCAGAGGGACCATGGAGGATCTAACACTCAGGAGTGAAGTGCTAATCCTAACCTTCAACATACATCCAAAACTTGACCTCTCATCACTTCCAATACCCCACCCACCAGCCACTGTTGGCACTCATCTGGGTCTTTGATGTTGAGGGATCTGTTTAAGAAGCCACTGAGATTCCTCAAAGCCCCAGTGGCTTTCATCACATTCAGAACACAACTTGAAGCACTTCCTGTGGGCTGCAAAGCCCTCTGTGACCTTGCCTCTGTCTTCTCTTCTCCTACCACTCTCTACTATCCCTCACCCCAGTCACTGGCCTCTGCCCTTCACAGAAGACCCCAAGCCACCCCCACCCCTGGCCTTCATTGCTCCTCACTGTGCATTAGTCTTCCTGCAATCTGGCATGCATTCCCTCTCACCTCACCTGAGTCTCTGCTCAAATC
Source organism: Phyllostomus hastatus (assembly GCF_019186645.2). Taxonomy (NCBI): domain Eukaryota; kingdom Metazoa; phylum Chordata; class Mammalia; order Chiroptera; family Phyllostomidae; genus Phyllostomus; species Phyllostomus hastatus. Next base: position 9,496,442 of record NW_025333932.1, on the reverse strand, counting down.
ACCTTCTCAGAGAAGCTACCTCTGAACTCAGTTTAAAACATGCCCCATCCCCATCACTTACCCTGCTTAAGGACACTCTTATGCTTCTTAATTTTTCTTTCTAGGATTTATTACTACCTGGTACATTAAATACCTGTTTATTTATGGGTTCCTTATCTGCCTCTTCCAGTAGATTTAATTTCCATCAGGACAGAGTCCATCCATAATTTGTCCACTATGCTATTAAGAGACCCTAGAAGGTGTTGGCACATAGTAGATTCTCAATAAATTGTTGAATAGGTGATTGGTTGGTTGGTTACACAGATTGCTCTAAGAGGTCAAGGAGGTCTTTCTTGGAAGTGGACAGTTTAGTGTTGCAGAGTAAGAGTTTTTCAGGTAGACAAGAGAAAGGAAAAACCTTCCAGATATAGGAAACAGCATGTGCAAGATGGTTTAGTCTGATTGTTTTGCTGTCCTTTGCACTAGGCGTGTTGGGGACTCCGATTATAGTGATGGTGAAGAGGACTTCTACTACACAGAGATCAAGCTCAACACAGACTCAGTGGCAGATGGACTGGGTAGCCTGGCCCCAGCTTCACCATCCCAGTCCCTGGCTTCGCCACCCACCTTCCCCATCCTGGATTCAAGCCGAACAGAAACCCCTTGTGCCAAAACTGAAACTAAACTGATGACGCCCTTGAGCCGCTCAGCCCCCACCACCCTCTACCTCGTGCACACCGACCATGCTTACCAGGTGATGTGCCAGGGATCCTGAGTAGCAATTGGCTCCTCACCAAAAGCAGTCCCATTCTCCCCTAGGAATAGAAAAGCAACATCACACACAGTAACCCAGTAGCTGAGTTCATTTTTTTCTTTTTCTCCTTTTAAAGCCAAGATCTCACAGAGAGGACCCTCTGGGTTCTTGGAATCCCCAGAATTGACTGGATATCCCTTAGAGGCAATTATGAGGATTACAATCCTTAGTAGTATAAAGGCCTCAGAAAGATGCCTGACACATGCTATAAGTGAAATAACAAGAAAGGTGAGCACTGAAAAGCATTGGTATAGTGACAGAATAGCTCTGTACCCCAAATCTGGGATTGTATGCCCTGCTTCTGAGTTGGCAAGCAACCCTCTCACACTAGACAGGTGAATGTCAGTGTTCCCCATGTCAGTAGTGTCCTCATCCCCTGGGAACGTGGGAGACGTCAATTCTTGGGGCATCCGGACCCACTGGACTAGAAGCTGGGGTGGGCCCAAAGCCTGTGCTATGACAGGCCCTCCAGGAGACTGCTTTACTCTGAAGTCTGATAAGGCCTTACAGATAAATCATCAAACAGAGGACATGGCTGAAGTTCCTTGACCCCAGCAGTTATTTACTTTTTTAATTGGTTTGTTTTAATAAAATGTTAATGCACTCAAATTTTAAGAAAACATTTTATCTATAATTCTCAACTACCTTATATAACTTTGAAAAGAGAAATCTGCCTTGGCTGGTGCAGCTCAGTGGATTGAGCATTGGCCTGCAAACCAAAGGTCGTTGTCTATTCCTGGTCAAGGCACTTGCCTGCTTTGTGGGCCTGGTCCCCAGTTAGGGGTGTGCAAGAGGCAACCAGTTGATGCTTCTCTCACACACCCATGTTTCTCCTCCTCTTTTGCCCCCTCCTCCCCTCTCTCTAAAAACAAATACATAAAAGCTTTTAGAAAATTAAAAAAAAAAAAAGAAATCTCCTTTATATACAAAGTGGGGCAAAAGATTTGTGGTTGTTCATATAGAAAATAATGCAATAATTAATAAATAATGAAAAAACCTGTGTTTTGTGTACTCACAACTATAAATGTATTTTTGCCCTACCCTATATTTGTAGTTGTGTTCTCCCATACCTGTGCTTCATACACACCAACCATGCTTACAAGGTGACATGCAAGGGACCCTGAGTGACAATTTATCCCTGACCAAAAGCAGTCACATTCTGACCTATGAGTGGAAAGACATTACACACTGTATATAACTCTGTAGCTGAATTCACTTCTTTCCTTTTTTTCCTTTTAAAGCCAAGTAGGAAAAGTTAAATTGAATTGTTTTCATCAAAAAGTTAAATCAAATTTTTCCATTATTCTCCTATTGTCAGGTATCTTACCTTTTAGTCTGTCCAGTTTTTTCACTATCATTAATAACTTCACTATGAATATGTCTGTGCCAGTAGCTTTTTCTTTTCTTTGAATTCACAGGAGGGTAGTTACTGAGTCAGAGGATACAACCTAAACAGTTATGGCTCCTTCTAAGTATCGCCAAAATATTGTTCAAATGGTACCAGAGACATAACCACTGTCATCAGCAACTGTAGTTATCATTAGAAAAACTTAATCTGTAGAGGAAGAATTTGGCCACTTATTTAGTAGACTTAAACTCAAGAACAATGGAATGGAGCTAATTATTCAATTAGATGGTACAATAAATATTACTGCTGACTCTTGTTATGTTGGTCAAAGGAATTATTTATTTCTTTGTTCTTGTTTGTCAATGTTGCACTTAGGTCCAAAATAATGAGCTTGAACAAACTTAATAAAATTATTTTCTTCATCTATAAAATGGTTTGGAACATACACTCAGTGATCCAGAAGGTGCATCCTAAACCCTGTGTTCATAATATTGGGATTTCTTTGTTTATAGGTATTATAAATGTTCAGCATAGAAAACACTAAAAATGGAGACAAGGAAATGTGGAACAGAATGACAGTGGCCAGAGGGGAGGAGGAGGGGAATAGTGGAAAGAAGGGGGATTAATCAAAGAACATGTATGAATGACCCATGGACATGGACAATGGTGTGGGGATGGACTGTGGGAGTGGGGGCATGGGCAGGACAGAGGAGGGCAAAAGGGAAAAAATTGGAACAACTGTAATAGAATAAACAAAAAAATTAAAAATACTAAAAACAGAAACAGAGAAAGAAAATTTATCCCTTATCCCAACAACAAGGAAGCCCCTTGGTTAGTACTTTTTGTATCTTTCAAGGCTTTCTCCCATATGTATATGTAGAAAATTAAGGAATCATCCTGGCCAAGTAGCTCAGTTGGTTAGAGCATTGTCCCAATAAACCAAGGTTGTGGATTCAATCCCCAGTCAGGGCACATATAAGAATCAATCAATGATGCATAAATAAGTGGAACCAACAAATTGGTATTTCTCTCCCTCTCTAAAAATCAATTTAGAACAATTAAGGAATCTATTGTAGTACTATTTATACTATGTTTTGTTTTCCCAGTCAATATATCATGAATGTTTTTGTATGCCGATGAGTATTCTTCAACAATGCCATTTGTAATGGCTCTGGGGGTATATCATGATTTATTTACACATTTCCCTATTGTTAGACATTTGTCTTTACAGTTTTTTATATATAATTTCTTTAGAATGAATTGTAGAAGTGAAATGCCTAATATCTAGAATACTAAGAATTTTTATATATTCTTAGATCACCCTACCAGATGTCATACCAATTTACACACCCACCCACCATCACTGTATAAAAGTTTATTGCCAAATTTTATAGCAAGGAATTATATCTCACAGATGTCCTAAAATATAGAGATGAATAATCAAAAACCATCTAATTTCATACCTTAGATAGTTTGCTTATATATATAAAAAGTTTATTTCTAGCTATTCTCTTTGACCATGTTTAGTCTCTTCCTATAAGATAATTAATACAGCTGAGATCATTTCTGAGGCCCTACCTTGTTAATGACAGCTAAGGCTCTGGGGAAAAATGTTCTGTCATAACAATTTTCTCTGTTTCCTATGTAACAGGCCACACCCCCTGTGACCATTCCAGGATCGGCCAAGTTTGCCCCCAATGGCAGCAGCTTCAGCATCTCTTGGCAGTCTCCTCCAGTTACCTTCACAGGCATTCCAGTAAGTACAAGTACAAAAACATGGAGATCTGGTCAAAACCAAATATAAAGTAAGGAAACAAATTGTAGACTCATGCAAGAAAAAGACAAACATCACAACACTAGAAGTACCCTAGTACTTCTAGTACACATTGTAAGATACGATGTGTCTTACATCGTATTTGTAAACTCCTCAGCAATGTATCTCATGGTTCAGATAGGCCCAGCTACTCTGTGAAAGGTGTTTTAACTGGAATTTAAGAAAAGCAGATGAATGTTTCACTGCTGATAAGCAATGTGTTAGAAATACATCAAAACTTATTGTGTTGGCAGTATATTTGTATGTTTCCAAAAGGCTTTATAAAATCAGTCTCTGAACTCAGAACCTGAACATAAAAGAAAAAGACCCTGTACATAAATTGCATTTATCATTATGAGTAACTTTATAATATTTGTGACTTTAAAATTATTGTTTGTGGGCATGTTATCTTGAAGGTTCAAAAAAGTAAATAAATTGAGATCTCTTCTTTCCCCCAAAGCCTGAATAATATACCCATATAGATGGGTAATTTGAAAATAAGTGAGTGCTAAATTATGCCATCAGGTTTAAGTAGTGCATAAGAATTGATTTGACATATTAAATGATTGCTATCTGATAAATTACTATGAATTAACCTGATTCCTAACCATTCATTTAAAAATATATTGGGTCTTTTATCTGCCCTCCCATTCTAAATGACAGCTTTGCCGGATAGAGTAATATAGGTTGGAGATCCTTGCCTTTTATCACTTTGAATACTTCTTGTCAGTCCCTTCTTGTCTGCAAGATTTCTTTTGAGAAATCAGCTGACAGTCTTAATGGGAACTCTTTTGTTGATAAATCTCTGCTTTTCTCTTGCTGCTTTTAAGATTCTCTCTTTGGCTTTAACCTTAGGCATTTTAATTATGATGTGTCTTGGTATGGTCCTCTTTGGGTCTAAATTGTTTAGGACTCTCTGTGCTTCCTGGACTTGTATGTCAATTTCTTTCATCAAATTCAGGAAGTTTTCTTTCATTATTTTCTCAAATAAATTTTCAATTTCTTGTTCTTCCTCTTCACCTTCTGGGATCCCTGTTATTCAGATGTTGGTATGTTTGAAGATGTCCCAGAGGATTGGTATACTATCCTCATTATTTTTAATTCTCTTTTCTTCTTGCTGTTCTGGTTGAACACTTATTTCTTTCTTATGTTTCAAATCATTGATTTGAACTCTGGCTTCATCCCCTCCACTATTGGTTCCCTGTAGATTTTCCTTTATACTTTATCACAGAATATCCATAGACCCCTGACACTATTGATGTTCAGGGCATTTATAACTCCTGGTAAGATCCTGAAAGTTTCATATGATAATGGATATTCATGTTATTTTCTCCCTCACACATCTCTCTCCAAGGACCTCACAAAATCTTCTTATTTTCAACCCCTGGAAACTCCCAGAGGTTTCCAGCAAATACTAAGACCTCCTCCAGAGCTGATAATAATGAAAGTGGCTCAATCAATTCTGCTGCTCTACACCAAGGAATATTTATTAAATCCCTAGAGAACTAGCCAATAATAAAAAGCATCCTGCTGGCAGCAGTTGGGGAACTTGTAGTTTCTAGAAAAGACTTCTAGAATTTGATTTTTTAACAATATTGTGGATCTGGAGTAATCATGAAAGTTACCTGCTTCATGGAATAGTGACCACTGCTGGTTGCTCTGAAAGACCAAGAAAGCAGTCAATGACATTAACTGCTCTCCCCTGTCTACTCACATTGAGTAGACAGGGGAGAGAACAACTTACTAATTAGGTATTAATGTTGTTTCAAGCTAGAACAGTGATCTAGAGTGGTTCTCAAGGTCACATTTGCAACAATCCTTCTAAACTAGAAAGGCAGCTGCAATTACAGAATGACAGGGACCTGCTATTTTTGTCTTTAACTTGAGAGCTGGACTTGTGTAAAAACAAGCATAGCCTATAGATGGAATAATCCTGTTCAGACTTCTTTTCAGATGGAATTTCCCCCTATATTTTATTAATTAAACCATTTCCTATGGAAGTATAGAAAAATCACTCTGAATAGTATGTTCTCCAAAGTTCCTCAATGTTACACAATAGGATACTATCTAGGTACCTTCTTTGTTTTACAACAGTGAAATTTTAAAACCCTATTGTGAACACTGTGTATCTCTCTATCCTCATCTCAATGCCCTAGGTTTTTTTCAGAGCCCCTAATTTCACTGTGTTGGTTCAGGGACACCCTAGACTAGAGCTTTGACAGAATATATACAGAGTGGTTGGGTTTATTGGGTCTCTCACTAAATCCTATATGAGCTTCCAATTTATTCTTTCACCAGAGAATAAATTATTTCTCAATTACTTGGTTGTGTGGTCTGGTTCAGCCTATGCTAGACTGTGTTAGCAATCAAGCTTGCCATTCCTATTTGAAAATAAAAATGAAGGCAGAGGGCACTATTTTGCAGGACATCTGTTTTAGTCTAGATTAGACTAAATTAGCTTACCACCAAAAATGTTCTTCATCCGCTATACTCTCTATTGATGCTTAACAACAAAAAAAAAAGGTGAGTGTTTGCTGTCTGCCTCTTTCTATGAGGCTGGATCTCACAAGTGCACAGCACACAGGCACAGGACTGTCATGCATCCACTGAGGACTCCAGCCACTGTCCCTATTTCTGCAGGAGTGCTATCCCACCCCTGGAAGACAGGAGCCAAGTTGAATGTAAGAACATATGAATTTCTACCTTCTGAATGAATGTAACAGAGTTTTCAGACAATGACTCTCAACATACTAAATTATAGTGAATTAGTGTTAATGAAAGCCTCAACCATGTTCAGGTTGAACAGTAGAGTAGTTGGCATTTTGTAAAATGTTTCTTAAGAATACATTCCTGTAGGGATGAACCTGGAAAACATTATGGTAGGTGAAATAAGCCAGTCAAAGACAAATACCACACAATTTCACTCATATGTGGAATCTAATGAACAAACTGAAATAACAAGCAAAATAGAGACAGACTCATACACAGAGAACAGGATGACAGCTAAGTGTGGGGGAGGTTAGAGAGTAGAGGGATTGAGCAAAAAGAAAAAAGGATTCATGAACATGGACAACAGTGTGGTCATTGTGAGGGGATTAAGGGGTATGAGGGGACCAAGTGGTAATGGAAAAAATACAATAGAAAAAATAAAGTGCATGGAAGACACAAAAAAATTAAGTATACTTTATTGATTATACTATCACAGTTTTCCCAATTTTCCCCCTTTATCCCCCTTCTGCCCTGTACCCCCCAACAACACTCCAGCATTCCCCACTTAGTTCATGTACATGGGTTGTACATATAAGTTCTTTGAGTCCTCTGTTTCCTATGCCATTTTTGACCTCTCCTGAACTATTTTACGCCTACCAATTATGCTTTTTATTCCCTGTACTTTACCCCCCTTCATTCTTCTCCTACCCACCCCAAAAATCCTCCAAGTGATGTCCATTTCTATGATTCTGTTCCTGGTCTAGTTGTTTGCTTAGTTTTTGTTTTTGCTGTTTCTCTTTTTTTTTTTTTTTTGGTATTTTAGGTTCATTTGTTGATAGTTGTGAGTTTGTTGTCATTTTACTGTTCATATTTTTGATCTTCTTAAGTCCCTTTGCCATTTCATACCATAAGGGCTTGGTGGTGATGAACTCCTTTAACTTGACCTTATCTGAGGAGCACTTTACCTGCCCTTCCATTCTAAGTTATAGCTTTGCTGGATAGAGTAATCTTAGATGTAGGTCCTTGCCTTTCATGACTTTGGATACTTCTTTTCAGCCCCTTCTTGCCTGTAAGGTTTCTTTTAAGGAATCAGCTGATATAGTCTTGTGGGAATTCCTTTGTAAGTAACTGTCTCCTTTTCTCTTGCTACTTTTAAGATTTTCTCCTTATCTTTAATCTCAAGTACCTTAATGATGATGTGCCTTGGTGTGTTCTTTTTTGGGTCCAACTTCTTTGGGACTCTCTGAGCTTCCTGGACTTCCTAGAAGTCTATTTCCTTTGCCAAATTGGAAAAGCTTTTCTTCATTATTTGTTCAAATAAGTTTTAAATTTCTTGCTGTTGTTCTTCTCCTTCTGGCACCCCTATAATTCAGATATTGGAATATTTAAAGTTGTCCTAGAGGTTCCTAAGCCTCTCCTCATTTTTTTAAATTATTCTTCATTCTGTTACCGTTGGATGTTTATTTCTTCCTTTTATTCCAAATTGTTTCTTTGAGTCCTGGTTTCCTTCCTATCACTGTTGGTTCCCTGAATATTTTGCTTTATTTCACGTTGGGTAGTCTTCATTTGCTCTTTCATTTTTCAACCAAGCTCAATCAGTTCTGTGAGCATCTTGATTACTAATGTTTTGAATTCCACATCAGATAGGTTGGCTATCTCCTCATCGCTTAGCTCACTCTCTCTCTCCCTCTGGAGTTTTGCTATTCTTTCTTTGGGCCATATTTCTTTGTGTTGGTGCACCTGTTAAGTTGTAAGGGGGCAGGGCCTTAGGCATTCAAGGGGGGGTGGGGCCAGCCCTCTTTGATGTGTTGTGGTACTGTCTTTGGGTGAGGTGTCAGAGAGGGAACAATGCAGCTTGCTTGCTGGGCACAAGCCCCACTTTCCAATGGACTCCCATGTGAACTGGGAGTTTCTCCCATCGTGGCAACCCCCGCCATAGTCCACAGTCAGCTCTGAGTCTCAATTTCACCTTCAGCCAGCCCCACCAGTCCACTGCCTTGCCTCAGTTTTTCTGAGCCAGCCCAGCCTATGTGGTCCACCGCCTTACTGGTCTAGTTGTTCTGGTTGATTTTTTCTTTAATTCCTTGGTTGTCAGAGTTCCATGCAGTTTGATTTTTCTGGCACTTCTGGTTGTTTATTGTTTTTAGGTTGGTTGTTATCCTCCTTTTGGTTGTGCAAGGAAGCAAAGGGTTTCTACCTACACCTCCATCTTGGCCAGAACTAGACACACACAAAAAATTAAGAATTAAAAAAATACATTTCTGTACTCCAAAATAAACAACTTGAGGCTATGGGCCCCACTTAAGATTTGCCTCCCTCTTTGAGAATCTTTGAGACCTGGAAGAGGAGCTGCTTTTATAAACCTCCTGGAGAGTGCAAATAATCTCCTTCTGAGAAATCTCAAGGTCTGCAGGATTTTGTTTATTCATTTGCCAATGCTGGACTTCCTGGATGTTGAGCTTTAATAAGTTCCCTGGGTAAGGCCCGCTGTGGAGGTATGGAACAAGAATGCCAATTTGCATATTTATAAATGTCACTGGGGGCTGTGTCTTTCCTAGCCCAAGGTTGTAGACATAGGGATAGGGGGAGGACCTTCATTAATTCAACTTTCTTTGACCTGTTTTTCCTGAATGACTGTCTTTTCTTCTAATTATGTCCATTCCTTTCTGTCTTTTCATGGCACATTAGTCTGTTCACCCTGCATTAACAGAGTACCATAGACTGGGGCTTATACAACTGAAACTTATGTTCTCACAGTTCTGGAAGCCAACAGTCCTGGATCAAGGTTTTGGCCAATTTCTTCCCAGTGAGAGCATTTTTCTGGCTTGCAGAGGGCACCTTCTCTCTGTGTCCTCACATGGCCTTTTCTCTTGGAGGATTTGGGTAGAAATGGAGAGAGAACCATTTGGTGTCTCTTCTTAAAAGAATACTAATCCTGGTGGATCAGGATCTCATCTTTTGGATCTCTTTATTCTTAATTACTTCCTTAAAGGCTCCATCTGCAAATACAACCACGCTGGGAGCTTGGGCTTCAACATACGGATTTGGGGCAACACAGACATCCAGGCCATAAAAGACCCCATGCAAGCCAGTAGGAATAGACCAGCCTGCTGTCCCTGGGTCAGTCCAGGAGGCTTTAAGCCAGGAGGGTCTCCCAACCTGAACTAGCCATGCCTGCTTGTTAGTGGTTTAGCTGGGGTTTTTTAACACCTAGAGGGAGAATTCAAAACAGTATGTCCTAAGAGGTTAAAACAAGACAAAGATCTTTTTTTTTTTAATTCCATTTGCGAGGTAGAAAATCACAAAGAAAAGAAATGTCTGTAACTTGTTTACAGGAGGACACAACTATATTACTGACCTGGTGAGGCTCAGCCACAGATTCCAACCCTGGCATCTACATTGTGACCTCTTGACAGTCACAGGGCCTCTGTTAAGCAGTGCCCTCAACTGCAGCACTTGGAAAGTTGCTCTGTTGAGCACAGTCCAGCACTGACATTGCTGAGCATGCCCCATCATGGCACTTGTGACGTATCTCATTGCCGTAACACAGCAGACAGAGAACGTGATCCTCCCTATTTGGGAGTGACTCATACGTATGACACGAATCTCCTCAACTTGAAGGAGAAATTAGCCTGACATTTGCAGAGTATAATTTAGAGTGCTTTAAATGCTTCTGAGGTTACACCTAATTAGTAGACAAATTATAGGCCTATCACCCAATAATTATATTTATTTAGAAATAATACCATAAAGTACTCTCTAAGCACATTATGTACTTTATAAAACATGCCCCAAAAGAGCACTTAGAAACCATTAAGATATAAAATAAATAAAAATTGAAAAGTGGAGACCATTGGGAGACATAGACAAAAGAATGCTTTAGGGCACTCATTGTCCCATCAATGGAAGAGGGGAAAGAGCAGGGCATTATCACTCTGAACCGAGTTCCAAGGCCAGGTGGTATGAGACAGCCATGTTCAAATTCCAGGTCCAATAGTGACTAACTGTGGCCTTGGCAACTAAACCTTTCCATTTCCTCACCTATAAAATGAAATGATGGCTATACCTATTCTAGGATCATGATGAAAATTAAATGAGATAACATGTGGAAGGTAATTCATTGAACAAGATCCCAGGAAATTTCTGCTGCTCTGAATTCCAGGACACAGCACAGGCCTCTTTTCTGCTCAGATCCTGAATTATTCTACCTGCAAAAGGCAAGGAACAGCACTTCTGCAGGTTGTAGCACTTCTACAGCATTTTGCATGGTTTTGTGAGGATTAAAAGAGATCACAAATAACCTCATAGCCTCTCACATTTTCAAGTGCTGAATAAATGTTAGTTCCCTGTGCTGGTCACCTGGACTTCCCCACCCTCAGTCCCACCTAAAATAAGAAGCTAAAACCCCATCATTTTGCCATTATGTCTCAAGGACTGCTCAATAGCTGGACTGTATGGCTCCTCCCCCACACCTGAGCCACATGTGAAGTATGGTGAGTCCTGGCTTCTGCTGTGTCCTGTAGACACCAGGACTGGACTCAAGACATGTAGGCCCTCATCTCCAGGGCTGAGAAAGCCATTAGCAAGAATAGACTGTAGACAAGGGTTATTCCAGCAGAAGGTCCATGTTCTTCAAACTATGTTCTTGGTATTTTCAAATACCCTGTCCTCTTTCCTCCCCCAAACCTGTAGTTTTTACCTGTTTCCCCATTTCAATAAGTGGTCCTAGCATCCCACCAGCTGCTCAGTCCAGAAATGAGGATTCATCCTTACCTCTTGATTCCTCTCAGATTCATCTAAAGATTTGTGGGTTTGTTTGTTTGTTTGTTTGGTCCCATATCTCATCTATAGCAAGTTCCAGACTCTGCCCCTAGTAGACATGGGTCCAGCCCCTTCTTAACATCACAGCCATACCCTCATCTAAATCAACAGTATGTTTTCCCACCAAAACGCTACATAAGCTCTGAACCAGCCTTGGGGTTTCTCTCCAGCTATCTCCAAGTCATTCTCCCAGGAGCCAAAAGCAGTCTTTTCAAAGCTAATCAGCCATCTTTCTTAAAACTCTCTAGTGGCCTCCCTTGGCCTTAGAATAATATTCAAATTCCTCATCACAGTCACAGGGCATGACCTGACTCTAACACCTCCTGCTCTCCCACCTTCTGCCCCCACACAGTGTCTTCTGACCCCATTGACACTCTACACTCACAGTGCTTTGTCACTGCTCTCCTTTCCCTGGGGTGCCCTAGAGGTAAGGGGTAGTCTCCTTGAGAGGCCTTCTCTTACCAATCTGAATAAATAAATGTTCTGTCCTTTGACAAAGCTGCCTCTTACCTTATTTTATTGTGTTTGGTGTTCATTGACTCTCTGCCCACTAGAATGTATGCTCTATGAGGGCAGAGACTTTGTTTTGTTCTGGGCTGTATCCCCACAGCCTAGGACAGTGTCTGGTGTGCAGTCAGTGCTCAATAAATATTCACTAAATGAAGAACATCCTGTAATCTCATATTACCCCACGTAAAAGGGGTGGGGGGCAGCTTTGCAAAACTTAGAACTTTTCACAGTATCCTGGGCTGATGGAAATAGTGCCATGTCCCCTCAACTTTTTCAATTCTATGACTAAATAGGGAAGTGTTCTTGGGATTCTAAAAGTTCTAGTTATTTTTTAAATTTTCCATTGTCCTTATCACTGAAAACAATTCAGATGAGTATATTCTAGACCATTCTAGGTCACAGCTAGGCACACCTGTAAAATTTACTCCCTCTGGTTTGCTGTTATGCATCCTGATGGGGATGGGGAATGGGTTGGGATTCTGCTCCTGGAAAAGCCTATGTATCTACATACATCAAATGCATCCATGCCACCCAACTTTAGCAAAAGTAAAGACCAATGGTATGGAATAATTCAGAGTCATAGCAACAGTGGTTTAAAATGTTAGGGTTTTTTGTTACTTGTTTCATCTTTTTAAAATTAATATCTGGGGAAATAACATAGATGTACATACACTACTTCCCATTGAAAGAAAATAAATGTACTAGCCCCTGAACTAGAGAAAATCAGTTGTATAAGTTTGCCTTGGGAATGTCCCTGTGACTGTTAATAGGTAATGGTATTTCTAGGTCCCTATTGGCTTCCAGATGATTGTGTTTTAAAATGTATCAAGTGTCTGCTCTTCTGTAACACTAAGGTTGTATATTTACTTGAAACATTTATCTTTTGTTATAAAAGTTAGTTTTGGCAGTTTTTGAGAATTCTGGAATCTGGGAAGATATTTAGTGTTATGAGAGCAGTGTGCAGAGAGACTCAGTGATCATCCAGGGAATGGAGAACAGGAAGGGCCCTGCTACTATTATGACTGGAGGCAGAGGCATTAGGGGATAGAGCTCAGGACAGCCCTATCCTGCCATTGCAGGGTCCATGATGTTGGGCAAGTTTTATAACCTCCTTGTACCTTGGTTTCCTTATCTATAAAATGGGAACAATAGTAGTACTTATCACTTAGGGTAGTTGTGGAAATTAAAGCTCTTGTCAGTAGACTCAGCACACAGTGACAGTAAGTATTATATGGGTGACATTTGTTCTTAATTTGCTTGAGCTCTTGGTTTCTTCCCTTTATTTCTTTTGGACTCCAGAAGGGGTTTGTTGCTGGGTGGGTATCTTGTGTTAGAAGCCATTTATTTAGTGACTGTGAATGACAAAGTGAACAGAAGGCCAAAGGCCACTCAGCATGGCCACTGACTCACTGTATAATTTTAGAAAGATCTCTTAACCTCTCTAGCTTTTTCTTCTTTAAAAAAGAAATCATGATACTTGGAATAGGAATATCCTTTATAGTTTAAAATGTTATTCAAATGAAAATATGTTACTATGGGCAAATTAGAATGCACACATGTGAAGTCATGAAGATTTTTAAGGTGTTAATTGCCATTGGGTCTTTTCTGTTGGAGGTGCATTTAAATTCTGCTGTGAGCATCACCCCCATCCATTTTAACACGTGGTCTCTGTGAAGGAAACGCTTCACCTCCATTTCTAATGGTGAAGGACCACTGCCCACATCACAAAGCTAAATAAAGGTATGGCACAGAGAACATGCCCCATCAACTTTGTTTTCCATGTCCTCACCAGGTGTCACCAACACATCACCATCCTATGGGCACAGGAGAGCAGAGACAGCACAGTCACACAGTCTTGTCCTCCCCGCCCAGGGGGATGGTCAGCCTAAGGTAGGAAACTCCTCATCTCAAGGGAATCAACTAAAACATAGAACTGAAACAAAGAAAGAGAAATGAGAGATAAGACCTTCCATAAAATGTCCCTATAATGGATGAGACACACTTTCTTTTGTTCCATGGTTTTCCCCATCCGTTAACTATGAGGGAAAATTTGTTGTTTTTTTGTTGGAACAGTTTGCAGTAAGTTTTGCTAGAGAATAAGCAATGGTGATTATTGGGTCTACTTAAAGCCATGTTGCATTAACCGCTGTATTAAATTAACTATAAGATAGAGTTTTTACTCCAGATCAAGAAGCACCTCTTGGGATTCCCTTAACCATGATGCTACACACTTGAAAAAAGAGAGAGCACTTAAAAGTACATCTTTAAAAATTTGAAACAGTAATGCTCTCTGCTGGTCTTTCTCATTGTATGTGTTTAACTCAGTGTTGTGCAGATGGCCAATATCATGTCCGCAAGTGGACAAGTAGAAGCTTAAGAGTTAGAGAAGCCAATTGTAGCAGCCCTGAGCAGTGGTGGGGAAATCACCCAACATATGTGAAAGCCTGACCTGGAGAAAGCTCTGCTGAATTTCCTAGCTTTTTTTCTCCATCTTTTGAGGGATTTTGAGCCCTCAGTGGAATGTCCATTGAGTTCCTCCCACTGACCATGCTGCCCTCACACACCCTCAGGAAGCCTCGTGGAGAAGGCAAGAAATGCCGGAAGGTATATGGCATGGAGAACCGAGACCTGTGGTGCACGGCCTGCCGCTGGAAGAAGGCCTGCCAGCGCTTCCTGGACTGAGGAACCTAAGGGACAGCAGTAATCTAGTCATGGCCACCGGGTCACAGCCACCGAGCAGGTCACCCCACCTTTACCTCCCACTGCAGCTTTTGGGAAAGCACTCTTCCTTCTGAACAAAACACATCTGGAGCCCAGGAAAACACTTCCAGGAACCTTGGTGGAATTACAGCAAAAAATAAGTCACACAGGCACTGGTCTGTTCGGAACCCACCTAGAGCAGCTAGTACTAATTTTTTGTGTGTGTGAAAAGGAAAGTCAATTTGCTTTACTATGTGTCTAGGTTTGAAAACTATGGACTTCCATAGCAATGGAATCAACAATGCCCATTTTACCTAGAAAGTAGGCATATTTTGACAAGCTTTCTGAAAAATATCATTTCAGTTGGGGGTGGGGGGGGTGGCGGCAGGTATTGATACACACAAAAAAGCTATATGTGATTCTGTAGCTTTTGTACAAAGAACAATACACACTTTTGTGTGAATAGTCTTTTCCCAGTTTCCATTTGACTTCTTGGGGCAGCACTCTGGGTATCTTTTCCATGTCTTTCTCTTTGTTTTGTTTTGAAGAATGGCCCTGAAATGGTAGAGCTGTGGGCTTGCAGGGCCCCTGATGGTGGAAACTCAAAAATAGTTTCACCAGCAGACTTCACCAGCAGACTTCAGCTCCAAGCTGAGCTCAGGACATCCAGCTGTCACTGATGGGAAACACCTAGAAGTCTTCCCAAGATCTGTAAGAAGCCCTTCCCCAAGCAGCTCCTCCTCTGCCTGCTCAACTCAATCCAGAACTGGCACATGGAGCCCTCTGGGTAAGCCTGACACTTCTTTCAGGGATGCGATGGGAACCACAGCTAAAATGTGTGTCACTGCACGTCTGACAAAGTCATTGCCGAGTCTATGGGTCATCAAGCTTTCCCTCAAAACTTCTCACTGTCTGGTCTGAGAAATGTCAAGAACTCAAACTGTCCCTGCAGATTTGCTTTTAAACAGCAGAGCACAGCCTCCACATCTCCACCTGTTCAGAAAGCCACGTGAGGTCAAACAGACCAAACCTCCAGTCTGCGTGCACTGGGGCAGGTTTCATGCTTTAGTGTGTCTGGAAGATGGGTTTATGAATAATCTAAATATTTTATGGGTAAATGGAGGATCCAAACCTTTATTTTTCTTGTGAAAATAGTGGAGCTATTCATTAAGAATTTGGCTCAGAAGGGAATATTGAGAATGCCAAAAGGAAAATGCATGTCGGTATAGGATGCTCTTGATTTAGTAGGACAGGGCTTGTGCTGTGTTCTGCTTATTATTAGGCTTTCTTACCTGGTTGGTTGGTTGGTTCTTGTGGTAGTGGTGTGGGGAGAGGGGGTAGTTGTCAAGCCCTATAACTTCCTACCCTCCTCTTGATTGCCCTGCTACAGAGCTATTTCTCCTATACCTATGAGCTATTTCTCCTATACCTATGCAAAGAGGTACAAGCACCTTATAGGATGCACTGTGCAGGACAGGAGCCTAGAATCAGCCATAGGAATGTTAAAGAAGGTTGCACAGAGGAAATTTTAATATACATCTAGAGACTGTACATACACCTTTGTTTAAAGAGTAGAAAGAAGTCATCTAGTGATAACAGGAACATATATATATATATATAAAATTCTGTAATGTAATATCCGCAATCTATATGGTTATATTTTGGCAACTTGATTTTTTTTAATTCTTGTATGACTTTTTTAAACATTATCCTCTAGAAGAGATCCTATTTTCCTCCTCCATTTATTTTTTTTCTGTGAAAACACTTATTCCGAGAGAACAGAAAAAAACCTTTATTTAATTTCACATCATGATGTTCTATCAGCACTCACCATGGCATCATCTGTAATGTATTTAGTATTTATGAGGTTAGCCAAGAAAAGACATTTTTTTTTAAAGTAAGGAAATGTTTTTGCATCCTCTACCCTAGCATGTCTTTTCTCCTCCCAGGTGACCTGATGCTTCACCTACAGGCACCGCCCACTGTGAGACGAGGCTCTGGCCTGGTGCCAGGGCCCTGAGCTGTAGGTGGAGTGACCCATGAATTCAGGGCTGATCACCCATTTGAGCAGGTTCACCATATATTTAAATGGTGGTTGGGGTACAACCCTGGAGCCGAGGTTTTTGTCTTCAGCAAAGTTCCCTGGCTCTTGATCCTTGGATTATGTCACTAATAAAAAATGATTAACATGATGAGGTGCTGAATTTATCCCTGCAACACAGAGAGAACTTTTGGACACAAGGAGGGAGAGACTTTTGCTGTGGAGCAACCTTTGGACCAGGCTCTGTGGGTGTCCTACAGAGACATGGGGCATGAGTAGTTCTGAGCTCTGCCTGGATTTTAGCCAAATGCACAGGTATGAGCAGAAGGTAGAGCTGCATGCCCTTCCCTGGGAGTTCTTTGCCTTTCCAACACCTTCTTTACATATACTTTCCCAAGTCTCCCACCACATGGGGGCTCCTCCCTGGCCATACAGACACCTCTACCCTGTACAAAGGCATGTAGTAACTAAGGGGCCACTGAGCTTCTCCTGGCTGGCCTTGAAAAAAAAGGAATTCATTTTCTTGAAGGCCACCCAGCAAGCTATGAATTGCAATGTACACACTGATTATAAAAGCTAATTTTTTTAATGTAAAGCTATTTTGTTATCCTTTGGAACTAAACAAAGTGCCAAATTAAGCCCAACAGTTATTTATGCCATCTCTGGGGTACCATGCTCTTTTATGTTCTCTCACTTGGTTGAGGGATGAAGGTGGTGGATGGGAAGGGGTGTCCCACAGCACACTGGCTGCTGAACTGGAGCCCCATCCATCACAGGGACCTCAGAGACCTGTCTGCAACAGGAATGTAATGCAGTGGACTCTGGTCCCAAAGTATTTCTAAATAAGGCTTGTCATGGCATTGACTTTTCTCTCCCTTGATACTCCTTCCTTCAGAAAACATTTATTTTTCATCTCTCTCCAAAGAAGGCATTTCATAGTGATGGACAGGTATTCTCCAGATAACTGCACAGTTAGAGAGAGAGTCATCAACAGTAGGTTGAACCCTTAGTCCAGGGGTGCCCAACCCATGGCCCATGGGCTGCATGTAGCCCAGGATGGCTATGAATGCAACCCAACACAAAATCGTAAATTTGTTTAAAACATTATAAGATTTTTTTGTGATTATGTGTCACAATGTATTTAATGTGTGGACCAAGACAACTCTTCTTCTTCCAGTGTGGCCCAGAGATACCAAAAGGTTGGACACCCCTGCCTTGTCCTTCCCAGGGAACATGCACCCAAGTTGTAGGATGCAGCGTGACAACTTGGAGAAAGTAACAAGAGTGTTGGAGAACCAAGAAGAAACACAAGAGGCCCATGGGCACCTGGCTCCCACCCCTTAGTGCTGATGAGCCACTGGTGGCTGTCCTTGGGCCCCGCTGGGGGAGCGGCCATCTGCAGTGGACAGAAATCAGGTGTCCACACCTGTGGGAACAGCCCACTGCCTTTTTCAGCAGACTTCATTGGAAATGAAAGCACAGCTTTCACTTGAGAATGTTTAGAGAAAAGTGGAAAGACTTGTACATTTAGAACAGAATGCCTTGAGAATAGTAGCAAAATACTATAAATAATATTCATTTCCTCAGGGAAAATTAAAGAGTATGTGAAAAATAGAGCTGGAGGAGCTTAATATTAGAAAGATATTATCTCCAGAGTCATCTAGTCAGAAAAAAAAATTTTTTTTCATGAACATGATGTTATTTCAAGACAAAGTTACATGAACTGGACGGGACCAACTTTTCTGGGGCTAGGGGATGCTTTATGAGAAGAGCTGTTTCTCTGTGGCTGAGCTGTGGTCAAAGGCTGGTGTGTGGACCATAAGCACCATCCCAGGTGGGTGTCCAGAGACTCGTGGAAGGCTTTCTTGGAATGTAGTTGTGAATATGTAGCCTTGGCATTCCTTCCTCTCATCACCAGTAGGTTCTTAGTTCACCAGAGTTCTTAGCTATGAGCAAAAGCTCCCAGGGTAAAAACACTAAAGCTGTGATAGCAGGTTAAGGAGCAAACTTCCATGGACTTTTCTGGACAAGGTGCTGCTTTTTCTCATGACCCTATAGAATTTCTCTTGACTACTTCAACTGTAGCAGTGACCTGGTGAGCACCAGGAAGAATCTGTGCACACAAGTGAGTGGAAACACGGCAGGATTCGCGGGTATTGAGGTGTGGATCATTTTGAAGAATGTGCTGGGCATGAGGGGCAACTGCAAATTTCATTTCTTCTAAGAAAATAACCCTCCTGGCCATGGACACACACACTCTTCCTGCTCCTTATACCTGTGGGGATCCTCTCTGAGGATTCCTCCCTATGGAAACTGTTTTCTTTTGTCTTTTTCTATTGTAACTAGATGAACCACAAGTCAGAACATAAAATGAAATCAGCACTTTGGGGTACCAATTGTATCACCAATCCAGCAAGAAAGTATAAAATATATGTCATTGCGACTGACTTTGAGCCCATATCCAATGGTCTAGATTATGTGTCCCCAATCCTGGTCTGTGGACTGGTACCCATCTGTGGCCTATTAGAAACAGGGCCATGAGCTAAGCTCACCTGAGCTCCCCCTCCTGTCTCCCACTCTTTCTCCTCTTCACCCTCCCCCACAGCCCTATCTATGGAAAACCTAGTCCCTGGTGCCAAGAAGTTTGGGGACTGCTGGTCTAGATCAGTGATTTTCAACCTTTTTAATCTCATGGAACATGTAAACTAATTACTAAAATTCTCCGGCATACCAAAAATATGTTCTATGTTTTGCCAATCTGAAAAAAAGTATAATTTTGATTCATCCACACCAGACACCTGTCATGTTGGCTGTTGTCAGTTTTTTGTTTATTTGACAATCTATGAGGAAGAGGTGAGTGCCCCTAACTAAATAGTGGTATTGCATGTTTTAAAAATTCTTGTGACACACTCTTTGAAAATCACTGGGCTAGATGCTTTAAAAAGTGTATCTATCATAGGACCAGCAATCAAAGTGGGACTTTTACTTGTGGTCTTGATTTGTAAATAGATCCTTTTTTATGACAATCTCATATTTTATAACTTCTCCTGAGGGTCTGAGAATCACAATGGTAATGTGTTATATTGGAATGTAATCTGAAATACAATAACAATTATAACTTAATTTTCCAAATAAGACAAGAAATACACTGCTTAAGTTTCTATAATTCTGAGAGACATACCACTTTTATAATAAGCATTAGTACTTAACTTCTCAAGTTAACAGAACTAGAGATATTTTACAGGATGCAGTGTTTTGTAATCACAAAAAACATGAACATTTTCAGAGAAATGACCTTGGTTTTATACACTGTAGCTTATTTTTTAAAAGATAGTCTTACTGGACAGGAAGCATTAATATTATAAGCATTTCTTACTCTCCAAACAAAGGGCTATGCCTCTTTTAAGCAAGTGTTTTGGTGCATATCTTTTCAGTTAACCCTCTGCAGTGAGGGGTCAAAATATAGACCAGATGGAAAGATTAATTCAAGAAAATCAAGATGGCAACAGCTACTCCTTTTATCATTAACAGTGTGTTTTCAATGTATTGTGGGGGGAAAGACACTTTAAGAATCATCCTGTGTATCTTAAATCTAGAAGAAGTCAATAGACATGCTTATAAGTAATGAGAGAAATATTGTTATACATTTTTTAGTGTAAAATGATAGATTTTCCACACACACAAGCTACCAAATGACCTACCAGAACCACAAACCTGTGTTAAACTAGCAAGTATCATTTGGTAGAAATTTCTAAAATCATGCAATGTAAGCCCAAAGGTAGAATTCTTAGATGGTTAGTGGTATTTAAAATAATTTTCTCTTCAGCTAAACTTGCATTTCCTTATCAGAACAAGTGATTGATTTTTTTTAACCAGAAGAACTCACAGACATGTCAGGTTGGCATCAGAAAGTCACAGTATTCTCAAGAGCTGGGAAATGAGGAAGGCACACATGGAGCCTTTACTAACTGTGTAAGTAATTCTGAGCTTTGCCAGACCATTCACAGTGCTGTAGTTCTTTTTTTTTTTTATCCCACTCACTGTTAAAGCAAGAAAGCATCTTGTCTTTCTAAGATTTTACTCATTCAAAAGCTGGACCCTTTAGCCAAGTATGCAGATAACATCAAAAGAAAAGCTAGGATACAATGGTCATATACCCATTGCACAACTCCTATGAGGTCATCAGAAGGTCACTCAGACCTTGCTTTCAAAAGGGCTTTTGAATCTGTACACATGAGAACTAGAAATGCATGGAGTTAAGGAATGACTATTTGGCCTCATCTCCTGGTCCTTGAGATGAGGAAGTCTGAAAATCTCTATGTCCTTTCCCCTGGAATGTCTCTGTTGTTAGCATTAAAGTTCCCAGGAAGTATTCACTGCTGAATGGTTTTGAACCAAGTGAATCTTGCTTCTTTTTTTTTTTAAGATTTTATTTATTTATTTATTTTAGACAGACAGGGAAGGGGGGAGAAAGAGAGGCAGAGAAACATCAATATGCGGTTGTCTCTCATGCACCCCCACTGGGGACCTAACCTGGCCCACAACCCAGGCATGTGCCCTAACTGGAAATTAAACCGGCAACCCTTTGGTTTGCAGGCTGGCACTCAATCCACTGAGCCACACCAGCTATGGCATTGCTTCATTTTTAAGTAGAAGCTTCCTAATGGTATAGAGCAGATACTTTAGAAGGCCCAGATGGGTTGTGAATGAATGATTTAGATCAGGCAAAATATGGACACTAGAGAATGGTGGCAATCATGATGAACAAGAAAAAAACATGTCCCCTTTGAAGGGGTGACCCAGCCGTAGACAATCAGAACCATGCAGAAATCAGGCCCAGGGAAGCTAGATCTTCTGACTTGAAAATATGATCTTACCTGACGTTTAGTGTTGACAACTAACTCACATTCTTGACCAGCACTGTGCAGACCAAAGGAACCTATATGTGGGCAGGTGCAGCCTTTGGCCACCAGATCCAGCTATTGGGAGACACAGAGTTCACATTCCATAACCATCAGTCAAGTTCCTCCATCAGCCAACCCCCACACCCCCCACACTCACCTTGGCACTATCTGGACAACTAAAATCAAGGGAGGGAAAGAGGTCAGTTCTCCCCAGAAGTCATTCTCATGGAAGACTTGATTATAGAAGTATAATGTCCTCAAACTAGCCTTGCCTCAGATCAAAACCTACTGAAGTCTTACCCAGCTCTCACTCTGCTTTCTTGAGGCCCAGGCCATGCCCCAGAGTACTGAATAACTGTAATCCTAACTTTCTTAGTGTTTTCACTGCCATGACCACTGTGATGAGGGGCTGGAAAGGAGCAGCCTTGAGCCTTAAAAGAAGGCAGCGGGGAACCCCCAAAGTTTAAGACAGCACACATAGCTCCCTTATGCTGAAGCCCTTTGCCAACCCCTCTACACTCCTTTCCCCTCCTTCCTGCCTTGTGACTTTTTGTCCCTGGGTAATATTTCTGTGGTTTCACCTCTAATATGGCAAAATCCTTGCTGAAAAACTGGTAGGTATTTGGGTATTTTAGAGTGTCCACTGACCTCAGAATGGAATTTTTCCACACAGAAAACCTTAGCATCTTTATCTGAGGATGAAGACAAAATAGGAATAAATATGTCATGGAAAAAATTAGATGTCACTTCCTTCATTTGGATGGATGGACTAAGTGATTTTAGGCTGTATCTCACACCAGAATCCTTATGGTGTTGGAACAATCACATTTATAATAAAGTATGTCTCTTTCAGATACATTGTGTTATTTGTACTTCCTAAGAACCAAGTGGAGAACAGGGATATTTAGGATCACTATCACCTACCTCCAAGGCTAATCTGGAGTGATCTTGAGCCTGGGAGTCAGCCTCATGCATGCCTACAAATTCAAGGGCAAGGGCTCAATAAAGCTCAGACCTTAATCTTCCAGCACAAATCCAGACCTGAGAAAACCCAGTGACCCACTATGTTCTCAACCCATTCTTCTAATCCAGTTTCTCAGCATAGAAAAGCCCATTCGCTCACATTGCTAAATACAAAGGAACGATTTCCAAATGCAAACTAGGACTAGGGCAGCACCATCCTGCATCTCCTAAGTTCCAACCATACAGGTGGTCATTATAGGAGTTGAGTAGCTAACATGAATAACAGTTTAGACTCCTTGGGAAAAGTTATTTTGCTGCTAACATTCAACATTTGCTATCCATGTAAACTTAAATTGATGCCAGAAAATTTTAAAACAGCTCATATTTACAGTGTGTAAGGATCACATCAAAAAATCATGTTAACCCCAAGTTGGAAACACCTGGGAATCTGGTTAAGTCATGTTTAAATATGAATGCAATTTAAATAGCTCTGGTGATGCCTGAGATTTCTGTCACTGTGAGGGGTGCCAATGTGGTCTGATACTTGAATGGATTTCCTGCCACCCTTCTGCATTAGTTTACCAGGTTTCACTTCTTGAGTACAGGATAAAGCCACTCACAGGGAGCTGGAAGGGACCTAAACCACTCCGGCCCATCACCTACATCATTAACAGGCTTTTTAATAAATGTTTCTAAAGCAATAATACAGAACTGGAGGAGGACAGAGGGGAGCCCTTTCTTCCTCTGCTGGAAAAGAAGCCTGTTGTGCAGTGGTTGGCACCAATGCTGTGACTGTGGCAGGACTTAGAAGGACTAAACTGCAGGGAACAAGAAGAAAGCTACCCCCGCAGAGAGGGGGTAATGATAGATCTGAAAGAAGTTGGAAATCTTGAGGTCAGTGCTTAAGTTGTAGTCTTGTTTTTTAAAAAATATTCTTTTTTATTGGGTGCCATCCATGTATTTAACTGCCACCTTCCAAAGAAAAGATTGTCTTCATTTGTATTATGAAACTGTTAAAAATTAATTCTCAAGTCTACTTAAATACAGGTCCCCCCCTACCTATCCAAAGGTAGAGTGAGCTTATGAAACTTTTTGTAAACTGAATCAGTAACACGAAGACCTATGTTAGAGTAAGGTGATGGCTTTTTTCTTAAAAGTAAAAATCCTCTTCGGATTTCATTCTGTTAGCAAAGGCAGGTGTCAATGTAAGGGTTTCATAAAAACCAAGTGGCCAAAGGCAAACTTTTGATATTGGGGGCCCATGTATTACACTCACTTAGAGGGCAATTCTCTACATTTTTAACTCAGAAAATTAGCGAGAATACAAAGTAGCAACTCCTGGTGAAAGCAAAGTAAGCTGTCATAAAGAGTGATGTTTTCTTTAAAAAAAGAGTTGCTCATCTATTTTCTTCTAACTGAAGAGGAAAACCAACACTCAGGAGAAGTTGAGCTTTGAGAACAGAGAACAGTCCCCATCCTGGTAGCCACCTTGCATTCATGTTCCTATGTTACTACACTGTTAATATGTATGTTCCTCTCCCAAGGTCTCAAATTATACATTTTGCTTCTGGGGCTGCTGGTTTTTCATTCTTAAATAAGATCCAAGGGGATAAAAGTCATCATGACTGGTGCGCTAGTCTCAGTCTGTGAGGCCACCCCCTTGGGAAGAATTCCCATCTGTCTGAGCAGTTTTAGGAGTACACTCAGAGAGCAGGGTTGGTCAGCACGCAGCCCACCACACTCATCACAAAAGACTGGCCAAGTCACTGATAAAGGACAGGCAGATATCTAGTCCTCTCACTCTGACTCAAAGCTCCATGCAAGTCCCATACCACCAGCCCCTTGCATGTGGACCAGGAATGGAGGAAGGCAAAGGGAGTAAGCTTCACCTTAATTTCCCCAGGGCTCACTTTGCCCACATTACACAACATGAAAATGAAAGCATTTTTAAAAATGTGAAAAGAAGTGGCTTCTGCAGGGTGTCTTTGTTTTAATGTTATATTCATGGATCTAGAAAGTAGCAACTCCAATCCGCTCACACAGTGAAGCCCTAGTCCCTCACCTGTGGGCAGCCTCCCTCCCATGCTTTCAGCAGGGATGGAGAGACCGAGAGGAAAGAGGAAGAACTTTAGGACCAGTGCCTGCTGCCAGAGTTGGAATGACCCTCCAGGATCAATGGTGTAGCTTCATCATAAACTACCCCCACTGCACCCCAAAATAAGGATGCATCTCCTGCAGATTATAAACCCTTGCTTTGCTCTTTAAATCTTTTTTTGATAGACTCTGCTAATTGGAAATCAATGACTGTGATTTGACCAAGCCCTGTGATGATAGAAAAATTCTCTCTTCTGAAGTCTCCCAACTGTTTGGGGAACCTTCGTGACCACTGGTAGGAAGCTTTAGAAAAGAGATTTTTAGGGAAGACCTCAATACCCCCAAATATACTTGTGACTTCAATAACTGAAAATGCCCTGGGTGTAAAATAACATAGGAATGTGGATGACATATGTAAAAAACATGATGTATCAATATTTTCCTACAATACACCCTAAAATCCCTATTTTTGTAGTTAATGGTCAGACAACGGTCAGCCATTTGAACATGTGCTCTCTGGAATAACCAGACACTAGTATAGTTTCCAAAGCATTTTGTGTATCAAAACCTATATACTTAGAAGAACTCAGGATAAGAAGAAATTGCTAGGTCCCAAATGGTTCATGACTATCATCAAATGCAAAGGCCAAGTAAGTGGCCTATGGTCCTCTTCAAATGAGGGGCTAGAGAGTAAGAGAAACAGCAGTTATCACAGAACCTCTGTTGCCCTTAGTTCATGATAAAGTTTAAAAAAGTCCACTTTTAAAAATCAAGCCATCTTTCAAATTGTTTTCTATACCAAATCTAAACTATTGAAATGAAAATCTAAAACATCTTTATGGGGTTGTTAGTGGAAATGCGGTCAGTAGGAAACATTGCTTTGTGGTGCCTGTGAAACAAGCGAAGGAGAAAGTCAGACTGAAGAGAAAGAAGGGTTCTTCCTATATGATTCTAGCCTTCAAATGACAGGCCTTAACTTATAATTGGGCACTACTAATTCAAAACCAATGTGGCCATGCTATCCAATTTTTAGACATCCTTTGAAATAGTTTTAGCCACCATTTGGAGATGAGTGAGTGCTTACAAAGGTTGTTAATGTCAGTAAATGAATGTATAATGTTACAAACTATGCATTTTCAAAGAGTAATGTTTATTTTGTGTTGAACCCAAGTAAATTCTTTTCATAGAGACTTATCACAACCACAAATTATTCAAGATAAACTTGAACACATGTTATTATGGG
Organism: Phyllostomus hastatus; assembly: GCF_019186645.2. NCBI lineage: Eukaryota > Metazoa > Chordata > Mammalia > Chiroptera > Phyllostomidae > Phyllostomus > Phyllostomus hastatus. The sequence goes on along the minus strand of NW_025333932.1, from coordinate 9,470,503 downwards.
GAGGTGGGACTCCCATCTATATTCTTCTAGCTGATATTTTTAAAGACAGTGCATTGAAATTTCAGGCTCTAAACAAATTCAGCCATTAAGGTGAATTAATAGGAAATGTCTTTGGACATTAATAGAAAATGTAAACATTTTACCTCTTAAACAGAAAAAGGACATGTTGGCTGTCACAAGATGTGCCCAGTTCTTAGAGTGTTCTAGTAACATTGGATTAACAATCAAACAAAATTGCATAGAGTTAACGAGGATCACATTGGATAAATAGAGTGTGGGTTGTATCTGGTGTGTTTAATCCTCTATCAAAAAAATATTCCTCAAAGATTTGGGTTATATAGTTCCAAAGAACAAAATATAAAATAAAATATTGTCATTTGAGGTGGTAAACACAATACAATACACAGGTGGTGTATTATAGAATGGTACACCTGAAACCTATAATTATATTAACCAATATCACCCCAATAAATTCAATTAAAAATGAAAAAATAAAGTATTTTCTAGCAAAGCGAATTACTGATCTTTTTTCAAAATTACATGGAGATGATGACTCATTTTGGGGGGGATGTTTATATGGAATGTACACATGTTTATTCAGCCCTCTTGTTGATTTTGTATGTTCATGAAAACTTTTCCACCAATAATTTATCTTTGCTCCTTAATCAATGCTTTACTACATTACATGACATGGAAAAAAAAATCCTTTCCTTCATCTGACAATGTGGAAATAGAGAAATCCATTTCTCTACAGTCTATTTTCCTTCTGTGTCCACTGACAATGTTTCTCAACTGTTTGTATGTAAAATACTGGGAATACTTGTAAACCTGGCACTCATGTTTAGTTATACTGGGTATGTTTGCTACCATTTAGAAGTCATGCAGAATGTCTTTTTATATTACTTTTAGCCGAATTCATATGTTCTGATACTATGTTTCTGAATACCTAGTCAACTGTAAATACAGCCTGTGGAGGTCCAGGTTCAGACACCGTTCAGTGACTGTTCCTCAGCCGTGCTCCTGGCCAGCTTTTGGCACGTTGTATATAGATTTGTCGAATGTTTAAATGATGTTGTTTTTCTAAATGCTGTTCTCTAAAACAACATTTTTTATTTTTTTTCTTTGCTTTCCATTGTTTAGGACTTTGTGTGTGCTTTAAAAAAATTGTTTTCTAAATACTTAACACCAGGAAAAATATTTCAAATAAACTGGTGCTAATTGAAATAGAAATGTCAGATTGAAGATGTACAACATAAAATGTTCACACCAGTTCAACGAAATTGCACTTTCCTGAGGGGACAGCTGGCATCTACCTGTAGTGGGCATCAGGAGGACCACTACATGTTTACAGCTTCTGTGGCCCATTTAAGTGTGAAAATATAGAAGTGGTGCTGTCCCCCCAAGTCAAGGATTTGCTACATTGGTCCTATGGGAGAATATAAGTAGAAGTAAAGGTTTGTAGTAAGAATCACATTAATAATAGTCTTCTGGTCTTTGGAGTTTAATGTCTGTAATGCTTCATGTAACAATGAACCTGGTGTTGGTAGTCTAGTCTGACATTCTCGTTGACCTGTGCTCACTGCGTGTACAGTTCTAGCTTGGGCTGCACAGGCATGTGCCGAGCCAGAGCACAGGACTGTCATTAGGCCAGCCTGACTTCTGCAGTGTCCACACACACGAACTTAAATGCACTTGTAACTTGGTAATTACCATGACGTCTAGCTTTCACGTAATAAAAGTTTTTGTGATCTGCTTCTATTTAGGTGCTGTTTATTGAAGTAAAGGGTAACTAACTTATACCCCAGAGGGCTCACTGGGGTTAGAGGATTTGAGATTTTACCTACAATGGTAAAAATCACTTACAACCAAATGGGCATCTTCCCCATGTCAACTGTTCAAGGTTATCTTTTAAAACATGTGGAAAGCACATCTCTCTTCTAGAGTTCAGCCCTGGGGATCACACCTCAAACCCACTGCCTGTCAACATCTGCTCAGACATGTTAGCTGCTCACCCTATGCACTGGCCCAGTGGTCCCAGGCATGTAGACACAACCTGGCAGAGAAAAGGCAATATCCATTCTGGTGGCAAGCCAGCCTAGATACCCTCGCCTAGGCCAAGGTGATGTCCGGTAAAAGCTGAAATATTTGCCTGCAAAAGCCAAGCATATGGATATGTGCAACAAAGGCAGCAAGCTTTTGATCTGGTCCCCCTGGGCCATGGACCAGAACCAGTTTGTGACCTGTTAAGAACCGGGCTGCACAGCAGGAGGTGAATGGCTGATGAGCAAGTGAAGCTTCATCTGTATTCACAGGTGCTCCCCATCGCTCACATTACTACCTGAGCTCTGCCTCCTGTCAGATCAGCAGTGGCATTGGATTCTCATGGGAGTGCAAACCCTACTTTGAACTGTGCATGTGAGGGATCTAGGTTGCATGCTCCTTATGAAAATCTAATGCCTGATAATCTGAGGTGAAGCTGAGATGGTGATACTAGTGCTGGGAAGCAGCTGCAAATACAGAGCATCATTAGCAGAGAGGTTTGACTGCACAGAGACCATAATAAATCAATTGTTTGAAGACTCATGTTAAAACCCTATCAGTGAGTGGCAAGTAACAATTAAGCTGTATCTGGTGGCAGGCTATAAAGCCATCCCCCACCCACCCCAATCCATAGAAAAATTGTTTTCCACAAAACTGGTCCCTGGTGCCAAAAAGATTGGAGACCACTGTGCTAGACAGTGTGCTGATTCTTTCATGGGATCATCTCATTCAAGTCCCACAACAGCTCTGCCTGTGAGACTATCTGTGCTGGAAACCAGCTGCACACATCTTACATGGTTGGTAGCAAGTAATAATCCCACTCAAACTAGATAAAGCAAACAAACACAAGTAAGGGAGTACTGAAAGGACACAGGGTGTTGCAGGATCCAAGGTCAGATAATACTGCCCATGGTCATGGAGTCCTAGAACCAAGATCTGGAACTCAGACAACGACACCCCCACCTGTCCAGTCCCACCCCCCAGCCAGTCTTGATGGAGCAGCAGGATCAGGTCCTCTCTCTTCTCTGTTAGTCTCTTTTCTGCTCACATTGCAGAGCTGCCTCTGTCCTTCCCCAGCACACAGTAGAAAATGGCCAGGAGGGTCCCACATTGAACTCAGTACATACCATCAAGGGCAGGCTAGAATCTTGGCACACTGACTCCAAACTCAGGACTCACTGGTCCAGCTTCAGTGAGATAGCTTTCTTTGATCCATCAACTGGGCTGGTAGTGGGTCAGTGTCAGGGATCACACGGGTGAATCTCTAATAAAAAGGTGTGAGGTTGGGAAGGAAGTGATAGGGGAAGGAAATAATTGACATTCCTACCTAGGAGAGTATACAAAAGTCAGTTTTTCTTACTAATAAATATAATCATAGAATGTATATCCAGGGGCATATTAAAGATGATCTAATTTAAGTCTTTTATTTCATTGATGATATTCTTGACCCATGAATGTCATTTTACATTTATGACTCTTGTTTGATGCTAGTTTGTTCTCATAAGGTTTTATTATTTGCCTGAAAGACAAGATTGTTTATTCTCTTAAACATAACCACATAGAGCATAGAGAGTGGGACCACTGGAGCAACACTACCTGAATTCAAATCCCATCTCTGCTATTAACTAGCTGTGTGACCTTGAGGGAGTTAAGCAACCTGCCTGTGCCTCAATTTTCTGCTCCATAAAATATGGGTAACAACATGACCTACCTTATTTAAGTATTGTAAATTCTAAATGAGTTCATATGAGTTAAGTGCTTAACATGGTACCTGACACATACATACTAAGAATAAAAAAGTATTAAATGAAACATCAACAGGATCATTATTCAAATATCTTAAGACAAATGCATTAGCCATCTTGAACCATTAGAGCAGGAGCCATTAAGTTACAGTAAAGCTGAATATATATATATATATATATATATATATATATATATATATATATGTATGTATGTATATATATATATATTTCTAACAAAAACTATTTTCAAATTTTTCTAACTTAGAATTTTCTACACTATAAAAGTACAGAGAAGTAGAAAGAAAATAAAATCACTGATAATTACAACTCTCAAAAATAAGCACAGATAGAGTCATGCATTTTTTCAAACCATTCCCATGCATATTATTTGCACAGTTGCAGTCATGCTGTATATATAATTCAGCATGTTGCTTTTAATCACTTTGTGTTCTCCCATGTCATTAAATATTTTCCAATACCTCCATCTTAATGCTGTATAGTAGCCTAGCATGTAGATATACACGATATCCTGAAATATTCCCCTATCTGGAAAACATAGGTTTCCAATTTTTAAAAAACATTTTTAAATATGTCTATTTATTTTAGAGAAAGAGGAAGGGGGAGAGAGAGAAAAAAACATTGATTTGTTGCTTCCTATACTGAACCTTTTGGTGTATACGGCCACACTCCAGCCAACTGAGCCACATCAGCCAGGGCTAGCTTCCAATTTTAATCTCTTCTAAACTCTTGCTACAGGTTGCCAAATTACTAACCAAATGATTTGACTCAATTTACTCTCCAAACAGCAAATTGAATGAGTGTCTTGCTATTTCTTTACCTGAAATGAGGATTATCACATTTTAAATCTTCCCTAAATCAACAGGCATTTTGTTTTAGTTTATATTTCCTAAACGCTAATGATACTAAACATTTTTCTATGTCAACCACTGATCATTTCTATTTACACTATGTCTGTTCACATTCTCTGCCTGTGTATCTTTTGGGTATTAACCTGCCCTCATGTATTAGTAAGAGTTTTTTATATTGTTAGGTTGTAAACTTCTGTCTTACTTGCTAGAACATTTTCCCCAATTTACGTGCATTCGGTCATGACACATTTTTGCATGCAAAATTTTAAAATCTTTGTATCATTAAATCTATGTTTTTCTTTAAAATTTTACATCTTAGGCCCCTCACATTCAATCAGAAAATATTTCCTTATATTGCCTTTTAGCTTTTGTTTACACTATCATTTTTACTATCTGGAACATTTTGGTATAGGAAAAAGTCAAATGTTCTTTTCCATTCCAAGTATCTGGCTATTTGTCCCAGTCTCCTTAATGATTAACTCAGCCCAGCCAGTCTTCCAGATTTGCATCACCACTAGTTACTCAATTGTTAATGATGGTAGGATCTGCTCAAAGCTCCTTTGTTCCTGATTAAACTCAGTCAACCCCAGGTATCTACCCCTCCTTTTTCTTTGTGCACTGGGCCGTGATTAGTCCTGGGGATGGTGAGAAGGACAGTCCTGGTCCCACAAAGTCATTTGCTGTCATCTGCTGAGGACAATGTCGTTTCATCTGGCCTTTCGACTTTCCACTGCTATCATCCCATCATACATTCTTTTTCATTTTCTAATTTTTCAATTACAGTGGACATTCCACATTATATTAATTTCAGGTGTACAGCATAGTGGTTAGACATTTATGTAATTTATGAAGTGATCACCCTCATATTTCCAATACCCACCTGGCATCATACATAGTCATTACAATATTATTGATTATATGCCCTGTGCTGTACCTTACATCCCTGTGACTATTCTGCAACTACCCATTTGTATTTCTCATTCTCTCTACCTTTTTACCCAGCTCCCCTCCCCTTGGGCAACTGTCATTCATTCTTACTGTCCATCCTCTTGCTGTGGTCTCTAGCTGGTGTCGTGTCTGTGACAGGTACTGATAACATCCCATGCTACTCCCTCCAGAGCCCTTCAGGCCTCTCTCCTTGGGTCCTGGGTTACAAAGAGAAAACATGAAGGGCAGCATTTTCCCTTTAAGTCTTTTTGTCATGGTGGTAGTGGGAGGATGATGATTTTCTGAGAAAACTTCAGCAATAAATATCTCAAAGCAGAGGCTTAAGCCCTAGAACTTTTGCAACTGGATGATTTTAGAAAAGACTGGATTGAAAACATACAAGTATACCCTCACCATTGCCAAGACAGGATGAATCATCTCTTCCCTCAGGTGAATGTTCACCATTTTCTGCAATATAACTATTTCCTAGTGTATCTCATGATACAGAACTGTTATGTAAACTACAACACCTTCACATGCAATTGTTACTTGTGGTAATAGAAAAGCTATTTTCAATGATAATGAAACCACACATATGCCAGTCCTGTTTCAATATATTTGTGTGCATGACTATCTAGCAAGATTATTCAGCATAGGCAGACAGGTGGACTCTTCCTCAGTACAAATCAAATGTTTTCTATTTAAAAGTCAATGTGCAGACTTCCAGCCAAGATGGAGAAATAAGTGGGTACACTTTGCCTCCTCACACAACCAAAAGAAGGAGAGCAACAAATTTAAAAACAAAAAAATAACCAGAACTGCCAGAAAATCAAACTGTATGGAAGTCTGACAACCAGGGAGTTAAAGAAGAAACATTCATCCAGACCAGTAGGAGCTGTAGAGATGGCAGCTGGGGCGGATAAGACTCATGGCAAGGCGGCAGGTGGACGACGGGGTTAGAAAAGGCAGTGGCTGGCAGAGTGGGCCGTCCCATATTTGCATGCAGATAAACTGGGAGGAACAACTGGGGAATGAGACAGATTGCACAACCCAGGGTTCCAGTGTGAAGAAATAAAGCCTCAAAATGTCTGATTGAAAAAACCTATGGGGGCTGAGGTGGCAGGAGAAACTCCCAGCCTCACAGGAGAGTTCACTGGAGAGACCCACAGGGTCCTAGAACATACACAAACCCACCCACCTGGGAATCAGCACCAGAGGGCCCAATTTGATTGTGGGTATTGGAGAACATGGCTGAAAACCAGCCAAGAGCTGAGTAAGTGGCATTGTTCCCTCTTGGACACCTCACCTACATACAGCCCCACAATGCAGTGACCTGGCTTGCCCCTCCCTGCCAAATACCTAAGGCTCCAACCCTTACTATGTAATGAGCCCACTGAGACAAAAAAATACAGCCCAAGTGACAGAACAAATCAAAGCTCCAAAAAGAGAACTAAGTGATAAAGAGATAGTCAATTTATCAGATGCAGAATTCAAAACACTGGTAATCAGGATGCTCAAAGAAGTGGTTGAGTATGGTCACAAAATAGAGGAAGAAGTGAAGGCTATGCAAAGTGAAATAAAGGAAAATATACAGGGAACCAACAGTGACAAGAAGTAAACCAGAACTCAAATCAACAATTTGGACCAGAAGGAAGGAATAAATATTCAACCAGAGCAGAAGAAACAGGAATTCAAAAAAAAAAAAAATGAGGAGAGGCTTAGAAACCTTCAGGACAACTTTAAACATTGCAACATCTGAATGATAGGGGTGCCAGAAGGAAAAGAGGAAGAGCAAGAAATTGAAAACTTATTTGAACAAATAATGAAGGGGAACTTCCCCAATCTGGCAAAGGAAATAGACTTTCAGGAAGTCCAGGAAGCTCAGAGAGTCCCAAAGAAGTTGGACCCAAAAAAGAACACACCAAGGCACATCATAATTACATTACCCAAGATTAAAGATAAGGAGAGAATCTTAAAAGCAGCAAGGGATAAGGAGACAGTTACCTACCAAGGAGTTCCCATAAGACTACCAGCTGATTCCTCAAAAGAAACTTTACAGGCAAGAAGGGGCTGAAAAGAAGTATTCAAAGTCATGAAAGGCAAGGACCTACATCCAAAGTTATCTATCCAGCAAAGCTATCATTTAGAATGGAAGGGCAGACAAAGTGCTTCTCAGATAAGGTTAAGTTAAAGGAGTTCATCATCACCAAGCCCTTACTATATGAAATGTTAATGGGACTTATCTAAGAAAAAGAAGATAAAAAATATGAACAGTAAAATGACAACAAACTCACCACTATCAACAACTGAACCTAAAAACAAAAACCAACTAAGCAAACAACTAGAACAGGAACAGAGCCACAGAAATGGAGATCACATGGAGGGTTATCAGCAGGGATGGGGAGGGGGGAAAATGGGACAAAAGGTACAGAGAATCAGAAACATAAATGATAAATGCAAAATAGACAGGGGGAAGTTGGTAATAGTATGGGAAATGGAGAAGCCGAAGAATTTTTAGTATGACCGATGGACATGAAGTAAGGGAGGAATGTTGGTGAGTGAGGATGCAGAGTGGAGGGGGAGAAAAGAAAAAGAAGAAAAAAAATGTAATAGCATAACAACTGTAATAGGACAACTGTAACAGCATAATAAATAAAATATAATAAAAAATAAAAATCAATATGCTTAAGCCTGAGCTGTAACTCTCTTTTTCATTTCTTCCTTTTGCTTTTTATAGCCAAATAAACCAATGATTTGATTTAGAACCTCTTGTACTTCTTTATTCACCATATGATGATAAAGTAATAAAACTGCCTGCAAATGCTACAGTCAGAACTTGGTGTCAGAACATTAGAGGCACTAACCTGACTGTGGACACTTTTGCCTTGTAGAAGGGAGGGGCCATCCTTTTTTAGGTAGCCAAGTCTTTGGTTTTGAGGAAAACAGTTCAGAGAGCTAGGACACTTCTTTTTAGTGGGAAGAAAAGAGGCCTTTTGGGCAAGCCTGAATTGTCAATTTCTTTGCGTAATAAACCAATGGAATTTGGACAGTCAGGCGAGGGCTGTGTGTGTGTGTGTGTGTGTGTGTGTGTGTGTGTGTAGAGTGGGGAGGAAAAACAACCTGAAAGTAGGAAAGGTAGAAGGGAGATTTGAGGACAGTCCAGTGCTGAACTTTCTGGGGTGACAGGAATGGCCTACATTCATGCCCATCCAATGTAGTAGCCACTGGGCACTTTGAATGTGGCTGATGTGACTAGGAAACTGAATTTTTAAATTTATTTAAATTTATATTGTCACATGCAGCTAGTGGACACCTATTGGGCAGAGCAGAGAAGACCTTTCACACCAGTCCCTTTCACATCAGTCCCTTCTCCCTCCCAGAAATCAAGCCACATAGAGCAGGGAGAGGCCTGAGGGACTTTCTAGAAGGTGATGAGTAAGTGATAGTAAATTTTAAGTTGTTGCTTGCTCTGCATTTCCCTTCTGTCCAGAGGCCTTCAGCTGATGTCTCCCACACTGAGGGGACTGTTCTCAGCTTTGCTGGGATTGCGATTCTGTGCCTGATATCCTGGTGTCATTATTATTAATCCCCAACTCACTATGAAAAGTTTCCCCAAGGACCCTGACCAGTATGGCTCATTTGGTTAGGTGTTGTCCTGTGAAGCGGAAGATGGTGGGTTCGATTTCCAGTCAGGGTACATTACTAGGTTCCAGCTCCAAGAGGCAACTGATTGATATTTCTTTCTTACATCATTGTTTCTCTCCTTCTCTTTCTCCCTCCCTTCCCATCTCTCTAAAAATAAATAAGTAAATTTTTTTAAAAAGGTCTCCCACTGGAACAATGCATCATATGGACTCCCTGCTTAGGCACACAGCCTTGTATTCATGGCATTGTAGAGATTTAGGAGCAGAAATGTGAAGAGAAACTTGGAATTTCCTGTCATCTCTCCCTACAGCCTGTCCAAGAGTTGGGGAAGGGAAGGTAGAGCCCAGGGCAGAAAACCAAGCAGCACGGGGCCCAGGTCACACAGACCAACTGGAGCAGCCATGAGATCAGGCTGGCTCCCCAAATAAACTACAGGATAGTCAACAAAGGAGGTGGAAGGAGGAAGAGGGAGCCAGTTACAAAAATGGAAAGAAATAGTTTTCCTAGCCTTTTTCAAGGATTACCAAGAAATACTGGACCAATGAAATGTTTTTCCACTTCCCTGTGCTTGGTAAAATTCAACATCCATATGCACAACATTCTACCACAGTTAAAACCATAACAAAATTTTAAGTCTTCCAGGTATAATTAAAGTTTAAAATAAATTACCTGAGGTTTCCACAAGGATAATATAAAACTAAACAAACATACATAAGGCAAAACAAAACTAAAAAGCCATATAACTGGAACTTTACCTGAAATATAGTAGGCACTAATTTTTAACTTTAGGTCAAATGTTTTGGTTGTTGTATATGTGTGTGTTTGATGGTGGTGAGACTGCTTAAGATCTACTCTCTTACCGAATTTGAAGTGTACAGTAATACAGTATTATCTCCCCATTTCCCCTCCCTACCAGCCCCTGGTAGTCACCATTCTAATCTCTACCTTGTTTCTATAGTTCACTTTTTTTTTTAACATTCTATATATAAGTGAGACCATACAGTATTTGTCTTTCTCTGTCTGGCTTATCTCACTTAATACAATGGTCCCCAGGTCCATCCACATCGTCACAGGGGCAGAATTTCTTTCTTTATAATGGCTGGCTAATGTTCCATTGTGTATATGTAGCATGTCTTCTTTATCTGTTTACCCTTCAACAGACATAGGTTGTTTCCACATCTTGATTATGGTACATCATGCTGCATGAACATGGGAATGCAGACATCCCTTCATGATACTGATTTTATATTCTTTGGAAATATACTCAAAAGTGGAATTGCTAGGTCATATGGTAGTTCTATTTTTAATTTTTTTAGAGGCCTCCATACTGTTTTCCACAGTGGCTGTACCAGTTTGCAATCCCACCAACAGTGCACAGGGTTCTGTTTTCTCCACAACTTCTTCAGCACTTGTCATCTCTTGTCCTTTGGATGATGGCCATTCTAACAGGTGTGAAATGATACCTCATTGTGGTTTTGATTTGAATTTCCCTGATAATTAGTGATGCTGAGTATCTTTTCATATACCTGTTGGCCATTTTTATGTCTTCTTTGGAAAAATGTCTTTTCAGGTCCTTCGCCTATTTTTAAATCTGATTATTTGGGAGGTTTTTGTTTGGACCATGTGTTTTTTTTAATGGGACTCTAAGTGATTTCTCACTTAGCAGAACTGTACATGAGAACTAGATATTTTTACTACACCAATCCTAAATCCACAGTACATATGAAACATTTGAAGAATAATTCACTTTAATTTTTTACTACACCAATCCTAAATCCACAGTACATATGAAACATTTGAAGAATAATTCACTTTAATTTTTACTTACAGACATATACAAAATACTCTTTTTTATTTCTTTTGGTCCAAATACATAAATGCCTGGAATACATTGTACCTAAATGTCCCTGGTGGGGCAGCAACAGGAAGTAAGGTAGGCTCTGGAGTCAGACTAAAGGTTTTGAATACTGGTTCCACCAACTCAGTTTTCTTATCTGTAAAGTGGTAAATAATATGCACTGAATAAGTGCTAACTATGATGGTGATGATGATGATGATTTGTGATTAGTTGGTAGAGAAATAGAAACATATGAGAATTTAAATATAAACTTGAAAACAAGTACCAAAGGCATACCTTAAGAAATGGGTTCACTTTTAAAATAGAGCTAAAATTAAAATTAAAAGTAGAATTACCATATGATCTAGCAATTCCACTTTTGAGTATGTTTTCAAAGGATATAAAATCAGCTACTCTAATATCAACCTTGGAAGTCATTCATTTGTCATTCCCCTTATCACACACTGTGACAACATTCTAAGTATTTTCTGTCTAATAGCATGTGAAGTCCTTGAGGGAAGGGATTATTGACATGTATTTGTATTCTGGAAACTAACAAAGTACTTGAAATATGGCAGATAATAACTATTTATTGACATCAGTTACACAACAAGCATTGAACGGGCACCTGCCCATGGCCAATAATGACTATCCCAGATGCTAAGGACATTTGTCTGGCTCACTACTGGAGTTCAGTGAAGGAAAAAGTTGACAACACAAAGTCAGAGAAAAAACTTGGGGTTTGTGTGTCACATATAAATACAGTATTTTCTTTCTTCAGTGCTCACTCCTTGTAATCTTAGGCTCATCTAGGTGAACATACAGAACCCAGGAAACCTCACTGCTGCCAGCTTTACCAGAGGTAGAGAGCATACAGCAGCACCCTAGGGGAGTGCTCCTAGCAGGTTGGGCCTGAGTGTAAGGGCCTAAGTCACAGGGCAGAGATGAGAGCCTGAGAACAGACAGGGGTGCAGATGCTCCACATATTAGGAGCAATCTCTACTGGAACAATCCCAGAGCAGAGCTTCCAGGTCTCAGGCAGAGGCATACACCATCATTTCACTCCACTCAGGAAGCCCAAAGTTATGTTTTTCCACCAGGCAGTCACATTCATTCACGTTCCTCCCAGTCCACACACAGCCCACTGATCACAGGTCAGTCTTTCCCAGAAGCTGTGCTGCCCACTAACCCAACCAGCATTCACTTCTGTCAGGTTTCCAGGCACAAAGAGCTAGACAGTTAACCCAAGGTCTTTTTTTTTTTCATAAAGGAGAAAATGCCCCCAGGCTGACATAGCTCAGTGGATTGAGCACGGGCTGCGAACCAAAGTGTCTCAGGTTTGATTCCCAGCCAGGGTACATGCTTGGGTTGCAGGCCATAACCCCTAGCAACCGCACATTGATGTTTCTCTCTCTCTCTCCCTCCCTTCCCTCTCTAAAAAAAAAAACCAAAAAACAAAAAACAAACAAAAAAAAAAAACAGTGAATAAATAAAAATCTTAAAAAAAAAGTAGAAAATGCTTTGTTAACCTTTCACTCACACATCCCCATTCCTGACCCCTCTGAGCTCCCAAACTCTTATCAGAAATCACCAAGAGCCATTTCTGATGTCCCCTAAATTCAGTATGCACAAGACTCAGGTAATTCTCTGCTGTCTCCCTCCCTGGATACCTTATGTTCCCCTGTTTTGATAAACACAATAGACATCCACCCAATGTTCTCCTGTATGGAATCTTCCATGGCTTTCCATTCCAAATTCCTGAGCATGCTTGTCAGGGCTCTTCAGGATCTAGAATGGTCTGTCCCCAGTTCCTTCCACAGGTGCCTTGCTCTTTAAACCTGGATTATCTGTCATTCTCACAGACCATGGTTGGAAAATGCCTATAGCCTTTGTATGTGATTTCCACTTTCTTAATACACAATCTTTAAAACGAAGGACTGGGGACCCAGTCCATTTAGCATCAATGCTAAAGTATGGAACATGAGACCTATATAAATGACATCTTTGGCTTCTGAAGGTCCGTCCCTTCATGCCCCATCAGCACAGAGCACCCAGTCAGCAACAATGAGACTATGAACACCTGCCAACTCACAGGCACAGGTAACTAGTGATGACAAGTAAAAGGAGCCGGGACAGCCCACAGACCAAAATGATACAAGACTTTGCAGTGAATTTCAAGTATTTGGGGCTTGTCAAGTACTAGACAAAATGACCCAATGTACTCTTTCCAGTTCTTATTTTTTTGGAAATGAACAAAACAGATTCCTCAATATGATCATACCCTTCCTTTTTCCTTGCCCATCTCACCAGGAGCTGGCTGACATCCCAGCCAATGATTTCCAGAATGGTTGTTAAACACTCAGTATGATAAACACCCAGTTGATAGTACTCTCTCTCTCTGACACTGTGGCAAAGGGGAAAAGAAAAAAATGAAGCTGCTGCCATTGGAAAATAATAAAATTCAAAAAGTTAAGCAATAAGATATGAAAAATTTCTAAGACGCATTCTTGAACTGTAACAATAAAAAGCATGACATACAATAGCATTTATATAGTATGTTCCTATTTGTATAAAAATGTGTATAGTATATCCCTGTATAACAAGGTTTGTCAGGGAAATTTTCTGAATGATATGAAAAAAATCATCACTGGTGGTTACCTCCAGAAAGGGAGTCTGATATGTGGGGTCAGAAAGACATATTTGATCATGTATCATATTACATTGTTTGTTTATCATTTTGCATGTATTTCTTTAATATTTTAAAATTGGAGACTTCTGGCCAAGATGGGGGCATAGGTAGACACACTATGTCTCCTCACACAACCAAAATAATGACAACAACAATTTAGAAACAAAATAACAACCAGAACTGACAGCAAATTGAATGGTATGGAAGTCCAACAACCAAGGAGTTAAAATAGACATATTCATCCAGACCAGTAGGCAGGGTGGAGCTGGGCCTCCAGGCAGAGAGGGTTCGAGGCAAAAAAAGTGGTGACACCAGGTGCGCAAGGCAGCAGCTGACAAACCCTGGGTGTGCAAGACAGCAGCAGGAGGACCTTGGGCACGCAGGCAGCAGCTGGCAGACCAGGGGCATGGGTGGCAATGAGCAGACCCAGCAAGGCAGCGGTTGTGCAGCAGGACAGAGTGCACGAGGCAGCTGGCTGACCGGGCAGTCCCACATTCATGTGCAGATAAACCAGGCAAAACTGGGGAGCAAGACAGACTGCACAACCCAGGGTCCTAGCTCCGGGAAATAAAGCCTCAAAACACTGATTGAAAACACCTGTGGGGATTGAGGTGCCGGGAGAGACTCCCAGCCTCACAGGAGAGTTTGTTGGAGAGATCCACAGGGTCCTAGAATTTGTACAAGCCCACCTACCTGGGAACCAGCACCACAAAGGCCCAGTTTGCTTGGGGGAAGTGGCTGAAGGGACTGAAATCCAACAGAGTGGAGGAAACGCCATTGTTCCCTCTCAAACCCTGCCCCCACATACAGTGTCACAACCCAGTGACTGGGTTATCCCACCCTGGTGAACATCTAAGGCTCTGCTCCTCATACATAACAGGCATGACAAGACAAAAAAAAAAAAAAAAGGCTCAAACAGAAGAACAGATCAAAGCTCCAGAGCAAAAACAACTAAGCAATGAAGAGATAGCCAACCTATCACATGCACAGTTCAACGCACTGGTGATCAGGATGCTCACAGAGTTGGTTGATTTTGGTCGCAAATTAGATGAACAAATGAAGGCTACCCTAAGTGAAATGAAGGAAAATGCACAGGGAACCAATAGTGATGGGAAGAAAACTGGGACTCAAATCAACAGAGTGGACCAGAAGGAAGAAAGAAACAACCAAACAGAAAAGAATGGAGAAATAAGAATTCAAAAAAATGAGGAGAGGCTTAGGAACCTTAAGGATATCTTTAAATGTTCCAACATCCAAATTATAGAGGTACCAGAAAGAGAAGAGGAAGAGCAACAAGTGGAAAAGTTATTTGAACAAATAATGAAGGAGAACTTCCTCAATCTGGCAAAGGAAATAGACTTCCAGGAAGTCCAGGAAGCTCAGAGAGTCCCAAAGAAGTTGGACCCAAAGAGAAACACACCAAGGCACACCATAATTACATTACCCAAGATTAAAGATAAGGAGAGAATCCTAGAAGCAGCAAGAGATAAGGAGACGGTCACCTACAAAGGAGTTCCCATCAGACTGTCAGCTGATTTCTCAAAAGAGACCTTGCAGGCAAGAAGGGGCTGGAAAGGAGTGTTCCAAGTCATGAAAGGCAAGGACCTACATCCAAGATTGTTCTACCCAGCAAAGCTTTCATTTAGAATGGAAGGGCAGATAAAGTGCTTCTCAGATAAGGTCAAGTTAAAGGAGTTCATCATCACCAAACCCTTATTATATGAAATGTTAAAGGGACTCATCTAAGAAAAAGAAGATAAAAAACATGAACAGTAAAATGACAGCAAACTCACAATTATTTACAACCACACCTAAAATAAAAACAAAAACAAACTAAGCAAACAACTGGAACAGGAACAGAACCACAGAAATGGAGGTCACATGGAAGGTTAGCAGCAGGGAAGTGGGAGGCGAGACGGGGGAATAGATACAGAGAATAAGTAGCATAGATGGTAGGTAGAAAATAGACAGGGAGGGCAAGAATAGTATGAGGAATGTAGAAGCTAAAGAACTTATGACAAATGGACATGAACTAAAGGAGGGGAACATGGGTGGGAGAGGGTGTGCAGGGTGGAAGGGAATGAAAAGGGTGTAATGGGGCAACTGTAATAGCATAATCAATAAAATATATTAAAAAAACAAGAAAACAAATGAACCTTAAAAAAATATTTTAAAATTGTAAATACAGCAAGTGTAGGTTAAGTGTTATCACAAGTCAAGAAATAACTGTATAGAGAGTAAACATACGAGGAACTAACATTTACTGACTGACGCCTATGAGCCAGGCAGGAATCTGTCCCTGTTACTCCCGAACACTGCCATCCACGGGTCTGGCTGTGATGTTTCTGGCCCCTGGAAACCAGTCTGCCACCTCTCTTCTGCTGTTCCACAACCTCAGGCAATCCCACAGCTGGCTCAGGCTCAGAGCATTTTCCCAGCATGTGAAATGTGGCCAAATTTGAGTAGTTTCCCAGGGAGGATAAATAATATGTTGGAGACTGAGTTAAAACAACCAAACTCCTTTTTAGCAAACCAATGGGATCAATCTGGGACTTGTAGAGTACTGCCTAAATTGTTTTTAGTTCCTTTGATTGCTTTTTATCATCTTGAACATTATAAAAACAGATACACCCTTTCCAAATTAGGATATACTGCTTTAAGAACTACTTATTCCACATAGAAACCAAGCACACAAGCTTCCTTTAGTTGTGCTGATGGAAGCAAGATAAGTACTTTCAACTATTATCAATGTTAATAAAACAAATTAAACTTCTGTGATGTCTACAAATTACTTAATGTAGATTTTTATCAAACCTTTATGAAATGCTGCCCTCTAGTGACTATTTAGTAAAATCTGTTAAAAATAGATTTTGAAATTAGTTTTTCACCATTGAACAATAATTTCAATTACCTTTGTCTTTCATTAAATGTCGACATTGTCATTATTTCCTTAAACTTTAAAATATTTACCTTGTTTCCCCAGCCAGTGTGGCTCAGTTGGTTGGAGCATTGTCCCATAGACCCAAAGGTCACAGGTTCTATTCCCAGTCAGGGCACATACTCAGGTTTTGGGTTCAATTCCCCTGTCAAGGCAACCAATCAATGTTTCTGTTTCACATCATTGTATCTCTCTTTCTCTTTTTGTCTCTTTCTTTCTCTTTTTCCCCACCACCCGCCCCCTTCCTCTATCCCTAAAAGCAATGAAAAAATGTCCTCAGGTGAAGATAAAAATATATATTTACCTGCCTGATCACCTGGGAAATTTTTATCTTAACACAAAAATACAGTCTATTTTCCAAGGCATACCTGAGTTGACTTCAAAAATTCTCCCATCCCCACCCCCCAAAAATATTTAAATGTATCCTGTTTCATAAAAGTTACTTCTAGAACTGTGTGGACATGCATAATCATTTTTAAGTCATGTATCAGCAGACTTGTTCTGAGTTTTAGAATTGTTTAGGCAAAGGGTAAATTTTTTTTCTTTTTTATGACCAAGTAGAATTCCATTGTGAAAATGTCCCATAGTTGTTTTAGCCACTCATCTATTGATGAACACTTGGGCTGCTTCCATATCTTGGTAATTGTAAATAACGCTGCAACAAACATAGGGGTGGTAATGTTATTTCAAGTTAGTGTTTTGGGCTCCTTCAGATATATTCCCAGAAGTGAAATCACTGGGTCATAAGGCAGTTACATGTTTTATTTTTTGAGGAAATTCCATACTGTTTTCCACAGTGGCTACACCAGTCTGCATTCCCACCTACAGTGCAGTAGGGTTCCCTTTTCTCCACATCCTTTCTAGCACTTGTTGTTTGTTGATTTATTGATGATAGCCCTTCTGACAGGTGTGTGGTGGAAGAGGGTATAAGGGGGATAAATGGTAATGGAAAAAATAAAATTAAAAAAAATTGTTAAGGCAGAGCTTAAAAGAGAAGTAACTTTTACATATAAGAGCATTTTAACAAGACAGCAGTGTGGTCACCTGGGTTTGGTGTTCTTGCTCTGGACATATTGACAGCCTCTTGGAAATACCTGCTTCATTGCCTGGAAGCCACTCATCACTTAGTTTAACAGAACTCAGAACCCAGACACACACACACACTGCCAAGTTCTCTAAGCTTTAAAAATCATTCTTTTCCAGCCAGGTCACATTGTTTTTACAGTATACTTTTCCCCCTTGAGAAGTTCAGAATGCTTTGCTCAGACCTCCACAAATCAATTCTCAACCCTGTTACCTACGGATGGTGGGGAGAAACAACAGGGACCTAGCATCCTTTCCACCACTGAGGCAGAATCCCTGTGTCTGATTCCAGCTACATTCCCCCTGTCATCCATTACACAGCTTTGACATCTATCCATCCACAGACCAGAAGAAAAATACAATGAAAATCTCAAAGAGCCTGTGACTTTCACAGCCGGTCCTACTCTACTTCCCTTTCTAAGCTGCAGTGCCAGGTACTCTGCTTCGGCGAACAGCTCAGTGCAATGTCTTTCTGGTGCTGGGGACTGTTTCTGAAGGCCTGACCCAGGTGTGGCAGGGGCTGGGTGATGTGGTCACCCTTGTGATGAGTGACACTCTGGGTCCCAGTTAGGAGTGAGAATAAGTTGAGCTCAGCCACTTCCCCAAGGTCACCTTGACAATCTCACACCTGCTCAGCTACCCTGGCTTCACACTCCCAGTTCAACTTCCCTTACCCTCTCTCAGCTAATTATCCTTACTCTCTTAGCTAGCCATCCCCTGTCCTCACCAAGGTCCCTATTTAAAGTGACAAAAGCATCAGTAAATACCACAGTAAAACACCCTTCTGTTTGAAAAACTTTTTTCTGTTTGAATAACTTGGAGAGAATATTCTCTCCTCAATCTAACCACCCACCCACCTCCCAACATGAACTTCTCATAGTTTCCCCCTAAGTGCCTATTATTATCACCTTTATTCTAAAACTCTCTCTCTTAACTTACAATTATCACCCCTTTCATCTTCCAGGAGGCTTCCCTTTGATCCAGTGTTCTGCATAGCTTCTCCCCCAGTGGAGGCCCCTATGATGATATTTCTACCACACTTTCTCTGATTTTTCTAAATGCTTTACCTGTTCTTTCTCTTGCTCACTTTTCCTTGCTGGGAGAATCCCATCCATGGTGGAAATGCCTCACTTGAGCCAACTTTAATTTTTTTATATACTAACATGTGTGATAAGATAGGGTAGCCTTTGAAAAACTTAATGGACAAAGAAATACTTCACATGGGTTTTGCTTAACCAGAAAGAGGAAAGGCAGGACAGAAAACTGGTCTGCATTTCTTCATCAGGCCTCACAGAAAGCAAAACAGAAATCCCAGCTGCCTTGCCACGTAATTTGCAGACTGGCCACATAACATGTGGGACCCATGACAAAATGAAAATGAGGAACCCTTTCTTCAAAAGTTATGAAGACTTTCAAGTGACAACAGCAGAACATTATACCAAGCATGGGCCCTCCTGACCCCAAGGCTGTGACTATGGTACCCTAGTCACACACCCACAAGGCCAGCCCTGTTTCCTACCAGAAATCAATACAGCAGTCTTCCTGTGCTCCATACCAGTTTTGGTTTTCCCTCAGTGATCAGCCCCTGCCAGTATGATTAATTTATCCTGGTTTGCCAGAAACTATCAGAAGTTTAGCACTGAAAATCTCACATCCGACTTCCAGCCAAGATGGAGGCATAGGTAGACACACTTGCCTCCTCGCACAACCAAGATAGGGACAACAACAATTTAGAAACAGAATAACAACCAGAATTGACAGAAAATTGAACTATATGGAAGTTGGACAAGCAAGAAGTTACAACAGACCCATTCATCCAGACTAGTAGGAGGAGTGGAGTCAGGCAGCCTGGTGTGGGTTGCAGCTTGGAGAGCAGAGAGCATTGGGACCAGTGTGTAAGGCATCCAGGTGTGCAAGACCACAGCGGGTGGACCCCGGCCGAGGGGTGGCAAACGGCAGACCCAGCGAGGCAGCGATTGTGAAGCAAGGCACTGCGTGCAACCCAGGATCCCAGTGTTGGGAAATAGAGCCTCAGGACATTGATTGAAAACACCTGTGGGAATTGAGGCACAGGGAGAGACTCCAAGCCTCACAGGAGGGGTCCTTGGAAAGTCCCACAGGGTGCACAACCCCACCCACATGGGAATTGGCACCAGAGGGGCCCAGTTTGCTCGGGGGAAGTGGCTGAAGGGACTGAAATCCAACAGAGTGGAGCAAGCACCATTGTTTCCTCTCAAACACTGCCCCCACATACAGTGTCACAACCCAGTGACTGGGTTATCCCACCCTGGTGAACATCTAAGGCTCTGCCCCTCATACATAACAGGCATGACAAGGCAAAAAAAAAAAAAGGCTCAAACAGAACAGATCAAAGCTCCAGAGCAAAAACAACTAAGCAATGAAGAGATAGCCAACCTATCAGATGCACAGTTCAACGCACTGGTGATCAGGATGCTCACAGAGTTGGTTGATTTTGGTCGCAAATTAGATGAACAAATGAAGGCTACCATAAGTGAAATGAAGGAAAATGCACAGGGAACCAATAGTGATGGGAAGAAAACTGGGACTCAAATCAACAGAGTGGACCAGAAAGAAGAAAGAAACAACCAAACAGAAAAGAATGGAGAAATAAGAATTCAAAAAATTGAGGAGAGGCTTAGGAACCTTAAGGATATTTTTAAATGTTCCAACATCCAAATTATAGGGGTACCAGAAAGAGAAGAGGAAGAGCAACAAGTGGAACATTTATCTGAACAAATAATAAAAGAGAACTTCCCCAATCTGGCAAAGGAAATAGGCTTCCAGGAAGTCCAGGAAGCTCAGAGAGTCCCAAAGAAGTTGGACCCAAAGAGGAACACACCAAGGCACATCATAATTACATTACCCAAGGTTAAAGATAAGGAGAGAATCCTAGAAGCAGCAAGAGATAAGGAGACGGTCACCTACAAAGGAGTTCCCATCAGACTGTCAGCTGATTTCTCAAAAGAGACCTTGCAGGCAAGAAGGGGCTGGAAAGAAGCATTCCAAGGCATGAAAGGCAAGGATCTACATCCAGGATTTCTCTATCTAGCAAAGCTATCATTTACAATGGAAGGGCAGATAAAGTGCTTCTCAGATAAGGTCAAGTTAAAGGAGTTCATCATCACCAAGCCCTTATTATATGAAATGTTAAAGGGACTTATCTAAGAAAAAGAAGATTAAAAAAAATATTTAAAATGACAGCAAACTCACAATTATTTACAACCACACCTAAAACAAAAATAAAAACAAACTAAGCAAACAACTAGAATGGGAACAGACCCACAGAAATGTAGAACATATGGAAGGTTAGCAACAGGGGAGTGGTAGGAGGAGAGAGGGGGAAAAGGTACAGAGAATAAGTAGCATAGATGGTAGGTAGAAAATAGACAGGGGGAGGGCAAGAATAGTATGGGAAATATAGAAGCTAAAGAACTTATGACACATGAATATGAACTAAAGGGGGGGAACGTGGGTAGGAGAGGGTGTGCAGGATGGAGGGGAATGAAAGGGGGGGTAATGGGACAACTGTAATAGCATAATCAATAAAATATATTTTTAAAAAAAAGAAAAAAAAATCTCACATCCCAGGCACCTCCCTAAACCCAGGCAAATCCTGATACTTGGTTTCCACCATTTTCCCTGTGGACTCATTCTAGTGACAGAGGGGTCCTCTGGTTTTCTGAGGTTCTTAATTTCTTCCTCTCAGAAATAGCACCAATCTTAAGCTCAGTGGTGGGGTGTGAAGCCATTTGAAATGTCCTCAAATTTATTCTCCTGTTCCTCACATCCCCAGAGAGAAGGAACTGAACTATGGTTCTGGCTGCTCTGTGAATCAGAAGTGAGCTGAAATGTGCTCGTATGTGGCAGCATCTGTTGGGTCTTCTTGTAACCCTACTTCAGAAAGAAAACTGTATTTCGGGATTTGGTAGTTGTGTATTTGTCATACTTTTAAGGTGTGATATCCAACAATACATGAAGCATTCCCTCTCTTAAGAAAAATCACACATTATAAGTGTCTGCCCACAAAACAGATTTTTTAAATTCATTAAAAGTCATCAAAAATATATCCATGTGAAAAGTAACAAATTGTCATTTTGTTTCAGGGAAACAGTCTAAACTACAAACTGAGCTTCACATGCTCATTGACTGTTAAATGTGAACCGAATATTCCTCGAGCACTTTGCTGGGCCTGAGACATCTTGATAAGTGTTGTGCCATATCCTCCCTGGAACTGCGTCAAGTTTGATATTTAGATGTGCCAATACAAAGATGAGTCAGCTAACTCCTCAGGCAGGTACAGCCCTGATAGAGTCCTCCTGTCGTTCCCCAGTATGTCTTAGATAGCCCCAGGATATGGGACATGTGAGGCTGTTTTGTCATTTCTCCTCACCCTGCTAATATCCTTGCTTCAGGTAATGCTCTCGCATATTCGTTACTGAGAAAATAGAAGCCACTGGACAGCAGCCCCTTCAAACTCTTCCAGAGCAAAGAGAACAGTCTACCTTTTTCTGGCCCCAGTAGTGCTGGTCTCCTTCCTGGAGGCCTCACGCAGCACTCTGATCCTCTCAGAGTCCAACACTCCCAGATACCCCAGCCCTTTTTGTGTCTTCAAGGTCTTGCTTTCCATAGCCAAACTATTTTTGAATATTCTTCCTCTTTTATAGATCACCTACCAAGTAAAAATCGTAGCCTAGAGTAATGGTTCTCAAAGTGTGGTCCCTGGACCATCAGTACCAGTATCACCTGGGATTTGTAGCAACATAAGTATGTGAGCCTCACTCCAGATGTACAGAATCAGAAATTCAGGGGATGAGGTCCAGCTGTCCGTGTTTCAACAAGCCCTCTGGGTGGTTCTGATACACAATAAAGTTTGAGACCCGCTGATCATGTCTGATACTCCTCATTTTCCCTCCACACCTCCACACCTGTGTCCAAAGGCAGAGTGGACAAATAACATGAACTCTGGTGAGAAACCTCTCTGTCATAGGCAGTAGGTTATAGTCTTTGGCCCTCTCCTGATTCTATTTTTATTAATGACTGGGAGGGAGGCACAGACAGCACACTGATCTCATTAACAGATGATAGAGTGCTGGACAGAGCAAAGATGTTGGATGAGGGCATCAATACCCAAAGACCAGAGTCCAAATCTATCAACATGAAACTTAATATGGTATACTAATTAGGATTAGATTCAGCTTTGAGTTGACAGAAACCCAAAATAGAATTGGCTTCATAAGAGAGAAATATATTTCTCATTTTCATAAATAAAGTCTGGGAGTATCAGGCCAGAATCAATGTAGTGGCTCTGCTCCCTGCAATGCCCAGGACTCCAGCTCCATGTCCATCCCATTCCTTTGGTTTGGCCTTATCATCAAGTTGAAAATGATGAGCCCTGGCTGGCATAGCTCAGTAGATTGAGCATAGGCTGCAAACCAAAGTGTTGCAGGTTCGATTCCCAGTCAGGGCACATGCCTGGGTTGCAAGCCATGGCCCCCAGCAACCACACATTGATGTTTTTTTCTCTCTCTCTTTCTCCCTTCCTTCTCTCTCTAAAAAGAAATAAATAAAAATCTTAAAAAAAAAAAAGAAAATGATGACATCCTTGTTTCAGATGGCAAAATTGAGGAAGGATGGAGAAAAGGGCCAGTTCTTTCTGTCTTTTAAGCATTCTGGATGCGACCTTATTATCTTTCTATTTGCATTCTATTGGCCAAAACTTCATCTTACAGCCACAACTGCAATGGAAGCTAAAAATTGTCATCTTTATTTTTCTAGACAGCTTAACTAGATATTACATGGAAGAAAGAGAAAACAAATATTGGGACATAATGAGCTGTCCCTGCCAACCAAAGCAAAAACAAAGTTCAGTATGTAAGGCCTAAGGTATATATGAGAGAGTTAGGAAGTGATAGCCATGCAAGTAACACTCTGCTCACTCCCTGTACCAAGGCAGAAAGCCTAGGACATCCTGGCTTAAGTAAAAAGAGAAGATATAGGATGTACAACTGCAATTTCTAGACACAAATATATCTCAAATAATGTCATCAAGATTTGAGTGTTCTCTGTGTCTCAGCTCCACAGTCCTCGTATTGGGTTTATTTCTGTGCTTCATGGCAAGAGGTCTTCCCCCAAGTCCAGGACCCATCTTCCCTGAAGCTGCTTATGGACCAGGAAGAGGTCCAAGTTCATTCATCCCTACTCTCACCTCCACTTGTTTCTCAGATCAGCTTCCTCTAGCAAGTGGTTCCCAATCCTGACTACTTACTGGAATCCCTTCAGGAGATTTTTTAATTCTTACCTAGGCCTAGGCCTTTCTTCCTAAAGCAAATTTTATTGGCCAGGGCAGGACTGTGGCATTAAAAGAAAAAAAAATGCCCCAGGTGATTCTCCTGAGCATCCAAAGTATACAACTCTGATGTAGCATATTGTAGGTAAGTAGAAGTTTGCCTTACCAGTTTCTCTGGAGTCATCTCCCCAGACACCGTGTGTGGGTGTCACATGTCTCCCCCACTGGGTCCCGTTGCACTGTGGGCCCCCTCACTATACTGGGTACCACTTGGACCTCCACACCTATGTTCCCTTCATCAGATTCAGCTTCTCTCTGTGGGACCTGTGGGAGGGCACCCTGTGACTGCCCTGCCTTTCTGTCTCCTTAGGATCTCTGTATCTGTCTGTAAAAATATACTTTATTTTATTGGAGGACTGGGGTGGTTTAAAAAAAAATCAGTAGAAAGAATTAAAGGTTTGGGGAGCCACCTGTTCACAGACAATAACTGAAATGTAAGACCAAGATTTGAAGAATGTCAATATTTAAAAGCTCCATAGTGAGGATTAGCCAACTGAACCAGTGGCAGATTATCCACAGAGATCACAGGAAACCACAGCAATGCATTCCTGGAAGCCCAGAGGACACAAGTTGGAAGTTCCAGAGACTGGCCCCCACCTCACTCTGTTGTCTATTGGCCCTAGCCTCTTGACCTCTACTCTGGTGACTTTTGCTTTTAATGAAAATGAAGTATACAGAACAATGGCCACACTGCTCCAAATTTCACATATAACTCATATCACTACCTTCTGATATGTTGGCAGTAAATTTTCCAGTTTCTCTACAAGACAGAAGCTTTTGAAAGGCTATAAACTTCTCAAAATATCTGAGAGGATATAGCTCTTCAAATCCTCACAAATATTACATCAAAGATCTATAGTTCTCTAACTATGTGTGCAGAGGTGCCGTGAGCCACCACAGTGAATCAGATGAGCCCTTCAGGAGGCTTTTCATTTTTGAGGGAAATATGACACCACCATGCAAATTACAGAAAGTTTTTACAACAGAGCTAGTTAATAATCTAAAGTTTTATAAATACACATATATGGGCTTAGTTAATATGAATAAATTTCTGAGTTGACAATAACCACAGAGAATGATAAACAGTAAATGTAACAGCAAATAAATGAACAAGATAATCAGCAATCATGGTGTGAATTTTTCATTAATTCATTCAGTAAACTTGGGCTGAATGCTGGTTTTGTGTCCGGTATAAGTCTAGAGCCAGAGATATAACAATAAACAAAATCTTTGCTCTCATGAAGCTTATATTCTGTGGGGAAGATGGACAACCAGAAGCAATACATAAAAATAGTCAAGTGGAGATCAGAGCTATAAAGAAAAATGAGGCCAGGGCTAGAAGACTATTTGCTATTAACATGTCTCCCCTCCCATTCATAAATGCACCTCGATGTTGAGATTCCATTGGTTTTTCTTGTTTAACAAGCAAAGATTTTCAAACTATGTTAAATTAAACTTTTAAAATTCAGGTTAAAATATGTCAGGTGCACAATATCCCATCCCAAAAACTGAACTGTATGATAAAATACAAAAGTGTACACATTGACATGCGAACAGAGCAAATTTTGGGTGTTGAAATTATATATTAGTTTTTTCACTTATGGAAATTTATATAATTTTCCCTAATGCATCTGCATTAAACATTGGTTATTATATAATAATCAAAACAAAAATGTGTGAAGGCTCTATGTGATTTAAAAGGCTAAATAATTCACAGGTGATATAAATTTCCCTGGAGAACAAAGGAGGTATATAATTTTTTGAATTTGCTCTTGAGAGTGTCAAGAAGGCAGCCAAATTTGGAACATGTTGGGGTGTTCTCAGAGTTAGACTTTGTTTTTCTCTTGAAGGTTGAAAGGTAGGCTTTCTTGAAAGAGAGAGAAAAAGATAATAATGCTATGATCTGTGAAGAGGGAATATATCACTCTTCTGGGATAAATCTGAGAGGCTTTCTACCTCTACATGCATGCAGTACAAAACTGTCAGTTCTAGGGAGGTGATGTGCCACTCACATGAATGAGGATGCCACTCCAGGTAAAACCTAGAGATGTTCCAGGAGGTTGCAAGGGAATGGCAGAGCCCACTGTCTTTGGGCTAAGCACCCAGCAGCAAAAAGCACAAATGAGCCCAGGGTTACTAGTGAGGGGAAAAACACAGGACAATGATAAGGGAGCCTGGAGATTCCAGATATTATAACAATAACCACCACCACCACCATCATCATCATGCAGGGTTATGGAGTGGTTTTTCCTTTAAATATTTTATTGTTTACGCTATCATAGTTGTCCCAATTTTCCCCCTTTTGCCTCCCTCCACTCAGCCTGCACCCCATTCCCACAGCCAATCTCCACACTGTTGTCCGTGTGTATGGGCCATGCATGTATGTTCTTTGACTAATCCCTTCACCTTTTTTCACCCACTCTTTACCTCCTCCCACCCCTCTTACAGCTGTCAGTCTGTTCCATGTTTTCTATGCCTCTGATTCTGTTTTACTCATTAGTTTACTTTGTTCATTAGATTACACTTATAAATGAGATCATATGGTATTTGCCTTTCATTGACTGGCTTATTTCACTTAGCATAATAATCTCCAGTTCTATCCCTACTGTTGCAAAAGGTAAGATTTCCTTCTGTTTTAACGCTGCATAGTATTCCACTGTGTAAATGTACCACAGCTTTTTTATCCATTCATCTACTGATGGGCACTTAGGCTGTTTCTTGGCTGTTGTAAACAAAGCTGCTATGAACATAGAGACGCATATATTCTTTGGAATTGATGTTTCAAGATTCTTAGGATATATTACCAGAAGTGGAATCACTGGGTCAAAAGGCAGTTCCATTTTTAGTTTTTTGAGGAAACTCCATACTGTTTTCCACAGTGGTTGTACCAGTCTGCAATCCCACCAACAGTGCACTAGGGTCCCCTTTTCTCCACATCCTTACCAGCACTTGTTGTTTGTTGATTCATTAATGATAAGGGTTATGAAGTTTTAATAGAATTCACTTCCGGCAAGATGGAGGAATAGGTGGACGCACCGTACCTCCTCGCACAACCAAGATTAGAATAACAATAAAATACAGTCAGCATAACACCCAGAACTGACAGGGGATTCATCTGAATGGAAGTCAGACAGCCAAGAAGTTGAAGTAGACCCGTACATCCAGACTGGTAGGAGACAACGAGCCGAGCGGGCGCGGGGCTGGCGCGAGTCGGCAGCGCACGGAGGTCGGGGGAAATTTGGCGCGGAATTGGCTCGACAGCCATCGGGGTGCAAGAACACAGCGGTGGACCCTGAGTACGCAAGCTGCGGCTGGCGGACCCTGTGGGGCAGCGATTGTGGACCAGGGCAGAGCTCGCAGCCCAGGAGCCCGGGGAAAGGTCTGGGCCCAGGAGAATTGAACTGCCGACATTGATTGCCCCCCGCCCCCGCCCCCACCCCCGCCCCCACATATAACGTCACAATCTAGCGACTGGGGCACCCAGCCCGGGTGAACACCTAAGGCTCCGCCCCCCACCTTAACAAGAGCGACCAGACCGGAAAAAAAAAAAAAGGAGAGACAGGGAAAGACATAAGACATGTGTGCAACAGAGCAGATCAGTCCCCCAGGACTCATCCTTTTGAGCGACCAAGAAATAGCCAATCTATCAGATGCACAGTTCAAAACGCTGGTGATTAGAAAGCTCACGGAATTGGTTGATTTTGGGTGCAATTTAAATGAAAGGATGCAGGTTACCATAAAAGAGATGCAGGAAGATACGCGGAGGAGAGCCAATAGAGAAAGGAAGGAATCTGAGTCTCAAAACAATACAGTGGACCAGAAGGAAGATAGAATCAACCAAGCAGGAAAGCATGATGAAATAAGAATTCAAAAAATCGAGGAGAGCCTTGGGAACATCCAGGACACCTTTAAACGTTCCAACATTCGAATTATAGGGGTACCAGAAGGGGAGGAGCAACAAGTGGAAAAGTTATTTGAACAAATAATAAAGGAGAACTTCCCCAATCTGGCAAAGGAAACAGTCCTCCAAGAAATCCAAGAAGTTCAGAGAGCCCCAAAGAAGTTGGACCCAAGAAGAAACACACCAAGGCACATCATAATTACATTAGCCAAGGTAAAAACGAAGGAGAGAATCCTAGAAGCAGCAAGAGATAAGGGGACAGTAACCTACAAAGCAGTTCCCATCAGACTGTCAGCTGATTTCTCCAAAGAGACCTTACAGGCAAGAAGGGGCTGGAAAGAAATATTCCAAGTCATGAAAGACAAGGACCTACATCCCAGATTGCTCTATCCAGCAAATCTGTCATTTAGAATGGAAGGGAAGATAAAGTGCTTTTCAGATAAGGTCAAATTAAAGGAGTTCATCATCACCAAGCCCTTATTTTATGAAATGCTAAAGGGACTTATCTAAGAAAAGAAGATAAAGAAAAGACATGTATAGTAAAAGGACAGCAAACTCACAATTATTAACAATTACACCTAAAGCAAAACCAAAAGAAACTAAGTAAACAACTAGAACAGGAACAGAACCACAGAAATGGAGGGCACATGGAGGGCTAGCAGCAGGGGGGTGGGAGGAGGGGAGGGGGGGAAGGTATAGAGAATAAGTAGCATAGAATGTAGGTTGAAAATAGATAGGGGGAGGGCAAGAATAGTACGGGAAAGGTAGAAGCTAAAGAACTCATAAGAATTGCACATGGAAGTGAACTAAAGCGGGGGGAACGTGGGTGGGAGAGGGGGTACAGGGTGGAGGGGAGGGAAGGGGGGGAAAAGGGACAAATGTAATAGCATAATCAATAAATTAAAAAAAAAAGTTTTAATAGAATTCCAGGAAATGTATTATTATATGTGTTAGCCCATGATTTCATTCACTGTATTATGTACAAATTCACTCATATTCTAGTTACATAATATAGTCTATTATTTTCATAACTTCACATAGTCTGTGCTAGAGTATTCACAAGGTAGGTCAGGTAATGAAGAAAACTTCAAGGCTCAAGGAGGTAACAATCCAGGGTATGAAGAAGAGTCCTAGAAAGAGCAGGCAGCGAGCCCTGAGACAAGCAACACAGAGGTTGCATTAATAATAGATATATAAAATGATTTCCTATTTCTGGATGGGAAAGAATTCTTTTTCTCACTTGGGATTTCTCCACTGAACTCTAAATGAAGTCTAAAGGAATAGAATTCTAAAAGCAGGCAAGTGGGAATGATCAGGAACATGGCAAGTTAGCCTTGCTTTCTGCTCGTTCCATGAAGCACTGGTTCCATTCCCACCCGATCTTGGGGCAAAATTCTGAGAAAACAGAAACATCTGCCTTCCACCAGAACTTAAGGCTAGGAACAAAAAGATATTAAGAAGTATCTTGAGTAGCTTTTCTTAAGGCACAGACAATAGAATGTATCTGTAAGGAGGTCTAGGAAGCTGCCTATAATCAAACACTAGTATTTCTGTAGTAGAAAACACACACACACACACACACACACACACACACACACACACACACACAAATGGGAAAAATTTAACAGAAATAACCTTATGTTAGTTCAAGACAGGTTTTGTGCATTGAACAGCAACCATCTGCATCTACAATTCTCCAGTTCTTCATAGCCGGGCTTTCATGTGGCTTCATTGTCTGCTCTGTCTGTCTAGCACACCTTCATCAGTTCCAAATGACCTGCATATTTCACCCATACTTCAGGACTTCCTTCTTTAAGAACACTTAAACATTTTATTTTATCTTTAGTTTTCAGAGTTTAACTACAATTAAGGGTTCATGATAGGGATCTGTAATTAAAATTTTTCATCTGTACTTTTTCAGTAAAAATATTAGCAAATTTTAAACAAACTTTGT
Source organism: Phyllostomus hastatus (assembly GCF_019186645.2). Taxonomy (NCBI): domain Eukaryota; kingdom Metazoa; phylum Chordata; class Mammalia; order Chiroptera; family Phyllostomidae; genus Phyllostomus; species Phyllostomus hastatus. Next base: position 9,440,508 of record NW_025333932.1, on the reverse strand, counting down.
AAAACTAAAAAAATGGGTAAAAAAAATCCCTCTAGTCTCTGGCTGATAACCATACCTTCTAATTGTCCTTTATGTAGGTTCTAACCTAACAAGCTACTGTCCTTTCATTTAAATTTTTTTCTTTTATGTTCTAGACAACATCTCATGTACCCATTTTCCCCTGAAATGACTTGAGTCTCCAAGGATTGTGCAGTTACCTTAGCAGGGCCACCTTTTGCCTGGTCCCTCATTCTCACTTCCATCAGGACCTGCACTGGCAATTCAGGTCCTCCCTCCCCGCACTTTCCACCCTCCCCCACCCCACCCCTGACACATACACTCTTTGTCTTTGAACTGGAGCACAGTGTTTGATGGATTTTTGACAACTTTATCCAAAAAAGTGAACTGCTTCTTAGGACACTGGATTCTATCTTGTGTTTACAATATATCAATCTTCCTTAGGATGAAACAGTCCCATCTTTGGCCTGCAACATTTTGCCTCATTCCTGGTTTGTCCTTAAGTCCCATCAACAGCTGTATTCTAAATCTAAGACAGCCCTGGAAATGTTTCTGTCCAATTCTGGCCCCTTCGCAATTAACAACATTGTTTTCCTCCAAATATTTGATTTAATTATTCTTGTTCATCTTACATGGATTCTCATATTCAGTAAAAACTCACAGAACATCACCTTCAGTTTGAAGTTAGATAGATAAAAACAAACAAATGATAGATAGATGGATGGATAGATAGATAAGTGGATAGATAGATAAGTGGATAGATAGATAGATAGATAGATCATAGATACATAATAGACAGACAAACATATGATACATGGATGGACAGATAGATTTTTACAGAGGGCAGGAGACTCTTCCCATAAAAAGGGGGGATGGGCTGCCACTACAGTTACTGAAATCCATAAACAAGCAAATAAACTTCTTGGCTAATTATTTAATTCAGATTTTTTATTAACAGTTATAGCAGGGAATGAGCAATTATAACAGCTGTCTGGAACACCCCAGGTGGCACAGGATTTTATCTTGTCTAAAAAGAAGTTTAATATAGGTGGGAAAAGGGCAGGGGGAGTGGGTTGGAAGAGAGAAGAAAAACCCAGAGTTTGAACATGTATAAAGGACCCATGGACAAGAATGGTGGGGTCAGGGGGAGGGCTTAACGTGGGAAATGAGGAGAGGGCAGGGCAAGGGAGAGTAATAGGGGAAGAGGTGGGGAAAACTATAATTGAACAATAAAAAAAATTTTTAAAAAGAAAAACCCAGAGTTCAATTACATGAGTAACAATAGGTACCTTTTATGAATTATCACTATCTGATTCTGGTCATAGTCTAGGACTTCCTAGAACTTTCAAAGATCTGTTTTATAAATATAAATGGCTAATTTTATGTGTCAATTTGGCTCAACTATTTTGCCCAGTTGTTTCACCAAATACTAGTCTGGCTGTTCCTGTGCAGCTCCATCAGCAGACATTGAATAAAGCAAATACCCTCCATCATGTGGGTGGGCCTCACCCAATCAGCGTAAGGTTTTAAGAAATCCTACAAAATCCTCCTTCAAGAAGGAAGGAGTTCAATCTCCATAGTGCCTTTGAAGTCAAGACTGCAAAATCAGCCCTTGCTTGAATTCCTAGGTTGCCAGCTGCCCTATAAAATTTGGACTAGCAAGCCTCATAATTGTGTCAGACAGTTCTTTAAAGCACCCCACATATTTCCAAATAGATAGTAAAGAGATGATAGATTGATTGATAGATATAAAATTTCCAAAGAACCCCGACTAATACATTCACATGTGTGTGTATGTATGTATACATGTATATACACACACAGAACAAATTTATATTCCAAAGGAGTAAATTCAGGCTCTAGAGTAAAATAATTTGACAGACTCTATATAGACTTAGAAAAACACCATGGAAAGAAAAGGTAAAACAGGAGAGGGGATCTTTACTTTTTTTTTGGTATATATGGTTTTTTAAATTTTTTAAATATATTTAATTGATTATGCTATTACAGTTATCTGGTTTTTCCCCCTTTATTCCCCTCTGCCTTGTGTACCCCCTCCCACCCACATTCCCCTACCCCCCACATTAGTTCATGTCCATGGGTCATACATATAAGTTATTTGGCTTCTACTTTTCCTATAGTATTCTTAACCTCCCCTTATCTATTTTGTACCTATCATTTTTAAAGTATATTTTATTGATTATGCTATTACAGTTTTCCCAACTTTTCCCCCTTCATCCCTCCACCGCCCTACACCCCATAACCCTCCAGCATCCCCTCTTAATTAATGTCCATAGGTTGTACTTATAAGTTCTTTGAATTCTATACCAGTTCTGGGTTCTGTTTTCTATGCCAGTTTTGACCTCTCCTCATCTATTTTATGCCTACCAATTATGCTTCTTATTCCCTGTACCTGCCCCCCTCCCAATTCCTCTCCTTAGAAAACCTTCCATGTGATGTCTATTTCTCTGATTCTGTTCCTGTTCTGGTTGTTTGCTCAGTTTTTGTTTTCATTGTTTCTCTTTTTGTTTGTTTTTTAGGTTCATTTGTTGATAGTTGTGAGTTTGCTGTCATTTTACTGTTCATATTTTTTATCTTCTTCAATTTCTTAGATAAGTCCATTTAACATTTCATATAGTAAGGGCTTGGTGATGATGAACTCCTCTAACTTGACCTTATCTGAGGAGCACTTTATCTGCCCTTCCATTCTAAATGATAGCTTTGCTGGATACAGTATTCTTGGATTTAGATCCTTGCCTCTCATGACTTCAAATACTTCTTTCCAGCCCCTACTTGCCTGTAAGGTTTCTTTTGAGAAATCAGCTAGTAGTCTTATGGGAATTCCTTTGTAGGTAACTCTCTCCTTTCCTCTTGCTGCTTTTAAGATTGTCTCCTTATCTCTAATCTTGGGTAGCTTAATGATGATGTGCCTTGATGTGTTCTTTTTTGGGTCCAACTTCTTTGGGACTTCCTGAGCTTCCTGGACTTCCTGGAAGTCTATTTCCTTTACCAGATTGGAGAAGTTTTCCTTCATTATTTGTTCAAATAAGTTTTCAGTTTCTTGCTGTTGTTCTTCTCCTTCTGGCACCCCTATTATTCATATGTTGGAATGCTTAATATTGTCATGAAGGCTCCTAAGCCTCTTTTCATTTTTCTGAATTCTTGTTTCTTCATTCTGATCTGGTTGAATGTTTATTTCTTCCTTCTGGTCCAAACTGTTGATTTGAGTCCTGATTTCCTTCTCAACACTGTTGGTTCCCTGTACATTTTCCTTTATTTCACTTTCCATAGCCTTCACTTTTCCCTCTATTTTGTGGCCATACTCAACAATTTCTATGAGCATCCTGATTACCAGTGTTTTGAACTCTGCATCTAATAGGTTGACTATGTCTTCATTGCTTAGTTCTCTTTTTGGAGCTTTGATCTGTTCTTCCCTTCAGGCTATATTTTTTGTCTCAGTGGGCCTGTTAGGTAGTAAGGGATGGAGCCTTAGGTATTTGGCAGGGCGGGGCAAGCCAGATCACTACATTGTGGGGCTGTATGTGGGGGAGGGGTCAGAGAGGGAACACTGCCACTTGCTTGGCTCTTGGCTGATTTTCAGTCACTTCCTTTGCTACCCATAAGTAAATTGGACCCTTCTGGTGCTAATTCCCAGGTGGGTAGGTTTGTATATATTCTAGGACTCTGTGGGTCTCTCCAGCAAACTCTCCCGTGAGGCTGGAAGTTTCTCCCACCACCTCAACCCACACAGGTGTTTTCAGTCAGACGTTTTGAGTTTTTATCATCCTCTGCTGGAACCCTGGGTTGGGAGGTCTGTTTCACACCCCAGTTTTTCTTCCCAGTTTATCTGCATGCAGTTGTGGGACCACCCAGCCTACCAGCTGCCAGCTGCCACCTAGCCTGCCCTGGTCCACCTGCCACCACATTGCTGCGAGTCCTCTCCAGCAAGGACTGCCCATCTCCACCCCTCCTACTAGTCTGGATGAATGTTTCTTCTTTAACTCCTTGGTTTTTGGACTTCTATACAGTTCAATTTTCTGTCAGTTCTGGTTATTTTTTGTTTTTAAGTTTGTTGTTGTCTTTCTTTCAGTTGTACAAGGAGGCAAAGTGTATCTACCTCTGCCTCCATGTTGGCTGGAAGTCTTCAGATCTTTACATTTGATCTTACCTGAATCCTTTACTTTAGCCTAATTAACAACACAATGCTAGATTTTTTTTTATAGTAGGGTAGTTCCAAGTGATCTGCTTCATAGATTCTCTTTAATTAAAATTTTAATTGTAGCTCAGTTGTCTGGGCATCATTCTGCAAAGGGAAAGGTTGCCAGTTCAATTCCTGGTCAGGGCACATGGCTGGGTCACAGGTACAGTCCCCACTTGGGCTGTATACGAGAGACAACCAATTGATATTTCTCTCTCAATTGATGTTTCTCTTCCTCTCTTTCTCCCTCCCTTCACCTCTCTCTAAAAATAAATAAAAGGAATATTTTCTTTTTTTAATGTATTTTATTGATTATGCTATTACAGTTGTCCCATTTCCCCCCTTCTCTCCCCTCCACCCTGTACCCCCCTCTCCCACCCACGTTCCCCCCCTTTAGTTCATGTCCATGTGTCATTCTTATGAGTTCTTTAGCTTCTACATTTCCCATACTATTCTTGCCCTCCCCCTATCTATTTTCAACCTACATTCTATGCTACTTATTCTCTATACCTTTTCCCCCTCTCTCTTCCTCCCACCCCCCTGCTGCTAGCCCTCCATGTGCCCTCCATTTCTGTGGTTCTGTTCCTGTTCTAGTTGTTTACTTAGTTTCTTTTGGTTTTGCTTTAGGTGTAATTGTTAATAATTGTGAGTTTGCTGTCCTTTTACTATACATGTCTTTTTCTTTATCTTCTTTTCTTAGATAAGTCCCTTTAGCATTTCATAAAATAAGGGCTTGGTGATGATGAACTCCTTTAACTTGACCTTATCTGAGAAGCACTTTATCTGCCCTTCCATTCTAAATGAGAGCTTTGCTGGATAAAGCAATCTGGGATGTAGGTCCTTGTCTTTCATGACTTGGAATATTTCTTTCCAGCCCCTTCTTGCCTGTAAGGTCTCTTTGGAGAAATCAGCTGACAGTCTGATGGGAACTGCTTTGTAGGTTACTGTCCCCTTATCTCTTGCTGCTTCTAGGATTCTCTCCTTCGTTTTTACCTTGGCTAATGTAATTATGATGTGCCTTGGTGTGTTTCTTCTTGGGTCCAACTTCTTTGGGGCTCTCTGAACTTCTTGGATTTCTTGGAGGACTGTTTCCTTTGCCAGATTGGGGAAGTTCTCCTTTATTATTTGTTCAAATAACTTTTCCACTTGTTGCTCCTCCCCTTCTGGTACCCCTATAATTCAGATGTTGGAACGTTTAAAGGTGTCCTGGATGTTCCCAAGGCTCTCCTCGATTTTTTGAATTCTTATTTCATCATGCTTTCCTGCTTGGTTGATTCTATCTTCCTTCTGGTCCACTGTATTGTTTTGAGACTCAGATTCCTTCCTTTCACTATTGGCCCTCCTCCGCATATCTTCCTGCATCTCTTTTATGGTAACCTGCATCCTTTCATCTAAATTGCGCCCAAAATCAACCAATTCCATGAGCTTTCTGATCACCAGTGTTTTGAACTGTGCATCTGATAAATTGGCTATTTCTTGGTCGCTTAAAAGGATGAGTCCTAGGGGACTGATCTATTCTGTTGGATACATGTCTTTTGTCTTTCCCTGTCTCTGGTCGCTCTTGTTACGGTGGGGGGCAGAGCCTTAGGTGTTCACCGGGGCTGGGCACCCTGGTCGCTAGATTGTGACGTTATATGTGTGGGCGGGGGTGGGGGCAGGGGCAGGAGGGGGGCAATGGCGTTAGTTCCGTTCTCCCGGGCTCAGGCCCTTCCTTGGGATCCTGGGCTGCGAGCTCTGCCCTGGTCCACAATCGCTGCCCCACAGGGTCCACCAGCTGCAGCTTGCGTACTCAGGGATGACCGCTGCGTTCTTGCACCCCGGATGGCTGTCGCGCCGATTTCGCACCAAATTTTCCCCGACCTCCGCGTGCTGCCAACCCATGCCAGCCCCGCGCCCACCCGGCTCGTCGTCTCCTACCGGTCTGGATGTACGGGTTTACTTCAACTTCTTGGCTGTCCGACTTCCTTTCAGATAAATCCTGTCAGTTCTGAGTGATATTCTATCTGTAAATTATTGTTGTTCTAATCTTGGTTGTGCGAGGAGGCACGGTGTGTCCACCTATTCCTCCATCTTGCCGGAAGTCTAAAAGGAATATTTTCTAAAGCTACTTTTACTGCTTCTCATTAAAGGAGCTTACATTGATCTATTTCCACAGCAAAGCAATATTTATTTGGGTAAAAAGCAAGGTTTCTAAAACTTTAATGGTCAAGTGACCTGGAATCTTTTTAAAAATGCAGATTTTGACTCTTTATGTCTGTGTGGGGCCTGAGATTCTCCATGTTTCACAACCTCTCAGACATGGCCCATGCTGTTGGTCTGGGGAAACATTTTGGGAATCACCTGCAGTACTTTAAAAACTACAAATCCTTATGCCCTTTTGTTATAGAGTCTGACTCAGTGAGTGGATGCAGGAAAGACCCCATAATCTGTGTTCTTAGCAAGCACCTCAGATTGTTCTTTGAAAGGTAAAACCCTGAGCCAGAGTTCTCGCTGTCCTTGATGTTCTGCTAAACCCTGTGTCAATAAAGACAAGCGAATTCCACCTCAACCCCTGGAAGTAGAGCCAAGTATTTACACATTTGAACATTCATGAGTGATTCTAACACATCACAGAGCTGAGAATTTTAAGAAATACTCCCAGTAGATTCTAAGGTTCAGCAAAGGTTGACTCTGAATTAAAGTTTCAGTCCCAGAACAGCTTCAGGGACTGAAACTTTAATTTCAGACTGCAAGAGCCATGTGTCCCCTAAGCCCTGAGTTGGGGAAGAAAACTGCCAACCTCCTTCCCCTGTGCACCCACGGGATATACCTAGTCCTGAAAGGCAAAGACTCTTCCCCTGCAAGAGGTACCCTGAACGCTGTTTGACTTGCAGCATCTCAGAGAAAGTGAAAAAAGTAAGTGGTCTCTTCCATTTTCATATCTGGCCTAAACTCACTCACTCATTCATTCAAAGTATTTACATTCTTATTATGAGCCAAGTACTGAACTAGAAGTTGGGGATATAATTAAACAAGTTCTGTCCCTGCTTTTAAGAAGCTTATGATCCAGTAAAAGATTCAAGCATATCAATGCTCCTTTGACTCCCATCGATATTTCTAACCCCTGGGATTTATGTGAGAGAGGGGCCACTCTGAGTTCACCTCAGAATTAGAGCTGAAATACCAGGTGCAATACCTGTACTGTCACCCTCCAGGTGCAGCCCCCACCACCACCTTGGGAAGGGCTGTTATTGAGCAGCCAGCTAGGCACTTGCATGCTTTGAGTGCCTTCTAAAGGATACCAGAGCAGCAGCACTGGAGGTTTATTTTCATTTGACATGGATGTTGTGTTTTCTGTCACCCTCCATCAACAGAAGCACCCACTAGAGGAGTTGTTGCACCCTGATGACCAGTCTAGAAAAGGCCGCCGCCGCTCACCACAGTATGTGAGGCTGTGTAAGCAAAGCTCATCCTTGTTGCCAGTCTCTAAGCCATCTTCCCATCTTGCACACAGGTCAGGAAATGACTGCAGTCTCACGCTGCCACAGGAGCAAGCACATCTGAACCCTTGAATATTCACTCCATGTTCCTGATTCATGTCACCCTGTTTTTGTCATTTTGGGTTAAAAGTAAATAAAATAGTTCCCAGTGCTTCTTGCCATCCCTCTTATGAGAAAGAAATGTTTCCACAGATCACCCACAGCCTGGTTGTCAAAAGCGCAGTTGGTTGTCAACAGCTGGAGTAGAGGACATTGGTCAGGGGAGTTTTAATTTAGTTAAGAGTTTTCCCTAATGAATCTCATTTTGGCAGGAAGATGGCAGGACAAACCATTTAATCTGCTGCAACCTTAGAGAGTTGCTATTTTTCTCTTTCCTCAATCAATCCTGTGATTTCTTTCAACAATCTGGAGGGTCAAGACCCTGTAGCTAGAAAAAATAATATATTAAATGACTAGCTTTTCTTTAAATGAAAACTGTTTCACCACACTTTATCTTAATTTACCATTTGTTCCCTCTGAATTGTGTAATCTGTGCCTGGCTGAAGGTAGACCATGTCTATCTTAGTTTACTATTTAGCACACACAGTCTTAAGGCTTTCCTGCAAAGCAAGTTAATTTTCCAAGAAAACCAAAGTGATTAACAAACCTCTGCTGAAGAAGGGTTCCAATAAGCAAAGCTTAAATCTGTACTATGGGTCTCTTGGCTTCTTCAGCTTTCTTCAGGACTAGTTGACATTTTTTCAATTTGTGAAAAATTTTGGGGGGCAGGGAGAATGAGGTTCAAGAGTAAGATACAAGACTAAGGTCAGTGGTGTGCTTGTGAATAGCACTTAGCTGCTTGCTGTAAAAACTGGACAAGTTTCCTAAGCTCTATAAGCCTCAGTTCCTCACCAGTAAAATAGGGCTAAATTAGTACTGATGCTCTGGGGTTATCATGAGCATTAAATGACAGTAGATGGACACCAGGCTGAGTGCCCTGCTTGACCCAAAAGAGTCACTTGGTAAGTGGGGTTGCTGCTAATAGTTTATTATTATTATTCTCTTTAGAAATAATAAGGGAAGGTTTGGATTAAGTAATATGCAGGCAACTATTAATTTTCTTTTAATACTTTTATCCTAAATTGTCAGATCCCAGACATCTGTTTGCATGTAGGTTCTTTCAGCACTCCTTAATTATTTAACAATGCCCTCAAAATGAAGGTAGGGGATAGTCAAGACACTTGAAGTCTGTAGCTCCAGTTCCATTTCTGCTACCATTTGGTGACCTTGAGCAAGATTCAAGACTTCACCATTTTGGGGTAATAAGTTGGTTAATTTATTTGAAAGACCTTTATATAAATTTTTTGTTACAATATTTGAAAAATTGTGACATCATTTATTAACAAATATAACAATTTGCCATTGACTATAAAGAGAAAGCTCTTTTCCACATTGACATTGTCCCAGAATTTTACACTATGTGACAAGAGGAAGGTGTTTCTGCTGTGAACAAAACAAGAATGCCCAGGGTGGCCCAAACCGTCCAGTCAATGATTCTCAAAGCCAGGTCACAACTGCAGGCATCCCCAGGAAATTCCACACTGCTGCCAAAGACTTGGATAAAGATAATACAATGGAGAGAGACCCATGCAGTCAATTCTCTCAGGTTGCCTTCTGGGGTTGGATGAAGTGAGATGAATGCAAGCTGTCAATAATGTTTCCTAGGGACTGCTACTGAACTTGCGGGTTGGTAAAGGGTGTTAAAGTGGAACTCCCCCAACCCAATTTAAATTTAATTATAATCAAATCATCTCTCGTTATGTTTTTTGTATCATTTAGAATCACACAGATAGCTATGCTTTGATAGCAGTTTGTCTATTATTTCTTCCTTTGAAACACTCTTCACTCCCTACCTTGGGAGTGTATGTTGGCTTCTTAAAGTCATTTCATAGACAAAGTCAATATGGTTTGGCTTTCTCCCAAAAAGGAAATTATTTTATTAAAAAGAAAAACAAAAGACATTGGTCCTGTAATGAAGTCTAGAAATTGCAGTTCTTTCAAAAATAATATTAAATATTTTTGTTTTCTTCCTTAAGAATGAATACCTCATACATTCTGTTTCCTAGAGAAAATATACCTTCATCCATACAGCCAGATAAAAGGGTCAATGCTCAGTCAGAAATAGTAGTCAGTGCAGGGAGGAACCAGTTTGCAGCCATGCCTCAGGCCAAGGTGACTAATGTTCTGACTCACTGTCCCTAGACCTCCCAAGCCTGTCTATATATACATACCAGGTCCTACTAATATTAATTCCAAATGACAGAGGCTCTTGACACCACCAGGATAACTGCAGGACCTCAGCTGCTTAGTCCAAGTCTTCCTGGCTATTTCTGGGAGTGTCCAAAGTGATGTCTCCAGTCTACCCAGTCACAAATCTACCCTTGTGTTCCATTCCTGCTGCACTTCAGGATGTCTCACCTTCCTTTGCTGCTCCCCTGTGTGACAATGCTGACATCTGAAAAAAATCCTTCCCACATTACCAGTCTGTGAAATGCCACAGAACTGTTTAGGTCCTAGAAGAAAGGTGGAGGCATGGCACTCTCCTGATTTCAGGACACCTCTTTGTCACTTACACCTGAAAACTTAGGGCAAGACATTCTGACAATCACCCATGGTGGGTTCCTACAGCTTCCCGCTCAACTTCCTTTTCCACTGGGGCTTCAAACTAGACCTGGGGCCTAGACGGAGATCAGACACATACCCCTCCTCTTCCCTCTACAAAAGAAGCAAGAGAAACAAGTAAAAACTCTATCCTCCTTCAGTTAAAAAAAAAGGCTCTAGAATATCAACTCTATCAGTCAGGATAGGCCAAGTTACACAGCAGTAACAATGAAACTGAGAGGGACAGAGCACAAAAAGGTTTATTTCTTATGCTTCCTGTATGTTCAGTGCAGGTTGTCAAGGGGTCTCTGCTCGCCTGAGTCACATAGGACACCAAGATTGATGTGGCAAGCCAGCTTGACATGCTCCTATGACTTCTGTGCTGGGAAGCTTGTCAATGTGACTCAAACCACCTCTAAATGCATTTCATCAGCCAAAGTCCCATGGACATGCCTGAACTGAAGACAACTGGAAAGTGCAACTTTACCATGTGCTTGGAAGAAAGAGGACAAAAATAGTTGTAAACAACCTAATAACGTCAAAGGAACCTATTCAAAAAGATACTTGCCCCTCTGCTAGGTGTACACACAGCCAAACTCTGAACCCACTTGGATCTCAGCCAGAACACTTGCTATATGATGAGAACAGTGAACTTATTTACCTTGGAAATCCAACCTGTCACCCTAAATATGCAGGGTTCCTTTCTGTAGTCCTCACATAACTGCTGTGGGACCAGGAGGCCCACATGTAGCTGGGAAAAGAAACACTACCATATTCAAAAACTCATTTCTGATACCCAAATGGTCATGTTTTATTTAAAAAATACAATTATATGCAGAAAAAAGTGATATATATTTTACTTCTTAAAGTGTGTTGTGAAGCAGCCACACCTACATTTAGGAGTTACCACACTATCCTCCAGCATTCACTAAAGGCCAGGCAGTATGGTAGGGTCTTTAATTATATTGCCTCTTCTTACTTCTGCTCTCTAGAAAGCCAGCCCCCTTTTCAGACAAAAATCAGGGACATTTATAATTTGCTCATTTTCTCTATTTCGTGTATTTCTTAAGTTTGCCATTACTGTGTATTTTGTCCTTCAGTGAACCCTATTGTTTTTCCTCTTTTGTTTCTGCTTCAGTCTGCCTGTTTTATTTGTTGGTTGTTTGTTCCCTGGAGAACAAATATCCCAGCCAATCCCTAGCCTCTCTCCTAATTGGCATCAGGAATCTCCTGCCTGAGTCCACCTGCCTTGACACTTATCCAGCAGGTGATATTCACCTTCCTTTCCAGCTAACTAAGGACTGCTCTGCCTGGACCCAGTGGACTCCCTTCTCTGTAGGTGGGGCATCTAGTGTGCAAATACTTCAGGTGAGCAGGTGCAAATACAAATATGTCTGCAGGGGCCACCCAAGGAATTAAATGACCAATCCAGCCTTTCAGTGGTGAGGACTTGAGATGTGGCTGGGGAAATGCCTGGTGAGCCCACAGGCTGCCAAAAGATAGTGGAGGTCATTGGTGGCATTATAGGAAAGGTGGCCTAATGTTGCATGATCTGATTTTCAGGAGAAGCCATAAACCCAGATTTTTATATATGAAATCCCCCAAATTGTTAAATATCAGCTTAAATGTTTTAAATTCTGTACAGGTTTTTTTGGAATTTGTACCATTTTCAAGTGTCACTTTCTCAAAATAACTAAAATCATACTTTTAAATATATCTGCAAATAAGGGTTTAGTCTTTCAACTTTCAGTCTGCAACCTTTCTTTTCAACAATGGGCAAATTACAGAACACATGAGCACACAGACACACACATATACTTTAAGACATCTAGAGTAGGAAGTAGCTATACTACAAATGAAAGTAAAATAAAAATTAAGAGTTATTATGTGCAGCATTATTCACAATAGCCCAGGTGTGAAAAAAACCTAAGTGTCCATTGATGGATGGATGACTGGATAAAGAAGATGTGGAACAGATACAGATATATATATATATTATATATATTATATATATATATATTATGTGATATATACATGCTGTGATACACACACACACACACACACACACACACACACACACACAGGCATACTACTTGACCATATAAAAAGAATAAAATCTTGCCATGTGTGACAACATGGATGGACCTTTAAGGTAATATGCTATGTGAAATGACAGAAAGAGAAAGACAAATTCCATATGATTTCACTCACATGGAATTTTTAAAAAAAAAACAAACAAAACAAACACAAACTCAGATACAGAGAACAGACTGGTGGTTACCAGAGGGGAAGGTGGTTGGGGATGGGTGAAAGGAGTGAAGGGGTCAATGGATAGTAACTAGACTTTGGGGAGTGATTACTTTGTAATGGGTACATATGCCTAATTATAACGCTGTACACCTGAAACTTATATTTTTTTAAAAAAAGGAAAAGCTCCTAGGAAAGCCACTTCACACAGAAGAACAAGAAATCAGTAACTCAGGAGGTATAACCATTAAGTGCAGGCCCTGCCAGAACACTGTGGGACCGCAGAGAAGTGGCAGGATCCTAGTTCCTCAATTCTTCATTCTGAAACAGATATTTTTTAAAAATAAAGACCAATCTGCCACACAGGTTTCGGCAAAACATGAATAAAAAACTGACGCTACTTTCACATCAAGCTTCTTCAGATTGACTAGAAATGTTTCTTGGAATCATAAACCATTACAGGTGCAAGATCTTAGAAATCATCCCGGACAATGTCCTCATTTTACACTTGAGGGACAGAAGGCCTGGGAAAACTGGTCCAGGCCACACAGATAAAAATCACCTAAGCCTGGCAGAAGGAGTAGTGATAAGACCAGGGGGAAACGGCCCTGCCAGAGAGACCCCCTGTGTTACACAGGCTCCACCCTTACAAAGCATGCTTGACCTTGAGTCTGTACACCCTTCAACTGTCTCCTCCTCTGGGTGTCAAAGGAATAATGCCTGGCTTGAGCCTGCAGGTAGGGAAACTACCAGGAGGGGAGGGGACAATGAGTGTAAAAGGACTTCTGCAAATGGGGAGGCATGACACAATGACCAGTGTCCCCTGATGTCCCTACGCACCCTTCCTCAGAGCTCCCACCGCACCCTTTTCCCAATCATACCTTTTATCCCCCTGGGCCGAAATTGTGTGATGTGCAGATCTATCCGCAAGATGTCAAGTTCCTTGGGGCCAAGGGCTTTGCCTAATTGCATTTGGTGCACTCAGTAGATCCTCAATGTTTGCTGAATGAAGGAACATCTAAATCTCCAAACTTCTAATCCAAAAGACCAAAAAGTTAAACTAGGCTAATTGAACACTTATGGGCCTCACTAATGATCAGGCAAACATGTTAGTGTAAACTTGTAAATAAAACCTTTCTGAGAAATGTTTACAACATTTTAAATTTATAACTTGCAATAATCATTGTGTGGGGACTCTATTGAGTATCACTCACAGAGAGAAATTACTCTAATTTAGGATGTCTCTAGGCCCCTAGTTCTCCAGATCCCTCTCTATCCAAAATAAGATATCTGCCTATCTACCTGGAATCAAGCTTCTAGATCTGAAAGCTGCCCATCTGAGGAGTTAGTCACTCAGATAATGAAACTTCAGATGCTCACTCCAGTGTTCAACACCTGGCTTTCTTTTGGGAGTCCCAAACTAGCCTGCTACTAAGTATGGACATATCCAAAGCTCCCCTTCATATAACTAAGCATTAATGCCAACTTTATCTCCTATCTCATCATATATCATGGTAAAAAACTAGAAGCACAAATGCAAATTTCAAGGAAATAAAATAATAAATACTGCACAGGAATTCCCCCTTAAACATGAGCTTCATAAAAGTCATTTGCTCTCTGGCTTCTGGATTAGGTAGGGTGAAGGAGAGAGAGAAATGACTGCATTTCTGTAGACCCCAACACCCAGCAACAGTAATTTGGGTAGGTACTGCCCTATGTCCCACACTTCTTGGAACAGTTCAAATCCAAAGGTCCTGAGAATTTTTTAGAGTCAAATTTTGAAAATTTTATATTTGTATTTATATTATTACTGTATAAAAAGCAGCAATATGTTTTCTACCAAAATATATGTAAGACCCACCTCTCCTTACCACTGATGTCTGCTCATCTAATAATCTACTTTTTTTTTAAGATTTTATTTATTGGCCCTGGCTGGCATAGCTCAGTGGATTGAGCGCAGGCTGCGAACCGAAGTGTCACAGGTTTGATTCCCAGTCAGGGTACATGCCTGGGTTGCAGGCCATGACCCCCAGCAACCGCACATTGATGTTTCTCTCTCTCTCTATTTCCCTCCCTTCCCTCTCTAGAAATAAATAAATAAAATCTTTTTTTTAAATAAATAAAGAGAATCTACTTTTTAAAAATATATTTTATTGATTATGCTATTACAGTTGTCCCATTTCCCCCCTTCACTCCCCTTCACCCTGTACCCCCTTGTTGGGAACCGCCCTGACTGGTATCAGAAGCTGAAACCCCCACCTAGCTAAGGCTAAGGGAATGCCCTTGGAACCATAAGCCAGCAAGGAGACAAAAGCTTATCTCCCTGGCAGGAATGCTGCTTCTGCTGCTTTATTCATGACTGAACCCCAAAAAGCTTGGTCGATTAGCCAAAGATGGGTAAGATTCCCCAAGCAGGGAATGACCTAAGACAGGCACAATCACTTTGGGAGGCCCCCCAAAAGAAGGACTTGGGGGGCTGCAGCAAAAGGGGGTGATGGACCCTCGCTCCTCAGCTTTGACATAGCCTGAGTTCTCAGCGTCTGGGAAAAAAACCTCCTTGTCTCTCAGTTGCCTTAGTTCCCTTGCTCCACCTAAGCCTGAAACAATGACAGGGTGGTGCAGCTCTGTACTGAGAAGTGCGGATTCCCCAGGTGATCAGGCCTATGAAAGAACACGTAAATTACTGTGAAACCTTCTTTGTTTAGAATGCTCTCAGTTGAATGAGAAGGGTCTTAGGAGGAAGTTATTTTGTTCCTCAGTCTTACAGCTCTTTGACCCCCAACTCAATAGAGCGGCAGATTCCTTATGGTTCCTTACTTCCCCCTAATGAGTACTGTACTTTACCTGAATTATTATGCAAAATGAGCCCAATAAAAGGCATGGACAGTAAAGCAGCGCGCTCCCCACTAGGGGGGGTGGCCATTTCGTCCCTACTTCCCCACAGAAACTAGTCTGTCTCTGTGCATGTCGTTTTTTCTCGCGTGTTTATCGTCAAGCCATCCACAGCGTTCCGTGGTCACTGCTGGCCGGTGACCCACGCGCAACACCCCCTCTCCCACCCATATACCCCCCTTTAGTTCATGTCCATGTGTCATACTTATAAGTTCTTTAGCTTCTACATTTCCCATACTATTCTTGCCCTCCCCCTATCTATTTTCAACCTACATTCTATGCTACTTATTCTCTGTACCTTTCCCCCCTCTCTTCTCCTCCCACTCCCCTGTTGCTAACCCTCCATGTGATCTCCATTTCTGTGGCTCTGTTCCTGTTCTAGTTGTTTGCTTAGTTTCCTTTGGTTTTCCTTTAGGTGTGATTGTTAATAATTGTGAGTTTGCTGTCCTTTTACTATACATGTTTTTTCTTTATCTCCTTTTCTTGGATAAGTCCCTTGAACATTTCATATAATAAGGGCTTGGTGATGATGAACTCCTTTAACTTGACCTTATCTGAGAAGCACTTTATCTGCCCTTCCATTCTAAATGAAAGCTTTGCTGGATAGAGTAATCTGGGATATAGATCCTTGTCTTTCATGACTTGGAATATTTCTTTACAGCCCCTTCTTGCCTGTAAGGTCTCTTTGGAGAAATCAGCTGACAGTCTGATGGGAACTGCTTTGCAGGTTACTGTCCCCTTGTCTCTTGCTGCTTCTAGGATTCTCTCCTTCATTTTTACCTTGGCTAATGTAATTATGATGTGCCTTGGCGTGTTTTTTCTTGGGTCCAACTTCTTTGGGGCTCTCTGAGCTTCCTGGATTTCCTGGAAGTCTATTTCCTTAGCCAGACTGTGGAAGTTCTCCTTTATTATTTGTTCAACTACGTGCTCAATCTGTTGCTTTTCCTCTTCCCCTTCTGGTACCCCTATAATTCGGATGTTGGAACATTTAAAGATGTCCTGGAGATTCCTAAGCTTCTCCTCATTTTTTTTGAATTCTTATTTCTTCATTCTTTCCTGCTTGTTTTTTTTTTCTTCCTTCTGGTCCACTCTATTGTTTTGAGACCCAGTTTCCTTCCCATCCCTATTGGTTCTCCGTGCATCTTCCTTCACCTCTTTTATGGTAACCTGCATTTTTTCATGTAATTTGTGCCCAAAATCAACCAATTCTGTGAGCTTCCTGATCACCAGTGTTTTGAACTGTGCATCTGATAGATTGGCAATCTCTTGGTCACTCAAAAGGATGAGCCCTGGGGCACTGATCTGTTTTTATGTTTGAGACACGTCACTCCTGTTACAGTGAGGGGCAGAGCCTTAGGTGTTCACAGGGGCTGGGCACCCCAGTTGCTAGGTTGTGACATTGTATATGGGGGCAGGGGCGGGGGTGGGGGCGGGGGCGGGAGCAAACAATGGTGGTAGCTCTGCTGTCCCAGGATCCCAGTCCCCTCCCTGGGATCCTGGGCTGTGCGCTATGCCCTGGTTCGCAATCGCAGCCTCACTGGGTCCGCCAGTTGCCGCTTGCATACTCAGGGTCCACCCGCTGCAATCCTGCGTGCCTCGGATGGCCTACGGATGGCTCACGTGCTCCCGGTTGCCCTCTGCACCCAGTTCTCCCCGTTCTCCGTGCTCCACGACCCGCGCCCGGCTGCTGCTCATCTCCACCCCTCCTACCGGTCTGGATGAATGGGTCTACTTCAACTTCTTGGCTGTCCGACTTCCATTCAGATAAATTCTCTATCAGTTATGGGTGTTATTCTACCTCTCAATTGTTGTTGTTCTAATCTTGGTTGTACATGGAGGTACGGTGCATCCACCTATGCCTCCATCTTGCCAGAAGTCAATAATCTACTTTTATGTGGTTCCTGTTCATATGTTCTAGAGAAATATTAAACTATTTTGAAGTAAAGCAATTTTTTAAAAGTCTGAGAAATGTTTATCTTAAACAGCCAGTGGTTTCTATAGTCAGCAAATATGAACAATGATCTTTAAATCAGAAGATAAACTAACAAAATTGCATTCTATTGAAGGCAACTTGGGCTTTAAATATAAGCTACCATAATTAATGTGATCCACTTAATTGACTCATCCAATATTTATTAAACATTTACAACCTGCTGCTGTCTGGATCTTGAGGATATAGCAATAAATAAGTCAACGAAAATCCCTGCCCATATGGAGCTTTTGGTCTAGTAGGAAAAGAAACAAACTTCCAAGTAAAAAAATACATGTGACATGTTGACATGGGCTGTTTCATTGCCTTAATGGGCCCAATTTTTTTACCCTTCCTCTATCCATCCCTTTGTCATCTTTTTTGCAGTGAGCTGGGCTTCATCCCTTCTCCCTGAACTTTGAGCTCAGCCATGTGACCCACTTTGGCCAATAGAATGAGGTAGAGATCACAGTGTGTCAGCTCCTGACTCTATTGATACACAGACCTCAAGAGGCCTTCGTGATTCCAATGCCCATCTTGCTCCTCTAACATCACCATGAGAAGAATATGCCTATGTTGGTCCACTGGTCCTGGGAGAAGGATAACAGATGTAGATCAGATCTGCCTCAGCTGAACTTCCTCTGCCAAGCTCAGTCCAAAACAGAGCCCCAGGAGCCTCTCAGATGCCTGCATGAGCTGAGCCAACATCAGCCAGGCTATCCAATGTGCACAACCTAGGTCAGCTGACCTCCTGCTGACCCCAGATGCATGCATTGTAATAAATGATTGCTGATTTGGGATTGTTTGTAACATCTCCATAGCCCACCAACACAACAGCTAAAGAGCACTCAAAATACAGCAGTAAAGGGAATGAGGCAGTATGTGTGTGTGGTAGTGGTAGGAAAGTCAATTTCAAATAATTTCCTGGTATACAGTTATTTTAAAACTATAACACATTTTTTAATGATTCTAAAAAACTCTCCCTTTCCAAGAATTGAGAGGTTTTTATGTTGATCATCTAACAGCTTCATCACATACTTGGCACTCTCATCCTGGCCCAAGCCAATGGGAGGTAGAAAAAACTTGCTAACTTGATCTGGTATGAGAGTCAGACCTGAAATTAACTGCATTTCTACTTGCAGCCCAGTTGTATGCTCTTGTTTTTTCTCACATTTGAAGTAATATACAGTGTTTGAACTCATACCCTCTTTCAAGTTGGCACCCTATGATTACTAACCCTCTACCAATATCTGCCCAGGATGCACTCTTTCCTAATTTATGGCAAACTCACTTAGGGTTTTAAGGCAGAAGGTTTAGCCAATAGAATTCTTCCAACACACTCCCTGAAGTAAGGAGACTTCATTTCCAGGACTCTTGTCAATGGCTAAAAAGACAGCTACTGTTGTTCTGTGGAGATCAAAGCCTTTCCAAATTAGCCACCCAACCTTCTAGATTCCATCAGTCATTTGTCCTCCCACCTGAAAAGAAAAACCCAGAGGGTTCTAGTCCAGCTTTGATTTCCCACTTCACACAAATCCTAGCCATTGGAAAAATCCTAGTATTCTCCATCATGTCACAGAGTGATTGCTCTGATGGAAACAAAGTCACGAATTCCAGTTCAGGGTTCGGGAGGATTCTAGTGGTTAGAATTGGCTCCAATACAGCTAAGGTTAATGAATATATAAAGACTGAGCAGAAAAACTTCCTCTCAATTCCTGCCTTCTAGGGAGTTACCTGTTGGTGGCTCCAGTGGACTGGTGCAAGGTTTGAGGCTGTCCTGATTAAGATATTTTCATGGGCTCCTAAATCTAGTGCCGTAAAGCTTCCAACTTTTATGGACTCAAAGAATTTCGATCATAAATTCCAGAGCTGTATGATCTTAGGAAAATCACTTAACCTCTCTGGGATTGAAATTCCTAACTGGTAAAATAAGAATGAAGTTCCTCCAATGTTCTAACATTGTCATTTAAGTACATGCTTTAAGCTACTGATTCCAAAGTAATGATCGCTTTCAGCCTGCTACAGGTTATATAGCATCGACTCAACCCAGCTGAGTTGAAGTAGTTTAATAACTTGAATTAGATCAGGTCTTTCATCAATAATTTTTATGTCCTAGCAGTCTTCTTTATGCCTTTTAATGTTAAACCTGGGAATTTTTACAAGCAGACCAAAGACCAAAGTGTAAACCATAAGAATTTCAAAATCCTCCCCAGACCCAAACTATTTGGCTTTCTGGATTAAATGATAAACTATAAATTCTGTAAGAGAGCATCAGAAGTCCTAGGGAAGACTTTTCCCTTCTATGATCCTAGGCTGACCAGGCTGATAAAATTTCCTTTGTGAACACTGGGTTTCTCCAAGCCAGACCTAACAGCTACCGGTGCCCAATCAATTGCAGTTCACATTCACACATCTTCACACATAAAGCCACTTTAAACATAATGCTGTGGGGTCCTCACAGGATGACAGAGCCACCAGCTGTCGGGGAACCGCACTGAATTGGGGATACAAACCCCATTTTCCTATGTAAATTGGCCTGGATATTGCTCTGGTTCCCAACAAAAGGGGAGAGTCCTGTTAAATGGGGCCATCTGGCCGTCCCCGGCCTTAGTGACTCCTCTGGGATGGGGGTGGGATAATGAGAAGCGGGAGTAATCTTGGGAGACCAGGAAGGTAGCTCAGTACTCGCAGTTGTCACCCCAACCCTAGGGTCCAACCCACAGATGTAGGAGTCGAGCAGATTCCTGGTGGCCTTAAGCCACCTGCCGGGGGCGCTTTAAGGTCTCTCACAGTGCACTCCCGAGATGGGGGAGGGCACGCTTTGTTCTTGGGCCCCGAGGGGGCGGGCGAGAAGCCGGAGCCTTGCTCAGAGTCACTGGGCTGTCCCCAGGGCCCCAGGGCAGCTCCCTCCAGGCTGCGTGCAGCGGGCGCCTCCATAGCAACAGCGTGGGAGCTCCGTGAGCCGGGTGGAAAAGGGGTGGAAAAAGTCAGCGTCCAGGGGAGAGGGCTGGGGAAGCTGAGGGAGGAGGGGCGGGGGTAAAGGAAAGGAGGGGCTCAGGGGAGGAGGGGCTCAGGGGAGGAGGGGCTCAAGGGAGGAGGGGCTCAGGGGAGGAGGGGGGGAGTGGAGGGAGGAAGGGCACTCAGAAGAGTGGGGGAGGAGGGAAGAAGGAACGCAGGGGAGAAGGGTAGCGGGTGGGGCGGAGGGGATCTGGAGGAAGCTGGAAGGGGGAGTAGGGAAAAGGGGGTCTGAGGGGGAAAGAAGGAAAGGACAAGATGGGGGTGGTAAGGAGCTAGAGTGCTGGAGAGGAGGGAAGTTGGGGAGGGAGGGGAATGGGGAGACTGAAAGGGAGGCAGGGGGGAGGGAGCAGGGGCCAGCAAAGAGGACACATCCCCCACCGCCCCACTGCCCCACCCCGCCCTCCAAGGTACGAAGCATCAGCGCGGTTGGGGGCCGAATTTCTGCTCCTCGGGGAGGGAGGCTGCGCGGGAACCCAAAGGGACACAGTGGCCAGAGGGTGACCATGAGCTGGGAGGAACCACGAGAGGGTGGGGCACGGGGCGTTGGGAGGTGGTAGTGGGAAGGGAGGTGGGGGCTTGGATACCACGCCTTCCTTCCCTACCCAGACTGCTTCCCCGACCCCCCCCGCCCCAGGCTACCCGCATTCATCAAGAGGTGGTGTCCTTGTCTCCAGACCTGCAGGCAAAGCCTGGGGGGGGGGGGGGGGGGGACGAAATCCAGCTCAACACCAGTTCAGACTGTCCCACCGGAGGTTACTTTCTGTTGCAAGACTGTTAAAAAGGTTATATGGATTTTGTTTTGAGTTCACATTCCGCCACCCCACCAAATGAAGGGCCTCATGGAGAGAACGTATTACCAATATTAAGCTTGGAAATGGAAACAGTATTTTCTGATATCCAGCTGAAAATGTCTGGGAAAAGCCAAAAATCACAAGCTCTTCGTGGTTCTTCAGCACTATCTGCTGGGCACTGACTTGCACGCAGCATCTCACAAAGTGGGTGAAATGGGTGTGATCCTCGCACTGGAACTTGAGCTAGACTACACTCCTAAATGTGTGAGAAAAAACAATGTTAAGACTTAGAATTTCAAAAGAAAGCCAGTGGATTTAATTGCTGTATATTTTATTTTAAAAGTATTATAAAAAGGAAAAGGAAAGAAAAATAGACTTTTGGACGTTCTCAGCTAACATGGCCTATGGGAAAATGAAAATAAACCTAATTGAAAAAACAGTGCTCACCATAAATAGGTTTAGCTTTCAGGCAGGGAACTTGATTAACACCCCCCTCCCAACACACACACACACACACACACACACACACACACACGCAGAAAATGGGCCAATCAAATGTAAGATTGTCCATTTTTCATAAAGGAAAGGTCACAAATTCCTCTAAGCCTTTAAGAACAGTATTTGTATGTGTAGAACCAGGGCTTTTATTTTATTTTGTTTTATTTAGTTTTTTGTTCTGAAAATCCTAATCTCTAATTCTTGTTTCCAGGTATTACTCGAAGGAATATTTTTTGGTTTCTTTTACTCACATACTCCGAAATTAGGTACCAATCTAAAAGAAACAGGAAAACTTGTAGGTTTGTAATTATAGGATATCCCATCTGGCTTCAACTCTCTCTTTGACCAAGAGGAAAAAAAGAAAAGATGAAAAGTGTAGACAAACATCTGACTATGTCTATAAAACTGTAAATGTTCACTTACTTGGACATGAAATGAATGACTTCCAGTCTTTGCTTCCCAACTAGTTGATATGGAACATTTTTTGAGGGTTCACTGAGTTCCAGGCATTATTCTCTGTGATTTATAGATATTAGCACTTTATTTAAACTTCTTCAACTTAGAAGGCAAATACTAAAACAGTATTATCCCATTTTATAGAAGAAGAAACTGAGGCTTAGAGAGGGCTACAACCTGCCCACATTTGCACAGCGGCAGTCAGCAGGCAGGGTTAGGTTGAAAACCCCAAACCAGCCATCACTGAGTAAGGTCCTTCACTCCCTGACCTCACACCCCACAAGGGTGGGACTACCCTTGCATCTTATCTAGAATAATTCTGAATATAACCATGGGTCAAATCTATTTATGGGTTAACTGAATTTCTCAATGTCATCCAGTTTTGCAGCATTGGGTAAACATGTGGACTTACGAATCATTAAAGTTTTCCTCTAATAAACTTTTGTACAATACTGTGAACTTTAGAAATATAGAAAGTAGCAACCTACCAGGCCCAAAGCTACTGAGCATAGGTTGTTCGTATAGTTTCACTTGAGTATTTAGAATTCTGGCAATATTTTAAAATATGTATTCTGAATTCAGTGGTAAGGCATATTATTTTTTAGCTTGTGCATTTTTTTTTTTTAGTAACGAGTCTGATGTCCTTCATTCAAAGGAGAAGAATCCATACATTGGAGAGTACACAGGGCCTCACAGCAATGAAGCACTACTCCAGAGGGGTTTGGACAAAGAGTGAGTTTTATGGAGTCTTAGAAGAAGCAAGGAGAAAACAGGGCAGGACTTACTGGGGGAGTGGGGGTAGTTGGAGAAAGATTTCCTTATAAAGCTAGCAAGGTTCATTTTCTAGTGTAAGGTAGGCTGGCTAAAGCTGAGCTGGAGGATTGTGGTTGGTGCAGGTGAGGTTTCCTTGACTGGTATTTCCCCTAAGCGCAGGCTCACAGGTTTAGATTGGGGTGGGCCACTAGGGCAACCTCCATTTTGTAGGTCCCAATATACAAATTAACTTTATCAATTCCTCCTTTAATCAATACTCTCAGTTGTACTAAGGGCATTGATCAAAAGTTAAGGTATTCTGAGCTAAGTGCCATTTTGAGCTACCACTTCCGGTGATATTGGGGTCAGGTTGGACCACCCACCAACTGAAATACATAGGTTAGGACAGCAATTTCCAACCTTTCTCATCTCATGGCACACATAAACTAATTACTAAAATTCTGTGGCACACCAAAAAATATATTTTTTGCCAATCTGACAAAAATAGGTATAATTTTGATTCACTACACCTGACAGCTATTGTTGTATTGTATATTGTCATTTTTTTATTATTTAATAGTCTAAGGGAAAAGAAGTCAGTGCCCCTAACTAAATAGTCAGGTATTGCATGTTTTAAAAATTCTTGCAGCATACCAGTTGAAAATCTCTGGGTTAGGGTATCAAGGTCTCAGTCCCTTAGTTGACTTTTCTTCACCCTGTTTTTGGCATTGCAGGCAAAGGGAGATCATTTCAAGCACAAGCTTGGTTGGAGATTTTTGTTAGGCAGCTAGTGCTTTAGCAGCAGATCCTACAATGTCTTTGAAAGGTAAACAGAGATTCCTGATCACAGCCTCACTTACATTCTCTTCTACTCAGGGCAGTAGGAATCTGCCCAGGGAAGCAGATTTTGAATCATGAATGCCTCCTGGGAATTCCCATTTGGGTCTGGGGCTCAGGACTGGAAAGGTGACAAGGTGACAACCACAGAAGTCAGTACATTTAAGGGTTTGTACACCACACAGGTGGATTTATTCTGTGCCTCATGTGGTTTTTTTGTACAGAGCCAGAACACGGGATCCTGTCTGGAGGGGTTGTCCTGTTGCTTATACTTTCACTTGTTTCTTTGTTACCTTTAATACTTAGGCACCTGCAAATTAGGAGGCATAGACTCAGCATCACTTATTTGTTTGCATATTCACTATCAAGGGGAGAGTGTTGAGAGTTTCCTCCTGAATTTGGCTTCTGTGAATAGATAATGTAAATATACCCACCCCTAAAATCTTTGCCTGAATCTTTCGTTTCTTTCTATCTGAATCAATCCTGCAGTCCTTCACCTGACTAAGCTCAGGGACAGAAGGAGTGAGGAGGAAACAAAAGTGGAGCATTTGGAACCAAAGTGAGCAAAGTACTAATGTTTCTCTATGCAGAATCAGCAATGCTGGTGCTAAAGACTGATGGGCCCAGGATGGGGGACAGATGGGGAGATGGGATAAGAACCACTTAAGGGGCTAAGGTCCATCTTTTAGGAAAGAGCTTCTTTTTCAGACTCAGTTGAGGGATCAAGCTGGAAATTCAGTTAACTTCCTGGGAATGGGTTGGGGCCTCCTTCTTAAGAGTCCAGGCACCCAGTAAGTTTCAGAGCAGGGACTTACTCTGCCTTCTTCCTCCCACTGAAAAACTGAAGGGCATTGGCTCACGGCCACAGCCATTTCCCTGATGGCCTATGCTCCTTCCCAGAGGCCCCAGGAGCAAGGGAAGAAATAGGGGCCCTTATGCTCTGCCTGTGCAGACTTCTGGCCACCCCATCTTCCTGCTATAACTGATTGTGATTTCCAGTCTTTTAATTTCTTTTCATTTTCTAAAAAGATTTTCGCCTAAGGAAAACATTCCCTCATAAACTTTAGTCCAAAGGTGATTTGTTTTCCCTTTTACAGAATTTAGGATGAAAAAAATAGCCTGTTACTATTTTAACACATATGACATAGAAGAGATTATTTACAATTTTGCTTAAATATTCTGATATTCCCATCACTGGTATTTGACTTTTCCCAAAATTAAAAGTAAAATTTCCCAGTAGGGTCTCAAGTCTGAATAAGATTTATTAGAAAATAACAATGAAGAAATAGGGACTTCCACCAAAGATGGAGGCATAGGTAGATACACTTTGCCTCTTGCACAACCAAAAGAAGGACAACAACAAATTTAAAAACAAAAAAATAACCGGAACTGCCAGAAAATTGAACTGTATGGAAGTCTGACAACCAAGGAGTTAAAGAAGAAAAATTCACCCAGACTGGTAGTAGGTGTGGAGACACACAGCCAGGGTGGAGAGGACTCATAGCAAGGTGGTGGTCGGAGGTCCTGGGCAGGCAAAGCGGTAGCTAACAGACCAGGTGGTCCCACATTTGCATGCAGATAAACCAGGAGGAACAACTGGGAAGCGAGACAGACCTCCCAACCCAGGGTTCCAGTGTGGGGAGATAAAGTCTCAAAACCTCTGACTGAAAACACCTGTGTGGGTTGAGGCAGAGGGAGAAACTCTGAGCCTCACAGGAGAGTTTGTTGGAGAGACCCACAGGGTTTTAGAACATACACAAACCTACCCACCTGGGAATTAGCACCAGAGGGCCCAATTTGCTAATGGGTAGTGGGGGAAGTGACTGAAAACCAGTCAAGAACCAAGCAAGTGGAAGTGTTCCCCCTCTGACACTTCCCCAACATACAGCCCCACAATGCAGTGATCTGGCTTGCCCCGCCCTGCCAAATACCTAAGGCTCCATCCCTTACTACCTAACAGGCCCACTGAGACAAAAAATATAGCCTGAAGGGAAGAACAGATCAAAGCTCCAAAAAGAGAACTAAGCAATGAAGAGACAGTCAACCTATTAGATGCAGAGTTCAAAACACTGGTAATCAGGATGCTTACAGAAATTGTTGAGGATGGCCACAAAATACAGGGAAAAGTGAAGGCTATGGAAAGTGAAATAAAGGAAAATGTACAGGGAACCAACAGTCACAGGAAGGAAACTGGGACTCAAATCAACAGTTTGGACCAGAAAGAAGAAATAAACATTCAACTAGAACAGAATGAACAAGAATTTTTTAAAAATGAGGAGAGGCTTAGGAACCCCCAGGACAACTTCAAACATTCCAACATATGAATAATAGGGGTGCCAGAAGGAGAAGAACAACAGCAAGAAACTGAAAACTTATTTGAACAAATAATGAAGAAAAATTTCCTCAATCTAGTGAAGGAAATAGACTTCCAGGAAGTCTAGGAAGCTCAGAGAGTCCCAAAGAAGTTGGACCCAAGGGAGCACACACCAAGGCACATCATAATTATATTACCCAAGATTAAAGATAAAGAGAGAATCTTAAAAGCAGCAAGAGAAAGGGAGACAATTACCTACAAAGGAGTTCCCATTAGACTCTCAGCTGATTCTTCAAAAGAAATCTTACAGGTAAGAAGGGGCTGGAAAGAAGTATTCAAAGTCATGAAAGGCAAGGACCTACATCCAAGGTTATCTATCCAGCAAAGCTATCATTTAGAATGGAAGGGCAGATAAAGTGCTTCCCAGATAAGGTCAAGTTAAAGGAGTTCATCATCACCAAGGCCTTTATATGAGACGTTAAAGGAACTTATCTAAGAAAAAGAAGATAAAAAATATGAACAGTAAAATGACAATAAACTCAAAACTATCAACAACTGAACCTAAAAACAAAAACCAACTAAGCAAACAACTAGAATAGGAACAGAATCACAGAAATGGAGATCACATGGAGGGTTATCAACAGGGATGGGGAGGGGGGAAAATGGGGCAAAAGGTACAGGAAATAAGAAGCATAAATGGTAGATGCAAAATAGACAGGGGGGAGGTTAAGAATAGAAAGAGAAGTGTAGAAGCCAAAGAACTTACATGTATGACCCATAGACATGAACTAAGGTGAGGGAATGCTGGTGGGATGGAAGGTGTAGGGTGGAGGGGAATAAAGCAGAGGAAAAAATGGGATAACTATAATAGGATAATCAGTAAAATATATTTTAACAAATAAAAGAAGAAATGGAGAGGGGAAAGACAGAGACAGGGACTCTAAATATTTTTCATAGAATTCTAGTTTAATCTCAACAAAAGTTCATTTTAGTTTAATTCATAAGCAGCATTTTGCTGTAATATTATTGCATGCCTTGTTTTTTCTTTTTATACCCACAGTTTGATTTTTAGGTCTGAAACTGAAGAGAATACAACTGAATGATTTTTTTTTTCCTTACAGAGGAGGTCAAATGAAAACAAGACAATTTAATCAATATAGAGTTTGGATTAACTAATTCAAAGTGACTAGATGAAAGTGTGGAATGAAAGCTTTAAACATCCACAGAACACCTAATTACTATTGATCACCAAATAATTCTAAGCACATGTGCTATTTACTTAGAAAGGAAGTGATATATTGTCTTAGAAAAATAAAAGCAACAATACTATATCTGGACCTCATTAGTATGAGAAAAGAAAAAGGGTAACTCATGACACTGCCACAGGAGAAAACAACTGTATTCAGCAGGACACGTTATTTAGTGAAAGAGAAGACAACACTTGGGATGAGGGCTATGCCAGCAGGGAAGTCTGAATAGGGACAAGAGAAACAGGCTGAGGTGTCCAACCTGGCTTTTCTTCCTGTGTAAGAGAACAGCTGAACAGTTTTGTGTGCCATAAGGTTAGCCACCTTCTCTGCAATCTACACATGCAACCTAGGAGGCCCACCTGCTGTTGGAGGATTGGAGAGGCAGAAGGACCGACTCAAGGTGACCCAGGTTATAAATGGCAAAGGTTGGATTTCCTCTCCATTCTCCCTCTTCATCCACCCATTATAGTGATCCACAAGTGGGGTTGGAAGGGAACCCCTCTCTGATTCCCAAACAGAAGTACACGTGGACAAGCATGTTATGGCCAGGTAGAGCTCCTGGTTTACTCCTCTGTGATAAACATGTCACTGGAAGAGGCCTCAGAGTTGGGGATGTTGCAGACTTTTCATCTGGAGTGAAGTTTCAGAGACATTTTTTTTTACCTAGAATCAGGTAGAAAGCAGAGACTATCTCTTAGGCATCCAGATGTGCTCAGAAACATCCAGAGGACTGACTACATTTTTCAGCTTTGAACCAAAAGTTTTGGCCTAGAATTTAGGGGATGATCTTGGCTCACCAGCTGAACTGAAGGAGAAAGGAGAGAAAATTTCTGAACTGATTAGTGGAAACTTGAAATAAAGATGGAAGAAAATGTTAACACTTGTTACTATTAAATCTAGTGGAAAATCTTTCCCTGTGTGGAATTTGCTAATTTGGAAATCATTAGTCTATTTCATTATGGCCTGAGGGAAAAGTCAGAAATGAAGGAATCTGGAATTGGGGAGGAAAGGCCTTCCTGACCCTCCAGCAATGTGTTGGTTAAGAAGCCAACCTGGAGGAGCAGTAAGGGGAGGAGAGGTTCAGGTGGCATGGGTCAGCTTGTACAAAGGATGCTGTGTGGCTGACAGAGTGGATTTCTCTGGGATTCACCCTTCCTTCTGCTGTCTAAGAACTGAACTTCTTGGCCAAGTTTCTTTACTGATCTTCCTCATTAACCTAAACTATACAAGAATGTTCCTGCCATTTGTCATAAGATGCCTCAGTGACATTGACCAGGGAGTTTACTGGATGGATTTAGGGACATGGGAACCTGGCTTCAGAAAGCATGTGGTCCCCAAACCAAAATGTCTGCAGGGGTAAAGCAAAAGGCCTTCTCTATTTCTGCCTTTTGCCTCTATTTCTCTTCAGGAAGCCCCTAACTTGTCACCTCTTTGACCAGCTCTGCTGCTCCTCTGAATATGTGATCTGTGAGGTCACAGAAAGTTTTTGTTTATATCACCTTAGTACAAGGAACAATACTCATCAGCTCTCTGAATCTCATTTCCATATACAGAACAAAGATTTGACTGATCCAACTCAGTGCATTATCTCCTTCTGAGCTAATTATCTGTAGTGAGAATGTTGGTTTTAAATGGAGAGTGAGATTCCCCTTGGAAAAAGGGGTCTGATACTGGCCAGGCGGGCAGTCTCCCACTTCATGATCCAACTCCACAGAATTTGGCTTTCATATTCTCTAAAAAAGACATCTTTCCTTTTGCATGGTTAACTGCTGCTCACTCCAATTACTTTCAAAAACAATCCTGAATGTGTTCTCTGCTTTCCCAGCCCCACATTACAACTCTTTCATCCTGCCCTGGGATAGAACATAGCTCTTCCAGTGTCCCTCTCATTGTTCTTGCTTCTGGATTAAGAAGCAGGAAGGAATACTGCATTATTGCCATGCGATCAAATACACAGCATCCTCTCTTAAAAACAGAAGTGAAAAATTTGTCTTCTTTTTACTTTTTGATTGAGAACCTGTTGTTTTTCCTGCTTATCTCAGAGATCATTGAATCTGGTCCATTAAGAACTGCAGATGCTAAGTGCCTTGCCTGGGGTCACATACAGCATTTGTGCAGAACTCTGTGTACAGGTGTTTTTTGGTTATAACATGCTGCCTACCCCACCCCTCCTACCCCATTCCCTGAGTGTAGGGACCAAGGTACAGAACAAGGAAGGGAAGGGCAGGAATCCCACCACTCCATGTCTCAGCTCACAGCTGGCAACCTGGAGTGATGGGATCACCCTGGCACATGCACGTCACCATGTGGATGTTTGGCAACTGGACTGTGATTGACCAGATCTTATGAGTCCAAGTCTTTTTAATTCTGCAGAGGCTTTTCTCATGAGAAAGGCTACTGCCTGAGTGTTCGGGCTGCTGACCGCCTTTTGGCATAATAAACCCCCTTCTGCTGAAGAAGCTGCCACATTACAGAAATGAGATCTCTTTGACAAATCACATGGAAAATTGACTCTCTGAACCACCATTGCCAAATTAAATAGCTAGCTAGAACTAAGAACTAAGAGACTTCCATGACTGCTCACAGCTCTGAAATCCCACAATTCAATGATAAACCCAGAGAAAGAAGAGGAGAAATTTGTCATACAATAAAACACAAAAGAGGCAGCTAGGAAGTCCTCAGACTAAATACAATTTTTAAAAATCCAGGGATTTTGAAAATAGCCCAGGCAATTAACTGCTTAGAAGAAAATTTTAAAGAAATTTTAAAGAATTTAAAACCCATGTGTAACTCATGTGTAAAGGAATAAACAGTTCAACAATAAGCCATTTTTAATTGTGAAATAAAACTCTACATACTCCATTTTTTTTAAGACACAGCCAAGCTATTCCCTTCTGCAGCTTATGAAGATCTTAAAAATGGATCATCATGGCAATTGCCCTGCTCTGGAGGAAGTGAATACCTATTTTATAAATGAAGACATGAGACTTCAAAGAAAGGGTCTTGGGCAAAGCACCTGCTAATGAGACAACCCATGGTTTCAAGAGGTGGAAAAATTAGAATTTTCCAAAATCAAGAGAAGCTTTATTTTTACCCATTAAGCATACAATCATTTTGATTTTTAAAACAAGTTTAATGACAAAATCTTATTTAATAGCTAAATGCCAAATGATTATACAAATGAAAGATGACATGGAATTTTTAAATTCTACAGCTTTATTACATATTTGAAAATATGAATAATTCCTTCAAATATACTAAAATATGGACATCAAATAAATTCTGTAAATATAAAACCTGAAAAATTTTCTTCATGTTTACCCGTTTGAAAAACATCCTATTAGAGAATGTGTGTCTGTGAATGTGTGTGTTGTGTTTCTCTGTGTGTGACTGTGTCTGTGCAGTCGTGTTGATGGGGCTAAGAGTGACTGTCACATGGAGCAATGAAGAAATATCTGAGTTTCATTATACAAGAAAACATTCCCCAGTATTTTTTAAAATGAGAAAATCCTTATGTACTTACTTTCTCATGAAGGACTTCTTCAAAAGGAGCCAGTAGGTATAAAAAGAGTATTATTTCTAGGCAGCATTTCCCAAAGTGTAGTAGGGTAGATAATTTTATGTGGTATATGAATAAACACTTTTATTTGAATAATCATGCATTTATTTTTATCATTCCTCCCCACTGCTCCCAACACTCTGCCTCAGGATCACTGGTTTTATTCACAGCATTAATTTGGTTCCTAAGGTCTGCCTCCAGCAGCCCAGGCCTGAAGGTCATTCCTTGCCCTTTGCTCCACCACTCAGCCTTTTCTGACCTGTCCCCTCACACTTCCTAACTACAGGAACCCTTGCCTGAGCTCTCTGTAACACACTAAATCATCAGCCAAAACTCAGTCTAGAGAAGTCTAGCTGTTTTTCTAATAAAGCAAAGCTATTCCCTGTTAATCATGAGATATGGTGCCAGTGAATGGTTCGCCTTCTATTTTGGTTATTTCTTACTAAGAAACAAATTACCCCAAACTTAGTGGCTTAAAATGACAACCGCTTTGTTTGTTTTCTAACTTCTGTGAGTTGACAGCTCAGCTGGTGGTTCTGCTGGTTTCCCTTGGTGTCTTCCAATGAATCGCTGGAGTTGGAGGCATCTGTAGTGCTCCTCCCAACAGGAGACCAGCAAGCTCAGCCTCCTCCCTCTCCATGCAGGGTACGTGGTGTCTCCGTGTGATTGTTTGGGGTTTCCAAAAAAAGCAAAAAATAAAAAACCTCCAGGTCATCTTAAGCCTTAGTCCCTGAGCTGGCACACAGCCACTTCTGAGGCTTTCAATTAATTAAGCAGTCCCAGAGCCAGCCCACATTCAAGGAGAGGGGAAATAAATTCTGCCTTGGGGAGCTTGGGGAAGGCAGGGGGAGGTTGTGACAAAGAATTTGCAGCCATCTTTAATCCACCAGTTTCTCAAGCAAGAGAGTTCCTTTTAGTTTCTATGCAGAACAACCACTTTAAGGATTTCAAAACCTGCTTACCATCCTTTGAACTAAATTTAGGTTTCTTGGATATAAAAAGTGTGATGTTTTCCCAAAGCAGTACAACAGTAGGGCTAAGAACTGATCCAGACAGACTGTAAGTGATTATAAAATGATGGACACATGGGTACATATAAATATTACCTGCCTTTCAAATAACACTCTGAAATCCAAGTTTTATGACAGGGAACCTCACTTTGTAGGTGCTCTCACATTCTCTACTTTTCTAGAAAATAAAATTCATTTTCTAATCAGTAAAGGCATTTTTGTCCACATTCCTAAAAGTTAAAGAAAACCCAACAGGTTATAATTCACAAGAAGTATCAATAAATTGGTTTTAAATAAATGGGGGAAATTTTTTCCATCTCAAATATATCTAAGCAAATGAAAACCATAGTTTAAATTAACCTAGCATGGGAATCCTTCCTGTTTTAAGTTAACCCCATCTTCATCTGGAAAGTTTAGCAGAGTATACAGACACTTACAGGACAGGTACCTCTATTTTGGGCCATTTCACAATCCACCCCTCTTTTTAATTTAAGGTAATTAAAGTCAACCTACAGGGAGCAGTGGTTGGGCAGTCCAAAACTTACTTACCTTGAATGTGGTCGATATATTTGTACTTATATTTAGAATGGCTGCATGAAGATGTTTTTCAATCAAATCTGGCTGTGTAGGGCACACTCCTGAGCAATGAGTCCTTGCAATTCTGCTTCTACTAGAAGTTGCTGCCCAGGGGGTTGCCTTCCCTCTGGCCTCTTCTGTGATTTGTCTGGGACTAGGGTCAATAAATATTTGGGTTCAAAGGGCTTTTCTTTCTGCAAAGTAAATAGAAGAAATGGACATATGAAGAATGCAATTAATTAAGTAGGAATATATAGTCAGTTTGCTGGAATTTGCAGATTCGCTGGTCATTTCCTGCACATGGCATTACTCACTAACTACATTTATTATTTCACGTACTGAGGTTAGCAGGCTGAGAAACAGCCTAGTGGTTATTAACAATGATGTGGAAGTTTATCTGTAACCATCCCATTGGAGTGGTTTGCATGATAAACAAAAGGAGGAATTGATGTGCTAATGAAGGACCCACACTGAATAAGAACTACGTACACTTTAGATAGCTGGTTTACGCATGACTGCAATTATGTTGATTTCCTATCCCTGTTCTCGCCTATAAAAATCTTAGCTAGGCGTGCAACGGAATCATCCCACCAGTGCACGAATTCTTTCCATGCTATCAAAAGTCTCCAGGTCCCTCATGGAAGGCCGCTCCAGGGAGGAAGCTTTCCATTTGGGGCAGCCTCCTCCGGGGAGGAGACTCTTCCAGACTTAAATTCTCCCGGGAAAGCTGTGCGTCCTCCAGGGAATGACTGCCAGTTCGCATCCGGCCTCGTCGACCTTCTGCCCCTTTCATCCCGCAACTGTCCAGAGGCGCAGAACTGCGTGGGGCTGTAAAGAGATCCCACGTCCCGCCCCGCGGTGGGTAGATACGTGGATGCCGGGTATCTGCGTGGAATGCAAACTTCCGCCATCCACCCGGGACCCTCCTGAGGCCCGAACGTCTCGCCCGTGGCGCAGCAGGGCGTGAGGTAGTCAACCTCACTGTGCGCGGTTGCCAAGGCCACGGCGGGCAGCACAGTGGCTGTTTGATTTGGTGAGGCCCTCGCCTCGCGCCTCTGCTTCGACGACAGGGCTTTGTAGGTAAGCTTGACAGACTAGGAGAGAAAAACGAGAACTCCCACGCAGCCCAGAGAAACCACCTAAAACAACCTCTGTAAGCGGCCCTCTTGGGGGGAAGTAGCCTGGAAGTTTCAGGAGACTCAGGGAAAAGAATCATGAAATGCTGAGGGTAAAGCAAGCATGGTTTCAGGTTACGAATGATAGACTAAGGGGCAAGTAAATTTTCCTAAGTTAGCTAATTACCAAAATTCATTCCCGAAAAAGATTTGAGATTGAAGCTCAGACGGGCACTCGAGTTTCTTAAAAAGTGTAGTGAGACTGGAAATGGAAAGGGGCTGTGGAGCCTCAGACTACACTGACCAAGGTGGTGCTTTACATTCTGAATCCCGCCTTACATATGCTGAAGTTTTACAAGGACATTGTTTCTTTTGTACATTCTGTTTGGCGTCATAGAGCGGCCAAAAGAAAAATATTGTCGGTATCTATTTGGGAACTTGTGTGTCCAGTCACTTCTTATATAGAAGGTGAGATGGCGCCATCTCAAATATTCAGAAAACAGCATTACGCTTTGCAAAAAGAAGCTAACTCAGTAGCTGGAGGAGGCCGCATTAGAAAATCCACCTGTGGGTTAGGGGAGTGAATGGACTTAAGCGTGCGTTGGTGGGACACCTATGTGCTTGGTTTGCAGTGTTGTTTTCTGGGTTTCTAGAACTTCCTGTGCCTGTCAGTCAGTGATCCGGTCAGCAGGCCCACGCAGACAATGCGCTTCTGCTCTGTTTTTCCTGATTTATGGTGACGCGTTCTCCCCATCAACGTATTCGTACTTTTTCCCCCCAGTCAGCATGGACCTTTATATTTTTCTTCTGCAGGTGACTACAAGGTGATAAAGAGAACTTCACTTTAATTTCACTTTTTATTTTTGTACTGAGTCCTTTTTTTCCGTTATAGTAATATAATGCTAAAGTGAGGATATTGTCATTTTAACAAGGTCATTTAAGCAATTATTCAGAATTTTGTATTATATTTGGTTAAATAAGATTAAGACAGAATCCTTTAAAAAGGAAAAATATATCTCCAACATGTATGTGTATAGATGTATATAATGTGCGTGTGTGTGTGTGATAAAGTATATGCAAGTAGGTATTCTTTAACACCTTATTACTGATACTTACTTTCAGATGTCATGGTCAAGCAAGATGCATTGCCTAAAAATGTCAAAACACAATTACAGAATTCCCCATTCTTCCAAAGTTTCATCCACTAAGCTGTAAGAAATTTTCCTTTATTTAAATATGTGTGTAAAATATGGACCTAATTTGATAAATATTTACCACAGTCTTTACATGCATTTCTGCATAGTGAAATGTCTTATTCTCCTAGTTGTAAGCATATTACTAGAAATTGCATCTTTGGTTTTGCAGTTTCAAATACAACATTCAGCCTCTCAGTCTCTAAAAACAAGCAATCAAATTGCAAACAAAAGTTAGAGCCCTGAGCATTTAGAGAAGCTTTTCCTAGAGTGTGTTCTGTAGACAGCTGTGAGAACCTGTGTGAAAGCCTGAGTTTTTAAAACAGGGGAAAGAAAGAGTAGGATTCCTTGTTAAAAAACATTTGGGGAAACATTCTATATTCTCTATATTCTCCCTGTTGGAGATTCACAACATCATTAACATACTAAAGGCTCTTACATTTATGCTCAATTGAATTTCAAAAAAGGTGTCAAAGCAATTCAGTAGGAAAAAGATAGTATTTTCAACAAATGGTGCTGGGACAATGGGATATCCACCTGCAAAAAGATATATTTAAATCCTTCTCTCCTATCATACTCAAAATTTAACCCCAATGAATCATCATCCATCTAAATGTAAAAGTTAAAATCATAAACTCTTAGAAAATATGGGAAAAAAATCTTTGTGACTTTGGAAAAAGTACAAGCAATAGAAGAAATTTCATAAATTTAACTTAACCAAAATTAAACATTTTTATGCTTTAAAAAACATTTGAAAAGTAAAAAGAAAAACCACAGAGGGAGAAAATATTTGCAAATCATATTTGATTAAGGTCTTGTATCCAGAACATAAGGAACTCTTATAGCACAAAAATAAGAAAATAACCCAGCTTTATAATAGACACAAAATTTAAATAGATACTTGAGAAAGAAGATATATGAATGACCAATAAACACATGAAAAGATGCTCAGCATTACTGGTCATCAGGGAATGCAAACCAAAACACAACCCAGCTACCACTGCGTATCCACTAGCTGGTAAAGAGTACTAGTTGGTGAGGATTTGGAAGTAACTGGAACTCTCATGCACTGCTGGTGGGAATGCAGTTTGGATATTCCTTTAAAAATAAAATAGAAATTTATCATGTGATTCCCAGCTTCAATCTGAAGTATATTCTCAAGAGAAATTAGCACATGAATATTCCTAATGGTTCACAGTAGCCAAGAGTGGAAGTAATCCAAATCCTCATAAACTCATGAGTGGATACAAAAATAATGTGGTATATTTGTGTGGAATACTACTTTTCACTAAAAAGGAGTGAAGTCCTAATACATGCTACAAAATGGATGAACCTCAAAAACATTATACTTACTAAAAGTCATATAAAATTTCCAGAAGAGGCAAATCTATAAAGAAGGAAAGTAGATTAGTGGTTACTGGGGTTAGAGAGGGGAATTCAGAGTAGTGGTCAATGGGGACAAGGGATGTTTTTGAGGTGATGGAAATGTTCTAAATTTGGATTTTAGTGATGATTGCTCAACTCTGTAAATTCACTAAAAATAATTTAACCTTACCTTTAAACAAGTGAATTTCATAACATGTAAATTATATCTCATTAAAACTCCTGTTGTGTTTTGAAGGAAAGAGTGTTCTCTGTTCAAAGCAGTTTGAGAAACATTTTATATCCCACCTCTTGGAGATTCACAATATCTATTAGCGTATTAAAGACCAAGAAACCCTATGGTAAAGAAACCTACTAAATCTTTTAATCCATCATTAACCAAATTTATGTGACCACAGGAACTGTTTTTTTAAAAAATTAATATCAATTAAACTCTTTCACAATGAGTGGTGAGGGAAAAATTGCTCAGTGTAGTTCCCTTCATTGGCTATCCCTTGACTTATCCAAACCCTCAGGTCCAAGTAAGTGTCATAAACTTGACTAATTCCTGAGGGGTTTTTTTAGCAAAAATAAATACAACTTATATAATTAGTGAGTCCATAGAAACCAGCTGGCTGAAAACCTCCCTTCTCCCGCCCTCCACCCACCCATGACTGCCGGCATGTGCCCGGATTTCTGCTGGGGTGTTGGGCTGACAGGCGGAGATCAAACAGTAATTATAATTGAAGCTTAGTGTAATTAATTACATAATTTTGATTTGTTTGAGATTAATTCCACTACTAAAATTACATCCTAGAATTAGAGCAGTAAAGATTACTGTCAAAAGAAAAGTAGGTGTGAATCAAGCACCTGACTCATGTATGAATCATGTCCAAAGCTCTTGGCTTGTATTTGGATTGTGTATAATGGTTGAATGACAAACAAGTACTCACTAGATTCCCCATAGTCATTAGTTCAGTCATTGATGCAGACTGTTCACACAAAACCCTATTCCTGGGACTATCGTTGGAAAAAACTGGAAGCCCCCCAGGCCCTGTCTGTTATTTTTTTTACAGGGGATGAGTGATTGTGGCAGAGAAGATGTGAGGAAATTTTGATTAGGGTTGTTTACCTGAGGAAGGAGAAGAGGGATTTTTAAAGAATCATTAATAAGATGCATTCTCCAAATAACTATTTTTGTCAAATAACAGTTTTTTGTGAATAACAATTTTTGTCAAAGAGAAGAATGAACATGGGGATGAAAAATGGATAAACAATTTGTTATACCCAATTGATTACTTTTTTGAAGAATTTCGTATAACCATGTTAACAAAGAACTGTGACAGCCACATACCAAGACAATGAAATGAACTCACGAAGAGAACGATACTTTTTTTTTATAACACCGCAAACCTGCTTTATTGGTCTGGATTGTTCACAGTGAAGCTTCTTGCTCAGAGAACCAAAGGACCAGCTAACAGTTAGGGAGGGTGGCATCTGGAGACTCCCAGAGTTCAGAGTCTGCAGGACTCCCCCAGCTCAATGCCTGTTCACTGCCCTTGTGCCTGGAGAAAAGAAGGGAGGTGGCTCTTTGGGGGTAGCTATAGAGTAATTTAGTGTGGGTCCCAGGTTCTGTTCTTCACAGCAACAGGTAGAAGGGATCACATCAAGTTCTTTATTGCAGACCTACAAAAAATGAGAGAATTATATATTATTCTCCTTGTTTGTATTTCTTTTTTCCTTCTTTTTCTTTTTACAAAACAACAGCAGGAAAGAAAAATGCAGGAGGCAGATGAGCTAAGCACCAGGGTTAGGATCAGAAGGGATCTGGGAGATGCGGGCCAAGCCATTACTGCTGGGACAGTAATGCTGAGGGCTGGTCTGCGGCTCTCTGGAAGTATCTTGGAAGAACGATTATAGCCCTAGAGCGAGCAGATACAAAGAGAGTGGGTGAGAGACCGCTGTTCCTAGATTAGCAGAAGTACCATTCCTCAGGTGGCCATCCTGGCAGTAAGGAGTGACGGGCTCTGCATCCGTCCACTCACAATGCAGGGAGATGGCTTAGCGACTTCTCCTGGGGATGTTCCTGGCCTCATCTCTAGGAATCTCCCTCAAGGTCGGTGGACACCCCTCATCTCCAGGGCTCTGCACATCCCACAATGCAGTCCTTGTAAGAACAATACTTTTTAATGGTACTCTTTGGGGAAAAAATGTCTTTAAGCAAGGCACAGATAATGCTGTTGGCCCTTTGCTTTTATTTCAAGTATATGGAACTAATAATGAGACCAAAAGATATCAGCCAGGATTTCAGGAACATTGGTTTTCATATTTGGGAAATGAAGATAAACTTCTGATGGAATTATTTTGTATGCATGGAGGGTAGATGGCAAAATGAATGTTTTTAAACATCATTTAATATAAATTTTGCATTCGCCTATGATCAATGACTTATAACTAGAATAATCTTTTAGACAAAAGTGTGTATTGAACAAAAAAAAAACAAAATCATCCAAGATTAAACTTGTTAAGCAAGAGGAGAAAACTCTCCTTGTTAAAGCAAAGGGAAGAGAGCAAGAGCTTTTTGATAATCTATAAAATCTGAACTTGTGTTCCAAGTACACATGTAAACTGCAGCTTAGTAACATGCTTGTGACAAAACAGCAAGCCCAATGCCTGCAGATATGCAGCCCTAGACTGCTTTGAAAACCCAAAATCCCCTGCCCCCAACCACCCCGTCCATGTTAATGTGATTTTTGTTTATAATCTAACTTGTTTATACCAACACTTTTCTGTAAAGTTTGTGGTTCAACTACATCTATTTTGCAAATTCTCCTTCCACTTCTTACTGGTTTTCCTACATGAGTTTTAAGGAATTCTCTCCGTCCCCAAAACCAGGCTTGCTTCTGATGGCATCATATCTTCACCTATTCTTTGTTACCTCTTTGTGTACATTGAATCTTGTTTTCTCAAAAACAGCTTTGCAATTCTTGATGTGCATTTTGCTATTTTCTAAATTCAAAAGTAAAATATTATTCATTAAACAAAATGCCTTTTGTTAACTCCAGATTTTGTGAAGGTTGTGTGAGGGTTGAGAATGTGAAGGAATTAGATGGAAAAGTCAAGCAAAAGCTCTTTTCAGGAAAATTAGGAATGGGAGCAGAGTATATTTGTAAGGGGACTGTGTCCACTGATGGAAGTCTCCTCTAAGTGCCTCATGAAGCTGGGTAATACAAAAAAGGAAGGACCACTGTCAAGACTTTCTCTATATTTAGCCATAGTTCAAAATGTTCTCTCTTCTCTCCTGCTCAGTTCAAGCATTGTTAAGTATTTGACAGTTGTTTTAAAAAAATGTTTATAGCAATAACAATCACCTTTATGGGATGGACAGAGAAATGAGAAAAGAAAAAAATAATCAGTCTTTATTCTACCACCCTAGTGCAACTTTTGTTAGGATTTGAATGTTTTCTTCCTTTTTCTATGAACTCTCTTTTGCATAGCTGTAATCACAGTCTATTTACAGTGTGGGGTACTGTCTCATATAAGTTCTCCTTAGTTGCTAAACAGTCTTCATAACCATAATGTGTCAGCTCGGCATAATGCAATATATTTGACAGTCTTTCACTTTTTCACATGTTAAAGATTACAAGCAATACTGAGATGAACATCTTTCTGCATAGACTTTATCAATATTTTGAGTTTAATGATCATCTTTACTGAATCTTAAGCCTCTGAGACTCAGGCAGTAGGCAGAGTGGAACTCAGAGAGGACATCTACATAACAATGGATGCTAACCACCTCCTCTTAGAAATTGGCACTGATTTTAAAACTTGAAAAAAAATCTGATTAGGAATCAGACTTCTAGTTTGCTTAAATCAGCAACCACTCAAGATTACAGGCAAAAGAGGAAAGAGGAAAAGAGCATTAAAGGGAAAAGCAGAGAATGTGGATTTCTGCTTCTTCCAACTTTACCAGTGAGGGATTGCATGCCAGAGAGCAGGTTAGAAATGCATTTGTTCAGTTGGATGTCTAAAGGAAGGCACGCTTCTTGGCCAAAGTCAGACTCCTGTAGACT
This sequence comes from Phyllostomus hastatus, assembly GCF_019186645.2. NCBI lineage: Eukaryota > Metazoa > Chordata > Mammalia > Chiroptera > Phyllostomidae > Phyllostomus > Phyllostomus hastatus. Next base: position 9,400,281 of record NW_025333932.1, on the reverse strand, counting down.
TGACATCTGCCATTTCAAAGACAGAAGTAGTTTGACTTAAGTGGGAATAAAAACAAAATTAGAATCTAACAGACTTTAGTTCTTTATAAAAAAAAGTTTACATTTTATCTTTCCTAAAGAACTAAGGCAGTGCTACTCAAGGTTATGTGCTGCAGTGGTTTTATAGATTAAAATGGTTGATAAGCGCCAACTTGGTTTCTTCAATCTCATTCTTCATTGCTTCCTCCCAAATAATGTATTTCATTGTTAATATAAAAGTGCACTGTTGTGCTTTCAAAAGAACTTGGCAGTTCATAAATAATGGGGGGAAATATGCAAATCTTTGCCAACCTCCAAGTCCCTTAACGTTAATTTAACTGTCACAAGTAATTTCCCAGGAAAGAAAACAGCCTGTGTCTATGAGCCAGGCAGTTAACATCACACACTTCACTCCTGTGTGATTTTTTTCATCACAATATGATTTAATGTGTCAAAAGCACTGATGAGGTCAGTTACCACATTCTGTTCCCACTGATTGTTCAGTAACTTGGGGCAAATTTTGAGGCATCCCACAACAAGTAATAGGCTCTTCATCACAAGATCACAAAACATCAGCTTTAGAAAATAAATTTTCCATACCTGTAACAGGATTTTAACATGAATAAGATATTAGAAGAGTTTGCCACAATCATTCCATAATAGCATAAAATATTTTTCTTTGCCTTTTCAAAAAGAAAAAAATACAGGCATCATAAATGCATCCTCAGTGTTTCTGTAAATGGGACCTACTTAATTTTCTAGGGACTTTTTGTCCTAGTTTGGGTCATCCTGCTGGTTTTAACCTGACTTCCATTTGACCATGTTGCTTCTCACTGCACCTGGAATAAGAACAGAAAATAGAAGAGAGGTCTTGGGGGACCCAGTCCTTCCCTCCATTTCCATGGCATGTGAGCTAGTGGTGGCTGTTCTGGTTACCTATTGCTATATAACAAACTACCTATACTCAGTGGCTTAACACAACAACCACTGCTTATTTTGCTCATGAATCTGTGATTTGGACAGGGCTCACAGGGACAGCCTTTTTCTCCCTGCAGCATCAGCTGGTGACAACAGCTCAGGGCTGGACTAAAGGTTGGAAGACTCACTCTCATGTCTAGTGTCAGTGCTGGCTGAGAGCTGGGACACTTGCAGGGGTCCTGTCCCTGAGCCTACTTGGCTCCTCACATAGTGACAGGATTGCAGGAGCAAATGCCTCAAGAGGACAAAGCAGAAGTCCATGGCATTTTATGGCCCACTTTTGGGAACCATGTGGCATCACTTGCAAAAGTGCTGCGTAGATGTAGGTAGTCACCAAAGTCTGCCCAAGTTCAAGAGGAGGGCATGTAGGCCACACTACTTGATGGCAGAAGTGTCACCTTCTCTTTGGATTAGATATATTTTGGTGGCTATTTCGGGAAAATAAAATCTTTCACAATTGCTAAATAAATTATTCAGAAGAAATATCCATTTAAAAGAAGACCTGCTTTTTAGATACTACCATTGATATGTAAGTATCGTAATCTAAACATTGGCAACGTCTCAGGGATAGCACTGTATGTGCTGAGCACTTGCAAGTGTTCTAAAGAAGAATAAGACATTATCCTTGCCTTTAAGGAATGTATCACCTACTGGGAGAGATCTTAAAGTAAGTAATTACAATTATATGTGAAAAATGCAATCATGCAGATAAGTATTAACATATATGTGAAAAGAAAATTGCATCTCATTCTACCTGGGTGAAACAGGTGCCTTTGCAGAGAAGAACCCTTTATGCTGGCTCTGAAAAGGCATGGTTATAAAAAAGCAAGGTAGAGAGTCATTTATAGTGGTGGGAACAGGGTACCCCAGTAGCTTTATTTCTAATCAGGACACCAAGGTGATCTGCAGTAAATAATATTGTATTTGGATTATTCTGGTTGTACCTTGAGGTTAGCTTCTCATGTAATACAAGCTGAACAAATCGCACTTGGTTTAGTGGCACTTTAACATCTCATGAAAGAGAATGACATGCTAAAAATCATGGATTAGTACATAATAGGAAATGTTACAAATGTGATAATTCTAAATACTTGACATTTCCACAAGACACTTGTATATTCCCTTCCAAACCATTATTTACCAATAAATATGCACTGACAAAGCGAATAAGTAGCCATTTGTCACTGTCCTCAAATAGCATTGTCTCTCAGGTATAAAGTGTTCCTTAATGACTCCTAAAACAAACTTAAGTCATGTCTATGTGAGACCAAAGAAGATGTTTTTGAACAAAACAATACATTCAAATCCTTTTTCATCTATGCATTTTCAACATAAATAAGATAACCTTATGCTATAGTTCTGAGATTTTTTCATTTACAGATTGATGTGGATATTTCCCATGTTAGTTCATGTAGCTGTACTTTATTTTTTTAACATATCCATTCAGAGTTTCTTAATATGTATGCATTTTAAACTAACCATTCCCTACTTATGGACATTAAAATGTTTCCTGTGTTTCAGTGTCACAAAGAATGGTATCTCTGGGTGATGGACTGTGGGTCGGTTTGACTTTTCTGTATTGTCCAAAATTTCATTTTGTTAAGTAATATGAAAATATATTTTGGTCTTTAAAAAGGACCAATTTATCAAATGTATAAGACAACCAGAGACAGGTTATTTATTATATAGATCAGTAGTTCACATTGGATTTTAATTATTTCCACTTCATTTCAAAATATTTGTTTTCTAAGGGGAGTCTTCCAGAAAAAAAGCCTTCTGATTGGCCTATTTGTCATTCCACTTTTACTCCAACTAAGCAAACAATATAGGGGTGAGGGAAACATTTTGGGTAAATAGTTGAGAACAGGTTGGAAATACTGCCCTTTTTGGATAACTTTAAAAGAAATTCATTCTTGCATGTGGGTTGATTTATTGGACAGCTTACATTATTTTCTTGTTGAAAAGTGCATCCCTTGGTAGGGATGGCAGACTTCTGGAGTATTGGCAATGTTGTTTCTTAAAACTGGTGCATACTATACACAGATGTGCTCATAGGTGAAAACATCAAGTTCTATACTTCTATTTCTTGTAATCTACTGTATGTACATTATTGTTAAGTACAAGTTAATAAATAAAAGGCCAAGGTAGTAGGAAAGATGATGTCATTTTGGCAGTCCCAAAGAAGTCAATGAAATAAAGGGCTGAGGTGAGAGGACGTGTAACTTAAGGAGTAGTTTCAGGACAAAAAGCTGACATAATTCCCACCATCTCACATAATATTTTTACTCTTCATAATAAACTTAATGCTTCTGTGGAGGTTGACTATTATTCCTTTTTTTTTTTGTCCATAAAGTGTTCATCATGCTAGTCACTTTTCCCAGGTGACTCTCCACCTCCATACTTGATCCCCCATCTCCACCCTCAGATCCATCAATACTTACTGCAGCAGTTAATCATGTACTGTCTGCCTCTCTAGGGCATCCTTTCCCTCAACCTGTACAAAATTTTCAAATTTCTTCCTGTCCTAGAAAATATCTCCCTACAGGCTCCTTCCCAATGTCTGCCTTCCTCTCCCGTCATTTCCTCCCCTACTTACAGTCTCCATTTCCTCTGTTTTTAACTATTCCTTAACTCTGTGCAACTGCAAAATGGTTATATTGGTCTAATGTGTTATTATATTGTATTGTAATTATTTATGTGTTGCCTGCCCCACCCTATCAGACTAGCAGCAGTTAAAGGGACACTGTTTGTTGATCTTCACATCAGCAGAGCCAATGTATAATGTCTTCCATTCTGAAAACTGCATTCATTGTTAGTATCAGGAAACTCTTGAGTAAATGACTCCCTCAGTGCCATGATGTAAGAGCTCACTCCACCTTCCTCATTTTACTGCCCCTCCCGTGGGAGTGAGATCTCTTCTGACTTAAGTTTCCTTAGAGCTGGTTAGTCCTGTAGGCTCCACATCTTTCTTGCCCACCTCTGTATTCCCAACAACTGGCCAAGTGCTCAACTCATGGCAGGGGTTTTGTAGATATTACTCTAATAAATTAAGGAATGAATGAATGAAAAAGAAGTGTAGAAGTGAATCTGACATAGATTGGCAAAGTTCTTTGGGCTGCTTGAGAAAAAAGACATTTCTTTCTTTTTTTTTAATTGTTGTTCAAGTACAGTTTTCTGCCTTTTACTCCCATCCCATCCCACCCTCCAAGTCCTCCCCACCTCCCTCGCATTGAGAGAAGGCATATTTTGTTTTTATCCATTCTGTGCCCTAAACTAGAGCAATGTTCTTCAAACTGCTCATTAAGATCAATTAGAAAATTGTGAGGTCAACTTTGTGAGCCACAATTGACATTTTAAAATGAAATAGAATAGGATAGAACAAAACAGATAGAGGAATAGAATAGGATGGAATGGGATGGAATGAAATAAAATGGAAAATAATAAATTGCAGGTGATAAAGAAAAGCAATATTTTATAAAACTTTTTCTCAATTATGTGTATACACACACACATTTAAACACCTGGGTGGGGTTTTTTGTTTTTTTTTTTTTTTGAGCATTGAAAGGTAAATAGCCATGAGTGAAGTTAGGTTATTGTAATGACCATCAAAGTCATTATGTCTTTACTATTTTTGTAATCTTTTGGTGTCTTTGGCAGCACAAAATCTTCTAAACAAGTTAATCTTCAACTCAAAGGCACAGTTCACTTTAAACTATCTGGAAATACTTTTTGAAATAGGAGATGGATAAATAAACTCTTTGTAGAGAATGTATTAATGTACCAATGTTGCAAAGAGCATTCTATACAGGGCTCAGTGTGGAAATAGCAAGTGTTACCTTTTTCTCTGTCAAAAAAATAAGTTTTGATATATTTCAGATGTATATGACATTTAATATAGTTTAGGAGTGTTTCTACTTGACTCAATTCTCTAAAACTGTTCAGAGTTGGGTCTGCCTTTACATTTTCTGAATTTATTAACAGTTTCTTAATGGAATCCCACTTTATTTTCATATTCTTTAATATAGCTAATTTCCAAGCTATCCTTCTGATCAGATTGAGCTGGTGACTTTCATCGTGATCCATTTAATTCTCTTGACATGTTACCCTATAGTTGAAGAGTACATTATAGCACCTGTTACTGGATCTTACCCTAGACATACATGTCTGGCAGGAGGCAATTACCAGAGCCCCAGTTAGAGATGAAGGGTGACGTGGTGGCTTCCATCATCACCGTGGTTGGGATGACATGCTTGCCCATTAAGGCAAGGGTGAGTTAGCTCTACCTGAACCACATGGACTAAGAATGGAGGGAAGGATGACATCAGAGATTTTGAGAAGGCCAAAGACCAAACAACATAAATGAAGGTCACTCCTAGTAGGGCTCCCAGCTCCCAGACTCTCTTCCTCATTAAGCTGCTGTCTGTACTGCTGACTGTAGAATGCATGGGTGAACTGTACTGATGTGGAAGACTCACCTGCCACATATTAATATTCTGTTTGTTAACATATTTTCTTTTAATTTCCTAAATCCAGATTGTGTTTAAGAGGAAAGAAAGCAAGCCTGAAGCAATCAAGACACAGAACCAGACCAGATACATAGCTCCAAATACTTTAAGGTACATAAGAGAGCAGTTTTGTGATGTTTTCTCAAAACCTATAGCAACCATAAAGGGAAGATGATGAACAGTGACCTCAGGTTTGATGACACATCTGTCATTAATGCGGGTCATGTGATTATTGTCTGAGCGTGGGGTGAAGGAGAGAATTCTAGCATTGGGGAGCAGGGGATGAACCCACAGCTCTGACGCCCTTTTATCTCCTAGAGCACATTTCTTGAAGTTCTTCCAAAGCACACAAACAAGCAAAAGGTGTCTCAACTCCTTGGTACTACATGGGGTCAGAGTACCTGTTAAAGGCCTGAAGCTACTCAGAGCTCTCTGACAGCCTCTGATTTCTACAGATGGATAAAAACAACCCATAGACAGCAGTGTAGGGGCCATTTTCAATTTCTTTTGTACTTAGGAGACCTACACAAGAAAAAGGATTGAACTGTATAAGCTTTGTATATGAAAGCCATACAAAAATATTTTAGGGAGGGAGAAAAAAGGAATTGTTGTTCATGGGTACAGTTTCAGATTTTCAAGATGAGAAAGTTAATGGAGATCTGTTTCATAATAATGTGAGTATATTTGGCACTAGTGAACAAAATAATTAAAGATGGTTAAGATGATAAATTTTGTTACCTTTTTTACCACCGTAAAATAACATGTCACTGTGTATGTTTTTAAAAATACTGTTTAAGCAGAAAAATTAGATTAGCTAGCTTCTCTTTACTCTATAATAGTCCCTATGGTCAACAAGGGCTTACAAATCAAACCAGGTGTTTCAAAATTCTGTGTCATGTGGTTATCACCCTAATAATAATAATGGTTATAAGAACCAAGGCACACAGGAGCTTTAATGGTTGTATTCAAGCAACTGCCTGGTGCAAAATACTGTTAGTCACCTCCCCCAATAAACAGTTGGAGCTGGGTGTACCCCATGAGCTAGAATGCAGTTCTCCTGAGCACCTACTTGGTGCTGAACAGCAAAGAGCTACGAGCCAGAAGAGGAGCTTGGTAGATTTTACATAAAGAGATAGGGCATAGTTCGTAATCATTGGATGCTGTCTTTTGCCACTCACAATAGAAAAGAGATTAATGTAAGTTGGAAACTTTCCCCAATTCTCTAGGTTGAAGTGCACCACGACAGTTGGAAAGTTAATTTTCCCAACATGTGACTCGATGATATACTTGTTTGTGGAAAACATCCAACACTGAGTCAGACACAGAGCAGATTTCTGTCTCTTCTGTTTTATGATACATATACAACAGTGCTTGGCATAGGTTAGATAGTAAGTACATATTTGTTGACTAAATGAATAGTAAGGACTCAGTAAATATTAACAATGTCTTACATTTCCAACGTGAAAGAAAAAAATGCTCTCTGTGGAAGATGTGAGAAAACTGACAAAATTGGACAAATCATAGCTTAAGATATTGCACATGAGGAAACTTGCAAAAAATTCAAACCCACTAAGAAAGACAGTGAAACCTATGAAAGGTGGTACAAAAGAGGCAGGTTTGGGGAACCTGAGAACATGCAATAGGTCATACATTGTGTTCTTGGACAGTGTTGTCACAATATGACATGCAGCTTTCTGGCGTTCCCTTTCCTCTTCGTGACTCGATTTATTCAGTATTCATTTAACAGACATTTTGTAAATGCTAGGGCCTAGGCTTGCCTGAAGCTATGAACATGTATAACACCTAGGCCCTGTCATTTAAGGTCCTCACAGTGAGCAGGAAGGCTGACATCCAACTAAATATCATAATGTAATCATGTAACACAACACAGCATAACACAGCACGACATAGCCCTGGCCACACAGAAGGGTATGAGGGATGGAAGGGGTGAAAAGGGCTTCCCATAGAAATATTTTGAATGGGAGTGGGAGTTTGCCAGGTAAATAACTAAACATCAGGAAAAAAAGATAAATGAAAGGGAAAATAAACAATATTATTTTTGCCCTGGCTGGTATAGCTCAGTGGATTGAGCGTGGGCTGTGAACCAGGCATCGCAGGTTCAATTCCCAGTCAGGGCACATGCCTGGGTTGCAGGCCATGGCCCCCAGCAACCACACATTGATGTTTCTGTTTCTCTCTCTCTCTCTCTCCCCCTTTCTCTCTCTCTCTCCCCCCCTTCCCTCTCTAAAAATAAATAAATAAAATCTTTAAAAAAACAATACTACTTTTAAAATAAATAATAAAAATGTTAATAGTAATAATAGGGACCTATCATGCATCAGGTACTATAGTTGGCACTTGAAATACATTGTACGTTACTCCATGTGATAGTTCATTGACGTGTGTGTGCATGTGCACATCTCTGGAAACATGACCGTAGACAGGAGGGAATCCTGAAAGAAAAGAAAGGGGAGGGAAGCTGGGAAGCCAGTTCCCAGGCCCAGTTCCCATCCCCTTACATGGAGTGCCACCACCCTGCTTACTCTAGGACCAGATTTCTTCTGCCCCTTTCCCTTTTTCTCTCCAGTGTCTGTCCCCCTCCTTACTCATTGCATTAAGAGAGATTCGGGTCTGAAAGATGGGGGCATCACAGCCCAGGAAAATAGCAGCATCAAGAGACAAAGTATAGAAGAAATGACAGTGATTCTCACTGTTTTCAGTGTCATATTAAAAACAATATCAAGATAGCATCAGTCTTTGTTTGGCTCTAGCACTGGGAGCACTCTGCCCATGAATGTATATATTCTGTAGAAATACAGCAAAATGCACTGACAAGTTATCAAGGAGTCTGCAGACATCAATTACTTGCCTACACCATGACAAGCTGGAGAAGAGTTGTATGCACACCAAAAAACTCCTAGAATGGATCACAGTAAGCCTGAGACTGGAGCAAAGGATTCTGCAGTCAATGTTAACCACAGAGGTTCTCTTCCTCTTCCTCTACATCATCACTTGGTAATTAATCACAATCCATGGGTAATTTTAGTCTTGATGTTTTATCCACTAACTAAATCTCACATTGTTACTCTTACCATCACCTAAGAGTAAGCAGAACCTAATCTGGCTTCTTGTATGTCCTCCTCCACCTAGAATTCTGCATGACACTTGATTGGGGGTCATTAAAAATACAACTTAAAAAAAACAGACTTTCAACCAGTCAGTTTATGGTATAGATGTTATGTATGATATGGTATATGAAAGGGTGTATGGTTATCCCTCACTATTTGCAGGCATGGGTTCCAGGACCCCACCAATACCAAAATCCACATGTACTCAAGTCCCTCGTGTAAAATGTGTAGTATTTGCATACAACCTACACATATCCTTCATGTACTTGAAATCATCTCTACATCACTTATAATACCCAATTCAATGTAATAAATGCTGTGTAAATAGTTGTTATACTGTGTTGCTCAGGAAATAATGACAAGAGAAATGTCTGTACCATGTTCATTACAGATACAACCACAGTGGGTCTAACCACATAGTGCAGGTCAGCAACAATGTGACATTTTTTTCTCTGAATATTTTCATCTGTGGTTGGTTGAACCACAAATGGCTATAGAATCCAACTGTATACTGCAAGCTTAGGGCAGTGGTTCTGACTTGAGCACTTCAGAATCCCCAGAGAGCCTGTTACAACACAGACTAGGGGTCCCAGCCTCTTGCAACTCCCTTGCACCTAGTAGACCCAGTGGATTCTGAGTAGCGCCCAGAATCTAGTATATCTTATATAACTAGCAAGTCTTGGCTGATGATGCATTCTCTGAGAATCAGTGGCTTAGGGTAATTAAATTTATTTGGCCTTTAAGCCAGTGTAGGGAAAACGATGTTTGGTTTGTTTAGCTGCAGCAGCTGACTCAGGAATTCCATTCAGAGACCTGCCTGTGCTTTGTGGCCCTGAGAGACATTGTCCTTCCACCTCAGAAGGTTCACAGAGGAACCACAGTAGAGGCTTTGCAATACCACTTCTTCAGTGAGAGAACACTATTTGCTGTTAACAAAACAGAAAAGAGGGGTGGCGTCGGGGGCATTGGTTCCTGGAGGAGAAGGTGATGAGCTGAATCTAAGTGCAGTTCGATGAGCTACGCCATCTTGGTGACACAGATGAAGGCTTTTTCTGCCAGGGTGTGCACCTTGGCACTCTGCTGAGTGGTCCATGGAGGCAGACGCTGCTCTTCAGCTCACACTGGTGCCAAATCTAATGTGATGGAGGGTGTCAAAGGTTTCATTGTTCAACAGTATTCCCTGCCTCCATGTTCCCCCACCCCAAGAAATCTTACTTGAATGCTACCATTTGTGACAACATGGATGGACCTAGAACATATTATGTTAAGTCAGTTATGCCAGACAGAGAGAGACAAATACCATATGAGTTCACTTATATGTGGAATCTGAAGAACAAAATAAGTGAACAAACAAAACAGAAACAGACTCATAGTACAGAGAACAGACTGATGCTTGCCAGAAGGGAGGGAGATTGGGGGGCTGGGTGGAAAAAGTGAAGGTATTAAGAAGTACAAATGGCAGTTACCGAATAGTCATGGGGAATTAAAGTACAGCATAGGGAATATAGTCAATAACATTGTAATAACTATGTATGGTGTCAGATGGATACTTGAATTATCAAGGGGAATCATGTTGTAAATTATATAAATGCCTAACCGTTATCCTGTGTACCTGAACCTAATATAAAATAATACTGAATGTCAGCTGTAATTGGGAAAAAAAACCAACCCCTTATTTGGAGTTCAGAGCACTGGGAGGGATAGGAAACCACTATCTACTATTGAGCTCAGAAAAAAACAGAAGCAAACTTGTAATCCCAGAATTTAAGAGGCACCTCAAAGAAAAGTTCCAGGTAAACCACAGTCTTCCAGGGCTTAGAGAGATGGGTTGAAAGCACAGACCTGGGTTTTCATTCAACCCTGCACTGTATTTGATGTGAGTTTTGAAAATTTGCATCACTACGTAGCCTGGGTTTTCTTTCTTTGTGATTAATAGGCATTGGGGTTTTTTTATTTTTCTCAGTTGTGTACAATGCTGTGATCATTATCTGTACAAACATCCTTGAATTAACTTAAGATTATTTAGAAGAGATTATTAGATGCAGCGTTGCCCGGTCAAAGGTATGAATTTGATGCATGTAGTAAAAGTGCTTTCTGACAGTTTACAACATTTTCTATGTATTGACAGCATACGCGAGTGCTTGTTTCCCAATGTTCTTGATATCATGGGTTAGCTAATAACAAAAATCTTGACTTTGTTGATTTTACATGAGAATATGCATTCCATTATCATGTTATATGGCAATGCTGTAATTACTAACAGGTATTTTTCACACATTTATTGACCATTTGTATTTCTTCTTTTGTGAATTGCCCATTTGATGGCCTGTATCCAATTTCTATTAGTCTTTTTGGGATTTTCCTTACTGTTTTGTAAGAATTCTTTATACACAAAGAGTAGTACATTTTTATCTGCCATAATTCACAATTTTTGTTTTTCTTTTTTTTTTATGATGGCTTCTCGTATATTTAGAAGCTTTAAGTGTTAAGTGAACTGAATAATTTCTGATGCTCTTTAAAATTATTCATGGCATGCATTCCTGATGATGCTGGGAAAAATGCATTTATATGTACACAGAATTACATCCACGGAGGGTTAGATGTGGAGATATTAGAAATATATATAGAGTATACAAAAGCCAGAAATGAAGGAAGACACTCATATATTTAGTTATATAGTTAAATGTTTAATGTTTAGGACATGTATGTGAATCAATACAATTTTTAATTTTTGGGTAATTTCAAATTTTGAGTATGCTTTTATACACATGTATCAAGTATTTTGGTGTTTAAATATTTAAATAAAACATTTGCTAATAGAAATGTTGCAATGCGCTTTCCCTGGAGCTAGTAAATGTACAATAATACATCAACAAGATATTCCACATTTATATTTATTCAGGCTACAATGTAAATGTGACTGAAGCCTAAGAAATGTATGAGTACATTTTCTAAGATCAGATATGATGCTTGTGTGTAGGAGAAAATAATATTATATATAATTGAGATAAATAAAATTATCTCAATTATAAAATTAGACACATGTAGCACTATGTCTATTCTTTTCTTCACTCTTTTCTTCTTCCCTCTGGTTAAAGCAGTTAGAACTGAGTCAATAATGTACTGTTTGATATTTTTTTAAAATGTGATATGAATCCTTTGAAGAAGATCCAGAAAAGCACAAAAGAACAACGTAGATGAAATAGTCCATTTCCAGGCCTAGAGGTAGTGCCACGCCCAACAGTCCTGTCTGCTGGGCTCCTTTCAGGAACATACCCAGGCTGACCATGAACACATTGAAGAGAAAATTAAATGGTTAGGAAGGAAAGCTTCAGAAAAGGTTATAGCCTGGGTTGGAGAGACCAAGCCTTCAGAATTTTCTCAGCCCTGTTGTTCAATTCTATTCTGCCTAAAGTAAGTGACTCTGCAACTATAGATGACGTTTAGCTATTAGGATTTTGTTATTTGGGTACTTGAAAATGGAGCAGTAGAACCTATTTTTTTTTAATCTTGCTCTTTTTTTCTTTGTAAGATTCATTCTCTTACATGTATTCCATAAAGCAAAAGGATTCATGGGGAACATTTCCCTTATCCTCAGGTTAAAGAACCTGGCATTTTAACCAAGAAAAGAAGCAGGATATGAAAGGCTATCAGCTTTCCCTCCACCCCACAGAGAGCTGGCTGATAACAGGAGGGATTGAGATAGGGAGGAATAACTTCCCAACTCTCTGGATAGTTACATTTATTAGTAGCACAGTACAAAAAAAAAATAATAAAAGGAGGGGAGAGTACAGAGGGATTTAGGGAAATATTAAAATACACCAGTCCTATCTCCATACTAGAAAATGATCTAGCTTTGGTCCAAGTTAGAGGCAGTTAGCCTCTCTTGGCTCAAATTAGAGCCAAGTTAGACTCTCATGGGAGGCAGCCAGAGTAGATGTTCTGATTATACCCACAAAGAATATAGCAGACTATATTTCTAAATTATATGCTGGAATTAGCACACCAACGCCTACTCTACCACCTGGAATCCCTCCACACACCACACAGAGGGGCCCAAGGAAGACTCTGATTGGCTCTGTTTGAGAAGCATACTCATCAATCACTGAGCCCAAGAGACAGGCCGCTATGATTGGCCAGATCCTCAAATGGGGGATGTGAAGGAAGTGTTCTGGGGAACCAAACACAGGGGTTACCCCAGTGCATTGCAGAAAAATAGAAAAGCAGAGCTGGGATGAGATTTTTTTTCAAGGAAGAAATTTTATGTTTGTAATACATACAAAAAAGTACATAAATTACAAGTATTAAGTTCAATGAATGTTTACAAAGTGAAAACACCCATATACTATCACCAAGATCAAGGAATGAAACATAATTTTGAGTTTTTTTAAAAGTTCACTTAAGTCTTGACTGGTTTCATTTGAGCCTCTCTGGGGCAGTTTTCTCCATATGCTAACTCAACAAATACTAAGTTTCCTCAAAATGGCAAAATTATGATCACCAGTTCTTGTGATCAAAGAGTTAATTCCGTTTTCTAAGTAATACAGAAATCTTTTGGTTTTCAAGAAGTTTCTCTCATTCTAAGAAATATTTCCATTTAAAAAGAAAAGAAAAAGGATGTGAAACAATACTTAGAACCTTATATGTCTTCCCACCATGTATCAGTCACCTGTCTGCTTTCCTTCCCCATGTTCTGGGTATTTCTTCATCTCCTATTCCCTCCAGGCCTACAGAATAAGTCAATGTCTTGATAATTATTTTTTATATTTTGCTTTTTATGTTTTTACTCAGAAATAAAGTTATACTTATATCAAATAATATAATCCAGTATGTTTTAGTAAAAAGGAATATAGGTCTATGTTTTCTTTTCCAAATAATTGCTTTCTAATGTAAAAGTAACATATATTCCCATCGAAATTTTGAAAATAATGAAAGAAAGTGTAAAGAAACTGAAAATCATTCCTAATTCCACCACTCAAGAATAATAATAAAAGAGCAAACATTATGCTCTTTGCAAGGTTTTTTCCTTCTGTGGATATATACTCTTCTTCTTTTGTTCAAAGTTCATAACCTCTGTCAGTTAACTATACTACTTTTTTCTTACTTATTTACAGTCTAATGACTTGGCATTTCTAATCAGAAAAAAAATAACAAGAAATGTACGCAAAATTAAATCCACACACTACTTAGGAGTATTTCAGAAGAGGAAGGCTGTAGAACTTCATAAAGTACCTCTGTGGAATCAGAAACCATGAAAGAAAAAGGTACTGTGAGGTGCTGGTGGCCACCTCTCAGCTGCACATTAATAGAGCTCATTTGGTGGACTGTAAATCTCCATTACAAGAACAGATAAAGAATTCAGTAAATCTTTGGGTGAGATTGAAATTTTAGCTAATTCTTCCACAAAGTAACATATGGACTATCCATTTGTGTATCACAAGTGCACAGAAAGCTATACTACAGGAAATTTCTGAGTTAAATTTTCTCTCTCATGGGAAATTAATGAGACCACTTAAGAACTCATTTAAGATGTAAGCTAATTATGTAGATAGTAATCTGAGATTAATCTCTAGGAACAGGAGCCCTCTTCCACATTTCATGGGCTTCTCTGCAGTTAGTCAACATGAAGCAGTTTCAGAGGTAACTGAATCTTTTGAAAAGTGAAGTTAAACTTGAACATGATAAATTCAGATAGCAAGACTTGTAATGGAGAAGAGAATGTGAAAATAAAATGGTCTAATTTGTTAGGACTGAGATTAAGGCAAAAGTGTACTAAACTTGGGTTCTCTGGCATGGATTTCTTCCTAATAAATGGCCAGGCAGTCTTACAAACAGCTAGAGACTAGTTTCCTTTTAGAGAAATACTGAGAGAAAAATAGATGACTTTTAAAATAACCTTGGATTGGGAAACATATTTTGATACAAGATACCAAATACAGAAACCATAAAAAAATAAAAAATGATTTATTTGCCTATGTTAAAAAATGGTCTATACATTTACATACAAAATCTGTACAGCAAAAAGGTAAGATAATAGACAAAACAATGTTAAAGAGTTGTTGCTTGTGGTATGGCATCAGAAAAACATACCTCTATCCATTGCAAAGGGTTTTAAGCATGTAATTAGTTTGTTGGGCTGAATTCATTCTGAGCCTCTGATCATGCTGCCAACCAGCTTGTAATTTGTTTTGGGTGGGATATAGACCTTGTAGAGATGGGCCTTTGTAATATATTAAAATAACCTCTAACAAGGGTTTCCTCGAACAGCAAAAATTATACTTCATCAGGTGGCAAATAAATTACAGGAATATAGGCTAGCACTACTCAAGAGCATTTGTGGCCTTAGAAAGCTCACAAATCTAGGTTTAAATTCTGTTCCTGCACTTGGTAGCTGGCATGTTTTTTACTTTTCTGACCTATATTTTTTTAATTTGTGAAATGGATCTAAGTGCCCATCACACAAGGTTCATATGATGGTTAAATGAGATAATTTATATTAGGTTCTTGTGAGAATATTTGACAAACAAAACATGTCTAAATACATGGTCACTATTAACACTCAGTATTCCTTGGTGGTGGTCAATTAAGAAAAAGTAGCAATACTTAAGCACTACAAATTATTTAAGAAGAAAGAATACATAGGATTCTCATGTATTACTTTAAAATGGACTTGTCCCCATATTGCTGGACTTCACAATGGAGGAAGGGGCCATGAGTCAATGAGCATGGCAACCTCAAAAACCGAAAAAGAATGGGTTGTAGGTATGATGGCTGGAGTCCAAGTAGCCATACTGTGCCAA
Organism: Phyllostomus hastatus; assembly: GCF_019186645.2. Lineage (NCBI taxonomy): Eukaryota > Metazoa > Chordata > Mammalia > Chiroptera > Phyllostomidae > Phyllostomus > Phyllostomus hastatus. Next base: position 9,384,852 of record NW_025333932.1, on the reverse strand, counting down.
AAGAAGGAACCCACACATGAGGATGATGGAGCAGCAAGCGAGGAGCTTGAGTCCATGATGACTTCATGAAGCTGCTCTGACAATTCTGGGCTTCCGAACTTTTTTTATATGTGAAAGAAAAATAAATTCCTATCTTAGTTAACAACAACAAAAAAGCTTATATAATGAGGCTTGGGAATATGGCTTCTACAAGACAACAGTAAGGTAAAGCCTCCTTCTTCAATATCAAGTCATTTTGTCTCAGTAAAAGTATAAAAACAATGAGAAAATTTTACCAGAAAAGAAAGAAAGAAACAGAAGTACAAAATATACCAGTGCATTCAGTGAACATGTTCAGTTTCTAAAGAAGGAAGAAGTGGAATAGTTGTGATTCTAAAAAAGAAATGAAGGTGTTCATTCTACCTTTTAATTTTAGTCTTAGGACTTGGTTTGGAACCATGTGATAGAAATAGCAAACTAGGTCAGAGGTATGATTTTTTTCCATTACTCCTTCGGGATTCTCTGTACCATGAAAGAATATTTTCCAAGGAGGTTAGCATCTAACTGAAGAAAACTTAGTTGTGACACTGATATACTTCATAGCAAGAGATGAAAGCTTTGAGGGAAAGCATTCAGCTAGAGGAGGAGTTAGCAAACCATGGCCAAAATTGAACCTGCTAGCTGTGTTTCTGTGACTGGAACACTAAGAAGAGGGAAAATGATTTTACATTTTTGAATGGTTGAAGACCATTTTTTCATGACATGTGAACAATATATAAAATATTTCAGTGTGCATAAATAAAATTTTAGTGGAATGTAGCCACATTCATTTGCTAGGTATTGTCTTTGGCTGCTTTTCCTCTACAGAGGCAGAGTTGAGCAGTTGTTATGGAGACTGGATGGTCCACAAAGCCCAAAATATTTACTATCTGACTCTTTACAGAAAATGTTTGCTGACCACTGAGCTGGAGCTAAGCTTAACTAGAAAGCAAAATAGATGATTATTTTAAAAATTTTGAAGTAAGAAGGTGGTTCTGAGCACACAAATTCAATGCAGCTGTTAAAATGATGAGGTAGACCCATGTTCATTAATATAAAAAGATATTACTGTATGGTTGAATAAAAATATGGCATACTATGATCACATTATTAAAAATAAAATCTAAATTGAGACTTCCAGCCAAGATAGAGGCATAGGTAGGTACACTTCACTCCTTGCACAAGCAAAAGAAGGACAACAAATTTAAAAACAAAAAATAACCAGAACTGCCAGAAAATCAAACTGTATGGAAGTCCAACAACCAAGGAGTTAAAGAAGAAACATTCATCCAGACTGGTAGAAGGGGTGGAGAAGGACAGCTGGGGTAGAGAGGACTCACAGCAAGGTGGTGGCAGGGTGGCAGCTGGAGGAGCAGGCATTCCCACATTTGTGTGTGGATAAACCGGGAGGAACAACCGGGGAGTGAGACAGACCCCGGAACCCAGGATTCCAGTGGAGGGAAATAAAGGCTCAAAACCTCTGACTGAAAAAACCAATGGGGTTGAGGTGGCGGGAAACACTGCCAGCTTCATAGGAGAGTTCATTGGAAAGACCCACAGGGTCCTAGAACATACACAAACCCACCCACCTGGGAACTGGCACCAGAGGGCCCAATTTGCTTGTGGGTAGTGGAGGAAGTGACTGAAAGCCAGCCCAGAGTTGAGCAAGAGACATTGTTCCCTCTTGGACCCCTGCCCTACATACAATGCCACAACACAACAATGTGGCTTGCCCCGCCCTGGTGAATATATAAGGCTCCACCCCTTACTATGTAACAGGTGGGCCAAGACAAACAAATATGGCCCAAATGAAAGAACAGATCAAAGCTCCAGAAAAAAACAACTAAGCAATGAAGAGATAGCCAACCTATCAGATGCACAGTTCAAAACACTGATAATCAGGATGCTCACAGAAGTAGTTGGGTATGGCCACAAAAGACAGGAAAAAGTGAAGGCTATACAAAGTGAAATAAAGGGAACCAATAGTGAAGGGAAGGAAACAGAGTCAAATCAAGGGTTTGGAGCAGAAGGAAGAAATAAATATTCAAGCAGAACAGAATGGAGAAACAAGAATTAAAAAAAATGAGGAGAGACTTAGGAACCTCTGGGACAACTTTAAATGCTCCAACATCCAAATCAGAGGGCTGCCAGAAAGAGAAGTAGAAGAGCAAGAAATTGAAAACTTATTTGAATAAATAATGAAGGAGAACTTCCCTAATGTGGCAAAGGAAATAGACTTCCAGGAAGTCCAGGAAGCTCAGAGAATCCCAAAGAAGTTGGACCCAAGGAAGCACACACCAATGCACATCATAATTACATTGCCCAAGATTAAAGATGAGAGAATCTTAAAAGCAGCAAGAGAAAGGGAGACAGTTACCTACAAAGGAGTTCCCATAAGACTCTCAGCTGATTTCTCAAAGGAAATCTTACAGGTAAGAAGGGGCTGGAAAGAAGTATTCAAAGTCATGAAAGGCAAGGACCTATATCCAAGATTACTCTATCCAGCAAAGCTTTCATTTGGAATGGAAGGGCAGATAAAGTGCTTCCCAGATAAGGTCATGTTAAAGGAGTTCATCATCACCAAGGCCTTATTATATGAAATGTTAAAGGGACTTATCTAAGAAAAAGAAGAAGATCAAAAATATGAACAATAAAATGACAACAAACTCACAACTATCAACAGCTGAACCTAAAAAATGAAAAACAAAAACCAACTAAGCAAACAATTAGAACAGGAACAGAAAATGAAGATCACATGTAGGGTTATCAGCAGGGATGGGGAGAGGGGAGATTGGGGGAAAAGGTACAGGGAATAAGAAGCATAAATGGTAGGTACAAAATAGGCAGAGGAGGTTAAGAATAGTATGGGAAATGGAGAAGCCAAAAAACTTATATGTATGACCCATTGACATGAATTTAAGGTGGGGGATGGTGGTTGGGGGGGTACACAAGGTGGAGGGGAACAAAGGGGAGAAAAAATGGGAGAACTGTAACAGCATAATCAATAAAATATATTAAAAAATCTAGATCAACTAATTGATCAGTGGACTGATAGATTGGAAAAGGGTGATAGTCAACATATTTTGCCACTAGTGGGCATGGACCCTGAACCACCAGAACACTTGCCAGTTGCGAATACTAATGGATATGGTTCTTTATCAGCATATATCTCTGGAAACTAGCTCTGGGTGCACACATCTATGTATGGACATCATTTGGAAGAATATACAACAAATGTTAATAATGACCATCTCTGGTTATAGAATTGTGGGTGATTTTTCATGTTTCTTTTATTCACTCATAGTTTTATATATTTTCAGGTATTTAAAAAATTAACAGCATTATTACTCTTAAAATCAGAAAAAAGCTACATATATTTGGAAAATGAAATAAAGGAAAGAAGAAACCAAACAAAAAATCAACCAAATAGCACAATTTCCATTAATCATGAAATGGAACTATGTTTGTTTTCTAAAATAATAATAAATGCTTTGATTTTTAATTTTTGTCATAATTTTTCTGATTTAAAAAACAGCTTATTGGAGGAAATTTGGAAATATAGTAAATGATAAAAAATAATAAATTATCCTAAAATCTTTTTGGTATATTTACTTTTTATACAAAATTGGGAACATACTACAGTTTGTCTTTTTTATTAATATTTAGAAAAGGTATTATCAAACATTCTTTTAAAATTTTTTTAATGGGTACCTAATAAAATGAGAATCTACCATTATTTATTTACTCACACATTATTGGAAATTAAGTTATTTTTTGTTTTTCTGTTATAAATAACACTCTGAAAGATATTCTTGTATGACAATTATCTCTGCTGTGGGACAGTTTTCTAGGAGTACATTTTGGGGCCTAGACATTTTTAACAACTCTTGAACTGTATTGCCAGAGAACATCTTCCAATGTCCCTTGGTCTCTACTTACCTAATACTAGCCAAATTAGAGTAATTAAACTAAAAAAAAAATAACATCACTCTTTTTCTGAAATTTTTTAACTTATATTTGAAAACTAGTTTCATTGAATTATTTGTGTATGTTTATTTATGATATGAATGGCATTTTATGGCAAGTGCTATTGTTATAGCACTATACTGATGACAATTATCTAATAAGTGATGGGCCAGAAATTTCTTAGAAAGCTTTTTAAAGAAACATCAGATAAGATTGGACAAGGATTCAATCTCCAAAATATATAAAGAGCTTATATGACTCAACACCAGGAAGACAATCCAATTTAAATATGGGCAAAGGACCTGAATAGACACTTCTTTAAGGAGGACATGCAGATAGCCCATAGACATGAAAAAATGCTTAACATCACTAGCCATCAGAGAGGTGAAAATTAAAACCACAATAAGACATCATCTCATACCTACCAAAATGTCTATCATTTATAAATCAACAAACAAGTGCTGGCGAGGGTGTTCAGAAAAAGGAACACCAGTGTACTTTTGGTGGGAATACAGACTGGTGCAATGCCTGTGGAAAACCGTATGGCGTTTCCTCACAAAACTAAAAATGGAATGGCGTTTTGACCTAGTGATTCCAATGCTGGGTGTTGGGAACCGCCCTGACTGGTATCAGAGGCTGAAACCCCCGCCTAGGCTAAAGCTAAGGGAACGCCCTTGGAACCGTGAGCCAGCAAGGAGACAAAAGCTTATCTCCCTGGCAGGAATGCTGCTTCTGCTGCTTTATTCATGACTGAACCCCAAAAAGCTTGGTCGGTTAGCCAAAGACGGGTAAGATTCCCCACGGGGGGAACGACCTAAGCCAGGCACGATCACTTTGGGGGGCTGCAGCAAAAAGGGGGTGATGGACCCTCACTCCTCGGCTTTGACAAAGTCTGAGTTCTCAGCGTCTGGAAGAAAATCTCCTTATCTCTCGGTTGCCTTAGTTCCCTTGCTCCACCTAAGCCTGAAACAATGACAGGGTGGTACAGCTCGGTACTGAGAAGTGCGGTTTCCCGGGGTGATCAGGCCTAAGAAAGAACATGTAAATTACTGTGAAACCTTCTTTGTTTAGAATGCTCTCAGTTGAATGAGAAGGGTCTTAGGAGGAAGTTAGTTTGTTCCTCAGTCTTACAGCTCTTTGACCCCCAACTCAATAGACCGGCAGAGTTCTTTGTTTTCTATAGTTCCTTACTTCCCCTAATGAGTACTGTACCTTACCTGAATTATTATGCAGCATGAGCCTAATAAAAGCAGGTATGGATGGTAAAGCAGCGCGCTCCCCACTAGGGGGGGTGGCCATTTCGTCCCTACTTCTCCACAGAAACTAGTTTGTCTCTGTGCATGTTTTTTCTCGCGTGTTTTCGTCGAGCCATCCACAGCGTTCCGTGGTCACTGCTGGCCGGTGACCCACGCGCAACAGCTGGGGATATACTAAAAAAATCCCAAAACAGCATTCAAAAAAATTGATGCACCTGATGTTCACAGCAGCACTATTTACAATAGTCAAGATTTGGAAACAGCCTAAATGCCCATTAAGTAGATGAATGGGTAAAAAACAGTGGTACCTCTATACAGTGGAATACTATGTAGCAGTAAAAAAGAAGGAATTCCTACCTTTTGCGACAGCATGGATGGAACTGGAGACTACTATGCTAAGTGAAATAAGCCAGGCGGTGCAAGACAAATACCATATGATCTCACTTACAAGAGGAAACTGAGGAACAGAATAGAACCAGAGGCATAGAGTCATGGAAAAGACTGACAGCTGTAAGGGAGGGGAGGAAGAGTACTGACTGAAAGAAGGTAAAGGGATTAATCAAAGAACATGTATGCATGACACATGGTAAGGGACAACAGTGTGGGGATTGACTATGGGAGTAGGGGCAGGCTGGGTGGGAAGCAAGGCAAAGGGGCAAAAATTGGGACAATTGTAATAGCATAAACAATAAAATATTAAAAATATGTTTAACAGTTGGTTTTAAGGTATAATTTTATATATATGACACATTTATGTAGAATATTTGGTTCCAAAAATGTGATAGCCTTTTATTAATCCACAAGATGGGAGTATTCTGATCTTACAGTATTTAAATTTTAATTGTTAAAGTGGTATATAGTATTTAGTATTCATATTATGCCTAGATTATAACCATTTCACTAAATCACTAAGGGAAAGCACTACATTCAATTTTTAGTTTATGATACTTACCATCAATATATATGTTTATATCCAAAAGGACTTTTTCTTTTTTTATTTTTAATGATGTTTTGTTCATTAAGCTATTACTGTTTTCCTAATTTTCCCCCTTTACCTGCCTCCAGCCAGCATCCACAACTTCCTCAGGCATTCCCCCCACCATTGTTCATGTCCATAGGTCATGTGTAAGTTCTTTGGCTACTCCATTTTCTATATTGTAATCTGTATCCCCATGGCTACTCTGTAACTACCAATTTGTATTTCTTAATGCCCTCATCTCTTCACCCATTCCCCCACAGGCCCTCCCATCTGGCAACCTTTTTCTTAAATAAGTCCCTTTAACATTTTATATAATAGTTTCTGGATGATGAACTCCTTTAGGGTGTTTGTTTGTTTGTTTGTTTGTTTTTGCCTGGGAAGCTCTTTATCTGCTCTTTGATTCTAAATGACAGCTTTGCTGGGTAAAGCAATCTTGGCTGTAGCTCCCTGCTTTTCATCACTTTGAATATTTCTTTCCAATCCCTTCTACCCTGCAAAGTTTCTTTTGAAAAGTCAGCTGACAGTCTTATGGGAGCTCCCTTGTAGGTAACTAACTGCTTTTCTCTTGCTGCTTTTAAGATTCTCTCTTTATCTTTAACCTTTGGCATTTTAATTATGATGTATCTTGGAGTGGGTCTCTTTGCATCCATCTTGTTTGGGACTCTATGTGCTTCCTGGACTGCATGTCTATTTCCTTTACCTAATTAGGGAAGTTTTCTTTCATTATTGTTTCAAATAGATTTCTAATTTCTTGCTATTTCTCTTCCCTTTCTGGTACCCTTATGATGAGAATGTTGGAATGTTTGAAGTCATCCCACAGGCTGCTTACACAATCCTCATTTTTTTTTTATTCTTTTTTCTTCTTGTTCTGATGGATTTTTTTTTTTTTTTGCTTCCTTATGTTCCAAATCATTGATTTGATGTTTGGCTTCATCCACTCTACTGTTGTTTCCCTGTAAATTGTTATTTCAATTAGTGTATCATTCCTTTCTGGCTAGATCTTTTTATGCTGTTGAGGTCCTCAATAAGTTGCTGGAGCATCCTTATAACCAGTGTTTTGAACTCTGTATCTGATAGATTGCTTATCTCCCTTTTGTTCAGTTCTTTTTCTGGAGTTTTGATGTGTTTTCATTTGGGTCATGTTTCTTTGTCTCCTCATTTAGGCAGCCTCCCTATGTTTGTTTCTATGTATTAGATAGGGCTGCTATGCCTCTCTATCTTGGAAGTGTGGCCTAATGTAGTAGATGTCCCTCTCCTATCAACCAAGCTGGATACATGGGTATGCCTTTTGTGTGGGCTGAATACACCCTCCTCTTGTAGTTCAGCCTTCATTGCTGTTGGCAGGTCAATGGGAGGAATTTACCCAGGCGAGTCAGCTGCCAGGACTGTCTGTGACCACTGAACACCAACCTCTGCCCTCCTTGGAGGATCAGCTATGCAGGGGCTGGGTGGTGGTGCTCGGATGTGGTCTGTAGCTACCCACTGGGTGTGCAGGCTGTGGGGTTTCCTGGGTGATGTAGGCCAAGGTCATCCCCCACCTGTGTTCTGCCTGGGACCATCCTGCCTAAGCTATAAAGCAATCTGAGATTGCTGCTACTTGTGCTGGTCTTGGAGTTTCCTAAGAAACTCCAAGGTTGGGAAGCCAAGCTGTAAACCTAAGTTTGCTGCAGCTAATGCCAGGCCTGGGGCCCCTTAGCAAGAGTTATGAGAACTGTGGGCCCACTGAAGCCACTGTTGCTTGTTTCAAAGGATTTAGGAAGTTGTGAAACATTAGCCAAGACCAGCCATTCATATGGAAAAGCCACTGAGAGCCTGGGTGGGCCACCTACTTGGGTGGGATGGAGCCTAAGGGGATCTCCAGGGTGGGGCTAACATTGTTAGCCAGGTTGATAGAGGCCAGGATTTGGTGCCTGCCAGCTTTGTGACTCTGTGGGGGGAGGGTTCAGAAGATGGACAATGACCTCTGCCAGCTTTTCTGTGTGGAAGAAAGCTGTTCCCCAGTTCTTGCTTTGATGCCAGACACTTCAGTTCTTCCCTATATGCCACTGATGCCTTTCAATCTGCTACTCCGGTGCTGAAGCTCAGAGGGATTGAGTCTGAGTAAGTCCATGTGTGGGTTCTTTAAGAGGAACTGTTTGGGACTTCAGAAGTGTCTTCCACCAACTCAATCCCTGCTGGTTTTTGCAGCCAGAAGTAGTGGGGACTTATCTTCCTGGCACTAGAATTCTGGGCTGGGGGGACATGGTATTGGGCTGAGACTCCTCACTCTCAAGATATCCCTCCCAAATTTTTATCCACCACATGTAGATGGGGGACAAGCCCATTCTATATCTCCACCCTTCCTACCAATCTGGATAGATGTGGTTTCTTTAATTCTGTAGTTGTCAGACTTCCATTCAACACACTTTCTGATGGTTCTAAGCGATGGCTATTTTATAGTTTTATAGTTCTGTTGTAATTTTGATGTGGTTGTGTGGGGAGGCAAGCCTCCATCTTGACTGGAAATCAATCCTGCATTTAGGACTTTTTATTTCTGTAGAATATTTTTCATGCAATCAGTATGTGGTACAGTAGTGGCATATTTGTTTACTTTTCAAAAAATCAAAAAACTTTGATGTTTAGGCTTAGATGATCTAATAAAGTAACTTAGAAAGGTCAAGCTTTTGACCCTGGCTGGGTTGATTGGTTGGTTGGAATGTCACCTCATACACCAAAAGGTTGCAGGTTCAATCCCCTGTCAGGGCACATACCTGGGTTGTGGGTTCCATTCCCGGTGGGGGAACATATGGGAGGCAACCGATAAATGTTTCTTTCTCACACTGATGTTTCTCTCCCTCTCTCTCTCCACCCTCCCCACTGCCTCTCTCTCTAAAATCAATACACATATCCTCAGGAGGGAATTTAAAAAAAAAAAAGAAATGTCAAGCTTTTGAAACAAATATACATAACTAAACCTTTCTCATCAAATCTTAACTACTACCAATCACCATTATATAACTCTGGTGTTAACTCCAGTCTTAATTATAATGTTCCCTTCTACATTTCTGGGAAGCTTATCTTACAACAACATAGTTCTTCAGTTGGCTTGCTATCTCCACTTCCTGTGGACTGCTAAAACTAATTAAAACTCATGTAATTGAATCAATGGCTTTGGTTGTCTTTTTTTTTTTTTTTTAGGAAGCCCTGATCAGCTAGCAAGAGGACAATTTAAAATGGGCTATTCTGTTCTCTCACTTCACAAAAGCAAAAACCAGGAGCAAAGAGGCATGTAGAGCTCACCATACACTGTCACTATGGAATTTTCTAACACCATCATCAGTAGGTGGTTCTTTAAACTCTAAAGAACTTCCTACTGAGTAGCACTGTCCAAGTGTCATTGGACCTAGGCACCTTAATTCCCCTTAGCACTGCCCATCAATTTCCAATTTTACAAATAATTGGACAGGGAATGCATAAGAAATAGTTTTAGGAAGAAACTTTTTATTCACACATAGAACATTTTAGGAAATATTCAAACATTTTTATAAACAAGGATTTAATGGGTTCCCTGATAATGGTTATATGAAGATCATTTCAATACTACACACTAATGTGTATACTGAATGAATGTTTAATAATCTCTCAAAAGGAATGTCCATCCATTTAAGGAAATCTAGATTTCAATACCAGTTTACAAGAAGAAAGATTTTTTTTATGTATTGAAAATTATAAATTACTTGCTACTAACTCTCCATACATACTACATTGGAAAAGTTAGGTGGAACTGACAGTAATTTTATAGCACATTCCTAAGTACAACCTTGGGCCTCTTTGACATGTCTTAAGCAGGAACTGCTAGGAGTCACTCAAAAATCTTGTACCTAACAGGAAAAACTTTAATTGCACTCGGCTTTCCTTGGTAAGAATGGGCACAGCCCTGAAACTACTGGTTCCCTCCTGGCTAGAGCAACTGAGGAATCAGCTAGGGGTTGGGTGTGTGTGTTCCATTTTTAAAAGTATGGGTATTCACCCAGTCCTTTGGTTATGACATTCCTGGGCAGGGCATGCTGGTAGAGAAAATAGTGAATATTATTCAAACTCTCTGCTACAGTGTGGAACCTGGCAGACTTACCCTAAGCCTAAGTGTTCCACCCTCTCTCTCCTCTACCTGTCCCGCACATCTAAAATGTTAGGTCTCAGAACATAAATTACTTTAGGTCTTTGCTCCAGTAGCCATGCAGAGAGAAACTTAAAAATTCTAACTGTCCTGAATATGAGGATTGTATAGTGTTTATAATTATCCACTTACAAGTTTATACAAATTACAAATATGTAATACAAAAACAAAAATCCTCTTAGTAGTTGGTGAGAATGAGGATGGTATAGTTAGGGATTTTTGTTCATAGAATAGCTTCATCATGAAAAATTACATCTAGGACTATTATAATTGGGTGTTTTTCTACTACCAATATCCAACAAGACTTGACAACACTTTTAGACCTGGGGAGACTGCCCAACAGAAGAGTGAGGTCACAGATGTCTCACCTTAAAGCGGGGGCAGTAAATAGGTCTCATCTTGAATGCCAACACCAAACAGTCTATATAGCACCTTGTGGAGTCGGTGAACAGTAAGACAGTTTTTAGCCATTAGCCTGTCTGGCTCAGGTGTGGGAGTCCACGTGGTAGCACACTTATCTTGGATTTGCTATTCCTAACTTAAACTAAGACATCAATTGGCACACCCAGATTTGAGTCCAAAGTCTGTCAATTAGCAGCTGTGACTCCTTGAGCAAGTTACTTAATCTCTTTAAGTTTCAGTTTCCATATTTGTAATATAGGGATACTAAAAATGCTTGATCTTAAAGGGTTGTTTTTTATTTTTAAGGATTAATGGATTAATATTAGAAAATATTTAAAGCAGGGTCTGACACATGGTAGGCACTGTTACTGTTATTGTTGTCATTATCCATGAATGTTTTAAAACATTTTTTGTAGTACTGGGCCCTGAAAGCACAGCAAGATAAAAGGGAAGCTGCTATAAAGGTTTGGCTGAAGCTCAGGGCCCCACCTGCTCTGCATCAGCAAACCCCACACCCAGAGAGACATCTTCAAAGAACCTGTAGTATACCAGAGCACAATTTGAAAATCCCTAAAGAAGGTTATTTGCAAGTGAAAACAATGTCCCTCTTTTGAGGTTTGCTCTGCATTTGTTAGCCAGTTAGGCTTAAATAAGAAAGGTCACAGTCAGGGTAAGATGGCCAAATTTAAGGCAGAGAAAAACACACTGAATAAAGTGTTCCTGGAAGTAAGATATTCAAAATTAGGCAGTAAATTCACATGGCTACCAGTAGGATTAAAATTTTTTTGAGATTATTTTTTCAAGATAATATAAGCTTACAATTCATTTAACGTTACTTTGAGGACAAAGTGGATCCTTACTTAGCTTTGTATTTATATCTAAAACATGTCTAGATTTCAGCCAGAAAAAACAACTCCCAATTGGTTTGGATACATTCTTCAATTATTCACCAAATTTACTGATTCAAATAAGTAAAATTAGTATGAAATTTAGTACTGTATTGTTAAACCTTTCTAAGTCACATCTATGAATCATGAAAACTTTTGCTTGAGGAATCAATCCTCTTGTCAATAGATTGTCCCTCATGAGACTTATATAAAGTCCCTTCTCCAATGTCCATGAACGAGACAGCCACGTGAATGAGTCTTTACTTTTCAGAAGCCTCAGAAGGCTTTCAAGTCTGAAACCAAAATATTGCAAGCCTTAAATATATACCATATTCTAATATGAATCCCACAATAGAACTACTTTAAACAAACTTAGATCATTACATAGTACATCAATCCTTAGTTTTAACTGCTTAAAATTTCTCTTTAATGACATGATTAAGTTTTGCTTCCTGTGTGTACATGTGGCTACAAAAATAAAACTGAAGTTTTCTAGGATATACAAAATGCCAGATTTTGCCTTTGCAGTTGTTTCATTAATCATCTCCAACAATGAATTATGTTAATAAAGGCAGGAATATAAGAAAAAAGATTCTGTTAAAAAGTAGGACATTAATAATAGTTTATTGGAAAAATTCTCAAATCTGGCAGAAAATGGACTTTTACAGTGGCAAACCAGCTAATGCAGTTGTTCACTATTTGCTTGCAAAAAATATTATGTCTGCACCATTTATACTTAGTTTCCAAAAAATGGCTATTCTGAGGTCTGGATTACAGTCATAATCACACTATAAAGAAATCACTTATGTTAAACATAAAAGTTATAACTAATTGATGTGATGTTAGTGAATGATAAGTGCTTAAAGAGTAAAATCACCCCTTCTTTTTCTTGCATGTCCGTAAGTGGCCAAGAATGGCAATGAAATGCATTGCCTACACAGGCAGAATGTGCTAGGATTCTCAGGTCTTGTAGTCTTGGATTTTTTCCTGAGACAGAGATGAAGAATATTGTAGTAACTTTCAAACAGCATGCAATAAACTTTACAGAATGCATTATGATAACTATTTTTATGGAATCCCCTTATATTTTTAAAGTTCAAACATTGAGAAAAAAATACCATGCTAATAAACATTTAATAATTTTTAGGACTTAAACTGGCTACTTAATGAGGACACTGTTCCCATTCTCCCACCTTAATAGTATAAATGCACTAGGACTGTACTCGTTTTTTTGTTTTTTTTTTCAAAATGAGTATAGAAAATAACAAAGCAGCCATAATTATAAATCTGTCTTGCTGTGTAAAGAGAGGAATGGCTTAGGCCTGTAGGAGCTGAAGTTTTATAAGAATTTAATATAAATGAAATATTTCTCATCTTTCAGATCTAAATGCAATTAAAAGAAAAAATAACTCTTATCTTCCTTGTAATACATTTTCTAAAGGGAGTTGAATCATTAAGTTTATATATGGTAAAATTATAGTGCATTAAGAAGTCAATTAATTATGAAATTCTTGGAAGCCTAGAATTAAGCAACATTAACATTTTTGTATCAGGCCACAAACTTAATCTTATCTTGAAGAAGCAAGTTTTATCTCATAAGTGTAGTGCCTGCAAATTAACATTCTATTTTTAAGAAATATTTCTGAATTTAAAAAAAAATCTCTTTTTGAGCCCTGGCTGGTGTGGCTCAGTGGTTGAGTACTGGCCTGTGAACCAAAGGGTCACCAGCTCAATTCCCAGTCAGGGCACATGCCTGGATTATGGGCCAGGTCCTCAGTAGTGGGCACATGAGAGGCAACCACACGTTGATGTTTCTCTCCGCCTCTTTCTCCCTCCCTTCCCCTCTCTTAAAAATATTTAAAAAATAAAATAAAAATCTCTCTTTGGGCATTAGTTTTTCATATTAAATATTTGATTCTTAGCCTTAAGATCACAAGTAGTACATTAAACTCATAAATGGCTAAGTGGCAGACAGTATGAGATTTTGATACTCTTCTTACAGAAATATAAACCCAGAATACTGTTTCCTAGGAATGAAAAAAATTTAAGGCCCTAAGCTCTCCTCAAATACAGTGCCCGCCTCTTTCCAATTTCCACTGTCACACAGACCATTATGTGAAAGGATATAAATTTATGTGGCATCGAGAGATGGAATAAACAGATTTCAACTTTACTCAGCCTAGAGAACAAACAGGAGAGTCTCAAGCTCAGATGACCTGCTTTATGAACATTCATTGAGTTCAGAGGCTGGCTAAACATGTATATAGTCCTTGTTTCTGAGGTTCCTTCAGTTCAAACATTTGATTAGTTGGTATAATTCACAGAGATATATATGTGCTGATATGACATGATAAAGTCAGCCAGGCACCACCTCATCAAAAATAGTGTGAACGTGGCTAAAATGCTTTAAACACCTTCAGAAAAATCAAAGTTATAATTCTCCTAAGGGTGACTTTGCTAGGCAGTATCTGCTTGTGGCAAGAGTTCATACAGTATAATGTCTAAAGACCCTTCTGGTCGTCCAATAAGAATGAAAGAACCAAGACCCTAATTAGCATTGACTAAAATCCTTTATGCTCCAAAAAAATGCATGTATTATTTAAACAAATATTTGGAAACTTTGAAGAGAGGTCAGTGATGAAAGTCACCAAGATCTGAGTCACTGTGATTATTTGGAACTGAATGAGAACACTAAGGGAAAGAACACTGGGAGAGTGCCCCCTCAAAGAATTAAGGGAATACCATTCTTATGGAGTCAAAAGAGGAGAGTTGAGTGAAAGAAATGAGTTATTGACAATGCCAATGCTGCAGAGGTAAGGATTTGACTAGTTATTAGCGGCCTTTATGAGGGTAGTTTCATTCAAATATTGAAGCTCCTCTAGATTGCAGCAGATGCAGGAGTGAATGGAAGGCACAGACGGTAACCCTAGTGTAGCTGCAGTGCCATCAGATGTCCTTTCAGAATAGGTCTAATACCCCCAATGGGAGAGTGTCCCTAAGGATCAGACTATCTGATTAGTCTGATTCTGATTATGAATTTTAGTCTGATTCTGTTTATGAATTCTGATGAGTCATAATTCTGATTATGAATTTTTGTAAGGAAAAACTCTTGAAACTATTTTAGATAAATGTTGAAACTGTTTAAATAGAACTTTTTTTTTGAGAACTTTGAAAAAGAGTTTGTGTGTCAAACTAATGACATGGGCTGTGGAGCAAGATCTCAAATGCTCTCTAAATAGAAATTCTGACTAGAATTGTCCTCAATACTTGGTACATTTGACACATAGAGACTGAACAACACATAGGCCACCGGGTTGTCCTCAGTAGGGCTCACAATGGGGAATCAGTGTATCTGAAACAAAGACAGACTTCCAGTTCAGTTTGATAGTCTTTGACCTTGGGAATTTATTTTATCAGACGTTTGATGGAAAGTGTTAAGGTCAGATGTATTGGGTCAATTACTCATTAGTTTAGCATTTTCAAGCCATGTCCAAGTGACTGACAAGTCTAATTTATTGACACCTCTTAAGAATGTAGATATTAATGGAAGACCCCCAAATATTTTACATTCTAAAGGCTACAGAAAGTCAATGTCATAGTCCTCAATTAGGGTTTAGACATGATGTAAAATAAAAGGATCTTTTAACATAGGATATATTGGCAAGAAAAGAGTCTGAATTAGAAAGATACAGTTTTATCAGCAAAAGTCTCTTCCTATTAATTTTTGAATGGGCTTCTGAATTGGATGTATTCTTTATTCTTTACTTCTCTTGTTCAGGAACCAGGGAGTATGGAGGGGCACTTTGTATACTGGGATCTGGTATTTAACATACTTCTTATGAAGGGCCTATTGTTTAACCAGAGCCAAGATGGTTAAGGTTTTTACCCTTCTCAGCTAAAATGATATCACCAGAGCATTAAATCCTGGTGCTACTCCAGACTTGTAATGCTGGAAAGGATGGAATTCATTGATGTTAAGAAGGCACATCATTCTTCAGTGTGTGTATTGCAAGGACAGAAAGGTTGGGGGAGAAATGGATGCAGGGAGAACTTACACAGAAGTCAGCAAACAGCAGCCTGTTGCCTTGATGTCCTAAGTGAAGTTTTATCAGAACAGTCACGCTACTAATTTACATATGGTTTATGGCTGCTTTCAAGGTACAATAGCAAAGTTGACTGGTTGTGATGGAGACCTTATGGCCACAAAGCCAAAAATATGTACTACCTGGTTGTGATGGAGACCTTATGGCCACAAAGCCAAAAATATGTATTATCTGGTCCTGTCAGAAAAAGTTTGCTGACTCTTATTATAGACTATGAGAATCTTAACTGAGAGCAAACTGTAAAACACACACATGCGCATGTACAAAACAGGATATGATTGGGATTTTGAACACTGATATTTGCTATTAAGAGATTTTGGTGATGTAGAAATATGCTATGCTAAAAAAGCATTTGAAAATTGAGTAGAGATACTAAAACTATCACTTTCCTTAAGAATAATCTGGGAGGGGGGAACTCAGAAGTTTCCTGATTTCATCCTTTGAGAGAAGATGATGTTGTTTCCCTACCCAATATGTATGCGGAATGAACATTAACTCTAAGTGACTGTGATTTTACTGATTTATTGGATAGGAAAAACTTCACTAGATCAATGTTCCTTCATCTAGGCCCTCACATCTTAAATTAAGGTGTCAGTTTCCCTGAGTACATAAATGGTTCTAGGGGGGAAAAAAGAGCTTGTCTAATCTTAGAGAGTGGTCCAACAGAGCTGACAGAACTAGGAGGCACTAAAAAGTAATCTATGCACATTCCTGTCCCAGAAAAAGATACAAATGGCTATTATAAACATTTTTGTTTGCCAGTTAAGACAAAAATATTAAGGTCCCTGCAAAAATTATATGGGTAATAAACACTTTTCCCAAAGACTTAAGATATATTTCCAAGGTCAAAGTATTATATTACATTGAAGGTGAACAATATAAAGTGCTGTGTGTGCCTTAGCTTACCTTAGTTTGCACCATTTTATTTTTAGTCATCCTGTCCATTCCTCCCAATTTCTCCCACTTTTCAAAATTGCTGAAATGAAGGGCCTTTCTGATAAAGTTCCCTGCTTGTTTAATCTTGTAGCTTTTCTCATTCCCAAATGGCTTGTAGAAATAGCTAAGAACAGAATATTCAGTGTGATCTCATTATTCATCACAGGTAACCATTTTCTCACAAACGGGTATTTATGTGCATCTGGAATCTGTGTGGCCAAAGAAGGGGTCCATAGATTGAAATGGGAGCTCCCTTCTGAGTGTGGTGAGTCATCCATAGTAACAAAGAAAAGCCAACAAGACAAGACTAGAGCAGTCAATCTACCTTCAGAAGGCAAACTTGAAGTCTAGTGTAAGATTCTATTCAATATCTCTAAGCCTGTGTAATAAAATCTTAAAAGGAAGCAAATTGAAGAACACCAATGAAAGAAAAATCATATTTACATATATAAAACTGTAGTTGTTTACATAGCCTTTAATTAATGCCTTCAATTTCTTTTGCCATAATGAGGATAAGGCCCTGGGCTAGTAGTACTCTTGGAGTCTGATCCAATTCTGTAATTGCCATTCTTTGGAATGAGCTAATTGTTTTACTTAGTCATTTAGGTGAAAATTACCTGTATTTTGCCGTATAATTCCCCCCACCCAAATTTTTGAGGGAAAAATAAGGATGTGCATTATACACGGGTAGTACTAATTCCGTACCTATATAATGTTAATTCTTTTATTTATGCTCATGCATTAAAAGTGTAATTCTAGAAAGCAACTGATATCCATGTGCAAAATAATACCCTGGAATGCAGTAATCATTTTGTTTCTAAATATAAATAATTGAATTAAAACTAAAGATTTTTTTTCCTGAAAGTTTGGGCCAAAAACATGGGCATGCACTATATACATGGGAGCACATTATATATGGCAAGATATGTTACTTCAAAAATTAGTGTGGTAAAACCTGCTTTGGAGAATTGCCCATGTCTCTATGTAAACGGCACCATCCCAGTTTAGAAAGGTGGGTAAGTCAAGAAGGGGGATGAGGTGACAGAAGTATTCAGCTCCATGAATCTTTCACATGAACACATTTGTTTCATATGGCAAGACATAAATGCCATCCCCCAACATGCCTCTTCACAAATACAGACATCCTACTGGCAACTTAACCATCAGCTCCAAGTACCTTTATTGATGCATTGTGCATTCTATACTACATCAAGGGAAAACTCCAACAGGGCTTTCTTCCTAGGTTTTCACATCTTCCTTATATACACTGAATATTAGACATTTACATGTTAGTGTAACTACACCAATTATTTTGAAACAAATATTTTTGCAGCAAACAGGTAATACTTAATCTTGTCACTAAGTATTCTGAGTTATGGAGGTGGTGTACATTAAAACATCACAAGACTTTTTCATTGAGATCTCTAAATATTTGCTGTAGGTTGGGTTCAGTCATTGTCTTTGGGTATGATCACCTATGGGTGTACTGCAGGTAAGGGTGCCAAGGGCCCAGGATGCATGATATCCAGTGCTTGGCAACACAAACTACTTCTAAACAAAATTAGCCTGAAAGCTACAAGCCATTAGGTACTAGCAGGCAAAATCCTTAAGTTACTGCTGCCTTTAACTATCATTCATTTAGTAGGTAATATTGAGCTCAGACTATGTGCCAGGTATTGTATTTGAATATACTTTGTAGTGTATAATTTCAGAGTTTTCCCAAATCTAAAATTTATTGAATCATCTTGATATAGGTAAAAACATTAAAATAGAAGTTCAGGAGCCCTGTCCTAAAATTCATGGCAAAGTAATCATAACAACTTTTCTGGGAATCAGTTCTTTATCACTCTCAAGTTTCTTCCAACCTAAAAAATTCCAGTTACCTTGAAACCATTTTATGTACTGTTCTCTCACCAGCTGTTGGGACATGTGCCAAGAAGTAAGATTGTCTTCTGTGCATCTTTTACTAAGATTCAAAAATGTACCCAATGGTGCTTGGAAGATGAATGTTTTCATATTGCCAAATTTTGGTGATGTTGGAAAAAAAAATATCTGGCTGATGGTCAGAAGGTAGTATTCATAGCAAGTAAGGCACTGTGCAGTTATGGAGCATATTTTTTATTCACTTTAATCAATTTAATAGATATCTTGTAGTTCACTTTTATATTTCCTTCTTTAGTACAAAAATCAGATAGTTATGACACAGACTAAGGCTTGAAGGACATTTGATTTCCTATCTAACCACAGATCCAATAATTAAATTTGTTTGTGATGACTTGTAGGGAAAAAGAAAGAAGTTCAACAGCAATTTTTTTCCATAAAGTGAAACATGATTTCTAAATTTTAATTGTGCCCTTTTTGGTGTCAAAATACCCTTCATAATATTTACATATACATAACCTTATCAATGTTTTTAGTAAAGCAAAACAAAAAACTAGCAACTACAATGGTCTGAAAAATTTAAAACAAAATATAGCACCCTTCAACAGAAATGTTTGGTTAAAACTGCCTTAACCAAATGCTTGTCAGGTAGTCATTCACTTTATCAGGAACATTTCCAGTGGTAGATTTGGGGTTTTTCTCAGGCAATCCCATTTCATCTTTGGGTAATTTTTATAAACTGCCCTTTAATCTTGACCGAAGTGGTCTCAAATGATTGGAAGCATACAGGGTATATCTAATTTTTCTGTCTCTTGACAGTTTTCTTATAAGACTAAGGAAACTGGGCATTATATGCTACATGGACTCCCTAACCCCTCCTTTAATTTGCTCTCCTCCCAACTAAATCGTAACTTTCATTCCTTTAGTAAAGCATGAACATCTGGTCATTCTGTGATTTCCTTTGTTCTACTGTTAAGACCACAAAAACCTAAAAAAAATCTAGTTAAGTATGTTTTATCCATATTATTTAAAGACTTGAAATTTATGTTTTATAATATAACCTATTAATCTACTAATATGCAGGAAATATGGGATGAAGTGATTTACCTTTGCTTTTTAGCTCATCTCCCAAATTATGAACACATGTAAATTATAAGGGAAGATTTTAATGTTTTCTAAAACTTGTAAAGAATTCTTAAAGTAATTGTGATATAAATGACATGCTGATTACAAATCACTGGTGTTCTGAAGTAGCTCTCTAAGCAATACTAAGAGGTAGTTTGAGTCACTTATTTACTTTATAAAAGCACACAACAGGAACCCTTAAAATATTCTATAATTCAAACTTGTAAACCTTAAGTACAAAGATATCTGAATTATACATTAAAAGTCTAAGTTCACAGAGGTGTTCCCCTACCCCAATTAGTCTAATTTTGTACACTTTAAATGCAAAGAAATCTGAATTAAATGTCAGAGTCAACAAAATTCACAAGCCAGAAGCCATTTAGTGCTCACAAGTTTATATTTTTTAGATTTGATAGAGATTCTTGTGTATTTTCTAAATACACAGACAAACAGTTTTGGAAGTTTACATACATGTCTTAGGACACTTATACTAGGTAGGTAAATTACATTTAAAAATTGGTCTTCGTAAAAGATCTTTCCAAAGAGCTTTTACAAACAGCAGGCAGAAGTGTTCTTTTTATGTTTACAGTGTTTAAATGCTGATTCTCCCATTTCATAATGGCCTCAACCATCCCTCTCCTAAACCCAAAATTTTGTTCTCAATAGCCAGTGTACTCCAAAATTTAAGTACCCAATGTCAAAAAATTCAGGGCTTAATGTGTGCTTATCCCTGACACATCTTAAACTAGAGCTGTTCAACTTCATTTGAAAGCAGGGATACAGCAGGAACAAAGCTCTCCATTTTAAATCCTAAAGTGACTAAGAAAAATCACCTGTTTTAAGCATGTATACTGTAGCATGTATCATAAGTTTAAGGATCTGGGTGACTGAACGGCACAAAAACTGGGGTTCATATTTAGTTCTTCATTTAAAAACCATCCATTTAAAAATGAAAATGCCACAGCCAATTCATAGCATGTGCCACACTGTTGGGCACCTTATTTGTAGTCAGATGACAAAACAAGGGCTATATCACTGAGGATATTTGGGGGAGAAAGGGTTAGACACTCCAATTCCTAACGTAGCTGTTTTAAAGAGAAAATATGTCTCCATAGAAGACTCCTTAAAGAGCTGAAATTCTACAAAAATGGTTTAAGGAGGCAGCAATGGAGCCCGTAAAAAGTGCCTGGGCTTCAGATGAGACCTGCTCAAAGCAAGCTCTGCCCCTTGTGGCGGTGTTACATTAGGCAAGTTACAGCAGGTGGCTGCTCTGGAGCCTTTCCTCCAAATGGAGACAATAGCACCTACCTTAGAGGGGAACAGGTAAAATAAAGCGCAATGGCACGTGTAGGCACTAAAAAATGGTAGCTTTTGGAATCATTATTCAGAAAAATAAACTCTTCATTCTATGTTGACAAAGTCCTAAAAATATAAATAAAGCTTATCAAAGTTTAAAATTTATGATTTTTAAAACCCATATTCCTCATACTGTCCCCATGATTATACTGCTCCAGTTATTTTCAGGCCTTTACATATTGTAGTAAGAGAAGTTTCCAAGCCCTGATCCTTTCATCTCTTACTTTTCCCCCTTTACCCCCTTTCTCATTTCTTTTCCTCTTGGTTCACATCTATTATTAAACTGCCAGGTACCATTCTAAAGCACTTCACATGAGTTTAATCATTCATCTCACTCTTCTCATTAGGATGGCTCTATCCAAACCAGCTAGTGTTTTCCCCCTAAATTTCAAAGCTACTCATGAATGTTCAGTTCCCCTTCCTATGTTTCTTCTTCTTTCAGCTTAGTAGCTAGGGTATTAAATTTAGCAAAACATGTAGTGAATATGAAAAACAAGGGCCAAAAACAATGACAAAGTGGGGACTATATGGAGGTAACTGTCTCTGAGAAGGTCAAGAAATAATGCAAGATCTTGATTTATATGAGAGGGTCTGTTGCTACAGAGCAAATAGGAAAGAAACAGTCTATACTCTTCCCCTTCATTAAAATTAAAAGCTCTAACATATTTTTCATTTAAAATATAAGTTACAAGAGAAAAATTCAGCAAACGTGTAACACATAATTCTGCCAGGGCTCCACAGACAAAATTATGAGTATTCCATTGTTACCTCAGAGACCAATCATAAGTTCTTAGTATTTATCAACTTCCTGAAATTGTACTGTAAGTCAGAAAAAGAATATACTTAAAAAAATAGAAACGTCCAGTAGTATACCTTAGTACTAAAACTATTTTTTTTTTTAAAGATCTAGAGGGGTAAAGGCAGTCCCTCAAGATCATGGAACAAAATAAGTTAGGCAGTCAGCAAGTAGAAAAATCTGTCAATTCTGTTTCTGGCAAAACGTTTACTTTAAAGAAGAAATTTTTATATAGGCTGAGGCTAATATATTCAAGAGTATAAACATTTTTCCTTTGGATTACCTTCCTAAAAACAAAATTGTAAAGTATCATATTACAGTTGACTAAAAATATAGCCAAATCTGTCACAGCACAACATAAAAGGTAATGGACAATTATAGAATATTTTAAATTAATAGTAACAAGCCATCTACATCAACCCTTGTTTCCAACTAAAATCAAACAAAAGCAAAACAATCCCGTAGTGTACCAAGTGTGTGTTTCAATTTACTCTATGCAATCTAACAAAAATTTGGTCATAATTTACCAGATATACATAAATGATTTAAGCAGGAAAAGAAAATTCAGCTTAAAGAGAATAAGTTCATGTCTTATGGAAAAGTAAAAATACTAAGAATGTAAAGCCAAGTCCAGTTTCTATGCAATAAGTGAACTGTATTCTAATAAAGCAGATTTAGGGTGGTTTTCAGATATATATCTTTTCTCTTTAATATATATTTATATATAGACAGATCTACCAATTGTAAACTATGGTTTATTTTAAAGGGGGGATAAATGGTATGAAAGAAATCTTTATACTATACTTACATATTCACAATGCAGAACATTTTATGCTTAAAATACTTTTTCATTCATAGTATCTTTGCCCAACAAACATCTACTTTGGACCCCACCAGAACTACATTTTACTCATTTATCTAGAACACTGAGAATAAGATATACTCTTCAGTCCTAAACAAAAATCAAACCAAAACTATGCATGTCAGTTTTACACTTACGTAGAAACTACAATAAAGTTTAGATAACGAAAGATGCATCTAACCATGTAGCTACACTTTACATCTTTGACTGATCCAAGCAGAAACATCAGTGTCTAACATTTAACCATTATTCTACTGAAATCAGAGACAGCAAGAAAACTCGTCTCTTAAAATGTATCAATGTTTCAACTTTGATCAGATGGAGCACCAAAAGAATTATGTCTGTCAAAGTGTACTCTGCAACTTTTCTCACATGACTAGCATAATTTAGTTACCTGATATAAAATAGGAAAATATACTCAATTTCTATTTAAAAGAAAGCTGAAAATATGATATCCCTTACTCTTATATAATATACAATATGTTCCTGATAAATGTTGTGCATGTTAATATTAATTATGTGAAATGCTGCTGTGAGTTTTACAATCAGCTAATTCATCTATCATCAGGCTAAATAAATCTGACAATTTCTACTTTGTAATACATCACGGCTTGTACCCTGAAAAATTTATTTAATAATAAATTGTAAAGCCTCTCAATATTTTATTTGTAAGACTTCTGCAAATTGCTGAATCTGGGTGACTATTAGAAAAACTATTTATCAATGTGAAAAATTAATTGTCTTTATAATTTTAAAACAATATCCTAGTAAGTATGAAACAAAAGAGAATGCAATTTTTGTGTTAATTTTAATAATAAAAGGGCACAAGAGTAAAAACCTGATATGTCACTTATGTTGCATAACAAGCTAACCAAACTGGACGTGGAGGATAAACTTAAATCATTTTACTTATTGTTTCTATGACTCTTCTTTCAATTAGATTCTGTCTCTTCAAATAGGACTGAGGTATAGCACATTGGCAAAAATAAAGAGGCAAACTAGAATAGTGCCAAAGTAACAGATTCCCAAAACCAAATACCATGTCAGAAAACATCATATAGTAACCATTTATCATATTGGAGCAGCAGGAGAAAGTTACTTCAAAACCATAATCATTTAGTGGTATTTGCCAACTTCGCCATGGTAACTTTGCAACATCATTCTTCATTTGTGAAGTAGTAAAATTCATGTCAAAAAGGAAGGGGAAACGGAGGAAGTCAGTTAGTTCATTCCAATAAATTACCTCTCCAGTTCTTATAAACATACCCATCAGCACAAAATTAAGAAATACCTAAGACTAGAAGAGACTTGGTTTAACTTATGAAGCAAATTAAAATGGAAAATACAGAAAAGTACAACCAATGGGGTTGAAAAGGCCCCTCACTGAAAATCTGTATTAAAAAAATAAAATTAATAAAAATAAAAATAGAAACAAACTCTACTAGTACAAACTAGCCTGAGTGGTTTGATGGACAGAGTAATTGGGCCAACTGTCACCGTATTCTCATAAATGGATTTTCTTCATTCATATTAAACTGGTACATGAATGTCAGCTTTTCAAGGACAGGTACTCCATTTTCATAAGACCCAAAGAAGTATTGTATATCCTATAAATAAAAAATATTTTTACTTTGATAAATGACTGAAGTTATGGGACTCCATGTAATCCAACCACAAGGTTGTTTGCTGTACAGTCCTGTGCAAATATAAAAAAAAATTTTTTGCTATAAGGCTTTGACCCTACAGTTTTCACAGCAACAAAACTATCATCCAGCATGTACCATATTTTGCAAGCCTTCAAGTTCAACAATTCAAACTGTCGATTCATATTATGTCCAAATGCAGCATCCTTGAGGAGTATAGAAGGCCAGTTAATCATCTAGAGACATACAAACATCTCCTGACTCATCCCATCGAGACGGGTCGTTCTGATCTTCTCCATCATCAGCCAGCTCTTCATCAGCTTCTCCTACTTCATTCTCCTCGTATTCTTCATCCCGAGGGAAATCTGTATCCTGTCCCTGATCTACACCTTCTTGCCCTCCTGGTTGTGATTTATCTGCACAGTCTACACAAACACCATAGCGTCGAGATCCATGTCTTATTCCAACACTGGCCGCTAACATGAAGATCTTCTTACACACCATACATTTGTATTTTTTATCCTTTTTATGCACCTAATTGAAGGGGGGAAAAATCCAATAAGGATGGTGTAGATAACACAATGCATTTGAACCACTCAAATTTAATCACCCATTTAACCCTCAGTGAATATACCACTGTTTTGCTGTATAAAGTTCAGTATCAATTCATAAATCATATTCTTTGTTTAAAATTATGTAACATTCAACCTTCCTTAAAATTGCAGGTAACAGTGTTAAAATATCTTCAACTTTACTGACATAAACATCAACTATATTTAAAGTTACTTACCAGGGAATGTCTTTTTACATGCTCTCTGCGAGTAAACAGTTTTCCACAAATATCACAGCTAAAGGATCTGACTCCCGTATGAATAAGCAAATGCCTTTTTAGTGTTCTTCTGTATTTGGCTACATAGGTACAATGAGGGCATTTTAACTTGTTCGTGTTTAGAGATGATTCACCTTTGAGAATAAAAAAAAAAAAACACAAAAAGCACTTACATATAAACAGAAAACTTGCTATCAACAGCTTACTATCCCTGAAAACAGGGACTGATACAGGGCTACTGCTCTCTTGATTTTTTTTTTTAAACTCAGAATATGGAAGCTTTTAATTGTTAAGCATTTAAAATAAGTCCATAGATATTTAGTTGACTAATACTTGCCATTTTCCCAAGTTTCTTGTTTTGGCCAGGATTCAGGCAATAATCCATACTTGAAATCGTTTGAAGCACCCGGTATCAATCCATATTTGAAATCATTTGAAGTACCTGGTAGCAATCCATACTTGAAATCACTTGATGGGCCAGGCATTAGGCCATACTTGAAATCATGTGAGGTACCTAATACAATTGAAAAGTGATTTTTCAGGTAATAGTGGTAATAAAGGTCTCTTGCTAGAATCAAAAAACACAATATATATGAACATTTCATCATTTTGATAGAAGAGCTTAGTATAAAATAGCTAAATAAAAAAAACTCTACAGTTTAGTGTAAAACTGAGATGTCTTCATTCTTTATTATCCTAATTGGCAAGCATCTTAAACAGAAAACAATCTAAAGTTTAAAGTACAATTCAACCACAGGAAAAATTCAGTGAAAAAAACCTGAATATTATTTAATGTTGTGTGGAGACCACATGAAACTGCTCCTTTAAATACTGTGTTTCAAATACATTCAAAACAGAACTCTGTCTTAATAACTGCTATCCCTGACTATTCGATCACTTGAGACTATCACCTTGAAACCCAGCTGTGGAACACAATAGTCTCCTTTTTCCCCCAAACAATCACAGTCTTGTTTTAAGACTAATTCTAAAGAAAAATGGACTAAGGATGAAAAATATAAACACAAGTAAATTACAAATGTAGATTATTAGTCTCTTGCTTGTGGTTTCAGACACCTTGGGGCAAGGTAACTGGCCCTTTCAGGGCTTCATCAAAACCTCTTGATAAATCCATCCTCTTAAATGGAAATCTAGAAGGTAGAATCAAAATAGAATAATTGAAGTCCCTAAGGGAATTTGTGCCTGAGGATCTTCAGCTAAAGTAGGAATTATCTCCTGTGGACTTAATTTCACCTTGAACATTCCTTGTAATTGGTTATCCTTTAGTAATGTGAATCCAGAATCCTCCATGGCTATTGCCACCCTGATCCAACTGACCATCAACCCTTGCCTCTGGATTATTTTCAATAGCCATCAGCTTATGTGTCCTCTTGGAGTTTTGTTCAATACAATCATCATCATATTCTTTTTAAATTTTAAGTCAGAGTTTGGCGCTATGCTCAAAAGCCTGCAAAGACTATCCATCTCACTCAATAAAAGCCAAGGACTTCCAATATCCTACAAAGCCTTACCTGACCCAGCCCTTGCTTCCAACTACCTCTTAGGCACTCTGTTCCAACCACATTAGTCTCTGTTCTGTCCCTCTGTGGTAAGATGGCTCCTATGTCAATGCCTTTGCATTCATTCTTTCCTCTGCCTGGAATACTCCCTTCCAGGCCCAGTTTTCCTCCCATGGACACCATGGTTTTGATAAAAGAGTGCTTGCCAAAAATGAATGTTCTAAGATTTTACTTCCCTATATCTACATGCCAGGTATTGGGTTGGTCAAAAAGTTCATCTAGTTTTTTTCCATACGATGGAGCACTTAATTGTCTTATTTTAAGGAAAAAAACAAAAAAACTAAATGGACTTATAGCCAACCCAATACATTGCCTCTCTTAAAATTTAAAAGAACTTAAGACTTACTTGAGGACAGTATCAATACCCAACAGTGCAAAAAAACTCTCAGGTAGTTAAAAATCACACTTCATTAGTATTAACATAAATTATTTTTTACTTGAAACATCCCCCCCCCCTTTTTTTTACTGTTAGGAAAGCCATCTCAAAAACAAAAAACAAAGGAAAAAAAAAGAAAGCCCATTTAACTATACTATGGTTTTCAGAACCCTAAAGTGTGTCACCCTATCTATGTGTGTGGGGTGGAAGAGATTATCTTCACATTTCTAAAGTTTGACTTTTGTGATTCATAGTTCTTGTCCAAACCAATGCAGAACCAAGTAAGCCCTAAGGGAGCAAGAACTGGGCCTGTCTTACCTTTGATGTCTAATGTCCAAATACACTTCAGTTATTTGTTGAGTAC
This sequence comes from Phyllostomus hastatus, assembly GCF_019186645.2. Classification (NCBI taxonomy): domain Eukaryota; kingdom Metazoa; phylum Chordata; class Mammalia; order Chiroptera; family Phyllostomidae; genus Phyllostomus; species Phyllostomus hastatus. The sequence goes on along the minus strand of NW_025333932.1, from coordinate 9,357,340 downwards.
ATGTATCTGGCAAATGCTAACATGCACAAGGTATTTTTGACTTGCTCAAAATACTTAAAAAATTAATATAAGAAATCATGTTAGATATGCTGATATCTTCAACTAAATATTATTCACTACATAAAAGGATAGAAGAATAGCCCTAAAACAACATACAAATTGATAATCTAAGAGTCAGAATTTAAAGTTTTTAATACTTGAAATTCTGTTTTTCTAAATAACCTGCAGTAAAGATAAAATAAAAAGTATTCATGATGATAGGCAAGACAGCATCCTGAAATTCAAAATAATTCAAATTAAAAAAGCCTCATCCCAAGCTTCTATCATCTCTTCAAATTCTTAGAACCAGTATCCTGTAGGAAACATAAGAGCAGTGAAGAAAGGTATTCCTTTGTAAATCAATACACTGAAGGATCATTAAACTTTTGAAGGACCTCAAAACTTTTTTTGAGGTAGATCTTTAATAAGCTTACCTAATGAGGTAGATTCTCATTATTTCTGAGAAATAATGTACTCATAAATAATATCCTTCTGAGTACATTATTCCATAATGGCAAACTAAGAAGAAAGCAATGTTCTTAAAGTCAAAATTATAATAAAGGCTATCTCAGTTTCAGAAACTCCAATGGATCAAAGTGTCCCCTAAAGAGAAGTTAACTGAATCAAAGGTGAATTTTATTGAGAATGAGATAAATTATATGGACCATTATCCACTGAGCATGTGTATGTGCAAATTTAAAACTTTACATATAAATTCACATAGCCCAACTGAACCCACCCATTCTTGAAACAGATCTCTAAACCAAAACAAGGTCAATAAAAAATTCCTGTACGTGGCAATTCTCTGTACAGGCAAAGTCTTCAAAATTCAACCCATCTGATCTGTAAACTACTCATTTCAAAACCTTTTTTGTAAATTCTTTTCAACAGTTAGGAGAAACCACCCTACCCTACTGCATAGAAACTGGACTTGGCTTTACATTCTTAATGTACTTTTACTTCTCCTCAAGACATGAGCTTACTCTCTTGAAGCTGAATTTTCTTTTGCTGCTTAAATCATTTATGTGTATCTGGTAAATTATGACCAAATTTTTGTTAGATTGCATAGAGTAAACTGAAACACACACTTGGTACACTGCAGGATTGTTGTGCTTTGGTTTTAGTTGCAAACAAAGTTTGATGTAAATGGCTTAATTTTGGTCAGTGTATACTGCATTCAGAAGCCCAACAGCTTTCTGTAAGAAGGACCCCCTAGTTGTCCCCCTCTCCATCAAATTTTAAAGAATTTCCAAGCTACAGGAGTGGAAACAATGAACATCCAATATCCCTTTATATATATATTCAGCAAATGTTACTTTTGCCACATGTGCTCTATGTCTACACATACATACATTTTGTCTATTTGAAAACATGCATACCCATACTTCACCCCTAAAAATAGCATGTATCTTCTAGAACTTTCTCCTATACAACCACAGCACCTTTATCACATCCAAGAAATTTAAAATTGTTCCATGACTTATCATTTAGCCTATACAACATATTTAAATATCCAACTGTTCCCAAAATGCCCCTTTAGTCATTGTATCAACCCATGATGCAATCAAGATTGACATGGTGTATTCACTTGCTCTCCTTGTGAATGCACCAACCTGGTGGTTCCTATTTGTCTTTCCTGACACTAACATGTTAGAATACAGACCAGCTGGATTTCTGTTGATTTGTCTGATTTTCCCATGTGACCAGATCTGGGTGAAACATTTTGGCAAGAATACCACATAGATGATGATGTGTGCCAGCTCATGCATCCCATCAGAAGGCACATTATTTCAGTTTCTTTTACTGCTAGTACTAAGTTTAATCACTTGGTTATAGTAATGTTCATCAGATCTCTTTATTGTAAAGAAATCTTTTCCCCTCTGTAATCAATTAGAAGTTACTGAGACCATGTGAATATGTCATTACAATACCCTTTCACTCAATCATCATGTAAGCCCATCAATAGTGGCTTATCATCCAGTGATGTTCTTGAATTATTTCCTGTGGGTGTTGCAAAATATCTTCTGTAAAGAAAGCTTTTTTCCCTTTCTAATTGACTTATAATGTACTCATGTAATTTATTTTAAAGATTTTATTTATTTATTTTTAGAGAGGGAAGGGAGGGAGAGAGAGAGGGAGAGAGAAACATCAATGTGCAGTTGCTGGGGGCCGTGGCCTGCAACCTAAACACGTGCCCTGACTGGGAATCGAACCTCCGACATTTTGGCTCACAGCCCGTGCTCAATCCACTGAGCTATGCTAGCCAGGCTCATGTAATTCTTTAGAATATGCAAGGATTCTCTGTCCTTACTTACAGGCTGCTTCTCCCAAAGTACAGTTGATATAAATATAGTGGTACCTCGTTACTCATCATTAAGTTGTTTTGGAATCTGTGATGAGTACTGAAACCAATGAGTACCAAATGAATTCAACGAGTGATAAAGCATTTTCTCCTGTGGGGCAGCGCTGTGACTCGTATGAGTTCTGGAAAGTGCAACAAATCCCTAACAAGTGCTGAGTGCTGAAACATTTTTTTTTCCATCAAAATGCAATGAGTTACAGGGTTTGATGATTTCTGAAGCAGACAAGTACCAAGGTATTACCATTTTACTATTTATAATTAACATTTCTGTAGTCATCAGGAATCATGCTATGATTTTACAACAAAGCTAATTCAAATACATTAATCATTCTGATAATTACCATTCTCAATTCCATCTATGTATTAGCAGAAAGCCACCATAATTACTTTTGCTATTTCAGAGTTTTAAAATGTTCTCTAAAATGAGGAACACCTATCTATTTGTATTTACTAGGCTTTCAAAGTTTATCACAATCATAGCCACCACAGATGAAAATATTTACATATAATACTCTTTTTTTCTCCTTTGTATTGAATTTATTGGGGTGACACTGGCTAACAAAAGACTCTCCTGAAAAAAAAAAAAAAGAAAAGACTTTTCTTTAAGGAAAAGAAACTGCATGAGGATATTAATAAACATGTACGTGAAAACTTCCTAATCCTCAAATGCTCTTAAATGTATTCTTTTTAAATTCCTACTGTACCTACCAACATCACCTCCATCTTGACCCAAGCTGGCTTCAGCCAATAAGTTTGCATTCACATTCACATTCCTATCACAGTCTGGCCCTGAGAGTAGAGCACCATCCAGATCTGAAAAGGAAATGGAGAATAATCTGTTATTTATAACCATACCATAGCCATTATGCAAAACACCACTCCCTTTTGTAATTGTTTCTTAGACAGACATAGAAAGGCTATTTCCAAGTACTGAATACCTACAAGGCATGGAAGCATAAGACATGATTTTCAACCACAAGAAAAAGTGCACGCTCAACATTAAATATAGTGTACTAGATAGGAACAAGCTTTAGAGCCAGGATGACTTGGTACTCCAGCCAGGGAACCCTAGAAGAGAACCAGTTCTGGAGGTAATAGTAGGTTTAGGAAGTTTAGTTATGCACTGACTATCACATATTTAGGAAAAAGGTTTAATATGTTTGGGGTGGGAATGGTGGGTTAGAAGCTAAATTCTAGATGTTGGGATGGCCAAAAAGTTCATTTGGGTTTTTTTTTCTGTAAGATGGCTCTAGTAGTGCTTAGCTGTCTTTAATTTCATTCAAAACAACTTTGTTACATTGTATTGTGACACCTGTCATACCAGCATGCATTTTAAAAAACTGGTGAATTTTTGTGTAGCCATAGAAGATGGAAAAGCTATGCAACATTTTCAGTATATTATGCTTTATTATTTCAAGAAAGGTAAAAATGCAACTGAAACACAAAATTTGATTTGTGCAGTGTATGAAGAAGGTGCTGTGACTGATCAAATATGTCAAAAGTGGTTTGCAAAGTTTCTTGATACTTTTGGCATTGTGGTCAAATAATTCTTTGCTGTGGGCTGTCTTATGCATTGGAAAATGTTTAGCAGCACCCCTGGCCTCTATCCACTGTAAGCCAGTAGTAGGAGATACCATATTTTGCCATGTATAATGTGCAGTTTTTTGCCCAAATTTTTGAGGGAAAATAAGGATGTGCACTATACATGGGTATAATGATTACATACCATGGGTATAATAATCCCATGTATAATGTGCACAAAAATGTGGGTGCACATTATACACAGTAAAAATACAGTGGCTGGCATACTCAAAATATCCAAATCAATTAAGTTATTGGTGAAAATGAAAAATATGTCTTTTATTTTATGGAAAAACTAAGTGGATTTTTTGGCCAACCCAATACTTCCTGGGACCAGCTCTGCCACTTCACAGCAGTGAAGCAGGTTGTTTTGCATCTGTGACTGAGAACTGCTACACTGGTCCCTAATGTAGTCCCTAAAGCAGCAGCAGGGTTATCTGGCCCCATCCCAGACTTACTCATATAATGAAAAGTACTTGTTAGCTCTTGGCCTGGTATATAGCAAACACTCAAAAAATTTAACTAGTATTTTTTTTCCATTTAAATTTCCAAGTGGAGGAATTTAGTACCAAAGGCTATAGATTTGGTGCTTGAACTGGTGACAAAAATGTCTGTTATAGACTATACATGGTAAATAAGGCCATGGGAGTGAACAGATGAGACCATGAGGAAAAGGCAATGACCAATTTATTGAAGAATACTAGCATTTAATAAGCTACAAAAGGGTATATAAAAAGGCTTAAGGAGAAGTATTTCAAGTAGTCTACTGTGACAATGCTGTCAAGAATTCAAAATGAGGCCTGAAATATGCATTACTTTCATTTCATCCAAGAAAACTGAGCACCTAAGTGGGTTGGTAGGGTAAACAGAAAGAGTAAGAGTGGCCTGTGTTGTGAATGGAAAACAATGAATTATGAGATACAACACAATTTGAGAAATTTGGCCCTAAAAAGGGAAGAGTGACAGAGTAAGATTTTTTTAAGGTTAAAGTAATAAACATAGTTAGATGCCCAAAGGACACAAATCACTAACAAGAGAAGTTAAAGGTACTGAAGAAATATCACCAAAAGAAGTGATCTGATTTGTAAGATTCCTAGAGTCTGTCTGCAAAGACAATCTGTCCAGAGAACAGTTTGAAGATAGGCACTGAGGACATTTCAGTCTAATGGCTCTTATTTTCTGTCAGGTAGACTATGACGTTACTGCTTAGAGGAAATGGGCTGGCAGTCAGGAGGATGACTGAGAAGTTCATGGACAGTAAACAGTCACAGACTTCTTTACCTGAGAAGTTCATGGACAGTAAACAGTCACAGACTTCTTTACCTTCCTTTCCTTCAGAGCAGGGATACTGTTTAGGTTTTCTTTTCCCAGTGTTTATCAAAATGCATGACAAATAAAAAGCTTTTCAAAAAATGTTAAATGCTGGCTTAAATATTCTGCCCTTTACAACCTGTCTTACTAATTTAGTTTTAATTAATAGCATTTGAAGAATAACTTCTCAGTTTTCTGGTGTGCAGTAAACAGTAAAACATACCCATAAGCTGAAAATAATTAACTGAAATTCAGTACCTTTGGTTTCCTATGAAAAGTTAAATGTATTTCAATAATCAAAAATAAAATTCAAATTATTATCCAAACAATTTTACTAGGTTTCCCAGTATCTCTTCTTAAAAAGTCATTCTAAAGTGTAGTCTGTTCAGAGGGCAATTCTTAAAGTTCTCCCAAGTTGGTTTGTAAATACAGGGTATAAATGTTATTTACATAACATTCTATAGTGATTTGTTGAAGGCTTTCCTCTACTGGTTCTTAAAATAACCAGGGGTGTCCAACCCTTAGCCCAACACAAAATCATAAATTCACTTAAAACCTTTTTTTTTGCTTATCAGTTTTCATTAGTGTTTGTGTACTTAAAGTGTGGCTCAAGACAACTCTGCCAGTATAGCCCAGAGATGCCAAACCCCCTCTCCTACCCTATCTCTAAAGTATTAGAATTTAATTTATGATATTTAATCCTACATGGACACTAAGTACAGAACATCTCACCCTAAAATGTATTCTGTATGCTTAATAGATGGCAAATGTATTCTTCCTGTATACAATATTTCCTCTCAAATCAAAATCATACCCATGCTATAGATACTAAATCTCTTTTGAGAGGTACCAACTACTTAGTTCTTTATATCAACAACAAATTTCAAAACAGGTAAGCTCTTCCAGGCTGACAATAAGTTTTCATAAATATCATGCTTAACTCAGGAACCAATACATCATATCACTGCTGTACCTTATTTAAAAACACCCACACTGCCTAGCAACTCATTCTTCATCAGTTTTGTTGACATGAGTAGGAGAGAAGCTGGGCAACCAACCACTCACTTGATTAAGGAATGCATTTGCTTCACTGGAAAGCAAAAACAGTAACTCTTGCTCATCAACTTTTCTCTAAAATTTTAAGATTAAAAAATAAATCTAACATACTGCTTTTTAAACATTTGTAACTTTGCTATAGAAATCTCCCACTTCACCTAAAAACTTTGCAAAAAGGACTAAGATCTCTCTACAAATGACACACCTTTCTGGAGAACAATTTAAACAGTTTCACAAGATAATAGCTTTTTTGAATGGTAGCAGGTATTATATGTGCTATGTAACATCATTCAAGTCAAAGCTAAATGATAAGCCATGTAAAATTTCTTCCATTTTTACAAATGTCTTTCTCCCATGAGCAGGAAACAGCAGATCCCTGCCCAAAAGTAGACACAAACTAAAACCAGATTTTATGCATCAAGCAGTAAGTCCTTTTGGATATGCCTTCTCATTCAAACTTTACATGTTTATGTAATAATAGTAAGAACATTCTTATCCTCAACTGTACGAGGAAACTAAGGTAAGCTATAAGCAGAGTGCTGCACTGGTCATTAACTGTATCACACTGCCTCCTGATAATGTATTATGAGCACAAAACGTGTCGCTTGGCACACTGCAAGCGATCACAAGAAAAGGGCAGAGGGTGGTGGTGGTTCAATTTGCAATGCTGGAAATGAAAGTACAGAAGTCTATTCACCTTAATTTCTTTTCTGCTAAATGCAAAAATAAACCTTACCTATATTCTGCTAAACCAGCATTCGCTTATTAACCTTCTCTTTATTTAATAAAACCATGTCAAAATCTAAAGTGGACCTTATATTTGGGCTATCAGTTCTTTACAATACATTTTTGTCTATCGTTAAAGCCACCTCCTCCTTAGCATGCATTTAAAAGAATTGTGATTAACCATATATTGCATTTTTAAAACATGACCTCTTGTTCATGGGTCTTTTAAAAATCTGATTAACAAGCAACAGAAAGTGTTTTTATAAACAGGTATAGATTATTTTTCTCTTCCTTCATTGCAATCAAGATTTTCCTCCATTCAGTGGAGTAAATTCAGTTGCAGTGTTATTATATAAAGCATCCTGAATTCCTGTAGCAGCCTAGAGACTCAACAAACAGTAGTTTCCCTTCACCCGGAAGCTTGCTGACTTGAAGTGACTACTGTCTTACACTAGACTCTACTGTTTCTTTGCACTGCTCAAATAAGCCTGTTATTTCTTCCATGACTAGGCCTTAACAGGGCTCCCTAGGGCACTCTCCACTCTATGAATAACACCCTGCAAATGTTGTGTTCAAGGCAAATATAAACAGACCGAATCTCTAGTTAAAACCTCCCATTGTCTCAGAGTTTGTAAAATAAAATTCACAATTTATTACTATGTCAAACAGAATCACAATTTGGCCTTAAACTATTCACCCAACCTCACCTCCCTGCAATACCCTCCCCCTTCTATTCTTTTAACCACTATTCCAACTTCTTGTTACCTTGCAGTTGGTGAATGTCCTCCTTCCCCTCCTTATAAACTTCAACACACACAAGAGCCAACCCTATTGTTGCTTCTCCAGGAAGCTTCCCCCAACTCTTCTGAGCAGCTGTACCCCTGCCACATTTCTTATTAAACACTTAACACACTGCCTAGGGTACCACAGCCATTCCATTGTGAACAAGTGCTCAGTGTTACATCAGCAATTATCTGGCATGTTGCTTAGTTTCTTGGGGCTTTAAATAAAAATTTTATTACCAAATTTCCTCTTATATTATGATGTGGAAAACTACTCTGGAGCCTCAGAAATGCAATGTTTGATTATAACATAACATTTCTAGAGAATAAAGCTTTGAAAATTTGAAACTATGTGGTCAACCCACAATATTAAAGCCATGTCACAAATCAAATGTTCAATACTATAAAAACTTAGGATTTGACATTTTAGAAGTTTAGATAAATTAGTAACCTTAGCAGGTAGAAATCATAAAAATGCTTTTCTACCTGATCTACACAAAGCTTCTTCAGCATCCAGACTTAGTGTGCACACAGTCTATTTCCTTAGGGGCTCTAACTTACAGGTTAGTACAGCCTTATCTAGAGTCAAATACAGCAAACAGAAGGAAAAGAATACAAGGGAGAGGAAAAGTAAAAAAAAGGGGAAAAAGAAGGCAGAATAGTCTTACTAGCATTCTTTTAAGATTAAGTGTTGAAGATTCTTAGGTATTAGTATATTTTATAGCCCATTAACTAGTGACCATTTTATGTTTTAAAATGAGCATAAGGCCTTCAAACTACCATTTAAAACCTGATTATTAACAGTTTCTGAAGAAAAATTACTTAACATTATCACCTGTAGCTCATCCTTTATAATATATTCAATGAAAAAGGATGCTGGAAAGTTAGGGCAGAACATCTGGAACTTTAATTTAAGAGTAAAAAACTAACCTAAGATCCAGGCCTATAACCTGTTATCTGAAACGCTTGGGGTAAGACACAGAATGCAAAAATTTCAGATTTTAGAAAAGTAATTAAATATAACACTCTCAGTGGCATCTACCTATGGTAGCATCCTGTAATCAAACAGTTATTTCTGCAACAATACATTCACATTTAAAGAAATAAGAATATAAAAAGCTGGTTTTGCTGCCATCTGAGTATCAGGTTTTGTTAGCAAAATGATTAAGAAAAATCTTTGGGTAGTTTCTACAGCTTTACAGCTTTCAAGACTTCAGAATTATGACCTTTTTCTTCCTTCCTTTCCATTAGAGACATGTGGGATACACTCAAGGCTAGTTAAGTTGCAAAACTGAGTCCAAAGCCCATGCTCCATGGTTTCTAAACATTTTAAATAGTTCATACAGTCAACGTATATGACATGGTCAAAATATTAGAAGTCTCAAATCAGACCACAGATTTTCAGAATCATAAAAATGTTTAATAATTTAAAAAATATCATTTAGAAAGCATTTTAAGATTCTGCAGCATATGAAAGTAATACCACAACCCAAAACAGAGCAGAGCACAAGTGCTAGTTAGCAGATAACTAATATAAAAGTTTACTGTAATTAGAACTAATAATGAAATGTCAAATTGTGTGCTGCATCTAGGGTATCTTAAAGATATTGAGTCAGCATTCTTTTCTCAAAACTGTTTACTAAATACTCAAATTATATGCTTTTAGCCAAAAGGCAATTATAATATTGAAAATGTAAAGCATAAACCTGATTTAACTCTACTTGTAAGGATAAATAAAAATTTACAAATGCTGTACAGCTGTTTTCCCATCAGAAGTACAGATGACAGGAAGGAACTTCAGATTAACTCTATATCCCTTGATCAAGTAAAACCACCTTGCATCAGAATGTTTGTGAGTAATTAAGGAAAAAAACAATCATTAGTATTGAATTCTATCGGCTTTTATTAAGGATGAAAATCAATTATATAATCTACTGCTACATTTACTAGAGAACACTTTTGAAGAAACTGTCCATTATACTAGTTGGTGTCAACTCTACAAAACCACACTGGAGAAATTCCTTTTAGAATTCAGTGCCAGGGAAGTCTGTCATCCTGCAGAACTGTCATTTCCCCCTTTTGAAAAAAGCTACTTAGACTATATGACATTTTAGAAAAGGCAAAATATAGAGACATCAAAGGAGCAGACAGGAGTTTGAGGATAGGGAGGCAGGGGAGAGATAAATAGGTAGAACATGAGACTTTCAGGGCAGTGAAACCATTCTTTATGATACTGTAATAGTAGAAACATGATTTTAGGCATTTGTCAAAACCCACAGACCTCTACAACACAGTGACCATTACTGTGATAAACAACACATTAATATATATTAATAATAATTCATCAATATTGGTTTATTAAATGTACCACAACTGGGTGCAGGGGAAGGAAGGCAAGTAAATCTAAAACTAGTCTTAAAAAAAAGTCTATTAATTAAAAAAAGAAAAGCTGCTTAGTAGAGGCACAATGCCTAGTCTTATTGCACTTCACCAGCATTGTGTTTTTTACAAAGCAAAGGCAAGATCCTCTACCAGCAAAAAGATTACAATTTATTTTCTTGAGTTGCTCTGAAACCCATCCCACAATATCTCTGAGGTGTGCCTATTTTAGAGCCAATTAAAAGCTTGATTAGGACAACCATATTAACACACCTCTGACTAGCTCACTAAACTTAAATTTTATTTGCATTTTGATCATTTGTTTCGTGTCAATCATTTCACAATCTTTGTTCAAAATGAGGTCTGTATGCATATATAAATAAAATGTACACATACATGCAGACTAGTTATTTACAATGGGTACAACCAGCTAGTGTGACTAATATAAATAGAAAATCTAGATTCAGAAAAATATGTCCCATGAGCTCAAAGCATCAAAAGACCAAAAATGGGATGCATATCTGATTTGTGCTGATTAAAAATAACAGTATATGAGTATACTTTGGGAAAAAAATTGGCATAAATTATTTCTACAATTTAAATTCTTACATGTTTATCCACTTTATCTACCTGAAATTTATTTTTTGGTTATAAGTCAGCAAAACAAAGATTTAAAATTTTTACATTACCAGAGCAACTGACACTTTATTTTCCTCTTTTATTACTCAGAATTGAGTTTTTCCTGTTGGTTTTAATTATCCTATAAACCCCAATAAAACAGTAAAAAGGAAAGAAGTTTCTAACCTTTCCTGAGTTCTACTTTCAAGTATCCTCATACACCAAATGATTCAAATCTAAGTACTGAGTCAAATTACAGAGATGCTAGTTTAAGATAAAAAAAAAAATACCATCTGAATAAAATCCCTCATATTTTGGGGTATATCTTATCTCAACATCTTACATTTCTTTGAGGCATCCAAACAGCAGCTTCAATGTCATGTGGCAAAAAGACATTATTTAGAGCTGTGGTTTACAAACTGGAAGCTTAAGAATTTGGGGATGTTACATTTCCTAAGGGATCCAGATATGCAAATATGCCAAGCACTGCTTACAAAGTGAAGAATCCACAACTCTCCAGACATTTATGCATAGAAATTTAAGTTTGCTTAAAAGCATTTATTTCACTGAAAACTTTCACTATTTTCTCAGTAAGTGGAAATCAAAGTATAATCAATGATGTGGAATTCATAAACATGTTTAGTTTTAAAAGGGACTCATTTTTTGAAAGACAGAATGCACTAGTTTATTAATGGCAAGATTTTAATGTGAGACAGTCCCAAACAAACCATGAAACCTGCCTCTATTATCTACTAGTCAAATGACCTTGAGAAAGGTTTTAACCTTGGTAAACAAAGATCCACTGTGTTCTATGCTGGTCAGAACTTCCCTGTAAGAGTTGCAGTCAACTTTGTCCACCAAAATTCCCAGGTGAAACAAGCCATGTCTTGTCTACAACTGAGGAATCCACAAAGTGGGAGATAGAGCACAGCACTTAGCCTAGGAGACTTCAGGGCAATTTTTTAAATGCCTAATATCTGAAGGGTTATCAGGTAGTTCAGAGATTAAAGGTTAAAGGTTAAGGTCAGATTACACTACCCCAAATGGCATAATTAGGAAGTTAAAGCAAAGCAAATATTGTATCAATATAAAATAACTTCCTCATAATCATAGACATCCTATACTGGAATAGCTGCTTTAAAAAGAATCCTTTTTAGTTTTCAAACACAAGGTCAAGCTGAAGCTAATATGACCACTTTATCTAGAATTTAGTGGAAAGTACACTGTACTGGAAAACTGATTTTAAATAACCTCAACAGTCTCCCAACTTTAAGGTAGATTAAAATGACCATGATAGTTGTGCTTTTATGTTTGTCATTTAATTTTCCTAATAATCTTATTAGGTACCATATATTAAAAATGAGAAAACTGAGGGCAAGAATTAACTTAATTTGATCATGGCCACATAGTGGGTAAGTAGAAGAGTGCCTTTTCAAATCCTGAATCTATTTGGACTCTTTTATTTCTATTAGTGGATCTCAACCTTGGCTCACAGTGTTAGTAACTTGTACAGCTTATAAATATCCCACCATCCAGACCACATCCCAGACCAATTAAATGGACAACCTGGGAGAGACCCAAGAAAGTTCCAAGTGATGCCAACATACAGGCATGGTTAACATCCACTGCTCTATACGAAGGGTTAGCAATAAAGGTTTACTGGAACACATCCATTTTCATTTGTTTACACACTGTATACAAATGCTTTCATGCTACAATGGCAGAGTTAAGTAACTGAACTTCGACCGAAGCCAAAAATATTTTCTACTGTTTGGCTCTTTACAGTAAAAATTTGCCAACACCTGGCTGTATATCAATTATGGCCTAACTATAGTACTCTTATAAGACCCATTTTCTACCAATAAATGAAGTTGGATTTAGAGGCACTACAAAGTTGTTAAAAAAACAAAAACAAAAACAAAAAACAGCTGGAATGTAGCACACATCGCTGATAAAAATTTGTGAGATAAGCAATGTTCAGATATCAAAGCGATACCAACAACATAACAGAATTACCTTTTACAAGACAGACTGAAGAAATCAAAAGCATATTTGACTACCAAAAATTAATACAACCTTAGCTAGAGATGCCTGCTAAGATAATTGCTGGTGATTTTTTTTGTTTGAGGTATGCATTGTGGGTCAATATTAGTGCTTTCCTTTTCTTGGATCACTCCAATTAAATGTGAGATTAATTTTAAGAATAGGGATAGCTCTGACTAGTTTTACCATTCAGCTACCACCCAGAAAATCTGCTTATTCCTTAAACTGTGAGTGTACATGCATGTATTTTAAAAAACGCTAAGGTTCCCATCATGCTATTAAACAATCCATGCCACAGAAAAAAACATAACTGCATTTTGGGAATTGTTTCAAGGTCTTCTATATGAAAAATTAAGCCAAAATAAAGTGCTGCTACTTTAAACAAACTGCCTCTGAGGTTTTTATTTCTTGATAAGTATGATGGAAAAGAGAACAAGTGTTTTACTACACATGTATTTTGATTTTCAAATAAGTAAAATTTCTACTGATGCAAACCAAACCCAAGCCTAAAAAGCCAGAAGAGCCATTTCATAGGATTACTAGGACGTTTTGCCCTTTTCCCAAAGGGAAAGGAAATAAAAACAGTAATTCTTTTTAACACTGAACAGATACAGTGCTTTAGGACAAAGCAAGCATTAAAGCATATATTCTAGTAGTAGACAAGTCTGGGGTCTGCACAGAGAACTTGGCTGCTTCTTCCAATAAAAGTAACTTACACACAGGCAATTAAATTACATTAAAGTTTCAATGTATTTACACTCTACAACAATGCCCCCTCACCCCATTTTTTAAAAAAAAACCCACACAACAAATGTGATATGCTAAGATTCTTGTATGTACTCCTTTGGGGATATATTAATAGGTCTCAGAGGCCTCTCTTAACTAATAAAAATGAGGTGAAATGAGACAAGCTTAAAATATTCAGCTTCTGTAAAATTCATTGTGAGAACAGTAGCTCTAAACAAATTAGAATCCCAATACCATTTGCAAAATTCTATAAACACTTATAAATGTTTAATTTATCAAAAAAATGGAAGAGTAAAGGATGTAGACTAGGTCTCAAAAATTTCTGAAATGACAAACAACATTTTACAACTAAAGAGTTTATCTTTCCCAGCACTGAGTGCAAAAAACTGTGAGCACAGATCTCTTCCCGAAAGCGGCCAGAGACCACCTCTGAAAATGGTTTGCTCTTCACCTGATCCAGAAAACCCCACAAAATCATGTAAATCAAGAAGTTCAAATATTGTATTCACTTTAAGAACATTTGTGAAATTCCCTGGGGCATCATGGGTATGGATATTCAAAAAACTACCAAGCATCTGAAGGATATCACTTTACAGAAACAATATGTGCCATCCTATCATCGCAATGGTGGAGCTGGTAGATGTGCCCAGGCCAAACAGTGGGGCTGGACATAGGGTAGGTGGCCCAAAAAGAGTGTTGAATTTTTTTGCTGCACAAGCTTAAAAATGCTGAATGTAAAAGTTTAGATGTAGATTCTCCAGTCATCAAGTACATCCAAGTGAACAGAACTCCCAGGATGCCCTGTAGAACTTCCAGAACTCATGAGCAGATTAACCTACCCAGGAGCTCTCCCTGCCACAAGATGATCCGTACTGAAAAGAGCAAATTGCTCTATAAACCAGAAGAGGAAGTTGTACAGAAGAAAAAGGTATCCAGAAAAAAACTGAAGAAACAAAAGCTTATGGCCCAAAAGTTAAGTATAAATACAAAAAAAAAACTAGTAAAAAAAAAAGTGAGCAGAGTCCAAAGATCAGGAAAGTCAAAGAATTATACATTAAGTGGAATTCACATGCCATACCACAATATAGGCAAATGCCTGATTGTTAATACAACCTTTGAGAAACCCACATGTACATGCCTAAAGAAAAAAACCCAAGATACCAAAATTTTGTGCTTCAGTAATTTCCCTTCTGTTTTTTTTCAAATTTAATATTACATAGGTGTATTACTTTTATAATTAAAAAAAGAAACCTTAAAACATATACTTCAACATTATATCCAACCAGAATTAAACTGAAACTGAAATACCTTTGTAGGTACAGTATTTACCTGGTTCTTCCTTAATGAATGACAAATCTTCTTCTGGATAGGCAACAGATGGCTGCATCACTGAGCAATCTTCTACATTTGTTTCATTATTAGGTGGAATATTATAAATAAATCTCTTTGTAGTTTGGTTTTTCCTTCTTGTTTTGCCAGTTTCTTGAATTCCCTGGGAGCCCACATTATTCCAAATGAACACTTTTGTTTGACCTTGGGCTTCATTTTCAGCCAATTCAGGTGAACCATCCTGGACCCAACTACTGTCATTCATTTGGTAGTTTTCTATTTGGCCCTCGTCGACATTACAACTATCATTTTCAATTTTCACATTACTTGCCAAATTGGTAAGATTCCGTGTTGCCCAAAAACTGGCTATTTTTTGATCCCGTGATGAAGACAGACCATCTCTATTAACTGGTTTTCTATTATTATAGTCCACAACTACAGACTCTGGGGCTTCTGACTTAATGCTTATATTTAAGGCATCTTTAATGAAATTTCGGCAAGTTTGAACAACTTCGCTCATTTGAAGATAGCTGGCCACGGTCATTACTTCAATGGCATTTTGGCTTGTGAGCACCAGGTTACCAGAGTACAAGAAGTCCAAGATGACTGAAAAACCTTGAACTGCAGCAATATCTAAATGGGTAGTATTGTTTTGGTTAGGGCTTTCTTTGTTTGAAAAGCAATATAAAGTCTTAAAGAAACGGCTGCCTGCAACCAGGATGTTCTTATGAGCTTTAAAGATTTTTCCGCTCACCACAATGCTGACATCACAAAGAATACCTTTCTTTCTCTGTTCATTCAGTTGTCGAAGAAGCTGATAGCAATAGGAGTTCTCATTTGGCCTACTATTAAAGTCACAGTATCCCTCCTCTGAAGGTATTTCTGATTCCTGTAAGTGATGGAAAATATTAATATTAAATTTTATTTACTTCTTAAAGCCTCCAAATCAAGAAAAAATGTACTATCATCACCTATGTAACTTTTTTAAAAACACTAATCAAACACAATCATCCCTCAGTATCCACAGGGGTTTGGGTTCCAGGACACCCACCAATACCAAAATCCACAGATGCTCAATTCCCTCGTGTAAAATGGGTAGTACTTGCATACAACTTACACACATCCTTCTGTGTACTTTAAGTCATCTCTACATCACTTATAATGCCCAATTCAATGTAATAAATGCTGTGTAAATAAACAGGTGCTACACTGTGTTGTTTAGGGAATGACAAAGAAAAATAGTCCATGTATCTTTCGAACAGACACAACCATAGTAGGTCTAACCACCTAGTGTGTGTTGGCAACAATGTAATTTTTCTTGAACATTTTTGATCCACAGTTGGTTGAACTGGTGGATGCAGAACCTGTAGGTAACAGAGGGCCAACTGTATACTAATGTTAGTAATCATTATGAAGTGTTCACAATCCAAATGCTGAGAGAAAAGAGTGAATAGCTTGGTGTGTCATTGCTATTAGAAGAGAAAAACATCTGAATCAGGATCAGCAGGATTTCATTTACAGAATAGCATGTTCCATACTATTCTTTTGAAATATAAAATAAGGATGCGAATTAAGAATTATTTAAAATTAAAATAAACTTTGGCAGCACATGATGAAATGTCTACAAAAGCAATGAATTAGCATTTATAAGAACTACTTCAAGTTCACACATTAAGCAGTTTGATACTTTAAGGAGGTGGCTATGTCTAACAGTAGCAGTCATTTTAGGCTATGGTCAGTGTTCTGAATTTCCTGGGGTAGTACCAAGTTCTGAAACTCTCTGCCATTATCAGACCAAATTTTAAAAAATAACTAAGGAAAAAATTTATTAACCAAAACATTTGCCCATTCTATTTTAACACAAACTATACAAATCAAGCACAATGATTCAACTACTAGTTTTTCTCATTACTATTATATAAGAACAGTGATGTTCCCTACTTCTACAAGCAGCACTAGCATTTCTCCGTGCTGCTGATTAGAGCACTGAGCTAAGTTTTGGAAGCAACGATTAATTATGCCCTTTGCAATGAAGGCTTTATTAAGAGTGTGTGTAATTTCCAAGGACAGTATTACTTGAGGATTTGGGTGAAATAGAGCTAAAATAAATGGCCAAAATGATTTGTTGGACCAAGAAAGTTCTTAGTACCAAAGACAAAAAAGTTATCACTAGTGGGCAAGACTCTTAAGGTACTGAAGAATATGACTAGAGTGTTATGAGAGCAGACAGGAGACGTATCTAATCCAGTTTTTTCAGATGCTGGGGAGATGCTTTTTGGAGGAAACATTTCAGCAGAGCCTTAAAGGATGCAAGAGTAAGATGGAAGGATACACATTCTAAGTGAATGAGATAGACTGAGAAAAAAAAAGATGGCCTACAGTATCTTCACAATTCCAGATTTATGAAAGAACTTCAAGGTGATCCAAAAATCCAAGGAATGCAAATGTGCACTTATGAACACTTTGAGGTGTCTATAGTTTTCATCAGATTATCAAAGGAGACTGGAATCCCCAACAAGATTAAGAACACTGCTATAGGTGCCTTACAGAGATTTAGAAGCAGAGTGATCTGAATGGATTAGCAGATGACTGTGGAGGATTAATATTGGGGGACTAAAATGAGATAATCTGACCAGGGGAAACTACTGTTATTAGTGGAACATACTTGTGGCAAGCAAGGACCTTAACTAGAGAAGATGGATTATTTTAATAGAGGGAGAGGTGGTAAGACAGAGTCTGGGGAGCTGGGGAGAAAAAAGAATTACAGGGTCTTCAGCATTCTAGCTTGGACATATAGATACTGCCATCAGTTTTGAGAGAAATCTACAACACCCTTCTGAGAAGAGTGGCAGAGATAACTTCAGTTGCAAACAGTGAGCGCATCTGTAGTCAATCTATAAATAAGAATGTATTATTTAGCTAAAAATCAACAAGTAATTAGTATTTACTTCCCTACTCAGAATTATTTCCTTTTAATAAATGGTCACATAATCAAGCACAATAAATATCAGAACTCATATAAATATTATTCTACAAAATGATGAGACATATTTTTGCCAAATCCAAGAAGACTGGCAGATTTGTTTCACCTTTGCGTTAATTGCTGGTCTCAACATATTTTAATTAGTAATTTGAATCAGACCACTAATCTGATTTCAGTATTTACTTTCGGAAAAGTTAAATAAATTTATAACAATAATATACCTGAGTACATGTTTCAGGGTTAGTAAACTGAGAAGTTGACGGAATGTGTGATTTAGGCTATGAAAATTTCATAAGTGGGTAGAAAGTGACCTGAACCAAGATACAGTGATAAATGCTGTTATTAAAGCAATTTTAAAGTCCTCTAAGCCAAATGGTCAATTCTGTATGAGCTAATTTTTTAACTTTCTATGAAGTTACAGGTGTTATTCAAAATAAAAACTATGTGTTGTACCTTGCATCGGGGTCCCCAACCTTTTTGGTACCAGGGACTAGTTTCATGGAAGACAATTTTTCCACGGGCGGGGCAGGGGGTGGCAGTGATGGTTTCAGGACATTACATTCAAGCTCACCTCCTGCTGTGCAGTCGGGTTTCTAACGTGGAGGCCCTGAGGTTGGGAACTCCTGCCTTACATCCTAACTCACACATCCTTATGAAGAACACAGGGATCTTTTTGAAACAGAAGGCTCAAAACAGATTCTGAAAGCTCATTTGCAGACTCTTCCATGAGTCCTTAACAACCTACATCCAATTATCAAAAGAATATCAAACTTTTTAAGAGGATACTAAAATGATTTGGTCACTACCATGATATTAATGAAGAAGAACTTTTCTTACAGCAAAATAAGAAAGAAAAGTAACCCTTAGCCTTAGTGACATACTAAGATTTGGCCGAACTTGTCTCAAAAAATAGGCCTCCTTAAAACTTAGTGTGTGTGTGTAATAAAAGGAGTGAACCACCCCAGGCTCAAACTGAATTCTTGCCTAAAAACTCCACAACTCTCAATATTTTTAAGACAAGAGAAAGTTAATGCAAGGTATTTTTTATGAAGCTGAGAAAAAAATGCATGTATGATGATAAAGTCCCAAAATGTTCAAAGAACTGGCTGACCAAAGTCTCTGAAGGTATGAAAAAGGAAGCTGGTTTGCTCTCTAAAATCAGTGATTCCATGAGATAAAGTGGCTTCAAAACTGATCAGATTGGTAACACTGACACAGGAAATACCAGGCCACAAGAAAAAGCATCTTGTTATACTTACCTACAAGTAAAATAAGAATGATAAAAAAATAAATAGTTATCATTTACTAAGTGATTATGTGTTGACATATATACTTTGCATATGTGAGGAAATGAGAAGTTTTGCCTGCCAAGAAAGAGGATTAGGATCCCAGTCCCCCTCACCTTAAACCCAAAAATGCTCTTACAGACTGGGTTATACTGCCTCCTACAGATATCAGAGACTGCAGAACAATAAAAAAAAAAAAATTAACTCCTGCCCACAGAAATATGTCAATTCTCGAAACCATCACTCATGTTAACAAAGAGAAATGCAGGTGGTACCTGCAAGGCACACAAAATAGCAAAGTAACACCCCCCAAAAAAGTCAGCTAGAATTAAAATAGAGAAATGATTAGGATCAATTCAGAGTGGAAACATCCAAAATCCAACGGAGAGAATCAATATATAGCCTCAGACAAACTAAGCTGTACCCCTCAGTCTAATGAAAGAATGTCCCAAGAGAAAAATGGGCTGCACATAAGGCCTATAACAAGGGAGCTTCAAGGGAGCAAAGGGGATGGGAAGGAAGGGATAATTCAGAGATTGAGTTTAATAATGGTTTTACCTAGAAACGAAATCCCTGAAACATATATATGCCTGGGGGATGGATACATGCACCATACCAATTCTGTCATAAGGTGATCCAACTAATTCCCCTTCCTCTAATCTCAGTTTCCAATTTTCATTCCCATTAAGCTTTACCTACAAGGAGAGACTATGCTGATAAGAGGAATAACTGGTCCATTGTATATTACAAAAATTCATTCTAAATGTCTTTTTAGATTTTCCAAAGTAACCAACCTACCATTATTTAGAAAGGTTCACTTTTCATTTTCACAAGTCCACCACCTACATCATTTTATTAACTTCAGAAATACATTACTTAACCCTTTAAAGGGTTCCTCTTCTTCTATAAAATGAGAACAAAGTAACTATTTTATAGAGTTAAGGTAAATGGGTGTTTGCATATGGAAGACAAGGAAATGTCAGTTCCACTTCACTCCACTGCCCAAGCTCACAAAGCTAGTAATTGCAGAAAGCTGAGATCTGAGCCCAGATTTACTCCAAAACCCATTCTTTTCCCACTCCTTACAGTCTATAGTCTCAGTTATCACCAATGGCTCTAAGACTCAGGATAATTTATTTAACTTTTCTGGGCCTTTTATCTTTAAGTAACCTTACTTCTAGGGCTTTGGCAGCTAAAATTTGGGCAAAAATTATTTCCATTGTCCACTGGGAAAAATAAACCTATGCTTTGAGGTTCAAGCCTTAAACTTCTGAGAAGCTTCTGGACTACTGGGTTATTAAACACTGCCTAATTAACTCCAGTATGTGTTTTGAACAACAATATCATGCCAACAGAGGGACTAATACCTGCAAGTCAACTTTCTAAACCAATGATTGGCTACCAATACAAAAGAATGAATTCCATCAACTACCAAAGGTTGTCTCAAAGTCTTAAAGGAGAACTCATCAACATCTGCTTGGCTTGAAAGGGGACTATCAAAATGATAAAGACTATCTCCAGAAAGAAAATATTAAAACAAAAAAGAATGAAGTGCAGCTTACTTGTTTTGTAACTAAGAACTTGTTTTTAACAACTTTGGTAAACATGTTCTCTACCAGTTCTAATTACCTTTTGAAAAGAGGGTAATTATACAAAAATCTCAACACAGAAATCTGGGTAGAAGGAAACAGGTAAAAACTACAACAATTTACCAAAAGCAAAGTTCAATAAGAAGTTCGATGGCAATAAATTTAGTAAAATTATTCACAAGAAAAAGGAGTGGTAAGCAAATAGCTTCCACTACATTTATATACTACTGTCATATTTCAAATTATTCTAACCTGATATAAAGAATTTTTTCGGCTGGATATTTCCCTAAAAAAGGTAAGCGTCAAATGTTAAGGAAATTGTTTAATTCATTCTTCAAAAAGTTGCCAGATTTGACTTCCACCAGCATATGAACCCAAGGAGCTTTTCAAAAATCACAGGCAATCCCATTTTCCGCAAAGTCAACCTTTTGGGTTAAAACCTTCAACCTTGTTTTACTAAGTTTTGTTTTTGATTCAACCTGATAGGCAAAGAAATATGAATCATAAAAAAGTAAAACAAACTCAGCGCTACGGTTGTCATTCTCTCTCGCTCCCAATACACAACTTCTGAAAACTTGTTCCCAGGCTTTCTAACCTCCCACGCAGAAGTTGTGGACGACACCTCTCCCGACTGCAACGATGCTTCCCCAAGGAAAGCGGCTTTTTAAGCTGGTAAACCTTTCCGTAAAGGATCTGAGAAAGTAGGGGCAGGATATACTGTACCTGGGCGTTGGCTTCGTGGAGTTTGTGCTCGGTAGAGACGTGATGCCTCAGGAGGAGGGTCTTCTTGTAATTGCGGGTCCCTCGCGACAGCTCATCGTGCCCCACGGGCGGAAGGTCGCCGCTGCCGCCGCCGTCCTCAGGGGTCTTCTGGCACCAGCCGCAAGACATCAGGCCGGTATCCTTGCAGTACCGCAGCCAAGGGAAATCTTTGAGCCAGGCGGTCTGGAAGGAGCACTGGAGCTTCTGCATCAAGGACTTGGGCCGCGCTAGCGGGAAGTGCTGGACAGTCTCTCCGTCACCGGCCCCCACGCCGCCTCCCTCCGCTTCGTCCCCGCCATCGCCGCCCGACCGTCTACCGCTGCAGCCGCCTTCCGCACCGCTGCCGTCGCCCAAGCTCGCCCCCTCCTCGTCGTCCTCGGTGCTGTCGCTCAGGGACGCGCCGTCCGGCATCAGGTCCTTCCCCTCCAGCGCGTCCAGTTCCAATTCCACTGCCGCTGGCCCTCGCCCATTGAAATGTCGCGGGGGCCACGCCGGGGGGTCGGGCCGGCCGCGACTACTGCCATTGTTGCCAAGACCCCCGCCGCCGCCGCGGAAGGCTAGAGTCCGACGGTTCCTCTCCGCTAGCAGAGGGCCCCCAGCACCGCCGCCCAAGGAGCTGGGGCCGCCCGCGTCCGGGGGCAGCGGAGGCTCCTGTGCTTCCTCGGCGGCCCCGCCGGCGGAGGCCTCCGGGTCCTGGGGCTCCGGGCCCTCCAATTCCACTTCCTCGTCTGCCCCTCGCCCGTTGAGGTGCTGCGGCGCGGACAGCGGGAGCTGTCGCGGTGGGGGCTGTTGGGGCCAAGCTGAGGCCTCCCCGCTGGCGTTATTGTTCGCTGAGCCACCGCCGCCGGTGAGCAGCCCGCCTCCTCGGAACGCCAGTGTCCTGCGGTTCATCTCGCTGAAAGACATGGCGCGCGCCGCCGCCGCCTCCTCCTCCCGGTGCCCGGCTAGCTCCTGCCTCGGGCTGCGTCCCGCGCGCTCCCCGCGTTCCGGTCTCGCGGAGCCCGACCTCGCCCTCCCGCCCGGCCCGGGCTCCGTCCGGGGGCCGCCTCACGCGTCCGCAGCCGCGGGGCCGCTGCCTCCGGCCGCCTCCGCGTCCTCCGTCCCCGCCCCGCCGCGCTCCGGGCCGCGTCCCGCGCGGAGAAGTGGGCGGCGGGGAGGCGAGGAGCCGGCGGGCGCGTGCGGCCTTGGAAGTTGGGGCGGAGTAGGGGCGCCCCTCGCCGCCCCTCCGGACGCCGCGCCGACCCTCCGAGCCGAGAGCCTACCCGGCGCGCCGCCCGCGGGGTCCGCCGCCTCCGGTTCCGAGGCGCTGAGGGCGCGAGCCTCGTTAGAGCACGGGGCTCCGCCACATAACGCCCGACAATGAAGCCGGCGGAGCGTTTCCGTCCGACCAGGCCCCGGCGGAGGTCGAATGGCAAATGAACAACGGACCGTGCGCCCACAATGCACCGGGGTAGCAGCCACCGCTGGAGGGGGAAAGGGTGGGGGCCGGGCGGGGAGGGGGCTGGGCTTGGGGCCGGGCCGCTGGGGTGGGGGCGCCGGAGACCCGGGCAGGGGGCGGGGGAGGCGGCGGCGGGAAAGGCTGGCCGGGGGCTGGGGGCCAGGGGAGGAGGACGCAGAGCCCCGGTGGGCCGGGGTCTCGGGAGGGGCGAGCGTGTGCAGCCGGGGCTGGGCTCCGCGGGGACAGACAGCTGGCGAGTGTCAGGGGCTGGCCGCCTCCCCTCAGCCCGCACGCACCTACCGGCGCCCGGGACGCTCATATTCCTTCTTTTGCCACGCGTTCACCTGGGACTTGGAAAATGACTGTGGGAGCGGTGGGAGCGGCGCTCCGGTGGTGTCATTAGCTGGGGGCGGGTGGCGGCGCCCGAGGAAGTGAACTTATTTTATTTTGCTCCTTGACAAAGGCTGGCCCGGGCGGTGCCTTTTGCGCGAGGAGACTCCAACTACGGACACCTCCCGCTGCGACGCCTCGTGTGTGCCAGGCAGCACCTTGGGCCCCGGGCGACAATCGTTTCACTGAAAATGCACCTCCGGGAGTGTCTTACTGCTGTGATGAAATGGAAATTTAAATAAAAGGTCGAACACGTGCGTTCGCTGGGAAGTATTGACAGGGCTGTTACATCACCAGCAGCCAATCAGATAAGTGCAGTGGTGTTTATACTTCTACAACCACCTTGTGAGTATTACACTGTCATAACGTTATAAATATTAGGCAGGGTTTTCCCCAGAAGCGGGGAGGAGTCTGCTCACACCGACGTCGTGTGGGACTCTGATCATTGTTCAAACACAAGAATCTGTTTCTAAGACTTAACATTTTAACTTGACGTTGCAAATGGAATTTAGAATTATTAGAAAAACAGATTGAGCTAGAAATGAAACTTATAATTTTAGTCCAATTTTTTTAGAAAAAGTTTTTCTTAGAGCCCTCATACTGATTTTTAAATGTTTAATATGCTAAATTTAGCAAATTCTAAAATGTTTAGACTCATTTTACTCTTTTTATATGTGAAATCTCAAAGTACGTTTATTCAAACCTACTTCAGGTAAAAATGTTCTCAAACTATAGAGGGGCTTTTTACTGCTAAAATATGAACAGTTTAATCACAAACTAACAAAATATATTCATGATAATTATTGAGTGGGCAAAGGATATTTATAGAGGTTTAATCTATAAATAGAAAGTTATACATGTTCTATAAAGAGCTTGTATTACATTTTTTAGGCCCTTTGTTTTATGATTCTGTTCTCTTAAGAAATTTCTACATTAAAAATAAAAGTATTTAAAGCTTTGAATATATAATGTGGAATATAAAATATGGTATGTTTTTCAAGATTAACTTTAAAAACAGATTTTCTTGAACATTGTATTATAAAATACCATTTATCTGAATATTTTTGAATGAACTATACACATGTAGGCAGAGTCAGACTCTACTATAGATTGCATAGATTTACTCAAAGCAACTTGCACATAATTCACTCTAATTTTAGTATCTATATAATAGATGAAGTGTAATTTTAATGTAAAGAATGATGCTACTAACCTGCCACAAAAAGTTTGGCTTTGGGTTTTTTCCCCCAGTAATGATTATATTGTCACCTGACCACCAGTGATCATCAGTCTGAAATTCCATTACAAGTCTTCAGATTGTTACAGTTTATGGGTTTTTTAAAAATTGTTCTACTTTGTTTTAGTATTTGGGAAGTTTAGGGCAGTAGAATGTCTGATGTTGATCTAACTAATTTGTACCTTGGAGAGATGAGAGGATTCTGTCTGTGTGGCTGTATTTAATATGTGCTTCCATGGAACATTTTGAAGAATGCCATAATACTGTGCTCTGTCCTTAATGCATTGTTAAAATTCCATGCACTTTGCAAGTAAATGCATTGTTTATTATATTTTAACCACCCCTGCCTTCTCCATAAAAAGACAGAAGAGTTACTGAAGTTAATTGCTTATCTAGGATTAAGGTGATGGGAAATGAAAATGGACTTAAGAATTTTCATCAACTTCAAAGGTTATTTTCATTCCAGAATGGTTAAATTCATATCTTTTCTTCTTTTCATCTTGTATGCCTAGTACATAATAGATACTACATAAGTTTATGCTAGTATTATTTTGTTTTCTGGTAGCACTGGAACCACCAAAAATGTTGGAATCCCTAATGGTATTGTGTAAGGACTGAATTTTTCTCACACATATATCTTGCCTTACATTGTCTCTTGCCTGAAATTATGTTTAAATATGGATTAATTATGAATGAACAATTAGTTTCCAGTGGTACAAATAAATAACATGAATTCTGGGACCACTGAGCTCCTAACAGCCATTGTGTGGTATATGTACATGTGTATATGTATTTATACTTTTATTATTCTATGTTTATATATATACTTATATATTCAGTTGTCTTCCTCTAAACCCTGAAGGAAAATAGAATCAGAAACAAAGTTCAGGAGGATAGTAACCACAGATGTCTCAGAATACACTGTTTGAGGAAACTTTGAGTAACAGAAGGGGATCTCCTATTCTGTAAGTGGAGTTTTTAAGAATTCCCCCACCCCTTCCAGTCTTCTACTAGCAATCAGGGATCTGTTCTCCCCTCTAACCCTTCTATTTAGTGTTGGGGTTCCACCATTTCAGGGGGATTCCCCCTTATGCTTACCAGGGGAACCCCTCAAGAATGGGGCATCCCCAACCAATGTGTCCCCTAAGTTCACTTTAGCCTGTATAAAACTGCAGGCCATCTTGATACTGTCCCACTGTCACTCTGTATGAAGCCAAGCTCCCATATCTGCTTCAACTGACCTTTGATGGTCAAACTTGACTGTCCTTTGCTTTGCTTCTTTAGGATCTAGGGATAATGACCTGTGATTGTCTGTGGATGCACATGTATCATCTTCCAGAATAAAGTACTTGAGAATAGAGACTGTGTATGATTCACTCTTATACTCCCCTACCCCATCCAACCCCAGTCTGGCACATAGTAGGCAGTTAGTAAATGCTTGTTGACTCTTATCTCTCACAATCTGTTTTGGTAGGCAACTTTTCTCCTGGCTTTTCTTTTTTTCCCCCAAGCTAATTTTAAAAATATTATTGTAAAAGGAATTCACCTAATGCTTTCATTGAATTTATATTAAAAGCATCAATAATTTATGTATAGGACTATTATTCAGCACTAAAAACAGAAGGAAATCCTGCCATTTGTAACGACATGAATGAACCTGGAGGATGTTATGCTAAGCGAAATAAGCATAAGCATAGAAGGAAAAATGTTCCATGATATCACTTATATGAGGAATCTAGTGAGACTCATAGAAGCAGTAAGTGGAATGGTGGTTGCCAGGGGCTGTGGGAGGGAAATGAAAGTTACTGGCCAAAAGGTACAAAGTTTCAGTTAACAAGATGAACAGTCTTAGAGTCTGCAGGACAGCACAGTGCCTAAAGTTAACAATACTCTGTTGTATACTTAAATTTTGCTAAGAGTGTAGATCTTACGTGTCCATATCACATCCAAAAAATAATAAAGTAAGCTGTAGGAAACCTTTGGAGCTGATGGATATGTTTATGGCATAGATTAGTGATGGTTTCACGGGTATATGAGGTCTGTCC
Organism: Phyllostomus hastatus; assembly: GCF_019186645.2. NCBI lineage: Eukaryota > Metazoa > Chordata > Mammalia > Chiroptera > Phyllostomidae > Phyllostomus > Phyllostomus hastatus. The sequence continues at coordinate 9,330,637 of NW_025333932.1, read as the reverse complement.
GGAAAAAGTCCAACCATTGTTGATATAACGAGAACAGTTTTCAGGACATTGATGCAGCCTGGCAGCTAAGGAGAGTGGACTGGAATGCACATGCATGAACAATGACCACTTCACTGTACTAGTCAGTGGGGATGGTAGATGCCATTGAGTGAGCATGTGTACTGTGTGACATTCGCATTCAAAATGACTGAGTGAGTAGAGCAATGAATCCACATAAAATTTTGTGTTAAGCTTGAACATTCCTCTGCAGAAACTATTGGGATGATTCAGAAGGCCACAGCTATGGGCAACTGGTGATTGGCAGCTTCATCACAATAATGCGCCCTCTCATGCATCACGTCTTTTGCAGAATTTTTTGGTGAAACATCAAATCATCCAGGTGACTCAGCCTCCCTACAGCCTAAATTCGGTGCCCTGCAACTTCTGGCTTTCACAAAACTAAAATCACCTTTGAAAGGGAAGAGATTTCTGACTATCAGTGAGATTCAGGAAAAGACAAGGTAGCTGATGGTGTTTGGAAGAACTGTGTGAGGTCCCAAGGTGCCTACTTCGAAGGGGACTGAGGCATCATTGTCCTATGTACAATGTTTCTTGTGTCTTCTATCTTCTTCAGTAAATATTTCTATTTTTCATATTAGATGGCTGGATACCTTCTGGAGAGACCTTGTATACTTATCTCCAAACTCATCAAGTTCTATGCCAATCCATATGTGCAGCTTTTTGTATGTCAGTCATACCTCAGTAAAGAGGTTTAAGCAAAAAAAAGCAATGATAATTGTAGTTGAATGTAAATAATATATTGTTAGCACCATTTTCTATGTAGCTTACAGCAGCAGTCCCCTACCTTTTTGGTACCAGCTACCAGTTTTATGGCAAACAATTTTTCCATGGACCTGGGGGTGGGAGTGTGGGGCACAAGTTTGGGGTGGAGGGGCGAGGAAACTTGAGGGGGATAGTTTTGGGATGATTCAAGTACATCACATTCAAGCCCACCTCCTGTTCCTAACAAGCATGGACTGATATCAGACTGTGGCCTGGGGTTTGGGGACTCCTGGCTTACAGTGTATTACATTTTACACAGCTTCCCTGTGAGTTTAATCAAGGTAGGTTATTATTATCTTCATTTAATAGATGAGGAAAGTCAAGTACAAAAGGGTTAACTGACTTGGTTATTAGATAAGCCAAAATTATATTTGTGAGGTTAAAGACAAGGGTAATGCTCTCTAGCTACTAAAACACACATGATACACTTTTTTTTAAGTCAGAGTTACATTGGTTAATACAATTATATAGGTTTAAGGTGTACAGTTCTATAATTAGTCATATGTATATTGTGTGTTCACAATCCCAAGTCAAGTCTTCTTTCATCACCATTTATCCTCCCTTTACTCTCTCCTGCCTCCCCCCACGCACATTTCCACCACGCAGTGACTCTACTGTTCCTCATAGCATTGTTCGTAAGCCTAAAAAACATGGGCTTCCATCAATGTGATGTTATTTACATACATTATGGCACATACCTATAATAATTTATTGACTAGCCATTAAAAAGCTTGATGTAAGCCCTGGCTGGTGTAGCTCAGTGGACTGAGTGCGGGCCTGCAAAGCTAAGGGTCACTGGTTCAATTTCCAGTCAGAGCATATGCCTGTGTTGGGGCCAGGTCCCCTCTGAGGGTGTGCAAGAGGTGACCACACATTGATGTTTCTCTCCCTCTCCTTCTCTCTCCCTTATCTTCTCTCTAAAAATAAAATAAAAAATAATAAAAAGAAAAGGTTGATGCAGCCACCCTAACTGGTGTGGCTCAGTTGGTTGGGCTTCATACCCCAAACTGAAAGGTCACCAGTTTGATTCCTAGTCGGGGCACATGTCTGCATTAGGGATCATTCCTGGTTGGGGTGCTTTTGATGTTTCTCTTCCTCTCAATCCCTCCCTTCCCCTCTCTCCGAAAGTAAATAAATAAAATCTTTTTTTTTTTAAAGGTTGATGTGGTCTTACATAACTCCAAGGCTTATTGTTGAGCAAGAAACAGCAGTGGTCCTAGAATATATATGTAAGTTTGTATGTGAATAAAAGCATTGAAGGTAGTTTATTTACAAGGATATTCATCAGAATGGAGACAATTTCCTCAGTAGAATTTCAGTTTCTAAAAAACTTTATTAATACACTTTCTATACTGTCTTATGTTGAGCATATAATTTATATTGAATGTATAATCCAAAAACCTCCAGTAAAGCTATTCATTGTGGGGGAAAAAGTTAACTTTGATAATCAGTGACATATTTTTTCCCAAGACTTCTGGGAAAGAATACTATTCATTCTTCTTTTTCTCCACTTACTGTGAACCAATTTTGCCCTGTCTCCCTCCCCTACCCCAAATAAATACAAAAGGCTTAAAAGATAAATACCAGTTGTTTCTTTTCCTAGAAAATTCCAGTTCCTTTAAAACATTTGTTTTTCAAAAGCTTAAGTTTACATGCGTATGTTCAAGGAAGCATCTATCTCAAAAAATCCTGCATTCTGGCTCTGCCCTCTAATCCATTCCTACAGTGAAGCCAGTAATCTTTTCAAAATGCAAATCTGGTCCTATCACCCCACCTACACTTAAAACCCTACAAAGGATCCAATTATTTTCTGTTGTTCTCGATATCAAAACACTTTTTGCCTGCAGAGCCTAGCAAGGTCTGGCTGCCTTCCAGCACTCCAGCCTCATCTCCTGCCTGGTTCCCTCCTTCCTCCAACACTCCTGTCCTTCACTTTTGCTTTGATCCCTGCCTGGCCTTTTGCACAAGCTATTCCTTTTGTGCAAGGCTCTTTCCTCCCCCTCCTAGTTCATCCTTAGATTATGTCCTCAGGGCAGCTTTCCCTGACCACCAACCCACCCCCCACCTCCACCTCAATATTCAAACATCTTGCCTCAGATACTCCTAGCATTTTTTAACTCTCCTTCACAGAGCTTGTCACAGTTGCAGTTTGTACACATGTGTAAATAATTATTTGATTATTGCATGTTCCCTCAATAAACTAATAGCTTCAATAGGGCAGGAACCACTTCTGGTTTTGTTGAATATTATACTTCCAACATCTAGCAACGGTGACTATGACAAAGCAGGCAATCAGTAAGGGTTTGTTGGATGGATCAGTGAATGAATGTGAAAATTTGCAAGTACTAAGTATACATAACCTTTAACTTTCAACAAAAGACTAAAACATAGGTGAGAATTATACTTAATAAACTACTAGAAGAGAAATGTGGAAGCTTTAAAGTGTTGATAAATATTTGCATGTTATTCAATGTAAGGCATTTCCATACAGTATACAGTTGTAAGAAGGTTTTGAAACTTTTTTAAAATTAAAACATGAATAAAAATAATTCTAATTAAAACTACTAGGCCATTAAATACAACATTACTTTATCTGTGAAGTTATGCTCTTAATTAAAAATTTTTTATTCCTAATTTAATGATAGCTAATCATTTTGTGATTGTAGTTTCTTCATAGTCTAATTAATTGCAAATAGAAGTTAGGTCACTGTAGTCTCAGAGAGATGAAGTAAAAAGTAAAATGCCTCCTTTTTGAGTTGTACAAAAATAGATTCTTTTTACAGTATGAATTTTTATATAGGCTGCAAAGAATGAGAACAGTGGAGTAGGGGTTTCACACTCATTTTTTATTGAAAACTGAATTATTAAAACCACATATTCATTACTGATTTCTGTGGATATCCTTGCCAACCATTCAGTTTGCAGATACTGTTTGGTTCACAGATTTATTTCCCTGATAGGTCGATTACCTAGGTTCTGTTCAGTTGCCACAGATTTGACAGTCATCCACCTCTTTCATAAATTCACAGTGCAAACCAGTCACCTTCAACAGGACCAGGTATGGAAGGGGAAAAGGTACCAAGGCCATAAGGTCCAGTGCTATGAAGAAACACCCTAGGGCAGGATTTCCTACATAGCTTCAGGCAATCACTTCATAGGGAGCTTTGATTCTAACTTAAGTAACTTCCTTTTGCCTAAATTTGGAGGTAATGTCAAGGTCAGAAACTAAATCCATGGAATCGATATAAATCATGAGATTGGTCTTTACAAAAGAACCCACCTCCCCAAAGATGTGATCAGGGTGACTCTCCCATATGGTTGAGATTGAGGGTACATCTGGGATTGGAATATAACTACTTCAAAGAAAATTAGTACTTTCAGGGCTAGCCCAGTGCTCTTCAGCGGGGTGTGCTTACCTCTGGAGGAATACAAAGAATTCCCCATCTCCCCTTTCACAAACCCCCTTCTCCCACTTCAGCAAAAGAAGGCAAACCTTTCACTCACCCCTAATGTGTTACACTGCCCCAGAATGGGAAAGTTGGCCCCAGAGACAGTAAATGTCACTAATCGCTTGGAAGCCACCCTGCAGCAGCTCTAATAGTCTCCAGCTTTCCTTCAACAAAACTGAAGGGCCTAGTTGAAGTGTCAGTTGACCATTAAAAATCATTTGCAACAATAGATCACTAAGGGTTTTTTGCACATAACTTGGAAGGAGTTCAAAGAATTTTATTACATAGCTAAGACAAACCACTTCTATTCCCGTCATCCATAATTTCTTGTGACCAAATGTTCTCAGCACATATTCAAAAGAATAAAAGGGAATACAATGATGACAATCCCTTTCTCATTCCAGCAAACAAATTCTTGGCACATTAATTAGTTGGAAGAAAATTCGACTAATTAAGAAATGTATTTCCAATAAATGTTTATGTCCTGTTTGTATTAATATATTTATGTTACTTTGACCAAGTGTGCACTAATAATTATAATGCTATTATAATTTCAGGGTATTTTATAACATTTAGGGATATGGAAATTTTAAAAATTTTTAATTGATAATAGACTTCTGAGTATAAAAATCATATTATAAAATTGTGGGGAAGTAGGACAGAAGTAAAGGAATAATGTAAATTTCCAACTTAAAGTATTTTAAATGAGTGATGGTGGTTGTCAAATAATTATGGTATAGAGAGGACATTGAATGGATTTTCTAAGAAGATATTTTATTTTGCTGTGTCAATATTTACAACATGCCAGAAATGACATCCATTACAATTTGAACTTACAATAAAAATATCTCAGATGCTACCTGAAGAATGTATAAAATAATACATAGTCTCTCAGAGTTGTTTTGGGGGGGACACTGGCCTAATTCAATATGACCCAAATGCCATTTTTACCAGTTGGTGGTGGAAAAGAGACTTTTTAATAAATGTAAATTTGTTCAACTTAAAAGACTATTATTCTGAAATTATATTCTTTCTGATGATTTAGACTTAAGATATATAATTATAATGTTAATGCATGGTAGCTTTTTTTCATGTTCTTTTCTTCATTGCTCCCTAAATTGCTAAAAAAAAAATTTTTTCTAACAGCGTTCAAAACCTGAGAGAACCACTGGCCTCATGCAGTGTAAACAGGAATATTTTATACAAAAGAATATTCTGGAATTATTGAGGAATTGACACAGCCACTTTACCACCTGCTTTAATGGGCATAGCTAGCAACCAGTTTAAAAGTATTTTTTGAATTTCTACTGTATGCCAAATACTAGGATTTAATAAATAAAAAAATTGTTACAACCCCCAAGAAACTCACATTGCAGTGAGGGAGAGGAACGTGTAAATTAATAATTATAATGGTGAAGTGTAGATAGAGATGTGGAAACATGGAGGAGAGAATGACTTGCTGGTTTCAAAAATTGAGTTGCTAGGGAATATACATCTTGGAGATACAGATATGAATTTTGTCAAAATTAAAGGGAATTTATCCTAAAAGTAAGGAAATTTTCAGTAGTTCAGTGTGACCAGACTATCAAAATGCTTGAGGTGAGATTTGAAAAGGAAGGAGAAAGAGAGGTCAGTAAAGGGTTTGGACTTTATCCCGAAAGCAATGGAGGCAACTGAAAGATTGTTAAGCAAGGGAACAACTAAATCAGACATTTCTTAATAATGCCTAATTCCTAATTATATGCTATTCAACAATCTGAAATTTAATTTGGCCTCCTATGTAGATTTACCCAGTTAGGAAGAAATTCTCTTAGTAGTCAAGGTAAGTTATCCTACCAGATAAATGTTCTGTTGAAAAATAATGAATTGTCAGTCTTTTCTGAATTAGGTTTAAGGTAGTGTCGAAAATGTAATGTATTTTAAATATAGTGATCAAACCTGTTTTGTGATACCCATGCCTGAGTCACAGGTCTGAGACAGTGTTATTGAGATCAACAAGTTATTTTTCCTTCTTGAAATCCTGGCTGAGAAGCTAATAGGACTTAAGACTTTCTCTATAGTACCCTGAAAATGACATTTCCATCAGCCTCCCACTTCTCAGGTGTATTGAAAATTCCATAATCATGATGGCAATCATTCCATAAATGATGGTAATTATACTTTAAAAATCCTTAACTCAACTTCCAGATATGAACATGAAGCTCTTCCAAATATTCATGATCAATCAACATAAAATTTGCCTCAGACTTTTAGGCATTATTCTTGCAACAGGAACCATAAAGATGGCTGTGCATTAATGCCTCTGTTCTCAAAAGGAGTGGACCAGACAGCATGGGTAGAGAAAGAAAAATTCCTAGGAGCCTTTGGATAAACTTACTACTTACACCCAGTGGCTCAGTAGAATCTTCTGAATATACAAATACCATCAACAAAAGTGAAGTAAATTGTTTTCCTCTTGGTGAAAAGAGATGCCATTAATTTTGCCTTGGTAAGATTCTTGACAGCCCTGAGATATATGTCCCCAGGCCAGTTACACTCGATGTTGTATTGTGAAAAGTTATCATGCCTCACTGGTCAGTGGAACAATTAGGTTCATTGAACAAGTACAATTCAGGTACAGCCTACTTCTTCTTCTGTTTAACCAACCTAACCTAACAACCATGGGATTCTATTGTTGACTCTTTTGTAAAAAATTGATTTTAGAGAGAGAGAGGAAGCAGGGAGAGAGAGACAGGAAGGAAGACAGAAACATGGATTTGTTGTTCACTTATTTATGCATTCATTTGTTGATTCTTGTATGTGGCCTAACTCTGAATCGAACCTACAAGCATGGCATGTTAGGACAATGCTCTAACCAACTGAGCTATCTGGCCAGGGCCTGTTGTTAACGCTTAAATATTTCAGAATTTTCAAGTTCACTCAAGTGGTATAAATGATTGATTTGTGATTCTTCTCACATACTCAATTAGTTAATATGTTTACATCTACAAAGACATCCACAAAGGATGGGCATCAGTCATATGTATAGTTTTACCATGGAGGACTTCAGTTTTTATGTCGTGAGACTTGGGAAAATCAGTTAATCTCTAGACTCTGTTTTTTTCTCATTTGTTAAATGGAGCTGTTAATAGAATGGTAGCATCCTCATAAGTCTGTCCTGAAAGTTAATGAGATGATCTTTGTAAACCACATACAACTACTTCAGTGCCTAGCAAATACAAGTCAACCAATAAATTTATTCAGCTTAAATATTTTTTATTTATTGATTTTAGAGAGAAAGGAAAGGAGAACCATCGATATGCTGTTATGCATTCATTGGTTGATTCTTTTTTAAAAAATTGATGTTAGAGAGAGAAAGAAATATCAGTTTGTTGTTCTGCTTATTTATGTGTTCATTGGTTGATTTTTGTATGTGCCCTGAAAGGGAATTGGACCCACAATGTTGGCATACTGGAACAATGCTCTAACCAACATAGCTACCCAGCCAGTACAATTTATTCAGCTATTCCAACTCTGACTGCATGCCAGGTGCTATAATAAGTGCTATTCTAGGGATAGAATGGTGAACAAGAATATAGGCACAGTTCTTGCTCTTGGGAAGCTGACAGTCTAATGGAAGAGGTTGATGATCCAATAATCACAGAAACAAACATAAAAAAGAAAAAGGGAGGGAAGGAAAAGAAGAACATAGTGTTTTGGAACTTAAAATGGAAAGATTTGACTTGACCCTTAGGGTGATCAGAGAGTACTTATCAGGGCAGGCAATTGTTAAGCTGGCTGGCATCTGAAGGATGCTTGAGAGTAGCTTAGATGGAGTGGAAAAGAAAGATGGCTTTCCCACTGTGCAGAGGCCTACAGGGGACTGAGTCATCACAGTTTGAGGAGATGGAAAGCAGGAGTGAGGCTGGGCAGCTGAGGGGAGCAGGGTGTGAGATGACATGGGTGGGGTCCACTGTGCAGGGCCCTGTAGCAGTTTTAAGTTTGTCTTTTTGAAAAGAACAATGGGAAGCTGCTGAAGAGCTTTTGAGTGGGATCAGAGTATTGGGCAGCATGCAGGATCATGACAAATTTGCATTTTGAGATCATCTGGGCTGCAGAAAATGGCTAAGAATTCTTCTTAGAGAATTCTTCTTAGATTCGTCTTAGACCAGAGGAAATGGAGGCACCCACAAGAGAGGATGAAAGTATGGACTAGGGGGACACTGGCACAGGTAGACATCACTGCACACACTTGAGAGATATTTGGGAGGGAAAATTTGCAGAAGTTGGTGATAGATTGGTTATGGACATTAAAGAGGAAAAAGGTTGAGAATGACTCTTAGGGGTCTGACACTGTTCACTAAGACAAGTAACATCGGAACAAAGTTTGGGGGTAAAATGATGAATCCATTATTGGAAATTTGATTTTGAAGTTCTTTTGAGATATTTAAGAGGGCACATTAAGTATGTTAGAGTTCATGGAATATGTGTGTGTGTGTGTGTGTGTGTGTGTGTGTGTGTGTGTGTGTGTATACATATATATATATATATATATATATATATATACACCTCACATATCACATATATATATATGTGATAAATGGAAAAAGTCACCACAAACATGCAGATCATCTGCATGTTTGTGGTGACTTTTTCCTGCTTCAAAGGAATGTTGTAAGAGTTGAGTTGTGGATGATGTACACAAAGTACCTAAGCATGTATACATAACTGTGCTAGTCTAAGAGAGAGCAAGGAAAAGGTGTGGGTCCATAGTGAAGAGTAATATGCAAATGCCTGAGAAAAGGCTGCAGGGAGTGTCTGATGGGCAGCATGAATCTAGTCTTTCAGTCATTGGATTTGAGATGATCAGCTATTGAATCTGAGGCCAGGAAAGGCTCTTCATACTAACTACAACATAGAAGTATTCAAGGGAAGTTTTCATGAAAATTCATGAGCATTTAGTGAAGGTGACTAGTCTATCATGGTGAGTGGAAGTTGACCACAGAAAGAAGTGCAGAGGTGTGTTCCAGGAGGAGTAAAGAGTAGAGGTTAACTGTAAAAAGCGCAGAGACAGAAAAGCACAGTGGGATGAAAAAAGTGAAATTATGTTAGAATTAATAACAATTGGGGAGTGGCAGGAGGTGATATTAGATAAGTTAGGGGCCAAATAATGGAAAATAAGTACATGATAAGAGACCCACTGGAAGATTTTTAAGCAAGGAAATGACATGATTAGACTTGCTTTTAGATAAAAAGGTTTAGATCATCCTATAGGTCAGAAAATGGGATTGAAGACTAGAGAGACAGGGGTGTAGTCATGATGCTACTTCAGTGGAACAAATTAAAGGTAGAAGCCTGATGTCCAGGGAGACGTAGTCCAGATTGGAGGTATTTAGAGTTACATTTTAGAATTATCAGTTCATAATGGGTAATTAAAATGGGAGTAAATGAAATAAACTAAAGATAACATGTAAAGTGAGAAGAGAGAATTTAAAAAGAACCCCATGATGCAATATAGAATTGTGCACTTGAAAATTATATAGTTTTATTTAACAATGTAACCCTAATAAATTCAATAAAATATTTTTAAAAATAAAAAGCCCCTGAAATAGCATCATTTAATGAGCAGGTGCAAAAAGAGGAGCCTGGCCCTGGCTGGTGTGGCTTAGTTGGTAGGAGAGTCATCCTGTAAACTAAAAGGTTTAATCCCTGGTCAGAGCACATGTCTAGGTTGCACTTTCAGTCCCTGGTCAGGATGCTTAAGAGAGGTAGCCAGTGAATGTTTCTGTCTTACATCGATGTTTCTCTCCCTCTTTCTCTCCCTCCCTTCCCCTCTCTCTAAAATCAATAAGCATATTCTCAGGTGCAGATTTTAAAAAAAGAAGAAAATGAGACTGAGAAGGTTTCTCATTCCGTAATTCTTATTCTCAGTAGTCCTTTTTTATATCTAACTTAGATCTTTTATGCTGTAATCAAAGTTCATTTTCTTCTGTTCATTCCCCAGTTGAGACAGAAAGCAGCTGTGCATCATCTTGAGTACTGTTATTAAGAAACATGGTAGTCTTCTCTAACTTAAGTAAAATACTTTCTAGCTCCTATTTTTCTAACCCTTTAATCATCTCTGTGGCTCCTGGTTGAGTCCTTTCCACTTTCTCCACATCCTCTTTAAGTTGTGGAATCTGTTGCTGGATATTGTACTTTTGAGATTCACTTTAGGTGTCATGGAAGAATTGTCTTAAATATCTTATGTGACAACTTTACATATCCCAGTGCTATGCTTGGATTTGCTTCATGGTAAATACAGGACTTCTAGTAAACCAGCTTATTTTGTGTATTTGAACCAACTAAGTGCTTGTATTTATTGTTAACATTAAATCCCTATTGGCTGATGTTTCAGAGATGATTCTCAGTACCCTTATATGATTGAATGAAATAAGTTGATCTGCCTTGGTCTCATAGATATTAGTTGCAGTAAGAGGTAAGAGCTTTGTACTCCATGTATGTGCATAAGTTGACATAGATTAAGAATATCTTTTTCATCTCCCCTTTCTTGTTTTAACTGTAAGATCAGATTAAATGGTAAATATGAAGGAAGCTCCCTTGTTTTATTTACTCACACATCTGTCTCCCTTACTCCACTGTGACCTCCTTTTAATTCAAGGAAAACGTATTCTATGACTCCTCTAAGTCAAGTAGAAAAGGAAGGCCTTGACTAGCAATGACACTCCAAGGGGTTGGTAGTAATTTAGTTATTGCCGAACAGTGTGATTAGGATTCTGAAGCAGAGTACTGGATCAGGGGGGAAAAAAAGCTCTGGTAAGTTGTAATTGTTGGGAATCAGGATTCTGAATTACTATAGCGAGCTGTTTGCCATGGACATGGGACATAGGAGAGGAGGCATCAGTAGCCCATACTGGTCATTAAAAACAACAGGAATCATGCCTGCATTCCTATACAATGCCTTGGTTCCAGACGAGTAATGGACTACACCCATAAGACAGAAAACAGCGTTTTGTTCAGTTTATAGATCATAGCGAAGACAACAGAAAACCTCAGAGGTCATGGCCCTACTTAAAAAAAAAATCTACCCACTCATTTTGCATAATTGTACACGGTCTATTTTTAGTAGCTCTTGGAAACAGTGTGAGTACTGATCTGCATGGTTGCCACACACAGTTCTGAAATGTCATTGCAACAGTTTGTGGTTCTTTCCTTGAAGCTGCTCAGAAAATAGATTTGATTTAACTTAAAAGTCAGCAAAAATAATACATTATTTAAAAAATTAATCAAAGAATTCAGCTGCCACTTTAAAAGTTTCCCAGAGAAATCTATCTTATGGTGCTATTGCTAATTGTTATCTTGAACGGGATATTGTCAAATGATGTATTAATAGTCAAAGAATGAAATCACCAAAAAATTAGTGACATCTTTGCTGAACAGGTAGAGTTTGCATAAGAGCTGAACTAAAGGGTAAGACAAACTGAAGAATGAATATATTGGGGGTATTGTTGAGCCTCTGGAATGTAAGAAATAGTACTGAAGAACTGTTGATGCTTTCAATTTTAGATACTTTTGTTTGCTTTTGTTGTTGTTTTGTGCTTCTTCACTTAACATGAGCTTCCATGTGTAGTCTTTGGAGAACAGCCTCAAAGATAAATAAATGGCAAATAAAGTAGGTTGACCCACTCATGAGAGGTACTGAGCCTAAAGCTCACAGTTAATGGTGGACCATAAGCACTCTACAGTATAACTTCAGCAAGTTGAGAGAAAATATTCTCATCCTACATTCTTTGAGTTACCGGAACGTTAATATGAAACTATCACTTGGTGATGACACCAAGTCTATAGTTATACCCCAGAACTTTCTCCAGAGCTGCTGGTTGTCTGCTGCATATATGCTCCAAGTATCTAGGTGCCCAAGTATACCCTGGACTCATCAGGTATTCCCTATTGCACTTACCATTGATGCTACACAATTGTCTTTAACTCTTCCATTTTCTATATTTCCCACATTCAGTCACCTAAGTCTTACCACTTATATCTCCTCATGAGTTCCTGAATCATTTTCCTACTGTCTAGTTCAGCTATCATTGCCCTAGTCAGCTCTTATCCCCCCCTCATTCTAAATACTGCAACATCCCTTAACTAGTCTCCTAGTTCCTATCTGTCTATTCATACCTTACCATTTTGTCTTCCTATTTCATTTATTTATATGTTTATTTTTATTTATTTTTTTTAGAGGAGGGGAGAGAGGGAAAGACATCAATTTGTTTTTCCACTCTATTTATTCATTCAGTGGTTACTTATATGTGTCCTGACCAGGGAATCAAACCTGCAACGTTGGCGTATAGGGACAATGCTCTAATCAATTGAGCTAGCCAAGCAGAGCTCTTGTCTCCCTATTGCAAATGTTGAGTGGCTTCTCATTGCTTGTAAGATAAAATTCAAGGTCTTCAACATGGAATTGGAGAAGTCTATGATCTGGTCCCCATCTAATTTGCTATGCTGATCTCTCATCATCTCCCCCCGACTGCTTGTCTTTCACTTTGCTCTCTAGCAAAGGGGCTTGTTTATCCTTTTTCTCTACCCAAAACATGTCCCTCCTTTCTATCTTCTTCCTCATCATTTGGTTAATTCCTAATTATTTTTAATACTACCTCAGTTACCATCTCTTCCTAGAAAGTCTTTTCTACCTACACATACATACCTTTGCGCCTTCATAATACCCAGGACCCATGCTTATCTTTGCTCTTACCATATTGTAGTAATAGGCTTATGCCTAGCTTATCTGTTCCCCCATGCTATGAACTCTCTAAAGAGACATCATCACATATTTACTTTTGTATCTATAACACACTAGTGTCATGCCTTACACTGGTAATCTTTTCATAGATATTGACTGAAAAAAATGGCAGAGTGTATCATTATTAGTGTGTGTAATTGAACACAAGCATATGAAGACCACTAAAGCACCAATTGCTCTATCTTTAATTGATTAGTCAGGATGTTGGATCAACACTACTGCTCCAAGAGATTTCAGTGAGAGGGACTAAGAGGTCAGAGGGACTGCAGTTGCTCAGTTAGAGCTCTTTATTGTTCTATTTAATTTTTACCATAGATGAATTTAAAATAAGATTGTTTAATGTGAACTTTACTTTTCATTGCTAAGGGGACAGTCTGAATAAAAGTGCCTCTTTTTAAAATTCACATGAAACAAAAAGATGCTATTTTCTTAAATATTATATGCCATTATGTTTCTGTGCTACTTTCTAAAAGAATTCAGTGTTCTTGATACTCATTTGTTTTGATAAAGTCAAAGATCATTAGGGATTCAAGAATTTCACGTAGGTTTGTTTCTTTTAACTAGCTTTTAAAGTCAAAATAATAGTTTTATGAATACTATATACTCTTGATAGATATAGATTTATGAATAAACAAAGCAACCAATCAATGGTATGAGAAGGCTGATATACTTTAAATTTTTCTGTATAATATTTTAATATGTTATGGTGGACATCTATTGTTTTGTCTACCAAGCAATCCTTCCTATGGGGCAGCCCCTCCCTCAATGCCTAATAGAGATGCCAGGCTCCCATGAGACATTGCTGGTTGCAGTGGTAGGCTCTTGAAACAAGCTGAGCCAATGAATCTCAGACTTCTTGAATTTTTGATCTAGAAAGTAAGGACAGTTGCTAACTAATGGTCAAGATAAGATGGAAAGTCTGGATGATGTTAGTGGTATAGTGGTCTAAAGTGTAGGCAGGCCCTGAACTTGAAGAGGTTTCCCACAGACAGCACAATTTGAGTATCAATAAAAATAATAAGTGCAATGGATAGAAACAATTAAAATATGTTATAATCTATGAGTTTATTGATACCCCAAATATTAATTGGTTACTTTCACTAGGGAACAAACTCACTATTTTGAACAACAGTTAATAAAGGAAGAGTCAAAGATTTATCTTGCCTTCCTTGAATTTACTGTACCTTTGGGTAGCTAAATAGTGAATGAAGAAAATTTTTTTTTGTATAATTCCAGCTTGTAAACAGAAAGGAAGGGATAGAATAGATTACACTTATTTACAAACCCATGGTGGGCTATGCAATGTAATATCCACTAGCCACACATGTTGTTGAGCACTTGAAATGTGACTGGTCATAATGAGATGTGTTATAAGCAGTAGTGTGCTGGTAAATGTTTAATCACTGGTCCTCTGAAATGGAAAATAAGCTATGAAACAATTGTAGATTTTAACATAGACTGCATAGTTGATGATATTAAGAAATTATTGTTAATTGATCTAATAATTGTTTTGCCATTATATTTTAAAAATTCTCTCTTTGAGCTTTACACTGAAAAACTTATTACTGGAATGAAATTATGTATGATTTGCTTCAAAACAATCCAGTGCCAATAGGGAGTAATTGCTGGGAAAGGGGTATGCGTGAAGTCAAAGTGAGTCCAAGTTGATGATTGTGATAGCTAGGTGGTTAGTCCGTGCAGGGCTTAATTGTCCTGGTCTCTTTGCTTCAGTGTATCTTTAAAATATTGCCTCATCAAAAGTTGAGTGTGGGTTCTGGCAGTAGACTGCTGGGATTTAAGTCCTGGCTCTGCCCCTTTATAACCCTATATCTTTGAACAAGTTACTGTTCCTTAGTTTCCTCATCCATAAAATGGGAATATTAGTTGTATCTATATCATAGGATATAAAAATTAAATTAATTAATATAAAAGGAAGGGAAATAGTAGTGTAAAGGAACAGAAACTCAAGACTGTGGGGACTTAGGTGATTTAAGTCTCAGTCCAATTGCCCAAGATCCATATCAATAATTTTAGGTCTCCTAAAGCATTCCAGAATCCTCCTAATCAGTTCCCATTTTTTGCTTAAGCAGATTCAAATTGTGTGTGTCACTTGCAACTAACTGTTCCAACTAGTAGATAGCATGTGCTTTCAATCTAATGTTTTATGAGATTTGAAGTTTATTGTGTGTGCAATTGGTTTTCCAGAGTTACTGCATAGTCTCCCAATTTGGGTAAAGTGTTTAGCTTAAAATTTGGAAACCTTCCTTGTTTTCATTGTTTGATTATTAATCTTAAAAAGATTAAGAAGGTTAACTTGACCACTGTATTCATTTAAAGTCAAAGATTTAAGGTGGCTTTATGTATTATTTTTGCCCTTCGTACTCCATGATTATTCTCAGCTTTCCCCTTATTATTACTTTTCTCAACCAAGGTATGTGGCAGGAGGGGGAGATAGCCAGATGGCCAATCAGTGAACAGGGTTGAATCCTAACCAGTCAATTACAAAGGTTAATCTTCTATTTGGTTCACCATTGAACAGATATGTGACCATCAGTAAATTATCTTGTCCTCTTTGAAAAGCCTGTGGACTTCATAGAGTTATTGTTCATTTCTTCATTTACAAATTCTTGTACAATGAGTTTTTATTGCTTATTTACTACTTACCTACCAGGCTCTGTGCTAGGCACTAAACATGCATCAGAACAAGATGGGCATGGTCTCTGTGGTCATGGGTCTAGCAGGGAAAAGATAGAAACAGCAAGTAAACTGAAAATAAGTGAAGCAATTACAAACTGTGACAAGTGTTATGAAGAACACAAGAGAGCAAGAAAGATAACATTACAAAAGGATGTATACGATAATATTTTAGCCAAAAATTAAGAAGGAACTAGCTTAGATAATGGGTAGGGGATGAGTTTTTTAAAGTAGAACAGCATGTACAGAAACCATGAGAGGGGAAAGACTATAATGTTGGAGGAATGAAAAGAAACACGTTGCCAAAAGTGAAGTGAATGAGAGAGGACAATGGCATGAGGCTATGTTTGAGGTGGGCAGGAGCCAGATCTATAGGGCCTTATAGGCCATAATGAGATTTGGGGATATTAGTCTAAGGCTTATGAGGTAGCAGAGGGCTTTAAACCAGGAAGTGACATAATCTGATTTAAATGGTTCTACCAGTGACATAATCTGATTTAAATGGTTCTGCCAGTGACATAATCTGATTTAAATGGTTCTACCAGTGGTGTGGATACTGGAATTAAATAAAAGCCAAAGTCACATTGTTGTTCATGAGTTCTTTTTCTTTTTTGCTTGATCCCCCTACTACCACTCTCAACCTTCCCAGAGCTGTCAGCCTGCTCTCCATCCATGAGTCTGTCTCTACTTTGCTTGTTTGTTCAGTTTGTTCATTAGATTCCACAGACAAGTGAAATCATATGATACTTTTCTCTCTGCCTGGCTTATTTCACTTAGCATACTGCTCAGGTCCATCTATGCTGCTGCAAAGGGTAAAATTTTCTTTTTTATGGCCATGTAGTATTCCATTGTATGAATGTACAATAGCTGTTTTATCCATTCATCTACTGATGGACACAGGCTGCTTCTAAATCTTGGCTATTATATTCTTTCAAATTCGTGTTTTGGGTTTCTCTGGATAAGTTCTCAGAAGTGGAATCTCTGGGAGTTACCTCAAAAAATTAAAAATGGAACTGCCTTATGATCCAAATATGCTTCTATACAAACATGTCTACCCACCAAAACAAAACAAAATGAAAATGCTTCTTTTGCTCTGATTTAACCTTAGCATTCTTTGAGGAGATTCTGAATTTCAGATAGATCCAATCACTTCCAAATAATGACAAACTTAGCCTATCTGTTTACTTCAAGTCCTAGCCTTTGTGCAAAGTAAACAGATTAACATTTTCATTGTTGAGATTTTCTCTAACCTAGGTTTGATGGATTGTCAGCAATTAAAAAAACTCACCCCCATAGCCCTCCATAGCTTTTCCTCCTTACCTTCTCCACCCACTTCCCAAATCCCCTTTGTTTCCCACAAGAAGATACTATAACTCATTTTTTTGAATGCAGGCAATAGTCTAGTACCTTCCTTTAATCAATTACAGAGTTGCAAAGTATTTTCTTGGTTGAGAAGCTTTTCATGTTTGCCTAACGTTTTGAAGTCCAGGTGTCTCTTTAAATTTTTTAATATGGAAAGAGTTAATGATTCAAAACTGCTCTTTCCCTATTGCCTCTTCAGAGCACTTCTAGTCCAAGGTGGACCAAAGCAAGAGCTCTGAGAATTCATGATGCTGTCACCTCCATAGCACGCCCCCACCCCCACTCCGCTGAGTGCTCCATGCCCACAGCTGTGGCTAGGATCTCCGAGCATCTATGTTTTCCTGTGTAATCTTTTTCACTGCTGATTAGCTGAATTTGCTTCCCCTCACCCTCCCCTCCCCACCAAAAAAAGAAAAAGTGACCTAAGTCTTCTAACAGGTCTAAAAGCATGTCATTTGGGAACAGGAAGAGAGTTTCCATGCCATGATCAGAGCTTACCATCAGAGCACACACTGTCTTCCAAAGACACACTCTTTAAAAAAAAATTATTTTAACAGGCTTGGTTTTAATTCTCATTACAATTCTGAATATTATGGCCTCTTGAATTATACCTCCTTTTTATTTTATGTTTTTCCCTTATCTTGACTACTTGATCAAGTGTCTATTCTCTGAGTGTTTTCCCAAACACTGATATTTACAGCTATATCATTTCATTATCTTATCAGTGATCTGATCAATGAAAAATTGAAAAGCAGTTATGGTAGATACTGATCTATGTCCTCTGATATGCAAGATAAAGTCATTATTATACATATATACACATGTACCTATAAAGTATATATATATATTCCTCAAATGTGCCGAGTTTTCCATTGATTCCTGACTCCCTTCCTCCATCCCTTCTGATCCATCTCACATTTACATCAGCTATTAGTAGAGGAATCATTTCATACAAGAGGTGATATGTCTACATTCTGACAAAGATGGTTTCTTGTGGATGGTTTTTAGTCCTGAACTAAATTGCTTACTCTCCATACCCTTCCCCTTACCAGTGGTGCCAGAACCTTCACTGTCAGCATGGAGCTTTGGGGAACTGTGGGAACTGGAGAGGAGGCCAGTGCAGCGGAAGTGGCCAGAAGCTGAGTCTCAGGCCCTGATTTCTTCTAGGCTGAACTGGAGATCCTAAGCAAGATGCTTAGCTTCTCTAAGCATTGGTGTCCCTTTCTGTTAAAGAGGAATAGAACCTTATAGGTTCAGATCAGAGTATTTCATGAAGTGGTATGCTAATGTTCATTGTTGCTATAATTGAAAAGTAAAGGCATACATTGGCAATAAACAAAAGTAGCAATTTAAAGAATCAACCTTTGGAGGCTCTGGTCCAAAAATACCTTGTCCTAACCTGAGTTTACCCCCTTTCTATTGCTGCATTATGTTTTTCCTCTAAAAAATGTAAATGTTTGAAATAATATATCCTCTGGGTCTTTTATAAAATGTGCTCTGCAAATATTCAAAATCCATTAGCCATTCACATACAGGTGTTCAATTAGAATGTTTTAGTGGGAAGGTAAGCTAACTACACTGAAAGCATGGGAGTTTTATTAGGAAAGAAAGAAGCAATTGTTAGGAAATGTGACATTTTTAAGGAGCTGGAACAGGCTGAAAATGGACAGAAGCAGTGAGAACTGGGGACAGCATGGGGTTCTGGGAGAGCACCCACAGGATAGAAAGAGGAAAAAGGTGGTGATAAGATGGACTGCAGTTTTCTAGAGTTTTCCTCTTTATGTAGAGTATGGGGGTGGGGGGCCTTTCTTTATTCCACTCTCTTCAGTAATGTTTGTAGGTTCCTGAATTAGGCTTTTGTGCATGTGCCTGGGAACTCAACTATCACAGTGTTTCTGGAAGAAAAGTGTCTTCCAGCTTCTAAAGAGCCAATCCTCAAATGCATTTTTGAAATGCATCTTTTTGGAAGTGAAATAACCAGGCAGTCTGTATAAGTTATCTTTTCTAAAAGAGTTTGTAGTTAGAAACATGTCAACTGGTTTCAAATGGAAGCTGAATCTTTTGGAAGATGTGCTGTCCATACATAATTGAGTTGTTTAGATAAAAAACATTTAAACAGATTTTAAGATTTTTAACATAGAGCCACAGAATAGTTTCACCACATTCAGACACCCTGAAAATCTTCCTTTTCTATAACCCTGAAATCAACTATTCACTTTAGGATATAATGGAGCCTTCTTAAGCATATTCTAAGACTAATTTCATCTATAAGAAGCATATCTATGTGAAAAAATATTCTGTGAAACTTTATAATCCTATAACTAGGCCCATGGCTTATTAAACCCCTATGGAATATTCAGAATCATTGATGGTTACAATTTAAAAACTAAAGTGACAGGTTGGGATGAATACATTTTCAAAGTTCAACAAGTACTTGAACTTTTTTTCAATAAGGATAGATATAATTTAGAATTTCTGCTACAGTAATTTTATTCAGATGAATAAACAACAAATTATTTATTACTAAATTTTTCCATCCCTTTGGACCAAAAGTTTGTCTGGTTTTTCATAAGCAGAAATTTTGGCAAAAAGTGAGCATTATACATGGTAAAAAATGGTAAACATAATGAAAATATTCTGTTTTTAAAACAGACTTTGACAGGCAATGAAAAGTGGATACTTTACAATGATGTGGAATGGAAGAGATCATGGGACAAGTGAAATGAACCACCGCCAACCACATCAAAGGCCAGTCTTCATCCAAAGAAGGTGATGTTGTGTATATCATGGGGTTGGAGGGGAGTCCTCTATTATGAGCTCCTTTCAGAAAACCAAATGATAAACTCCAACAGGTACTGATCCCAATGAGATCTACTGAAAGCAGCACTCAATGAAAGGCATCCAGAATTAGTCAACAGAAAACCCATAATCTTCCATCAGGATAACACAAGACTGCATGTTTCTTTGATGACCAGGCAGAAACTGTTATAGTTTGGCTGGGAAGTTCTGATTCATCTGCTGTGTTCACCAGACACTGCACCTACAGTTTTCCATATATTTCAGTCTTTCCAAAATTCTCTTAGTGAAAAAAATTTCAATTCCCTGGAAGACTGCAGAAGGCATCTGGAACAGTTCATTGCTCAAAAAGATAAAAAGTTTTGGGAAGATGGAATTATGAAGTTGCCTGAAAGATGGGAGAAGGTGGTGGATATTCACAACAGTGAATATATTGTTCAGTAAAGTTATTGGTGAAAATGAAAGAAATCTTTTAGTTTTATTTTAAAACCAAATGAACTTTATGGCCAGCTCAAATACATTCTAGCTTATGACTGCAATGCCAGTAAAGTTTGTGTTCTGAACAAAAACTAATTTTTCCTTCTAAGGGTAATCGGTCATGAATAAGGTGTCTATAATTTATGGTCCAGACCAGAAAATTTGTCTGAAAAAAATACCACACCTGATAATTTATCAAGAATAAAGCTTAAAACAAGACTGTCTTGGGAGATAGTGACTACGGTATCTGATTCATAGCTGTGTTTTTGGCTGCCCAAATTTCCCTTTCAACACACGACAATCTGCAGGAGAGAGAGCATAGCTTAGTGCAAAGGACACTGTCACAGCTGACTTATGCTCCCTCCTAGAGAACAGGCACCATCCACCAGCTCTTTAAACCAGGAGACCGGGAAACATGGGCCTCCTTCCAACCAATTATCAAGTCATTAATTTCACTTCCAAATTCCATCCACTTCTACTCACTCCACAGTCGCTGTCTCTGTTCAGGTCATCATTATCTATCACTGGCATTGCAACAGCTTCCTATGGGGCTTCTGTCTTACCTTCTGACCCCTCCAAAGTATTCTTCACACTGATGCCTAATCTCTCTCTACTAATCATTCTCCTTCAAATTGTTATTGGGTCCCCATTGTTCTGAGACCAATCTTTGGCTTGTCCTGTAAGGCCCTGAATAGTTGGATACACATCTTTAGCCTCCTGTCTTCATCAACCTTAGCCCAGTCCACTTACTCACTACACTTCAGTAGATTGGATTACCTTCAGTTCCTGAATGCACCTCCCATTTCACGATATTTTGTGTAAACCTTTCCTCTTCTTTGCTCTGCATTCTAGCCCAGTCCTGTGCCTGAAGCCCAGTCTTAATTTTTTAGATCTCAGTTAAGAAAGGACTTCCTCCAGGAAATCTACCTCTTTCTAGGCTCCAAATTCTTCCTGTGTGATATCACAGTAATCTCTACTTCCCTTCTCAGAGTGCTTCACAATTCACAAACCGTGGGTCACTTCTTTGCCAGAAATCTCACTGGAGTGTGAGCTCAGTGAGGGACTGTAGTTCAAAGGATCTGGCCTTGACCTTCCAGAAACCTGTTTTGCATAATAATACAAGAAAATCCGATTGCTTTCAAGACTTCCAGCCTGACTTCATGGAAATTCTTCATCTCCAAGTGTCCAGTCCCAGTTTTTATATTCTTCTGCATATCAGAATAAATAGCTAATCACACCACTCTGTCTCACTCATTCACCATCCCCACCCCTGGCACTAAGGCTTCTCCTTCAGGGGAAGTAATACCCAGGTCCCTTACCAGTACCCTAGGGCAAACAGCATATGGAAAGGAAAATTGGCTTATTGCCATAAAAAACACAAACTCAGCAGATTTTTCTTTCCTCCTAAATTTAACCCGATGAAGAAAAGTGCTTACATCACCAAAGCTTCAGAGACCCCAGGGAAATCACTGACAGCTGATTTCTCAATCTCTTCTCAGAGGACCACAGAGGGCAAAGGCCTCCACTTACAGGATTGGTGCTTCACCAATGGGTGAAGGTGCTTAAAAATCATAAAATACTTACAGATATTCATGAAGATATGTGTAGGATCACTATATTCTTACTTCAAATTTGAGATTGTCCTTCAAACACAGGATATACAAATATGGCCTCCCCCATGTTTGGGAGAATACCTCAGGGTGCAAAAATTCTGCTGATGTGAGAACAAACAGTGAAAACAAACTTAGAGCAAACAGTATGGTGACCTGGAGGAGTTCACGTGTGCAGACAGTGGCACCGTCTTTGGCTTCAGTGAGCCTGCTTCCTTAGGCTCTATCTCAGGTCAGACCTCGCTGGAAATTTCATGGCCAAGACAGTAACCAACAGAACAAAATGTTGCCATGTGAACCCAGTGTTTCCAAAGTTAAAGAGGAAAAAAAAAATTGCCCTTTGGATCCTAATTTCAATAGCCCTCTTTTTCTCTGTAGATACCTTTTGAGGTTGGTTGAGAAGGGTAACATGAAAGTCCAAGCTTCTATCAATACACAGTAAACTAGCTATGTCAAAATAAACTTCTTATTTGGGGAAACTCTTCAGTATGCAGTATCCCTTCTGTATTCTGAAAGATAAATATTTTAATAAATACTGCATGAGTATCTGAGAAACACCAGTGCTTGTTGGCAGACAGCACAAGTTAACCCTGTCTTTTTAAGTAATTTAGATAGACAGTAGCCTGTCCCTCTCCATGTCCTGCCTACTGTGATTAGAATCACCCTGGAAGAGATGTAGAAAGTTTAGAAGGTTGTGCAATATCTTGCTTATGCTATGACATACCCTAGAAGTTGCCTTTTCATTCTTTCATTAATTTTTAAGAGATCCTTGGTAAATACATTTCCTTTCTTCCTGAGATTTTCTTTAAAAGCATAAACAGTGTAAATATTCTCTCTTCAAAAATTCCAGTAAATTTAGTTAGTTGGTTCTAGTTAATTGAGGCTTTCTTGCACCTAACAATCACTGAACTCTAACCTTTGCTTTTCTGTAACTTAACTTGCTTGTGCAAAGCTTATTAACTGATTCAACTTTAATTTTACTCCTATCAGGCACTACGGAGACAAAGATGAGCTCCTTTACTAGTCCATGGCCCTATGGGACATAGGTTTAAACAGTTATAATCCAGTAGACCAGTGACAATTATGTCCCAGAACTACTTGACCCAACTTGAGGGCATCAGAGATGGTTTCCTACAGGAAGTGGCACCTGAACTGGAAGTTTGTATAGAAATCAGGTGGGAGAGTGGAAGGTCAGGGTGCAGTGGGCACAAAGACATTGAAACAAGAAGCATTCCACTGTGCTTCAGGAATTACAAGCCGTTCAGTGTTCCTAGAGCTTAAATTTGGGAAGATTGCAGACTGTTGGAGCCTGAGTTGCAGGGCTGAAGGCAGGAAATGGAGCTTGCACCTTATTAGAGCCCTTGGACTTTATACTGAAGCCCTGGGAAACCACCAAAGGGTTTTGTGGGAATTGTTAATAGTTAATCTCAAGAACATGTGAATTGAAGAATTTTATGGAAATTACTTTCCATTTTTACACTACTAGCAGTTGGAAGAGACATATCATAAACAAAAACTTCAAAGGGCTTACAATCTGGCACCCTTTTAATTGTGTTTATTCCAAACACTTTCCACATCAAAATGGATGTTTAAAGTAAATAAATTTGATATTGTGGAGTGGTTCATCTTTAGTCCTGATGTTTATTAAATGAAAAGATTCAAAAATCATCCAATTATTCTTGGAAAATGTGCATGAATGTGTGGTATTTGGAACTCTATTTTAGAACCCAAATGTCATAGACATCTGGACACAAAAATTATGCAAGCGAGACCTTTAGAAATGTGTTACTAATTATTGACTCTTCCCTGCAACAGCACAACTGAGCCTTTGTTACAGGCACTGTGTACAGCACTGCTGTGGACTGTGGCTTTTTTCACATATGATGGTTTGTTTTCATAAGATGTTCTTCATAACTCACATCACAAAGCGCTTCAGAGTTAATAATAAAGTCAGTAAGCCTCAGAAATAAATGAATTATGTTAGCATTGATGAATGAACAAAACAATAGCTTAGAAGAAAATATGCAAGGAAGGAAGAAGAGATATATGAACAAGCAGGCTGAAGAATTAGTGAAAATTGAGGGCTACTAGCCACAATAGAGAATTAGATCTAATTCTCAGGAATGGTGTCCAAGGACAAGGCAAGATCCCTGTTGAGCTTAAATTCTAATGTGAAGGGAAGAAAAACAGACAACTATAAATAAAATAATTATAGTTCAGAGCAAGTACTATGAAGGAAACAAAACAGGATCACTTTCCAGAGAGGGACTGGATAGTCTGGCTGCAATGTCACAGAGGTGATCAGAGAATGGCTGAGACCCAAAGAAAAAGAAGAGTCCAGATTTGTGAAACCCAGGATTCCTGATGGAAGTCACAGTGCCGAAGACCTGGGTAGGGGACACACTAGACTTACTTGTGAAACTTGGAGATACAGAAATGAAATAGAAAGAGAAATGGAAATAATGGCATATAGAAATGAATGGAAGGAAGACAAGAGAAGAATTTAATTAAGTTGTGTAGTTTCCATAGGCCATGGAGAAAAGTTTGAATTTTATTTTCAGTGCAGTGGTCATAGCTTGGAGGAATTTAAGCTGGAAAATGACACCACGTAATTTATTTAAAAATGTCACTTTGAGCTTTGTGTAGAGACTCAATTACAGGTGTCAGAGTTAAACAAACAAACAAAACACAATTTTAGAAGCTATTGTAAAATGCCAGATAAGAGAGAATGGTGACTTGTCCCACCAAGGAGAGGGACAGGCCTAAAGTGTGTGAGTGGTGATGTATTGGTTTAAATCCTTGCATTTAAATGTCTTCAGTATAATGTGATTTTTTAGAAGCAGACTCAGATTAAGTCACTAATTTCGTTGTAACCTTGATTTAAATTCAATGATAAAGGAAGGAGGTTAGATAGGATAAGGGGTATGTCAAATAAATGTCATCTGCTCTGAAAATTTTTGTACTGAATTTTGGGCCAGGCATATTTGGGGGTTTTCACTCAGGGTTGCAAATAAGTTAAAGAGAAATAGTAGTGTATTTAGGGGAAAAATTAAGTATCTTTAAGATAGCTTGATGACTAGCAAGGATTTCTAATAGACATTGCTGTCTAGTTCTATAAAATACAATACATGAATTTATTCAACAGTTTATTTTATGAAGCATTAGATTAGATATTTTCAGAGGCTGGTCACCTTACTTTGAACAATTCTTCTAAACCAGTTAAGTGGAATTAAATAACTGGGACTATCCTTGAAAAATACAAAATATCAATTTCTACTGTTTTTTCATTACATTTTAAAGACAATACAGAAAAATACTTTGGCCAATAGTAGTAGAAAATCAAGACACATACTCTATTTGGGGAGAGTTCACTAATAAAGGGTGTTGTAACTGCCTGTTTCTTATTTAAAGATATTAGCATGCTATATCAATACCTACAATATAAGCATAGGTACATCCCAAGTTCAAAAAATGTCATTTGTAGGCTACTTACTTCTATATTTTTATTTTATTTTATTTTTTTTTAGAAAGAGGGGAACAGAGGGAGAAGGAGGGAGTGGAGCATTGAAGTGAAAGAGAAACATCGATCAGCTGCCTCTCATACATGCTCTGTTAGGGGACTGAAGCTGCAAATCAGGCATGTGCCCTGACTGGGAACTGAACCAGCGACCTTCTACTTTGGGAAATGACACCCAACCAGTTGAACCACACTAGTCAGGGCTGTAGGCTGCTTACTTTAAAACTCTGTAATCATTTTCCTATAGAAAATATATAACGTCCGAGGCCAGCCCACAACTATCTATTTAACTATCACACAGTCAAATAATAGTGAGGGATACCAGCAGTTAAGGTTACAGAAAGTGTAAGGGCTGCCTTATGCAAAAGGAATGTGAAGAAGAAAAATATTGGGTTGGCCAAAAAGCCCATATGTTTTTTTCCATGAAATAAAAACAAATTTTTCATTTGCACCAATAACTTTATTGATTCAAATACGTTGGCTATCTCCCATGTGGTATAATTGATTGTTCTCAGTTGATGTCTCTATATGATTGTAATCAACTTCAACTGTGGAGCATTGTCCAGTGAGAAATCTCCAGCACGAATCTTTACAAACCACTTTTGACATGTTCAATCAGTCATAGCACCTTCTCCATAAAGGGCACAAATCTTTTTTTTGCATTTCAGTTGTCTTTTTACCTTTGTTGAAATAATAAAGCATATGTCAAACACATCACATATTTTCTTCCACCTTCAATATTAAAATAGCTACACAAAAATTCACCAATTTTGATAAGTTTTTAAAATGCATGCTGTTATGACAGCTGTCACAACACAATCTAACAAAATGATTTCAAGTGAAGTTTAAGACAACTAAGTGCTAAAAAACAAATGAACTTTTTGGCCAACCCAATATTTCCATACTTTGGATATAGGCACAGGTCTGGGAAATATTTTGCCATATAGCAATTCTGGGACTCTACCACAACCTTCAGCCTTGAAGTCCTCTGCTCCCAGGTCACTTGGGTCCCCACTAGTTGGTTGGACTCAGTGCTACATCCTCCCCAAATTACTCTTTACCCTCAAATAACCTGCCTCCTCTCCTGGCCAACTCTCTTCTCTCTTCTTCAGTGTCATTTCAAAGTTTGCAAAACAATCTGATTAAATGATATATTAACCTCTAAATGGCTGGCAGGTAAGTAAACTTCAGAACTATGTATGCCTCAAACATGGCTGCCTACAACCCAAGTGAAAAAGTGAATGTAAGTGAAGCCCTAATTAATGTAAATCCAGGCAATCTAATGAAGTAGAAGTATTTTATGCACTTTGGGGTAGGATAAATTGAAGAGTGAAAAAATAGAGGTGCAAACACTTCAGCCAAGATGGAGGCATAGGTCGATATACTTTGCTACCTCACACAACCAAAAGGAGGACAACAAATTTAAAAACAAAAAAATAATGAGAACTGACAGAAAATTGAGCTGTTTGGAAGTCTGACAACCAAGGAGTTAAAGAAGAAATATTCATTCAGACTTGTGGGGCGGGGGGGATGGAGATGGGCAGCCCGGGAGGAGAGGACATGTAGCAAGGCAGTGGCTGGCAGACTGTGAGGTCCCACACTTGCATCCTGAAAGACCGGGAGGAACAACTGGGGAGTGAGATGGATCATGCAACCCAGGGTTCCAGCGCTGGGAAATAAAGCCTCAAAACCTCTGGCTGTACATTAAAATGAAAAGAGAGCCAACCGTATGGGAAAACATAGTTGCCAATGACACATTGGACAAGGGCCTGATGTCCAAAATATATAAATAACTCATACAACTCCACTTCAGGAAGACAAAAAAAAAAAAAACCAGTTATAAATGGGCAAAAGACTTGAACAGACACTTCTCCAAGAAGGACATACAGAGGGCCCAGAGACACATGAAAATATGCTCAGCATCACTAGCCATCAGAGAGATGCAAATTAAAACCACAATGAGATACCACCTCAAACCAGTCAGAGTGGCCAGAGTGGATCATAAACAAATCAACAAACAACAAGTGTTGCAGAAGATGCAGAAAAAAGGGAACCCTAGTGCATCCCATCCCTGTTGGTGGGAATGGAGACTGGTACAGCCACTGTGGAAAACTATATGGAATTTCCTCAGAAAACTAAAAATGAAACTTCCTTGTGACCCAGCAATTCCACTACTGAGATTATATCCTAAGAACCCTGAAACACCAATCCAAAAGAACCTATGCACCCCAATATTCATAGCAGCATAATTTACAATAGCCAAGTGCTGGAAGCAACCTAAGTGCTCATCAGTAAATGAGTGGATCAAAAAACTATGGTACATTTGCACCAAGGAATTCTATGCAGCAGAGAGAAAGAATAAGCTTATACCCTTTGCAACAGCATGGAAGGAACTGGGGAGCATTATGCTAAGTGAAATAAGCCAGGCAGTGAAAGACAAATAGCATATGATCTCACCTTTAACTGGAACATAATCAACAAAAGGAAAAAACAAAATATAACCAGAGTCATTGAAATTAAGAACAATCTCACAATAGCCAGAGGGAAGGGGGAGGGGACAGTGGGGAGAAGGGTTTTCAGGAACCACTATAAAGGACAAATGGAAAAAAACAAGGAGGAGGGTGGAAGCAAGGGAGGGAAGTAGTTCTGGAGGGGGTGGGGAGAATACACGGACAACTGTAACTGAACAACAATAAAATAATTTAAATTAAAAAAAAAACCTCTGGCTGTAAAAATTTGTGGGGGTTGCAGTGGTGGGAGAAACTCCCAGGCTCAAAGGAGAGTTCAATGGAGAGACCCACAGAGTCCTAGAAAGCAACAAATCCACCTGCCTGGGAATCAGCACCAGTTTGCTTGTGGTTAGTGGGGGAGGTGATTGAAAGCTGGCTGAGAGCTGAACAATTGGCATTGTTCCCTTTTGGACCCTATACACAGCACCACAGTACAGTGATGTGGGTTGCCCTACCCTGGCAAATACCCAAGGTTCCACCTCTTACAACTTAACAGGTGCACCTAGACAAAGAAATGTGGCCCAAATGAAAGAACAGATCAAAGCTCCAAAAATAGAACTAAGTGATGAAGAGATAGCTGACCTATCAGATTCAGAGTTCAAAGCCCTGGTAATTAGTATGCTAACAGAAATGGTTGAGTATGGTCACAAAATAGAGGAAAAAGTGAAGGCTTTGAAAATAAAGAAAAGACTATGAAATAAAGAAAAATATATAGGGAAGCAACAGTGAAGAGAAGGAAACCAGGACTCAAATCAATGATTTAGAGCAGAAAGATGAAATAAACATTCAACCAGAACAGAATGAAGAAATAAGAATTCAAAAAAATGAGGAGAGACTTAAGAACCTCTGGGACAACTTTAAATGCTCCAACATCCAAATCAGAGGGCTGCCAGAAGGAGAAGTAGAAGAGCAAAAAATTGAAAACTTATTTGAACAAATAATGAAGGAGAACTTCCCTAATGTGGCGAAGGAAATAGACTTCCAGGAAGTCCAGGAAGCTCAGAGAGTCCCAAAGAAGTTGGACCCAAGGAAACATACACTGTGGCACAACATAATTATATTACCCAAGATTAAAGATAAGGAGAGAATCTTAAAAGCAGCAAGAAAAAAGGAGACAGTTACCTACAAAGAAGTTCCCATAAGACTGTCAGCTGATTTCTCAAAAGACACCCTATGGGCAAGAAGGGACTGTAAAGAAGTATTCAAAGTCATGAAAGGCAAGGACCTACATCCAAGATTACTCTATCCAACAAAGCTATCATTTAGAATGGAAGGACAATTAATATCATCAAAATGTCCACACTATCCAAAGCAATTTACACATTCAATGCAATTCCTATTAAAGTACCAATGGCTTATTTCACAGACATAGAACAAACACTTCAAAAATTTATATGGAATCATAAACAACCCCAAATAGCTGCTGCAATTTTGAGAAAGAAGAGTAAAGTAGGAGGGATCACAATACCTGACACTAAACTATACTACCAGGCCACTGTAATCAAAACAGCCTGGTAATGGCATAAAAACAGGCACATGGACCAATGGAACAGAACAGAGAGCCCAGAAATAAACCCACGTCTCTATGGTCAATTAATATTTGACAAAGGAGGCAGCAACATAAAATGGAGTAAAAATAGCCTCTTCAACAAATGGTGATGGGAGAACTGGACAGCCACGTGCAAAAAAATGAAACTCGAGCACCAACTTACACCTTATACAAAAATAAATTCAAGGTGGATAAAAGACTTAAATATAAACTGTGACACCATTAAAGTCCTAGAGGAGAAAGTAGGTAGGAAAATCTCAGATATTTCATGCAGAAACTTTTTTACTGACATGTCCCCTAGAGCAAGGGACATAAAGGAAAGAATAAACAAATGGGACCTCATCAAAATTAAAAGCTTCTGCACGGCTAAAGAAAACAGTATCAAAATTAAAAGAGAACCAACTGTATGGGAAAACATATTTGCCAATGATACCTCAAACAGGGGTTTAATCTCCAAAATATATACAGAACTTACACGACTACACTCTAAGATGAAAAGGAATCCAATTAAAAAATTGGCAAGGGACTTGAACAGACACTTCTCTAAGGAGGACATACAGAAAATCCAAAGACACATGAAACGATATTCAATATCGCTAGCTATCAGAGAGATGCAAATTAAAACCACAATGAAATACCACTTCACACCAGTCAGAATGGCCATCATAAATAAAGCAACAAGCAACAAGTGTTGGAGAGGTTGTGGAGAAAAGGGGTCCCTAGTGCACTGTTGGTGGGACTGCAAACTGGTACAGCCACTATGGAAAGCAGTATGGAACTTCCTCAGAAAACTAAAAATCGGTCTGCCAAAATTCCATTGCTGGGACTTTATCCTAAGAATACTAAAACACCAATCCAAAAGAACCTATGCATCGCAATGTTCATAGCAGCACAATTCACAATAGGTAGATGCTGGAAGCAACCTAGATGCCCATCAGTAAATGAATAGATCAAAAAACTATGGTACATTTACACAATGGAATTCTATGCAGCAGAAAGAAAGAAGGAGCTCTTACCCTTTGCAACAGCTTGGATGGAGCTGGAAAGCATTATGCTAAGTGAAACAAGCCAAGCAGTGAAAGACAAATAGCATATGATCTCACCTTTAACAGGAACCTAAACAACAAAACAAAGAAACAAGCAAAATATAACCAAAGACACTGGAATAGAGGACAGGCTGACAGTGACCACAGGGGAGAGAAGAGGGAATTTCAGGGGAGAATGGGAAGGGTTTACAGGAACAAATTTAAAGGACACATGGACAAAAACTAGGGGGAGGGTGGTAATGGGAGGGAAGTGGGGAGGGATGGGTGGGTGGGATGGATTGGGAGTAAAAGGAGAAAACTGTACTTGAACAATGATTAAAATAAAATAAAAAAAAAGAATGGAGGGTAGATAAAGTGCTTCCCAGATAAGGTCAATTTAAAGGAGTTTGTCATCAAGCCCTTATGATATGAAATGTGAAGGGACTTATCTAAGAAAAAGAAGATCAAAACTATAAACAGTAAAATGACAACAAACTCACAACTATCAACAACTGAAACTAAAGAAACCAAAACAAACTAAGCAAACAACTAGAACAGGAACAGAATCACAAAAATGGAGATTCACACAGAAGGTTACCAGTGGGGAGGGCAAGGGGGGAGAGTGGGAGAAAAAGTACAGGGAATAAGAAGCATAAATGGTAGGTACAAATGTACAGCAGGAGGTTAGGAATAGTATAGGAAATGGAGGAGCAGAAAAACTTGTATGTATGACCCATGGACATGAACTAAGGTGGGGGATACTGGTGGGAGAGGAGGTGCTGGGTGAAGGGGAGTAAGGGGAGAAAAAGTGGGATTAACTGTGATAGAATAATCAATAAAATATATTTTAAAGAAATAGAGGTGCATATTTTTTTCCTAATTTTCTTTACTCCCAGAGGTCCAGATTCTGTAATAGCTCCGTGTACAAATTCCTTTATGCATTTTATCCAGGATAATCTTTTTAATAACATATAGTTGGCATACAATATTATATTAGTTTCAGGTGTACAATATAGTGATTTGACATTTATATACTTTTTTATATGATCACCACACAAATTTAATAATCATTTGTCACCATGTAAATTTGTCACAATATTATTGACTATACTCCCCTTTACCTTTTTGAAGGTAAAGGGGAGTACCATCCATCCCTCACCCCAAGTTAGTCTTTACTATAGTTATGAGGGGGGACCCCCCCAAGATGGAATTTATTTATAAAAAGTTTTGTATTTATTCTTACATATTTAAATTTTAGTCACTTCGAAAGTATTTTCCATGTGATGCGATACACCTATCGAGATGTTTTTTCCCCCTGCTCAAAACAGTTTTTGAATATTTGACTTAGATGCTTTTCAGTGCTTCTGCCCTTTTTGGTTTCATGTCTTCCCCATCAGCAAAACATTTCTCTTTGAGGACTTTTGTCATTCCAGAAAACAACAAAGTCGCTTGGGATGAGATTGGTTGAATAGGGAGGGTGGGACATGGGGGTCATACCATTTTTGGTCAAAAACTGCAGAACATTCAGCGCAGTATGGGCAGGGGCACTCATAAATCACCCATCATGAAATGTGCAAATGGGTTGAAAGAGTCTTCCAAAAAATATTCACTGAAGCTGAATGCAGCCCTCACAATAATACCAATTGGTACACTGATACAGATGGGTTCCTAGAACACTCACCTAAGGAAGGAAGCCTGTACTACAAGGGGCCTGTCCTCTAGAAGATAATTCTGATATTTTTGGGGTGCTCCCTCATGTATGAGAGGACACTATACTCAGTTTATAGAAGAAAGTGATAAATCTCTACTTGTCTCAGGCATATTTGATTAAAATTCCTTAGGCTTAGAACCTATGACCTTAGAATACACCTCTGATGAGCTTTTTCCCCAAGCAGAACTAAGTACCCATCCTCATCTCATTTAAAAGTCACCTTTCCCTATCGTTCAATCTTTAGAATCTTCTATGTTTTTTGTAATGTTTTCCTCGGCTATCAGAGGACAGTGATTGCTTACACGTTGTCACTCGGTCTGAACCTGAGACTGCCTATGGCTGTACTTCCTATTTCACGAGGTAAAATAAAAAGAGCTCTAGACTAGTGTTTGTTTGTGCTTGTGTTGGCCTGCCCTGGGCATGTCATTCCTGTTTTCTGTGTCCCTGTTTCCTAATCTAACTAAAAAAGGTGGATGTGTTTGGAGCAGAGGGGAGGTGAGGGATATATATACCTAGCTCATCTTCTCTACCAAATTGGTGTCTAGAACAAGTAAGATGGTGTATCTGAAAACTCTTTGAATGAATACAAAGCACTGTTATTCTAAAACACAACTACATGATGAGCTCTCACTATGTTCAGGCACTGTGCTCAGTATTTTTTATAATTTATGTTATTTAATCAACATACAAGAATGTATTATTAATCCCATTTTATAGAGGAGCAAATGGAGGCTTAGATTAGTTAAATGCTAAAGGCCTGAAGGATGTGGTCACATAAGTAGTCACATGGCAAGTAAGTGTCTAGGAGCCCAGGCCTGTGTGACTACAATGCCCATGTCTTCACCACTGGACTAAACTACTGCCCCTTCTATACATGTAAGTCAATGTTATTGGCCTCATCTATTTTAATGGACCCCAAATATACTTCTCCTTAATACAGATATTCTAAATCTAATTTATAAGTTTTATAGTGACTTTCTCTACTTACTTTGCTGTTCATATGTTCTGTATTAACGTATTCTACAAAACTATAAACTTATTAAAAACAAGGCTCATCCTTTAGTGTTCTGTTTATGATCCCTAGCAGGGGTATATAAACAGTCTTCCTAAGTATTTTGCAATGAGCAAGGAAAAGAATCAGGAGTCAAGGTTCATAGAATGGTGTATAAGTGAATCTATTGAAAAGGGTCAACAAAGTAAAGGATCCTCACAGGAACAACTGAGAGTTTTATTTAACATTTCTTAGTGGTCAGCTACAGTGCAGTCAACCACCAAAATGTGCTTATATTGTGTAAAGATAATTTTAAAATTTGAATGTGGGTAGAACAAAGTTGTGAGTCACATACTGAAAGAGGCTTAGGGCTTTTTAAAATTATTATTATTATTTTTAAAGATTTTATTTACTTATTTTTAGAGAGGGAAGGGAGGGAGACAGAGAGAGAGAGAAACATCAATGTGCTGTTGCTGGGGGTCATGGCCTGCAACCCAGGCATGTACCCTGACTGGGAATCGAACCTGTGACACTTCGGTTCGCAGCCTGTGCTCAATCCACTGAGCTATGCCAGCCAGGGCTAAAAAAATTATTATATAAATAACTAGAACCATTTATTTATTATATAAATAACACTTCAGAAAGGGCCCAAAGTGAAACAACCAGGATTAAAACTTTAAAAATATGGTACATTGAATACTCTCTTTCTTCATAGGAGCTGACATTTGTTTATATCTATATAGTATATTAAGATCAAGTGCTTTTATCCCTATTATAAAGGTACAGGAGATAATGCACAAAATGTACACATTATGCCCTTTAAGCCTGAATAATTGTGGTCAGCTTTGGACAAGAACTCAAGCATGTCAAGAGCAGAATTAAAAAAATAAATGAAGTTAGTTCATGAGCCACGCAGAGAACACCTGTGCACACACTCCCATCTGAGCCTCTGTGACCATGGAAAAAAACAGGAAAACGATGGGAATAGAGAGCCTCCTTCCTAGCTTCTGGCAGTGAGTAATTCTTCTATCCGATATAACTTTATGAAGGTCACCTCCTACCTTCTGCTTTTGAGTGGTGGCAGAAAGGGAAGTGTTTTGAAGGGTCAGTATGAGAAAAATCCAGCTCTTCGTGTTTATGTTTACCTCTTCCTCTTTAAAAACTTATTTTGGGGCAGTGGTTGTCAAGACCACCAAGGCACCTACTGTTAGGTGCTTCCAGAATGTTATTCTCTAAGTATGAAGTCAGAAAGTATGACAATATGGAGGATGAGACTGATCTCCCATATATGAGACAGATTTTTTAAATTATATTTTTCCATTATCGTTTATCCCTCTTAGACTCTCTTCCACCTCGACACACCCCTCCCTTCCCCTGCAATAGAGGAAACAGATTTCAGTTGCATGCCTGACAAAACTATGACCATCCCGATCTTATCAGGTGACTGCCTTATTTCCTGGTCTACCTGTAAAGTGACTAAGAGGAAGTGACTAGGATAACACGGCCAGACCAGGACAAAAGGCCACATAGTGAAGGTGGTTGGGACAGCCAAGAGTGAGAGGGGGTGAGTTTGAGGTCACGGTCTACTAAAACAAGACTGTCTAAACCAAACAAAACAAAACTGCCAACAGGAGGCAAGAACCTAGGCAGTGGGAGTGAGCACACCCATCCCCCCAAACAGCAAGTTGGTGATATTTCTCCTGTTGTGGGAGGATGTCATTCCCTCGGCCAGACATAGTGTGTCCGGGCCCTGGAGAGAGTACTCTGTTACAGTGAAGACAGGGATAGGTCATTGGCTTTTTTGCAGTCTGTGAAAAAATATCACATAAGACCAACAGTCTCCCTGTGCTCTGAGTCCACACTCAGCAAGGAGCCCCTGATTTCTCGTTTTACCTCCTGTTTAAGGAGTAGATAGCTAGGTATTCAAGGTCTTTGAACACATCTTTGTCTTTTATTGTTAATTAATACATTTGCATATTGTTTTGTATCTCAAGCTTATAGTACGAGCCTGTTGAGGTTAATACTTAGGCCTCATAATCTAATCAGTTCAAGTTTATTTTCAGTATAGAATTTCTTGGACACACTTAGACATATCTGGACTAGAAAACCAAAACCACGTGATTAGAGCAGAATAAAGCAAAGAAGTTGGTCAGCTAACTTTTCTCTATGATTCCTTTATGCCATACCTATACAACTTCAACCCCAGGAAGAAGGTGTTGTGATAGATGAAACCATTTTTCATGTAAGACACTGAGTGAGTGAATCCGCCATGTGACAGACTGCTGCAGGTGATGAAGTTGTTTCAACTCCAAGCATCTGGTTTTCGGAAACATTTGTATGAGAAAGAAAAAGTGTTCAAGAGTTATCCATGTCTAATATCATTTAACATGGCTAAAGCCTATTTACATGGTATTGATGAGTATGATCATTCCTTAAATTATGTGTGCCTGTTTTGTGCCAGTCTTTGTGGGAAATGTCTGGAAATCCAAAGTTAACACGGCATACAGACAAATAACCACAACAATCAGTGATGGATTGTGAGATTCTGTTCAAAGCACAGTGATGGCAAAGGGCAGAGCAATCCCTGTTTTGCTGGAGTTTCCCAGGGCCAGGAAGGCTCCCTTTGAACTAGGTTTTGAAAGAAATACAATGTATTATTTCCATCTTGGCCTAGGAGGAGAAAGGGAATTCCAGGTAGAGGAAATGGCTAGAAGCGAAGCCTGGAAGGTATGAAGAGATGGGCCCGTAGAGTGAATTGCTGGAATAGTGTTGGAGCAAGGGGAAGAGGTGGGAGGAATGCCTGCTAAAGACTCCATCCAGGGAGATGATGGAGAAGTGGTCAGTAACATTTAAAATAGTGAAACAAAATTATATTGAGAAAACTACAGTTGTCATAATGAGGCAAAAGTGAGCAGGATCAAGGAAGACCTACGAGGAGTCCAGGTCTTCCTTGAGGTCATTGTAATGAGACTGGAAATGAAAGGACAGGTTGAGGATGCTTTGGCAGCCAAAGTCTGCAGTGCTTGGTGACAAATTGTGTTTGAGGGTGAGAGAGGGAAGAACAGCATAAATCCAAAAGTAACTGTTATATCTCTTTCTACACCGTTATACACTATTCATTGAGAGAGTAATGATGAGCCCCCATTGTGAAAGACCTGTTTCCAACTAAGGGTTTCTAGATTGGAAATCAACCCCACCCACCCCATCCCTGCTTTTCCTGTCCTTTCTGGGGTTTGCTCAGGAAGCTGTAGATATGGCTTAGGCAAGTAATACCTACAGACCCATTGTCCCAGAGAAAACTGTGAAAGCCAGAAGATACAATTAAATACATTTTGGATATTCAGAACCAGGTGTCCATGGTTTAATCACTGAGGATAACTGCGCTCAATGTGTGCAGTTCAACCTGGTTTACATTAAGCAAAGAAACTGGCTTTCAATAGCAAAAACATAAAAACATATTTAGTTACAGCATAACCAGAGGCTTGTGCTTGAAATTGAAGTGTGCATTAGCAAAATTATATCTTGTTTTTTTTTTTCTATTGGATAAAAATAACAAAACAAGTGCATGTTGTTCTAAATAGATACTGCATTAGGGATGTTTGAGGGTTAAAAAGTTTATGTGAATATTCTTTTAGTTTTTGGTTATATTATTTAGTTATATTATTTAGTTATTTTAGTTATTGGTTTGAGAGAGAGAGAGTGAAAGAGAGAGAGAAGCATCCATTTGTTGTTTCACTTATTGATGCATTCATTGGCTGCTGCTTGTACGTGCACCACTGATTGAATCCACAGCTTTGGCTTGTTGGGATGACCCTCTAACCAACTGAGCTATCCAGTTAGGGCATTATTCCTCAGATTCTGTAATTTAGGGTTTCCTATTGCTTTAATGCCCTGTCTCTGTGTGGCCCTAAGGGAGGTATTCTAGCATAATGGTTAGGAAGCTAAACTCTGGAGTTAGCTCAAACACTGGCTCTGCCCCTTAGGTCTGTGGGCACTCCACCAGGCATCCCTGTTAGTTTGTTGGGGCACACACCTGAAACTGTTAATATCGCTGTGGTCTTTGACTAGAGTCCCACCCCAGCAGGGTTTGTAAAGCCCCAGATTGCTGGGCCTACACCCAGAATTTCCAATTTAATAAAATTAGGGTGTGGACCAGAAGTATTTGCATTTCTAAAAAATTTTAGGTGATGGTCTTGGCACATACTTTGAGAAATACTGATCTAACCAGAAAGGGAATTCTCTTAGAAAAAAAGAGGGAGAGAGAGAAACAGAGACGTAACAGCAATTGGGAAACATGTATCAGTTTGTAAGGATTTTAAGGAGCTAAACTGTATACATGGGAAAATCCAGAGGCTGATGAGCTGTTCATTTAAAACAAAAATCACTAATTTTATTATTAGGATGACCTTGAGTTTCTACCATTCTAGGAATGTATTCCTGTCGTTAGAGTGTACATAGTAGTGACTCCAACTCACTTTTTCCAGTGTTTCCAGGTGTTATGCTTGAACCTAAACCCAGCCAAACTATGAACCATGTGACTGGAATATACCAGGCTAATTTGGTGAAGTCCCCAGCTAAATCAAATCTCAAATACCCCTTCCCTGAAGTGTGAACTAGTGAACTATTTCAAATTAGAAACAAACATGTTAGTTTTTTAAACAATTAAAATGCAAGATTATATTTCCTAACAAACCAATTTATTAAAAAATAAACAAAATAAAACTATTTAAGATACCCTTATACTCAGTAACAAGCAGCTGATTGAAATATTAAAGTCATAACCTATAAGAGTCTAGGTCCCAGCAAGAAAGAGCATTGCATTCACAGGGTTCAAATCAAGACACTTGTGAAGGGACTTCTTACAGAGATGTGGGAGGGGAGTTAGGGAACAAGAGAGGGGTGTTGTGGCCCAGAAAACCAGCAACAGCAGGAGTCATTACCACCCTCCCACCTGGGCACTGAAGAGGCTGAGCAGGGACGTGGTGCTGATTGAGCTGGGTGGGAAGAGGAGCTCTGGAAAAGAGGCAGAAGACTGA
The DNA here is from genome assembly GCF_019186645.2 of Phyllostomus hastatus. Lineage (NCBI taxonomy): Eukaryota > Metazoa > Chordata > Mammalia > Chiroptera > Phyllostomidae > Phyllostomus > Phyllostomus hastatus. Next base: position 9,292,306 of record NW_025333932.1, on the reverse strand, counting down.
GTCTGGGAAACCACCCCCAACACACACGAATAAGAAGAGGATTGCTCAATCATGAGGAAGTTGGGAAGGAAAACCCAGCCTCTCTCCTCCTAGCCTCTGTATCTCTTATTGATGCCTCCCTGATCTGAACTGAAAGTGACTGATGGGCAAGATCAGCTTCCTGGCAGAGCAGGGCAAAATGGTGGAAGGCCCATGGAGCTCACCCAGCAATCTGCCCTTTTTCCTCAGTGAATGCTAGGCATTGATGAAATGCTAGTGACACTGACTTAATATATGCAAACTCCCTAGAAGAGTCCCTACCTTGTAAGAAGCATTACCTTCTAAGCCTTAGCTATTCTTATTGCAACAGGATTAGCCCTGTTTTACAGAGAGACACTAAAACTCATGGACTTGGAGCAACTTTGCCTTGGTTAACATTAGTGACAAAGCCCATACTCAAATTCAGATTTTCCAATTCCAACTTGTTCAAAATCTGCTGTGAGTGTTGACTATAGTAACTTCTATGTGTGAGGCAATGTGTTGCATGCCTAGATAATTTTATAATTTATTGTAGAAAAAAGCATCTTTATTCTCTGGACCTTACTGAAGAAATCTGTAACCCAATCAACATCTTATACATAAAAATAATATAAAAATCATACTTCAAAGACAATTCTACATGTTCAATAATAATAGTAATAGTAATGGTGATGTTAGTAATAGTTAAAATTTTTGAATGTTTATTATGTGTTTGGCAGTGTATTTTTTCTAGTATTATACTAATATAACCAATAATCCCTGTCACCCATTTGTAATTTTTTGTTACACCCATTCTTTCAGGTCTTTTTTTAAACTTGGAAATAATTCACTTTGAAGAATTTTGTAATGAGTGAGTTAAATAAGTTTTATCTGATTCTGTTGGCCCTTGTCTAACCAATTAAGGTTTAATAAAATCACTTAAAATGTATATATTTTATCCTAGATAACAGTATTTTTTTCCTACAACTGTTGGGGAATTTATTTATTCTATCATCCTGCTTTGACAGAAAATTAGCCCTGAGATCAGAGGCATGAATTGGCCACACATTCAGAATTTGATTGCATGAAATAAAACATCTTGAAAATAAACATCGTTAGCATCTTATTTGTAACAGGTCAGCTTTTTTGGCAGCAGATTTTAAACAGTGAGGTAGCATTTACCCTTATGTCTTTGCATTTTAGTTTTTTAGAGTTTCAGTTCAAAGAAGGTATAATCAGTAAGCTGAAACATCCCATGTATAAAAACACAAACAAGAAAAGTTTTTCTTTTGGGTTGGGTTTCCATCCTATCACACTATCTTTCAGCTTTCTTCTGAGGATGGGAGCAATTCTCAGGCAAGGACACTCTTAACTGATGACTCATCATGGAATTTAGATGCTTTTCTGGCAGTCAAGTTTCAGCATTGTCATTAAAAAGGTCTGGGCAGCAACAGCATTAGCCAAATGGCCATATCTGAGAATCAGCCACATGAAAGAAAACAATCTTCCAAGCACAACCTTTGATTTCCATTTTGTTGGCTAGTTAGAGAGTAGACTGGCTCAGAAGAAATCACCCGATTACAGTATAGGCTGAACTATATAAAATGGCCATAGTTGGCCTCTGGTTGACGGTCAAATGCCAGTTTGACAGGGGACGACCGCCCCTAATTGAAGCTATTCGTAGAGCTTCCTACCGGTTCTGGTGCTGCTTGAAGCCGTCCATGGAGCAGTGATGTTTCATTCATAGACTTTATTAAGCTCACACCACTGGAACACATTGATTTTACACATTCTACAAATAAAGCTCACTTCTGAGTTTTTTTCCCCTCTTGTTGAGGATTTTAGGCATTTGTGAACATCCAAGAAATTTGTGAAGTTGAGATTTAAGGTGTTTATATGTGTGAATTTCCTGGCACGTAGTAGGTGCTCAGAAGAATTAAGTGGTTAGGTCTTTCCACAGAAGTTTCCAGTATGAGAACATCTGACCACTATAGTAGCATACTGTGATCTGGTCTTTACAGGTTACACAGTCTTTTAAGTATATCATCTTACTAGTTTATAGCCATCTTATTAGTTTAGAGTCAAATTACAATTCCTGACACATTCAGTTGAGATGTCAAACCATAGTGCACATATTTATAAGGTAGTATTACATGATTAGATACTCTTCCAACAGTTAACAGAGAAGTTGAAAACAAAAGATTTTTATGCATTTGTATAAAATGGATATTAGAAAATGTCATGATTATTTCTTCTAGTGAGATTGGGAATTGGTTTCGTACATGCAGATGTCTGTCTTGTGGTGAACTTGAACTGATTTAAGTAGTTAAAAGGGCACATCAGTATTTATAATCTTGTAGAGTTTTGAAGAACATGATGCTGATTTTACAATTATAGTGTTATACTCAAATTCTCACTTATTGTCGAGACCCCAGTTCTTACAATTCGACAAGTTCATTAAGATCCCTGTAAGTTATTTTCTCTTTGATGTTACCATCGCTGCTCTCAAATACAGAGGAAAATGTGTGGTGGAACCTCATGAGGTAGGGCAGATGAGTCAGCCAGCTGTGACAGCTGCACACATGGGCTACAGGTGTGTGTCTGGCCTCAGTGTGCTTTACAGGAAGATGTTTTTAAAGGATCTCAAACAACTTCACAAATCTATTTCTTCCACCCTCCCCCTCTTTGCAGTAACCATATCTACAGAACTAGTCTGAACTTTTAAAAATTTTAACCTCCAGAGCAGAGGAAGTTTGGTGATTTCTTCCATAGTTTGGAGCCAGGTCAGAGACCTGGCTTTACAGGTGCAGATAGATGGTGAAAGTTTGGATCTAGCCAGCCTGAGTCTCTGAGCACTGCATTTTTGGTAAGTTCCAAGGTGATTCCAATGTGACGGGTCTATGAACCACTCTTATTCTGAGTAGCAAAGAACTAAGCATTTCCACTTTTTTTGACCTATTAGAATCTCAGGGGCAATGAAACCAAGCTCAAATCTATCATCATTCTCCCAGAAGCAGACAGTCTGCCTCTTGAGTTCTTACTAATTTTTGACACTATTAATTCTTCATCTAACCACACAGTAATGTGGGGCTCCTTCTTATCCCTCCCACTATCACATCCAAATTGGTTTAAAACTTCTTCTGATCTTTCCCTGTGTCTCCCATGTTCATTCCTTTTCACCCCACTGTTACTGTCTAGACCCAGGACCCTGGCCACTAGGACCTCTAGACCTCCTAGTCTCCACTCAACCAACTCCAACTTCACTCACATTTGCACTTCTAAAGTAGAGTTATTTATATGAACTCTGCTGAGAACCCATCTGGAATAGAGTCCAGAGCCCCTGATCTGGAACCCTGGACCCCAAGCTCTTGGTACAGTTTTTCCAATCATACCTCCAATGTTCTTTTACGAGAACTTCAATGGATTACCTGCCACAACCTGTACATCTTTGATACTTTTGGTTCCCCTGACTGGTCCCAAGTTCCTCTGTTACTGTAAGTGTCTCTTGAGTGCTACCAAGTGTCAGAAGCACCCATTAGAGCCTGAGGCTTCATGTCACCTGGGTCATTTCATTGAACCTGGAAGCTAATAAATATTTCTAGAGAGGTTATTCTGCATTTCTGGATAGTGGGACTTACTTCATGAGCATTCATCATTTAGTACAAGAAATTCAGTAAGTTAAAAATTATAGTGAGTACATTAATAGCAACCACAAAGCCTCTGTTCCCATTGAACAATCCACAACCAAGCAGGGACCTAGGTTATTATTGTTCTCTTTTCTTTTTTGCACCTGCTTTTTCCTGGGGGTTCTTCCTCTCTATGTCTCCTGCATTGAGTGTAATGTGTGGTACCGGACAGTCATTCAATCAGGAGGACCCAGGATTTGGAGCCTGAAGTTTATACAGTGTTGGAGTTCTCTTTAGGAAATAGAATCCAAAGTCCTCTACATTTTCCAAAACATGACCCAGAGAATACATTGCTAGAGCCTCTCATAAGAACTTGGAAGGGGACCATGTGAATGTGGGAGTGGGGTGACTCCTATGTTAGGCACGTAGGATAGACACTTCTGCTTCCAGTAATTTTTTTAGTTGTTGTGATTAGAATTATTATTTTAATGAAAGAAAGAATGAGGGCATCCTGCTCATTTACTCATGACTGTCATAACTAAGACCTCTCCTTTCATACTCTCTGAGCTAAGCCTGGGGACCAAGTATCTGATGTTCTGCTTTTAGGAAGATGGTTTCCTTCTTCTTAAATGCTAGAGGGACACTTGAGTTTCTTGGCATTTTTAGGAATTTCAAATACCCCAGGATCATTCTTTGACAGCAGAACTTTCACTAACTAATTTTCTAGTGAACCTGGTAGTTTTCAGACAGTATGTTTGTCTTTTGAAATGAAGACATTGCACCATCCTCTTCGAGTCTTTTAAAATGTGTTTCAAATATTTCCTTCTAATTGGAAACTTCCCTATGAAATCATAGACTTTGAATTCAGTCTCTATTCTTTTTGATACTCTTCAAAGAAACTTTCCTTATAGCTAGTTTTACAGGAGGAAGCACCTCTTATAAAAGTATGAGTCATCTTTGAAGTTTCATGTAATTTTGAAATATGTATATTTCACTCTGTGTACTTCATTAGAAAAGGTTACTGAGATTCAATAGTGTTGGCTGTTTGTGTGGGCCAACAGGAGTGGCTAAGCGGTGTATTGTCTCCCTATTTAAAGTTGGTCCCCCACCCCATTTCACTCTATTGTTACCCTGTGTGTTGCATTCCTAGCATTTATACCAAACTGTTACTTTCTTGCTCATATCTTTGTTTACTGTCTATCTAGATGCTTCCTAGATGATGGGTAAATATTCATCAATGTAGACTCTTCTTTAATGATGCTTCTGATTGCAAAGACTCTTCCATTCCCCACCAGGTCATTGGATTCTAGCAAAACACTGTATCATAAACAAACCACTTCCCCTGGTTTATTCTTGCATGCTTGTCACACTAAAGGGAATCCCTCATCCTTTCAGCTGCCAGCTGGCTTTCTCTTCCCTCTGCAGGCTCCATTTCACGTCTGCTCTCCAGATAAATCAGCCTGGTCCTCCTGGGCCGCCCTGTTCACTTCATTCCCTCTAGACTGTGTTTCCCCCAAATCCTTGCCCAGTCCCTCGAGAGTGATGCTTTGATTCATAATTCTTTTCTCTATTAGCCATGGGATCTTGGTTAGGCCTCACTGAACCTCGATGTCCTCATCTCTAAAATGTAGATAGATTTTGAGAGAGCACATAGTAGACCTTCACTAAATGGCAGCCATTGTCATCATTGTTGTTATGATTGATTTCTTTCAAGTGTCCCTTCTTTGGCTTATTGCAAATAATTGTTTATAATTATTGACAATTTAAAAATAACTGTCCAAAATTCATGTTGAATTTGTTTCACTTCTTGTCTTTGAGTTATGCTCTTTGAAGGCAAGTCTTTTCTGTTACTCTCTCTGTGCACTACCACATGTGCCTTGCATCTAAATCAGTGGTTGGCAGCAATAAAACTAGTCCATATAACTGGAAGTTGCACTTAAAGAAAGTACAAGATGATTATTTGTATGTATTCTGCCTTTACTACCTATGTAGCATAATATAGGTAGAGGCACTTATTGATTTGAGACCTTCTGGAAGCTTTCCCTAGTAAAGGTAATAAAGTCAGGAGCCTTTTATGTGTACGAGGGGGACCCCGTAAAAAACTGGAATTATCTTCTGGAGGGTGAGCCCCTTGTGGTACAAACCTCCCTTGCTAGGTGAGTGTTCTAGTAACCCATTTGTATCAGTGAGCCAGGTGGTGTAGTTGTGAGAGGCTGTGTTCAGCTTCAGTGAATTTTTTCTTGAAGACTCAATACATTTGCCCATTTCACGATGGGTGATTTAGGAGTGCATCTGCCCACACCACACTCAGTGTTCTGCAGTTTTGGACCAAAATGGCATGACCCCTGTGTCCCACCCTCCCTATTCACCTGATCTTACCCCGAGTGACTTTTTTTTTGTTTCCCAGGATGAAAAAAGTCCTCCAAGTAAAATGTTTGCCTATGTGGAAATGTTTGCCAGGTGAAACAAAAAATGTCAGAAGCACTAAAAGGCTTCAAAATCAACAAGTTCAAAAACTGTTTCAAGCTGTGGAAGAAAGTCTCAATAGGTGTATTGCATCAAATGGAGAGTACTTTGAAGTTGACTGAAGTTTAAACATGCAAGAATAAATACACAATTTTTTGTATCAACAAATTCCTGGTTTTTGGGTTCCCCCCTCATATGCTTTCTAGAAGATTTTTAAATCACATAACTATCATTAATTTCAAATTGTGCTTAGTTTTATGGCTTAATCACTTGCAGCCACTGACCTTGGGGACAATAGAGAGGTTGATCCCATAACCTGGAGGCAAGAACTAACCTGGGAGAAATAAAGAATCAGTAGGGTGGGTGATAGAATTAACCCACCCTAAGAGATAATCTGTGAATATAAAGTTGAGGGGATTAGGTAACGACCAGATTTTATCAAGGACCAACCAGGGTAGAGGAGCCTTAAAAGCCATTACCTAATTAAGAACTGACAGGAGGTGGTATATATTGAATATAAGAGAAAGAAAAAGCCAGTAAGTAAGATTTGGGGCACGGTTAATCAAATCTCTTGGAAAGAGTCATGTGTAGTGATCTGGCCACACAGGAATTATACACAGCTCTCTCTGTAGGTGGGTGAGGCTAGCGTTGAACTTTACATGGTCTGCCTGAGCTCTCCCCTGCATCAAGACCACCCACCTCTCTTGGCTCTCTAAGCAACCCAAGCAACTTTCTGAAGGTTAATTCAGCTTCCAGCACCTCTGTCCATTGGCAACTGGAATGTTATCTAGAGAATTACCTGCCTGCATTGGAAATTTTGCATTATGATTTAACCATCAGTCCCTTGCAGAGACAGAGCCCCAGAATTTGTGAGGCCTGAACATTTTTTAGGATGGTGGGGAAGGAGAGGCTCTCCTGAAAAAAATACAAAGTGGCAAATAGGAAATTGCCTCCAGGGTACTGGAAGGGACACATGCAAGGGAATGAGTGGGCCTGAAACTTTAGCTTGGTCAGCCTCTTGGCAAAGCCTTTGAAGTTAGATAGGTGTCAGTCAGCTCGGAGCCCATAAACTCTGGGTGCACCATCCTGCAAAGCTGAGGGCCAGTCACAGGGAGCTCCTCAGCAGGGCCCTCCCACTCTCTCCCACAGGACTCTTGGGTCTTAATAATACAAGTACAATATTGTACTCAAATTCCACACTGCCTCTGTAAAGGATTTTGCCACTTTAACTCTTTATGACCCTTTCTACCTGTATTATCATCTTGTTCAAACATACAGAAACTCTCTATGTCTTAACTTTTCCCAGATTGTCTAATTTTCTATATTCCAAATATATAACACCGATAGATAGAGCACAAAAAGAGAAAACTGTAAAGATGTAACTGTGCCCAAAACATGGTTTAAAAGTCTGAGGACCAGAAAGAGGAAAACACTTAGAACAGAGGGCAGGATGAAGCTGTGGCCTGGCATACTCTGGGTTAGCAGAGACGCAGGCTAAGCCAGCAATGTGATTTTTGTGGGGTAACAGGGAATAATGATTCCCTTGAGGGAATCGTTTTGCTCCACTTGAGGCAACAGAAGAGTATAAAATCCACACAGCTTAAAGCACAGGCAGGAATGGGCCTCCCCTGTTCCTGAGAGGAGGCAGACAAAACCTGTAGTCTGGAGCTATAGTTTATGTTTAATGTGTAAACCTAGAAAGCAGGAGGTCATGGACACAGCCCAGAGACTAGGAACTGTATCATGCTCTATCTGGTCCCAAAGTTGTTGGTGGGACTGAGTGAGGCTCTGCATTGTGTGGGTGGAAGAGGAAGTCTGTGATGGCCCAGATGGGGTGTCAGAGCCTAAGCAAGGTGAGGAGGTGTCCATGTGAAGGGGCTGCTTGACATGGGGGTGGTAAAGAGGGCCTCCACATGGGACAGAGGTTGTTGTGGTGGCTCTGAGAGAATGGTCACATGCAGAGGAATTGATCAAATAAAAATATAGTCAGGGTAGTGGTGTTGGGCTGGAATTGCAGATGAGGGGTACTTGGGTACACATATTCCTAGTGTGCTTCACTGAGAGCATCTGTGACAGTGACACACCAATAATATTGAGCACATCAGGGTTGTCCAACCTGCTACCTGTGGGCTGCACACAGCCCAGGATGGCTAAGAATGTGGCCCAACACAAAACTGTAAATTTACTTAGCATTACTTAGTGGGTTTTTTTAAAGATTTTACTTATTTATTTTTAGAAAGAGTGAAAGGGAGGGAGACAAAAAGGGAGAGAAATATCAATGTGTGGTTGCCTCTTGTGCACCCGCAACCAGGAGCTTGGCCTGCAAACCAGGCATGTGCCCTGACTGGGAACCAAACCAGCAACGCTTTGGTTCACAGGCCTGCACTCAGTACACTGAGCTGCACCAGCCAGGGCACAATACTTAGTTTTATTGCTAATTTTTACACTAAGTTTTATTACTTAGGTATGTGTATTTTCTATATCAGTGATAACAAACTTGGGACCTGCTTGATGATTTAAAAAGATTATCAAAAGGGCTTCTGTATAATTAGGGTTATTGTGTGAGGACTTTTTTGCTTATCTGTGGCAGGTATCACAAAAATTATGCACAGACTTTTTTTTTCTCATCAGTTTCATTAGTGTTTGTGTATTTAATGTGTGGCCCAAGACAACTTTTCTTCCCATGTGGCCCAGAGACACCAAAAGGTTGGACATTTCTAGAATACATCTTTCTTTCAGATCTTAGTTTTAACCATAGTTCTTCAGAGAGCCTGAGAATTGGTTGACTTCACTACTGGGGTAGGGAAGGTACAAGGTGAGCCTGGAACCTCTTATTGAACTTGAAATAAAGAAATACTAAAAAAATGGTGAGGAAACAGAGGCCACTTCGCAGGGACTCCTATTAGAAAATTTGGAGCAATTTGAGCACAAAATAAATAATGAGCCCTGACCAGTGTAGTTCAGTGGTTGGATGATGCTCCACAAAGCGTAAGGTCTCCAGTTTGATTCCTGGTCACATGGTCATAGGGCACATGCCTAGGTTGCTGGACAAGTCCCTGATTGGGCACGTGTGAGAGGCAACCGTCAATGTCTCTCTCACGCATCAATGTTTCTCTCCCTCTCTTTCTCCCTCCCTTCCCTCTCTCTAAAAATAAGTAAATAAAATCTCTTTAAAAATAAATAAATAAATAAATAATGATGACAACAAACTATAATTCATTGGATAAAATAAGGCATCATGAGGTCATACAGATACAAAAAAGTTGAGTAAATTAACAGTTTGAAGATTAGTGATACTTACATAATCTCAAAAGACTCCTTTCAAAATATATATTAATTACAAAGGAAAAAAAGTAATTTCACAGTGGATAAGCCAGCAGATAGGACCTTAAACGAGTGATCAAAGTTGAGGTCACCAGCAGTGGCACAAACACAAATCATGTCACTTGAAGAAAAGATGAAAATAAGGATTAAAGAGGATAAAATCAGCACTTCTGTGATATTCTCACCTAAAATGTATAACAGGTACCTAATCATGAGGAAGCATCAGACAAACCCAAGCTGAAAAACATTCTACAAAATAAATCGCTTGTGAACATCAAATATGTCTTGGTTATGACAGTGAAGGAAAGACGGAGAACTCTTCCGAGGGAAGGGACTTATGGAGACACGCTATGTGTACTTTGCAAGATCTGGGTTTAAGATTCCATCTGTTATCTACAAAGTACACAATTGGGACCATAGGAGGAATGTGAATGGAACCTGAGAATTTATTATAGTAAATTATCAATATCAATATCCTGATTTGTATTATAGTTATATATGAGAAGGTCTTCATTTGTAGGAAATACTCAAGTACTAGAGAGTGAATGATGGGGCATAATGTCTGATATTTCCTCTCAAATGGCAGAAGAAAAATGTTTCTTACATTGTACTTGCAGATTTTCTCTGTTTGACATTGTTTATATGTATGTTCATTTACATACTTCATGGCTTTTGTTCATGTTTTGAACAGTCATGTTCAGCCAAGTTTCCCCAAGGCAGATTTTAGAGTGACCTATTAACTATAAGCAGTGACCTTGGGATAGGTAATTGATTTTGCTATAATGAGAAGAGCTTGTTTCTCTTCTAAAGAGAACACAAGCTCTTAAATTCAATATATGAACTGCTCAAAAAGTTTGATGGGATGGATGTCTTTTGTGGGTCACCATCCCCCATCATACAGAGGCTCAGCACTGACACCCTAGTTAAAGTGATTCTACAGTGTTTTCTAGAAACAGGCATGCAAATGATAAGAGAGAGACCAATTGTGGCTGCTTCTTCTGACACTTTGTCAAAGCCCTTTCAAATCATGTGACCAGAAGAGCTAATGATTTTAATGATTTCATATCAGTCCCATTTGGTACCTTTGTTTAGTTTCTCTTTATTCAAACAGCCTTTTTTGAGCCTTAGTGTATTATAGGTCCTGCACTAATCTTAGAAATACAAAGTGAAGTAAGTCTCTCACAATTCCCAACAATGAACAAAAGAAGCGGCCACATGAGGAAGCCAATATTTACTGTTCAATGAAGAAATGAGATGGGGCAGGGGGTGTGGGCGGTGGGGGAGGTGGGACACTGGCTGTCTCTTAGGAAGTCTTCGCCAAAGAATTTTTATTTAAATGTAGATTCACCTGCAGTTGTAATAAATAGTACAGAAGGATCCTGTGTAGCCTTCACCCAGATTAACCCAATGATAACATCTTACAAAATTATTGTACAATATCACAATCAGAATATTGACATTGATATACCAGTCTTATCAGACCCCTCAGTTTAAATTGTACTCATATGTGTGTGTATTTAGTTCTATATAATTTTATGTTACATGTACCCATCACGGTCAAGATGCAGAAGAGTTCCATCACAAGGATACTCTCACTGCCCTTTTATTACCACCCCCACCTCTTTCCCTCCCTCCCCCACTTTCCTAACCACTGATCTGCCCTTTATTCCTAAAATTGTTTCAAGAATATTATATAAATGGAATCATGTAATTCCCTGGAGTTCATTTAAGTTTTTGTACATGTCAATACTTTATTCCTCTTCACTGTTGACTAGTAAGTACCCAGTTTAACCATTCACCCATTGAAAGACATCTGAGCTGTTTCTAGTTTTGAGTTATTACAGATAAAGCTGCTATGAACATTAATGTACAGGTGTTTGCATGAAAATAAATTTTCATTTCTCTGGGCTAAATGCTCAAGAGTAAAATTACTGAGTCATGTGGTAGTTGCAGGTTTAGACAAAGAGCTTTCCAGAGTGGCTGTACCATTTTACATACCCATCAACAATGTGTGAGTGATCCAGTTTCTCCATATCCTCGCCAGCATTTGGTGTTGTGACTATTTTTTACTTAAGACATTATGATAGCTGCATAGTGACACCCATTGTGGTTTTAATTTGCATTTCCCGGGTGGTTAATGATTTCCCGGGTGGTTTAAACACCTCAATGCTAATTTATCCCCTTTATACACTTCCTCTTCAGCAAAATGTCTGTTCATATCTTTTGATGTTTTCTAACTGGATTATTATTTTTTTTTACTGTTGAGTTTTGAGAGTTCCTTATACATTCTAGATACCAGTCCTTTTTTCTGATACACCATTTGCAAATATTTCCTCCCAGTCTGTAGCTGTCTTTTCATCCTCTGCACAGGGACTTTGCAGAATAAAAGTTTTTAACCTGGGTGAAGTGCAATTTATCAGTTTTTCTTTTTGTGGATTATGATTTTGGTGTCCTGCCTAAGAAATCATGTAGCCCCAAACCCCAAAGATTTTCACCTGTTCTTCAAGTTTAAAAATATAAATTCGGTCATGTCTGCTGCCCCTGAAGAAAACTGTTCGCTAGCTTCACAGTGCATTTTGAACTGAATTCTAACATCAGCGTCTATGTACTGTCCTGGCCTCCCCTCCCACAGGTCCACCCACTGTCTAGGTGGCCGCTACAAGGGTGTTGTTCCTTCTTCTCCAAGTTTTTTCACCTTGGGGCCTCGAGCATACCCTCTGCTCTGCCCAGAGTGCTCTGTGTGTGACTGGTTTCTTTTCACACTTTAGGACTCAGCTTAGGTGTCACTATGTTTGTGAGGCCATCTCAGGCCACAGCATCCACATGGCTTCCACTGGAATTTTCTGTCTCAACACCCAGCCTTTATCAATTAACTTGTGCTTCATATTTTAGCACTTTATCATGGTTTGTTTATTTTTGTTTGTTTGTTCAGTGTTCAGTCCCTCACCAGACTGAATCGGAAGACTAAAACTGGCTTTCACCCCTCACCCTGGCACCCAGGATTTATTTCAGGGCTCAGCAAACAATGTGCCCTCAAGTAAACATTTGCTGAGGAAAATAATAAAAACATTTTAAGAAAATTTTTCCTCAGTGTACAGTATTTTCTGAGGAATTTTAAGATTAAAGTTTCATCCGGGATCATAATTGCTTTGGTCAGAATTCTTTTCTGACAAACTCTTACTGTCCCAACTTATATATTTTGTCTAAAAAATTTAAAGCAGAAAAGAGATTTTGATAGAATTGTGCTATAAAAAAACAACCTAACCCTGGCTGGTGTGGCTCCAGTTGGCTGGAGCCATGTCCTATAACCAAAAGGTTGCAGGTGATTCTTAGTCAGGGCACATGCCCGGGCTGCAGGCCTACCATCCTCAGTTTGGGAGCCAACCAATCAACCGATTGATGTTTCTGTGTCACATCGATGCTTCTCTCTCTCCCTTCCTCTCTTTCTAAAAGCAATGAAAAAAAAAATCCTCTGGTGAGGATAAAAGAAATAAAAAATAAGAAAAATATATAGGCCATAAAAATGTGTGTGTCCAAATCACATGACCCCCTACTGCTCCAGTAGCAGAGACACCATTACTACCCTCAGAAACTTTTAGCCCAGTGAGGGTGGATGTGTGAGGGTACAGCTACTTCCACAGTCTAACACTGTGATAAGGGCCCTCGTTGGTTGTGGAGCACTGAGGAGGTGCATCTTGCTCAGAATGAAAATTGGGGCATGAGGTGGGCAAAAGAATCTTTAAAGGAGGTAACACTCAGTCTGAGTCTTGACAGATACAGTGAAGTGGCCAGGTGGAGACATGTGGGAAGGTGGGGAGAACACTGGGCATCCAGGGAGTGGCAGCTGGGCAGGCTCCAGATCCCATGGGCCTGGTGTGCCAAGCTGTCAAGGGAGCTTTGAAGGGTAAGGGAAGCCTCATGAACAGATTAATAACATTTGATTGATCAAATTGATAACATTTGAGGCTGTTGGCAGCATCGTGGAGAACATGGTGAGTCTGGAGTAAGCAGAGGCTCTTACAAAGAGGTCTGAACTCAGACAGTGGTGACTGACATAGGGTCACATGTGTCAATGGTGTTTGTTGACCAAATGGTAGAGCAACAGAGAGCAAGGTGGGCAGAGGGGCTGGTGCACAGGAAAGGGGAGGGAAGGCACCTGGTTTGACCCTCTGGACTCTGGTGCTACAGCTCAAGAAGACAGAAAATTCAAGAAGACGAGTCATTTCTTATAGAAAGATGTTAGGTGTGAGGTGCCTTGTGGGGCAGCCAGTGGGAAATTCCAAAACTAGATACATACCTAGGTGCAGAACTCAAATTGCAAAGCAAAAAATAATCACCTATATGCAAATAACTGCTAGAAGTGGTTATCTCACCACAGAAGATAGACAGTGCTGTGGCACCCAAGATAGTTTTGCTGTTGTATGTGTTGGAAATTAAGATTGTTATGTAACACTTTGCATCTTTGGTCCAATGCTCTGGACAAACAGCAAGGTGAGACCACTCTATTGCTGTAATCCCAGAGGATCTGGAGAGACTCTAACACAAGACTAGATTTCAGTGGAAACAGAGAACCGAAATGACCACAGAGTTCTGCTTCTTGGGACACTGGGGGCAATCTCAACACAACCCCCTTATTTTACTATGGCCAGAACAGTTTATTAATGTGTCCAAGATAACCCAATTAGATAGAAATTTAAATATTTAACCTATAAGCATTTTGTCTTCTCAAAGGGGAAAAGTAAGTAGGTATTTTAAAAGTCTGAGTTTAATGTTGGGGACTAAAGGGGGTTCAGGGGTTCAGGGGGCAGGAACCTCATCCATACTCTCTCAAGCAGTTTTGACCCCTTGTCCTGTGAGCCTGGTGCACAGGATAAGGTGACCTGGAACCTGAGAGCTCACTGGCAAGGACATACCCACAGTTTTATGGGGCAAAGTCTATGCAAAAAGTGGCCTCCACAGATTCCAGTCAGCTGCTGCCTGGCATTCCCAAAGAGGGGATGACTGGAGGATGCACAGGAGCCTCAAGCACCATGACAAGGCCCACAGTTCCCTAGGAACTTGCAGCTGCTCTCAGGCCAGCCGAGTATGGGGTTGTGAGGAACAAAGCTGTTCTTTTTGGAAAAGAAATACTGTGTCTCGAGAAGTCTCGGAGGCAGGGATGCAAACAGCAACTAGACTTTCCAACAGTTCCATGCAGCTGGGAGACATGGTGAACACAGAATCCAAAACTATCTCTGTAGGCTGGGGCGATCTGTAGCCCATGCTTGTTAGAATTCACTAAGGACAAATAATGAAACAGCACATTAAGGAAACCAACAGCTAAACAAACAAAAAACTGCACAGGTTCTGATGAAAAGGTGTGGTCAACTAGAAGTTTATGTAAAAAAGCCTGAGGAGCTTTGATTATCTCAGTGTGAGTCAGCTGTGTATGACGATGCTGCTGAAAAAGTTAACTTGGGTTCGAGCTGCATAGGTTGTTTTCCCAGTATTCAGGGGTAGGGAGGTGACAGGTCTTCCCCACTCTATGTTGATAAAAGTGGGAATCTATGTTTAAATTACATACATGGCTAAGGTCTACTAAGGTCTACTAAATGCTTACTGTATGCCAGGTGATGGGCTAAATGATCCCACTAATTCATACCACACATTTTCAGTAGTGTGCTGCTGTGCCTCCCCTTTGTAGATAAGGACACTAGACCTCAGTGAGTGTGGGCCTGGAAGTAGACCCAACCAGGGGCAGAGCCAGGGCCATCTGACCTAACTCTGAGCTGGAAACAGTATTCCTGAAATTCAGTATTGAGAAATGGGGCCTGGAGCAGACAGGGAGCTGGGTGGGGAGAATCTAAGAAATCTAATACATGAAGAAGAGCAGCAAGTGAATGAGATAAAGAGAATATTCAAAGCATGTGGAGTTTCAGAGAAGAAGGTGGAGGCCAGGCAGCACAGCTCCAAGGGTGGAGCAGGACCAGCCATTAAAAGAACAGGGAGCAAGAAGGGAGTCTGTTTAAAGATGAGTTTTCTCTATAAAATAATTATGTGTGTTCCAGAATGGACCTGGCTGCCTTCTGAGGCTGAGTGCCCACCTGTGCAGGGATTCCCATAGGAGGTAACTGTTCACTGAACAGAAAGAGGCCTGCACACCCAAAATACAAAAGCAGAGCATTATTTTCCAAACGGTGAAAATATATCTACATGACAATATTCTGAAATCTGGCACTTTATCTAGTGAGGAGAAAAGCTCAGGTGAGGTCTGAAATGAAGGATGTACTAAGATACTTGAGTGTAAGAAGATGTGGTGATGGCAGAGAAAATGTAGAACAAAAAAAATGTTGAAAATTTCTTTTCTGAAGAAACCAGGAAGGTCACAGCATCTGATTTATAGCACCTAAATGAAGCTCTTGTGTCTCCATTTTTGCTTCAATAAAAATATAATAAATTTATTTTATGACATTGTAAAATAGTTTCTTAAGAGCAAAGATAATCAAGAGACTTCTACCTGCTTCTTTGAGATTTATCAGAGGCTTCATCTCATGATAAATTAGGATAACATATAATATTGCACATTCTACAACTGGCCTTTGACTCTCTTTACTTTACTAATCCCAGAGCAAACAAACACCTCATGACAAGCAGTGTATTTCTACCTCTCAGCAAACTTTCTGAAAAAAGCAGATATTGATAAGAACAGCAGTGAACTGTTTTACTGCCTGTTGTAAATGAACAAAAATAATTTAGCAATTAAAACTCAGATTTATTCATTATTAGATTGGCAAACATTCTTTTTTCAGTAGCATTTTTTGCCTTCTCCTAGGAATATGCTGGTAGAAAGGTAGTATTATTCTCAGGGTAAACTGATAACCAAATTAACTAATCAATCTTCAGTGCTCTTTCATGTGTGTTCATTTAGAAGTAAGAACACAGCTTGGCTCCTTCAGTGGGGACCTGGTACCTCTTTTGTGAAGCAGCAGCTGAGGAGACTCCAGTGCTGGCCATGGCCACTGAAAAGCTCAGTCAAGACTGAGAACAATGATCACATTAACTTGAAGGTGTCAGGGCAGGATGGTTCTGTGGTGAGTTTAAGATTAAGAAGCATACACCACTTAGTAAACTAGTGAAAGCCTATTGTAAACGGCAGAGTTTGTCAATGCGGCAGATCAGATTCCAATTTGTCGAGCAGCCGATTAATGAAACAGACACACCTGCACAATTGGAAATTGAGGATAAAGATACAACTGATGGGTTCCAGCAGCAGATAGGAGGTATCTGCTAGAAACAGAACCAGCTCCTTCACTTCAGAACCCTGTTCCTCCAGACCAAGAAGACATTCTCAGTTAGAAAACGGCAATTTGGTTCCACCATATCCGGACTACTACAGTATAGTTTTCTCTATTCATTCATTTTCCCTTTCCCCATTCCTTTATTGTACATAAAGTAACTGATGTGTGTGCACAGGCATTTGCATTTTTTAACTAAATGGCTAATGGTATGTTTTGATCGACATCAAATGGAGATGGGATGGGGAAAAATATTGGTTCTGTGAAGATACCCCCTTCTCCATTAGTGGCATGCTCATTCTGCTCTTATCTTTATATTCCAGTAAGTTATTTTATTCTTGCTGTTTAACAAAAAAAAAAAAAAGAACAACATAAAAAAACCCTTGCACCTTGTTTGATTGGAAAATTTTAATGTTTTTTATTTATCATTGTAAAACCGAGGACAATTTTATGACTTTTTTGTATGTAGCTATTACATGTAGGGCAATCTGTCTTTAAATAGGGATAAATTGCTCTAAAAGAAATGAATCCTAGGTAGTTTTCCCTTCAAGTCAAGCACCATGTTGCTTAAGTAAACTTCTTGTTCGAAAAAAAAAAAAAAAGAACAAAGCTTGTTGTTAATAGAGCCAACACTGCAAATTTACTATGTGGATTCTCACTACCTTTGAATATAAATGTCATAGAAAACCACCATGCTAGCCAAACTGGATGAGAATGACAGGTGGGGAAAGGCTAGGAGATGCCCCAACATGAAGAGAGGCCATTTCTCTTCTCCATGGATGGGGATATCAGGAAGGTTTTGAATACACAGGAGTTTTTTAAAAATCACTCTATATTCTCCTTTCGTAAAAGAGTAAAGTTTACCTTCCTTAAATAAAATGTAGATTTGCCATTTGGCATGTGAGGCTGACCTTTTAGGGATGAGAATTTCTGCCTGCCTTCCTTTAGTGCTGTGGCAACAGGGTCATGCTCACACATAGCTCAGCTGGAATGGCAGAAAGAAGGTGGCAGGTAGCCTGACCACACAGACAGAGCATGTGAAGGACCTCTTCTGGGCACATTTGGGAGATCAAATTAATGGGCTGTGTGCCCTAGTGCAGGTGCACTGAGCACAGTTGTGGGGCAGGTGAAGCCTGATTTTGGGTGTTCACTTCCCTCTTTCTGGGAGGCCATCATTTGCGGGACCAGATCAGGGGAACAGTAGTGAATAGGCACCGTCACTGGTCTTGGCACTGGCTCACTATTTAGTGAAGCACACGTGCTGGTCATGGGACCGTCTCAGGACAATGAAGGAGGAAGTTCAAGGTGCAACTCTCTGTGCTCAGGGCACCTAAACCAAACTGAAAGTTGGGAGAAACTTCCATGTGTGTACACATTTCCACTCTCAGTTTGTGATCCAGACTTGTCCTTTAATACCAAACCCAAAACAGTATCCTCTTGGTAATTCCACTTCAATGTCTCATGAACATCTCCAACTGCTAAGGTAAGTCAAAGAGTCTTTTGATTCTCAGCCCACCCTTTCCCCAGGCTTCCCTTTCACAAAATGGCCCATTTAAGACTTCTGGTCAGAAATGTGGAGTCAGCCTTTATTTCTTCCTTCCCAGACATCTGTATGGAAATCATTGGCAGGTCGTGCTAGTCCCCACTGTCATCTGCAGCCCTGGTCTAGACAGTAACCTCCCTTTCCTCTGCCACCACACTAGTGAGGGCATCTCATTTGGTTAGACCTCTGCAACCCCTTGCCTGTTGGCTTCCTTGCCTCCATTGTCAATGCCCCACCCTCCACAGAGCAGACAGAGATACTTGTTTAAATGACAAAGGATTATCCTTTCTCTTGTGATAGAATCCAATCCCCACCCCAGGGTCCGGAGCTGAGAACCTCAGCTCCTGAGTCCGTTCATCTTGCCCAGCCCTACAGACTTTTTAAAGTCTTCCCTTCTTTCCCCCACTTAGAGCCTTTAAATGGTTCTTCACCCAATTTCCCTTTACCCAAAGGAGCCCTAGCCATCACCACCCACAAACACTGCTTCTCTCAAACTCAGTTCCCTGTTTATTTCCCTCACACCATTTGGAGTAACTTGTAAATGCCTGTGTCTGTTTGTAGGCAAGTTTTTTTCACCTCCCCCCCCGCCTCACTAGAGAGATAAGCAGGACCCAGACCACATGAAGGTCATATTAAAGGGATTTGATCCCAAGGAAAAAGCCAGTGAAGAGGTTGAAGCAAGGGAGAGAGAGGAATGAAAGTATACTTCCAGTAGCTCTGTGGCTAAACAGTTTGCAGAGTGAAGAACAGTTTGGAGAGTGGTGAGAGAGGGAGACCATCAGGTGACTGTTAAGGTAGCATGAGCTAGGAGTGGTTGTGATATGACCTCAGCATTCAGTCTCAGGGTGGACAGAGTTATATGGATTTAAGAGATATTTAGGAGTTTGCGTAAATAAATGTAGTGATTTTATGCAGGGAGAGAGGAAGAAGGAGAAATCTAGGTGATCTTCAGTTTTCTGACTTACTCAACAACAGAGAGCATTGTCTTTACTGCAGGGAAACAGAGTGAAGACTGCTCTTGAGGGTCCATGAAAGGTCTGCTTGGGATAGATTGGGTTTGAGGATCATGAGAGTGGAGATAGCCCATTGACAGTCCGAATCCTCCAAAATACATCTGGCTTGGAGATACAGATGTTTATTTTATATGTCTTTTAAAATACATAAAATAATAACATTTTTATTAATTGTAGTATCAACAAGTGGTAACCAAAGTATCATTATCATATTCTAAGAATATTAGTATTTATCTGGGTTAATTGGGGATGCAGGAGGGCACAGTGGTTCAGAGCTGTGCTCTGTTGTCAAAGTCACTAAGAGTCCAAGCTGTGTACCCTGTGACAAGTTGCTCTGCCTTTTGGAGTTTCAGTTTCTTTTTTTTTTTAAAGATTTTATTTATTTATTTATTTTTTAGAGAAGGAAGGGAGGGAGAAAGAGAGAGAGAGAGAGAAACACCAATGTGCGGTTGCTGGGGGCCGTGACCTGCAACCCAGGTATGTGGCCTGACTGGGAATCAAACCTGCGACACTTTGGTTCGCAGCCCATGCTCAATCCACTGAGCTACGCCAGCCAGGGTGAGTTTCAGTTTTTTTATCCATCAAATTGGACATATCTACCTCCTCGAGGTATTGGGCAGAGTAAATAAAGTGATATATGCAAGGTGCTTGACACATACAAAGTGCTCCATAATGTTAATTATTATTGTTGCATCACCCCTCACCTTCAAAGGCATCTTCCTGGACTGTATATGGGAGAAAGGGACTGCTAGCCTACCCCACTATCTGTGATTATTAATTGCCTTTAAAACTGATTCCAGCTCAGATATATAAGACTAAAATCAGGTAGGGCTAATTTAATTCAATTTTATTTATTTATTTATTCATTTTTGCTAATATAAGACTTTACTTGGGATTAGAACTGTAGGCACTCTGACTAAATTTACATAAATGTCCACAAAAGGCTATGGTTTCACAAGCCAAAACACCCCTAAGTGAAGTGGATATTTGGATGAGCTGATGTCTTAGCTGTAGTATGCAAACTGCAGTAACAGCTGAAGCACAATCAAGGGTGAAAAATGTAGTATTAGGAAGACTAGACACCTGTTTGACTAGGACAGAATTCAAAGGCTCCTTTCTAATGGGTGTGTGATACTATATGAATGGGGGGGGGGGTTGATGTTAATAGTGGCCCCTCTCCTCAACTGGAATATGCTGCACCAGAGCAATTCAAGTGTACAAATATTTGTGGAAACAACAGATGCCACTCCCGAGTAAAGCTCCCCATTTTGTAGCTTTATGCTGGAACACTCTATGAGTTATAATTAACTACTAATGTTCTCCTTAGACCTTTACTCACTCTCTGTGCTATTCTACCCTTCCTCTTTTTTCCCACAGAGCTTCTGTTTTAGATACAAACTATACTTTCTTTCTCCTGAGCAAAATATAAAAATAAAATAGTAGGAGTGAGTATATATTTTACAAGAAGACATGTAACCAATTTGGAAAGTAATTTTCTTATTAATTTAGTTCATAACATTTTCTGTAACTTGTAGAAATTTGAAGATTCATGCATATGACTACCAGGAAGTCATTAAAAGTTCTTCTACATTTGTTTAGTCAAGAAGAGTAGTTATCTAACAAGCAGCAGTCAACAGCTTATCAAGTCATCTTTTCTGATTTTCTAACTATCAGATTCTTGTGAATGAAGCAGAATCAGTGACTGAGTGAATGGAAGTGAACTTGAAAGTAGAGGATGTACATGATGACTCCCCAGAGAAGCAAATATGAATCTGTCACTCCCTCTTCTCCAAGAAGTTTTTTAGGGCAGTAAGGTATACTGAGGTATAAGCACTGGAAAGATACCACAAGGCATTTTCTGCATGACTTCATTCTTTTTCAGACACAAAGAAGAGATTTTGATGATTTACTATAATTACTTTGAATTTTTAACACTGCATTGCCAGAAGTAAGGAATTGTAGAGTATTTGTTTAAAGGAGAATGAAAAGGGGGAATTGCTTATGATTGTCATGGTCAGCATATGCCCAAGGTTTTTTGGGACAGTCCCAGTTTCAAAGATTCTATTTTGTTATTCCTTTAATTATTCTTGTAATTGGACCACTCATTTGGGTTTGCAAAATATATTCTTTTAAGGTTCTCTGTGTTGTTCTCAGGCACATGTTAATTAATATTTCCAGAGTCAAAGAAAACATCTTTAATAGCTATATGAATTGAAATATCCCAGTAAAAGTAAATTTCTTTCTCACAAATTACGGGAAAGCAGACTTAACAGCTGATTTAGCAATTTTCATATTATGTAGTGGGGTTACTACACCAGGATTTCATGATTGTCAGACACACGGAAATATTTTTGAAGGACATCTAAGAAGTAGCACTTTAGTTGAACTCAAATCCTGTTGCTACTTCCTAGAAACTGTTAGAGAAGTTCTAGAGTGTATGTGACCGAAAGTGCAATCGGAGACAATAGGGTATTTTTTGTGTGTTTATTTGTTGTTGCTTTCATTGTTGTTGTTGCTGTTGGAAACAATAAGATATTTAGACTACACTTGATTCAGATGGCCACAAGATAACCTGGAAAAATTGCATTGGTACCAAATAAGGTTAACATTTAATGAAAATGTTAATATGAAGTTCTTACACTGCTGAAATTTGATTTGGATCAAACCTTCAGATAACCTGTCTAGAAATGGAAGTCATGGAAAAATTTGAAAAATTCTACCAAATTCCTAAGTGCTTTTGAACTAATTTTGAAAAGAGGCAGTTTATCCTACAGAAATGCTACTTCCTTATTTACATTAAACTTGCTAAAGAATTCAGCTCGTTAGGTACATTCTGATAGAAAGGTAATATTATTTGTCTTGCAAGTACTGTTGTTTGTTGATATCATTTTGAAGAACCCCTGTTGTGTTTTTCAACTACTGGCCAGTACTAATATTGTCATAGTACTTCACATCCTCATTTGTGTAGCACCTGGCAAATTAAATCACTTTCCTATTAATCCTGCGTAAGCTGACTTGCATAAAATTTCTCCAATCATCCTTACCCTACTCTACAGGCTCAGGTCTTATTTCTCTGACATGTTTATACATTGAAGAAGTCAGAGGTGTTAGAGATTGGACTGGAATGTTTTCCCCAGTCCAGTTCCAGAACCTTTCCTTCCCTTCCAAGGCCAGGGGCAAGATCCAGAGACATTATCTCAAATTTTGTCCTTGTTTAGCTCAACAAGAATACAGTGCTCATCATAGTAGAGTGGAAAGATCGGATTTACAGTTGCACAAAGCAGGGTTCAAATTCCTGCTCTGTTGCTTATTGTTTACAAACTATGTTCCAAGACACACTAAGACTCAGTTTTGACATCTGCAATGTGTGGAAAACCCTAAGTTCATGTCTTTAAAGATAGATATATCTAAAGCACCCACCTTTAGTACCTGGCTGATAGTGGGCTCTGAATAGATGTTAGCTGATTTGTTTAATTAATAAATAATAATTATAAGTGTAAGAATTATGACACAGAAGAGAGTTTCATGTTAATAAACAAGGCATCCTCAGTGCTGATGTAGTATGATATACACTGGAAAGAGTGTGGTATTTAGTGGCCAACCTGTCTTCATCAGATTTTCCTTCGACTGAGCATAATTTTTCTAATTTGTGAAAATGAGCATAATCACAGAGCCTCAGGGAGTTACTGCGGTGGCATTATACTCGGTGTGTGAGAATACTAGACCTTAGTTCCTCTTTTCTTGCTTCTCCTTTAAATATTCTTTTTTTTTTATAGCATATTTTCTGTCCACTCTTTTTTGGATGGACACTAACCTACAATTTAATATCACTCTCATAATGTTTGAAGGATAATAGAAAGGAAACAAAACTTGAAGCAATTTAGGTTCTTGCTTATATTTCTGGTGGGAGGAATATATTTATAGTGTCAATAACATATCTATGTTGCCTGTGGGCCTCAGCTCCAAGGCAGATGACTGAGGACTGTAAAGTGAATGAGTCAAAGATGCCCTTAGCAGCTCAGTAAAAAGACCTACCTGTCCTGATTTACTGATTGCAGCTCATTATATATATATATATATAAACTTCCTTCTATGTACTGGCATCATACTAGGTGCTAGGCATGCAACTATGAATAAAACAGTTCTTGTCAAGACAGACAAATTATTACAGCAATGTGATAAATGGTATAACCCATTTATTTTCTTAATCAGAATTTATTGAGTTCTAGTTAGACACCAGGCACACTGCTATTGCCTTGGATACAGTAAGAAGGAAGAGAGAGCTAGTGCTTGACCTGATTAAGTCTTTTGGGGAAGACAGACAATTACTCAAGTAGTAACAATAAGGAGTTGTGAACAGAGAGAAAAGGATGTCCATGGGTGATCTTAAAGAAAGAGGTGTCAAGCTTGTGTAGAATCGAGAAGGCCTCCTAAAGAAAGTGATGTTTAGGCTGACACTGAAGGACAGAGGGATGGGAAAAGAAGTTCCTTGTAGAAGAGGGAAGGCCACACAGAGTTTGGCATATCCAGGGAACTGACAAAACTCAGCTGTGGCTGGATGGAGCATGTGAAAGGGGTTAGATCCAGTTATTGTGAGAGCTCAGAAGAAGATGCACTTAACTGTGTCCTTGAAGACAGGGAAGAATAACCAGGTAGGAGGAAACTAGAACTGAAAGATGAGCATGTGCAAAGGTGAGGGCATGTCTGACAGAGAGAAGGAATGTGTACGTTGCCCAAAGATGAGGATGAGACTGTCCTGGAACTTAAGCTCAGTTATGGTTTGAGTGAAGGGATGGTTTGTGGGCACAGTGATAGAAACTCATGGGCAGTTGTCAAATCAGTAGGGACTTGGTTTCAAGAAATTTGGAGATGATGCCATGAACCAAGATAGGGGTCCAGAGGAAACTTTAAGAGGAGAGACAGATGTGAATGTAACTATGTCTAGGAGAGTAATATGGAGGATGGACTGCAGTCTGGGCCAGACTGGATGCCAGAAGACCAACCGGGAGATTAGTGCCATCATCCAGGTGGGGTGTAATGATGGTATAAGGAGATGGGGATTATTTATGTAAATTGGCAGATCCAGATAATTGCTTAGATGAAGACATGAGGAGCAGGAGGGATCAGGGACCATTCTGATCATGACCTCAATGAAGACATAGCTATGGAAGGAAGAACAGATTTTGGAGACAAATTAGACATTGCAGTTAGGAATATGGTGAATGGAGATGTCTGTGGACGCTCAAGTGTGGACAGTCTTCACCCAGGAGGACCTGTTGGCCTGGGACTCAGAACAGAAGTCTGGGCTGAAGGTGTGGATTTTGGAGTCAACAACAGTAAGTTCTCAGTAATAAGTGGGAGAGTCAGAGTAGAGGTGAGTACATATAATGTCTGATTTTCTCATTTTTCTACATTGAGTCTGTAATATTTTTCTGTAAAATTTTAAAGACATTATCTCCAATGTTCTTAAACAGTAGGAGCCATACCTATTGTTCTGAGAACAAAGGAAAGGATACTAGGCTGTGCATTAGTTTGTAGGCAAGAGGAGGAAAGGTAGACACATTAAAAATGGTCTCCATTTGGCTGTCCCCTTCCCTCCCCCCAGCAAACGGTTGAGGATAGCTGCTGATCAAAAAGGGCAGGGATTGGAAAGA
Source organism: Phyllostomus hastatus (assembly GCF_019186645.2). NCBI lineage: Eukaryota > Metazoa > Chordata > Mammalia > Chiroptera > Phyllostomidae > Phyllostomus > Phyllostomus hastatus. The sequence goes on along the minus strand of NW_025333932.1, from coordinate 9,267,409 downwards.
GTGTAGACATGTGGCTGGGGCCACACAGAGGGGAGATGGATAGTGAGTTGCCTAAAGATACGTTTAAAAAGATTGAAATGAGACCTATGTTCTTTTTTCAAAAATGGTGCTACCAGGAGATAATGTTCTTAGCAGACAACAGGACAAAGTCACTGAAATCTGGGCTATATGTAGTTTTTCTAGACAACGACATGAATTGAGCCACAGAGTATTATTTACAGAATGCTACACATTCCTCAAGTTAATAGTTGTTACACTGCCAAGATGATGCAGTGCTCACTGAGCTCAGTAGGCAATAATTATATAAACTTACATTTGTCAAAACGCTCTTGGAGCTCTAGCAGACTAGCACGTTTGCAGATTTAATAGGGTTAGACCCCACCCTACACGCCCCCCCCCCACCCCCCGCCCGCCGCAGGGAGCCATCACACAGAACCTTGTAAGGTCACAAGTTTTCAAAATTAATTTTTAGGTCAGAGGGAGAGATTTGTGGATGTGGCCTACAGTATTGATATGGCAAGAATTCTCTGTGCCTTTTTGGAGGGTATGGGCTACCCCATTTCATCACCCCTTCAGTAATCCTGGGAGAGGCCACAAGTCTCAGCGCGTGTGTGTGGCTACTTCCAGCTGAGAGAGATTGATTCACTTAGTGAGGGGATTGATTGGATTTTAAACTGTTTTTCTTTCATGATTTTTCTGACCCAGAAATATGCTTCCTATTTCAGAGGCTCTCTCAAAACAGCTGCGTAAATGAGAACTTCCAAACAATCACTGTTAACTATACATCAAAATATGTTGTGTTTCCCCAGTCACGCTAGGATTCTTCCGTTTGTTTTCTTTCTATCACCAATGAAGTATAATCTGCCACCAGAATGATGATTAAAGGCATTCTACCAAAGATATTTATCCCATCGTATGGCAAACTCTTGTCGTCTCTAACTTGACTTAAGCAGCCCTTGGTTAAGTGTCCTGTGCTGCTGTGATATAGAGGCATCTGGAATTTATTCTCTGATTCTCCTTCTAATTATAGCTTCATTTATCAACCACACATTTTTAAGATGGTTGTTCCTAGTAAGCTTCTCCATTACAAAACATACTAGAAGTATTCATCTCAAAATATTATTGTGTTCACTCTTTTTAGGGGTAAATAGCACACTTCTATCTATACAATTTTTTCTCTGTATACCCAGTTGTATAACTTTTAAAATTCTCTGTTTTCCAGAATCATCTCCCTACCCCAACATCCCTGCAACCTCAGTCAAAAATATCTCATCCGTTCATTGTGATACTCTCTCTGCTCCATGCAGACTGCTGGCCATGACATTTAGAACGAGCAGGGCTGTGGACATCATTAGTTCAATGGCCATAACACATTAAGACTCTTCTTGAGTCCCAAAAGCAGATTTAGGGACTTCAGTCCCAGAGATTCTGATTCAGTAGCTCTGTGGTGGAGCCTAGGAATGTACATTTAAAAAGAAATCCCCCCAAGTAATTCTGAGCCCCAAAACCACACATTGCAAAACTTTAAATTACTCCAAACACTTCCTTTTATAGGTGAGGATTCAGAGGGTAGACAGTGTAACTTTGCCTGTAATCTTTGGTGATCTAATTAATGTAATTGTCATCAAAGTGTTTCAACAGCTATTCTTGACATCTTTCTACTTATGGTATATTCTAAAAGTAAAGGGGGAAATCAAACGTGGTTGCTTTCTTAGGACAAGCTGCTACCCCTGCCCAAACTCGGGAGGCAGGGTTGGAAATTTGTGAAAGAATTCACACACTGTTGCTCTACAAAGTAGATTAATTAAAGTTGGCATCATCAAAAAGCAACAACCTTAACAGCATATATTAATGTTTTCGTGTGTTCTGCTAACAATTTCTGTGGACAGAGAGTAGACAGTGAGTGAATCACTTACATGTCGAATAAATGAATGAGTAAGACAATGAGCCCTGACCAAAGACAGGACAGAGAAGGCTCAGACCATGTGGTGACTGTCCCAGAGTACCTGAAAATTCCCACCCACAACATATTCTCTCATGGTCAAGGCCTCTCAAGGCCATATTTTCTCATGGCCAAGGAGCAGGAGAATGAATTCATCCTTAGAAAAGGAAATACTTCCATCATAATAGTACAATACTATTATACTAGTAGTTTTTTTATTATTTATTTTTTTATGTTATAACTGCCTGGAAGTAGCTGCAGATTTCAGTCATTCAAGTAAAATATTAAGTTATAATTGGATTGTTCAGAAAAGAGTTTCTCTTCCTTTTCTTTTTCTTACCCCTTGGAGGGGGAAGGGTGTCAGTGTGGGTGGTTTCATTCTTTCTTTAAGGAGATGACTTTTGCTGATGAAGAGATTACTTCGGTTTGTTTGGCTTCTTGATCAAATACGTTATTCATCTGTACTTTTGCTTCTAGTCAAAAGGCAAAGCAACTATACCTTGTCACTCTGTAATGCTGAGAGATGACAGGAAGCTGGATTTTATTTGTTTTCCTCTTTGAAGTGATACAGCTGAGTGGGCAAATGTAAGTGTTTTCATTTTAACCAGAAATTGTACTTCACCTCATAGAAGTAGCTATTTCATTGAGGACCTGTGGCCCATTGGGCTTGGCTTCTGCAGAATTATCAGAGAAGATGGATGGGTGATGGATGGTTCCAAAAAACTCTGGAGGAAGTATTTACACCAGTGAGTTCAGAAACACAGCTGATTCCATATTTATAAAACAAAGCAGGCCCGACTAAAATGTGCCCTGAGAGCCCTATGGGGCCCATGGCCACCCTCATGTCTTTAAACCTAATTTAGATTCTCTACAAGTATGAATGAAAGCACTGACACTGACAGAAACAAGGTGCCCTTCAGAGATTTTGTGAAGACTGCCACCGGCAGCGTCAATCCAGGCCCAAGGTCAGTGCCGATAAGCACCAAGAGGGGACAGTGGTGTTGTGGAGCAGCATCCCGGCGCTGCTTTAGGTTGGACAGCTGGACAGCTTATCACTTACCTGTGCCTTCATGTTAATAAGTCTTCACGTTGGTAATGTTGACTATCTTTTCCCCTAAATTTTTTAGATTGTAACTAAAACTACTCTCTGAAGCCAAAACCTTTGCATTCTGAAGTCTAGGGTAGACTTTGTTCTGTAAACAAAGGGAATTCTGGGTCTCTTGCTAGATTTTCATATCAGCCTATAATATAAGTTTATGAAAATAATTCTGACATAGGGATTGTAATTTTTAATGTCCTATAAAGCAAAATTACAAGACACATATGAGGTCTCTTGGGATGGAGTGGTGGAAGGAGGAAAAGCTGTCCTTATCAGTGTGCCATGCTAAGCATAACAGCCAATGGGCTCGAGCATTTCTGTTGATGATACTGAAATAAAAATGAATATTAGGAAAGAAAGAGAACTTATTTTTTCATATGCATCATCTCAGTAACCTTGTGACACTATCCTGCTTGATGTCATCAACAGTCACCCGTCAAGTGCTCCCGTTGCTTAAACCTGACCTCCTTGGTGCCCTGTCTCCTCTTTGCTATTCTTTGCTGCTCTTGTTTTTGCACTAATCTAATGGAGCTAACACATATACAATGAAATGCACAAAAATTACATGCATAATTCAGTGAGTTTTGAAAAGTGTATATACCCGTGTAACCAGTGATCCTGTCAAGATCTAGAACATTCCATCACTCCCTGAGTTTCCTTTGTGTTCCCTCTGCATGGGTGAGTTTTGCCTGTTCCCGGACTTCAGGTCAGTGGAGCAGCACAAAGTGTCCTCCTTTGTGCCTGGTGCCCACATGCTCCTGTGTATTAGTTGCTCAATTTTTATAATTGCTGACGAGTATCATATGGCATAAATATATCACAATTTGTGTATCTGTTCTTTTCAGGGACCTTTGAGTTGTTTCCATCTTTTGGCTATAATGGATAAAGTTATGAGGAACATTTTTGTGCAAGTGGACATTTGTTTTTATTTCCCTTGGATAAACAAACACCTAGGACTGGAATTTCTATTTGTTTGTTTGTTTTTGGGTAAGGAATTGCCAAATGGTTTTTCAGAGTGTTTGTACCACTTACATGCCCATCAGCAATGTATGAGAGTCCCAGTTTATTTCAGCACTTGGTATTGTCAGTTTTGAAAATTTTAGTTACTCAATTAGTGTGAAATGGAATCTCACTGTGGTTTTATTTTGTATTTCTCTGATGACTGATAATGATGAATACCTTTTCATGAATTTATTGGCCATCTGTAATCTTTTGTGATGTGCATGATCAAGTCATGCTTATTTATTTATTGGGTTGTCTCTTTATTATTGATTTAGTAGTTCTTAATATGTTTTGGATATAACACTTATTAGTCTTTAGTTGGTTGTCTTTTCATTTACTGATGGTATTTTTGATGAGCAAACTTTCTAAATGCAAATTTTTCATAAAATTAATTTTATTTTATGTTTAGTACTTTTTTGTACTTTTTCAGAAATATGCCTACTCATGTTTGCAAAATATTCTCAATATTAGTCTTCTCTGTTAGTTATAATATTAGTTATGTTATATATACCTTATATACATATATATGAGGTCTTTTCAAAAAAAGTCCAGCCATTGTTAATATAATGAGAATGGTTTGCAACATCAATGTAACCTGGCAGCCAATAAGAGTGGACTAGAATAAGCATGCATGAATAATGACGACTTCACTGTGCTAGTCAGGGGGGGCAGTAGATCCCATTGAGTGAGCATGTGCACTGTGTGGCCATTGTATTCAAAATGACTGAGTGAGTAGAGCAATGACCCTGCATCAGATTTTGTGTTAAGCTTGAATATTCTTCTGTGGACACTATTCAGACGATTCAGAAGGCTGCAGCTATGAGCAACTGGTGATTGGCAGCTTCATCTTGACAACACACCAGCTCATGTATCACATTTTGTGCAGAGATTTTTGGTGAAACATCAAATCATCCAGGTGACTCAGCCCCTGGATAGAGATATTCTCTATGTCTCTAATAGAGAATATTAGCATTCTCTATTATCAAAATTGATTGCAGTTGTTTATCTGTTGATACTAATTTGTAAAGAGATTTTATGGATTTTATCTTTGAAATGTCTGTTTACAGAGGTAGGTACTGCCAAGTACTGTTATAGCTTCATTAACATATGATTTTAATTGAACACATTTGTTGCTTAAAAGGCACTCACAGAATTCTGTTAGAGTGTTTTCTAAATATTTGCCTTTCAGGATGTCATTACAATGCAGATTTAATCTCACAGTTAAACCAATTTCGAAACATGGAGATCTCCTTTGGATTTTTCATTGAATTGCAAAAATCATTGCTGGTACTAAGAGCTTGGAAAATATGTACTATGAAAAATTCTATGGAGATGGAGATCTCCTCTTGCTCTCACTTTTTGCAACTCAAGAAGTATATAAAGCAATTTGACGTTATTTGTGATTTAAACAACATTGTCTTCAGAATGACTTTGCCACAGTGTAAGTTTCACATATAAGAACTGTTTTAACTAGTAATTTTAGGTTGAATTCACGAAGAAACATTGTCAGGCCCTGGCCAGGTGGCTTAGCTGGTTGGAGCGATGCCTCATACACCAAAATGTTGAAGGTTCAATCCCTGGTCAGGGTACATACCTAAGTTTCGGGTTTGATTCCTGGTTGGGATACATATGAAAGGCAACTGGTCAATGTTTCCCTCTCACATCAATGCTTCTCTCTCTCTCTCTCTCTCTCTCTCTCTCTCTCATCAATAGAAACATATCCTCGAGTAAAGATGGAAGGAAGGAAGGAAAGAAGGAAGGAAGGAAAGAAGGAAGGAAGGAAAGAAGGAAGGGTGGAAGGGGAGGAAGGGCATGGTCAGATATGAAGCAAAAGCTAATCCAAAGTCATTCAGTGTTCAGTAAATAGTAGGTTGAGGGTGGTTCTTCTCACTGAGGAAAAATTAGTCTCAGTCCTACACTTCAAAAATCATGGCAAAACTTTACCACTACTACTGTTGTGTGGTTGGGTAAGTCAGAGCATTCCATTTTTATTTCTGACAAAAAATCATGGAACTAACAATGGTTAAGTCTTTGACACAGGAAATGAAGTTTACTATTGACTGTACAGTAACCACACAATAGATTTCAATAACAGTCAGTATTTTCTGGAAATAGCTGCTGATGAACAACTTTACATTTTTACAAACTCTGTAAATTTGTAAATTTGTCCAACAAAGCGTTTTTCTGCTGCACATATATCTTTACTGCCATCAGTTATAACATGTCATAACAGATTCCTCTTCAGCTTGTACTGAATTAGTACTTTTCTGAACTATTTTTTGAGGTCTGTTTTATTTTTATTTTTTAATTTCTTGCTGTGCCTAGTGTTTTCTGAACTTTTATCATGCCTATACATTTTCCATGTGTATTTTTTATGGAGCCTAATTCTTCACTCAACTTCCAACTAGGCCTGGACTCTTCAATAACTAACCATTGACAATTATCTATAACATCTGCCAATTCATCAAGAACCAAGGAAAATGACTAAAAATAATTGGCTTTGTTTTTAAATTGACTATTGACGTGGCTTCCCATGCCCTAAACTCTGCAAGAAACTGTTCTTACCAAAAGGCTAGTAGCCTTAAAATGTTTATTTTCATGTACACATTTCTTCAGCTGGTGGAATGAAGCACAATTTAATTAACTCATATCGCTAAACAGCTTTCTGCTTAAATAACAAATCACTCAGGAACTTACTTTGATTGCAGACTCATTTTCATTTTTTACTTTTGTGCAGAAATTTTGCTGTGATGAGATATTCTGTTTTAAATGAAAACTATTTTTTTTCCTGACTGGCACTTTCTTGTGAGTTGGAATGTTGTGATGAAGGCTTGGTCTAGTCATGCCAATGTGTACTGTATTCTCTGAGCTTAGCTATTGTGTTATCATGGCATAATAAACCCAAAGCTTTGTCATATAATAACAAAATAATGGTCCCTCCACTTTGCCTTGAAGCATGACAGTTGAAACGTACTCTTCTTGTTTTGACATGATAGGCATGCACTGGAGCAAACATAAATGTTTTGGTGTAGTGGTGTGTGCGGCATTGACACTCTGTAGAGCTGTCACTGTGATTCTAGTGCACCAAGCAGCGCTGCAAAGCAGTGAGGGTGCCCCACACATTGTAAGTTTCAAGGACTCACATCTATAGTTGTAGCATGAAAGCAACCACATATAATATGTAAACAAATGAATGTGTGTTCCAATAAGACCTTACTTACAGACACTCAAATTAGAATTTTATGTAATTTTCATGTGTCATAAATTATTATTCTTTTGACTGTTTTTCAAACATTTAAACAGTTGTAAAAAACATTTTTAGCTCACGGTCCACATGAAACTGGGTGACTGGCCGTCTTTGGCCTGTGGGTCCCAGTGTGCCAAAGTCTGCTCTAAAGCAATCCTGGACCACTTTCACTCTTCTTTCTCCTTGTCCCCATCTCTCATACCATTATGGCCCTGCATACACTGGAACTCTCACTGGGATGCCCCTCCTCTATGTATTCCTGACTTCATTTTCCCAGATACTGATACATTGTCACCTAAAGAGATTTTTTTATACAGCTCAATGGCTGTACTTTCTGGGTGATTTTGCTACTCTGTAACTAAGTCCAGAAAGAACACATAAAAGAGTGAGAATTTATCACTTCGCTGTTCCCTAAATCAAATTAAAACAACCTGCTGTTTCGTTTTGTTTTGTTTTTAAGTAATTCACTGGAAATTGTCCTGAGAAGAAGTATGTAGCTTGCAGGATCAGAAAGAAAGTGCAGAAAAATATAATTTACACCAAAAGATTGTTAGGAGGATTAAATAAGAGAATAAACATTCTAAGCACAGAGAAGGCTAGTAATAAACTGTCTACTCTCTTTTCTTCCCTGAAGATGTTTGGTTTTAAGAGCAAACTGGTAAAAGGATACATGTGGTGTCCCACACAAAATTCAGCTACAGCTCACTAAACTGACATATATTTTCTTATGCCCTTATCACCCCTATTATCCACTAGCTTTCCCTGTGATCCCATTTCTATTTCTGTGAATAATGTCTAACTTTCAAAATTACTTAATTTTGTTGGAATGCTTTAAAAATATTTAGAAAAAAAATAATATTTCCTTTAAGAACCTATTTATGTTTTAAGCCAGTTTGTTACAGGCTTGTAGCACATTGTAAAATATAGACACCTTGTAAGAAGAACCATTTTAAAGCTTTTGTTGCATTGGAAGAAGCTAGTTCTTGGATCATCAACAGATCTTAGATCTCGGATACTGTACAATGAAGAACAGGAAATTTGGAGGACCAAGATTATTGTTATGCCAAGGAGAGTAGAAAAGATCTTATAGAATCCAAAGGAGTAAGCAGGATTCTTTTGGCCAGAAAAAAAAATGAAAAGTTAAAAAAAACTCACATCCTCAAGAAAGGAGACTAGACTGAGTTCTAGGTAAAGTACTGAGGTTAAGTTAGGCCAAGTGGTACTTCCCTTCTGAAGGCTTCCCTGATGGCACCTGGCCCAGACATTACTAACTTTGGCCACTGTGCCTCCAGCACTGTCACCTATGTGTCCTGGGCAAACTACTCTCCTAACCTTCACGACCCCCCTTAGCATTTCCTTTTTTACATTTCTGCCTCCCACACTGCAGGAAGCCAAAGCTGGGTTTGAACTGTGAGCCACTTCTTACCTCTTTAATAAGTGGAGCCTTGTCTTACTACTAAATATCTTTGTGTATCTAGCATCTAACCCAGAACTAATAAATGTTTAGGGAAGAGAGAAATGGAGGACTGGGTGGATGGGATGTAAGACAGGGGAAGACAACTACATGGAATCTTTTGTGCTGATGGGCAGGCCCCTGACTTCCATAGCACTTCTCACCACCACAGCCGCCACCCACACACCCAGGTTCTAGCAAATGGGTGTTGCCAAATTCTGACTCAAAAAAGGAAAAATCAGAGTTTAATTATGGCAGTTGACAACAAATGATTGCTAAATAGTATTGTGAGAGAAGGCACTGGTATACACACACACACACACACACACACACAGAGGGAGTTTCATATCGTATTTTCCTCTAGTTTTATAAACAAATCATGAAATATCAAGAGTAGTAGGAGAAATAAATTGGAATCATAGAAAAAGAAAGGTGATTATGAATATGTTAAACAATGTAGTAAAAAGATAAAATTTCCAATAAGCCTCAATTTCCATCAATGGGGTCACCTAAAATAGTATCTGCATGGTTAGGTGGCCATAGACATTCTTTTCTCCATTCTATGTAGCTTGAAATTTCTTCTTCCTCCTCTTCCTGCTATCTGGGGCTTCCTGCAACCAGGCAAAATTATTTACCTTGTCCTGATACCTACACAGGCAGACCAGTCTATGACAGCAGCATAAAGATGCCAAAGAGGGAGAACTGAAGAAAAGGGAAGTTGGAAGAACAACTTCTTGGGACACCGTTTTCCCTCTTCTGCTACCTCTCTGAACTCTAATTTGGCCTCCCAGTAGGTCTCTAACTTTCATACCTATGCTTCTCAAACTGTGGTCCTCATCAGAGGGATCACCAAGGGAAGCTTATAAACAATGTAGTTCATTGAGCTATGCCCACTGAATCAGAATCTCCAAAGTTTGGGCCCTGGAATTTGTGAAAGCTTTTTAGTGTGGCAGGTTGTTTGTATGGTTTGTTCATTATTTTGTTTTTTGAATAAATAACATAGTCATGTGGTTCAAAACTCAAAAAATTTACAAAGGTATATGGTGAAAATTATTTTTTCCACTGGTTTCCCCTCTTCTCAGGTCCCCAATTCCTCATTACAAACAACTATAGCCACTACTTTCTTATTTATCTTTGTGGAGTCTCTCTCTTTTTCTGTCTGTCTGTCTCTCTCTCATCTATCTATCATCTGACTATCTATCCATTCTTATCTTTCCCACTCATTTTACACAAAGGAAGCATAGAAGCATGCCATGCGCATTGCCTTCTACTATGCTTTATTCATTTATTTTATTTATTAACATACTTGTAAATCTTTTCATATTAGTACAAGGAAGTCTCTACATTCTTTTTTACAACTGCATATTTTTTCACTGAATAGACATATCATTTCAAAGGAAATACCATATATATATAGTATATATAGTATATATATGGTATTTACTTTATTGTACCAAAATTTATCCTGTATCTTTTTTGATTACATTGTTTTTGTGCCATGCAGACTTCAAAATTCTTTGATGAAATCAAAATGATTCATCTTTTCATTTATGCCTTCTGGAGTTTGAGTTATATTTAGGAAAATGTCAAGCATTTTTCTAGGCACTTTCACATATTACATGATCTAAAAAGTGTTTTTGCTATATAATTTCAGCTAGAAAGAATTCAACAGGGTAAAATTACTACCATCCCATGAAGTGTTTTAATGTACCTAGTATGGCTAAGTCAATTTAAAGCCATATAGGAATAGAAATTCACCAATGTTTGGTAGTTTTACAAGGGTTGTTTTTTAACCCTGAAATCTGTGCTTTTGTGTTTTAGCAAGTCCCCTGGATGATTCTTGTATACATCAAAAAGTTTGAAAACCACTTCTTCATCAGAGCTCTTTCTCCTTGGCTCACCTTGGAAAGTCTCATTCAGCCTCAAAGATCTGCTATTATCACTACTGTGGTCTCTGTATTTTCCTGGAAGAAGACTTGGTGCCCCATTAGGAAAAGCCCATCTCTTATGGTGTTACTGGGAGTGTCACTTAGGCAAGGGTGTTGGTTGTTTCAGGAACTGAGATGTCCAAAACACATCTTCACACTTATGGTCTTGACAGGTAGTTTGAGATCTAAGAACTTAAGTTTCTGGTTGAGAGACAACAATGCCTATCTTCAGGCTGTAGTAAATGTTAAACAATATTATTATATTAAGTGCACAGTGGGGTGCCTGAAACCCTGTGAGCAGTTGATAAACGCCAGCTGGTGTGAACAAGGTAAGCCATTGGGAAGCTGTCTTCCACCCCTCACTGAACCGGGGGAGGAGATGAATGCATTTGGGAGTAACAGGTGGTAACAGTGGGAAGGAAACCGGCTGGCCAATCTCTGGGGCTCAGAGAGAAAAGGAAAGAGGGTTTTGGGAGCTGGCTAAAGACCTGGAATGTCCTATGGGTTTTCTGTTGGTAAGAAGTCTTGGCCTCCCACAGCTGCTCACCTACCAACCCTCAGGAATTTTATATTTCAGGCATGAGATGATTTATGGATTGCTTGAGAAGGGCAAATATTGAAGAAATAAAATATCCATAAAAAGAGCAATTTATTAAAACTTCTGTTTTTTCTTTCTTTGCCGGTGGTGTCCTGCCAAAACATCCATCCAAACTTGCCTCGCTGCTCTTCTGCTCTGTGACCTAGTGTGTGTTGGTGAGATCACAAGCTGGGCGTTGTCCCCTAGCCCCACTGGTTGTTAAGCTTTGCTCTAGTCTTCTGTAGTGTGGAGGCTTGGCATTCTCTGCTATGCTGTGGAAACAAGCAGCAATATAAATGGTCTCCTGGCTACTTGACCCAAACCAGTAAGGAAAACCTGCTTTACAAGCTTCCACTGAAACTTCTGGTAGAATAAGCAACTGATAATTCTACACCAAATGCCTGGCTTTTAGCCAGGACTAACAACTGTTCCCTTTTTGCAAGCCACATTCTAGTGACCATCAGTGTCAAAATAGACATTTTGTTTCTAGAGCATTTTTTAAAAGAAGGTAGAAATCACATTGCCATTATGCAAATTAGCCATAGATTTAGGATGAAGAAAAAACTGAGCTTAAAAACTTAAAAGAAATTGGTTGATCTCTAATTAAACATTCTTTTTAAAAAAGGGCCTCACTCAGTTACTATTTTTCAAAATAGTAGTGCTCATTGCATTAATTAGGGTTTACAGATTTAGCAAATAAAAATAAAAGCAGTTCCCAAGTATTACATGGGACATATTTATGCTAATAAATGATTGTTTATCTAAAATTCAAATTTTACCAGATTCTGGTTATTTTATCTGGCAGCCATAATTTGGATGTATTTTCACTCTAATGCCAAGAAGTATGAGGAGGGCAGAGTAATGTTTTAAAATTCCCATGAGCCAGGTAAACTTCTTTGCTAAGTCAAAAGATAATACTGACCTTTTCTTTTTGACATTTGTCCTCTACTAAAATTAATTATATATTTTCCACTGTGCTTTAGAATTAGGGTTTTCATTCTTCTTTTAAAATATGTGAGGGAGCGTACTCATATGTATTGAGTACTTACTAGATGAAAAGCACATTTCTAAGCATGTTAGATGTTATATTACTTACAAATTGTCCTGTATAATTTCAGTTTGGGAGTGCTCAGCAGGACAAAGTTGTTATCATCTGAATGGATCACTGTATAGAGTGGCTAAGTCCATAAAAATTTACTGAACCCAAGAGAATCTGGAACTGTGCTAAATGATTGCTGTATGGGGGGACAATATTTATTCATTTATCTTTAGGAAAAAGTAGTGTTTGTCTCAAGCACTCATACACTTATTAGCAGCAGACCAGACTAATTCAAACTTGAGAGGAAAAGAATAAATGAACTTTAACACATTTGCTAATTATTCTTGTTTGTGGGTATAATCATTTACTCAGCTAACCTTTATCCAGTGGATATAAATGCCAGGCAAAGAGCTGGTGGGTGTGTGACCTTGGTTGCAAAGGACCTCCTAGGCTGTGAACACAATTGTGCCTTCCAAAAAGGTTTTCCACAGGAAGACAGTCAACAGTGTGAGGGCATTATACACTCTGCACATGGACTCGGATGACCCACTTGGCACAGTCTGGAAATCCTAAGGATTATAATGGGAAGCAGGTAAACAGAATTCTCTGTGAGTTAGAGTAAATATAATTTACAGGAATTGCCTTAGTAACTGATATTAGGTTAAGGATGCAGGTACACTTTGTACTAATTGGACTGATAACATCATCTTGATAGATGAGTTTACTTGAGTATAATTTTAATTCCATTTTCAAGTAGTCTATCATAGGCAAACAGAATATCCCATGGTGGTGGGTATATTGTGCTTGTTTTTTTTTTTTTTCTGTGAGGGCGTTTCATAGGTATCCTTGCGATAACTGCACTAGCTTGTTTGCTGTGGCATGCTTGACAACAAAGACAAGTGATGCACACTTTCTAAAGGTTCATATCTCTTATGTTCATTTGTGTGAATATGTACAGGCACAAGATCTGTCCAGAAAGTACTCAGCCATGTAGTATGAAAAATAGAGACATTTAATGAAGAGGATACAACATACAAGAAACATTGTACTTAGGACAATGAAGCCTCAGTCCCCTTCAAAGTAGGCACCTTGGGACCTCACACAGTTCTCCCAGTGTCTCTTCAACTGTTCAAAGCATTCTGCAAAATCCTTTGTTGGAATTGCCACCAGCTGCCCCATATATTTTCCTGAACCTCACTGACAGTCTGAAATCTTTCCTGTCAAAGGTGACTTTAGTTTTGGGGAAAAACAGAAATCACAGGGAACCAATCTGTGCTGTAGGGGGACTGAGTCACTTAGGTGATTTCATGTTTTTCCAAAAAACTCTGTGTAAAACATGATACATGAACAGGCATGTTGTCATGATGAAGCTGTCAATCAGCAGTTGCCCATAGCTGCAGCCATTTTTGTTGTATTGCATCTCTCAACTGATGAAGAACATTGAGGTAGTACTCCTTACTAATTGTTTGGCCTGGAGGGACGACAATGGAGGGACTTACTTGTGAGGGACAACACCTTCGCAATTAAAAAAACAACAGTTAACATGGTCTTGATCTTGCTGCCACTTTGCCACATCTTCTCTGGGCATGGAGAACCAGGCAACTTCCATTGGGATGACTGGGCCTTTGTTTCTGGATTATAGCTGTAGACCCACCATTCATCTCCGATTGGGACCTTCTTGAGGAAAACTGGTTCATCGATAGTGCTTTGAATTAAGTCATTAGCAACTGCAACACGATGTTGCTTCTGCTCTGGTAGCAGAAGCCGCAGAACAGATTTTACCACGAAACATTTCATGTCAAGATCCTAAATCAAAATCTCAGACACAGTACTTTTTGGGATCTCCAGAACAGTTTCTAGTTCTCACATTGTCAGTTGCCGATCTTTGTTGATTGTAGCCCATAAACATTCAACATTCTCAGGTATTCTGTTTGTTGCAGACCTTCCAGAAGATGGACCACTTTCAACAGATTCTCAACCATCTCTGAAGTATTTGTGCTGCATTTTTATTTGCACTGCACTCATTGCATCATCCTCGAAAGCCTTCTGAATCATCCGAATAGTTTCCACAGAGGAATGTTCAAGCTTAACACAAAATTTGATGCAGATTTGTTGGTCTACTCACTCAGTCATTTTTGAATGCAACAGGCACACAGTACACATGCTCACTCAACAGCATCTACTGCCTCCACCGACTAGCACAATGAAGTCATCATTGATCACGCATGTGTGTTGCAGTCTACTCTTCTTCACTTCCAGATTACAGGGATATCACATAAACCATCCTTGTTATATTAACAATGGCTGGACTCTTTCCAGCCAGACCTCGTACATACCACCTACAGAAAACCACAAATCTTTTCAAAGATTAAATGCACCAGGGCTATTTCACAGCTGTGATTTCTTGGTAAGATGCAGTGAGTCTTAAACACAGAGTTGACCTGAGAGCAGCAGTTGGCATTCATGTTCTAAAAGTCATAGGTCCTGTAGCTGTTGGAGATACTGAATTAGATAGTCTGAAACCAGGCAGTGGAAAGTGAAGTATTGAGACAACCCCCAATTTCACTTAAATTAAAAAAAATTTAACTTCAGGTGATTGAGTTACAGTGCTCAAAGACATCAATTTTTCAGATTCCACACCTCTTTACATACTTTCTCTTCCACATAAGAGTATGAACTAGATCACTGAGGACATTAAAATTTTAATCAGCCTGGGTGTCCAGGTGGCCAAGCCCCCAGTGTGTTCACTCATGATATTTAGCACCACGGCCTTCAGTTCTGCTCCATGTCATTTGAGGTGTGGATGACCTGGGACAAATTCTGTCTTGTGTCTAGGTTGCCCCATGATCACCTCCAATGTATTCAGAGAGGGGAATCCTGGTTAAGTGAACAGTCTTGAGAACAAGAATTCATTGAAGGCAGCATGCAGAACAAGATGTTAGTATGTGAGAGGAAGGAGAATTCCCATGAGTTCTCCTTTGATGATAAAGCAGGGTGCAATGAGTTATGAAATGGGGTCATTCTTCTTTTTCCACTTGGAGACTTTCATGTCTCTTGAATATCTGCAATGGATTCTTTCCTGACTTTCTATTCTTTAACTCAATGTCCAGTTAGAATGAACTCACACTTCACTGTTTATTTCCTCAATCTGGTTGTATTATATTTAAGGACCTAATTCTATTGCCACCCAACATTTTGGCAATCATCAGTTTGAGACTAAATTAAGAGCAAAATAATTACCAAACATCCTGCCACAGTGGAATTTATTTGTTTTTTTTTAGTCATCTATAGAGCCTCAATTTAATTTCTTACAAAGTAATTAATCTAGTTGACTAAAGTCTTTTCTGTCCCTGTTTAATTTAATGCAACAAACGTTCATTGAGAGCCTGCTTTGTGCTGGACACCAAGTGATGGTTTCATTTAAATTGGTAAGGATTAGATGTAGAGTCCTGGAATATGTAGCTTGCAGTTGGGAAGAACCTTGTAAATCACTTGGTCCAAGTTCCTCCCTTTATAGAGGGTGATAATTCTTGATAAACTAGAAATTTCATGCATACAATGCAGGTTAAGATCAGGTCTATTCCAAATTACAACTTATCATTTACTGTCATTCAAAGTGCTGTGTGTGCTTCAAATGGAACTTTGAGTTCATTTCAAAGCATCTCTCTGGAGGAATGAGAAAAGTGAGATTTAGGATTAGAAATCACAGCATTGCCCTGTTCCTTCCTCCTGAGGACAGAAAGGCCTGACTCCCAGCTCCCCAGAGGAAGCGAAAGTCAGGAAGCTGCTCCTTCCCAGAGTGTTTGCAGAGGAGCTCAGCATCTCTGGGCTGCATCCACTCTTCTACCCAACACCATGCTCACCAGTGCCGGTGTGGGTGGCTTCCAGGACTATAGATGGTTTCATAACGGAAAAATAGTTGAATTTCAAGGGTTTTAAAGGAACAGATAAAGTAACATTCACAACCACACATACATTTTCTAAGACATTCAGTTGCAGGTATATATTACAAGGTAAACTTTTTTGTATTTATTTTAATGAGAGCTCATAATCACATCATTGGATGCAATGGGAACTAAGGAATTTTGGGCCCTTTGGTCCTCCTTTTAAGTCATATGGATGAACAGAAAATTTGGAAGGACAGAGATCTCTTTCTTATGTGTGGAATATCTCTGAATGTTGAGTGTGATTTCTCTTTGAGATTTTGCTTATTTCTGTGATTTTTTCCATGAATACCTAACCAGAAGAAAATTAAATCATGTTTCTAATCTGTCAAGAGCACTCAGACATAGGAACAAGAATTAATATATTCTGTGGGAGGTGTCGATACTAGCACAAAGACAAAACAGACAAGCAATCCCAGTGGTTAAAAAGGTTAAAGACAACAGAATATTGTCACTCAAACTAATGTGTTTTGATAGGGACTGGTGAAAGCCAATGGAAGATTATAAGCCTATAAAAACGGTGTTGTATATTTGCATGGATTTCATGGGGAAATGTCTGTGATAAATGTTACATAATCTGATGTACACTATGAACCTATTTATACTGGAAAGGATACATTAAGCTCTTAAAAGTATTTTGTTTTATTTTGAGGGTTGGATTATAAAAATATAACTTTCTAGTATTAGATATGGTATCAGTTTGCTAGGGTTGTGAAATACCAGCCTGGGTGGCTTAAACAACATAAATTTATTTCTCACAATTCTGGCAGTAGAAGTTCAAGAACAAGTTATCAGCAGGTTTGGTTTCTTCTGGGTTCTCTCTCCTTGCCTTGCAGATGGCTGCCTTCTCTCTGTGTCTTTACACAGGAGTCCCTTAGTCTGTGGGTCTGTGTCCTAACCTCCTCCTCTTACGAAGACATCAGAGGGTTAGGGCTGACCCTAAAGGTCTTGTTTTAATGTAATCATCTCTTTGAAGACTTTGTCTTTAAATATGGTCACATCTTGAGATACTAGGGTTAGGTCTTCAACATGAATTTGATGGGGGGGAAGAAGCTGCATAATTCAGCCCATTACATATACTGTAGATTTCATTTTCAATGAGCTTGCAATCAAGTTATGGATAAACAAGTTATGGATAATCAAGTTACGGATAAACAAAGAAAGTAAAACAGTGACTAATAATACAAGGCACTAAGGAAACACTGGTACATTATAACTGGTGTAGTAGATCTAAGAAAACATAAATAATTTGTTTTGGACTTGGATAATTGGGGACATACTAGGAAGGAGCTGTGATTAGCTTGAGGTGTTGAAGGATTGCAGTAAATAGAGTGAAGAAAGTAGGACATGTCAGACAAGAGGGTAAAATGATGAGAGTAAGGACAATGGTAATGAGAATGAAACACTTTTAGAACAATGAATATATCACTCCTGAGTGGAGTGACAGAGATGAGAATATGACATGAAAACCAAGCTACATAAATCAATTAGTGCTAAGTTACAGAGAGCTGTGGAAGCCAGGGAGAGAAGTTAGGTATGAAACTAGTTAGACAGAGGAGCCATTGTCTATTTCCAAGGAGGGGAGTGAGAATGTTAAATAGCAGTTTAAGGAGACTCACCTGCCAACAAGTGTGAAGGGACCCCCAGAGAAAGTCAGAGTCCCAGGCAGAGAAACAACCAGGCTGCACTGGCTTGAGGTGAGTGGAGAAGAGGGATGATCTTGAGAAAGTTCAAGGGAAAAAATGCCCATGATGTAATGAAAAAGAAGGTACGTGTCTGACCCAGCTTGTTTCCTGACCTCTGTAGCCTTTCTCTTCCCCAAAGATGGGAACATGTAAATCCCCACCCGATCCATTTCCAGAGCTGCCCTTGTCTGAGAAATCAAATCTTCCTGGTCTATGGTCCAACATTCAGTGGTTTGGCATCAGACTGATCCCTCATGGTGTCCAAGTTTGATACTGGACTCTTACTTTTTATAATTGAGCTTTTGACTTGGTCCTTCATTAATTTCCCTTCTTAGAACATTTTAACTGCTATAGTTTCCTATTAGGATTGGGTCCTGCCTTTTTCTTATCAGATCTCCTCCCAAAGATGAATGTGTTTTTCCTGAAATTAAAAAACAAACAAACAAAACTCTGAAAAGTCATAAGTAAGCCAAAATGGTAAATATGATTATCTGCATAGTAAGATTACTCTTTCTTTTTCTTTTTCCTTTTGCTCTTTGGAGTTCTGTGAGCTTTCTTAATGATGCATGTAGTATTTTTTAATGCAAAATTAAGTACGGAAAAGAATATTTAAGCCGTGTATTAAAGGGAAAATAATTGGCTATGTAAGTTGTTACCCACAGTACAAAACTGAAGTCATTGTTCCAATAAGAAACACATCTTGTTGTAGGAAATTAACAAGAAACTTGTCTCCTGCCTATGGGTGAAAAGGGTGAGGACATTACTTCATTCTTACAACTTCAGGGAAATCATGTGCATTCTTGGTTCTCATTCTGAAGTGGAAATAGTGTTTTCTGTTGAAGTTAAGCCATGAGATAAGACTGTGAGCCCTGAAGAGACAGGCTTGGTTTGGTCAGTGACCTGATGACTTGTAATACTCAGTTCTTCTCAAGCCACACAAAACTGCTTTAACTTGATCTGACAACCAGTGCCTGAGGGTGACATCTAATCCAGACACAGAACAGAAATCTGACCTGAGAAGCTCGTTACATTCTGTCCCAAAAATATTTTTCTCCTCTGGTTTCAGACAATGTCCAGGTCTCTAATGGTGAGAACTCTGATGACATATAGGAAGGGGTCTTCATGGTTGGACTTTGACCACCCACCTGAGGCGAGTCAACCAAAAGAGGGGAAATAGATACCATATTAGCTCTCACCTCAACTGACCCTTGTGCCCTCCCACGGAGTGTGGCACCACCATTGGGTCACAGTGATGTGGATGACTCTTGGGCACCCCATCAGACTTGCTTGCCATGGGACCATAACTCTTGCTGACTGTTGTATCCAGGAAGGACACTAGCCTATGTGACTCTGGGCCAATGTTTCTACAGCCATAACTTATGGGTTCCACAGGAACTGGAATTAAGCACTGTTCATTTGGGTTTTTCCCAAACACAAACTTTTCCTTTTTACAGCTTAATCCTTTGGATCTGATGTGTTCTGTGTATAATTACATTTTGTCATGCTTGTTCAGCCCAGAACTGTTGCTCCATGGAGACCCTTTACTTGACTTGCTTCAAAAATGAATGTCACCTGTATGGACACTTGGCCATTGTCATTACTTTCTCACCTTTAAAATCACCAACATTAGTGTCACTGTGACACACTATTGAGAAAATACAAAATAAATCTTTGTAGAATTCCTTCAAATTCTCAACTCTTTTAAAGTAAATGGTTAATCTCTTTACCCCTTGAAATCTTCTGCCTCATATCTGCAAAATGAACTTTCTAAAGAAAAGTCCAGACAGTGAATACAGGCTTTTCTGAATTTTAAAAAATCTCTTAAACTCTGCGGTCCTCAATTTCCTCATCTTTAAAATGAAGGGGTTGACCAATTAAAAAATGGACCAAGGACTTGAACAGACACTTCTCCAAGGACATAGAGAGGGCCCAGAGACATATGAAAAGATGCTTAGCATCACTAGCCATCAGAGAGATGCAGATTAAAACCACAATGAGACACCACTTCACACCAGTCAGAATGGCCATTATAAACAAATCAACAAACAACAAGTGTTGGAGAAGATGTGGAGAAAAGGGAACCCTAGTGCATTGTTGGTGGGAATGCAGACTGGTGCAGCCACACTGTGGAAGACAGTATGGAATTTCCTCAGAAAACTAAACATGGAATTGCCTTTTGACTTGTCAATTTCACTGCTGGGATTATATCCTAAGAACCCTGAAACACTAATCCAAAAGAATTTATGCACCCCAATGTTCATAGCAGCACAATTTACAGTAGCCAAATGCTGGAAGCAACCTAAGTGCCCATCAGTAAATGAATGGATCAAAAAACTATGGTACATTTACACAATGGAATACTACACAGCAGAAAGAAGGAGCTCCTACCCTTTGCAACAGCATAGATGGAATTGGAGAACATTATGTGAAGTGAAATAAGCCAGGTGGTGAAAGACAAATATAGTATGATCTCACCTTTAAGTGGCACCTAATCAACAAAACAAACAAGCAAGCAAAATATAACCTGAGACATTGAAATTAAGAGCAAACTGACAGTAACCAGAGAAGAGGTGGGAGGGGATATTGGGGGTAAAAGGGGGAAGGGTTTTCAGTAACAACTATAAAGGACACATGGACAAAACCAAGGGGGGGTGGGATCAGGGGTGGGAGGTGGGGATGGCTGGGAGCAGTAGGGGGGAAATGGAGACAACTGTACTTAACAATAAAAAAATAGAGAGCAGTAAACTCTCTATTTTTATAGTTATATAAAATATATTTGAACTGCATGAAACCTAAGTGAAAATATACTAAGTGATAAATAATTTAAAACAAATCTTCTCACTCTAATAGAGAAACATTTTTATTTGAAAATACCCAGATGAACTAAGAACAAGAACTTACATTGATCATATAAGTTCTCTGGGCTATGTCTCCTTTTACTTTTTCTTTTTTGTTTGTTTGTTTGAATAATTTTAAAAAATATTTATTGATTATGTTAAAAAATAAAATTAAAATGGTTTGAAAAAACTAATCAAGTCTCATTTAGTTATTTGACTTTATGATACATTCACAACTTATTTATTCTCTAATCCATGAGAGCCAACCCCAAATGATACATATTTGGTATTCTTTTTAAGGAAACATATTTACCCATAAGACATAATAGATGTTTTAATGAGCAAAAAAAAAAAAAGTGTTACCTCTTTCTAATAAATTCTAAAGAGCTTATTTCAAGCCCTGGTTCTACTAAAAAGTCATGTGACTTTGGACAAGGTGCTGATGTGGCTCAGCTTTCAAAAAACAACTACCATTTATCTCAATCATAGTGTTTCAAATATTGCAATACTACCCTGACTGGTGTGGCTCAGTTGGTTGGGTATCACCCTACAAAGTAAGGGATTGCCAGTTTGATTCCCAGTGAGGGAACATGCAAGGGGTGGCCAATGTTTCTCTCATGCATCAATGTTTTTCTCCCTCTCTTTCTCCCTCCCTTCCTCACTCTTTAAAAAATCAAATAATTTGAAAAAATTTGAAAAAATAAATATTGAAATACTTATGAATGAAACAGTTAAAAAGAAAAGAAAGAAAAGTTTGGGATTTGTTTCAAAATAACCTAGAGAGCTAGAAAGGGTGAGAATAGGTTGGATCTATTATAATGAAATGCCCCATGCGCTGAAAACTTCTCAAGTTCAAGGGTTTATTTCAGGTAAGTCACAGTAAGGATAAAAGTAGATAAAATGACCAAAACCTCTGAAAAAATTTTAAAAACTTTAAAATATTTCCTAATGCAAGATCTTTGTTGCAAATCTTGATTGACATACATGTTAGCTAATATAAGCATTTTTATCTTCAATACCTTCCTGATAGTAGAAGGTGGCTAGTTAAGGTGATTTTTTTCAATGCAATTAATTTCAAATTGAAAAATATATGTCAACTGGACGGTATACCAGTATTTCACCTCTGAAAACTAATTTATAGTTTCTAAAATATACTCACATACATCATCTAATTTAGTCTTGGATGGGAAAGGCATGTATTTGCAATCTTATTTTTCAGATGAGAAACTAAGGCTGAGTGTGATTTTTTTATCAAGCCAGAACAGTTTCCTCATTGTTTCATGTTTATCATGCTTACCAGGATCTCCAAAGAGATACATGTGGTTTGTTTTTTTTAGTTCCAATCTAGAAGCTTAGAAACATTAATCTGACTTTAAAGTGGATTATACTACTCCACATTTTGTCCACACATGCATGTGCTGGAAACTGCGTGCTGGTTGTGCTCCATGAAACCCCAGAGGTTCTTCTCACTGCTGGGAAAGTAGGTCTCAGTCCAGGCCAAACTGGAAAAGCATGTTATGACCGTACTGACTTGTCTGAAATCTAACTTGAGAAAAGGTTAATTGTAAATATTTTCAAAGGAATTTGGTCCTGAAAGAATGTGAAGCAGTGGGTATAAACAGCCACGCCCCTTTGGGAGAGCTTTCTGTGGCCAGTGTCTGTGTGGAGAGACCCGGGAGCATCAAGGCCCCAGGGAGTTTCCAGGGGTGATGACAGACCTCCCCGCCTCCTCTTCCCATGAGACAGAGTGGGGATTTCTTCCATTACAGAATAGTCCTTAGGACTTCCCCAGGCTCCTTAGGAGGAGGTACCAAAGTGGGGATCCCCAGGCTGGGAGACTCCTGAAGGTTCCTTTGGGCTGGGGTTCTTGGCCCAGGCTGCATTTCAGAATCACTGGGAGTTTATAAAATACTGATTTGGGGGTACTGCCTTGGTCAATTAAATCAGCCAGGGAGGAGATAAGTGGTGGGCTCAGGCCATTTCAGAATCTTCCAGGAGGCATCAATGTGTAGTGGAAGTTGAGAACCACTGCTCTAGGCTGTCTGACTGGTCACCACAGGGGCTTGTGCACCCCAATTCCACAATCAGGCAGAAAAAATTGCAGAGTGTGAAGATTTGGGGCTGGTACCATATTCCTTCTGGTCTTTCAACAGCCTTCCTCTGTGTTCTACTTGGTTCTCCTCCCTCCCAGGCCTCCTCTTCTACTGGCATCAGTTCACAGGCAATGATCAGGAACCCATTCACATGAAAATATATAAAACTGATCACCTAAAATGATCATCCTCTCAGGAGCATCAGTGTACTATAGAAAAAAGCCAAGGGAATTAAGCTTTAATTCGCCAAGGATACAGGGCTTTAGTGTAGCCCTCAGTGCTACCTCCTTCACTATGCCCATGCTTAGGACATAAGGCATCTGTCTGCCAGAATACACTTGCTTTCTCTGGCCTCCTGGTCATGACTCTGAGGGCTCCACTTGATACAGCTGTGTCCAGTCGGGCCTCTTGGGAGCAGCCTCCTAAAAAACCTAAAAGAAGCAGAGAAACAGAAGAAGAGCAAATGTTGACACCCAGAGACATTCTGTGTGACTTGACAAGTGATCAGAAGGCAGAATAATTCTGTTATGTGAGGAACCAGCTTTCCTTCCCTGAAAAAGGAATATATTCCCTGAGCAAATATGGGGAAATAGAATATGATTCAGGAATAAGGAAGCAAATAGACATTTAGCTCAATCCTGCTTAACTATATGTCAAGGAGTCAAAACCAAACTATGTGTCTTGTGAGGTTTGAATTGAAGCCATAGATGAGTGAGAGTGCAAAGGCTGAGTCATTTCCTGCTTTCAGGACATTTTGCTGGAGAGTGGGCACAAGGCACTGCTGCCCAAGCAACACAGGTTTCACACAAACCAAACAGCCTGTTTACATCAAATCAAATTTATTGCATTTATATTCTCTGGGAAAGTTATCACAGAACAAATAATAAGGCTGGTGCATATGGCTTAGCAATTATCAGAGAGAACCAAAAAGTCGTCCTTTTTGAGTGGTTGGTTCAAAATGTTTATTAGTTAAATGCAACCAATGTTTGAGCCCTGATTGTTTATTAAGTAGGTAGCCCAGGATTCTAAATGTGACAAGCTAACTTAGCTATAAGTGACATATAAATAATGTAGGAGACTTATCTGTGTTGTTCAGTTGCCCAAAAGCTCTCTGAACCAAACTCCTGTTTATAATGTGTCATCAGAGAAGGTGAGCAGAAAAGAGACATAGCCTATGTAAATATAAATCTATATTCTGTCCTAAGAACAGGCATGTGACTGATGAATGGTAGTCAAGGTCAAGGATGAGAACAAACAAGCAATTGCTACATATACATTAAACTTACAAAAACTCTTCCAGATCTGACTTTATTAAACAGAAGCAGCACCAGTCAAGACCTGTTTAGATGGCCCTATTGTGGTAAAAATTATTTCAGGTTATTCTATTCTTAGAAATTTGGAAGGAATCTGTTGACATATGGGCTCTAACAAATTACAAACACCCCCAACTTTTTATTAGGAAAACATGTTGTCAGCTGACATGTATGGCTCATGACTACTGGGAAATGCTCCTGTAGTAATGCAATAATAATCATAGCAACACATCTAATCTCGACTAATTCAGAAATTCTGTTTACCATACCATATTGGCTAAGTTTGCACTGGAGCCTTCAAATTTACCTTAATAATGATGATGATGAAGTCTAAAGTTAATGGAACCCTATCCAGGTGCCGAGGATTGGGTCAGGTGGCTGGGTGTATTATCTCATAAAATTGTCATTATTTTCACTTTGCCTATGAGGAAAGCAGCTCTGAAGAGTGACTTGCACAATCAAACCACTGTACACAGGATGCAGATTTCACTTCCAGATCCATCTATTTTGCATGTCTTTACTCTTTCACACTATGCTATCTTGTCTCCCTATAAAAATTCATTAGCAAACTAAGACAAGTCACTCTAGTGAAGCTATAATTGGAAAGTGTAGGCATACTTAGTTTGTATTCAAATATTTATTTAGCATTTTGTACCATGTAGTAGTATTTTATTTTATTTTATTTTATACAAAATAAAATAATCAAAACATACATTTTGATACAGGAGAAAAACTTAATGACTTTGAAGCAAGCAATAATTCTTTTTGTCTTTCTTTCTAAGATGTTATTTATTTATTTATTTAAAGTATATTTTATTTATTATGCTATTACAGTAGTCCCATTTCTTTCTCCCCTACAACCCCTTCCACTCAGTACCCCCATTCCCTCCAGCATTCTCTCCCCTTAGTTCATGTCAGTGGGTCATACATATAAGTTCTTTGGCTTCTCCATTTCCTATACTATTCTTAACCTCCTCTGTCTGTTTTGTACCTACAATTAATGCTTCTTATTCCCTGTACCCTTTCCCCCATTCTCCCCCTCCCCATCCCTGCTGATAGCCTTCCATGTGATCTCCATTTCTGTGATTCTGTTCCTGTTTTAGTTGTTTGTTTAGTTTGTTTTTGTTTTTTAGGTCCAGTTGTTGATAGTTATGAGTTGTTGTCATTTTACTATTCATAGTTTTGATCTTCTTTTTCTTAGATAAGTACCTTTAACATTTCATATAAGGGCTTCATGATGATGAACTCCTTTAACTTGACCTTATCTGGGAAGCACTTTATCTACCCTCCTATTCTAAATGATAGCTTTGCTGGATAGAGTAATCTTGGATACAGGTTCTTGCCTTACATAACTTGGAACACTTGTTTCCAGCCCCTTCTTGCCTGAAAGGTTTCTTTTTGAGAAATCGGCTGAGAGTCTTATGGGAACTCCTTTGTGGGTAACTGTCTACTTTTCTCTTGCTGCTTTAAAGATTCTCTCCTTAACTTCAATTTTGGCTAATGTAATTATGATGTGTCTTAGTGTGTTCCTCTTTGGGTCCAACTCGTTTGGGACTCTCTGAGCTTCCTGGATGTGTATGTCTATTTCCTTTGTCAGATTGGGGAAGTTCTCCTTCATTATGTTTTCAAATAAGTTTTCAATTACTTGCTCTTCCTCTTCTCCTTCTGGCACCCCTATGATTTGAGTGTTGGAACATTTAAAGCTGTCCCAGAGGTTCCTAAGCAGCTCACTTTTTTTGAGTTCTTTTTTTCTTCATTCTGTTCCGGTTGAATGTTTATTTTATCCTTCTCCAAATCGCTGATTTGAGTCCCAGTTTCCTTCCCAGCACTGTTGGTTCCCTGCATATTTTTCTTTATTTCACTTTGCATAGCCTTCACTTCTTTCTTTATTTTGCAGCCATACTCAATCATTTCTCTGAGCATCCTGATTACCAGTGTTTTGAACTCTGTATCTGATAGGTTGGCACTCTCCTTGTTGATTAGTCCATTTTGTGGAGTTTTGATCTGTTCTTTCATTTGGGCCATATTTCTTTGTCTCTGTGCACCTGTTATGTTGCAAAGGGCAGAGCCTTAGGTACTCACCAGGGCAGGGCAACCCATGTTGCTGCATTGTGGCACTGTATGTGGGGGAGGGGGTCAGAGAGGGAGCAATGCCACTTGCTTGGCTCTTGGCTGGCTTTCAGTCACTTTCCCTGCTACCCACAAGCAAATTGGGCCTTTCTGGTGATGTCTCCTGGATGGGTGGGTTTGTGTACAGTCTAGGACCCCGTAGCTCCCTCCAATGGACTCTCCTGTGAAACTGGGAGTTTTTCTCACTGCTGTAACCTCCACAGATTTTTACAGTCATAGGTTTTGATGCTTTATTTTCCTGGTGTTGGAACCCTGGGTTGTGTGGTCTGTCTCACTCCCCAGTTGTTCTTCCTGATTTATCCACATGCAAATGTGGGACCACCATGTCCACCAGCTGCCACATTGCCTCTCATCCTCTCTGCCCTGGCTGCCCATCTCAGCCCCTCCTACCAGTCTGGATGAATGTTTCTTCTTTAACTCCTTGGTTGTTGGACTTCCATGCAGTTCAATTTTCTGGTAATTCTCAAGCAAAGATTCTTTAAGACACAAAAAGCTCAATAATAAAAGAAAAATTCCATACATTGAACTTCATTAAACATTTTAAATGTTTTCTCTTCAAAAGACACTATTAAGAAAATAAAAAGCAATCTGTGTACTGAGAGAAAATATATGTAGCACTTTGCAATGACTTACAAAGGACATTTGTCCAGAATCTATGTATAACTCTAATATCTCAATAAGAAAACAGTAACTCAACTAAAAACATGGGCAGTGATTCAAACCAACACTCTAGTGAAGAAGATATGGATGGCTGATAAGCAAATGAGAAGACACTACACATCCTTAGTCACAGAGCAATGCAAATTAAAACCACAGGGAGATAACCACTGTACACCCACAACAAGAGCTCAAATCAAGAAGACTGAAAAGAGCAAGTGTGACCAAAGATGCAGAACAACAAGAACTCCCACACATTGCTGCTGGGAATGGAAAATGGTGCAATTGTTTTGGAAAATAGTTTGGCAGTTTCCTATAAAGTTAAAGATACATTTACCAAATGACCCAGCAATTTCAGCTAGGTATTGACCCAAGAGCAATGAAAACAGCCATGTGAAGTTTTGTCTATGAGTGTTCTATTAGTGTTTATTCAACTTTACCCATAAAAGTCCCAACTTGGAAACAGCCCAAATAACCATTAGCTGGTGAATTAATAAACAAGTTGTATTTCATTCTTAAAATGGAATACTCCTCAGAAATAAAAAGGCATAAACTATTGATATGTGCAACACTGTGGATGAATCTCAAAAAGTTATGCTGAACAAGACACCAGGCACAAAGAGTACATAGTCTAACAATTCTGTTTATATGAAATTCTAGAAAAGGCAAATATAATCTCTAGTGATCTGCATCATTTGATTTTCTTCTCTACTGGATCCTTCTCATTAGATTAAAACATGTTGTTCTCTCTCTCACTCCCACCCTCATCTTTAAAAAGCATATCAGTTGTTGCCTAGAGCCAGGGTTGGGGACATAAATGTACTGCAAAGAAAGGGGGACATGGAAACTTTTTGCTATGATAGAAACATTCTACATCTTCATTGTGGTAGTAGTTATATGCATATAAATTTGTCAGACTCATCAAAACACACAAAATGGATGTTTGGAATTATATATATATATAACATATAAGTCAAACCACCAAAATTTTTAAATGTCTTCTGTTCAAAGGACACCATTTATATATAGAATGGGGCAAAACTAGGTTTAAAGTTGCAAGTGCTTGAATCAGTTTATTCTTGTATTATTGCTTATTAATTATTGTATTATTTTCCATATGAACAACTGTAAACCTACTTTTACTTCACCCTGTATATATAGTTATATTTATAACTTTATATATAGTTATATGTATTTATATATAAATGCTTATACATAAATACATATTTATATATAGATATATATTTATATATAAACATATACACACACACACATATATATGTTTATAATGTTAAATGTTAATAAATGGTATAGAGGAAAACAAAGCCAGGAAGAAGGATGTCAGTGAATGGGGATGTGGTTTGAGCATCATCTTTAAACAGGTCGAGGCAGGGAAACCAATGGGGGATACTGCAGTGATCCAGGAAAGGGGTGGTGATGACTCAGAGCACATTGGTAGCAGTGGAGATGGTGAGGCATGGTCAGATCTTGAAGGAAGAGACAACAGGATTTGCTCAGGACTGTATTTGGGGTGTGAGTAAAAGAGGGGAGTCAAGCTTGAGTCCCAGACGTGAAGCCTGAGCATCTGAGAGAACAGCACTGAAATGGGCAGATCTTCACAAAGAGACTGTCAGGGAGAGACCAGGATTCATTTGGGGACATGTGAAGTTGGAGTTGTATGTTAAACACCTGAGTAGAACGAGAGGTTGAGTAGGTGGATGCAAATCTAGAGTTCAGGGGAGAATTCTAGACAGGAAATATAAGTTTGGGGGTCATTAGCATATCAATGACTTTTAAAGCACAAGACTGGATGAGCTCACCAAGAGGGTAGAGAAAGAAAAGAGTTCCAAGTACTGAGCCTGTAGCATTTCAGGGTCAAGAAGCCAAAGGGATGAGGAGGAATCAGCTTACAGGTTAAGAAGGAAAGACCAGTGAGCTGAGAAAAACCAAGAGTCTGTGTTTTCCTAGAGGCCTTGTTGGGGCTGGGGCTGGGGAGAAGTGTTTTTAAAGGAATGAATAGCAGTGCTAAATGCTGCTGACAGATCCAGAAAAATGAAGACTGAGAGCTGACCATTGGGTTCAGCAATGTGATGTCAGTGGTAACCTCGACAACAACAGTTTGGGTGGCCTAGGGGCCATAAGCTTCATTGCTGAGAATGTGAGGGAAGTAACTGGAGACAGTGGAACAGAAAACTTTCTGAAGTTATTTTGTTATAATGGGAGATGTAAAATGGCACAGAGCCGTAGGGACAAGCAGCAATAAAGAAGGGACTGGGAGAAATGACAGGTTTGACACTTACAGGGATGATTCAGTAGAGAGGAGAAATGGATGATGGAGGGGAGAGAAGGAACAGGTAGACCATAATTAGAGAAATGTAAGACAAGGAAGGACCCTCCAATGACACATATGTTGTGATTCTCTGGGTGCTTCCGGTGCAGTTCTGACTCAATACCTTCCAGATGGTGGACCATTTGTACATAAAGAAAAACCTCCCACTACCCAATTGAATGTCTGTGGACCATGTTTTCACTGACCTCTTCCCTCACTATGAGCCTGGCTTCCTAATCATGAATTCTATCATTAAACTTCTGAGTGTTGCAAACACCCCCCTCCAACATATAGGATATGACTTCCTTAAAAGTAGCAAATACATTTTCACATTTGATGAATTCTTCTACTAAATAGTTTCTGGCAGCATGAGACCACGTGAGCTTATTTTAGCTCCCTCTGTTGTTTTTCCTGTGGCATGTTCACTATGCCAACCCAGCTGAAAAATGAGACCTGGTGGTGAGTGGCTCCCGTGGTGCTAATGGGCCATGTTCCTAGTGCAGGAAGCAGGTCAGGGAGCAGTCCTATGGGGTCCACCAAAACCACAAAGTTAAAAAAAATTATAAACAAAACCACAGAAAAAAGGGTTGCACAAAAGCTCTAACCAGCCAGTTATATCATAAGTGATGGAGTAGAAAAATTTTAAGCAAAAAAGGCCCAAGGTATATAGTACTGCAGGATGATGCCCTAACCTCTGTATCATTTTAATCATTTTAACCTAATCATTTTAACCACTGTAGGTATGCCCTCACTGTCAAAAGCATAAATATTTTGGGAGTCTTTGTGGTTTTTATTATTCTAAGAGTGTGCTTCTTGTTTCCATGTGATAGAATTGAAGTGCAGACTACTACAATTACCTTGATTTCTCTTGATAAATCAAGGTAATTGTAGTAGTTTCCCTTGATTACCTTGTTACTAATGGTTATGTGAATTCATTCAAAAATCCTTAACTATGGCCTTGTATGCACCAGGCATTGTGCTAGCCAATGGGGATGTTAAGAGTTTGAGGGCCAGCTCCCTGCTTTCAAGAGCCTCACTTTAGTCAGGAGACATACAAGAACAGGATGGCAGCATAATGCAGTAATGCAATGGAAGTGATTGTGTAGGTTATTAGAAGAATACAAACGAGGAACCTTAACTCATATGGAGGATCTTTGGAGGCTGAGAGGCTGCTAGAAGCTCCACAGATAGTTGGGCCACCAGACATCAGATGATAAGGAGATGCAGGAGGACCAAACATTACTGCACTGAAGAGTAGGAAATTGGGGTGGGTGAGACTTGAAGCTGGAGATGTGGGCAAAGGCCAATGGCAGCCATGCTTGAAGACTACACAAGGGCATTGAGCAGGTAAGGAACATCTACTGAACGCTCTGCAGAGGAGGGACATGGCCAATCTTTAATTTTTAGGTAGGTTTCTTTTGAAGGAATTTTAGGAGCATGTGTAGGTTGGGTTCTCTGAGAAGCAGACCCTGAATCAAGGATTTGATTTCAAGCAATTTTTTTAAAGGAAATGATCCCAGAAGAAACTTGTAAGGAAGTTGGAGAAACAGTGTAGAGAAAGTAAGAAGCCAGGCACAGGCTCCAAGTGAAGTGCAGCCTCAGCCTGATCCTGGGTATTGATGACACCTTACAGTTTGTCTCACCCAAAGGCAAGTGGGTGGGTTTGTGCTCCCTCCCACACTGGGCCATAATCATTTACTGGCTACCTGAGAAAATGAAGCCTTTTGAGCAGGTCCCATTTTCCCTGTGGGCTGGGCAGCTCACTAACAAAGGACAGTCACCTTGTATCTACAGGGATCAGGAAACCATGTAGGAGCTGGGAGGTTGACAGACAGAGCTGGAAAAGGGGTGGAAGCAATTTGACCAGAACACCAACAGCACCCACAGGGGGACTAAATGGAATAAACTGGGACTTAAACAACAACAAAAAAACTTTTCTAACCCCATACCCCATTCCTAAACCTTACCCCATCCCTAACTGCCAATTCACTTCCACATGAGTGGTGACTTGGTTGATATCCTTGGGCTAAGTAAGGGGTAAAAGGCAAGGGGATAATCAGGGGTGAGGTGAGGATAGCCAGAGTACTCATTAACTGGTAATGAAACTGAGTCAAACATCTCCAACCACAATATTCTAAGTAAAAGAAGAGTTATAGAAGTGGCATTTACCTGGCTTGAGATGGGAAACAGTCAGGAGGCACTGCAGTATTCAGGTGAGGGAGGGCGAGGGCTCAACTGGGACTGAGAAGGAACCAATGGATTCAGTCATCATTTAGCACCTTACAGAGGCAGAATTGATTGAATGTTAGTGATGAGCCAAGGAAGATACACTGATTTCTAGCCTGGGTGTCAAAGTGGATGAAAATGTCATTGTGTGAGACTGTAAGCATATAAAAAAAGGAATGAGTTTTGGGTGGGGAGAGGATAATGATATATGTCATAGTATCTTATTCTTACACATTTTGGTATTTTTGGTACTGGAATCCAAACCATTTATACCCACAGGGTGCTGACTACACTAACATGACTTGATTATTCAACTGTCTGCATTGATAGAGCCAAGAAACTCTTGCCTATGAAAATGAGGTTGCAAATAACTTTATTGTTACAGGAACTTCCCCAAATCTATCTACCCGAACCATAGACTACTCAGCTAACCATCAGTAGAGTAAATATACCCCTCTTGGCCAATAGATATTTCATCAATGACTATTTAGTTTTCAAGATCTACTTTGAAACCCTTTCCTTGCTGTGTCCTCCAATCTTAATCTATTCTGTCATGAATTCCACCTAATCCCAATTAGGCCCCCACATTGAAAGACCCACCCATAACTGTGCCCTATAACATTATAAGAATCCTGACTTTGCCCTCCACTCTCTGAAACATCATTAAGACTCTGTTAGACTGATGCCTCTCTTACTGTAATAAGCAATAAATAGTCACTCTGCTTTAATTAGAATAGTTTTGCATAGTGTTCTGCTTTATAAACAGACTCTTTCAATGGCATTTGGAGGGAGCCATATTCTGACAGGATCCAAGATTATTTACAACGACCACTAGATCCTAGCAGAAGAAGTGTAGGCTGGTTTTAGTTCTCACACATTTCCTGTTGGTCTTCATATGTGCACAGCTGGAAATAAATGTTTATTTCCTGGGTCACACTCCTTCTACACTGGTGTTGAGTATAGACATGTGACACAAAAAGCCTTTAGTTTCAGCTATTTTCCACTTTAAAGGTTTAGAATCCTTCATAAAGGATTGGAAAGGACCTGATAACATTTCAAATGCTTTCTGAAGAGCAAAAGAGTAAACCTGAGATATTTTGGACTTGATGTATGCTATCATTTGCAGTGATGAAAAATATTAATTTAACAAAAGCTCTTTAAGTGTGAACAGAGGTATATGGGCTCCTCTGTCCTGTCTCTTGGGAAGGATAGCTGGGTGGGCTCTGCCCTTGGAACATTATGCCTTCTATTTTTACAGACAATGTCTGCAACTCAAGAATAGAGGAGTTCTGGATTGGCTGAGTTGCTACAAATAATTATGTATATTCAGAGCTTCTGCTCATTACATCTTGGATAGTCTAGATAGTATCTGGAGGAACAGGCTCTTTAGACACTGTCAACCCACAGCTATGACTGATTAGCTTCTACTTTATATTGGTACCAAATCAGAATCTGAGACAACAATTAAAATGGACTCTACATCAATGACTCTCAGTGGGGGTGAGGGGTACAGTTTTGCCCCTCAGTGAACATTTGTCAATATTTGGAGTTACTGTGGGTGACACTGCAGGGGCTAGTATGCAGAGTGCCAGAGCATCTATTGGGCAGAGGCAGGAGATGCTGTTAAGCATGGTGCCCTGCACAAGACAGTTCCCTCAGCAAAAAATTATCCTGTCCAAATGTAAAAACAAAACAAAGCAAGGTTATAAACTACTGATGTAGGCAGTTTTGTTGCAGTGGGGAAATAGGGCAAGCATCTCCAAGTGTTCAGGTGACTGTCTCTGTGCTTCTACAACTCTCTTCTTCCTAAATCTGCACCCCGTCAGTCATCCAGGTCCAGCTCATAGCCAGCTCTTGAAACAGTCCCCTTCCCTCCTTTGGGTCCCTGCTGCACTGTGGTGTATTTGTTATGACATTACCTCACTTTGCCTTGTGTCAGTATCTTCTCGGAACTTGCCTCATCTCCCCCTACATGACAGGAAGTCACCGAGGGCCCCAAGCTTGACATTCTCCAATATTTTCACCCTTTTGGGGGGTTGAATTAAGTTGAAATGGATTAAATTTAATAGCTGGCTCCCTTTGTGTCCAGCAATGGAATGAGTCACAAGAGACAAGGATGTTTGCTTTTAGTCTCTGGTCTGTCCTTGTCAACCTTCTCCCCGAGGGTTTCCTTGAACTGAAGGACTTGAATCATCCTTCAGCATTTTCCTTTTATATGAAGCTAGTTCCCTTGTAAGAAGCAGCCCCCATTGTGGAATTCTTTGGGAAACAAATCAAGACCTCTGGTGAGTAGACAGTCAATGAGGAATCAATACTGATGAAGAGACTACTCCAAGCTTTATACTAAATAAGTGTTTTAGGATGATGTGGTAAGCAGAAGAATGGCCCCCTTATGACATCCACATCTAATTCCTGGAACCTATGACCACATACATGATGAGGCAAAGGGCAAAAAGGAATGAGGTGGCAGATGGAATTGAGGTTGCTAATCAGCTGATTGTGTGTTGGGGAGATTAGTCTGGATTCTCCAGGTGGGCCCCATGCAATCACAGGGTTCCTTAAATGTGGACAAGAGGCAGGAGGGCCAGAGACTGAGCAGTGTGGGAAAGACCGGCCCAACCAGTTCTGACTTGGAAGACTGAGGAAGGGACGATGCACCAAGCAAGTGCAAGGAGGCCTCTCAAAGCTGGAGAAGAAAACACAGACTTTCCTGGAACCTGAAGAAAAAACACAATCATGCCAAAATTTCTACTTCAGCCCATTGAAACACAATTCAGAATTGTGACCTTCAACACTGCGCTGTTTTAAGCCCCTAAATGTGTGCTGATTTGTTAAAACTGCAGTTGGAAACTCATACAGATGGAAACTTAAGTTTGTTGTTTGGACAAATAGGTGGCACTTTAATGTAACAACTTCTAAAACCTGCTTCCTACTGTATAATTTTCTAAAGTTTCTTCCTAGCAGCTTCTTACAAATAGTTCCTAACACCAAGGAGAAAAGAATTGGAAAAGCCTACACTGAAACGACTAAAGACAAGCATGAAGCTTATCAAGACTTTAAGACTTTGAGAAAAACGAGGGCAAGACAGACTTATTTTCTAGGCTGTTTCTTGAGACTCCCAATGCCTCATGTTTGGGAAATGAGTGGGAATAAAAAAGCTCTAGAGTTAAGAAACTTTAAAATCCTGTGCTTCCCTAGCAGGCAAAATACATAATTTGAATCTGACCATAAGAATGGAGGGGTTACATCTGAAACTAATACAAAATAATATTAATATAGGCTAATTAAAAAAATGAAGTGTGGGGATTTGTATAGTCAGGGCAAGGTTAAGTGGCTAACTAACTAGTTAAGGTGTCAGATTTTAGGGGATGCAAAAAAATGTTACTGAGTATTAAAACATCCTGAAAGTGTAAATGAACATAGAAGATAGTATTTGCCAGGATTTCTCTCACAAAATGTGGAGTGAGACAACTCCTCTGCTAAGCAAGCTGGAGTAGGGCCCCCTGCTGTTTCAGGAGAAGGGTCTCTCTGCATTCAGGGTAGCTGTGGTCTGACAGAGTGGGCAAGGCTTGGAGACACAGCTGGAGCACTTGAAACAGTACTTCTGATCCTCCTTTTCTATTCCTTGCCCTGCTGTCCCTCAAAAATCAAGATCCTCACAGAGTATCCTTTTGAAGGGTGCCACCCTGTTATCCTGTCTCATGGTACCCCTGGTGTGTGAGAAGGCTCCTCTGCAGTGACATTCAAGGTCATTTTCTAAACCATGTTAGGATTTTGAAGTAATCTCTGACTTTGAGGAACCTAAGAATATTAACTTACCTCTTTTGTTTTATTATAACTAGGTTCTCAGAAGTGACAAGTTCTTTGGTTGACATGTTAGAATGGAGTTGCATTTCAAATAACCAGAACTCTTAAAGGATTCTAAACCTCTCAGTATTACAGTGTTTACATGTTATAGAACATCTTATGGAAAATATAAACACATTAGCTTTTAGGCAAAACAGAGCAAAACACACACTGGCTTTACTATAAAAAGGGTATATATTTTATGATGAGTCTGGTGTTGAGGAGTTGGCATTAGAATATAGTATTTTAGGCATAAGATCCTCTACCCCCTTCTTACTCTGCAATCAAAATTAAATGAGAAGGATCTTTGAAATAGTAAAATGTATGCTATTCAGTTTTTTGGGTGTTTGGATGGATTTGCAAAAGGTGATATATATGAGATTTCATCCACCAAAGAACCATTTTAACTTCTTTAACAGACTGAAAATAATATAAAAGCAAAGCTAAACTTTCATTCTCAACAATAAAGATGTGCATTTCAGTTATATAGAAAAAACCAGCGGGGTGTGGATATAGGCATTTGAATATAGGTAAGATTAACTGATAGAAATTCAAGCCCTTCTCCTGGTTTCTCTGAAAAAAAGTCAGTGACATCAGCTGGGTGGAGAAAACCAGTGGGGAATGAAAAAGTTCAAAGAATCCCTTTCCTTCCCACCAGTAGTCTTTGCAGGGGTGGTTTATAGGTTAGGGGAGAGGGACTTTAGTTCTCTAGAAACTCCCCTTTCCTAGTCATTTACCAAAACCAAACAGACTGACAAGTCAAACTGAGCTTGTTTGGCCAACACAGCTTCAAAACAAAACAGTATTTCCAGTCCATTGGCTAACTCCATGCCTGTCCTTATACCCTCCTTCCCAGAAATCCTGAAGTCTTCCCGGCTTCTCACTGAGGACTCAGTAAGTGGGACTTAGCAGGCAGGGTCCCCAGTTCTCCTGACACCTCATCAACACCTTGTTATAAAGAGTCATCTCTTTGACCTTGATATTTTTTCCAAAAAAGTGAATTATTTATTTCTTCGTATAGCCACATATGCTGCCCAGAAGCTGCCGCATACCTGGCATGTTTTATTAAGGAGACCAGATGTCCCTGTAGTAAGTTTTAGGTATCATACCCTCTGACAACAGAGAGTCCAGAGGAAAAACAAATCTTCGAGTAACTGTGCACAAAGACTTCATCTGCCCATGTGAATTAAATTTATTTTCTGAGACATTAGCATATAGAAGCTAATTGACCCATTCTACCTCTTAAAAAGTAAATAACTAATCAATTTTCATGCCTTTCCTCACCCCTATCCCCACCCACCAACCCCTACCCACTGTTCCATCCACTCCTCCTCTCCAACCTAGGAGTTATTGAAAGCTATTAAAACACCTTATTGTTTATATCTCTGTTAAGTAGATTCTGGACAATAGTTTACTTTGATTCTCCTGATGTCTACACAGGCCAAGGTAATTAGTCATTAACATTTATATGCTGCTAACTACCCCCAGGAAGAAGTGCCTGGGAGCTGCCAGTTTGTTTTGTGGTCTGGGGAGGAGGTGTGATTCTATCTCCTCTGCTATTCACAGTGAACCCAGTCTAAGTGGCTGTAGATTTGAAGTGGCATTTCACTTACAGGAGAGAACATTCTTCCTCTCACGTGGGCATTTTCATGCTAACACAGCCCACTTGTCAAAACTCTTAGCAACTCTGGTGACAGATGTTACATGATACACGGGCTAGGTAAAAAGCTGGCATCTAACACTTTGAGCTGCCCCAGTGCACATGCCATTGTTCTGTAAAGCACAGACACTTCCCACAGGACCCTGATACACACTTCTTGCCCAGTCTCTGCTGGATCAATTTGGAACAGATGGATCGCTGTTTTTCTGATATATTATGACAAGCAGCAGCTACTAATCCTAGTTCCAAGAGCCGCTGGTATCTAATGCTGTTCTTTTTCTCCATCACCCATTAAGTCACTGTTCCGTTTTTAAACAGAGAGTTTTTAAAAAGAGGTAAGAGGGAAAAGATTACTTGATAGTCTTGAGGGAGAGTAGGAGAGTGTTTGGGCCTAGGGTTTTTCTCTCCTTTTTTACACTTTCAGATCTAGGTCAGCACATTGCCATCTATACTAAACGCTGGAAATTGTCCTAGGCCCCAGACTTTGAAACCAGGTATCTGGGCAGTGTTTTGGGGAGTCAGGTGGTGGGGAAGGGCTAGGGCAGCCAGTGCCAAATCAAACCTGGAGCTCTATCTGAACCATCCACCTTTCCTATCCTTCCCTCTTTGCTCAGGAGCTACAGTTGCTCCCTCTCGTCCCTCCAACATGGGCCATCAGAGGGTCTGTAGTTTCACTTGAACCTGATTTTATTTATACAAAACCATCAGGGGCTGACTGACTGAGATCTCCTGTGGGAGTCACCCCATACATAGCCCAACACCGTGTGGCAGTCCTGGGTCATGCATACCATTGAGGCGTCCCTGGCACCTCAACTCAAGCATATCAAATCGCAGGGGAGTTTCAACATCCGATTGGGTGGCAGAGGGTGGTTTTGAGAACCAGGGCACCAGGAAAGGGGATCAAAGTTACCTTAGAATGTCACTGTGAACTTCCAAAAGAAACATTGCCTTCCCTTCTGACAAAGTCCACTTTCATAGCGTGGGGGCCACCTTCCCTGGGCACCGCTTGGTGGTGCTGGCCAGGTTTGTTTGCTTTCGAAAGAGAGTGTAAAATTATTCCGTTACATTAGTGACAGTTACACTGCTTACAAGCTGGCTGATATATAGGGAACTCACTGAGTGTGAAATGGGCCTCTGTGGGTCAATAGGAGCCAAGGGAAACCACAGCGTGATTGATTGCCTAAAGGCTCTATTCACAGTTGATGGAGAGGAAGCAGCCTCCTGTCTGGGGACCAGGTAATGAGAGACAAAGACAGCTTAGCCAGTTACTCCATGACCTTGATCTTGGTTCACATTGAGGATGCAAAAAATCCACCTGGAATTTAGAAACTGAGTCCCAGAAAAAGATGCAAAATAAGTGCCGTGGTTAGTGGTGTGGAATTTGGAGTCAAACATCCACACTTGAGCCAGCTCTTCACTTGCTTGCTGTGCAACCTTGGAAAAATTACTTGAATTTGGTTTCCACATCTGTGGAATGAGGATAATGATAGTGTCTATTTTACAGGGTACTTGTGAGGGTCAAATGAAGTATTGTTGGTTGAATGCTCACAGCAGTATCTAATACAGAAGAAATGCTTCAGAAATACACACATTGTTATTATTTACATTAATAAAGCAGGGTGTGGGGAAGAGATGGTGAAGGCACAAAGACATGGGATTTGCGTATACATGATCGTAGATCCCTTTAAAGATTTTTCCCTAAAGTGCATATGCTTTCTTGAGGATTTAGTAAATTCAACCTATCCCAAAAGAGGGTTTGAGAATTGTTTTGCGTTCTTTTTGTTAGATACAAAATGATAGTACTGTCACTTTATCCATTTAATTTTGCAGGGAATTTTCTCTACTCCTACGAATTTGACCTCAAAGCAGCTACATTGTCTCCAGATGGTGCCTGCAATGCCTCTTAGAAGCAGTAATGCCACAGAGGGACTGTGCACACACAGGTTAGTTCTCCCTTCCACTCAGGGTTCTTTTATGTATTCTCAATAAATGACATAACTGTGTAGTAAAGCAGCCAAGTATGAATATTAAGCAATAACGGTAAAGCCAAATGTTTAAATAAATATGGAAGCATCCCATTCTCAGTTTCTTCAATGTCATAAAATTCAGTTTAATTTAACATTAGTTTCCTTTTTAAAAAATATATTTTATTGATTATGCTATTACAGTTGTACCATTTTTTTCTCCTCTTTAACCCCCTCCACCCTGCTCCCCCCTCTCACCAGCTTTCTCCCCCACTTAGTTCATAGCCACGGGTCATATATATAAGTTCTTTGGCTTCTCCATTTCCTATACTATTCTTAACCTCCTCTGTCTGTTTTGTACCTACAATTAATGCTTCTTATTCCCTGTACCCTTTCCCCCATTCTCCCCCTCCCCATCCCTGTTGATAGCCTTCCATGTGATCTCCATTTCTGTGATTCTGTTCCTGTTTTAGTTGTTTGTTTAGTTTGTTTTTGTTTTTTAGGTCCAGTTGTTGATAGTTATGAGTTGTTGTCATTTTACTATTCATAGTTTTGATCTTCTTTTTCTTAGATAAGTACCTTTAACATTTCATATAAGGGCTTCATGATGATGAACTCCTTTAACTTGACCTTATCTGGGAAGCACTTTATCTACCCTCCTATTCTAAATGATAGCTTTGCTGGATAGAGTAATCTTGGATACAGGTTCTTGCCTTACATAACTTGGAACACTTGTTTCCAGCCCCTTCTTGCCTGAAAGGTTTCTTTTGAGAAATCGGCTGAGAGTCTTATGGGAACTCCTTTGTGGGTAACTGTCTACTTTTCTCTTGCTGCTTTAAAGATTCTCTCCTTAACTTCAATTTTGGCTAATGTAATTATGATGTGTCTTAGTGTGTTCCTCTTTGGGTCCAACTCGTTTGGGACTCTCTGAGCTTCCTGGATGTGTATGTCTATTTCCTTTGTCAGATTGGGGAAGTTCTCCTTCATTATGTTTTCAAATAAGTTTTCAATTACTTGCTCTTCCTCTTCTCCTTCTGGCACCCCTATGATTTGAGTGTTGGAACATTTAAAGCTGTCCCAGAGGTTCCTAAGCAGCTCACTTTTTTTGAGTTCTTTTTTCTTCATTCTGTTCCGGTTGAATGTTTATTTTATCCTTCTCCAAATCGCTGATTTGAGTCCCAGTTTCCTTCCCAGCACTGTTGGTTCCCTGCATATTTTTCTTTATTTCACTTTGCATAGCCTTCACTTCTTTCTTTATTTTGCAGCCATACTCAATCATTTCTCTGAGCATCCTGATTACCAGTGTTTTGAACTCTGTATCTGATAGGTTGGCACTCTCCTTGTTGATTAGTCCATTTTGTGGAGTTTTGATCTGTTCTTTCATTTGGGCCATATTTCTTTGTCTCTGTGCACCTGTTATGTTGCAAAGGGCAGAGCCTTAGGTACTCACCAGGGCAGGGCAACCCATGTTGCTGCATTGTGGCACTGTATGTGGGGGAGGGGTCAGAGAGGGAGCAATGCCACTTGCTTGGCTCTTGGCTGGCTTTCAGTCACTTTCCCTGCTACCCACAAGCAAATTGGGCCTTTCTGGTGATGTCTCCTGGATGGGTGGGTTTGTGTACAGTCTAGGACCCCGTAGCTCCCTCCAATGGACTCTCCTGTGAAACTGGGAGTTTTTCTCACTGCTGTAACCTCCACAGATTTTTACAGTCATAGGTTTTGATGCTTTATTTTCCTGGTGTTGGAACCCTGGGTTGTGTGGTCTGTCTCACTCCCCAGATGTTCCTTCTCATTTATCCACATGCAAATGTGTGACTGCCCATTCTGCCAGCTGCTGCCTTGCCCCGTTTGCTAGCCATCGCCTCATCTGGTCCAGCTGCCACCTTGCCTCGAGTCCTCTCTGCCCAGCTGCCCTTCTCAGCCCCTCCTACCAGTCTGGGTGAATGTTTCTTCTTTAACTGCTTGGTTGTCAGATTTCTATACAGTTTAGTTTTCTGACAGTATTGGTTGTTTTTTCTTTTTAAATTTGTTGTTATCCTTATTTTGGTTGTGCAAGGAGACAAAATATATTACTTATGCCCCCATCTTGGCTGGAAGTCTAATGTTAGTTTCATCTCCAGGCTCAAAGAGAACACTTTTTTCTTCTCACCTATGTCTTGTCCTTTAGATATTAAAGGGCCAGCAATTTTATTCTGATAAATATGCAGGAATACTAAGCAGCTCTAGAAAATAGTTCTACAACAGCTTCCTTAAGTGAGGGAAAGGAAATGTTTAATAATCAGATCATAATATTTTATTTTAGGTCACAGATTCAAATTTTATCCCAAGTAAAAACATTTTCAACATCACAAAGAAATAAAAAGCCTTCCAAAAAAACACATATACTTCAGAGGTGACTTAGAAATCTGTTGCCTTTGTTCACCATTCTTATAAGACAACCAGCCACTAGTGACAGTAACAGACAAGAAGTTGCCATACTGGTACACCCTCTGCTCTTAGTCTAGCTGGTTTTATCTTTCCCAGTGTCTCCTCTGCTATTTAGTTTTGTTGATTCCTCATTCTAGTAAAAAGTAAAGGAGAGATTTAGAAAACACAAACAAAAAAGAAACCCAAAATCCATGGTTGTAGTTCTTAATATGATGAGCACAAGTCATATTTTATTTTCTAATGAAATATCTTCCTAACTCACTGCAGGTAGTCCTCTACTTGTATATATATTTCAGTTCATTTCCGCAAAAGCATTTGAAGATCAGATGTGTGAAAGTGGAAAATAGATTCACATGTTGCAATAGGCTGACTAGTGCCTCAAAGACATCCATGTGTTCATCCCCAGAACAGGCAAATATGTTACCTTACGTGACATAAATAATTTTGTAGCTATGATGACATTAAGGATATAGAGCTGGGGAGATTATTCCAGATTATCCAGGTGGGCCCAATGTACTCACAAACATCCTTATGGGAAAGAGATAGGATATCAGGAACAGAGGAGAGACGAGGCTGCTGGCTTTGACGATGGAGAAAGGAGCCTCTATAAGCTGAAAAAGGCAAGGGAATTGATCCTTCCCAAGAGCCTCTAGGAGGAAGGCAGCCCAGCAGAGCTATCTTAGACTTCTGAACTCCAGAACTATGAGCTAATATGTATGTCATGTCTTAGCCATTACATGTGTGGTAATTTATTACAATATCAATAAGAAATGAATATACATGTCATATAGGGGTTTCGGTCCCAGGGGAATAAACTATGTTATTAAATTCCTTAATTATAATTCCCACTTTTACTGCTGCTTTCAGGAGCTGAAGTCTTCTGAACCGGTAAGAATCTGTACATGTACCCAGGCCCCAGGATGGGAGGTGGCAGGGTGTATGTATAAAGAGGCTCAGTCCAGCTATTCTCTGTCAACCCAGGGCTTCAGGAGTTAAGGTGGATATTTACAAATCCACTTCCAGGTCTCTCTCCTCTCTCTGCCTGGTTATGCCCACTGCCTCTCACCTGGCCGTCTTTAGACCACAGGCAGTTCTGACCTCTAACCTGCATCATGGTGTGTGTGAGTGTAAAAGGAGTCTATCTTCTTCTGTTACCCCAATCAAGTGGTGCTCTGGTCCACTGTCCCCAAATGTACTTGGCTGCCAGCTGAGGCCCACCTGGCTGACTGATGTGAAGGTCCAACTCCCTGTCTTTGCTCCATGCCCACCTTTGAGAATTTTAAGGAGGCAAGATGAGGGGAGAATACCTACCCTGGAAGGTTTTTAAACAAAGATACACACTTGTTTCTACACTTACCCCACATTTATGCTCATAATATAATAAATGTCATCTGAAGAACCAGTGCATGAAGTCTAGGAACAAAGGCTTAATTTATGTGATGTGGTTTGGAATTGCCCCAATCTGCTTTCTAGTGACAAACTTACCAAATGTAGACTTCATTACTTTAAATATTGGCATAAATTTGATAAACTTTGTAAAATGGGCTGTCGGGGTAAATAAGCCAAGTATTCTCCACCACGAACAAGTTCAAGCTGGATCAAAACCTTTTCCTCCTAAATTTAATAATCTAAAAAGTCAGTTTCCTAATGAACCTAATATTCTAGTGGCCTAAAATCTTTGTGTTATGCTGTTGCTGATTTTGGTACTAAATAGTGAATCCCTTTATACTATGCAGAGATTTTATTACAGACTTTAGACCTTTTAGATTTTATTTTGAAGAGCTCAGATATTTTTTCCAGCTGGGCAGGGAGAGGATTTCAAGTATTAAGACAAAATTTGGTTTAATGAAAGACCAAATTGGAATGGAAAGAGTCCTGAATTTATCATCAGAAAACCTCAATTCTTCTCTCAGCTCTGCAACTTCTTACAGAGACACTGGCCAACACATTGAACCTTTCTAAGTCTCTGTCCATATTCATGAACTGAAATATTCATGACACCTACCTGTTAGGATTATTCTAAGGAATAAATGAAATACTCCATGTGAAATGTGTAGCATAAATCCTGGTACATAGGATGTACTCAATCAACATTAGTAATTCTTGTTATTTTATTTTTATCATTATTATTTTTTTCTTTTTTTTTAATTTTAATCAGTGTTCAAATACAGTTTTCTCCCTTTTACTCCCAATCCAGCTCATTATTATCTTTTGACTCTCTCACTAAATCTCTTGGTGAGAGGTCCCTAATTCCATTTATTTCTTGAGTTCCTACAATGTGCCAAGCATTCCAATAGATGCCAACTATAAATGTGAGTGCCTTCAAGGAACTTACATGGAAAGGCACTGATTTGATAAAATGATGTTCTACATCTCTGAATACAGGTATAAATATAAAATACAGTTCTATAGCTCTACATCAACATGAAATTAATGTCAACCTACCATCAGTTCACCAAGCATAACTAAAGCAGGCATCTCCCCAAGCTGCCTCATGAGGAAAATCCTATGAAAAATGAAAAACCTATAATATTTCTGCACCATGTGAATTTGGTCTTTGAGAGTTATAGGTCCCTCAGTTTTTCTTGAAAGTCACTAAATATTCACCTCTAGGTACCAACCGGAAAATCAGCAGAAGTACAAGACGTGACAA
Organism: Phyllostomus hastatus; assembly: GCF_019186645.2. Taxonomy (NCBI): domain Eukaryota; kingdom Metazoa; phylum Chordata; class Mammalia; order Chiroptera; family Phyllostomidae; genus Phyllostomus; species Phyllostomus hastatus. Next base: position 9,223,358 of record NW_025333932.1, on the reverse strand, counting down.
GTTGAAATCCTAGTTAGCAAGATAACATTTAAGCACCTGGGACAACCAGACAACAACTCAAGAAAGTATATAATTGGTGTAGTCTGTGTGGGGAATCAGAAGAGGGGAGGTATCAATGGGTAGAGATATGTCGCTCACCCTTGGAATTTGGTTTTAAAATGATGACAAAACATATAAAGTAAGAAACATGATGGATAACTCCAGCTGAGCCAAGACACTGAGACCCTTCAGCTGTGATCCTTTTAGAAATTGCCAAGGAAGTGAACTTGAAAAGCTTTACTTGACCCTGCTTTCTACCCAAACATTCTTCCTAATTCTTTTTTTTTCAGTGACAAATTTTTCTTATGAAAATAATGTATGCTTATTATGGAAAATTCAGAAAAGTATAAAAAATAAAGATCATTTATAATTCAATACTACAGAGATAACCACTCATAATAGTTTGTCCTTTTCCTAGGAATTTCTAAAAAGGTTAAAATTTCACATATGCAACCAAGATGTCAACTGAGATGACCCTGAACTTTGAGATATAGAAAAGGCTGGCTCAAGGCCCCTTCTCATGGTATCTCGATGGAATTCCAATTCATTCTCTAAGTTGGCTTTAAAATCCTAGGGGTTTACAGTCTCAGTCATTTCTGACTTCGCTTCTAATTTCATTGAACTTAACCATGAATTCACCCTTTCAAGCTGTTCTTTTTTTTCTATTCCCCAAATCTAAAGATTTGATTTTTCTCCCTTGAAACTGCCACAAAAGGCAATTTTATATTCAGCAGATTTTACTGAACATCTAGGGAAATGAAAGGGGTTTACATTATATGAGACCTAAAACTGAAAATTAATATCCCTCTCCTATAATCTTTTGATTACCCTAGCAAGAAGGATTTCTTACTGACGCCCTCTCTCTACATCCAGACCTTCTATCCTCAATGTTATTTAGAATCACCTTTTCAGGTGATCCCAAGAGTACACTAGGATTTCAATGAAAGTTGTGCTATACATTTAATTTGTGAATAACTGATACTTATACAATATTGAACATCTTATATCCTTCTACTTATTCAGTCCTGGCTCTTTCCCCATGTCCTCCCCCCTGTGGATCAGACTTCCCTGGCTCTTCTTTGCCTGGCTAACTCCTTCTCATCATCCTTCAAGTGTCAGCCAATATCTAACTTCTTTTAGAAAACCTCTGAGGCCCCTGAGGATCCTCCCCCAGATCACAATGAATTGATCTAGAACAACCTAAGTCAACCTCAGCACCACTGATATTTTGTTCAGATAGTTCTTTGTTGTGGGCACTGTCCGCTATGCTGTAGGCCACTGAGTAGCTCTTCTGGCCTCTACTCACTAGACACCCATAGATATTCTCCACCCCCACCAGCCATGGCAACAACAAACATCCCCAGACATTGCCAAATATCCCCTGAGGGGCAAATGTACCCATAGTTGAGAATCACCAGTCTGGAGATGGGCATGTGACCCAAACTTATATGAGTTCTTCCCTGTTTTTTTTTTTTTTTTATGATAACTGAAAAAGAGGATCTGGTCCTGTCTGAGTCAGACCCTAGGTTGATGTGAAGCTTAGAACTCATGGTAGACTTGCTTCCTGGACTGTGGAGAGGGCTGGCCTGCAGTAAGGGAGGAGAAAGCTCACAGGGGAAGAAGTTCAGACTGCTGGAGACAGCCAAGTGTCTGGTTCAGGCTCGTACTGAGTTCTTGCTGTGTTCCAACCTCCTTTCCTTAAGCTAGGGAATTTTTTTTTAAAGATTTTATTTATTTACTTTTAGAAAGGGAAGGGAGGGAGAAAGAGAGAGAGAGAGACACACCAATGTGTCTGGGGGCTGTGGCCTGCAACCCAGGCTTGTGCCCTGACTGGGAATCGAACCTGCGACACTTTGGTTTGCAGCCCATACTCAATCCACTGAGCTATGCCAGCCAGGGAGCTAGGGAATATTAATACCTTCACCTAATCAATTTTTAAATTGGGTGTATGGCTCCTGTGCCAGTGAGAGTACTGACAACATGTTGCGACACTCCTCTTTCATACTCCCTCACCTGTGTATGCTGTATTCACCCACCTGTTTCTGCAACTGAAGTATAAACTCCTTGAGGATAAGAACTTCTCATTCACTGTTATGTATATGCCCAGCACCTAATATGCTACTTGGTACATGATAGAAAAGCAATACATATTTGTGGAGTAAATTTAATAAATGGATGGATGGATGGATGGATGGATGAATAAATGGATGAATGAATTAAGTATAATGTTATTCTCCAACTCCCCTTACACCCACTCTGCTTCCCATCCTTGTGTCTCCAGAGGACTCTTTGGACAGGAACCAAGTGTGGTCCCCTGCAGAATTCTCCTTCCTGAAAACTGTTGAGGAACTGCAATGCTCAAAAAAATTCCAAGGACTAGCTGCCATGGCCACAAGGGCAATGCATGACTAGATAAATTCCTCTGGCAGTAATGAAATAAGACAGAGCCAACTCCCCAGAGAAGAATCTGTGATGCAAGAGCAGCACATGACAGGAGACAGTCCTCTGAGATCTCTGTGAGCCAGCTAGAAAAGATTCTCCATCACTGTCAGAATCCAGTGTCACTGTAAAACATGACCTAATTAAGGTTTGGGTTAGTGACAGGTGGACAGTGCTCTCCATACTTAACCCTCATACTATGCCAGGGTAAAAATAGTAACTACCTCATGAGATTATTTTAAGTGTATTAATGTACTCTTTGCACTGAAGACTGTCCTAGGAAAATAGTAAGTTTTCTAATAAATGACAGCTATTGCCATTAATGAGTGAACCAATCAATGAATCAATTTGATGAGGATGTCCAAAGTAGAAGTTATTCTTATTTCAGAAATTGTTCCTGGCTGGCGTAGCTCAGTGGATTGAGCATGGGCTACAAACCAAAGTGTCGCAGGTTCGATTCCCAGTCAGGGTACATGCCTGGGTTGCAGGCCACGGCCCCCAGCAACCACACATTCATGGTTCTCTCTCTCTTTCTGTCTCCCTCCCTTCCCTCTCTAAAAACTAAATAAATAAAATCTTTTGAAAAAAAAAGAAATTGTTTTCTTCTTTACAGGCAAACCCTCTGTACCTAAAGATGGAAAGTCTTGAGGAGAAAAAATGATTTTTTTTCTTAAACCTTCAATTAATTTACACTTTATTTTTCAAGTTAAGTCATGCAGGTGAGAGATCGGAGCATGGGATCAATTTTTAGATGGCAGCACAGACAAATTTTATTTATTTTTTCTTTTATTATACTACTTGTATAATGGTATATAAAACTTCCCATGGATTATATTTTGGGAGAAAATTCTTAGAGTTAAAGGGAATATAGAGGCTAAATTGGGAGGTGAGGAATACAGAGAGCAAAGTAAGACATTGGGAATAGAGTTCTTTGGACGTGATTGACCTTGACCAAAAAGGACAGAATCAGAGCAGTGCTACCTGGGAAACTGTGCTTAGAGGAAGGTGTGAAAGTGCTGAATGCTGATGGGAAAAGGCTGCAGAGAGGATAAGACAAGAGTCATAGGGACAGCAGAAAGTCCAGGGAGAAGGGGAAGGCTGTGTCACCATGGAGGTTGGGGAATAGGAAGTTGGCAGGGGTCTCGTCGAATCACTCTGTCTTCTCTATGAAGTTAAAGTGAGGTCACCAGGGAGAATAGAAAGGACAGCAGGTAGTCAAGGAATTGAGGGGCATAGAGAAGGGTTGGAATATGTTTCAAAGAGCTTTCTAGTCAAGTAAGCATGGTTCAAGTCTGAGGAGCTTGCGGTCTTGACTATTTTTACACATTGCATTTAAATAATAAATATTCAGGACCATTGATATGGCTAGCATCATATTCTAGGTATCAATTAAGAAAATTATATTAGTCTTAGGAGAAAATGATTACAATGGAATATATAAAATATTAATGACTATGAGGGTAGCCTTGGATTCATTATACATGACTAAGTTTAAAAGTTACAAATATACAAGATAGCCCTGTCTGGGTAGCTCAGCTGGTTAGAGTGTTGCCCTGATACACCAATGTTGTGGGTTCGATCCCCAGTCAGGGCCACATTCAAGAATTAACTAAAGAATGCAAAAATAAGTAGAACAACAAATTGATGTTTTTTTCTCTCTCTCTAAATCTTCTTCTGTCTCTAAAATCAATCAATCAATCACATTTACAAATAGACAAGTTATATTTTCAAACATCTTATAAACTTGTCACAATTTTATGTCATGCACATCTAAGAATTTTTTTAAATCAAAATGAATTTAAGTAGATTTTGCCCCCTGTCCTTGTACAGTATTTTACCAACTTTTCTGTCATTTTCTAACCCATCTAACAGTGCATTGTTATACACCTACTCTGTAAAATATAGATGTTTTCCACACTCTACCTGCTAAATAAACTTCACTGCTAAAACATTACCACATTCTTCTTAGAACACACTAATTATGTCCCTTTATTTAACAACCATAGTTAATAATGCACACTGAGTCTTAAATTTTTTAAAGTGCTATCATATACATTGTCTTATTTATCACCATAATAACACTACAAATGATCAATTATGGTCATAATTCTATAAAGAAATTGAGATAAATTACATGACTAGCAAAGAACAAAGGTAGGACTTGAACTCATGTGTTCTGATCCTTCAACTCAAATACATTTTACTATACCAGTGTTTCTTACTAACATGAAAAATCAGTTTTTAATCTAGGAAACTCTGTATTTTAATGTTATTTTACATAAATTAATTAAATTAAAAGTTATTTAATTTAAATAAAATAATTATTTAAATTCAGTTATTTAAATTAAAACAGCAAGTAAATAATAAGGATGGCATGCAGATTTTGAAAAATTCATGAATATATATGTATATGAATGAAATTTTCATAATTACTAAAAGATGGGCAAAAACCAAGGCAAATTCTTCCCTGTTAAGACAAAGGTTTAGTTAAATGAATGGCTGTGACATTAGCTGGGGTAATTGAGAGGTGGGCCTTCCTTTAAAAAAATGTATGATAACATCCAACTCCTTCCCATTAAAAAAACAGCTAAAGGGGACATTATACTACAAAATGACCGTTCACTGTAAAGCTGCTTAACTCTTAGTTATGATAACATTTATGTTTCTGGTGCTTGGCTCTGGGCTCTTACAGGCTAAATTATATATCCTTCTACTGTCTTGTAAGGTAAGTACATTTATTAACCTAATTTTTCAGATGAGGAAGTATAGTAAGATTCAAAACTGTTATCAAATTAATAAACTGTCATGAAGCAGAAAGTTCCAATTAATGACAACATAGAATGAACAATCTTAAAGGTTCTATTTCCTATTTTTTTCTCTAAAGTAAGAGTCAGGAGACCCTGATTCTAACCAGGAATTTGTCTATTACCAGTTGAGTCACAATCCTCAGACAAATCTTTTAAATTCTAGGCATTGGTTTTCCATATCTATAATATTAAATGTTTGAATTTTGTCATCTTCTTTATTTCTTTTTTTGTCACTTCTTTTTTTTATTTTAATCATTGTTCAAGTATAGTTTTCTCCCTTTTACTCCCTTTATTTCTAATAATCTACACTTTTGCTCTTCAAATTGCTAATAACATTTATTTGTATCATGTCAGGAATGAATAGATTGCATATGTTAGGTATACTGTTGAGGAGCTAATGCTGAAATCAAAAGTTGTTCCCAATTGTTCTGATACAGCATCCACATAATAATGTCTATTGTTTGTCCCAAAAGAAGGAAGTTGAGTTAACTGACCTATTTCAAGCAATTACTAATGCAAAACACCTTAAGCGATAACCCAGAAAATCCACCAACCTAGAGCAACTGTGCTAGCAGCACATTCTGGGAAATCTGGGAAATACAAATATGATAGATAGCCTCATCCTTAATGAGTTTACAGACAATTGAGGAAACTGATCAAACTCATGAAAATTTAAATTGCTCATCAAAGTGTAGGGTTGGAAAATCCCTTTGATCTCATCTAGTCACAGATTCACAGAATGTGAGTGCCCACAAAGGACCTTAGAGATGGGTTCACTCCCTTCCCCTCCCTGTACCACCCTTAACTCATGGTGGACAACCCAGGGCCAGCAGGATGAACTCACTAGTCTGCAGTGAGTTAAGAAAGAACAGGGAGGGATTAGAACTCTATTCAAGAGCCACAGTAGGTCAGTTTAATTGAAGTGGATAATTTGGGTTAAAGAGCAGTTGCCAATTGGAACTTGGTTGTAGAAGCTTTTCTGTGTCATATACCTCAGCACTGAGAAGCCATAAAGGCCTTCCTGGTAGAGAAGGGTTCACTGGGCAGTCAGGAACACAGCCGTTAACAATCAAACCAGGCCCATCTCTGTGTATTGATGTGGAAAAATCAGCATATGCTGTTAGAAAAAGAAGAAAAGCAAGGTGTACAATGTTTTGCATGTATTAAAATTTCTCTGGACAGATGAATAAAAATCTGGTTACTGTGTTTGCCTGCAGGGAGGAGAATTAAGTATCTAAAGTATGGGCATAGGAATCGGATAAATTTTTCATTTTATGTTATTTTGAAATTTTGATTTTGGGAAGTTTCACATGTTTTGCTTAAATAAAACATTTTTTTAGTGGTGACAGTTTTTTTTCTAACTTTTAAAAAAATTTTCAATTACAGTTGACATATAATATTCTATTGCTGTGAACAACATAGTGATTAGACATTTTTATAACTAGTGAAATAAATCATCATTTCTTAAAAGATATTTTTGTCCATCTGGTCTAGAAAGCTTTTTTAATTAAATAAAATTCTTTTTCTGTTTTAAGTAGCACCTTTTGATAAAGTAGTTATCTGCCTTCAGAGCAATAAGATCAAGGTTAACTATACAATTACTGCCTCATTCATATTTTCTTTAAAAGATGTTACAGAGGGTGTGATATCCTGACATTAAACATTGATTTATTTCCCCCTGTGGTTACTCTGCAACTAATGATTGCAGTTGTTGAAAGGGTGCCAGACACTGTCACACAGAACTCGGATGGGAATCTAAATGAAGACATCTTGTTCCACAGCTGGCTGAAGACCCATTGTGTACTATAAATAAAACAAATTCTGCTTTCAAAATGCAATTCATGACACATCTGCAGCAAAGTGAGCTTGACAACACACTGGGATCTTTCTATCACGGAATTGGAGAGAGAGGCAACCCTACCTGATCTAATCAGAATTTGCCTTTCCTGGTTGTGTAGTTTCTGGAACATGAGGGGGACCCATAGCAGGTCCAAATCCACTGAACAAGCTGTTACAACAGGGATAACTAGAATCTACAAATGCAAGGTGCTCTTTCTCCAGATAAAGCCATGCCTACCTGGGCTGTGGTTACGTAGGAAGACAATGTCTCAGGGCTTTTGTGAGTGCATCCACAGTCTCAGAACTGCATGCTTTAGCTAGGTTTAGATTTTCCAGAAAACAATAGAGACCTTCCCAATGGATTGTATACAATTCACTCTTAAGCCCTTTTGGGGATGGCACAAGTAGTCCAGCAACCTTTTGTAGAAAGTCTGCCCCCTGACCTGCCACTTTGAGTATTTCCCTGGCCTGCTTTGAAAACCTGAGTCAAACCCTGATGCTAACAAGTACTAACTCTTAGAAAGCCTAGGATGCACACTTCATATTGCCTCTGTCACAGTCCAGTTGCTTTCAATGATAACAGTGGTTGAGAACCTCCTAAAGAGCTTTAGAAAAATTCAGGTACCTGGATCTTCCCTCTCCTCCAATCCCCTGAGCTGTGAGGAGCCTTGAGGAGGGCGAGGCAGTACAGAGAATGGAGAAATAATGATGCAAGGTATGGAGGAGACGAGAGAGTTGAGCAGGAACCAGCTTGTTCATGGCCTCTAGGTTACAGTGTAGATTCTGATCTTCAATCTAAGAGCAAAAAAGAAGCTACTGGAGTCTGTTAAGGAGACGAAGCACTGTCCAGGTATGTGCATGCCTTTTTAGGCCACCTGGCCACAGTGTGGGGACTTGATTGCAAGGGAACAAAAGTGGATAGATGTAACCTACTTGGAGAGATTTTTGTAATAATGTAGCCAGTTTGGACTGGAAAAGATATGGGAAAGTAAAAAGGGAGTGGACAGCCCTGACCAGTGTGGCTTAATTGGTTGGAGCATCATCCCATGCACTGAAGGGCCCCAGGTTTAATTCCCAGTCAGGGCACATATCCAGGTTGTGCGTTTGATCCCTAGTCATGGCATATACCAGAAGGCAGCCAGTTGATATTTCTTTCTTACATCAATGTTTCTCTCTCTCTCTCTCTCTCTCTCTCTCTCTCTCTCTCTCTCGCCCTCTCTCACCTTTGTTCTCTATCTCTCTAAAAATGAAGAAAATATGCCCTTGGGTAAGAATAAAAATAATAAAATTAAAAAATAAAATCAAAGGTGGTTGGGTAGGTTGGAAAGGGTATTCAGGATGTAGAACCAGATGGGAGATGTTGGTAATTGTCTGACTAGTGTAGCTCAGTTGGTTGGGCATCATCCCACAAATCAAAAGGTCCCTGGTTTGATTCCTGGTCAGGACGCAAGTCCGGGTTCAGGTTCAGTCCGTGGTCAGGTGCATATGAGATGCAACCAATTGATGTTTCACTCTCAGCACTGATGTTTCTCTCCCTCTGTTTTTCCTTTCCTTCCCTTCTCTCTAAGAATAGATAAATAAAATCTTTAAACAAACAAAAAAGGAGAATAATTTCTAGATACCTAGTCTGACAAAGGCAGGAATTCATACATTTGTCTAGTCCTTCCTGGATGATTTCCTGGTGCTGGCTGCACTTGCCCTGGGGTCTGGACAAAGGCCATCCCTGGCAGTGTTCCGTGAATCAATGATTCACCACCTTGCTGTGTCCTAAGGGGCTGAGTGCCCGTATTACCACAAAGGGTAACGCAGTCATGGAATTTTTTGTGTCTCTTCTTAGCTAGAAAATATAGTTTGCAAGTGTGTTAGTAAGACCTTTTATTTCATATTGAAAAACCCAATCGCCAAGAAGCATTTGGAGAAATTTGTACTATGTAGAAATAAAATTGAAAAGGGCAAGTATTGATTTATAGAAAAATTTTGCTAATGCTAAAAAAAGTAATGTAGGGGTATATCATAATTTAGTTATTTACCTGTACATGTGTTAGGTATGTGTGCAGGTATGTGTATATAGGTGTGGCCATTTTGAGAATGTGATCGACTTTTCATGTTTTCTTTCTTAATTAATCCCTTAAAAGCAACATAATATCACCATGATGAGTATGGTTAAGAAAATTATGCCACTTTTACAAAATAAGTTTGGTTTTGAATTTGTGAATCCATGCTGAACTATAAGCTGGATCTAGACAGACTGAGGCTGGACCTCCACTTCCCTTCTTCCATAGCTGATAAAGAGATTCTGAGAGGAAGAATACAACTTTCATAGCAACAGAGCAAGGGGTCCAAGTTCCAGAGAATTCCCTCTGAGCAGTGACTTACTCTCAGGAGTGTTGGCTAAATGCCAATTTCTCTCTCCACAGACTACCTCAAAGAACCCACAAAGAACATTCCATTCGTAGAGGTGCTCTGAGTCCTCCATCTTACCTCTCTTTGTGAAATGCCTTTACCAGTAAACTGCTGGTAATGAGTTGGTTTATCTTCTTTTATTGCTTTTAATTTTACTACCTACCCAATATAATCTTGGCTCAAGCTTTGCCTGCTTAGAGGCATGGTAAAAGCTTTATGTCTAGTTAGGCCCCATCCTAGAAGAGATTTGGCTTTCTGAGCTGTGGGCTCTGAGCCAGGCCTGTGTGCTGAGGCTCTGGTCTTTCTAACAGCCTAATTTATGAGCTCTCAGCCATTCTAGAATCTTATTTTCTGGCCTAGGTGGATGCAGAGACAATTCAGAGGATGGAGATTTGATGAGTCAACAAAAAGAAAGAGGTAAAGACCAAAGACCCATTTCTTTATTCCCAAGAGTAGCAGAATCTCTGTTTCATATTTTACTTTCTTTAGTGTGAGCCATGCAGAAACATTTGTGGTCATGGGGGGACACATCCATCATCCCAGTGTTGGCTGGGGCTGAGCTCTAGCAAAGCCCCTCACAGAAGTGAAGTAAAGCAATAGGGTTAAGAACATTGGGGTGAGAGAAGACACAGCAGGTGGAGAATGGAGGAAGTGAAGTCTGGTTTTCAGTGAGGAAGGGCAGGGCCTTTTCTGTCCTGGCTCTGAGCACAATCTGGCTATCTTGCTATTTCACTTCTCTGAGGTGCTCTGTCTCCCTCCGCCCTCCGCCAACCCCATCTGCTCACCCTCTCTCACACCACATCCATAAATTATGCTTTCTTATGCAGCTGTGACTACCACTTTAACAGCCTGGTGTACCTGTACCCACCATCTTTTCAACCTGTAGAACATTCTTCCTGATACCCTTTATTTAAACACACATAATAAAAACACTTTTGGGTGCTAGTGCCTTATGTCAATTTGATTTTACTCCTGTTGCACTTTCTCAATGACTCCTGGAAAATGTTTTTCTCTTCCTTCTTTGCTACCCCTACTCCCACCCACACCCTGACTCTCTGCTGCTGGTGTGACCACAGCCCACCACAGGCCAAGAAAATGTGGGTGGGCAGGTGTCAGTCTCTGCTGGAGCTATAGGGGCTGAGACTGGGGAGTTCCAGGGTGACAGGGATCCAGGGTGTAGCCTGTGGACTTTCTTAAAAAGCTGCAGAGAGCTTCTTTTAAAAAAATTGTGTTGAGAATATGAAGAAATACTCTTTCTGAATGTGAACAGCATATGATGCTCTTGGAAAACACACCAGTTTACACTAGTAAGTGAAAAGGCTAGTGATAACCAAATAGTAGAATCTGATTCCATTTGCTGTTTATTTACTAAGGATGTGCATACTTCTCATACTCCTATAGGCATAAGGCTTTCTGGGAGGGGAAACAATTATTTACAGCAATTACCTCTGAGGAAAGGGTTGTGTGTGTGGACAGGGGGAGTCGACATTTTGTTGTAGTGCTTCTGTACTGCTTGAATTTGTTTTTTACTCTAGTGCATGTATTGTCTTAATAATAAGAAAGTTTAAAATTTTTTAAAAGAATATTAATTTTCTGTCCCTTGGTGATTCTCCAAGAACAATTAATAAGATCAAAATGGAAATTGAGGCTGAATAGTACAGTAAATTTTGTCTCACTGACAGGTTGAACAACTTACATTAATACCATTTTGAACACTTACTATACACTATAACAGTTATTTTTGCTTTATTTAACTACAAAATCAAATGAGGTATCTACTTTACTCCCCCCAGTTTATGAAGTTTATGAATGAGAAAACAGACTTAGAGAGGTTACATAACAGTCACAAGCTCACACAGCTAGTAAGTAAGTACTTGGAAGCTGATCCTTTCATAAGGATAGATTAAACGTCTGCCTCATCCACCACTGAATTCCCAGATCCTAGCAAAGGGCCTGGTACAATGGAATGATATAAATATATTTGTTAAACAAATGAATAATACCTAATATGGAACTATGCCCCTAACTACCACATTAAATTCCATTCAAAAGATATAGTTAAGGTGGACAAAGGCACTTTGTCAGCACATTCACTGGGCAGACTCAGGTCCTGGATCACTGTAGTATAGAAGGAGCTCTCAAACCTAAGGTAAGCCCTCACCTCCAAGCACTGTACTTACTGCCTGCTTGTCCTACTCTAGGACCTTCACTCAGTACTCCCCCCTCACCTTCTGGGGCCATAAAAGATATTTTTGTTTTTCCTGGCTGACTTAGTACCCTAGCATTTCATTCATTCATTTGGTCACTCATTAAATATTTATTGAGTACCTACCACTTTCAAGGCACTGAAGATATAGAGGAAAACACAGATAACACCACCTTTTACCTTTAATATTTATTCTAGAAAAAAACACAGACAAGAAAAGGAATAAAAAAATAATAAATGAGAAAATATTAAGTAGTTTAAGTGTTTTAAAGAAAATGTGGCCCTGGCTGCTGTGGCTTAGTGGATTGAGTGCCAGCCTGTGAACCAAAGAGTTGCTGGTTCGATTCCCAGTCAGAGTACATACCTGGGTTGTGGGTCAGGTTCCCATTGGGGTCACTCAAGAGGCAACCACACATTGATATCTCTCTTCCTCTCTTCCTCCTTCCCCTCTCTAAAAATAAATAAATAAAATCTTTTTTTAAAAAAAGAAAAGAAAACATGGTGCAACAAATCCTGATTAATATGAAAAATGTAATATTTATTTCTCAAATCCTTTTTTTCAAATTACTGGATAAAAAAGATGTATTTGGACCCTTACCTCACACCACAAAAAAATTAACATAGAATGGATCAGAGACCAAAATGCAAAGGTGAAACTTATAAAACTTTTAGAGGACAACATAGAAAAGCAATCTTTATGATCTTGACTTAGGCAAAGGTTTCTTAAATACAACACTATATGCAATACATTAAAGAAAAAATTGATAAATTAGACTTTGTCAAAATTTAAAACTTTCATGCTTTAAAATACATCATTAAGAAAATGAAAAGATAAGTTGCAGACTGAGAAAATATTTTATCATATATCTGATAAAAAAGAACATTTATTGAGAACATATAAAAAACTCTTATAGTTCAATAGTAAGAAAAAACAGTACAGTTTTTGAATGAGCAAAAGATTTGAATATATTTTTCACTAAAGAGGATGCATGAATAGCTAATACGTTCATGAAAAGATGCCGATATCATTAATCATTAGGGCAGTGAAATCTCATGTAATACCACTTTATACCCATTAGGAAGGCTATAATTTAAAAGATGGGTGCCCACACTGAGACACATCATAATTGAATTGTCAAAGTTAGAGACAAAGAGAGAATCTTAAAAGCAGCAAGGGAAAAATAACATGTTACATGCAATGGAACCTCCATAAGACCATCAGCAGAAACTTTGCAGGCCAGGAGGGAGTGGTATGGTATACTCATTAAAGAAAAAAAAGAAACTGCCAACCAAGAATTCTCTATCTGGCAAAGTTGTCCTTTAGAAATGGACAGAAATAGACTTTTCCAGACAAGCAAAAACTGAAGGAATTCAGCACCACTAAATTTGTCTTAAAAGAAATGTTAAAGAGACTTCTCCAAGCTGAAACAAAAGGATGCTAATTAGTAAAAGAAAAACACAAAAAATTAAAAATCTCATTGGTAAAGGTAAATATACATTTAAATTTGGAGTACTCTAATGTTGTAATGGTGGTAGATAAATCACTTATAAATGTAATATGGAGGTTAAATAACAAAGCATTAAAAATAACTATATCTACATCAATTTGTTAATAGATATACAAAGTAAAAAGAGATAAACTGTGACATTAAAATGTAGAGCTTTAGTATGGTCAGAGTTACCTGCTTAAAATAGACTGTTATAAATGTAAGATGTTTTATGTAAGCCTCATGTTAACCATAAAGCAAATATCTATAATATGTATGGAAAAGATAAAGTGATATTAGCATATTACTAGAGAAAATTATTAAATCACGAAAGAAGAGAATAAGACAGAATTGAGGGAATTACAAAACATCCAGAAAGCAATAACACACTAGCAAGTCCATACCTATCAGTTATTACTTTAAGTGAACTAAATTCTCCAATCAAAAGATGTAGAGTGGCTAAGAGTAAAAATAATTTGATTAACAAGACCCAAGTATATGCTGCCTACAAAAGACTCACATCAGTTTCAAGGACATATATAGACTAAAAGTGAAGGTTTAGGCAAAGATATTACATACAAATGGAAACCAAAAGAAACCTGAGGTAGCTGTACTTATGTCAGACAAAATAGGCTTTAAGCCAAAAACTGTAATAAGAGACAAAGAAGGTCATAATATAGTGATAAAGGGGTCAATCCAACAAGAGGATATAACATTTGTAAATATTTATGCACCCAACATAGGAATGCCTAATGATATCAAGTAAATATTAGTGAACCTAAAGGGAGAAATAGACAGCAACATAATAATAGTAGGGGAATTTCATACCCGACTTCCAACCATGAAAAGATCATATAGACAAAGTTAATAAGGAAAGTTTGGACTTAAAGTACATGTTAGCTTGGATAGACTTAGATATTTTCAAAATATTCTACTCAACACCAGCAGAATACACATTCTTCTCAAGCACACATGGAACAATCTTCAGTATAGATCATATGTCAGACACAAAACAATTCTTAATAAATTTAAGAATATGGAAATCATATCAAGCATCTTTTATGACCACATTGATCAGCTAAATTTATGATTTTTAGAACTCACTTGACAAGTAAATGAGGAATTCAGAAATGGTTCTACACTGTGATTTTTGAAGGAGGGCTTTGTCTGATTGTTTAATATAGTTAATTCCCAAAAAGTACAGTAAGAATATAATATACAAACAAATTCAGTTGTTAATCCAGCAGTCATTCCACTCATTGAAAAAAACTCATTGATTTCACTGTAAAATGTAACAAAGTATAGGCAAAAATAAAAGACAAAAAGCAATAGCATCTTATTTCTAATTCCTTTTAATCTCTTTTTAAAAAATAGCCCTGGCTGGTTTGGCTCAGTAAATTGAGCACCAGCCTGCGAACCACAGTGTTGCTGGTTCAGTTCCCAGTCAGGGCACATGCCTGGGTTGTGGGCCAGGTCCCCAGTAGGGGGCATGCTAAAGGCAACCACACATTTATGTTTCTCTCCCTCTCTTTCTCCCTTCCTTCCCCTCTGTCTAAAAATAAAATAAATAAAATCTTTAAAAAAAACAGTGTAGTATTGGCATAAAGACAGAGACATGGATCAATGAAACAGAATACAGTGTCCAGAAATAAAGCCACACATATATAGCCAATTAATTTATGAAAAAGGAACCAGGAATATACAATTGGGAAATGAACAATCTCTTCAATAAATGTCATTTGGGAAATTGGACAGCCACATGCAAAAGAATGAAACTGGACCACTATCTTACACCATATACAAAAATTAACTCAAAATTGGGTAAAGAATTGAATGTAAGACCTGAAATCATAAAACTTCTAGGAGAAAACTTAGGCAGTAAGCTCCTTGATATCAGTCTTGGCAAAAAGTTTTTGGATTTGACACATAGCAAAGGCAGCAAACTTTAAAATAGACAAGTGAGACTACATTAAACTAAAAAGCTTCCATGCAGCAAAATAAACCAACAAAATTAAAAGTCAACCTATAGAATAGAGGGAAATATCAGCAAATTATATATATGATTAGGGGTTAATACCACAAATATATAAAGGACACATACAGCTCAATAGCAAAACCCCCATAAATTATCCAACTTTAAAAAATGGGCAAAGAAACAGGATAGACAGTTTTGCATAGAAGACATTGATATAGAAAAGGTGCTTAATATTGCTAATCAGGAAAATGCAAATTTTTAAAAAATGGTCAGAGGACCTGAATAGACATTACTCTAAAGATGACAGGCAGATGGCCAATAGACATACAAAAAAATGCCCAATGTCACTAATCATTAGAGAAATGCAAATTAAAACCACATTGTGATATCTCCTAACACCTGTCAGAATGGCTATCATTAATAAATAAGCAACAAGTGTTGGCAAGGATGTGGAGAAAGAGGAATCTGCCTGCCTTGTTGGTGGGAATGCGGATTGGTACAGCCACTGTGGAAAGCAGTACAGAAGTCCTTTTAAAAATTAAAAAATAAAATACCTTATGACCCAGCAATTCCACTTCTAGGTATTTATTCCAAGAAATCAAAAACACTGCAAAGATAGATGCATTCCTGTTTATTGCAATAGTATTTCTAATAGCCAAGATATGGAAATAACCTGTGTTTGTCAACAGACGAATATATAAAGAAAATGTGACATAGCACTGGCTGGCATGGCTCAGTGGACTAAGTGCCACTGGCCTGTAAACCAAAAAGTCGCCAGGTCAGCTTGGGAAGATCACTGGGCATGTGCCCTGGGCAACCTGTTACACCATCGTTTATCTCCCTCTCTTTCTCCCTTCCTTCCCCTCTCAAAAAATAAATAAATAAAATCTTTTAAAAAAGAAAATATGATATGTGTATCATACACACATATATACATATCACATAAAGACAGACAACAACATAAGTTGGCAAGGATATAACAATAGACACATACATTGTTGTGCTTTCATATCTTGTTGGTGAGAATGGAAAATGGAAAATCATGGCAATTTCTTAAAATGTTAAACTTAACTTTACCAAATGATCCAGCATTTCTATTCCTTGGTATCTAACCCAGAGAAATGAAACCATAGGATCACATGAAGACTTGTACTTGGAATGTTCTCAGCAGCATTATTCATAATAACCGAAAAGTAGACACAGTCCAAATGTCCATCAGATGCTGATTAGGTGAACAGAGTATGGTATAATTGTATAACAAAGTACTATTCAACAGTAAAAGAATGAAATAGTGATATTTGCTACAACATGGGTGAACTGCAAGAAAAAAGACAGTCACAAGACTGTATATTGTATAATTCCATTTATATGAAATATCCAGAATAGTCACATTTTTAGAAACAGGAAGTAGGTCAGTGGTTGCCTAGAGCTTGGGGTAGGAATGGAAACTAATGGCAGATGGGCAATGAGATCTTACTGAAGTGACAGCAAAGTTCTAAAATCAGATTAGAGTGATGGTTGTACAAATTAATCAAAGATAATTGAATTGTATATTTAAAACTGGTGAATGTTATGGTATGTTACTGTACCTCAATGAAGTTATTAAGAAAAAACATTTGGGGGCTTTGGGGCAAAATATCACAGAGTTCACCTCTCACAACCAATCCCATCACTCAAGAGCAAGCTAAAACATTAAAAAAATTCAAAGTAAGAAGTTATTAGAAAAAAAATTAAAATTTATTATAGAACCCTTCCCTAATTTTAAAGAGTTTATAAAGTAGATCTCAGTAAGAATGTTATGATTTACTTTTTGAGTTTCCATTCAGTCATCCACTATCCAGATAAATGAAGAACTCTTCCATTGGATTTGCAACTACATTTTCTTGGTGGAGAAAAGAAGAAAAGGAGAGCCCTGGTGAATGAACAGTGTTTAGTTTCTGAAGTGTGTTCCTCTTCCTTCTATGTGAGTCCCAGCCCTTAGCCTTACTGATTTTACTGATTGATGTCTTCTCTGCTTTTTGATCATCCTCCTTTATTATAATTGGCCTCATTCTGGTTTCATTTTCTCTGTTTTGTTGTTTGTCCCATTTGCCCTTCATTTTCCTGGCCCATCTCCTTTTCTACTGTCCCTCCCACCTTCTTCCAGTCCTCTTTCTACAGCAGAAAGATTCTCATCTATTCTCTCTGCAGTCCTAGCTGGTGGAAAGTGCCAAAATGTGATTTCAGCACATTCTAGTTTATCCTAACTGGGCTGGGGAAGAAGGAGCCCTTGCACAATTAGGGAGAGTATTTTACATCCTTCAATTGTTACTCTCACATTGTCAAACTTTTCAAAGAAATACAGGACTAATTATTGACAAAGTTGCCATGAAACTTTCACTAAAATGCTTTCACACCTAGGGAGGAGAAAACCAAGTATTTCAAGGAATTAAAAACAATGCCTCCAATTTTAATTTTCATTTCTCTCAAAAATTGAAGGAAAGAAAGGCTCTTTTTGAGACAGGAAACTATTAGAATTTTTTAAAGGATTCTAAATTATTCTTCTCTCTTTTTTTCTAGCTACAAATAGAGACATGAATGAATGATAAATTTCTTTTAAAGTCTAATAATTTTTTTTACAGCTTATAGAGGGGCTTGCATGAATAATGATAAATTCCCTTTACTTTGAGAGGGCCTATGAGGAAAAAAAAATTCCATAAGAGAGGAATTCTAATCGTGGGTGGTAATTACACAAAACCCTGAGTCATTAGACACTATTAATTGTGTGAAATATAACCAGAAGAAAAATAAATGCCAGGAATGAAATCTAGCATGAAGCAATTGAATTTAATCATGAATCCTCCAGTCTATAGAAGAAAACTCTCAAAGTTGGTATTTCAAAATTGACTTTGAAGTAGTTTTTTAGTAATGTGTAAGTTGTTTTTTAGTTATTGAACCAGCTAGCAATCTCTGTGCTTTATTTAACCAGATGTAACTACAAAACTCAATGTTACCCAATGTTTATACCCAATTTTACCTAATGTTTTCTGATGCCACTTTTTGAAAAAAAAAAAAACACACACACAAACAAACCCCAGTGATGTTCATGCAATTAACATTTAATAGGGATCCACTCAAGTAGAACACTTCATGCTCCTACCCTCATGCCTAGGCAGATGGCTACTAAATTTGAGCTGCGGGCCAGGACCTTGCTCAGATCCCTTCTGAGCTGACAACTTCTGATCTGTCATCAGCCTCATGAGGCTCTTCACCTCCTCCTGTCACCTTGAACTCTGCACACCCAAACCCCAGGCCCTCCTTTCTTCCTGTGCTAGGTAACTACAGCTGTCCCCTCTTTTAGGATCCTTCCCAAATTTGACAGTCTTCATGATGACTCCCCTTCTTTCCTCCATGCCCCATTTTCACCTTTCCTAGTTGAGCAGAGATGTCAGGCATCTCTGTCTGCTGGCTTTTACCAGCTTTGGAAGCCTGTCCTCAGGAAGCTTTCCAGAAGAGCTTGCCTTCAGCAGAAAATGATTTCAAACTTCCCCTTTTTTCTTTCAGCAACATGCTTAATCCCCTCTTAGACACTTGGCATGGTCCTTCATCTTTACGGCTACACTTTCCCTCCCTACACAGACTAAAAACTCCAAGAACTCAGGCAAAGTGTTTTGTTTTTTTCTTCCTCTTTTGATACAACAAACAACAAAATATATTGGAAGAATATGGGTTTTGGAGCCAGCAGGTATGAGTCTGAATCTTGACTGTGCTACTTACTTATTGGCTGAGTCACTTTGAGGAAGTTACTTAAATTGCTCTGAGATTATTTTCTCATCTGTAAAATGAAGACACTAAGTAATACTAATGTTATCCCATAGTGAGAATTAAATGATTAAACAGCATATATTCAAGATAGATTCTTCAAAAAGCATTTTTGTTTTCCCACTTTTCTTTATCCTTCAGTATTGATATCACTATATGTCTCTGTGTAATGGTGAAATTAGTTAGTGCTCAGCTATAATAGAGACAGTAGGACTTTGCTATGTATCTGACCTGGATCTGTAGCCTTGAGAGCTCCCTCCTGCTCAAGAGGCTGAGGGCTCACCATCTACATGGTGGCCTCTTTGTTCCTGTGGGTCCTCATTCCAGCCAGCCTTAGTGGTTTTCAAACTCTCAGAGTTTCTTATTTATGTGGCCTGGGCTGAGACTGATGAAAAACTGCCCCGATAATTCTCCCATGTAGCTAACTAGAGTGGGCCAATTACTGGCCAATGCCTTAACTCCACAACTGGGCAAAAGCTGCCTGGCTTTGCTTTTGATTTCATTTTGGTTCCTTTTCTCTATTGCCTTCACTACAGCCTAACCAAATTCAAGGGACTACCCAGGCCCTACCTGAGCCTGGGCTGGGATCTGTGCTATGGGAGGTAAGACAATCAATGGGAAAATTTTACCAAAAACAGATACCTATCATTGTATTGCAATGTGTTTTGTACTTATGAATGGTATTTTAATGAACAGACTTCATAGCTATTGTTTTGTAGCCATTGAAGTAACACCTGCCACTAAATTGACCACAGTGGATGATATGTGTGTCCCTTGCCCTATACTTTCTCAATTTTCCTTTTGAATCAGTCAGGATTTGGGTGGGGGAAAAAGAGAGAAGGAGAACCAAAAAAAAAAGTGTCCATTAAGCTGCTCTTGAACTTCAGAGTACAGCAGAATCACCTGGACCTTTGCTGACTATGCAGAGGACCCCATGGTGAACACAGAAATAATTGAGTTCAGAAGAGTAATTAGAACAGCTATAAGTGATAGTTGAAATTATGGTGGTGGGGGGGGGATCTTCAAAGGGATTAAGAAAAGCAGCCAATAAAAGAGAGAGAATAAAAATAAAAATAATTTGAAATAATTCTTAAAAAGAAAAAGAAAGAGAAAGAGAATAGAAAAGATCTAACATCCAAGTACTAAAAGGAATAAAATAGTGTTGTCCTTTAGGGCATGCAGAATATCCAGATAAGGTGTCAATCCTGCTGAAAATGCAGATCCACAGGTCCCACCCCCAGAAAATCAGATTCAGTTCATTTGATATGGGGCCCAGAAACTCACACCTGTCACAATGTACCCGAATTTAATGCAGATCCACTTGTAGAAGCACTTATACATCTTGTTTCATAATAAGAAATTCCCCCCAAAAAATGTTTAATATAAGTTCATTTGACATCCAGTTTCTTCTATTTCTAATATTGACCTTATCACATGTGAGACAAATTTTTTTACTGCCCAAAGTCTGAGCTAGAAGAAAATAATTAAATTAAAATTCAATTGAAGTTAAGCAGTATCAATCTAAAATGAGTTCTGTTGCAGTGGAGTGGAGAAGAGTAATTTTTCATGTGTACCAGATGCTCAGCAAACAAGAATACCAATGTGATATCTGTAGTACCAAATATCTTCACACTACTAGAAATAAAGCCCAAGATGGTAAATTCCACAGGAAAGGGGGAGCAGAGTGATAGTTTCATTCGTTCATCCATCCATTCATTAATTCATTCATGTCTTCATTCAACAAGTTTTTATTCAATACCTATTACGTTAGATACTGTTAGGCAAGAGATGCTAAAATAAATGTAGTGACTATTGCTAATTATTGCTATAATGACAATCACATAACAACATATAAAAATACCAGATTAACATGTCCACCTTAAATTTATACAATGTTTTATGTCAAATGTATTTCAGTTCAAAAATAAAGTTTCTGTCCTTCTGGGGTTTACATTCTATAATAAGTCAGTAATTCCCCCAATCTTTACTGCATACTTTCTGTGTGTTACATATTGAACAGTGAGCTAGATGTCAGATTAGGAGGATTAAGTGAGATGCCCTCTCCAAAAGTGATGATGCCAAATATTCAGAAAATGCTCATGTCTCAGACACTTTGCTAGGTACTTCAGATACCAAGATTCATAAGGGTTGGCCCTGACATTGGAGTTGAGACTACAGAGAGAAAGCTCAACAACTACTTCCAATATAATGTAGAGATAGAACTGGAGGGTTTTTTGGAGCAGGGGCTGGGGAGAGATGAGGCTGGGAAAATGCTGGGGCCAGATTATGGAGACACTGAATGCCATGGTGAGGAGTTTGGGCTTCACTCCACAGGCTGTGCAGCCTTTGAAGGTCTTTGGGTAGGAAAGTGGCCTGATCAGACTTGTATTTTAGAAAGTTACCTGGAGACAGATAGGCCCATTAAGAAGCTATTATAACAGTGACAGTGAAAATGAAATGAGAAGTCAAATTCCAGAGTTCCAGAATCAAAAATGACAACATACGTAAGAGGAAGGATGTGGGGGAAAAGAGGGAGGAGGAATTGAAACTTGTAAGACTTATGGTAGTTTGGAGACTGTGAGCATGGGGATCCTATTAATGAAGCTCAGTTTGGTTGTGAGGAGTGGAGCTTGGTTTGAGGTATGGGAAAGAGGGTGGAAATAATGGCCTGTTCCACTTAACTCACCGTGAAAGGTGCAGTTGGAGTATTTATGAGCAGTTGGAAATAAAGGTCAGGAGTTCAGAAACAAAATTGAAGCTGGATGTGGAGATTAATTATGGGGAAAATACATATCAAGGGGTGGCTGGGGTGAAAGAAAGTGATGGAAGAGATCAGAGATAATCTATTGCCCAAGTAGCAGCACAGGTATAACAGAATGATGTTCTTGGAGCCACAGCAAACTGTATCCAGAAAAATGTAAGAGGTCAAAGATGAGAGATCAAGAATGAAGAAGGCTCACATTGATAATCTCATCTCTCTCATGGTTTAAATGTCACCCATTGCTGATGACCCTATTCTGTATCTCCCATGCAGACCTCTCCTCCAAAGTCCATCCCATTCATTCATTCATCTAAACAAAATATATAGACTGAACTTCTATGGATGAACACTGTGCTAGGAAGACCATGCATGTTCCATGAGATAGCCATGGTCTTGCCCTCTAGGATCTCCCAATACCCTAAGATTCACAGACATGGTGTCATAAAGGCTATGAAAATACATAGGAGATCCCTTGCCCAAACCAGGCTTCAGGAGTTATGGAAAAGTTTCTAGGGGGAATGGCATCTTAGCTGAGACATGAAGAAGGAATGCAGTTAAGTAGAAAAAAAAGAGGGTGGAGAGTTCTCAAGTCTGGAGGAGAGAAGGCCAGTGTCCTCAGTGAACTGGAGCAACTCTTACGTAAGCAAGACGAGTGGGGCTAGGTGAGTCTGGACATGGACAGACAGAGGGCTTTGAAAGTTATATTAGTTACTTATAGAACCATAATTAATTATGATAGAAACACTCACATCGTATTTACTATGTACACTTACTAGGTTTTAAATGTTTGATTTACATTAACTAGTCTTTACACTAATCTTAGGAGGTAAACACTACTGGAATCCCATTTATCTAACAAAGTGGCTCATTAGCAAGTTTTGAGCAGGAAATCTAAGCCGATGTTCCCACGTGGAATATGAAAGTCATCATTATGGACCCCCACCCCAAGCCAGCCTCTCCTACACTCTCCATCTCAGCTCTGCACCACCACCCTCCCGGTCCGTAAGCTGGAAACTGGGATGTCCACCTTTACTACCCATCTCTAACTACTCATAACCCTTGCCAACTGACCTCCAATTCTTGCTGCTCCTCATTCTGTTCTTGGTTTCAAGACCTTTTGTCACTCATAGAGACTGCCACAACCTCCTCCTCCCTGGCTCCTGGCCTCCTCAAGACTTGTCCCCTCCTTTCAATCTGCCTCTCTCTAAAATACAAATATGACCACATAGGCCTCTGCTTTACACACACCCAAGCTTCCTGTAGTCGATGAGTGTGGTTGCAGCCCAGATACCCTCACATCCAGGGCAAGGACACATATTCCAGGTGACAAGTTAACAACTAGAATGTAACCAACACTTACTACATTCTGGCTCTGCTGTCAGCCTTTCACATGAATTAATTTAATTCTCACAGTAATCATCTGTGTCAAAGTTGAGGAAACTGAGGCACAGGAAGGTTAAGTAACTTGTCAAAGGACACAAGTTAATGGGACTGGGGTGGGTACCCTGCCTCCAGTGGGTGTGCCCCTGAGACAGGCAGGCCCAATGAGGTTATGGAGGAAACAAAATAAAACCCAATACACCTTGAGATGCTGCTGCTGTAACAGCTGTTCTCCTTACCCACACAGTTGGACAATCACACATGTGCCAAATCCAGCTGCTCGGGCCCTGGCCTACCTTTTCCAGTCCTCTCTATCCTCAGCCCTCTATTTGACCCTTAAGTTTCCAGGTCCAGGCTCTGGATCACAGCCCTCCCTCCCTTGCAGTCTAGCCATACCTGCCTTATTTCTCCCCTAGGCTCTGAGATTCCTTTCCCCTTCTTTCACCCACTGCCCTGCGTTGAGGACAGGATGGTGCCACTGAGACAGTGTTGTATATTGACCACCGGGTTAAGCCTGCTCTTCCTAATCTTCTTTGGCTTTCCCTGCAATGTTATTCCATAAACTGTACCTTGTGAGTTTTTCTTGAAACTGACAGACAAGAAGTCTAAATTAGTTCCATTCACTCAACAAGTGTTTTTTCAGCTCTTACATGACAGGCACTGTGCTAGGTTCTGGAACAAACAGTCCAAATGTGGCCTGTTTCATTGACCACAGTAAGAAGACCTCAGAGAAAGCCAGCTGCTGCTCCCTGTCAGGTCCCACAGCACAAAACACAGGATTGTCATTATCTGTCCATAGGTCTGTCTTTACCTCGAGACTCAATTCCTCAAGGCTGGGATGTTGTCTTCCTCCTTGTGTCCCAAAGCCATAGAATGGAAATGATTTTGAGCACTTTACAATAATCCAGCCCTTATGGTACCCATGTTCTAATGTGAAGTTCCCCCCACAGTATCTCATTTAATCCTCCCAAAGGAATAAATGAGGTAGGAACTAGGGCTCTCTCCATTTTCCAAATGAGGAAACTGGAGCAGAGAGAGATTAAGTGACTTGTCCTAAAACACTCCACAATGTGGAAAATATGTTCTTTTTTGTCCTGCCTCAGCCAGATCCCAAAACTCCCTAATCCTATTAAACTGTCCATTCTCTGTGTGGAAAATTACTACTCCCAACAAAGTCAGGAATGGAAGAGCATAATTCTCTTTTATGCTCATACACAGGGTTTTAAAGGAGTCCCATCAAGTACCTACCCTGGACGGGTTAGGGGAACTGTTTTTCAAAGCAAAGTCAAACTTCTCCTTTACTTCTGTAGGCAGTTTATTTTTGAAGCATTTAAATTCTAGCCACAAAAAAAACCCAAAAACAAATTAAAAAAAAACCCCTTTTGTTATGTGAGCTGTCTCTTTGTCCTCCCACTTCCCAAGCCCCCACCCCCAAGACTGGATTTAGATAAGCCTAAAGCCAAAATGACCTTGTAGATTGCAGAACAATTGGCCTTCAGGTGGGGCTTTGAAAGGCTTGTCATTCTTAGAGGTCACCTGAGAGCTGGTTTCTTGCTAACCTTCCTCTGTTCTCCCTGAGGTTTTCTCTCTCTCCCTTTCTCCCCACCCTCATCTATCTATGTAAAGGCACTTCAGAGACTACTTGCCAACTCCCGGGAAGAAGATATTCCAGGCCTCCTGCAATCTCTACCCTCTGGCCCCCACCCTCAGTACCCAGGACTAGTCCTAGCTGGGCTGGTTACCCAACACTCCAGGACCAAGGAGGGCAGGGCAGATGTCCCTCCCAGCAGACCTGCCTCTTTCTCTCCAGTCTTCTCCCAATAAGCAAAAAGCATACCTTCCCCAGCCTTGGACTTTGCTCCTTGGTGTCCTGCCCCCAGTTCCTACCTGCCCCCTAAATGTTTTCCACTCTGGGCCACCAGGTTCCAAAGTATACTTTACCTTCCATCTCCAGACCCTACTTTAAAGAGACTCTAAAACAAACTTTCCTTAACTAAAAACCTGGCATTTCCCAAAGACAGACCTTAATTACTTTTATCAACTTGAAGTGTGTGTGTGTGTGTGTATTTATATCTGTTCATTCACCTAATTTTTTATTGAGCATCTATTGTATGCTTGTCTAGTGAGGTATTAAGCACAGATAAAAGTGTCAAAAGAACATGCTTTTTCCTTAAGGAGCAGGAAGGACCCTGGGGAAAAAGTGTCCACAAGAAAACCCCCAGTATGTGTTAGAGGCACCAGGAGGTTGAGGGAGCCCAGGAAGGGGACTCTCCAGGTTCCTCTGCTCCTCCCTCCTCCCCTATGCCCTCACCTCAGACAAAGGCAAGAAACTCTCAATCTGCCTGGGACATTTCTTATTCCATTGATTTTCTCATTCATTCAACAAACATTCTTTGAGCACTGGCCTGTGTCAAGGGCCTACTCTAGGCACTGGGAAAGATGGCAGTGACAAGAATGAGCCCTTCTGGAGCCAACATTTTCACATGGGGACTCAGAAAGTAAATGTGTAAGCAAGCAAACCAGCATGTTCAGGGAGTAGTAAGCACTGAGAAAAAATGTAAAAGGGCAGAAGCTCTGGGGTGCCTGGAAAGAATGGTGAATTACTTCCTAGAAATGAGGACCTCTCTAAGGAGGGGTGTGGGGCTGAGACTTGAGTCACAAGAATGCCTCCTGTGCTAAGATCATTTTAAAGAAAGAGACTGGGGCAAGGCCACGAGGTGAGCATGGACTTGTCACAACTGAGGGGCAACAGGGAGGCTGGGGCCAGTGTCCTAGGAAGGTCAGGGAGGGATGAGGTGGCAGACAGGGTGGGGCAGGTCACATTGGGCCTGGTGGGGACAAGAAGCATAGATTTGATTTTAAGGTGATAAGTTTGCAGGCAGTGAGCAAAACTGGACACTAAATCCATTGTTTTGTAAACAAAAAATATACAAAGCTTTCTCTGTACCAGGCTCCTGTCTCACTACTTTGTACATGTTCACACATATGATCCAAACAACGCTGTGAGGTAGGGATTACTATTATTCATTTCAGGCAGGAGAGACAGGACTTCTTTGATTTTTGCCCAGTGTCCAGGTGACACTGGGCAATATATATATATATATCTCCAATGTACGTTCATTGGGCAGAAAAAGAAATCACATCTTCTGAGAGTTCACCATGTGCTGGGCTGTCTGAGATATGGTCTTTACTTATATCACAAGCAACCCTTCAAACACATCGAAGAGGTTGGCATGATGAAGATAGTTTTTAAATGAATAATGGAGGCTCAGAAAGGTTAAGTGATTTAAATTAACCTGGAAAGGTAGGATGAGCCAAGAAAGCCCCCAAGGTTAGGTTGCAGAATTTCACAGAGAGGGGGGGAGTTGTGAAGGCTTCTGAGCAGGGGCATGCCTTGATGGAAAACGTGCTTTAAGAAAGTTGATTGAGATGTGAAAGGAAAGACCTGGTGAAATCAGTTAGGAAGCTACCTACCAAGCTAGTATAGACCAAAGCTGAGGAACATTGTACCCGCCTGGGAGGGAAAGCTTGGGAAGGGTGTGGTGAGGAGATCACATGAACACATATTTTATTTTTTAAATTCCCAGTGTACAAAATACTGCAACATAGTAACAGATATCTATCTTAAACCTTAATTTTGCTGCTAAATTTTATAATTTATAAAATTAAAATGTTTAAAATTCTACTGTCAAAGACAATTCAAGTCAAATATGAATAAAAAGCATGGGCTAGTAATAAAAGAGGCCACGATAATTGCTGGGTTGTTTTTTTCTTTTTTACTTGTTGTAAGACAGTTACTCCAATTGATTATTTAAGGCATAATTAATTCCTACATCCTATAAATGACAGTCTTTGTTTTCAAGGTGGTCTTTATTTTAGCTTGTACTCTGGGCTGGCTCACTTGGCAATGTCTTAAACAGTCTTTCCTACACCAGTCTCATGGATGGTTTTGAGAGCTTATTTGATGGGAGCCCTGCCACCCAGTTGCTAATCCAGGGAAAGAGCTAGGCCTCAGGGATGCAGGGCGAGTGGGCCTGACCCCCTTAAATACCCCACCCCCACATTCGCCAGCGGCAGCCCACCCCTGTGCTGCAGGATGCAGCAGGCAGCATGTCTACCGTGAAGGGGGCTCCTTAGAGTGTGTGGACACCGTAGGCTGGGCCACAATGGAAGGAATCTGGGAAGGTAGACCCAGCCCTGCCGCTGGCCTGAGGGTTTGCAGGTTTTGAGCCAGTCATCCAGGCATGTTTCAGCTCGGACTGTGGCCTGATCTTATCCAGGCCCCAGCTCAAGCAAAGTTTATGGTGAAATTGTGTAGTATTTGGTCAAGGATCCCAGCGAAAAGCCCCCAGAAGTGAGGCTCTCTGGACTTCAGCGCACAGTCCCCTTTGTGCCCAGCCAGGGAAAACCGCCCAGCACTGATAAGGTTCGGGCTGGCGCGGCGGAGGGGTAGTCAGGGGTCCTCCTTCTGCAGTAGTTCTGGTGGCTCTATAGAGCCAGGAGGAAAAGGGAGATACTCAGGCTCCACCCATGAGCCTAGGACTCAGAATCTTCATTTTCAACAAGACCCCAGGCAATTCGTGCTCACACTAATGTGGGTCCCCTGGGCGTGATGCAGGTGAGGAACCCAGAATGATGAATATTGATGAGCTGGTGTAGAGTCATCAGAATCCCAAAGGAGACAAAGTTTCATTTCTAAAAAAGCCAAAGCGGGACAGAGAGTTTCTGTCTCAAGAGCATTTAATCGACTGTATTTAAAACAAAACAAAACAAAACATGACTCCAGGATCACAGCGCCCCTGCTGCAGGCGCTGATGAGTGAGCCTCTAAACTTCTCTGCCCCCGGGGGGAAACCTATTGAAAGAATGTGGGAGTGATTTTTAAGTTCCCTGACTTCAGAACAAAAAAAGTACTTTCTGAGAATCCGATAAAACTCTTGTTGGATACTGAAAGGGCAGACACTTTTTTCCTCTTATTTTTAAAGACAGTGTTTCATGTGGGGTTCTTCAGCCTTTTCCAGCTGAGAACACTGGGAGAGCATGAGAACCCGATTTCAGAATGCTGCATATTGGACCTGGACACTCAGCACTGGGTGTCACTGGACACTGTGACTATTCAATATATATATATATTGAATGACTTATTCTGAAATTTACTGAGCACTTTCCTGGCTTGGCCTATTTGCTGAAGTCTACACATATACTCATACCTCTTGTATTTCCTTCCTTTGCTTACCATTTTATGTTTATCTGTGTAATTGTCAGATAAACGCTGTCTCCCACACTGTCTTTCCCACCTCCACAGGGCAGCAGGCAGCCTCCCTTGGGGTCATGTCATATCCCTGGCCTCCAGCACACAACCTTCCATGCACAGTGGGCAATTAAAGTATACATTTCAGAACAAGCCCAGTTGGCATTTTCCTAAATTTTTTCCCAACCTACCCCAGGTGCTGATCTCTGTTAACACAACTCAGTTGGTCTTGTTCACTGGTTATTTGAGCATAAATATTACCCTCTTAACTGGCACCCTGTGTGCACAATGTGAAATTATGTGGATTATAAGAATGAAATAAGGAGAGAGAGAATAAAAAAAATATAACAAGGTGATGAGCAGTGATGCTCCTGAGCAATGAAGCCAGCAGGTCATGGCAAGGATGACCTCAATGGTGATGAGTGACTCCAAGGAGCAGAGAGCCAGGAGAGAGGGCAGTGGTGGCATCTCTGCTTAAACTAAAGTTCTCAATTAAATTGAAGAATTAATTGAGAACTTTAGAAAACCAACTCAGAGTTAGCAGAGCCTCACTCTATTATAAGTGCAATTGTATGCCATCTCTGTGTATACTATGTTTAGAAAGAGATTTTTAAGTATTTTTAGGGGTTATTGTGATTTGGTACCATTTTTACTTTCAAATCCTAACCACTACCATCCCCATAAAATTAAATTCCACTAAATAAGCACTCTGTGGCAAAATCTGAGTCTTTTACACCTTTGTGTGGTCCTGTGTCATAGATAGAGAAAAACTTAAAAACCAGCATATCTTCTGGTGATCACCAGCCAGTACTCTCTCTTAAGTAATTCTCTTTGGCTATATACCAAAGCTTATTGAATTAACATGTATTTGTTTAAAATGATACTGTTTAGCCTCAGGAATGAGTCTGAAATCTCTAATGTGCACTTGTTGAGAAGATTCCATTGTTCTATAAGTCTGCTACATTTTGCTAACCATTGACTATATTTTTGACTGTTTAGTACTAAGTGGAACTATATTTTTATTATCTAAATTATATAAGCTCTCCATACTTACTGGAGGGAAAGTACAAACAAAAAGAAGGAAAAAATCAAATATGATCCAATTACCCAAAGATAGTGATTATTAACAGTTTAGTTTGTAATTGTCCATACAGTGTGTGTGTGTAGTGTGTGTCCCCTCTCAATGAGTACAGGTTTCCCCTCCTACTTGAAAGTTCCTGAGAAACCTTTCATAAGCCAAAGTGCATAAAGCAGAGAAGGGATTACCTTGGATACCTGTAGGATACTGTACTTTAAAATCATATTAATTTTACATAAAAACAAATCATAGGACATCAGCACCAAGTGAATGTAGCCTAAGCCCTTCATTCAACAGTTGTAGAATCTGCAAGATTCTTTCCTAAGGGTAAAATGTAGCTAGACTATAATTACAGACACAGAAAGGCCCACAGGCCTTTGGGTCCCAGAATATAATTCATGTTCTTGCTTGTTCAAATCACAGTGGCACAGGACTCCAAACCCTTACTATGCTCAAGAACAAGAAAATATACACCATAGGAAAGAGTAAAATTAAGTAGAAGCAGGTTCAAAACAGTCAGATAATGCCCTTATCAGATTGGTAACAAACTTATTTATTCTACTGGAAAAGAACCTTTAACTAAGAATCAGAAAACTGCATTCTAATTCCCACTGTTATTTATAAGACATGTGACTTTGGGAACCTCTCACTGTCTATTTCCTCATTTGTTAAATGGAAATTATTTGTATTTTTCATTCTTATTTTCATTAAATAAAGTGAAAGACAGAATTGGAAAGTCCTTTTTATAAAAAAGTCTAAGAACAGCAATATTTTATTGAGTACCTCCTCATTTTTTCCCATCTTCCTACCCCCACCCCCTTGGCAACCATCAGCTTATTCTCTGTATCCATGGGTGTGTTTCTCTTTTGTTTGTTCATTTATTTTGCTTTTTAGATTCCAAATATAAGTAAGATCATATGGCATTTATCTATCTCTGACATATTTTACTCAGCATAATAGTCTACAGATCCATCCATGTTCTTGCAAATGATGAGGTTTCATTCTTTTTCATGGCCAAGTAATATTCCATTGCATGTATATACCACAACCACTTTTTTCTTTTACATTCTTTATTTTTAAGTGTATTTTATTGATTATGCTATTACAGTTATCTTATTTTTTTCTCCCCTTTATCCCTCTCCTCCTTGAATCCCATCAACCTTTTCCACTGTTGCTCTTCCTCTTCTCCTTCTGGCACCCCTATGATTCAAATGTTGGAGCGTTTAAAGATGTCCTGGAGGTTTCTAAGCCTCTCTTCATTTTGTTTGAATTCTTGTTTCTTCATTATCTTCTGGTTGAATGTTTATTTCTTCCTTTTGTTCCAAATTGTTGCTTTGAGTCCCAGTTTCCTTCCCTTCATTGTTGGTTCCTTATATATTTTCCTTTATTTCACTTAGTGTAGCCTTCATTTCTTCCTTCATTTTATGACCAAGCTCAATCATTTTTGTGAGCATCCTGATTACCAGTGTTTTGAACTCTGCATCTGATAGGCTATCTCCTCATCGCTGAGTTCTTTTTCTGGAGTTTTGATCTGTTCTTTCATTTGGGCCATATTTCTTTGTCTCTGTTACTTACTAAGGGATGGAGCCTTAGGTATTGGTCAAGGTGGGGCAACATCACTGCGTTTTGGCACTGTATGTGGGGGAGGAGTCCAAGAGAGAACAACACTGCTTGCTTCCTTGTTCCACTCTCCCCCGACTTTCTGTCACTTCCCTCGCTTCCCAGAAGTGGATTGTGACCTTTCACATGCTGATTCCCAGGTGGGTGGGCTTGTGTATGTTCTGGGATCCTGTGGGCATCTCCAATGGACTTTCCTGTGACACTGGGAGTTCCTCCCACTGCCACAAACCCCATAGGTTTTTACAGCCAGAGATTCTGAGGCCTTAGTTTCCCGCACTGGAATCCAGGGTTGCGTGGCTTGTCTTGCTCCCCAGTTGTTCTTCCCTTCTTATCTGCTTACAAATGTGGGAAATCCTATCTGCCAGCCACTGCCTCACCTGCCCAGTCTGCCACCTTGCCACACATCCTCTCTACCCATTACCCATCTCCACCCCTCCTAGCAATCTGATGAGTGTTTCTTCTTTAACTCCTTAGTTGTTGGACTTCCTTAGTTGTTATTAGTTGTTTGGATTTTCTGGCAGTTCTGGTTGTTTTTTTTTGTTTTAAATTGGCTGTTATCCTTCTTTTGTTTGTGTGAAGAAGTGAAGTATCTCTACCTATGCCTCTGTCTTGGCCATAACCCTATACCACAACCTCTTTATCCTAAAATATGAAAGTACCTTTTAACTACAAAGTGTCATGCAAAGTGAGATGTTGTTGAGAAAGGGAGAGAGAGAGAGAGAGAGAGAGAGAGAGAGAGATTCAGACAAGCACTAAAGCATAGACTAATAGTCTAACAAATTGTACAGGCTCTTGTGTCTTCCCTCAGGCTGCAGTGCTCTTCCCTGCATGGCACCTCTCTCAATTGGAATCAGTGTTTTGCGTGTATGTATGAGTTCATAGCATTCTGTGCTTATCTCCTTCATACAACTATCACATATTCTTGTCATCCTTGGTTTCTATTTCTGTCTCCCCCACTAGGCAGCAAACTCTTTAATGATTAGAACTGAGCCTTGCAGCAAGAGGCTGGGTCAGGGGTGTTTTGGCCCTGCTCTCCCTCAGCCCTCCCCAAGACAGATTTCCTCCACTCCCTCACTCAGGCTTTGCCAACCAGATTCTCTAGACCTCCTCGAATTCCTCCCAGAGTTTTAGAAGCACCATTAACTCTCTTCATTTTTATATCTCTGACCTCTAAAATACTGTCTAGCAGAGAACTCAGTAGATTTGTCAATAAAAGTTGTTTGAGGGATGAATGAATGAGACAGGTGATTTATTATATCAGTCTTTTAAGATTCTCTTTCCCTATCACCCAAAACCCTCTCTACTTAAATCTCTGAAATCTGATCATGGACAATTTTGAGTTTGATTATTCAAGAAGTTTGATTTGTAATAACTGGTGATTTGCTGGGGAAAAAAAATGTGAATGAATGAGGTACAAACCAGGCTGGGGTCAGCAGCCATCCTCTTAGCTCCTGGGTTGGCCTTCCCAACCACCCAGCTCCTCAATGAGGTTTTGTTATCATACACTCTTTAATGTATTGGGTAAGTCGGGGAATATACCTGTTTTGAGTCTGAAATTCAAGTTCTCTTCTATAGTTCTCAAAAAGATTAGAATTTTTAGAACATTTTGTTATCTCTGTTAACTCCCATAGCAAAACAATGAGAGTGGGTTATTTTATCATTCCCCTTTACAGATTAGGAAAAAGGCTCAGAGAAGACCCTAGAAATCAAGATCTCTGACTCCAAAATAAATGCTCTTTTCTCTAAACCATAATACCATGGTGTTGGACAAATAAACTAACAATACATTTATTAATTACATGAAGAAAAAAAGGAAGTTAGTAGAAGGAGGGGCAAAGTGAGCATTAGGATCAGTTATGTGTATAATATTTGTTCTGTATAGAAACTTATCAGAGATTTAATAAATATTAGTTGATAATAGTATTGATAAACCTATAGAGGAGATTATATCTAATATGCATGTTCTTATATTTTAACACAATGTTTTCTATGTGGAGCTCAGTAAGTGTCCATTGGAATATGCCTGGAGGGGATTGTTGGAAGACTTTATCAGGTGACTTTCCTGCCATGACTGGTAGTGGAGAATAGGTCTTATTAGAAGAGATATGATCTGGTGAGTTGTGCAGAGGCTTAGAATGGGTTGCAATTCCCTGGAGGCACAGAGTGTTACAGCCTGGGGCCCACACAATCTGGAGATTCCCAAGGGTGGTAGAGACCAAAACAAGTCAGCATCCAAGTCCAGGAAGATACAATTTCATCCCAGTTCTGCCTCCAGCTTAACCCTGGATTTCAACTTCCTTGGCTGAAAAATGCTTTCTAAGAGTCATTTGATGGGCGATTGGGCAGCCCAGCATTTTGGTCATGTATAAAGCTCTGGAGACAGACTTGGTGTGTGTCCCAGTTCAGCTTCTCACTGTGTGTATGATCTTGCACAACCCACATAGTCTTCCTGAGCCTCAGATTCTTCTTATGTAAATCAGTATAATAATTCATACTTCATAAGTTTGTCAAGGCAGTGAAATAACTTTTTTAAAAGTATATTTTATTGATTATGCTATTAAAATTGTCTCATTGTTTTCTTTTAAAGTGCTTAGATCAGTGACAATACATGCCAGACATACATGTTAACTATTGTTACTAGTGTCAGTGACTGTGATTATCTACTCAGTTTTCATTATTCATTAGAGATGGGAACCTCAAGTCAGTCCATTTTTAATTAGTTTAAAGGCAGGGAGCCAATGTCAGTGTTCAAAGTGTTAGTGGAGGGGAAGAGAAAGGCAGGAAGCCTAGCAGAGGAGACCAAATGTCCTCCCTATCCTTCCCAATATCATAGATGGTGACCAGAGTAAGGAAATGTTTATCAGAGGTGCTAGAATAAATATGAACTAAAAGCCCTTTAAATAGTGTAGTTTCACAATGCTGGCAAGAAGAGGAAAAAGAAAATTACTTTTATTTGGGACAAAATACAGTTTCAAAAAATAGACCCTCACTTATATAGTCAATTAATTTTCAGCAAAGGTGCCAAGTTAGATAATTAATAGAGAAAAGATGATCTTTTCAACAATAGATACTGGAACCACTATATATTCTATACGGAAAAAATTGATCTTGACTCTCACTTCACACCATTCAAAGATTAACTCAAGATGGTTTCATAGTCCTAAATGTAAAAGCTAGAAATGAAAGTAAGCCACCTTTTATGCCACACAAAAGAATAAATTTAAAATGGATTAAAGACTTAAATGTTAGACTCAAAACCATAAAAATCCTAGAAGAAGGCATAGGCAGTAAAATCTGGGACATTGCTTATAGCAATATTTTTTTCTGATATTTCTCCTTAGGCAAGGGAAACAAAAGAAAAAAAATATACAAATGGGACTACAGCAAACTAAAAATTTTTGCAAAGCAAAGGAAACCATCAACAAAATGAAAAGACAACCCACTGAAAGGGAGAACACATTTGCCAATACACCTAATAAGGGTTTAATATGAAAAATTTATAAAGAACTTATAAAACTCAACACCAATAAGCAATCCAGTTGAAAAATGGGCAAAGGACTTGAATGGATATTTCTTCAAAGGGAACATACAGGTGGCTGAGAGACACATGAAAACATAGTCAACATCACTAGCCATCAGAGAGATGCAAATTAAAACCACAATGAAATATCACCTCACACCTGTTAGAATAGCTATCATCCATAAATCAACAAACAAGTTCTGGTGAGGATGTGGAGAAAGAGGAATCCTTCTGCACTGTTGGTGGGAATGCAGACTGGTGCAGCCACTGTGGAAAGCAGTATAGAGTTACCTCAAAACATTAAAAATGAAAATGCTTTATGACCCTGTGATTCTACTTCGTGGAATTTAGCTGAACAAACCTGAAACACTAATTTGAAAAAATATATGGACTCCTATGTTCATTTCAGTGTTATTTACAACAACCAACGTTTGAAAGCAGCCTAAGTGTCCATTAGTAGATGAGTGGATAAAACAGTTATGGTACATTTACATAATGGAATACTATGCAGCTGTAAAAAAGAAGGATCTTTCATTCTTTGTGACTGCATGGATGGATCTGGAGAACATTATGCTAAGTGAAATAATCCAGTCAGGAAAAAGACAAATACCTTATGATTTCACTCATATGTGGAATTGTGGAATCTAATGAAGAACCTGAACTAACAAGCAAAATAGAGAGAGATTCATAGAGAGGAGGCTGACAGCTCTGGGGTGGAAGTTTGGGGAATAGAGGAATCAAGCAAAAAAGATAAAAGACTCATGACTCATAGTAATGGACAACAGTGTGGGGATTGCAGTAGAGAGGGGGTGGTGAATGATGGTAGAAGGGGCATAAATGGTAATGGGAAAATACAATAAAAAATAAACTATTAAAAAACTTTTAGAAGGAAAGTGTTGTGATATTAGATTGGGAAAAGTCAATGTAAGCAGAACACAAAAGCACAAACTGTAAAAGAAAAAATGATAAATTGACTTCATCGAGATTAAAAATTACTGCTCTTAAAAGTAAGCCATAATATTAAACCTATTTTTGCAAAACTTATATCTGACTCAATTTGTAAAGAATACTTACAAGTCAGTGATAATATGAACAATTCAATAAAAGAAGAGGCAAAAGACTAAAAAAGGGAGGGCAAAAGATTGGAACAAATTCTTCACAAAAGAAGATATATGAATAACAAAAACAAAAAAAATTTTCATTACCTCTAGTCATCAGATAAAAGCAAATTTAAAACCACAATGGGATATTTCGGAGCTATGTAATATATACCAAAGTTTAGAATTATTGTAAATAATGGCATCACTCTTTAAATTTGAATTATTATATACAATGTTCTGAATATATTCTCTGAATAATATTTATTAGATTTTTAAACATTTTTCAGTGTATGTCAATATACTTAGAATATATATGCTATATAATCTTATTTATGTTTTTAAAATTATTGTTAAAGAATACAAATTTTTAAAAAAATGAATAAAATACATAAATGTGCACAAGAATGGCTAAAAATTAGAGACTGACAGCAGCAAGTTTTGGCAAGGATATGAAGCCCTTGGAACTCATACATGCTGGTGGAAATGTAAGCGGGCAGAGCCAGTTTGGGAAATAGCATGTCAGTGCCCTATAAAGTTAAACAGACATTCAGCTTATGACCCAGCAGCCCTATTCCTATGTAATTTCCCAAGTGAAATGAAAATGAAGAGGACCAAAGTTTTGCCATCCCGAAATGTGCCCTTTGGGATATTGATTATAAGTTGGTTACTAAAAAACAAAAAAATTCAGAAAACTTTTGACCCTTCCCCTTTCCTGCCTAAGGTAGTTGGGAAGGAAAAGCCTGCTTCCGGAAGGAAATCTCAGCCTATGTGAATGGAGTATAGTAGATGGGAAGGATCCAAGCAGGGGCCTGTTACCTAGATTCTTTACTGTGTGCCATTGTTTTTGGATTGTCTAGGAGGACTCTGTTGGCCAGGTGTGTTCTGCTCTTTCTCAGCTACCTGTGAATTGCCTATTTCCACTTTGAAATTCCAGACTGCCTTCTTTGTCTGTAATGGCATATAAGTCTCAATTGCCCAAAGCATTTTGGGTCTCATTATTATGAAACCTTCCCTCCTGTGTACTGATAATAATCATTCTTAGGCTTTTCTCCTATTAATCTGTCTCTGTTAATTTGATTATTAGCCCAGCTAGAAGAAATTAGAAGGTGAGAGGAAAATTATTTTTTGTGCCCCACAAAAACATATTTCCACATAAAAACATGGAAATGAATATTCATATAGCATTATTCATAATAGCCAAAAATTAGAAACCACCCAGTATCCATAAATAAGACAATGGAGGAAAAAAACTCTGGTACATTCATAAAACAAGACATGCAAACATAAAATAGGAATGAACTATGACCGTGCCACAACATTGGATATATCTCAAGAACATGATGCTTAAACAGACCATAAAACATGGCTTGGTTTACTGGTCAGCTAGTTTCTTCAAGTAGCTCTTGTGCCCTGTCTCAGCAAATTGTATTTCCTGGCATTTTGGTCTCAGGAAGTTGGTAGTTTGGTGAGTGAGCTGAAGAATCAGAGGGCCCTGGCTGTTGTGGTTCAGTGTTTCTCTCGCATATTGATGTTTCTCTCCCTCTCTTTCTCTTTTCTTTTCCCTTTCAAAAAAAAATCAATCAGAGGAAGACATTCTGGAATAATATATGTTGCTACCCTTCCAAATGTGTCTCAGGGGTCAGAAATCCCACTGGTCGCTCTTTTAGAGAGAGTCATAGATGTATAACCAATAACATCAACAGATCTCAAAGAGATCTTGAAAGATAGGATAGAGCACAAGCCACATAATACCATTTATGCAAAATTTAAAAGCTTACATACAATACTATATTTTGATGGCAGAATCATGTATATTAATAAATGTATAGACACCTAGACAGGAAGTATATGCACTAACTTCAGGGTGCTGGTCACTTCTGGGAAAAGAGAGGAATAGGGCTGAGGTACACTTGAATCTTTTTATTATCTATCAGTATTAAATAGAGATCTAAAATAAGTAAGGAATATTGTTGAAATTCATTAAATTTGTGTTGGGGTGGATTCTTTGTAACAGTAGTCTCTGTACTTCTCTGTGTGTTTGAAAGTTTCATAGCCAACCACAATCTAATTATTGAGACTGAGGTCTGCCCTTCAGGGCTGGCCAGTCCTGGTCCTTGTAGCATCTCTCCCAGCTCTGCTGGCCTTTGTGTATTTAACAGAATAAAATAAAAAGAATGTCTCACCAAGAGTCTTGTTAGTAGCATCTTGAGGAAAGAACATCTCCTTTCCCACTTAGAGACTATTTTCAAGAAAATCTACTGTACTGTATCTTCCCTTTTCTGAATATCAACATCAATCAACCTATAATTGTCAGGAAATGGCACCTCACTCCACCATGGTTCAAGTCAAACTAGTCACATTTGTGCTAAGTCCCCCTCCAACCTGGAGTCATATGGTTGATTCTTTTTTCAAGTTATGAGGTGTTTTTCTCCTCAAGTTGTGAGATGTTTTTCTCCTTAACCATTAATAGAACCAATACTTATAGCTTTGGATTTTTGTTCTTGTTTTTTTAATATTGCAGTCAGCAATTTAACTACTGGATGCTACTCATTGCAAACAAACAACAATTGAAAATAAGCCACTTATCTGCAAACAGCATATAAAATTTTCAAGGGAGCTCTTAACTGTCAGAGGGTGAGAAGGTTGCTTGTCTGGGACACTGAGGTAATTAGAGAGAACGTAATGTACTGTAACAAAAGAAGCAAACAAACAAAAAAAAAGTCAGGCTCCAAGACCAGCATTAGTCTCCAGGCACATCCATGACCAATGTCAGCATTCATTGATGATGGTCAGATTCAATGAGTGTTCACATTGAATGCATAACTTGGATAGTTACCTAAACCTCTATTTATATTTCTCCCAGGACATGAACCACATTTCAGTAGAATGTAATTCACTCATTGATTTAGTTTGTTGACCATGTCTCCACTCTGGCCTACAGCTCTGGGAGTGCAGAATCTCAGTCTGTGCTATTCACTGATATTCACCAAAGAGTGTCTGTGATGCAGCTGGTTATAGAATAAATGAATGAGATTCTGTCTCTTGTAATTCCTGTTGGTCAAATGATGATCCTGATGATAAAACAGACATAGTTGCTCTTTACTGAGGGCTTCCAACATGCCAGTCCTGGGATCGGTATATGACCTACATCTCATTTAATGTTTCAACAACCCCCATGATTGAGCTATTAGTCCCACTTTGCAAATATGAGGAATATCAGACTTAGAGAGAAGTATATGGTCTAAGATCACTCAGCTGCCAAGAAGCAGAGCAGGGATTGAATCCATATCTTCAACCCACCACGCTGGTGTTTACCACTGTCTCACGTGTCACTCTGTGGGATGATGATGTGTAAGGGACCAGAAGAAAGCAGGCTCCTCTGCACCCCAGTTAGAACTGGTAACTTCTAGCACCCATTACTCACAACTGATTCATGAGAGGAACCTCTGGGCTGCCCCTCCTGAGTCCACCTTTGTCTACCCTCCTACTACCTGCCACAGGACCTTGTCACAGTGTCATACTAGTTAATAGTGATGTAGATTTGCCAGACACACCCACTTCTTGAAGTCAAGATACAATCATGATGTTCTGAAAAGTGTCCTTGTTTAGGGAGAAGAGTCTGAGCTTTGGAGTCCTACCATACAGGGATCCAATGCTATTTGTTCCCTGTGTGACATTTGGAAGGAATCCCCATCCTCCTGGGCTTGGTTTTTTTCACTGGTACAATGGAAATATGGATGACTACCTTTAAAAGTTGTTGAGAAGATGAAAAAGAATCTTGCAATAAATATCTCACATGGTCATATAAGGTACAAACCAACATTTAACAAATTTTAAATTTATTTTTTAAAAATAATTCTTATTTTTTAATGACAGCTGACATTGAGCCATCATTCTTTTTCCCTGTTAGAAAAGAGGTAGAAGATTAAAGAGAAAGGGCATTTAAGATCACCATAGCAACCTGTTTTGTCTTGTTTGGGTGCTGCTACCAGGAGGGAGTGCAGGGAAAGAAGAAAGGAATTTGGTAGTTTCTCATCAAAACCCCTGCCCTGAACAGGAGAGAGATAGAGGGATAGGAAGCCAGGGGAAGGATATTTGCAGTTGCCACAGAATAAACAGAATGGGTCCTCTTTTTCTTATTGTTTTATAGGGCTATTGACATGTTCTGGGTAGATATAAGCATGCAAATACTTCTTTACAGTTTGTGAACTGTATTCTGATTTTCTTTCTTGGTGTTATTTGTTGTTCGGTTGTATATTTATGGCTTTAAAAGTTTAAAAAAGGCAAATGGATCCCAATGTTAGCTTTAAGAAAAAAATGAGGTAAATGGGCATTTGACTGATAAACCGAGTGTTTATTAGGCTTTTGGTTATAGTCACTCTTTTCTATATTTTGTGATATTTCATAAAACAAAAATAAAATACACCAAAGAAAGGTTTGAGCCTCACTGCCCTCCCTCCAAGCCCTGAAAGAGCTAACTCCAAAGACCCACTTCCCTTCCAGATCTTAAACTGATG
This sequence comes from Phyllostomus hastatus, assembly GCF_019186645.2. Taxonomy (NCBI): domain Eukaryota; kingdom Metazoa; phylum Chordata; class Mammalia; order Chiroptera; family Phyllostomidae; genus Phyllostomus; species Phyllostomus hastatus. The sequence continues at coordinate 9,183,136 of NW_025333932.1, read as the reverse complement.
TTATTGAGGACTGTTGAACACAGGATAAGAAAACCGCATCTTGAAATGACTTGGAATTCTGGGGACATTCTTTGCTGAGACACCCAATCCCAGGACAGCCCCAGGCCAGATTGTGAAAGAGGCTACGTGTCTCTGGGCGCCACCATTCCTGAACCCCTACCCTGGCCTTTCAACATTTCCTCCTCCCCCAGGCACCTGGCATTCTCCTTGGATTCTCAAAGTTACCTCTCCCAGCACCAGACACACACCTGGTCACGCAAATGTTACTGAGAGTGGACACAACCCCAGAAGTATTTGCATTTGGAAAGCCTGTAGGGAGTGGCTGAAAAAAGGCAAATGGAACCAGGTTCCTCAGGGGGTCTCTCACAAACTAGCAGAATGACCCCAACACATCCACAGTGACACTGCTCCTGGAGCAGACAGATCTCTCTTGTCAACAAGCCCACACACCATACTTTGTACACAGCTGACAGATATGTGTGGAGTGGATAAAATAGCATCCAGTCCATTTTCTGTGCCAGGCATAAGGGCTCTGTCTGTGAAGAAAATGCCAAAATTCTCTATTCTATGTAGGTGGTGGGTAGGGAGGGGATGAGGGTGCTGAGGACTATAAGTATAAAAGTACACTTATATTGTCTTTGACAATAAATACTGAGAGTATCAAAGGTGACCAGCAGTGCAGGGGGAGAGGCCTTGCACTTTGACACAGGAATGTCAGGGTGTCATTTGAGCAAAGACTTTAAGAAGGTGAAGGGTGAGCCATGAGGAAATGTAGGGAAAAAGGAATAGCAGTGGGTGCCCCACCCCTCTCCTCTGTCCTCTAACATTCCCTGTCATTCAAGACCAAACCTCTCAAGTTCTAAGACATTATACAAGGTCTTTCTTTAGTGTTCACAAACTTTGTTCCCTTGGCTGAGTATCAGCCTGCTGTCTTTTCTGCCCAGCCAATTCCTCCTTGTCCTTCAAGAGCTGTATTAGATACTACCTTCCCTATGAATACCTTCCTCAAGGTTTCTGCCTCTGGGCAGAGTATGTTACTGTCTTTGCACGTGCATGACATAGTGTCTACATCTTGCTAGAAGCTCTGGGTCCTTCTCCTGAGGCATCCCACATGTTCTGCGGAGCTATTGCAACAGGGGATGAGCTGTTACTGCTATCATCATGGTCACAGGAGAGAACAGGTTCCAACAGGTTAAAGGACTGGTGACAGCCACCACCAGATTTGGAAAACAGGACAGTAACATCAACAACCCACATTCCACATCAATGCTCTTCCTGCCATTCTAGGGACCTTGCTTTGTGTTGGGGTGAATTGGATTTGTGTTAGAATGCTCGGCTGCTTCTTGATTAGCTTGAGAACAGACACCATTTCTGTGTGAAGGAGGAGGGCTTGTCTGGGGAATACTAAATGCATATTTGTTCAGTGAATTAAGGGCTGAATTAGTTACCAACAATATAGGCATTCATGCAGAATTTATTTTTGAATAGGAACCTTTCCATACTATCTGACTCCTATTCTACCTGAGTTCACCATTACCAAGGCATGCTATGGAAGGGCTTCCTGGTATTTGGCTAGTCTCTCCACATTGGGCACTTTTAAATAAGTTGGTTTGCAACACCTAGGGAGAGAGGGGTCAGCAATGGCTGAACAGAGAGTAGGGGAGGCAGAGGCAGTAGCCCAGAGCCAGTACTTAGCCGTTCTCTCCTCTGTATATTCCTTGTCTGTGTTTCCCTTCCAGATACATAAACACACCTGGCACAGCAGATCTCCAGGCAGGACTGGAAGAAACTGTAGTTCCTCCAGTCCTTCTAAAAAGCCGGAGTGTATAGTTTTTCATTGACTGGTCCCTGAGATAATAAATGAGATGCTGAGATGCTGGGGAAAAGAGGAAAGGAAGGAGGTTGAAGAGGGACTCACATCGGGGAAGGATAGTCTTGAATAAGGCAACTTTCTCATGGAGGACTTACCCCTGAACCTGAAATATTAACTGAGTGAATTAGCTAGATGCATGGGAGGGAAACACTTTTGCTCCTCATAGATAAAGATGGTTTTTTTTTCCAAATCAGCATAAGGACATATTCATGTAGCATATTTTAGTTTCTAAAGGGCTTTCTGCTTAGACCATCTCAGTATTAAACTCAGGTTGCTAACTGTTGCTACCTCACCTTCTCATTCACTCACTCCGTCAACATTCAGCATCTGGGATGTGTCAGGTATGTACGATAAGACTGGGGTACCCAGGAGCCTGACTTATCTTCACAGAGGCTTTAGTCCAGAAGGAGAGAAAGACAGGTAGGCATGGAACAGGTTCAGGAGCCATGATAGGCATCAGCAAGGCCACCACGGAGGCCCAAAGGGAGAAGGCGCCAAAGATGAATCACAGTGAGCAGTCTTAGGAATCTGTTTAGTTGTTTTTCTTTGTGGGTGGTGGGGTGTGGGGAGGAGAAGAAAATAGTTCTTTTAGCTAAATTATTTTGTTGGTCAAACTTGAAAGCAATTCTTTTTGTTTTTAAGGGAGATGGAAGGACTGAAGCAAAGCCTGTGAGTCTGTCTTCTTCCACAGAGTTCCAGGTTGGATGTGCTCTCAGCTCCGAGGGGAGGAGTGAGGACACCCCACATCACCCCACCCGCTCTCTCCAGCCCAGAACACCAAGTTCCACAATCCCAGCTCCAGTCGAAAACACTAACAGAGGGAAGCATGGCCCCTGGGGGCCTCTCTGTGCAACAGACGTCACACTAGGTGATCTCTCCAAGGTTGAATCTGTGTTCCCTTTTACAACCTGGGCATATCAGCCATTTTCATCTCAGCATGCTTCAAGGTTTGTTATCTTGAGAGTTGAAGGTTTGTGATCAGGGAGCCAGGTCAGGGTGGGGATGGCTCTGAGGGAGGTTAAGAATGTGGGAGCACCATGAAGTGAGATGGGTATGGCAGGAAAAAGTCTTTATTCTTCTCTTGGTGGAGGGTGTTTTCTCCTTGATGTCCAGCATTCCTTTACTGCAGAGAATGTTAAATGACCAGTGTCACCAAGGTATCAGTGTAAGCTTTGCCCCCCTTTGTCAAGTCCTACTGTGGGCCAGGCACTGTGTCCTTTTACACACCATTCTGGGACAGAGATTTGAAGCAGATGCTTTCAAACTACACCATAAAATAATAAATAAGTAGAGTTAAAACAATCAACCTTGTTTAGAATCTTGTGATTTACAAAGAGGTAAGTCACTTCATTCCACCTAGGCACAGCCCTTTGAGTTGGGCACCTCTACACCTTATGAAGAAAGCTGGGCCAGGTAGAGTTCAACCGCTTACCTGAGAGGACTCATGTGGTTATTACTGGATGTGAGCAGCAGGACACCAACATTATGAAGACACAGTGTGGCCAGCAGGCCAGCGAGGTAAATGACACCCACTGACTCCCACCTGAAAAAATAAAAAAGACCCCTCCCTGCTGCAAGTTGTATAATGGAGTAAGTCCATGTTGTTTTCTGCCAAAGATTTCAAAACTTCATAAGTATAATAGATTTTTCAGATCATGACCTGCCCCTGGGTCCCCTTTTTCTGCCAGAATCAACTCCATAAGGGACACCTGTGCTCTGGGGCATTGAGGACTGGCAAGTCTGTGAGTGCAACAATCAGTTACTTTAAAGAGCATCCTTCCTCACCCATCCCCATGGAGGGTTGGTCATGACTCAGCAGACACCTGGGAGTGTGGAGTGCACCACAGTGTGGTCAGGCTTTATTTGAAGTCCCAAGTCCCCGCCACCTGAACAGTGGACAGAGGCCTCAGCTGGGTGGCCTTTTGCCTTTCCCTAGCTCTGAAGGGGCTTCCACCCAGATGTCAGGCTTGGACAGAATCCTCACTATAAAAATATAATAATAAAAATAGAAATACAAATAGACACACTATTGCCTATCTTTTAAAAACATGAGCACATTATACAGGGTCTCTATTATAATCTCTTGCTCAAGGAATTTTCGGCATTAACACCCACCCAAATCTACCTCAAGGTGAGGTTAAGGTGAACTCCCAGAACCTAGCAGGGTGTTTGCTGCTCAGCAAGTATTTGTTGACCATGGACTGACACTTTCAACCTCCAACATCACATACCTGAGGCAAAAAAAGGAGAGTCAGGAGTCTGAGTCTGCTATAGGGAGCTAGGGTCTTGGCTGGTGTGTGTGCTCCCAAAGATTTTAACTTTAGCCAAGGATGCTACAGTTGGGGGTGGGGTCAATGAGAACAGAGTCCCTGAGAGCAGGCATCATGGTCTAGTTTACTTCTCCATGGACGACTATCCTGGCTTTGCCCTTGACCTTGAGGATGTAGTTTAATACCTCCTTCCCTCAGTTTCTTGTCTGAAAAATATGAACAGTAGACGCCCATTTCAATGGCTGATTAGTGGCTTAAATCAGGCAACATGTGTGAAGTGAGTTGTGAACAGGACCATAACTGAACATTCCCCAGGTAGAGACAGTTGTGTTCATGCGTGTGCCACATTGTACAGAGGACATAATGAGCATTCAGTGAAGGAATAGCCCAAAGCAGGTAAAGAGTGATTAGCAGATTCTGGGTGGGCAGGAAGGTGAGAGAGTATTTTGGGATAAACGGAGGAGACAGTAGGAGCTGCTTAAATGAATGGGTGTCCTTGGAAGACTGGAAGCCAGAGAGGGGTCATCAGGGCATCTTGATATGTCCCTTGAGCATCTATCTCCATGTAGAGCCCCCAAGTAAAGGGGTCCTCTCTCCTTAATCCATTGCAGGCTGTGCTCTGCAGATGAAAACAATGTTTTGAGAACAGAGGCAAGGTTAGGAGCTCTTCTCTCTTTCTATTTTTTTAAAGATTTTATTTATTTCTAGAGAGAGGGAAGAGAGGAAGAGAAACATCAATGTGCAGTTAGTTGCCTCTTGTGTGCCCCCTACTGGGGACCGGGCCCACAACCCAGGCATGTTCCTTGACTGAGAATCAAACCAGTGACCCTTAGATTCTCAGGCCAGTGCTCAATCCACCAAGCCACACCAGCCAAGGTTCTCTTTCTTTTTTTAATTAGTACTTTCTTTTTTAAAATATTAGTACATATGCAAACTGAGAGGAAAAGACTAACAAAATGGGAGAGATGTTATTTATTATTGTCATATTTTACCAAACACAATATGCCATCAATTTATGGGCCCAGCATGCTTCCGCTGCATGACTCTGCTGGCCCAATATGCCATCAATTTAAAGATCAATAATTATTTTTGTATATCACTCTAAAGGAAAACAAGTGCCAAATTATGACTTTTCATCTTGATTTCAGAGATGTTAAAATGGGAGGAAATGTACAACATAGTCAATATAAATAAGTACTACCATGTCCATTTGAAAGTTCAGCAAGTCATCGGCAAAGTAGGTAGCTAGTATTTATTTAACAAGATCTTATTTAGTGTTACTGTGGGGAAGGCACTGTTCTTAGGAGTTTATAAATAATAGTTTATTTAATCTTTAAAACAACCCTGTGAGATCAGCACTATTGTCATCCTATTTTATAGACCAGGAAATTGAAGCACTGAGAGGTTAAGAAATTTTCCCAAAGTTAATAAGTGACAGAGGCAGGCTTCCAACCTAGGTCATCACCCCAGAGTCTGTACTTCTCAGCACCAGGGTACGTGTTGGCCTACAGTCAACGTTTGATGAATGAACAAATGAGTGAGTGAATGAATGAAAAAAATAATTAAAGCTGGGATTCCAGCATAGAACTTAGCCTGAATGTCTCCTGTCCATCCCTGTTCCTCTTAGGAAAAGGGTCAACAGGTCTTCCATAAGTTCAAGGTTGTAGGGCAATGGTTAAACTCTCAAGAAACAGAAAACAAGAGCAAGGAGTAGGATGTGATGTATGGGAGGGAAGAAAAGTTGCAAAATAATCAGCATGACTATCTTGTATTGCCACTCTGTTGTTCATCTAACTGTAGTCTAATGATTAATCAAAAAATCTCCTGGGCTGTGAGGAAGGCTGGTGTTGTGGGAGAGAGAGAGTGCCATCTATTGAGTGACCATCACAATAACTGGAGAGTTTCATCCAGGTCATGTAGCACCACAACAGAGAGGACGAAGCTTTAGAAATGAACGTAAGGAAGGGTAATAAGGCCAACATACCAAAAAATGGTCTTGAACTTAAAGTTAAATTCTTATCCAGGACTTGTAAGAAGGGAATAGCTAAAGAAGCCTTCTTTGTAAGAGGTCAAAGGACGTAGCAAAGACCTGCTTGTCCCTAACAATGAGGACTCTGCTAACTTCTGAAGCCTGATTTGGGCAGGGCTTCCGTCCAGGTCATTTTCATGCCACACCCTACAGAGGGAAAGCTAAGCTCTTAAGGAAGAAGAAAACCCAGTTACCAAGTCTCTACTATGTGCTTTACAGATGCACTCATCTCACCTTCATTAATTCAGTGGATCTTTACTGAGCAGTTACTACATGCTGAGCATTCTATGACCATGAGAAAACAGCACCATGGAAGAGCAGCTGTCTAGGTGCCTGCCTTCAGGAGCTTATGTGGGGGAGGGGTCCTGGATGGAAAATAAACAAGTACTCCAGTAATTTCAAACCTGGACAAGAAAATAAAGCCAGAAAATGGGGTAAGAGTGGTCATATCATTTAAAACTATCAGTAATCTCTCCTCTTACCAGGGGGACTCATTTGGTTGGGGACCATCCCTCAAAGCAAAAGGTCGCAGGTTCCTTTCCCAGTCAGGCATGTGGGGGGTGCATGTGAGATGAAACCAGTCAATGTTTCTCTCTCTTTCTTCCTCCCTTCCCCTCTCTCTAACAAATATATAAAATCCTTTAAAAAATTAAAACGACCAATGATCTCGTGAGATATTATAACTACAGAGTTGAATGCCATTATGAGCAAGTGAATGAGCCTTCATTCTCTGAGCCTTCATTCTAACTGAGCTTTCATTCCCTGCCTCTCTGGATCCACAGCCAAGCCCTCACTTGGCATTGAGCCTGCCTAGGAAAAGAGGAAAGGTACATTCAGTGCAGGAGGTCCCAGTGGCCCTTGGCCTCAATTATCATCTGTAGTTCAAGGTCAAGGTTGTTTCCACTACCTATATGTCTCCAGCAGGCCACATAGGTAAAAATTTAACGCTGTGTGTGTATTTACATGGATTCTCAGCATCTGATGTCCCTTGATCTTTAAGTGTACAGCCCTCAGAGGGAAAAACACACCAAGACACCGAGTTCTCATATCAGTGGTATATTTGCCAAGGAGGCCTCTACTGATCTGGTACATTCAAGAAATTTGTATAATTTTTTTGTTGGATGAATATCATCATATTAGAGGATATGTGGACTTCCTTGTGCTTTCACAGTAAACTGTCATTTCCAAGAAGATGGGAAGAGAAGCTCTGGAGAGTTCAGTCATGTGGTTCCTGCCCAGCAACCTGTGGGACAGGGATATTGGTTGAAATTCCTGGAGAAAGGGTTCCTTTTGTGTTTGAACTGGGAAGGATGTTACCATCTCCTCTGGATATCCAAAGCAGGGTTGCCACATTGTCCCAGCCCCTCTTAGACAGCTCGCTGCTGTCACTCCCCTCGGAAGCCGGAAAGGACATGTGTTTCCTCCCCTCTGCTGCTCTCCTCCTCCAAGGGGCCCCAGGGTCACAGATGCCAGTGAGCAGCATGGCTAAAACTACCTCAATTCAAATAAAGTCTTAGAGAATTTATGGTAGTTTCTAAGCACCAGGGATGATTGTGTATCCTACTAGCTGGCTTAGAATTGCTGTGTTTGGTGAGTACCACTGCCAGCTGACTTACAAAGCTGACTCTCCTCAGACCCACAGGTGACATGTGGACAATGCATTGTTAACACATAGGCCCTGAATACACCATTGCCCCTGGACAACAGAGTGACTCTTGAGGACCCAGCTGCTGCCTCTTCCTCCTGCTCTCCCAAGTTACTCCCCGGGCTGTGTTCCTTCCAAAAAGCAAGATGCCATATGATGTACTCTTATTGAATTTGAAAATGGTTGTGAATATTTGAGGAACGAACATACCAGGAAACATAAAATAGCTAGAGTAGACACTAAAGTGCTTTTTGAAAATTATGACAGCTGAGAATGCCAACACTTCATTCTGTCAGCCCTCCCTGCATGATTCAAGGTGATCTGTATCCTGCTCTTATCCTTGATGAAACATCCATAAAATGTTCCTGAACATGGAAGAGGCTCCCCTGAAAAGATCCTTCCTGGATAGAGTATGGTGGGCTATGCTTTTCAAAATTTTCCCCTCTCAACGTATGGATTCTGAAGCCCAGGACAGAGTTCCCTCTTGTGTTTAAGTCACTTCTTTCACCCTGGGTTTTGCATTAGGTATGGTAAGCAGGCCAGAATGCCCTGGAACGAACCTATATGAAGTGGCATGTCTCCCTTCCTGTAAGGTCCCCCAACTATCCTAACACTCAGAATGTTTTCACGTGATTCTAGCTTCTATTTTCTTTTGTCATTTTATTATCATGGGTAGTTTAATGTGAATCTCTTAGTAACTTGAACTATTATCTCAATGTCTTGAGCTATAGAAATGTGTTGATCAGGACAATTGACAGCATGTTTCCTCTGAGACATTTTATTGATTCCATAAGCATTTTGTGGAGAGTTGGCTGTTTTGAGCCAGCAGTGATTAAAAAACCTATGCTAAGTAGGACAGGGGAGTAAGAGTAGGGGAGAACAGTTGAGGCAGCCTTGGAGGCATGCCAGGTTTGGAGAAACTCAAGTATGACTCAGTGAGGCAGGAGTGGGAGGGACACCTGAGGGATGTAGGTAAACATCCAGGGAACTGGGACATAGGGTCGCTTGCTTTAGTACATCAAGGATGCCTGTTCTTTGATTACCAACCAAAAGTCCTCCTAGACTGCTTTATTTACCTTGAAAGTTTAGAGACACACAGACATTCATATGTACATCTCTACTTTTTGGGGAAGGATGAAAAATAGCTTTTTAAAATTTTTAATAATTCTTACTTTGAATATTTTGACATATGAAAAGTTGTATATAATTAATGTATACAACTTGATATATATATATATATATATATATATATATATATATATATATATATGTATACAACTTGATGGACTTGGAGATAGGTATGCACCTGTGAAGCCATCACTACAATCTATACCATAAATTTTTCATCAACTCTCAAAGTTTCTTCCTGCCCTCTTATTATCAGTAGTTTTACTTTTTACCCTTTACTTTTTATGAAAAAAATAATATGTCTGTCATCACTGGGAATGGAATTATGGCATATGGGAAGATTATTATACTTGGTGCCTCTTTGACAGCCTCTATATATCCATGCATTCCTAAACAATGTATGTTTTGGTTATATACTTTGGCTTACAAATGACTTTTCATCTTTGATGAAAAGATCTTTGATGAAATCATCTTTCCATCTAAGTAGCGGAATATTTAAAGCATAGGAATATATATATAAATATAGGTATAATATATCTTTGCTGATGTTTACGTTTGTTTGGTATAAGCAGCTATACAGATTTTGGGAAATGCTGAGAAATTTGAAGAGTCAGATGTGCAATGAAGTAGGCATTGAATTAGCTGTGAATTAGAGAATCCAGACTATGATGGTCTGTAAGAACTGTTCCTTGTTCGAGTCCCTGCATGAACAGCTGCTGTTCCGTGCCCACCCCAGCCTAGCAGTTGTGAAAAGTTCTCCTCTGACTGATGCCTGTAGCTTTTCACCTGCCACTACCTGACTGTCTGAATTTCTACAGAGAGGGCATATTTTTAAAATCCTGTCTTCCCTCTTGCATTTCACTGTGGTTTTCTACGGAAGTGATGTTAGTTTCAGCTCAGACAAATAGTTGTTTCCAGATAGTTAGGAATGGAGACACTTCTGCAGGTCTTTTTAAATTTATGTATTTAATCCTCCTCATCAGAGGACTTTTTTTTCCATTGTTTTTACAGAAAGAGTGAAAGTGTGAGAGGGAGGGAGAGAGTGAAACATCAATGCAAGACACAAGTATCAATTGGTTGCCTCCCATATGCATCTGGACCAGGGATCACGTGCACCAGTGTCCTGACCAGGAATCAAACCTGCAACTTTTTGGTTATGGGATGACATTCCAACCAACTGAGCCACACTGACCAGGGTTAGGCCCTTTTTTTTGTTATTATCATAAATTATGAGGTGACATGGACAGACATGAAATCACATCAGTATGACTCAAGACAGCCAGGGAGAGAATCAGAAAAGCTTTTAAATGGAATCAAAAGTAAGCTGGATACCCAAGTTCCGTGTTCAGTCCCTGGCTGGGGCCCATAGGAGAAGGCAACCAATTGATGTTTTTTTTTCTCTCTCTCTCTCTCTCTTTCTAAAAGCAATGAAAAATGTCCTCAGGTGAGGATTAAAAAAAAAAGTAAATTGGGCATCTTAGTTTCCAGTTGTAAAAGTAAGGAACTCAGAAAAAAATCAGTAAAAATAATTTATATCATACACATTACTTTTCTTCAGTAAGAGTATCTCATAATAACGAACATTTTGTGGAAATTCAGACATGAGTGAAGCTGGCAAAGTAGTGGGTCAGAAAACTATGCTTCAATGCCCTGGCTGGCATAGCTCAGTGGATTGAGCGCGGGCTGTGAACCAAAGTGTCACAGGTTCGATTCCCAGTCAGGGTACATGCCTGGGTTGCAGGCCATGACTCCCAGCAACCGCACATTGATGTTTCTCTCTCTCTCCATCTCCTTCCCTTCCCTCTTTAAAAATAAATAAATTAAATATTTTTAAAAAAGAAAACTGTGCTTCAAGAAAATGAGAAAGTATTTATGCTGGTGGTCTTGTATGGAACTGTCAAGAAAGAAAAGTTCAGAGATTCTGAAGAGGTGAATAATATACAGGAACAATTCTCTGGGTCAAGACCTGCACTTTTGCTCTTGAGGAATCAAGGCTGACTCATATATGTTAGAAATCTCCCAATCATCACTCTAGAAGCATTCTATTTAGTCATCAGGATAGCATTTGCCTTTTACTGCTCTTTCTGTATTCTTAGGCGGGGATGGGTTATGAAGTTCCACTTAAAGTAAAAGGAATGTGAACAGTCTGGCAAACCCACAAAATGTTAAGACCCTCAAAATGTTAGGTAACTTTGTGAGGGCAGACCTTCATAAAGTTACTGTGTATGGTCAGTAACTTTATGATCTATTCCTAGATATGTACCCAAGTGAAATCGAACTGCACATCCACACAAAACTTGTCAATGAATATTTACAAATAAACATTTAAATTTATCATGATAGCCAAAAAGTGGAAACAACCCTAATGTCCATAAACTGGCAAATTGATAAGTAAATGTGGTGGTATATCCATACAATGGAATATTATTCAGTAATAAAAAGGAATGAAGTGTTGATATATGTTACAAATTGAAAGCATGTTAGTGAAACACATCATTCATAAGAGGCCACATATTGTATAATCCCATTTCTATAAAATGTCTAGAATAGTCAGATTTATGGACAGTGGATTAATGGTTGCCTGGGGTTGAGGGGGTGGGGAAATTGGTGAAAGAATGCTGATGGGTAAGGAATTTATTTTTGAGATGGTAAAAATGTTCAAAAATTAGATTTCAGTGCTGGTTGCACAACTCTGTGAATATACTGAAAAGCACTGAAAATATTAAGGGGATGCACAAACAGGGCCTAATCACAGTGAGCCTAAGTGCTCTTGCTTAGTGGGCAAAGGCTTGTAATCTGAGGGCTGGCTTGTTTCCCCAGGTTTGTCCAAAGATGCAATAAGGGGCAGGTGACTTAACTAACCTTAAGGAGTAGGAGAATGAAGGATGAAGACAGGTTAATGTGCAAAGAAGGAGGTTAGTAGAGTAAGTCAGTGCTTGTGAGGGACAGAAAACTGCAATCAGCTTTTGTTTCCTCTCCAAAATCCTGAAGACCAGCCCCTCCTGGTGTGGACAGGCACTGGACTGCCATCCTCCCTCCTTTAAAGGCAGATGCCACTTTCCTCCACGGTGTCAGTGTTCCAGTGCGACTTCTGTTTGACAGTTCTCCAGATGGGATTTGGGAGCACAGACTTGACTGAGAACAGCAGAGGGCGCTGTTAGCACGTGAGTTCGGCTCCGAGGAGCCCAGGAGGAAGTGGTTGGGTTTGTGGGCACTGGCACAGGAGTTCAGTGCAATCAGACCAGAATAACATACTTTGGATTTGGAGCACAATTGTCACATCTTGAAATAATGATTTGGTCCACCAGCAACTGTATTCAAATAAAACTAGCCCTGGCTGATGTGGCTCTGTTAGTTTGAGCGTTGTCCTGTACATCAATAGGTTGCACATTCATTTCCCGGTTAGAGCAGAAGCCTGGGATGCAGGTTTGATGGTCGGTAGGGACGCCTACAGGAGGCGGCAAATCGAAGTTTTTCCCTATTCCCCTCCCCTCCCCCTCCTGTCTCCAAAAGCAATGAAGAAATGTCCTCAGGTGAGGATAATAAAAAAAAGAAAAAGAAAAAGAAAACAAACTCCAACAGAACTGTTCATTCCTAGAGGGAGGATGTATATAGGAAAGTCTGGACATTTCTTTCATCCAATGTATTTATTGAATGTCTACTTTGCAGATATTGAGTACTCTGATACAGCTTAAAATTATAAATCCAAAGCGCGTGCTGCTGTTGATGGATCTTAAAGATGAAAAATGTATTGTCTGTATCCACATCCATCATTTGAACTCAGAATGCAGTAGAATGCTATTCCAGGATGTAGAATTGTCAGGAAATATCTGAGAGAAGGGGGAGATTTGTTGGCTTTTTATCTAGTTTTCCTGCCAACTCAACTGTGTGAAAGCATAATAATAGTTGAATTTATTTAGTGCATACCATGTGCCAGGCACCATTACAAATGCTTTCCATCCTTCATGCAACAGCAGAAATTCAGGGGCACCCCAGACTCACTGACTCAGAATCTGCATTTTAGACAGATTTGGATGCACTTTAAAATTTCAGGGGTGCTTTCATACTATGTATGATCTTATTAAATATTAAATAAATATTAAATCCCTATAACCATCCTGCAACAAAGGTACGATTGTTATCTCCATTCTACAGTGGTAAACTGAGGCAAAGAGAAGTAAGTTGCCCAGTACAATATTGGGATTTTTAACTCAGGCAAAATAGCTTCCATGCTCACAGTCTTGTTCATATTGCCTAAGTTTTCCTCTTCTTTATCTTCATAATAAACACATCCATCTTACTATTATATTGGTTAAGTAGTCACTGTTTGTAAATGTAGTTGAGAGCCTTAAAGTAAAAGTATTTGGGTTACTTATACAGGGTTTAAGTCACCGGTGGCAAACACAAGGCCCTCAGGCCAAATCCAGCCCTCCACCTTGTTTTATCCGGCCCAGCACCTTGTTTCGACCCGGTGGCAGTGCTGAGCTCTTGCTTAACTGTTAAGGAGTGGTTCATTTATACAACCCTAAAATTACATTGGGCCCTTTGAAGGCAACTGCAAGGCTGGTGTGGCCCCCAGTGAAAATGAGTTTGATACCCCTGGTCTAAGTGTTCCTTTCTTGGGAGTGTTTTCTTTAGCACAAGTACTGTTTACTACAAGTGTGTTTTTATGTTTGCCTCACCTGCCTTTAGCATGCCAGGCAGACTCTTACCCTAGGGCCTTTGCACTTGCCCCACAGATCTTCATCCCTAGCTCTCTCACTTCCTTTGAGTGTTTGTTTAATATATATAATTAAACAAAGTACATTCTCGAGAAGTCTGTCTTGACTACATTATTTGAAATTATACTTTCTTCTCTAAGAAAATGAGTCAGAAAATTAATAGAAATAATAATATAAAATAAAAATGAAATAATAAATAAATAATAAAAAGGAAAAAATCCTTTCCCAAGACTGAAGCAAAAGAGAAGGCTTTAAAAACTGAGAAGGTAGACCTGGCTGGTCTGGCTCAGTGGATTGAGTGCCGAACTGCAAACAAGAGTTGCCGGTTCAATTCCCAGTCAAGAAACATGCCTGGGTTGTGGGCCAGGTCCTTAGTAGGGGGTGAGGCAACCACACATTCACGTTTCTCTCCCTTTCTTGTTCCCTCCCTTCCCCTCTCTAAAAATAAATAAACTTAAAAAAAATGAGAAGGCCATGCAGAAAGACAGCTACAAGGGGAAAAAGATCTATCCACCTCTCACCTTCTGGTGGCCCAAAACACTGCAACTCTGAAGGCAGACCACGTACCCTCAGAAGAGGGGTCCCAGGAAGACTAAGCTTGACCACTGTGCTTCCCACAGGTTGCCCCCAATTTCCGGGTGGTGATGAACAAATGAAGAGGATCAACACATGTGCTCTGTATGGTTGTCAAGGGCAGAGCTGACAAACTGTGAAGAAGCTCTATGAACTCTGATGTGGCCAAGGTCAACACCCCGAGGACAGCAGAACCCCTACCTGATGCAAGAGCTACCATGATACTTTAAATTCTGCTAACAAAGCTGTGATTATCTAAAAAGAGTCTAGCTCATTAGTTTTAACATACTAAGGTTTCTCTGTGATCACAGAAAAGGAATTACCACTGTGTCCTCAATATACACACACACCTACTTTATTCCTCTTCTCTGCTTTATTTTTCTCAGCAGCACTTTTTACAACCTGATAAATATATTTTATTGCTTTACTTCCTTATTGGTTTTTTTCATTAGAATGTAAATCCCCATCAAGGATAAGAAGTTTTGTTTGTTCTTCTGTTCACTGTGCACCACTCCCTAACCCCACCTCTTAGAAAATCACCTGGCACAATACAGGTGCTTTATAATGTTTGTTGAATGAATGAATGAACAAGTGAATGGTTCCCACTGATTGCAAACTTCTCAAGATGTTGGACCAAATTTTACTCAGTATTATAGCTCAAAATTCTAGCAGTACAATTGGTTAAATGAATGCTTACTGAAATGGAGCCATTGTCTGGAGAGCATACTTATAGAAGTTTTCATCACCACTATCCTTTTCTCTGTTGTTCACAAAAGACCAGGTCACAAATCTTGATACTGTACCACAATGCATATGAGAAGCCCTCTCATCTGTAAGGAAAGCCAATTACATATTCTTCATCTCTTGTTTTCAACTTTTGAGAATTTCATACTTGATAAACAATTTTTATATGATATATAAAAATTTTAGTAGCTTGTAAAAAAGGAATCACTTTTTGCTTAGTGTTATTGTTACTTTCAGAAGGTTCTCTGTATGTGAAAGTTGTAAAAACCATGATTAGATGTAGCAGTTGCGAAGGCAACCATCTAAATGAGCAAATAAGCATATGATCAATTGAACTCATCCATGCATAAAATATTAACTCCACTGGTTCAGAAAAAGATACATCACTATTTTCATGTTTTAAAGTGAAATTTAAATTTTAGTCATGTGCAGAGGTCAAAGACCTCACGTCTTCTTCCATACTAAATCATCTGACTTGAATTTTTGGTCTTGTTGGGATTTGTAGGGTACTCTATAAAATATTCTTCTTTCCACTACTTGAGTTTCAAACTGGTAAAAAGAGAGATATCATCACTTCCAGCCAAGATGGAGGTGTAGGTGGATAGGCTTTGCTTCCTCACATGATGAAAAGAAGGATGACAATAAATTTAAAAACAAAACACCAACCAGAACTGCCAGAAAATTGAACTGTATGGAAGTCCAGCAACCAAGAGTGAAAGAAGAAAGATTCATTTAGATTGGTAGGAGGGGCTGAGATGAGCAGCTGGGGTGGAGAAGACTCTAAGTGAGGTGGTAGCTGGAAGACTGGGCAGTCCCACATTCATGTGCAGGTAAACTGGGATGAACAACTAGGGAGGGAGACAGACTGCACAACTCAGGGTTCTAGTGCCAGGAAAATAAAGCATCAAAACCTCTGGCTATAAAAACCTGTAGGGGTGGCAGTGGTGGGAGAAACTCCCAATCTCACAAGGGAGAATCTATTGGAGGGACCTATGGGGTCCTAGAATGTACACAAACCCACCCACCATGGAATCAGCACCAGAAGGGCACAATTCACTTGTGGGTAGCTGGGGAAGTGACAGAGAGCAGGGTGAGAGCTGAGCAAGTGGCACTGTTCCTTCTCTGACCCCTCCTCAGATATAGTGCCACAATGCATTGAAATGTGTTGCCCCACCCTGGCAAATGCCTAAGGCTCCACCCTTCACAATGTAACAGGTGTGCCCAAACAAAAGAAGTATGGCCCAAATGAAAGAACAAATCAAAGCTCCAGAAAAAGAACTAAGTGATAGAGAAAGAGATAGACAACCTATCAGAAACAGAGTTCAAAACACTGGTAATCAGGATGCTAGCAGAAATGATTGATTATGGATGCAAAATAAAGGCTCTACAAAGGGAAATAAAGGAAAATATAGAGAGAACTAACAGTGAAGGGAAGGAAACTGTGACTCAAATCAACAATTTGGAACAGAGGAAGAAATAAACATTCAGCTGGAACAGAAAGAAACAATAATTTAAAAAAAATGAGGAGAGGCTTAGGAACCTCTGGGACAACTTCAAACATTCCAACATCCAGATCATAGGGGTGCCAGAAGGAGAAGGAGAAGAGCAAGAAATTAAAACTTTTTTAAAAATAATGAAGGAGAACTTCCCCAATCTGGCAAAGGAAATAGACATGCAAGTCCAGGAAGCTCAGAGAGTCCCAAACAAATTGGATCCAAAGAGGACCACACCAAGATACATCATAGTTAAATTACCCAAGATTAAAGATAAGGACAGAATTTTAAAAGCAGAAAGAGGAAAGTAGAGAGTTCCCTACAAAGGAGTTCCCATAAGACTATCGGCTGATTTCTCAAAAGAAACCTTGCAGGCAAGAAAGGGCTGGAAAGAAGTATTCAAAGTCATGAAAGGCAAGGACCTGTATTCAAGATTGCTCTATCCAGCAAAGCTATCATTTAGAATGGAAGGGCAGATAAAGTGCTTCTCAGATAAGTTCAAGTTAAAGGAGTTCATCATCACCAAGCCCTTATTATATGAAACATTAAAGGGACTCATCTAAGAAAAAGAAGAAGATCAAAAAGTATGAACAGTAAAATGACAACAAATTCACAGCTATCAACAATTGAACCTAAATAACAAAAACAAAAACAAACTAAGCAAACAACTAGAACAGGAACAGAATCACAGACATGTAGATCACATGGAAGGTAATCAGCTGGAATGGGGAGAGGGGAGAATGGGAGGAAAAGTACAGGGAATAAGAAGCATAATTTGTAGGTACAAAATAGACAGGGATAGGTTAAGAATAGTGTAGAAAATGAAGAAACCAGAGAACTTACATGTATGAACCATGAACATGAACTAAAGCGGGGGGAATGACAGAGGGGGGTGCAGGGTGGAGGGGGATAAAGAGGAGAAAAAATGGGACAACTATAATAGCATAATCAATAAAATATACTTTTAGAAAAGAGAGAGACATCAAAGTCCAGCAGATAAAGTTACCCATCCTATGACTAGTAAAACTGAATTGAGAACAACAGCTTGAATCTTTGGTCACATCCCAGTCTGTGCCAAGTCTAGATCATGGGATGACTTACCTGGGGGAGATTTGAAAACTCATTTAATCAGAATCACTGCTCTGAGTGCATTAATCTGCTTTGAGCCCTAGTCATGGGCAGAGATGAATATATCTTCTAGAAAATAAGCTAAGCCTGAAGTCTACCATGTTTACCAGATGGAAGAGGGAGAAGAGTGAACCAAAACACAACCACTCTACAGCCATCTGGAAAAAATAAGAACAGAGCCATGCTAGGTCAGGTCTCCACAATTCACAAAGTCCCCCACCATCATCTGGGAGGACCCATGGAGGACAAACAGGAGGCAGGTGCTCTCTTCCTATTACATTTTTAAAGAAAACTTTTACACATATTTATGAATCAGAAGATCAAATATTTTTAGATGCCAATTATCCCCCAAGTGATCTGAATGCAATCATATTCAAAATTCAGGAGGCAGTTTTGTAGAAATTGACAACCTAATTCTAAAATTGATATGAAAATGCAAAAAATCCCAGAAAAGGAAAAATAATTTTGAAAGAAAGAAAGAAAGAGAGAGAGAGAGAAGGAAGGAAGGAAGAGAGAGAGAGAAGGAAGGAAGGAAGGAAGGAAGGAAGGAAGGAAGGAAGGAAGGAAGGAAGGAAGGAAGGAAGGAAGGAAGGAAGGAAGGAAGAGAAATCGGCAAAGTAGGAGGATTTACACAACTACTTTCAAAACTTGATTTAAAGCAGTGGGTCTCTGTCCAGGGTGACATTGTCCCCTAGAGGATATTTGGCAATGTTTTAAAATTTTCATAATCTGGGGGAAGAGTGCTACTGGCCCAGTAGGTAGAAGTCAGGATCCTGCTAAGCATCTTATAGTGCACAGAAGAGCTCCCTACACCACAACACATGGATCTAAAATGTCAATAGTGCTGCTACTGAAAAACCCTGCTCTTTTCCTATGGTAATCAAGACAGTGATACTATGTTTAGCAGAAATGAGTAGAGTTCAGAAATAGACTCTCACAGTTAATTGTTGGTAGAGGTACCAAGGTGATTCAATGGGGAAAATGAGTTTTTTTCATTAAACAGTGCTGAGATAACTGAAGATCCATATGAGAAAAAATGAGCCTCAATCTTCACTTCACACCATATACTAAAAATTAACCTGAAATGGGCAGTAGACTTCAGTGTAAGAGGAGAAATTCTAAAAGTTCTAGAAAAAAAAGTTAGGAGAATATCTAAGCAACAGTGAGTAGGACAAGAATTTCTTAAATTAAAAAAAAATGAGGCAAAAAGAAATAGTTGATAATTTGGATTTCATCAAAATAAAAACTTTTGCTCTTCAACAGTCACTGTTGAAACAAAAAGGCAACACAGTTGGGATAAAATCTTTGCAAAAATATATATGTAAAATAGAGAATTTGAATGAAGAATGTAAGGAACTCTTACGGCTCAATATATACAAACAAACAAAAATAAATGCGCAAAAGATTTGAAGACATTCCATCAAAGACAATGTATTGGTAACAAAGGCATTTAGCATAGTCACCTGGAAAAAATAAATTAAGACCATAATGAACTCCCACGACACAACCACAAGTTGGCTAAAAAGACTGATACTATCAAGTTTAGTCAAGGATGTGGGACTCCCATACATTGCAAGTAGTACAGACACATTGGAAAACATGTTGGCAGCTCCTATTTATCATAGAACCCAGTGACCTTGCTCTTATGTATTTATCCAGGAGAAATGGGAAAAATGAAAGGATCTCTGCAAAGATGTGTATGTGAATGTCGATAGATTTATTCATAGTAGCTCTGGACTTTAAATAATCAAAATGTTCATCAATCTGGAAATTATAAACACTCTGTAGAATAGTGAATCATATCTTCTAAAGAAGAGAAAACTATATATTTGTCTATGTATGTGTATATGTGTTTATATGAAGAGGGATTACAGGGAGGTGTGTTTATCACCTTCATACACTTTTCCATACTTGTCACTCTTCCCGCAGGTACAGTTTAACATGGTGTCAGTTTCCTTTGGCCTAAGGAACTTCTTTTAGCTTTTCTTATAGTGAGGGTCTGCTGGCAACAAGCTCTCTCAATGTGGATTTATCTGTAAATTTATCTGTTATCATGTCAATTTCTTTTTTTCTTAACAGCTTTATTGAGATATTACTTATATGCCATCCCATTCTCCCATTTAAAGTGAACAATTCAATGGCTTTTAGTATATTCACAGGGTTCTGCCTCCATAATCACCATCAATTTTAGAGCCTTTTCATTACTCCTCCCCCAAAGAACGATTTACCCCTTAGGCATGACCCCCATTTCTTTCATTTCTTGTGGCCCTACGCAACCACTAATCTGCCTTTTGTTCCTATGGATTAGCCTATTCTGGACATTTCACATAGAAGGAATCATACCACATGTAGCTGGTTTCCTCAGACCATCCCACTTCTGGTTGGGTTTCCAGATGCAGACACTGAGATGAGGATCAGCACAAAATGTTCATGAGAGAGTGGTCCTAGGTCCAGACTTGGGCTGAGGGAGGAGCTGTGCTGTGCTGTAGGCAGCTCTGAAGCTAAGGTATGTAGCTGGGCTGTCTGGAGTTGGGGTGGGAGCTCAGGCCTTTGTATATTTATATTAACCTGTCATTGGATAAAGACCACCACCAGGGAAGGGGTGTGACTGTGGGGAAGGTGGCACTCTTCAGCGAGGAAAATTCCTAAGGGATGCTGACAGCTGGATGTCTGGGTGGCATATCACCACTACTGTGGCCTGGGCTGAGTTAGGAGTAATGGGGAGTGGGAAGGAATGGTGCACTGAAGAGTCTTGTCAGGGCAGAGCTCTCTTCTCTTAAATCTTTATACTTAGATGAAAATTCTGTCCTTGGTGATATCTCAAGTTGGAGGAGAAGAGGCCAAGATCCTAGTGGAGGTGTTGCCAACTAAAAGAGGGTTTCTTAGTAAGCAAATCTTGGAACGGTTTTAGGACAGAACCAGTGAAGGCACCACCAGCCCTTTGCAAAATACCCTATGAAGAGATAGTGCTCTGGTTATAGAAGTTGAAACCCAGAAAAATTGTCCACCAAAGTTTGCTATGGACCCCTACTCTTGATTCCAAGTAAGGCAACCAGACAGTGAAGAATGGTTAGTAATAGCTAACAGATCTAACAGGACAGTGGCAATAAGTGGTCATGGGACTTGGTCCCTTTAACTCCATACAGGTTTTTAAAAGCTAAATTAGTTTCTCTGCCTTTTGTTCAACTAGCTTCTTCCTACTATTCTCCTGTTGTCTCTTTTCAGGCATGCCTCTTCTGTTTTTTGTTTTTTTTTTCTCTTCCACGTCTGACTTCTCATTCCTTGCATTTTTCTTCTACTTATTTTTTTCTCTTTCTTTTCTCTTTCCCCTCTAGCCCCTTTTTAACCTCCTTTCTATATGTTATATTCATTTCCCCATATACAATTCACTTTTTGTACCAGCTTTATTGAAATGCCATTTAGATACCATACAGTTCTCCCAATTTAAAGTATGTTCAATGGTTTTTACTATATTCCTAAATTTGTGCAAATGGTACTACAGTCATTTAAAAAATATTCATCATCCCTAAAAGATGCCCTTTGCCCTTTATTACTCACCCTTCCATTCCCCCAGCCCTAGGCAAACACTAACCTACTGTCTGTCTCTACAGATTTGCTTATTCTGGACATTTCTTATAAATGTAATTATAAAATATGTGGTCTTTTGTGATTGGCTGCTTTTACTTAGCACTTAGCATAATGTTCTGAAGGCTCATTCCAATTGTATGTATCATAGCTTTATTTCTTTTATACCAAATAATATTCCATCATATGGATGTACCACATTTTGTTTATCCACTTATCAGTTGATGGATATTTGGGTTGTTTCACTTTTTGCCTATTATGAATAATGCTGCTGTAAACATTCACGTAAAAGTTTTTGTGTGGGCATATATATGTTCATTTCTCTAGGAGTGAAATTGTGGGATCATATAATTCTATATTAAACATTTTAAGGAATTGCCAGACCATTTTCCAAAGTGCCTCCATCACTTGGCATTCCCACCAGCAGTGTATAATAGTTTTGTTTTCCCCACATCCTCATCTATACTTCTTATTATCTGTTGTTGTTTTTTTTATTCTAGTCATCCTAGTGGTTATGAAGTGGTACTTCACTGTGGTTTTGATTTACATTTCCCTGATGACTAATGACATTGAGCATCTTTTCATGTACTTATTAGTCATTTTTATATTGTTTTTGAAGAAATGTCTACTCATATACTTTGCCCATTTTTCAATTGGGTTGTCTCATTATTACTGAGTTATAAGAAATTTAAAAAATTCTAGTCAGGTGGGTACTTGAAATATTAAGGACACCATTCTGTAAAGTGCATGACTTTCTATCCACTATGCTATATACCTGAAACTAATACAAAATAATATTGGATATAAACTATAATTTAAAAAATAAAAAATTTATATTCTAGATACAAGTTCCTTATCAGATATATAATTTGCAAAAAAATCTCATCGCATTCTGTGGGTTGTCGTCTCATTTTTCTTGATAGTGTCCTTTGAAGCACAAAATTTTTAATTTTGAAGTTCTATTTATTTATTTTTTCTTTTGTTGCAAGTCCTTTTGGTGAAATGTCTGAGAAGCTATTGTCAAGTCCAAAGTCATAAACAGTTACTCTCATGTTTTCTACTAAGATTGTTATAGTTTTAGCTCTTATACTTAGATCTTTGATCCATGATCCATTTTTAGTTAATTTTTATATACAATGTGAGGTAGAGTTTATTCTTCTGCATGTGGTCACCTTCTTGTCTTAACTAAATTAGTCAAAAAGACTATCTTTTTCCCATTGAATAGTCTAAGCACCCTTGTCAAAAAATCAATTAATAATCCATAGATTCCTGGGCTTATTTCTGGACTCTCAACTGTACTCCTTTGAACTAACTATACATCTGTCCCTTTCTAGGACCATACTGTCTTACCTTTACTTTGCAGTTAGTTTTGAAATTGGGAAGTGTGGGTCCTCCAATTTTGTTCTTCTTTTTCAAGATTATTTCTTAATTCATTATTTTGAAATGTGTTTGTATTTTTTATCTTCTGTATGCCAGTGAAGGGGAAAAAAACAGGATTAGTCAGCCAGGAGAGAGATGCACTTAAAGAAAATGAATAATGTGTGCTGGATATTAGGAAAGAATTATAGATACTTATATAAGGAGGAGACTTAGCTAGATCTGGGACTTGTAAAAGACTGACTGAGGAGACAAGTTCCAGACCGAAAGCTGGGCAAGGCATTAGAGATAAACAGCAGAAGAAGGAACATACTACACTCTAAGGCATTCCAAGGGATAGCTTCTGTACATCCTGGAGATCAGGGATGGCTCTAAAAAAACAAAGTTCAGAAAACTTCAGTGGAGAGTGGTAGAGCTGAGTTTAGATAAGAGGATAGGGGAGCTGCTTTCTGTCTCAGTGTGGATGAAGAGCCAATGTGGGCATTGAAAGAAGATGGGAGCCTTGGGGCATCATCATTTTACATAGAGAGGGACTGCCCTGGCTCTAGAGTGGAGAATGGATAGCAGGGTACAACCACAAGAGAGGAAAACCAGTTAGAGGGCTTTTGGAGTGAAAGGTGAAATGACCCTGACTATGATGGGAGTGGGATGAAAACAGAAGTGGAGGGACTTTGAGATTCTTCCTAGGCAGATTCCACAGGACTTGGAGATTCCTGAGAAGGAGGGTGAAGGAGAGACAGGATGAAGGATGGCTCTTGGTTTGTCATTATGTGAACTCCTGTATATTTTGAGTAGGTTGTAGATATTGAATAAAAGTGAGTTCCAATTAAAAAAATAAAATAAAATGGGAAAGTGGAATGTTATATATTTCAAAAATCTCCCAACAAACAAAATTAAGTTCCTTGTAAGTTGTGTGGTCTCTTAGTATTGTTTTTTTTTTTTTAAGACTACTCTGAGTGAGCCTCCATTTTTTTTAAGCAGGTACAACCAGGAAATATAAAAACTAAGTGAGAGGTTGTAACTGCAGGCGTTTCTCAGGTCCCTCAGATCGTGGGCCTGACAATAGAGGACTTCCCTCCACTGGCTGTTGTCTCTTACCTGGACTGCCAGGACAGCTTCCCAAGTGGTCTTCCAGCTTGCAGTCCTGTCCTTTCCGATTGTCCTATCTATCATTGCAGTGTGACAGCAATGATTTTTTTAAAAGGTACATCTCAGCTTGTCACCTCCTCTGAATAAAACTTTGCAGTGGCCATTTACAACAAAGTTCAGACCTTTCATCTAGTTTTCAAGTTCCTGCATAATTTGATTCCTGACTGCCTCATTCACCTCTTGCCACTTCCTCCCTTGTACACTGAGGTCCAGCCAAACTGAACTTTCTTCAGTTCCTTCAACATTCTCCTCCACTTTCCTCTCCCTCTCCCCACCCTTGGCTCTTTTCCCATCATCTTCTTTGCCTGCTATTATGTCTACTTGTCTTACAAGTCCTATCTTAGACATCCCTTCTCTGGAAAGCCTTCCTGACATTTCACAACTGAGTGAGGGATCCTTTTTTGCATAAGCAGCCTTATAAGCCCCATGCCAGTTGACCCACTGGGGCTCAGCTCTCTTTTGCTCCGGCTTGGGCCAGGGATGTATAATAGACTTTCATAAGAGTGAATGGACTATGTTTCTTTCAAGTGGTTCTACAAGAACATTGATGCTCTCAATTACTGGATTAATGAGCTGCCACCTGCTGCTGCTTCTGGCTCTACAGGGACTCCATTTTTTGCCAAGAGACAATATACCTGCCACCATGAAGTCCAAGGAGATGAATGGGGAATCGGGTCCTATTGGAAGGCCAGCCTACCTCCCTGCACAGAACAGTAGCCAGTGTCCAGCACTCCTCTCCATCTTTTTAGCTGGAGTGGTTTCTAAAGCAGCTGTATCCAAACTTCCTTGTCAAGAGCAATAACAAATTTTTTTTTAGTAAATCATGCATTCAATACCCAGCATTGAGGAATGTCACTTCCTGACATTTCTTTTACCATAAACTCCCTGCAAAATGGACTTCATGACAGACAAATGGGGAGACCTGTTTTATGAAATTGTTGTTTATAAACCAGTTAAAAGTGAGTCAACTGCATATCAAAAGCAATAAAAATTGAGAAAGCTGGAAACAAGAACACTTGGACTCTAACGCTCCTTTCTGGAAACAGTTACTCAGCAGGTCACATATCTATTCAGGCAACTCTGACTACAGCATGGGGTTTGTGATAAAAGCATGCCCATCTTTCTAGTCTCTTTAGAGGACAGGCATGCATCCAGCTTATCCCAGACTCCTATTAGTGAAAACACAACTGGCTTTAAAATAAGGAAGTAGGAGAAAGGGAAGGAGGGAGACTTCCCTCTTTCACATTTTCACAAGTCTTCCATAATTCACTGGAAAGTCTTCAGACCTCTTCAAAAAGCTCTCCTTTTTGACCCCAAATTTCATTGTAGTTCCAGGGCCATATATGCATCAGCTAATGGCTCTCTGACTGGAGTACCTGCCACTTAGCTTAAACATGTTCCCAAACCCAAAGTCAAATCTCAGGCTCAGAAAATTCTAACCTTAAATAATCCAATCATATCTATTCTCCACATGATGGTAAGTGCATCACAATGACCAGGATAGACAATCCACATGAGAAAGTTCTCTCTCTCTCTCTCTCTCTCACTTTCTCTGTCTCTCTCTGAGGGTAAAAGGTTTGAAAACAAGTCTAGTAGACTGAGCCAGGCAGATAGCTGGAAAGGATGAGAGGGTAAGATCCTGGAGCAATAACTCATCATAAGAACAGCAGGACACAGGACAGGTGGGCTGGCTTCAATACTGTAGTCTAGAGGGAATAAAGGATTATTAGTGGTTCTGGGTCTGAGAGGGGGCATGCTTGGAACAAACTTGGTTTAGAACAAACTGGTGGCAAGCTTGAGCCCTAAAGGTTATTCAAATGCACCTGAAAGCTGATTTCAGTGTGGATAACTTTTAACAGAGGTTGATGTAAAGGAGAGGGACCACTCTGATCTACAAACAAATTAACTTAAGTAGCATCAGCAGCAACCAGAACATCCTTGAGGCTGTCTGAGATTCAGTAGCACAGCTATACCAAGCCTCTGGCTTACATAGTAGTAACAATAGCACAGTGGTTCAAAAGCAATTGCCACCAGAAAGGGGACTTGGCCATGAGTTTGTCTGCCTTGGGCTGGCCTGTAGTGTGGGGGTTCTTGACTTTGCCCAGGGAAGATTTCACAGTACAAGTCCAGATGTCTTTGAGAGTAGTTTTATTAAAGCTGGGAACACTGAAACAAGGGGCCTAGGGTAGAAGAAGCAACAGGAGAGAGCCTAAGTGGGGCTGCTTTGGCTTGCTGGAAAGTCAGAGAAAAGGGGCCTTCGGAACAGGTTCAGGGGTTATCCTGAGTCCAGCTGCTGCCACCCATAGCTCTCCTTGTTGTAAGCCTTGTGGAGTCCCTTAGAGTTTAGGAGACTCATGTCTGTGGGAAGAGAAGGGTGGGGAGAGAGAGGTATGAGTGTGTTCCCAGGAAGGAGAGTGTGTACTGATACCTTCATTTTGAAGGTTTTTAAATGGTGGGAATTTAGGGAAGGTCTTAGGAGAGATATCAATAGAATATTTGTCAGTTTTTCAGTGTGCCCTTTTAGGGTTGTGGTCTCCAATGATTGGTCAGTGCCAGAGCAGGGGGTTGGTTGTCATTGCAGCTGGTCCTGGCGTCACCAGCCTGGTTTTGCTGCTTTTCTGGGCCTGGACCTGAAATACAACTGAGGGCTAGATGTTATCTCTAGGGAGGTGACCTTCTGCATCTGGCTGTAAATTGCTCAGCCAGTTTGTTCAGCTATCTGTCTTAGTTTCCCCCTTCTACCTAGCAAAGAACTTTCCTAGCTTCTTACTATCCTGCTTCACAGTGAGTTTGCCAGGGCTGGCAGGGAGGGGGCCATTGTAATAGGTCCCAGTTCAAGGGTACTTGCCTAAGTTCCAGCTCCACTGAGAAGGGAAGCTCCTTCCAGGACACTTGTGGAACAAGTTAGAATGAATTTGCTGGGTGTTATCACATGCACCATGGAGTAACAACCTGGTGAAAGCTGAAGTCATAAAGGCAGAATGTCCTAAACTTTATCATGTGTTGGCACACATTAAATAACATGTTTAGATAAACTGAAGAAGCCACTCATTGCCAGAGACAGCTGTCTTGGGGGTCTCATACTGAACCAAATTCTGCTCCATTACCCTGAGGGCTAAGGAAGTCCATATTGAGGTAAACTCATTCGGGGCTTAATGAGCCCAGTAAAATTATCTGTGAGGGGGAAACTATAAAAAATCAGGGTCATTCACTGAGGACTAGATTTTAAACCTAATTTGTTTAAACCTGTTTTCAGAAACTTAATTTATGCTGGAGATCATCACATGTCCTTCAAGGGTGGCCAAGAAATTTCACAGCCCAACCTCAACCATGTCCCTATATCTTAAGAACTTTCTAGAGTACAAGCATAGCTAATGATTAAAGAGTGAGGGTGGTTCTCTTCTCCTTAACACTTGCCTCTAGATCATTCTTAATAGCCAGATACAGAACTATCAGATGGAAAGAATCACCCACCATAAAAACAATGGATCCATTATACATCTTTGAGAGATAACCTTACTCTAGCCAGCTTCTCTTGGATCCCCAAGGTAAGAAAAGAAAGCT
The DNA here is from genome assembly GCF_019186645.2 of Phyllostomus hastatus. Lineage (NCBI taxonomy): Eukaryota > Metazoa > Chordata > Mammalia > Chiroptera > Phyllostomidae > Phyllostomus > Phyllostomus hastatus. The sequence goes on along the minus strand of NW_025333932.1, from coordinate 9,155,857 downwards.
TAAAACACTTATCACTTAAGACTCCTCCTGTGATCCTAAAAGGAAGGGAATCATTATCGTAATAAGAGGGTAGAAACAGTGGGTTTAGATGTGGTGCCAATACCTCAGCTGCTGAACTGCGACACCTCCTTTCAGAGTCAGAATCCAAGTCATCACCTGAACAGCCCCTCCCCCACACCATCAGACCATGGGTTTTAGGACAAGCAATTTTTCTATAAATGCCCAATAGTGGAACATGTCTATAAGTAACACTTTTTAAGCAAATCAAATATGCTGTCTTCACTGTAGAACTTATGGCCCTGGAGAGACTTAACCTCTAAGTTTGCAAAGTTTCCTTAGAGGAAGTTCTTCTGAGAGACTTGTTAAGTGCACTGGGGAATTTGTTTTTACAGGAGGCCAAGGGGACAGGTGCCTAAGCAGCTGGAAGAAGGTTTCTTGTTTACAATGTAAACCCTCCATGTTCACACTCCTCCAAGCCCAGATTCTGGACAAATAGTATAAAGACGAGTCATCATAAAGGGGGAAAAAGAGGACATGAAGGAATATAAAGGAGGGAAAAGTAATCAAATAGATAAAACCAATAACATCTAAAACAGGCCCCGTAGAACAATCGCTTTGTAACACCAGTACTGTCTCTAGCTCACTGACGAAGAAGAAGGCAGGTAAGTAAAGAGGTGTCTATACCATGGCTCAGACAGAGCTGACAGGCAGACTGCCCACAGATCAACGGGTGGTAAAGCACTGAAGAAGCGAGTGGTTACCAAAGTCATCCACAAGAGTTCACCTTCTATTGGAGGGGCGAGGAAACCTCATTGTTACATGGCTGGTACCATGACAGTCTGTGAAATTAGATGTTATCAGAAGTCCACTGAATTTCTGATTCACAGGGTCTGGTACAAAGAATTGCTCGGGACCTCAGAATAGATCTGTGCTTCTAGAATGCTGTTATTGGTGCTTTGCAGGAGGCAAGTGAGGCCTATCTGGTTCACCTTTTTGAAGACACCAACAACCTGTGTGCTATCCATGCTAACATATAACAATTATGCCAAAGATGTCCAGCTAGTACACCACATATGTGGAGAACATGCTTAAGAATCCACTATGGGAAACATTTCACTCTTTATATTTTTATTTTTTAATTATATTTTATTGTTTATGCTATTATAGTTGTCCCAATTTTTCCACTTTTTGCACCCTCCACGCAGCCCCCACTACCCTCCTCCCCCAGGCAAACCTCACACTGTTGTGCATGTCCACAGGTCATGCATATATGTTCTTTGGCTAATCCCTTCACCTTTTTTCAACCAGTTCCTATCTACCCCCTCCTCTCTTACAGCTGTCAGACTGTTCCCTGTTTCTATGCCTCTGTTTCTATTTTGTTTTTTAGTTTACTTTGTTCATTTTCACATATAAGTGAGATTATATGGTATTTGTCTTTTACTGACTGTCTTATTTCACTTAGCATAATACTCTCCAGGTCCATCCATGCTGTCACAAAAGATGAGTTTCTTCTTTTTTACTGCCGTGTAGCTCCATTGTGTAAATGTACCACTGCTTTTTAATCCACTCATCTACTGATGGGCACTTAGGCTGTTTCCAAATCTTAGGTGTTATAAGCAATGCTGCTATGAACGTAGGGGTTCATATATTCTTTTGGATTGGTGTTTCAGGATTCTTAAGATATATTCCCAGAAGCGAAATCACTGGGTTAAAAGACAGTTTTGTTTTTAATATTTTGAGGAAACTTCATATTGCTTTTCACAGTAGCTATACCAGTTTCTCTTCTTCCTGTTGTTTATGGTTCTGAATATTAGATGTTTTTTCCCCATGGGATCAAAACTACCTAAGTGTATGGTTTCAAGGGTAAAATAAAGGACAGAAATCAGGTATTGGCAGTTTTTCCACTTTCATATGTGTGTGAATTTTTAAAATATAAATGTGGGGACATAAAGCATTAATGTGAGTCAAAATGTTTCAGTGAACAAGTTTCAGCAGTTCAAGTTTATAACAACATAAATAAACCTATTAAATTTTTCTAAAAAATAATAAGTAATGTGACATGTAAGAGACTAAAAAGACAAAAGATATTTAGAGCTATATTTCCAACTTCAAATTTAAAATAAAAAATGAAATATTTTGGAAAGTGATTTTTCACTTTCTTAGTCATATTCAAACTATTTCTATCTTTTTTGACTTATCCTCCAGGGAGAATTTATCCTTCAGTGAGAGTATATGTGTATAAACATAAATATACAAGGATATCCAAACCAGAATTATACTAAAAAATTAAACACCAGACACAACCTAAACTTTTTCAACAAATATTTAGCAAGTCACAGATAAGTCCCCTGGACCAGCCTCATGACTTCACCCCTGCCCCAGAGCTTGCCCCTTGTCACATTTTCCAGGACTTTGCTCCTGCAGTCATCTCTTCATAAATCACCATTTTTCTTTCTCAACTTGACTTTCTGCATTAGTATAAAACATGATGTCATTATTGTCATTTAAAAAACAAACAAAAAACCAAGCAATACTCTTTCTTGACTTGGTACATTTCCAATTGCTCCAGCCTCTAGTTAGCTTTGAGAAAACTCCTTCATCAGTGTTTTCTCCTCCAGATGTTTCAATTTCCACACCTTCCATTTTCTTTAACAGCTGACTCAAATTTCTGTCCCCACCACTCTCTAGGATACCTTGTCAAGGTCCTCATCGACCCTCATCTTGCCAACTCCTCTAGCAATTCTTAGTCCTCATCTCACTTTTTCTGTAAAAGTGTTGGACTTAGGAGACCTTAGTGAGACACATTCCTGTTGTTTCTAATGATGGCTCCTTCTTCACACTTTCCTGCCCTTTCCCAATGCTCAATGTTCAAAACCCTGACAATGGAGGCCTCTCCCCCTTGGTACTTGTATTCTCTTCCAAAATGACCTTATCTCATCCCATGGCTTTAAATAACATCCAGATGTTGAAGACTTCTAAAGCTATATTGCCAGCCCTCTCTTTTCCCCTGGGAGAACTCAACCATTTCCATAACATGCCTACTTTGATGTCTAATATATCATTCAGTCTTAACATATCTAAATCAGAGCTCGCTCTTTCTCCATGTCTCCTCTCAAAAACTAGTTTTCTTGGTCTCTTCCATCCCTACTTAAAATCTTTCAGGACTCTCACTGCCCCTAGAATAAATTGCAACCCTGTTACCATGATGCCTAGAGACTTTTCACACCAACCACCACTCTCCATTCCTGCTAGCTCCGATCCAAGCCCATTGGTCTTCTCTGGGTTCCTTAACAGGTCAAGTTCACCCCCAAGCCTGGCACTTAGCACTAGCAACCAACAAAGAATAAAACTTCTCTCTCTACACCAAGTTTATTTTCTTTGTTGATCTAACCACTTATTTATTTAATTGTTTACTTTCTTTATCCCCCTTCTGTTCATGAACATTGATACTTGGGACATCACATTTTTCACTGCTGCATCTCTAGTACCCAGAACAAAGCCTGCTACATAACAGGTGTTAGTGTTTTTTGAATGAATGAGTGCATGCTGGAAACATTTTCATGATACAAATATATATTTAACTGAAGAAAAAGGCAAGCTTTGAAATGATATATACAGTCAAGTCCCATTAATTTTCATTCTAATAAATACTTTAGTATATATTTATATTTGTATTGCATATAGTATTCAAATGAATGCATGGGAAAGAAAATCTTCAAGATACATTTTTTCAGTTGAGATATAATTGACATATAATCTTGTATAATTTTGTTGCTTTGATACATTTACATATTGCAATATGATTATCAACATACTGTTATCCAGTGCCTCTATCACATCACATAATTATTTTTATTATTATTTTTAATCCTCATCTGAAGATATGTTTATTGATTTTAGAGAAAGAGAAAGGGAGAGTGTGCTTGTGTGCATGTGTGAAAGAGAAAGAGAAAAACATCAACATGAGAAAGATAGTTCAGTTGCCTTCCATACTCCCCTCAACTGGGGACCAAACCCGCAACCTAGGTATGTGCCCTGACCGGGGATTGAACCTGCAACCTTTTGGTGTATGGGAAGACACTCCAACCAACCAAACCACCCAGCCAGACAATGGCTCTTTTTTCCTTCCTTCCTCCCTTCCTTCCTTCCCTCCTTTCTTTTTTTTACAGTTCCTCTGGGATGACATCTTTGGCTCTCTTTTAAGGTGACTCTATTTTTTTTTTTACAGTGAGTGGAAACACATTGAGTCATTGTGCTGTTGTTTGAGGTCTTTGTGGGCTGCTTGTGGAGTCATGTGGTGTTGATGTGGCCTTGTGTGTTTGTGTGGTGTGGGGTAGGACACAAGCGTGGTTGTAGGGTTGTATGGCATCACATGAGGTTGCATGGGATGATTGTGGGGTGGTATAGTGTCATATAGGGTGGTATGGGGTTTCATGTGGTTATTGTAGAGTGGTTATGGGGTTGTGCTGGGCCTTGTGGGGTCACAGTAGTGTTAAAAAGAAACCACGCCCCTGGCCAGGTAGCACGGTTGTTTAGAGCATTGTCCAGAAATGCCAAGGTTGCAGGTTTAATCCCTAGTCAGGGCACGTATGAGAATCAACTAATGGAGGTATAAATTGGTGGAACAACAAACTGATGTCTCCCCCTGACCACTCTGACTGACCACTCAAACTGACCACTCCCCCACCGCTGCCCACCTTCTGCTCTCTCTCCTTCTCTCAAATTGATAAATAAAAATTAAAAAAAGAAATAACAGACCCAAGATGGAATATACATAATTATTTTATTTTTCTGGTGAGTCTAGTCTCCTCAACTTTGAGGTATATAATACAGTCTTGTTGACTGTAATCTCTGCATTGTGCATTAGATCTCCGGAACTAATTCATCTTTTAATTGCAAATGTGTGCCCTTTGACCAATATCTCCCCAATTCTTCTACCCTGAGTTACAAATAAACACCATTCTGCTGTGTCTATTACTATGAATTCAGCTTTTTAAAGTTCCACTTAAAAATGATATCATACAGTATTTGTCTTTCTCTCTTTGAGTTATCTGACTTAGCATAATGACCTCAAATTTCATTCATGTCACAAATGACAGGATTTCCTTCTTTCCCATGGTTAATAGTCATATATATGTCACAACTTCTTTATTCATTCACCCACTGACAGACATTTAGCTTGTTTCCTCAAGTCCCAAAATTGTATAGTCAGGCAGTAGTGGTAATCCTTTGGTGCCATGTTCTTTGCTTCTGTTACCATGCAGAATTTCATTGAACAAAATATTGTGAAGGCAGTGTTGTTCTAAAGAATGCCAGGATAATGAGATTTTTTGAGGCTAACAGGGTTTGTGAGTTTGTTGAACATCATATCTTCAATTGGTAGGTTCAATCTAGACAGGAAATATCACTATGGGATTGCATATATTATGACAGTAAGATTCTAGGAAAGCAAAGAAGAAAAGTGTGACATTTGTTTGTCACCCTAACTGGGTTCTTCTGATATCACAGAGCTGCTAAACCAAACCATTGTGGAGGCTGCCCTACCTTGAAACAAGTTCTAGTAATCATTGACCAGTTTATTTAGGCTTTCTGTCATGTAACTGAAAACAGCCAGAGCTTCCTGCTATTTATTGATCAAAAAGCCAATGGGAGTAAAAGACAGAAAACTGTACTTGAACAACAATTAAAATAAAATAATTAAAAACAAAAAACAAAAAGCCAATGAGAATTTTTAGCAACCTGAAGCTGTTGAATGCATAATACCACAGGTTTATGCTTATTTTCTCCTGATTTTGCTCTCTGAAATGCTATATGCTTTTCACAAGTAAGTGAAAGTGTTTGTTTTGCATATTCAAGAAAACTTATTAAATATTATTAATTATCCAGATATTATTTAACTTGTAATATACTTGAGTATATATTTTTTTGAAAACTACTCATAATGTAGGGTGAAAGCAGGTTATAAAATTATGCATTTTATTATTATGTTTTCTCTTTTTTTAACTAGTGGCTGTTGTTTAAATTATGAAATGTTAACTTACATATTTATAAAATTAATTTGGGAAGACTATGATCGACAAGACTATTAGTTTGTGTGCAAACAAAACAATGTCAGTTCTACTACAAGAATACCATTAACTCTTGCTTTCCAATAAGAAAAACTGGACACTCTAGGGGGAAAAAGCACTCCAAACATTTTTAATGCTTTGTCCAGTCTCTGACATTCCCTTTGTCATTCTGTTGGAATGCCTACATCAATGAATTCAGTACAGATTTATTTCAAAGGCCTATAGCTTGAAAGGTTGACAGAGAATGAAAAGAAGGAAAGAAATGTTTTCCATGGACTGTATCACCTCTAGGCACAGAATTCAAACAGAGAAGAGCACATCAGACTCATCATTGTCCCTTGCTCAAACATGTGGGAAAGAAGTTTATGGCCAGGTCAGGAAGAAATATTACTAATTAATGAATAAATTTATATTTTAACTAGGATCTCTGCATCCCACCGAAGTAAACCTAGACTATAACATTGTGACCATTTTGGTTCTCCATATTGGTCTCGTATGCTCAGGTTGCACACTTTGACAGGCCTAGTTGCACAGGTACAAGGTTGCACGTAGTGGGTCTTCAGTAAATAGTTCATGAATGACTGACTGACTGGCTGGCTGAGTTAAGGGGAGACTAAAATTAGTTTAAGTGTCTTCATGATGTAATTTTTACTTTAACACCACTCACTCAGGCATGTTAAATATTTTGATTCTCAGCTTCCAATGCTAAAAAAATATAGGGTAGTAAAAAGATGAGTTCCAAGAAGGTTTTGTGACTGCTGTCATTTAATGCTTTCCATGATTTAATATGTCAACTCACCATAATTACAAATTTTGGCAGTAGCTGATATAAGTAGTAACATTTATTGAATTCTTACTGTGTGCCAGGTAATAAGCTATATTCTTTACATAAAATTTACAATTTCTTCCTCACAATGACTATCTAGGTATGTAGTATTTTCTCTTCTTTTACAGATGAGACAAATGTGTGAACTGTGTTATTTCTTGTGATATATAAAATATATATATGTTTGCCCAGAAGAAAAATAAGGACATTAATGATCTTTTTACAAAGAGATTCTTTATTGAGTGACAGGATTCACTGTAGTCTTTTAATATAACAAATATTCCTAACTCATTCAAAAACCTTTCAATTATAATAGTTACAATTGTATGCTTTTCAGTTACAACTCTTCAGTTACAACTCTTTGTACATAAAAAAGACCATAGGTTATAGGTTATTAGGTTATTGCTTTATTAATACTATTTTTATATTTGGTCATAATTGCTTGAACTTAAAAATAAATTAATAGTCCATATTTACGACTTCCAGCCAAGATGGAGGCATAGGTGGACACACTGTGCCTCTTCGCACAACCAAAATTAAGTACAACAAAAATTTAGAAAAAACAACAACAACCAGAACGGACAGAAAATTGAACTGTATGGAAGTCTTGACAACCATTCATCCAGACTGGTAAGAGGGGCAGAGTCGGTGGTTGGCAGAGAGGGGTTGAGGCAGGAAAAAGCGGTGGCTGGCAGACCGGGGCATGCAGGGTGAAGGCAGTGGCTAGCAGACCCCGGTGGCAGACCCTGGGCGCAGATGCGGGCTCAGGGAGGCAACAAGCAAACCTAGTGAGGCACACAAGGCAGCTGGCTGTCCACAGTCACACATTGGTGTGCAGATAAACCAGGTGAAAATGGGCGGCGAGACAGAACTCGGAACCCAGAGCCCCAGCACCGGGAAATAAAGCCTAAAAGCACTGACTGAAAACACTTGTGGAGGTTGAGGTGCTGGGAGAGATTCTCAGCCTCACAGGAGAGTTCGTTGAAAAGACCCACGGGGTCCTAGAACGTACACAAGCCCGCCCACCCAGGAACCAGCACCAGAAAGGACCAGTTTGCTTGTGGGAAGTGGCAGAGGGGAATGAAATCTGACTGAGAGCAGAGCAAATGCTATTGTTCCCTCTCTGACCCAGCCCCCACATACAGTGTCACAACCCAGAGAGTGGGTTGCCCCGTCGGGGTGAACACCTAAGGCTCTGCCCCTCATACGTAACAGATGCAACCAAACCAAACCAAACCAAACCAAACCAAAACAAAACAAAACAAAAACAATGGCTCAAATGGAAGAACAAATCAAAGCCTTAAATCAAAGCTTTAAGTGACCAAGAGATAGCCAACCTATCACATGCACAGTTCAAAGCACTGGTGATCAGGATGCTCACAGAATTGGTTGATTTTGGTCACAAATTAGATGAAAAAAATGAAGGCTATACTAAGTGAAATAAAGGAAAATGCACAGGGAACCAACAGTGATGGAAAGAAAACTGGGTCTCAAATCAATGGAGTGGACCAGAAGGAAGAAAAAGAAACACAATCAGAAAAGAATGAAGAAACAAGAATTCAAAAAAATGAGGATAGGCTTAGGAACCTTCAGGACATCTTGAAACATTCCAACATCTGAATTATAGGGGTACCAGAAAGAGAAGAGGAAGAGCAACAAGTGGAGAAGTTATTTGAATAGATAATAAAGGAGAACTTCCCCAATCTGGCAAAGGAAATAGACTTCCAGGAAGTCCAGGAAGCTCAGAGAGTCCCAAAGAAGTTGGACCCAAGGAGGAACACACCAAGGCACATCATAATTATATTATCCAAGATCAAAATGAAGGAGAGAATTCTAGAAGCAGCAAGAGATAAGGGGACAGTCACCTACAAAGGAGGTCCCATCAGACTGTCAGCTGATTTTTCAAAAGAGACCTTGCAGGCAAGAAGGAGCTGGAAAGGAGTATTCCAAATCATCAAAGGCAAGGACCTATATTCAAGATTGCTCTAACCAGCAAAGCTTTCATTTAGAATGGAAGGGCAGATAAAGTGCTTCTCAGATAAGGTCAAGTGAAAGGAGTTCATCATCACCAAGCCCTTATTATATGAAATGTTAAAGGGACTTATCTAAGAAAAAGAGGATAAAAAATATGAACAGTAAAAAGACAGCAAACTCACAGTTATTAATAACCACACCTAAAACAAAAACAAAAGCAAACTAAGCAAACAACTAGGACAGGAACAGAGCCACAGAAATGGAGATCACATGGAGGGACAGCAACAGGGGAGTGGGAGGAGGAAAGAGGGGGAAAAGGTACAGAGAATAAGTAGCATAGATGGTAGGGAGAAAATAGACAGGGGGAGGGCAAGAATAGTATGGGAAATGTAGAAGCTAAAGAACTTATGACACATGGACATGAACTAAATGGGGGGCAATGTGGGTGGGAGGGTATGTGCAGGGCGAGGGGAGTGAAGGGGGGAAATGGGACAGCTGTAATAGAATAATCAATAAAATATATTTAAAAAGTTAATATTTATTTATCTCAAACTATAAAATCTCAACTACAATATAAATATATTTAAGATTTTTATTATATAAATTAAATTAATCCCCATATATAAGTCACCCAGTTTCAAAATTATCAAAAGTTTCCAATCTACAAATATATTCTGTAAATATAATAAGAAGGACACCCACATAATTTATTATCCAAACCAGGATGCTTTTGAGAGTGAACAGGGCTGTTATATTAATTCCAACAAGGATAACAGGCATAGTTCAAGATGGTGGAGGGAAACCAGGGCATGTGGTCCCCTTAGGAAAAATTCACTTTTTTTTTTAAGACTTTATTCATTTTATTTCTAGAGAGGGAAGGGAGGGAGATAGAGAGAGAGAGAAAGATCAATGTGCGGTTGGTGAGGGTTATGGCTTGCAACCCAGGAAGGTACCCTGGCTGGGAATCGAACCTGTGACACTTTGGTTCGCAGCCTTCGCTCAATCCACTGAGCTATGCCAGCCAAGGCTTAAAAATTCACTTTTGTAATATTTAATGTATTTAAGAACATACCTATATAAACAAAATAGTTCTGATGTAAAAAAAGATATATGCATCTCTTGTTAGTCTTCTATATTCATCATTATTATGGGTTTTCTCAAAATTTGTATGTTGAAACCCAAATTCCCAATGTGATGATATTTGGAAGTGAGGCCTTTGGGAAGTGATTAGGTCATGGAGTGAAACCCTCATGATGGGACTGGTATCCTTGCAAGGAGAGACATAGATCTCTCTCTCTCTGCCTCCCCATCGCTCCTGTCCAAGCCCCACCCCACCATGAGGTTGCAATGAAAAGACGGCCGTCTATGAACCAGGAAGCAGGCTCTCATAAGGAACCAGGTGGGCCAGGACCTTGATCCTAGACTTCCTGCCTTTTTAACTGTGAGAAATAGATGTCTGTCATTTAAGCCACTCAATCTCTGATACTCCATTACGACAGCTTGAGCAGACTAAGGCAATCATGTTGAATAGGATTTGTACAGGCTTTTACTATTCTGTGGCAGAATTAAACAAAACACACATTTTTAAGAGTATGTATTTGGCAATAAATCTATGCCTATAATCTAACAGCCATGTAGTCATACTAACTCTAGCATAGCAGCTACCATCATCAGAGGAGACATCCCTAAATGTGTGACTTAGCCTGCCAGTTGTGAGGACAAATGGGTGATGCAGGGAAGCACACAGCATGTCACCTGTCCCTCTCTTTTCCTCCTCCCTTTCTCTTTCCTACTCCAGGGGCTAAGTTGGAACTTCCCAGGGATGCTGGGGTAGAAGAGCAGGGGCTGCTCCAGGGCCAAGATGCTCGCCAATACTGGGGACAACATGAAGAAAAGTCATTTCTTGTCCTGAGTCAGAGGGAGTTCAAGGTGTTATAGCCTGAGTACTTAAAGTTATGAACTTATTTATAATCAAAGACTCATGAGACCTGTGTGTATCAACTAAAAGTAAAATTGAGATATATTCACCTTAGAGGAGTGCTATGAGGTATCAGTCAAATAACATTTGGACAGTTTGGTCAGATTCAATATAGACCTCAAAATTGTGGGTACCATAAAACTTGTTTCTCCTAGAAAACCTTCTGAGGACACATGATGAATAGAAAAGAGTCACCCAAAGGTACTTTCTCTGTCACAGAGAAGGCAAATCCCCAACACCTCATATCAGCCCAGGGAGGATTTCTCCTGAATGGTCAACATGGTCTTTCACCAGCTCAGAGCTCCAGGACAACATTCAGACTTAAAAGATCTTACTCCTGACCATATGTCAGCAGAATAACAAAACAGCTTATAAAAAATTCTGTGACAGGATTTGTATTGGTTATTAAATTCCATATCTTATGACTTTTGTCAGGCAAAAAATCTTCATGAAATACCTAAAAATATTTCATTTTGGGCAGTGATGCATGTATGAAAAATAACACATTGTTCTCTCATTGTGTTTGTGGTACATAGGAAAAGAGAGCTTCACAAACTAGTACGCATGTGCTACAGACACAGATAAAGATGAATCTCTTCCAGGGAAATAAAGTGAAGCCAATGACCATCAGTTAATAAAGCTGAAGCAGTTTATCTTAGTCACACAGAGGAAGGATATTTAAGATCTGGCACGATACCTGAGGTAAACACTCAAAGGAAACCTGTTCATTATATCACATCTCTATTTTTTAGCAGATAATATATTACTATTGAATCATGTGAAGAGCAAGGCAAGAATGTTACCAGACATGGATACCTTGACTGATTAATGAACATATAATTGCAGGGTGGGATATATAGAAACAGGAGCATATTGTTGGCATTGAAATCGGGCATTGTTATTTTCAAAGCCATAAACAGGGACCCTGGAGAAGTGAAGCCAGAGAGAGAGAGAGAGTGAGTCAAGTTTCAAATGCAACCAGATAAGCAAATAATGGCTTCATTATCTGTCCTGCATTGATGCAGACCCCAGCTTGTGGGGTCCTCCACATTGTGGATGGGGGAGAGACATTTACAGGGACTACCTACCGAGTCCTGTGGAGGAAAAGGGCAGGCAGCTTCGCTCTCAAGAGGAGCCAAAAGCCGAGGCCTTGGCATTGGCAGGCCTTTATTTCTTTTCTCTGCACACCACATGATGGTCCTCATTTACTATGCCCTGGTTGGCTTTAGGTGGTTACCTTTTACAGAAAACAAAGGAGTCAATGCTGCTAATCACATCACAGAAGAGGGATATTTGCAAATGAAAAGGGAAAGGTAGTTGAACTGGTTATACTCGTCCTGGAAAAGTTTAGCATGGATTTTAGGAAGTTACTTTGCAATAAATGTTTGCTGCAAATCAGGGTGAGGGAGTTTTTAGCAAAAGCAAGACTCAAAGTGGCCTATGTACAGAGCAGGCCTGATTCCCCATGGGGGAACCTGCCCATGGGTGTGGGTCCTGTGCATCGCCAAGTGGGAGCTGGGCCCATGCCACATATCTTACACTGCACTCAGGAGGGGCACTTTTTCTTTTTCACATGGCCTTCCTGGCCCCTCTCACTTTTGAGATATGCTGGTTTTCTAAATCTCCCAGCAAAAACAGGGCAGCTCACTGACAGTAACAGGAGCCAGGGGCTTCTGGGAGCTCAGTTTCTCTCCCCTGTCTGAGGCTCACTTTCTTGTTTCCTTGAGTGACACATGGTTTCAGAGCTCCAGGTCAAAGGCACATTTTCATCCACATCTACATACATTCCATGCATTTTAGAATCTCTATGTGCAATCTGAACATTCCAGAAATGACCATGGCAGCAATGACTAAGGCTGTTCTCCAAAGTCAAAGGTCAAAGGCCACTCAGCCTTTGTCTCAGCACCTGACAAGCAGCAAGATAGTCCTTTCTTCCCTCTCTCCCTTCTCCTCTCTCTCCCTCCTTTGTTCCCTTCCCTCCCTCCTTTCAAAAATATTTTCCTCCCAACTTTAGGAGCTGAAGCCCAGCCTGAGAGAAGTCAGTCACCTTGTCTTAGCAGTAATGTAAGGTGTCTAGCATCTAGGACCTAATAACCTAAGTGTCTCATTTTAGCTCCTCTTAAATTTAAAAAAAATCAAGTTTTCAAAAAAGGGTAAAAAGTGTGATCCCCTTGTTCTCACTAATAGAAACTATAGGTTTTACTGTCTCCTACTCCCCTCCAAACATAGGTCCCTCCTCTCCACTGCCTTCTTCCTTTTCTCTCCCCATCCCTTTCTTTCTCTGACCTTCCTTTTCCTGAGGTCCATAGTGAAAGATTTTCTTAGGCTCCTCCGAGGAAATATATGCTAATCAGCCATAAAATTAGGCTGTATAGAGCATTATTTGGGGTTTGTGTGCCCCGGCGAAGTACTCCCCACCCCTGCCATTTGCTCGGGGCCGGGAGGGGGGGGGGTTGGAAGCCGAGAAAACCGCGCTGAACAGGGAAAATGGCGGGGTTTTATTTTGGGTTGGCTCTCCATGGGAGCTGGGGATTGGTCCCTTGTGAACAGTGGCAACATATCATTGGTGGTGTCCCTCACGCCCTGGCTTGACATTAGCCATCTCTTCCAGGTTGTATTTTAGCGGCCATGATTGATTGTAGTCCAGCCGCCATTTTGTCCTACCCTGCCCATCTTGACACATAGCTGCTGAAACCTCAAATCCCTGTGCTTCCTCCAGGTTTTCTCCTCCTTATAAATAAACAGCATCAACATTTTTTTAACAATATGAAAGCTGCTTTAAGACCTGGCAAAAGCAAGCAATAAAAGAGGAATGTTTAAAGGATGTAGCAAACTCATTACTGGGAGGCTTGCTTCTATGTCCCTCTAAACTCTAAGCCTAGAGAAATGTTCTCACCAATTTCTATGAGGAAACACAGCTATTTGCTTGGGTAGAAGTCAACAACCAAGTAGTCATTTCTGCTTGAATCCCTACAATAAGTCTTAACCTCTAAACTATACAAATCTAACACAAGGCTTCAGCATCCATCAATACTATCAGGAAGTAATAGTAAATAAAGATTAAGTAAATTTACTCCAATAGTAAATGATGGAGTAAATCAACTCCATTACAAAAGTTCCACAAAGCAATTCCAAATCAGTGAAGGTGCTAATTGTCCTTCTCCATGGGTCCTCACTGGTCCTCAGTGATACATATACTTTTGTACTTTTATACCGTTTGTCTCAGAAATTCCCTCAGGGACAATGAATTGGGTCTTTGTTTACTACTCTGTGATGACTGGTAAGCTCCTAATTTTTCTCAAAGGTGATGGATGGTAGAATAAACATGGCTGCTGGGTTCAAGATGGCACAGGAAAAAAAAATTCATGCCTGCTCCTCGGTTATCAAATGTCGCCTCAATGAGTAATAACCATGCCCCAAATAAAAAACACACCTGTTCCTCTCAGGTGACAGTATTGATTCTGAATATACAGCGAAGGGAGAAGGTTACTGTCTAGACTGAGAACTGGGTTCTGATTCACAAAGTTCCGGAGCAGAGAAGCCTCAACCCCTTTGTTTGTTAAATAGGCACATGCGGTGGACAGAATGATGACTCCTCACAGATATCCACATCCTAACCCCAAAACCTACACCTTTATAAGGAAAAGGATAAGGAGAAAGACAAAATGTATTGAGCTGGGCGATTTATATACTGGAACACCCACAACGAGATTGGGAGGTGGGCTCTCTGAACTCAGAAAGGTTAAGTAACCCACCCACCATCACACAGCTAGGTAGATCATTTGAATCCCTGTCTGTCTGAACTAAAAGCTCATGATTTTTCTAACATTTCTTTAGACTTTGTAATAAAAAATAAAGCAAAATTTCTACCTTGAAACACTTGTTTTGTTTAAGAAGACATATATCTTCATTATCAAATAATCATTCTGTGTGAAATCCTGTCCCAAGTTCACAGTACAGTGATAGGGTGACTGCCATTTTGCCAGCTCTGCAGGGCAAGTAACCTTGGTAGTGGTAATAGTAATAATAGTTCATTTATTATGTTTGTAAAGCATTTTACAACTTACAAAGCACTTTAAATATATATGTATCTTAATCCTTTCAGGAGTGTCCTAGAAGGCGAGGTTTGCTATTCCCTTCCACTGATGAGAAATCTGAGGATCACAGCCATGTCACCCACAGCACATATCTGAATGACAGAGCAGAAAGCCGTCTCCTGGTTCAGAATTTCATTCCATGTTCATTACATGAGTCTTTGAAACTGTCCTTCCCCACTGTGGCCTGAAAGTGATTTGCAAACTCCTTCGATGCAGGAACTTGGCTGTGGTCAGCCAGAAAGTATGCATGTAGGCAAATGAGTCCGGAAACTGTGTGCTGAGCTCAGGAGTTATTTTGAGGTCAAAAGCCATATCTTCTTAAACTACACAGAAGGCTCCACAGAAGGCTTAAAGATTGCTTCCACAGGGTTTGGAGCATAGTTTTGCTGAAGGTCATTGTGTTCTATAGCCTGCTTAAAACTCTGTATTTTGTGTACTAGCAAATACACACTTATGGTTAGCTGTTACATTTTATTTTTAGTTACAGTAGTATAAAAATAAAATAAACCACATTTCTCTTTGAAGTTCTTTTGTACAAACACAATGGTTTCTCTTCTCTCTCCAAGTTTGGTAGCCTGTGTTCATGTGTTTCCAGGAATTTTTCTTGACACAATATAAATTCATTCCCACAGCCTGGAGATAATTTCACAGTAGCCAATTCCCTTCCTTTGAAATTATTTACCATGTCCTCCCTGAGGACATGAATAATTAGTCAAATAAATGCACTTATTATCCCTTCACTTTTCATGTAAATTTACATGCTTTTCTAAAATGTATATAGATTATTTAGAGAACCCCTAATTTTGCATTTACTTGTTTATGATTTTGAGTCTTATTTTGTGGTCTTGTTACAGAACAAACAAGGGGGGCCTGGGACGATATACTATTATTAAAAGAAGGCCCTGGGTCCGTTATGTCCGCCGCCCTAGGAAAGACGTCTCTCAATGCCAGAGATTCGTGAAAAGGAAAGGAAATGTTTATTTAATGGTATACAAACTTAAAGTAGTGACCTAATGTCTTTATCAAAAATCCTAAAGTCCCTTTTAAAACCCCCACAAACAGACACAGTCCTTCCTTCCTTCCCCCTTTGCCCAGTCCAGAGTACTGTATCTCAGGAAAGGAAATAGAAGTCCATGGCTCAGGCAGTCCTCTGGTTATTCCCAGTTAGTACTCCATCTCGACTGGGATACCTCCCTGGGTTCCCGGCACCCTCAGCTGAGTCACCAGGATCTCTGCTAAAACCAGGTGGTGGTTCCCCCTTCTAAAGCTGTGGGGGTCCCCACTCTGGCAAAGGCACATGGTCCTCTCTCAGGGCTGCAGGAAGGGAGAGTCCCCACTCTGTCCAGGCTGCGTGGTTCTCCCTCTCAGGACTGCGGAAAGGGAGAGTCCCCACTCTGTCAAGGCCGCGTGATTCTCCCTCCCAGGGCTGCAGGAGTCTCCACTCTGCTAAAGCTGTGTGGTTCTCTCCAATGGCTGTGATCCTCTCTGCACTTCCACAGCCCCGTAGTTCTCTTCCTCTCAGGGCTGCACATGGTTCACCTCCTCCAGGGCTGCGCATGGTTCTCCTTCCACACTTGACTTCACATCCCAGAACTCATACCCCTCCAGCTTCACTGGTCTGCCATCATGAGTCTGGGCAGGTGTGGCCCCATGTCATGGAGCCAATCATCTCCAAGCTCCCATGCAGGTGCTGTAACTTGGGGGACCTGCCCCCCAGTTACGTCTTGGTGAGGAAATTACTTCCATCCCCTTGGCTCAGAGCATGGCCACAGCTATTCAACATATCTAAGCGACCAGCCAAAGGCTATAGGTATGTTAAATGACCATGCCATGGATTAGCTGCAAAGCTGCCCTGCATGTTCTTGCTCTGTGTGCCCCTTCCCCCAACTCACACCTGCGGGGGAAGGGGTGAAGACACCTTAAAATCTCCTGAACACCTCGAGTTCTGGACCCCATTTCAAATGCCTATTTGGGGTCCCCCCTCTTGGCTGCACCCTGTAATAGTCTCACCAATGTTTCTTATACATTTAAATCTTCATTTTTTTTAAATAACTATTTTGACATTCAGCCCTGGCTGGTGTGGCTCAGTGAATTGAGTGCCGGTCCAATGAACCAAAGGATCGCCAGTTCCATTCCCAGTCCAGGGCACGTGTCTGGGTTGCCAGCCAGGTCCTCAGGAGGGGGTGTGTGAAAGGTAAACACACATTGATGTTTCTTTCCCTCTTTTTCTCCCTCCCTTCCCCTCTCTCAAAAAATAAATAAGTAAAACTTTAAAAAAATAAACCACTATTTTGACATTCAAAACTATTGAATTTTGTGCTTGGTTTTATTTTGAAAAAAATGCTGACATTTCTAGTTTCCTCCTCCCCTTCTACTTACATGCTATTCATTCATAAATAAAACAATCTGATTTTTTAGCATATTTATTGCTAGAAATTTTGAATGAACTGATGCTTAAAATGGTAGAATGGAACAAATGATTTTCTACTACATGTACATACACATTTTAGCCAGTGATGATGTACTATTAGTGAAATATTTTATAAGCAAGCTACTGTACTTCATTCATTCTAACAGACATTTTTTCACACTTTATCATTTCTGAAATTAAGGTATGTCTTACAATTAGTGTGGCCAGAAAGCATTCATTAACAGCAGTTTTCTTTTTTGGCAGTATGATACATATAAAATAATGCTGCATTATCAATGTGGTAAAATCTTAGAGTTGAGTAAATATAAGAAGTACTAAGGCTGTTCTATATGTTGGGCAGGTTAGCTCATGCAACCCTCTAAGCATTCCCATGGCATAGGCATAATTTTCCACATTTCACAGAAGAAGGAAATAGATGAAGTAACATGCCCCCACTGCCTATCAGCTACACCACAGTCTGTGGCATGCTGATAACCAACTAGCTGGCGGGGGGGATGGTTTCAGTTTGTACCATTTGCTAATTTCCAATGTGTAAATTCTCTCAGTGTGGCCAGCTACAAGGTACCAACATGCAGTCACATAGAAGAGGGATGACATGCACCATCACATGAAACAGCAATACCAGTTAGACATCATCTGTGGAAAACACAGCATAGCATAGGGTCCCACTTAGACGACCCCCTTAGCTTCTTTTTCCTGCCTTGAACCATGCCCATATCCCATTAGCTTAATCTAGACCCGGTTATACCTGAATCCTACTTCACACTTGTTATTTCCAATATGTGAAGCAGTCTGTATATTCCCAATTTTTTCTTAAATTAGCTCGTTTGGTTTCTATCGCTTGCAATCAAGAGTACTGATGGATGCAGCAGAAACTTACAAGATGTGCTAAGAAGTATCATTTAAACTTTGAAGGCCACGTGTAGTCACAAGTGAAGGGTTTTAATTTCCTGAGTAATATGGTCAATATGTAAAAGTAATTTGAGTTTTTCTGGTTGGTTCTGAGTTGGAAGTAGGATGAAAAATAGGGAATGTGGCAGTCATTGACCAAATCCTGACTATTTTGGGCTGCTTGCCACAGAGGTTTGTTGGAAACTGCCCTGACTGGTATCAGAAGCTGAAACCCCCGCCTAGGCTAAGGCTAAGGGAACGCCCTTGGAACCATAAGCCAGCAAGGAGACAAAAGCTTATCTCCCTGGCAGGAATGCTGCTTCTGCTGCTTTATTCATAACTGAACCCCCCAAAAGCTTAGTCGGTTAGCCAAAGACGGGTAAGATTCCCCAAGGGGGAAACGACCTAAGACAGGCAAGATCACTATGGGAGGCCCCCCAAAAGAAGGACTTGTGGGGCTGCAGCAAAAGGGGGTGATGGACCCTCGCTCCTCGGCTTTGACATAGCCTGAGTTCTCATCGTCTGGGAGAAAATCTCCTTATCTCTTGGTTGCCTTAGTTCCCTAGCTCCACCTAAGCCTGAAACAATGACAGGGTGGTGCAGCTCTGTGCTGAAAAGGGCAGATTCCCCGGGTGATCAGGCCTAAGAAAGAATATGTAAATTACTGTGAAACCTGCTTTGTTTAGAATGCTCTCAGTTGAATGAGAGGGGTCCAAGGAGGAAGTTAGTTTGTTCCTCAAAGTCTTACAGCTTAATGAGTACTGTACTTTACCTGAATTATTATGCAAAATGAGCCCAGTAAAAGCAGGTATGGATGGTAAATTGGCGCGCTCCCCACTGGGGGGGGTGGCCATTTTGTCCCTACTTCCCCACAGAAACTAGTCTGTCTCTGCTTGTTTTTTTTTTTTTTTTTCTCACGTGTTTATCGTTGAGCCATCCACAGCATTCCGTGGTCACTGCTGGCTGGAGACCCACGCAACAGAGGTTGTGGTTTGGTCTCTTGAACTGGCTATGGTTCAGGGTGTATTGTCATATGTGGTCACTGGCCTTTATCTATTTCTCTCCCATCTCTCAGGCCCTCTTTTGGTCATTCTCTCATTTTTGAGAAGTTAACTACCTCAAGGAATGCTTGAGATGCTTGGTCTTTACCTCCTGGGGATTGTCCAGCTGTCTCCATAGCCAAGTATATTGTGAGATTGTCTTGATGTTTTGTTGGGTCATCATGATGATCATCCAGCAGGAGTGTGACTGAGAAGATGCATTTAAAACTTTGGAGAGAATAGAGTGCACCAACATCATGGCCACTGTGATATTGCCTGTAAAGTGCTTCAAAACCAGGAACCCCAATTGTTCAACTTTGGACAAGAAAATAAATCTCATTTATCATCAGAGAGATTCAAATTAAAACCACAATGAGATATCACCTCACACTTGTTAGAATGACTATCATTAATAAATTAGCAAACAACAAATGCTGGAGAGGATGTGGAGAAAAGGGAACCCTAGTACACTGTTGGTGGGAATGCAGACTGGTACAGTTACTGTGGAAAATAGTATAGAATTTCCTCAAAAAATTAAAAATGGAACAGCTGTTTTACCCAATAATCCCACTTCTGGGAATATATCCTAAGAATCTCAAAACACCAATACAAAAAAATATATGCACCCCTATGTTCATAGCAGCATTATTTACAATAGCCAAGAACTGAAAACAACGCGTGCCCATTAGTAGATGAATGGATTAAAAAGCTGTAGTACATTTACACAGTGGAATACTACAGGGCTATAAAAAAGAAAGAAATCTTACCTTTTGCTACAGCATGGATGTACCTGGAAACTATTATGCTAAGTGAAATAAGCGAATCAGTGAAAGACAAATACCATATAACCTCACTTATATGTGGAATCTAATGAACAGAATAAACTAACAAACAAAATAGAAACAGAGGCATAGAAACTTGGAACAGTCTGACAGCTGCAAGAGAGGAGAGGGTAGATAGGAACTGGTTGAAAGAAGGTGGAGGGATTAGCTAAAGAACATACATGCATGACCTGTGGACATGCACAACAGTGTGAGGGTTGCCTGAGGGAGGAGGGTAGTGGGGGCTTGGTGGGGGTGGCAAAAGGGATAAAAGTGGGGACAACTACAATAGCATAATCAATAAAAAATAAAGAGAAAAAAAGAAAAGAAATCCCATAGGCCTTAAGGACCAATCTTAGAAAGCCAAGTAAGTCTATTCCTTCAGATGAGGCATAGTCTGTTTATCTAGCCTGTTTCTTGATCCAAGTACAGCAAGAAGTATTAGCAATGATACAAATGACCCCACAACAAGACAATCCTGCTATTATTTGTTAACATTCATGTAAAATAGCTGTGACTGATCTATATTCTATCATGGGCAGAGTGGTCTTGTTAATAACTTCTACCAGAGTTAGTGAAATGTTTCTCACAGTCTTTTTTATTTATACAATTTTCACCCTTGGAAATATTGCTCTGGTTGGTTACCTAAGCAATGAGCTGGTAATTCCCCGAGGGAGAGTGCTTGAATAACCAAGTGTGACCATGTTTCAGAGCTTGAGTCTGAGTTAGAATTTCCAGCCTTGGGGATTTATGGAATTGGGAGGGTCTTTGCTCCAGACAAGTCTTGGAACACTGGTCCTACAGCGGGTGGTGTGCTGCTGTGCTGCCTACCACAGGACCAGGCACCCTTCCCACAATGCTTTTTGATCCTGAGTCTGGCCATTGGGAGGGCACCATGAGACTCAAAATCTTCGTGTCCCATGTCCTCATTTGCAAGATGCTACTCTGTTGCTTCAAGGTTGTGGGGAAAGTCCAAGTACTATTAATGTATTCTCACATTGATTTTATCTTCAATAAAGTACCAGTATTGACTATAATGAAGTGTGAATTGGAGAAAACAGCTTGATTTCTTTTTCAATGCAGAATTTAAAACTTAAAAGAAAATTCTGAGAACCATAGGAAATATTTTCCAGACAATTCACCCACAGGCCAGCGAGTGGGACTCATGAGTCTCTTGATTAATGGGGAACCTTCAGACAGTTTATTAGTGGAGACTGAAGAGAGAATATTTTTCTCTCCTGTGTCAGAAGTACCAGCTTTCTGGTATGTGATTTCACATCTGCATCTAATAATGGTTTATTTCAGAAACCTCTGCTTCTTGAATTTCTCCTGGAGAGGAAGCCAGAGAAAAGATAAGTGAGGGAAGGAGAGCGTCTCTTCAATTTGTGGAGGAAGGGCAGTTACCCTATTGTGTATCTTGGGCTTTAGGACAGATCCATGACACAGCTTCCTTCTTCCCACTTTCCCTCCCTCCCTCCCTCCCTCCCTCCCTTCCTTCCTTCCTTCCCTCTTTCCCTCCCTCCACCTCCTCTTCCTTCTTCTTCTTCCCTCTCTCTCTTTCCCCTTCCCCCTTCTCTCCCTCTCTCAGAACTAGGCTTAAAATATACCATGAATGAAGTTTTCTTTGGAGTTTCTTTGAAAATATTTTAGTGACATTATAGAATATCATTACAATGTCACTAGAAGTACATTTTTTGGCCTTCTGAGGAAGGTTCCAGACCAAGGCCTATCATATGGGCAGTGAAACATTTTTCTTAAACCCCAATTTCATTGAAAAGTAGGTTTAGTTTTTATTTCCATGCTTGACACTTGTTAGTTCTACTGTGATTCATATAATAATTTATAACATAGCTAGAAGGGCTCAAAAAGTTTATAGAGTATGATTGAGAGGATGCAAGTGGTACCACCCATTAGTCCTAAAGGTCTGGGAGTGTTAGCAGCTGATGGCTGTCTGCTGTGTCCCTCTTGGAGAATTGCCTTTAGTGGGAGAAAGTCACCTTGCCAAGATTATTATCTGAGGGCATCTCCTTCTTAGGATGGGTCAGCATTGGTCATAAAAGGCAGGGTCCCTTGCTTCAATTTGGGACAACTCTGAAGGGACATCCCAGCTCTAGAGCTCCTGGAAAGATGGGATGAGCATTTTGTTGTGACTGCACCAAAAGTTGCTCTTCCCAGTTTGATTTACTCAATTCCCTCCCCACAGGTTTGACCCCAATAGGCTTGCTGCACACAAATCTCCAGCTCACACTTCATTTCCCAGGGAATCTGACTGTAATAATAACCAAAATGTTTTGCATAGGGAAACTACATTATTCTAGTTATCTCATTCCTTTCTTCAGAATTAAACATTTCTTAAATTCATGTCCTCGATGGAGTAAAAAAACGCTTAATTTGGTTAAAGAAACTTTGCAGTTATGTCTCATCAAGGGCTACCTTTAGAAAACATGGCTTGCTAAGACATTTACAGAATTTAGTGCCTTCCTCAAACTTGTTCAACTCCCATGATTAAATCTGAGAAACACAGAATTCAACGTGACTTAAAAAAATACAAGAAAGATTAAGTGGTCTATGGCTTTCTTAACAAAATTAATAATATGAGTTGCTTCCTGTGACTGTTTAGGGATCCACATGCATAACTTCCATTAGTATGAAGTGCTCTTTCCTGCCAATACCCATTTGTACACATTTTCCCAGTTGTTTATTTCACATTCACATTCTTTTCCATAGCTGAGAGAATGAAAGTCTGTAATATTTTCTTTAGCAATTAAATGTTAGTTACCTGCCATTAAATCAGTATTTCTCCAAAACTGGTTTTTGATTTCTTCAGCCTCCTAACTCTGGCTTATGATAACTTTTTCAAAATTGTGTTTTCAGTTGTTCAACTACTCATGAGCCAGAACTGCCTGTTAGAAGCAGATAGGGTTGGCAATCAGCAAATAAAAATACAGGAACCCATTAATGATTTCAGATAAACAATAGATACTTTTTTTTAGTATGAGTGTGCAAATATTGCAGGCCTATACCGACACTAAGAAGTTATTTTTTGTTCATCCAAAATTCAAATTGAACTGGGCATCCTGTATCTTATCTGTCAATCCCAGCCCTAGGCTCCTGGGTGCCCCTGGTTAGGGCCCTGGACTTTAGAGACTTCCAACTAGCACCTGGCCTTTGGAAGAGTGGTGCTTCGTGCCAAATAGACATGCCCACCCACTCCCATGTCCTCCTTATAGATCATGCACTGAGTGCCTGCAGCTCACTCCCAAATCTCCCTCCTAAGTTGCCCTGGATGTGTATTTTGGACCTTTGTTTTGGCCTTTTCCCCAGGATAGCATTTTTGAGTGCAACCTTAGGCTGAGATCTGGCTGAGGGGTAGCTGATGGAAAAAGGTGGCAGGAGATGGGGTTTGTGGCTAAGGTTCCCCCACATAGAAGCATGCTAGGCCCTTCGAATATAGGACAGAGCCTAAGGTGAAAGGACAGAGCTAGACAGGAAAGGCAGGGCCTGAATTTGAACCCTTGCCTCGGGCCCCACAATGTGAGGGGTGAGCCTGCTGAGAATACCACCCTCTACATATTCTGTGTGCTTTCTGTTGGCTCTCAGGGGCTGGGTACATTGAGGGCAGAGTACAACTTAAGTCTCAATTTAAAACTTACAGTTTCCATGTCTATCTAGCCCCTTGAATATTTTCATGTTTCAGTTCACCTGCTTTGGGGGAATTTCCTCAGAGACATTTTACCAATGAATGGGCCTTTGAAAAAAAGAAACTGAAAAATGAATCTACACCACCATGAATACAAGAACACTACAAAGTAATTTTAGGGTCTTTCTCGTGTGCTGAGCCTTGAAGGGATGGTTCAGCTAAGTGCACCTGGGTGCTCTGTGTAAGCGCTGGTCATTCTCCAGAGAGTCCCCTGAGTGCAAAAACACCAGCTCTGTTCATCTCAAAAGGAACATGGCCTGAGTTGCTTGTGCGGTTTCTGTTTGCCAGGAAAAAAATTAAGTACAGGGACGATACTAGAGAAAAGCAGGCTTTTGTGGAAATATGATGTATGGGCAGTGCTTATGGTGTGGACAGTGCTTATTTAACCTCATAGGGAAAATAAGTTAATATTTACTTAAAGCTCAGGGCTGCATAACATACCTGTTGGTACATGACAAGAAGGGATTTTTAAAAAATAGCATGATAGGTTTGCATGGTTCCATGCAGCAGGAAGCCAACCAAAGCAACTTCAATGTCAGGTGTCTATGTCCTCCTGGGGCACTCAAAGACCCAGCTTCCTTCTGCCTGTCTCCTCTGCCATCCTTGGCTTGGCTTTCTCCCTCTGCTAATGAGGTGGTTGCTGTCCTTCTGGCAGGAAGGGGATGGGAGAAAGACAAAGTAATGTTGTCAAGTTTGTCTTCTTAAATAATTTGTTGGAGGTTCCAAGCAGTACACTTTGCTCATATTGCCCTGGCCACTAATGTGTCAGAGATTGGGTAGGCTATTGGCCTTTTCTGCCACAGGTATGAACAAGCATATACATTCTTTAAAAAACAAGGCATTTTTCCTTCCAAAATACATAATAGTCAAATCCATCACTGCACAGCAAGTTCAACAGATATGAATAGAATAAATAATATTTTCCAACCAATAGTTAATGCTATTTATTTGCCCACAATTAGTTCACAGGTTGAGAGATGGTGTCTTCAGATGTTATATCTGTACAGTAAAGTTGATCAGCAGCTAGCAAAAATTCTTTACATAATGGGATTTCCTGCCAATACCAAAATTTACCTTATCATTACACTTAACAAATAAGTTTTAAAAAGTATATTATTGCACATCTTTGTTACAAACACTGGCTTGTTAGCAGATACAATATATCTCCTTTTAAAATGCAAACCCAAAAGCTAAACATGTAATGTTTTTCAACGCATGGTAGAATAAAGGGGATGAAACATGACCAAAATGATCCTTGACCCGCTGGAGCTTATAAACTACTAAGCTATAACCTAGTAGGATGTGGAGCTGGCCTGAGGGATGAGTGCCAGGCAAGAGTGAAACCAGCAAGGAGGCAGGTGCAGTGGGAGCAGCAGCAATCCAGAAGGTAGGTCTCCGTGTTTGCATAGAGTGCACAAGCATGGAGCCTTCAGCTAATTATGAAACAAACAAACAAAAAACAAACAAACAAACACACACATTAGTAAGAGCCTAGTGCGCCTGATAATCTGCCACTCTGCCAACCCAAGACGAAGGACAGGCTTCCTTGGTTGAGCTTCCTTCGCCCAAGGTGGAGTCTCCAGGTAACACTATAGAAAGAAACTGTATCACTTGCAGACTCAGCTGGCTTATGAAATCAAGGTGCCACTTTAGAGTGACAAAGTGACTTCATGGAAGATGAGTAACTGCAAAACACACTTTGAAGGCAGTGCTAATGCTAATAATTACAAGCCCTGTGCCAGGCACTTCAAACTGCCCGTTGGTCAATGGACACGAAGCCTCAAAGAACATTTTCAATAGATCTCCATTGATAATGAGGCCCTTTGGTTAATTTAATTCGTTTTAAATATTTCATTTAATTCATTTCAGAATGTTGTTCTTTATTCTGCACTCAAAACATTTCTTATTAAATGAAAATCTTCCTAATTGTCACTGAAAACTGTGAGCTTCCTGTGAAAAGACAGGAGTATGTAAAATTTCAAGATTCTGTGTCATTTCTCCCTGTTGGGACAGGGGGGAAATGTAGCTGGTGAATATAGCATCGGGTATGATTTCGGTTGGAAGGAAGAATGTAAGAGGGAAAATATATCTCTAAATATTCTCCCTGTGTACCCTACTCAGCACAGAAGGGCAGGTGTTCAGTAGGCAGAGAAAGGACATCGCTGAGGCCTCGGAGGAAACTTGATGTAGAAATAATTCGAAGGTGGGACGCAAACGCCATCACCAGGGTCCTCAAGCAGCCTCCAGCCCAGTCCCAACTCCCGGCAGCCTTCCTACTGCCTGCCCCGCCCCCCCTCCCGCCTTGCCACGTGGCGGGCGCACCGGTCCGGCAGGCGGTCAGGTGGTTGGGTGGCGTCCGACGCCTGCGGAGGCGGGGACTAGGCGGGAGTGGCGGTGGAGGCTAGGAGGAGCGGGCGGCGCGGTCCGCGAGCGGACGCGGCAGGCGGCACAGAGGCCACGAGGAAGAGACGGCGGGCCGGCGGGCGACATGGAGCGCGGCCAGCCAGGTGAGGGCCAGGGTCGGCTGGGGGGCACGCGGGGCGGGCCGGTGCGCGGCCCAGGAGGTGCACAGCGTCGTCTTCGGTTCCCGCACCGGCGGTAGCAGCTCCGTGGTCGGTTCGCTCTTCCTGGTGTGGCGGGGCGGGAGGGAGGGCGCTGACACCCCTACGGACCGAAGACACCGAAGGTTCTGGGAGGCGGCCACCGGCCGGGCTGCGATGTTGATGTGCTTTGGGTGGAAAGCGTCGCGGATCCAGTGCCGCACAGCTGGCTTTTATCACCGATGGAAACTGAGGCACTGGGACCAGGTCCTTTCGCACCTCAGGATGGGAACATGAACCCTCTTCTCTATGTTAAGACTCTGCTCTCTCCTAGTTAACATAGGATTTTGGTGGCCTATGACCTCATGGCTATGGTTTGGATGCAGATATTTAACATGCCAGGTGTCCCCAACTGTGGAGTGGTGTCTGTGGGTTTATTTGAGGGGTGGGGGTGGGGAGGAAGGCAGCTTTTCATAGTAAGGGTCTTCTTTAACCCATCAAGGGGAAACCCCACCACAGAAAACCCTTAGTTTAATTACTACAGCTTTGGACGCACTTAGTTCTGAAAAGAGTATGTCAACTGTAAGCGCCTCCAATGGAATCACTGTTTAAGAGATGTGGGATTGTAGGGTAGGATTTTCAGATTTCAGTATTGCTATATCCTGCCTTGTCCATGATAACCCTATAACTGTAACATGCACAGCACACTTTTAAAAAGATACATAAATGCTAAAAAATACTAAAGGGAACCATAAGGTCAGTTTTTGAAAGGGGGGTAAGAATGCTGTTTTGAGTCCCAACACAACAGTTTTCATTTTTTGTTTATTACCTTCCAGTATTTACCTTCATGCATATGTGTTTTTATGTAAATAAGCCATATCCATATGTACAATTTTGTATTTTACTCTTGAGCAGATGAAAGCTAGAGTTTTTGGAAGTTTCCAACCTTTTCTGCCCGTCCCTCAAATTAACCTCACACTTATCATCTAAGTGCTTAAAATATGTAATATATATTTTACATACATGCACATGCACTACATTATATGTATGTATATACACATATATGTGTATATGTGTATATACACATATTGTGTACATTTTATATTTCTTGAGGTGAGAAGCATGTAGTTCATATTTGTCCACAGCTGGGTAGCATAGTGATTTACACATAGTAGACATTCAAATGTTTAAGCCAGAAAGCTTGTCACAGGTCTTATATGTATTATTAGGAGAAGGTCAGTACCACCATGTAAGCCAGCACTGTTCTGATTTTTCATGAGGAAAATGGGGATGTCAAACATGTGAACATGCACATTCATACATGTCTTCCATTGTCATATTTAATGCAATGATGTTTTTAGAATGACTATGTTTGGTGCTTGTCAATAGCTGACTAGGTGAGTAGAGTGACTAATTTTACTAGATTTTGTATTCTAGAGTGGCTGGTCAAAAACAGTCATTAGTGCCTCTGCCATATTCCTGCTGCCTAATGCACTTTGTGTGATTTTTGTAGGACTAGTTTGTGTATGTGTGTCTAAGAGATATTTTATAAATTCTGTGGCTTATAAGAGGATTCTTTTTCTGTCTCTAATTTTCAAATGTTTTTTCTGGTCAAGATATTAGTCATGTTAGTCCTTGTTTTTAATTGCTATTCTTCGAGGGCAAGGGATCCATCCTCTTCAAGTGGAGAGTCTGGAGACTGGCCTCAGAATGACAGACGAGTCACCTGCCTTGGGAAGGTCAGCAGGCTCCCTGTGCAGCTATGTTGGGTGACAACCATGTGCTGGCCTTACACTTCTGGTTCCACCTGCCTGTCTCTTTTGTCTTTTCATCATTATGTTCCCATGGCATACAGTAGGTGCTCAGAAATGTCTGTGGACTGCCTACGATGGAAAGGAAAATAGCCAGGACCACCTTCCAGCTGTTGGAACCATTGTTGACTCTACAAGTTGGACTCTTGCCTCCTACTTCCTCCTGTTTTTTTTCCCTCTGTAATTTAAAGGAGCAGAACTCTGTGGTTAGGCAGAGAAAGTTGCTGATGAGGCTGTGCTGGGCTTGGAGGGTAAGTTACATGTGAGGTTTTTGAGCTAGTGGAGTGAATTGCTCAGTATTCAGTGACTATGAGACGCCTGGAAGAACCTGGGATTGTAAACCTGCATGTTCACTAGCAAATAATGTTGGCTGAAATAAGGCTTATAAAACTATGCTTATCTTTTGAATTGTGATTTTTTTTGCAGGGTCCTTAAAACTAATCAGAAAGCTTGAAGATTTGTTTAACTTGCTTTTTTTGTTTTAAATCCTCACCTGAGGATATGTTTATTGATTTTAGAGAGGAAGTTGGGGGGAGGGAGGGAGGGAGAGAGAGAGTGGAAGGAAGGAGGGAAGGAAGGAAGGTAGGTTGGTAGGTAGGAAGGTCTATGTGAAAGACCATCATCAATTGATTGCCTCCTGTACTCACCCCTACTGGGGATCGAACCCTCAACCTTTTGGTGTACGGGGCAACTAAGCCAACTGGCTGGGGCTGTTTCACTTACTTTTTATTTAAAATACAAGGACTTTCTTGCATTTGTCTGTCCCTTAAAAAAAAAAAACAAACCTAAAAACCACCTCTAGATGCAAAATTAAATATGCTACCTCTTGTCTCAAATGCATTTCTCTATTGGAAATGTCTCTTTACACCTTCCTTCTTATATGGAGCTGTCAAAATGTATCCTTTGCTACCAGTTTTATTTTACAGAGCTGAAGAGTGTGGAAATGAATAGTTTTCTTTGTGTTTTTATGAACACATTCTAATACTTTTCAGTATCAGGCTGATTTTATTAGTTTCTGTCTTCTGTTTCAAGACTTTATATAAAATACTCTGCTTATATTGAGAGCTCCATCAACATCAATTGATGTAAAATTACCTTAACTTGCTGATGCCTGTCAAGAATTTCAACGTGTTAAGCCCCATGCATCATGTCTAATGTATGTGGTATTTCCTGCTCCGTGCTAACTAGAGCACACATTGTGTAAAAAACTTCCCAACTACCTTTTATGGGGCTGAATAAATATTTATACTCGGTACTCTCTTATGTTAGTAATAATGTGTAGTTTACCACCATTATATGGAAGTGATAATCAACTAGCTACTAAGTATTTTGTGTGTGTTTCAATTAAAACACACACATACACATACACACCCAAACTTTAAGGGGGAGAAGGGTTAGGCTTAGGCTTAGGGTTAGGAAGAGGGAAAGGCTGCAAGGAAACAGTGAGACAATAAAACATAATAAAACAACTGCAATTTCAACACTGTAATTATGATTAGAGATAACAAAAATGTGAGATGTTACTTATTTAAAAGTAAGAGAAATATGGAGGTGGCTGGATACCAATTTTGAAGGTCTGCTCACCAGAGTTCGAGTGTGACCCACCCTGGTTCTGGGTTTCTTTGGTCAAGTCTCACCTTCTGTATGGCACTGGTGTCTTTGTTAGCTCACATTCACTTCCTGCATTTATTTTTATGCCAAGGCCTGCCTGGTCCCCAGGGGAAAGCTGAGTGGTAGGAGGGGTTGTGTGAGTGGTTAGCAGGGTCTCTAAGCAAAATGATCCTTGCACTCAATCTAAACAAATGCCCTCAGTTCAGAGTAAACAGAACACCCAGCCCCCTGAACTTCTGTGCTACTGATCCTTTTGTTACAGGTTGAGATTTTTTAATTTTCCTTTTACTGTTCATTATTTATGCTTTAATTGCTGACTGTTGTAAATCTTCCTCCTGAGACTCTCCTATGTTTTAGTTAAGCTGGGTGGGTATCATAATCTTAGCAATGTATTTTTCTTAGAAAATTGTCCAAGGGATCAAGGGATTTAATGTTTAGTAGTAGTTAAAAAATGTTTGAGTTAAAAATACTTTTTTGGTAGGTGAGAATAGTTGTTTGTTTTAGAAAAATCAAAATATAGATGGAGAAAAAGAAAATAAAATCACCTATAACCCTACAGTGAAAAATCACTATTATTATATTGGTTTATAGCCATTCATATATCTAAACTTTTCAACAAATCACAAAATAATATCTTTTTAATATTTCATTGTATTGCTTGTCCTACAAAAAACTCAGTATATTTTTAAAATACTTCTCCAGCATCATTTTTACTAGTGTGACCAGGTTGTTAGTGCACATGACACAAAACTTAAGATGACTAAAAGATTGTAAAATGTAAATGTCTCTGACATTCCTGTCTCTCTCTTGGACTGTTCCCTTGGGTTGCAATACCACCATTGTTACCAGCTGCTTCTCTGTCTGTCCAGAGGGAGTCTATGAATGTAGCTGTACATACACTTACATTTAAATACACATTTCCATATGTATATTTGTGTTCATATATAAACCGACACAACTCGTTTAGCATGAATTTCCTTCACTGAAACAGTGTATGTTTTAGAGGTCATTCAATATGTTATGTAGGGTGGCTTCATTTTTAATGGCTGTTTGTAGATGTGTATTTGTAGATGTCCCATGTTATTGAGGGGAACCAAAGTTTTGCCACCCCCAAACATATCTTTTGGTATATTGATTTTAAGCTGGCTATTAAGAAAAGACTCAAAAAACCATTTGACCCTCCTCCCTTTACCTGCCTAGAGGAATTCAAGTAGAAAAAACCTGCTTAATGGAGGGGCTTAAAGGCAGGGAGCATCACCTTAGCACCAAAATATGAGCTAGATGTGGCAGATGGGGAAAAATTTAGCAGAGGTAAATTTGTGTCCCATTGTTTCTGTGTGGCCCAGCAAGAATTTGTTTACCACGTGTTTGCCCTTTCTTGTCTACCTGTAAATTACTTCTTTCCCTTTTGAATTCCCAGACCACTGCCCCCTTCTCCTTTGTCCAAAATGGCATGTAAGCCTCAACTGCCCAATGCAGTGTCTTCGGGTGTCGTGTTCTTATGGCAGGCGCACATGTACATCCATCATAAACTTTGGACTTTTTCTCCTGTCAGTCTGTCTCATGAGAACTTGGTTATCAGTCCAGCTAGAAGAATTTGGAAGGTGGGAGGAAAGTTATTTTTGTTCCTCCACGCTATATAACATAATGGATGGTATTTAACTTGTTCCCTGTTGATGGACACTTAAGTTTCCCCTAATAATTTGGCTCTTCAGACAAAGCTGCAGCAAATACATTTTTATCCAAACCATTCCATAAATGTGCCAGTTTGTGGGAAGAACTCGTAGAAGAACATGAGCATTCAGTTTGACAGTGTTAAATCCTGCTCTGCAAAAGTGGTGCCAGCTACACACCACCAGCCTCGCACGAGCAGCGGTGTCTTCCGTCAGCCAGTCAGGGTTGTTGCACTTTGTCATCTTTGCTTGTCTCATAGGGGAACAGGGCTTTCTCAGTATTTGTTTCGTTATGTATTTTTTTTAATATGAATGTGGTTGTACTTCTTTTGAAAAGCCTAAAATCTGTATTTCATTTTCTGTGAAATATTTGTTCATAAGCTTTGCTAATTTTAGTATTGTGTTATTAATCTTTTTCTTGATTTGTAGATGTGGCCCTCTGTCTATGATATGAATTGCTAATATATTTTTTCCTAATTTGTTGTGCCTTTTTTGGCTTTATAGTATTTTTTCCCAAGCAGAAATACTAAGTTGATGGGTTTTTATTTTTAGCTTCTTAGCTTTTGACTCATTCCTAGAAATGTCATCCTCACTTATGGTTTTATTTTTTACATTTAAATCTTTTATCTATCTAGAGTTTATTTTGATAAAAAGTATAAAGTGTCTGGAAGCATAATAGGCAATCTCCCTTTTCTTTCAAAAGGATTTTTTGGAAGAGCAGCAGGCTATGGCAGCAGCCATGGGAAGGGAGCAGTGGGAAGTGTGTCTGTACCAGAATGTGGCTGTGTGTCTGTCCTTGTGTCTCAGGACTAGTTATAAATGTTTAGGGCAAAGAATGCTGGACTTGAAGTTATGTCTCAGTGGAAAATGAAGTTTTCTCATTTTCTGGTTATGAACTATTGAATAAGTCACTAAATAAATCTCTTTGAGGCTGAAGATATACCTCACATATTTGTAGAAATTAAGTGAAAATCTGTGACTAGCACTGGCACTCAATTGCTGATTGTGAAACCGAATATTGCATACTGATTGTGAAACTGAATATTACCTATGTCTATAAAATGCTAATTCCCAATTCAAATTAAACATTTCATTTCTTTAGAGGCAAATACAAGCACACAACAAGGCTGCTACAGTGGAGTGGGCATTGTAAGGCTGTATGACTATGACTGAGAAGGAAATGAGCAGCTCCGGCTGGGTCTGCAGAAAAGGATTCTGAAAGTGGATAACCTCTGAACTTGGACTTGAAGGCTAAGCAGGGAATCTTTGTAAAAGAAGAAAGGGTTAGAAAGGGAATTGAGGGTTAGATCTGGGGCAGGAGGGAGTCTGAGGACAAAGGCCAGTAGAGAAGGTCTTTCAGGTTGGAACTGGGATAGAATCTAGGAAAAGAAAAGTAGGTGTGGGGAGGGAGGTACTGAACTTAGTTTGAGGGATGTCACGTTTGAGCCCTGTTATGGTTACCCAGAGCTGCATAACGAACTGCCACAAAACCTAGTGGTTTAAAACAGCAGCATGAATTATGATCACAGACCTGTAGTGTGGCAGGACTTGGTGGGGACAGCTTGTCTCTGCTGACCTCAGCCTCAGCTGGAACTACCTAAAGCCTGAGGCTGGGATTGTCCCAAGAACCTCCTGAGGGCCAGCTGTACTGGGAAGATGTGGACATCTGGAGCTCAGGCACTTGTCACTCCCACTTGGTCTCTGGCCTAAACAGCCAGCTCTGTTTGCTGATGACTGCTTGTCTGTGTTGAGTGTTGTTTTTTGCTGGTGACCATGCTGTTGACAGCAGAATGCCACTCAGGATATTAGCTCAGGGCTCCCAAGGTGTGAGTCCTAAGAGAGAGTCAGGGGCAAGCTGTGTGGCTTTATATGACCTTATCTCAAAGCCATGTGGCATTATAAGGCCAGCCCATGTTCAAGGAAAGGGGACTTAGACTCCACTTTTGGCGGGAAGAGTGTCAACGGGTGTGTGCACATGTTTTAAAGCCACCACCAGATCCTTGTGGGACGTCCCTGTGCCTAGGAGTAAACCTTGGGTCTCTAAGTGAACCTGAGCAGGATGTCACAGTTTGGGAGACATTAGCACACCTGATATGTGAATCTGTTAAGTTGCTGGATGGCCCAGGAAAAAAAGTGGAGCAAATAGAGGACAGAGCAATAGAGTACAGAGCAAATAGTGGACATTTCAGGCGGGGGTAGGAAGATATGAGCCCAGAAATAGGGAGTTTGACTCTTAAAGGCTGGGAGAGGCCAAGCAGATTGAGGAGGAATATCGCTACTGGCCTTAGTGATGAGGACAGTCATGGATGATGCTGACAGAGTCAAGCCCCATGGATTGGGGTGGGGTTGCAGAGAAGGGGTAGGCAGGTCTTGTTGATTGGGGACCTGTGGGAATGGTAAAGAGAGGCAATGCAAAAGGCCAGACTGCTCTTTCCAGAAGCCAAGTGCTGTTTGGAAGGGACTTTTGGGTTAAGTGATGGTGGTTTGCTTGCCTTCATTTGACATTTGTGTTTGTTTATAAAATAAGTGGAGAAAGTAGAGGCGAGAGAGTAACAAGGTTTGCTATTCCTATAGTTTGTGTCACTGATTTTAGTGAAGGTGCTTTTAAAATGTAAGGTGCTTTTAAAAGGTGCTATGCAAAATGTATTTGAATAGTCCTATCTAGAGACTGACCTTCAGGAGCTCAAATCTCTAAGCAAATTCATTTTAATGTGTAAGAGCCTTGCATACAATAAGTGCTTATTAAATATTAGTGGAATGAAAGTATTATACTTTCCCTGGGTGATAAGAGAAGTAATTTAGCAGAGAGGTGACATTTGAGACAACTCCTAGGAGCACTGTGATTTTTTTCCCATGCTGGAGATTTCTCAGGACAGACGTGAGGTTGTGAGGGATCACTTTGGTTGTGGGGCATCTTGGCTGTGAGATTGACTTGTGCAGTGTCTGTATTTGTCCCAGGTTTTCTTGGGAAATAATTCCATTTTGAAGCGGCAGTCCCCCAACTGGAGTGTCAGTCAGTTATTTCCTCAGGTCATTGTTGAAAGAGAAACCGATCTCCCCTGGCCTGTTCTGCTGATTTTGAAATGGTTGCTCATGCTCCTTGCTTCTGAAGTAAAGGAGGATAGCATGGTGGAGTCCTTCTGTTGAGAGGCCTTATTTTTCCCAGCGTTACAGTCTCTTTACCAGCTTGCTTCCTCTTTCATCCTCTGCAAAGGACTCCGGGCCCGGGGGTCCTGCTGCCCTGCTGTTGGCATCTTCCTGGGATGCAGTCACTCTGCATAAGGGTATGATGGCATCTCCTAGCCTGGTTATCCTGTTTGTCATCGTGACTGTGGATGTTACAAGTGAAAAGCAGTGAATGCTGATGAAACAACCAACTTTTCCGAGTGCACTAGACAACTCTCATAATTCCCTAAAATCCAGAGTGATGCGTAAACCTCCAGTCACACATCTGTGTTCCTCACTGTGTTTCTGTCGCCTGTCCTCTCTTTTCCTTCTGCCTACAGCTTCTCTCTCTTTCCATGTCTTTTTTTCTCCGCTTAATTCCATTTTCCTCTTTTTTTACCTTTCCCCACTTGAACCATAAAGTGGAACGCAAAAAAGTTTGTTGTTTTTCCTTGCTTTTACTTAAGGAATTTCATGGACTTATTCAATATATTTTATGTTTCTTATTAGTATTAAATTTTTTTCCGGTAAAAAATTTGGAAATCCTGAAAATGGATATTCTAGTTTCTTCATTTATTATTAACTAATTGTGTTGCTATTGCAAAGCTGATTTAGGCCTCTCTCTCTCTCTCTGGTGTGTGTGTAATGATTCAAATCTTAGAAAAATACTTCAAATTATTAACTAGAATTTTTTTTTAAAAACATAGTTTTTAAACATTAGTTTTTTTAAAAAACATAGTTTTTAAACATTAGTTTAACTCTTTGGTTCTCTCTGAATTCTGGGCAAAGTAGAAACATTTGGAGGCCACATAATTTTTTAAATATATTTTATTGATTATGCTATTACAGTTGTCCCATTTCCTCCCCCCATTCTTCCCCTCTGCCCAGTACCCCTCCTTCCTGCCAGCAATCCCCCACTTAGTTCATGTTCATGGGTTGTACATATAAGTTCTTTGGCTTCTCCAATTCCTATACTATTCTTAACATCCCTCTATCTTTTTGTTCCTACAAATTATGTTTCTTAATCCCTGTACTTTTTCTCCCATTCTCCCCCTTCTCCTTCCCCTTTGAAAATCTTCCATGTGATCACCATATGTATGATTCTGTTCCTGTTCTAGTTGTTTGCTTAGTTTTTGTTTTTTAGATTTAGTTGTTGATAGTTGTGTTTGTTGTCATTTTGATGTTCATAGTTTTGCTCTTCTTTTTTTTTTTTAAATAAGTCCCTTTAACATTTCATATAATAAGGGTTTCATTATGATGAACTCCTTTAGTTTTACCTTATCTGGGAAGGACTTTATCTGTCCTTCCATTCTAAAAGAAAGCTTTGCTGGAGAGAGAGAGTAATCTTTCTTGCCATTCCGTTCTTGCCTGCAAAGTTTCTTTTGACAAATCAGTTGATAGTCTTATGGGAATTCCTTTGTAGGTAACACTCTTATTTTCTCTTGCTGCTTTTAAGATTCTCTCTTTATTTTTAACCTTTGGCATTTTTAATTATGATGTGTCTTGGTGTGGTCCTCTTTTGTTCCAACTTGTGTGAGACTCTCTGTGCTTCCTGGACTTGTATGTTTATTTCCTTTATCAAATGAGGAATGTTTTCTTTCATTATTTTTTCAGATAAGTTTTCAGTTTCTTCCTCTTCCTCTCCTCTGTCATCCCTGTGATTTGGATGTTGTCACTTTTGGAGATGTCCTAGAGTCTTCTTATTCTCTCCTTGTTTGTTTGAATTCTTGTTTCTTCATTCTGTTCTGATTGATTGTTTATTTTTTCCTTATGTTCCCAATCATTGATTTGAACCCTGGCTTCCTTCCCTTCACTGTTTGCTCCCTGTGGATTTTACTTTATTTCACTTAGAAAATTCATTTCTTCCATTATGCTTTTGCCATACTCAAGTTCTCTGAGTGTGGTTATAACCAGTGTTTTGAACTCTGTATCTGGTTGGTTGGCTATCTCTCTGTTGCTTAGTTCTTTTTCTGGGGTTTTATTCGGTTCTTTCATTTAAGCCATATTTCTTTGTCTCCTCAATTTGGCAGCCCCTGGTGTTTGTTTTTATGTACTAGGTAGAGCTATTTTGACTCTCTGTCTTGTCGCTCCTGTTAAGTATGAGGTGGAGCCTTAGGTAATTGCCAGTGCGGGGCAACCTGCTTCATTGCTTTGTAGCTCTGTATGTGGGGGTGAGAGTGGTGCTGGAGAGGGGTCAAGGCTGCTTTCTGGCTACTGGAGGCTTGCTCAGCACTCGCCCTGTTTCGAGTCACTTCACCCCCTTCCCGTATGCAACTGGTGCCCCTCTATCTGCTGCCCTGGTGGTGATTCCCAGAGTGGGTGGGTTTGCATATGTTCTAGGGCTGTGCGGGCCCTTTAAACAGAATCTCCTGAGATACTGGCAGTTTCTTCTGCAGCCCCAACCCCCCACTGTTTTTTTTTTATCCAGAGGATATGAGGCTTTATTTCCTGATGCTGGAACCCTGGGCTGCACAGTCTTGGCCTGAGGCTGGGATCTCTCGCTCCCAAGTTGTCCCTCCCAATTTTTATCCACCACATGATAATGTAAGACTGCCCGTTCTGCTGGCCACTGCCACTGCTGCCTTTCCCCTGCCACACCATGTCCTCTCTACCCTGGCTCCCTGTTTTTCTACTCCTCCTACCTGTTTGGATAAATATGGCTTCTTTAATTCCTTGGTTGTCAAACTTCAATACAGTTCAATTTTCTGGCAGTGCTGGATTTTTTTTTGTTTGTTTTGAGGTTAGTTGTGATGCTTCTTATGGTTGTGCAAGGAGGCAAACTGTGTCTATCTATGCCTCCAACTTGACCAGAAGTCGGAGGCCAAATAATTTTTTTTAAAACTTGTTAGAAGATGAAGAGAAAACTTGATTTTTCTACCTAACCTGGTGCCATGCCAGGATGTAAACCTCTGTCATATTGTTCCTTGGTCTTTTACCACTGGCCCCAGCAAGTGCTAGAGATCCCTGAGCTGAGGGTGAGGCTGCTGGCTGGGCACACCTTCCCTTGGGCCCCTGGGAACTCTCA
This sequence comes from Phyllostomus hastatus, assembly GCF_019186645.2. Lineage (NCBI taxonomy): Eukaryota > Metazoa > Chordata > Mammalia > Chiroptera > Phyllostomidae > Phyllostomus > Phyllostomus hastatus. The sequence continues at coordinate 9,118,206 of NW_025333932.1, read as the reverse complement.
GGACATTGGCCCACAGGTAAGGGTAGGGACCTCAGGCCCTGACTCCCCAACTTCTCATGACCATGGTGTCCATCTGCCACTCCCTCTTGTGCTTTTGGGAGAATTTTTCACATGTGCTCCTTTTCCCATTAACAGCATCACCTCACATTCATATTTTCTGTGCCAAACAAAAGAAAAATGTCATTGTGTCCTTCACAATGTGACATTTCTGTTCATCTTTCTTTAGAGATTGGAGAAAGAGAAGGGAAGGAAGCAGAGAGTGAGATGGGGGCTGGTTTGGACCTTTCAGCTTTGGAAGTTTTTAGTCCTTTTCTACCAGCACTGTGTGGAAAAGAAGGAATTTGTCGATGATGCCACACTTATTGAAGCCTCCTAGGTCCTGGCTCCAGCCACGCGGTTATGGGCCTTATTTGATCCTCACGCTGGGTAGCGTCCTGAGCAACCCTGACACTTTCCTGGGGGTTTTTTTTTTGGAAGCAGCTGTGGCTGACATTGAGTCCCTCTAGTTACTGGGCCTGCTGTAAAGCAGCTGTGTACTCTATTTAGTATTTTTCTGTGGTTTTTAGCAATTCTTTTTTTTTAAGTATATATATATTTTTATTTTATTTTAATCATTGTTCAAATACAGTTTTCTCCCTTTTACTCCCATTACAGCCCACCCACCCAACCCTCCCCACTTCCCTCCCATTACCACCCTCCCCCTATTTTTTGTCCATGTGTCCTTTAAATTTGTTCCTGTAAACCCTTCCCATTCTCCCCTGAAATCCCCTCTTCTCTCCCCTCTGGTCACTGTCAGCCTGTCCTCTATTTCAGTGTCTTTGGTTATATTTTGCTTGTTTCTTTGTTTTGTTGTTTAGGTTCCTGTTAAAGGTGAGATCGTGTGGTATTTGTCTTTCACTGCCTGGCTTGTTTCGCTTACCATAATGCTTTCCAGCTCCATCCAAGCTGTTGCAAAGGTAGGAGCTCCTTCTTTCTTTTTGCTGCATAGAATTCCCTTGTGTAAATGTACCATGGTTTTTTGATCCATTCATTTACTGATAGGCACCTAGGTTACTTCCAACACTTGGCTATTGTAAATTGTGCTGCTATGAACATCGGGGTGCAAAGGTTCTTTTGGATTGGTGTGTCAGTGCTCTTAGGATAGAGTCCCAGCAGTGGAATTGGTGGATCAAAAGGCAGATCCATTTTTAGTTTTGAGGAAGTGCCATACTGCTTTCCATAGTGGTTGTACCAGTTTGCAGTCCGACCAACAGTGCACTAGGGTCCCCTTTTCTCCACAACCTCTCCAACATTTGCTGTTTGTTGCTTTGTTTATGATGGCCATTCTGACTGGTGTGAAGTGGTATCTCATTGTGGTTTTAATTTGCATCTGTCTGATAGCTAGCGATATTGAACATCGTTTCATGTGTCTTTGGATCTTCTGTATGTCCTTGGAGAAGTGTCTGTTCAAGTCCTTTGCCCATTTTTTTAATTGGGTTGCTTGTCTTCTTAGAGTGGAGTCATGTAAGTTCTTTATATATTTTGGAGATTAAACCCTTGTCTGAGGTATCATTGGCAAATATGTTTTCCCATACAGTTGGTTCTCTTTTTATTTTGATGAGGTCCCATTTGTTTATTCTTTCCTTTATGTCCCTTGCTCTAGGGGACATAGCAGTAAAAAAGTTTCTGCATTAAATATCTGAGATTTTCATACCTACGTTCTCTTCTAGGACTTTAATGGTGTCACAGTTTATACTTAAGTCTTTTTATCCACCTTGAATTTATTTTTGTATAAGGTGTAAGTTGGTGCTCGAGTTTCATTTTTTTGCACGTAGCTGTCCAGTTCTCCCAACACCATTCGTTGAAGAGGCACTATTTTTACTCCATTTCATGTTGCTGCCTCCTTTGTCAAATATTAATTGACCATAGAGACTTGGGTTTATTTCTGGGCTCTCTGTTCTGTTCCATTGGTCCATGTGTCTGTTTTTATGCCAGTATCGGGCTGTTTGATTACAGTGGCCTGGTAGTATAGTTTAGTGTCAGGTATTGTGATCCCTCCTACTTTACTCTTCTTTCTCAAAATTGCAGCAGCTATTCAGGGTCATTTATGGCTCCATACAAATTTTTGAAGTGTTTGTTCTATGTCTGTGAAATAAGCCATTGGTACTTTAATAGATATTGCATTGAATATGTAAATTGCTTTGAGTAGTATGAACATTTTGATGATATTAATTCTTCCAATCCATGAACACGGTATATGTTTCCATTTGTTTGTGTCTTCCTTGATTTCTTTCCTGAGTGTTATGTAGTTTTCCGAATACAGGTCTTTTAGTTCTTTGGTTAGGTATATTCCTAGATATTTTATTTTTCTTTTTGCTATTTCAAATGGGATTTTTTTCTTGATTTCTGCTTCTGCTGTTTCATTGGTGGTGTACAGAAATGCTTTTGATGTCTGGATATTGACTTTGTATCCTGCTGTTTTCCCAAATTCATTTATTAGGTCAAGCAGTTTTTTGGTGGACTCTATAGGATTTTCTATGTACACTATCATGTCATCTGCAAACAGTGACGGTTTTGTTCCCTCCTTTCTGATTTGGATGCCTTTTATTTCTTTTTCTTGTCTGATCGCTGTGGCTAAAACTTCCAGTACTGTATTGAATAGAAGTGGCGAAAGTGAACAGCCTTGTCTTGTTTCTGATCTTAGTGGAAAAGATTTTAGTTTTTACACATTGAGTATGATGTTGGCTGTAGGCCTCTCATATATGGCCTTTTTTATGTTGAGGAATGCTCCCTCTCTTCCCACTTTGCTGAGTGTTTTTAATCATAAATGAGTGCTGTACCTTATCAAATGCTTTTTCTGCATCTATTGATATGATCATGTGGTTTTTGTCTTTGCTTTAGTTTATGTGATGTATTACATTTACTGATTTGCGAATATTGTACCATCCTTGCATCCCTGGAATGAATCCCACTTGGTCATGGTGTATGACCTTTTTAATGTCTTGTTGGATGCAGTTTGCCAGTATTTTGTTGAGGATTTTAGCATCAGTGTTCATCAGCGATATTGGCCTGAAGTTTCATTTCTTTGTTGTGTTTTTATCTGGTTTTAGAATTAGGATGATGTTGGCCTCATAAAAAGAGTTTGGGAGTCTTCCATCTTTTTGGATTTTTTGGAATAGTCTGTGAAGGATAGGGGTTAGCTCTTCCTTAAATGCTTTGTAGAATTCTCCTGTGAAACCATCTGGTCCAGGGCTTTTGTGTGTTGGGAGTTTTTTGATTACTGCTTCAATTTCTTTTGCTGTTACTGGTTTGTTCAAGCTTTCTGCTTCTTTTTCATTGAGTTTTGGAAGATTATATTCTTGATTTCACCTAGGTTTTCAAATTTCTTGGCATACAGCTCTTTGTAGTAATTTCTTACAATCCTTTGTATTTCTATGGTATCTGTTGTAATCTCTCCTCTTTCATTTCTGATTGTGTTTATTTGGGTCCTCTCTTTTTTCTTGATGAGTCTGCTTAAAGGCTTGTCAATTTTGTTTATCTTTTCAAAGAACCAGCTCTTGGATTCATTGATCCTTAGAATTGTGCTTTCAGTCTCTATATCATTTAATTCTTCTCTGATCTTGGTTATTTCTTTGCTTCTGCTTTCTCTGGGCTCTCTTTTGCTGTTGTTCCTTGAGTTCTTGTAGACATAGGGTTAGGTTTGAAATGTTTCTAACTTTTTTAGGTGGGTCTGTACCCCTGTGAACTTCCCTCTCAGGACTGCCTTGGCTGTGTCCCATAAGCTTTGGGCTGTTGTGACTTCATTTTCATTTGTTTCCAGAAACCTTTTGATTTCTTCCCTGATTTCATTCTTGACCCATTCATTGTTTAATAGTATGCTATTTAATCTCCATGATTTTGCGTGTTTTGGGTTTTTTTCCTTGGGATTGGTTTCTAGCTTCAGTCCCTTGTGATCCGAGAAAATGCTTGGTATGATTTCAATTTTTTTTGAAATTGTTGAGGCTTGTTTTGTGTCCTATCATGTGGTCTATCTTTGAAAATGTTCCATGTACATTTGAAAAGAATGTGTATTTAGCTTCTTTGGGATGGAGGGTCCTGTATATATCTGTAAAGCCCATTTCATCTAGGGTATTGTTCAGTGCCACAATATCTTTGTTGATATTTTGTTTGGAAGATCTGTCCATTTTTGATAGTGGGGTGTTAAAATCCCCCACAATAATTGTGTTGCTGTCCATATCTTTCTTGAAGTCCTTTAAGATTTTCTTTATATATTTGGGTGCTCCTATGTTGGGTGCATATATATTTACAATATTTATGTCTTCTTGGTGGATTTTTCCCTTGAGTATTATGAAATGACCTTCTGGGTCTCTCTTTATGATCCTTTTTTGGAAGTCTATTTTGTCTGATATGAGTATTGCTACCCCGGCTTTTTTTTTCCTGTCCATTTGCTTGGAAAATTTGTTTCCAGCCCTCTACTTTCAGCCTGTGTAGGTCTTTAATCCTGAGGTGGGTCTCTTGTGGGCAGCATATGTGGGGGTCATGTTTTCTTATCCAATCAGCTATTCTATGTCTTTTGATTGGAGCATTTAATCCATTTACGTTTAAGGTTATTATTGATAGGTACTTATTCATTGCCTTTTATGTACGTGTGTTCCTCTCTCACTCTCTCTTTTCCTTTCTTTCCTTAAAGCAGTCCCTTTAGCATCTCTTGCAGAGCTGTTTTGGTGGAAGTGTATTGTTTTAGACTTCTTTTTTCTGGAAAGCTTCTTATTTGGCCTTCTATCTTGATTGAGAGCCTTGCTGGGTAAAGTAGCCTTGGTTGCAGACCTCTGGTTCTCATTACTTGGAATATTTCTTGCCATTCTCTTCTGGCTTGGAGTGTTTCCATTGAGAAGTCAGCTGTTAGCCTTATTGGGGCTCCCTTGTATGTTAACTTCCTGTTTTTCCCTTGCTGCCTTTAACATTCTCTCTTTGTCTTGAACTTTTGTCATTTTAATTATGATGTGTCTTGCGGTGGGCCTCTTTGGGTTCCTCTTGATTGGGACTCTCTGTGTTTCCTGGATTTGTGTGACTTTTTCTCTCATCAAATTAGGGAAGTTTTCCATCATTACTTTTTCAAGTAGGTTTTCTATTCCTTGCTCTTCTTCTCCTTCTGGTATCCCTATTATACAGATATTATTATGTTTCATATTGTCTTGCATTTCTCTTCATCTCTCTTCATTCTTTCTGAGCCTCTTTTCATTTTCTTGCTCTTCCTGGGTGTTTTCTTCTACTTTGTCCTCTAGCTCGGTGATCCGATCTTCTGCTTTATCGATCCTGCTTTTCATTCCTTCTACTGTGTTCTTCAGTTCAGGAATTGTGTTCTTCATTTCCTGTTGGCCCTTGTTGAGAGTTTCTATTGCCTTTTTCATGTTGATGTAGTTTTCAGTGAGTTCATTGTAGCTTCCCTGTAGTTTCTGGTAGCTCATTGTGAGCTCATTGAGCTTCCTGACGATCATTGCTTTGAACTCAATATCTGATAGTTGAATTGCCTCTGTTTCATTTAGCATTATTTCTGAGGCTTCCTCCTTTCCTTTCATTTGGGGATTGTTTCTTTGTCTTCCCATTGTTTGTGAGACTCTTCTTGTTAGCCTCAGCTTCTTAAATTGATCTATTCTAGCTCCCTGGGTTTGTGGTGTGAACTTCTTTAGTAGAATAGCAGTGAGTTTCATTGGTGCAGTTTCCTTGATCTCCCAAGCTCACTGGTTTTGGGTTGTCATTTTAAGTTGGCTTTGTCTTTGGGTTTTGATTGTTGTTGAGTCTTTCTTTGGCGGTTCCTTCCCACCAGCTGGTTAAATGAGGGTCACTCTGTCCACCACCTCCTGCATTTTGTTGTGCTGGTGAGGGCAGGTTGTGTTGAAGCTGGTTCTTCCATGTGTATAAGGTTTAAAGAATTCTCTCTTGCTCTTGTTCAGTTGTTTGTATTGGGTACTGTCTCTACTGTTTAGTTGTATTTCCAGATAGGTCCTGGATTGAGGTTTGTGTGGTTACCATTCCCTCCTTCACCTTCTTCTGTTGTTATCTGTTAGTGGTTCCTTTGTTGTTGGGTTTCCTCTTCCGGTGGGTATCCTTGTGTTCACCATTTCCACCTATTTCTGTCATCAGTTGGAGGGGAAGGCAAAATGGTTTAAGACAGCAACAGAGAATTCTATGATATTTACAGTACCAGCAAGTAGGGAAGAGATAGGAGATCCTTTGACTATGCATAGTGTTAACCATGATCTTCCACCCAGCTAGCTGATTTTTGGAAAGAAGATAAGACTCATGTTGGGGAAGGAAGGATTTTGAGTTGGATCTATAAAGCAGGGAGGTTGTGGGAGGTCAGATTCTGAGGTAAAGTGAGAGTAAAGGATAGTAAGTAGGTGTAGTGTGGGAGAGAATAGAGTTAACCACTACAGTAATAGAGTTCAGGAAACTTTGAAATGGGCTAAGATCTCGGGGGTGAGGTGTTGTGAAGTAATTACACTTGCATGGAACAGCAGTTATTTACAATAATATTATGGCAACAATCATATGAAAGAATCTGTGAGATCTAGGTAACAAGAATAGGGAGTACAGAACCTCAAGTAGTGTGCTAATGGGACACAGGTGAGTTAAAGGACAGTAGATTAACAATACAGTATGGAAAGAGATATCAGGGGGAAGCTGTCAGGTCATACAATATATCCAGCCTAGCAAAGCAGACTATACAAAAAGAAGAGGGATACAAAAATACTATTAAAAAAAGATGTAGGAATACTGGAAAAATAATAATAATACAAATATGCAATAACTTGCAGGTTCTCTGTAATAGCAGAGTGAAATTTGTCTCACTGTCCCAGCTGTTGTGATGCCCCTTCTTTGGGTTCAACTTTGGTCTTTTCACAGATCCAAGATTTTGTTTCGCTTGTGGGTATTTAGAAAAAATTTAAAAAAGTAAAAATAGAAAAGGCAGACGAAGGAAGGAAGAAGAGATAAAATTGGAGGAAAGGAAGGAGAACGGAATAAAACAAGAAATCAGGAAAGAGAGGAAAAAGAAGTCAAAAGAGAATAAAAATAATAAAAATTAAAAAATTAAAAATTGTTAAAAAAATAGAATCAAATTAAAATGTCTCTTGGTTTCAAAGTGGCCAAACTGGTTTTTCTGCTCTTGCTGGCTGCAGCAGGCTGAGGGGTGATTGGTATGGCTTTTCTTCCTCGTTCAGCGGAGCTCGCACTGGCTCCCTCACTGTCTGGGAAGCTAACATGGCTCCTCAGCCTTGCGCCCTGGGTGTGGGAATCAGGTCTTTCCCCAGGGTTACTGCTGTGGACTGGGGTGCGTTGGCTCTCCCTGCACACGTGCCCAAGCGCCCACGGCTGGGTGGCAGGGAGGCTGGAGCGACTGATCACTTTAGGAGAATTCCCCAAACAGTGTCTGTCTATTCACTCCTTCCTCTTGAGAAATTCCTCCTGTTCAAGCCTGCCTCTCCGCACAATGACCTGGCTTCTCCCGCAGCCCCACTCTCCAGCCAGACCAGTGACTGTGGGGGTCAGGGCCTGCTGCGCGGCCCTGCCTCTTTGGTGTCCACAGCCTCCAAAGGTGCTCTCAGCCCTTGTGCGTTTGCTAGCACCTGGATTCCTCCCAGTGCTGCTCAGACCTTGTTTGGCTGGAGAGGGAGCAGTTGTCCTGGCTCTCTCCCAAGGTCTCTGTGGCAAACCCAGCAGCGGGCCCTGGGCCTGGGGCTGCAGCCCCCAGACCACACACTGGTCCCCGGGACCCTACCTTGTTGCAGCACTCTTCTTAGGGTCTGGTTTTTCGGTTCTGCCACAATCCTTGGTCCCCTATTTTCACATACGCTGAAGTATGTTGGTTGCTTGCTTCTCTTCTCTATAGATCGGTCAGGATTTTCTCCCCTGAGTAGAGGGAAGCCAAATCTGCTCCTTCCTACTCTGATGCCATCTTAGCTCCCCGGTTTTTAGTAATTCTTTATAATTTTTTCACATAAGTTCAACATACTCTTAGTGGAGAAACATGTATAAACATTTCCCTTTAATTACTGGTGACCTCAGTACTTTTAAGCACTCTGCTCCCACATTTACTCATTGGTGTCTAAGCATCAATCTTTCTTTGAATGTACATGTTAATTAAGGGACCAACACACTAATGGAGACAAAACGCTGTTCTAAAGAAAGTGCAAACCAAGGCATAGACTCATTTTCTTTGTTCAATAATATTTGTTTTCCACCCTTTACTTCTCTCTGCATATACCATGTCAAGTCAGTATTCAGGTTCTTAATCACAGTGTTTACTTGAAACACAGGCTGCTGGCCTTGACAGGCCTTCAGGAGGTCAGGTTTCCTCTATTCAAAGGGAACCCAAGAGCCTTGTGCCTGACTCCTGACACAGAACAGGTCTTCTGAAAGCTGGGTGCCAGGTGCAGCTCTGGTTATTAGCACAGTGGGTGTTTGGGTGGGGTTGTCAGGGAGGAAGGGTATTGGCCAAGGGGCATCTCAGACCTGGTCTTGGTGCAGAGCTGCCCATAGGTCACCCTGCCTGAGCCCAAGTGAGTGTCAGTGACTGAGGGAGGCTGGCCTTGTTCCTGAAGCTTCCCAGAGGACACGGTGGCCCCTCCTCTCCAGATCGGCCCTCTACTTCTGGGAAGGGGGAAAATCAGTGAGGGGAAGGAACAGGAGGTTTAGGATTGACCTGTTCCTGAGATGGGAGGCGGTGGGGGAGGTATAACCAGGTTCAGTCTGCTTTCTTTCCTGGGTATTCACGAATGTCAACTCTTGTGTCTACAAGGCCCATCACCCAGGAAGGTGGCTTCCCAGAGCTGCCTGCTCCCATAACAGACAGGTGTGGGCCTTTGTTTATATTGAAAGCAGCTTATCAGTAAATGTTCAGACCTTCTCTAATAAATATTCACATAAAGGCAGTTCTGTCCAGTGTCTTGATTTAACTTAACTTGCTTTCTAACTCACTCAGGAGTAGATGCAGTACAATAGATATAGTATAGAATGACTTTGTAATGTATCTTACACTGTACACCCATGCTCTTCTGCTCACATTTTAACTATGTTCTCCTTAGAGGTAAAGGATATATATACCATTTGATGTTGTGGCAAATTTTTTTTTAATTGGATATTTCCATTCTATGAGGCTATAATAACTTTTTTGCTTCATTTTCTCTGGGTGCAGAACCCAAGCTTCTTAAATGGTTATAGCTAAAAATTTGGTCTTGTTAAAGAAGAAAAAAATTGGCTGAATGGACACCCGGGCCTGAGAGTGTCCTTTTATTTAGCTTTTTCTCCTCAGTGAAATTTGAAGAGTTCTTTTTATAGAGAGTGAAACTTTGACTTGATCGTTAATTACAGAGTTGAGGTAAGAATATCTAGGCTGTCTTAGGTGTCTTAGGCTGTCTTCTACATTTGTTGTATGGTATGAGTTCAGGGTGATACCATGCACTTTTGACAGCAAACCAGCTAAACTCACTTTAAAAATTATTTAGAAGCAAAAAACTCTTAATTCTTAAAAAATTTTTTTATTTTTAAATATATTTTATTGATTATGCTATTATAGTTGTCCCATTTCCCCCCATTTATTCCCCTCTGCTCTGCCCCCCCCAACCTGTATTGCCCCCCCACCTGTATTCCCTCCCACCCTTATTTCATGTCCGTGGGTCATACATAAAAGTTCTTTGGCTTCTCCATTTCCTATACTATTCTTAACCTCCCCCTGTCTATTTTGTACCAACCATTTATGTTTCTTATTTCCTGTACTTTTCCCCCCATCCTCTGCCCTCCCCCTCCCTGCTGATAACCCTATGTGATCTACATTTCTGTGATTCTGCACCTGTTCTGGTTGTTTGCTTAGTTTTTTGTTTGTTTGTTTGTTTTAGGTTCGGTTATTGATAGTTGTGAGTGTGTTGTGATTTTACTGACCATAGTTTTTTATCTTTTTCTTAGATAAGTCCCTTTAACGTTTCATATAGTAATGGCTTGGTGATGATGAACTCCTTTCACTTGACCTTATCTGAGAAGCACTTTTATCTGCCCTTCCATTCTAAATGAAAGCTTTGCTGGAGAGAGTAATCTTGGATGTAGGTCCTTGCCTTTCATGACTTGGAATACTTCTTTCCAGCCCCTTCTTGCCTGTAAGGTCTCTTTTGAGAAATCGGCTGAGCGTCCTATGGGAACTCCTTTGTGGGTAACTGTCTCCTTTTCTCTTGCTGCTTTTAAGATTCTCTCCTTATCTTTCACCTTGGGTAATGTAATTATGATGTGCCTTAGTGTGTGCTTCCTTGGGTCCAACTCTTTGGGACTCTTCAAGCTTCCTGAACTTCCTGGAAGTCTATTTCCTTTGCCAGATTGAGGAAGTTCTCCTTCATTATTTGCTCAAATGAGTTTTCAATTTTTTGTTCTTCCTCTTCTTCTTCTGGCACCCCTATGATCCAGATGTTGGAACATTTAAAGTTGTCCCAGAGGTTCCTAAGTCTCTCCTCATTTTTTTGAATTCTTGTTTCTTCATTCTGTTCTGGTTGAATGTTTATTTCTTCCTTGTACTCCAAATTGTTGATTTGAGCCCCAGTTTCCTTCCTGTGACTGTTGGTTCCCTGTGCATTTTCCTTTATTTCACTTTGCATAGCCTTCACTCTTTCCTCTATTTTGTGACCATACTCAACCATTTCTGTGAGCATCCTGATTACCAGTGTTCTGAACTTTACATCTGATAGATTGGCTGTCTCTTCATTGCTTAGTTCCATTTTTGGAGCTTTGATCTGTTCTTTCATTTGGGCCATATTTTTTTTTTTTTTGTCTGGGCTTGCCTGTTATGTAGTAAGGGGCGGAGTCTTAAGTATTCACCATGGCGGGGCAACCCTTGTTGCTGCATTTTGGTGCTGTATGTGGGGGAGGGGTCCAAGAGGGAACAGTGCTGTTTGCTTAGCTTTCTGTTGGCTTGCAGTCACTTCCTCCGCTACTCACAAGCAAATTGGGCCATTTTGGTGCTGATTCCTGGGTGGGTGGGTTTGTGTACATTCTAGGACCCTGTGAGTCTCTCCAGTGAACTCTGCTGTGAGGCTGGGGGTTTCTTCAGCTGCCACAACCCCCACAGGCTTTTTTAATCAGAGTTTTTGAGGCTTTATTTTCCCATGCTGGAACCCTGGGTTATGCAGTCTGTCTTGCTCCTGAGTTGTTCTTCCTTGTTTATTCATGTGCAAATGCAGGACTGCCCGGTCCGCCAGCCACTGCCTGGCCTGCTCCATTCTTCCAGCCAGCTCGGTGCTGTGAGTCCTCTCTGCCCCAGCTGCCCAGCTCCACCCCTCCTACTGGTCTGGATGAATGTTTCTTCTTTAACTCCTTGGTTGTTAGACTTTCATACAGTTTGGTTTTATGGCACTGTGGTTGTTTTTGTTTTTAAATTTGTTGTTTTCCTTCTTTTGGTTGTGTGATATATCTAGCTATGCCTCCATCTTACCTGGAAGTCAAAAAAAACCTCATAATTCTTTTTAAAATGACACTTATTTTTATTGCTCATATGGAAAAGGACTTGAAACAATAGTATGGAGATTAATAGGTTACTTCTTATTGCCATGTCTTAATAGAAAATTAAGTATAGCTAATGCTATTATTAGACATACAGGTTTTTATAAACATTTTAACGTGGACTCCTGACTACAGTTGTACATCAGTTTTATCTTCATAAATATTGGCAGTAATGGTTGATTTTGCTCTGACTGTAAAGTTATTGGGAAATAAAGCAGAGTGTGCACATGTGCATGCATGCATGTGTGTGTGTTTCCAGACCCCTCTATGGTGAAGGGAGATGACAGGCTTTAGAAGGGTAGTGACAAGATGTCCTCACTACGATTTGTGACTTAGATTTTAAAGCTTCCTTTCTTGTCACCTGTGAAACTGACCCAGCAAATGTAAGGATGACAATGGGGGCTGGGAGCAGTGCTGGCTGCTGCTGTATGTAGTGGCACAGAATCCACAAAACAGGACAACAAGAAACTTTATAAAAGTTTAGCTTTTCCAGAACAATGTCTGCATTGTGCTTTTGTTTTGATCCTTTGGTAGTGAGCTGTTCTTCCTATGAGCTGATTGTCATGTAGTCTCTCTGTGGGAGACACCAGTAAGACCAGCTGAACTCTGTTGAGAATTCTTTTTATTTTATTCAACTACAGTTTACATTTAACGTTATTCTGTATTAGTTTGAGATGTACAGCACAGTGATTAGATAATCATGAACTTTACAAAGTGTTCCCCCCGGTATTTCAAGTACCCACCTCGCACCATACACAGTTATTACAACATTATTGACTGTATTCCCTGTGCTGCGCTTTACATCCCTGTAACTATTTTGTAACTACAATCCGTACTTTTTAATTCCTTCAACTTTTTCACCCAGTTCACCAACCCTCTTCTGCTCTGGCAACTATCAGTGTGTTCTCTGTGTATCTGAGTCTGTTTTCATTTTTGTTCATTTATTTTATGTTATTTAGACTCTACATATAAGTGAAATCATGTGGTATTTGTCTTTCCCTGACAACATTTCATTAAGCATAATACCTTCTGGGTCTATCCATGCTATTGCAAATGGTAAGATTTCATTCTTTTAGTCTATTGATGGGCACTTGGATTACTTCCAAATCTTGGCTATTGTAAATAGTGCTGCAGTGAACAGAAGATTGCATATATTCTTTAAGATTAGTGTTTTGAGTTTCTTTGGATATATACCCAGAAGTGGCTTCATTTGGTCATAAGGCAGTTCTGTTTTTAATTTTTTGAGGAACCTACAGACTGTCTTCCATAGTGACTACACCAGTCTACATCCCCACCAACAGTGCATGAGAGTCCCCTTTTCTCCACATCCTCACCAGCCCTTGTTGTTTGTTGATTTATTGATGGTAGCCATTCTCAGGTGTGAGGTGATATCTCATTGTGGTTTTAATTTTCATTTCTCTGATAACTAGTGACATTGAGCATCTTTATGTATGTCTGTTGTCTATCTTTGTGTTCTCCTTGGAGAAGTGTCTATTTAGGTCCTTTGCCCATTTTTTAATTGGATTGTTTTTTTGGTGTTGATTAGTATGAGTTCTTTATAAACCTTAGATATTAACTCTTTATCAGATGTATCATTGGTGAATACGTTCTTCCATTCAGTGGGTTTTCTTTTCATTTTGTTGATGGTTTCCTTTGCTGTGCAGAACTTTTCAGTTTGATGTAGTCCTATTTGTTTATTTTTTTCTTTTGTTTCTCTTGCCTGAGGAGATGTACAGTGGCACTTCTGTACTTATCATTAATTCGTTCCAGAACTCCTGCCGAGTACAGAAACTGATGAGTACCAAACAAGCAGCAAGTGATGAAGCAATTTCTCTTGCAGGGCAGTGCTGTGACTCATAGCAAGTTCTAGCAAGTGTGATGAGTCCCAAGCAAGAGCCAAGCACTGAAACATTTTTTTTCTTATTAAAATGTGATGAGTACAGGATTTGATGTGTTCTGAAGCCAACTAGTACTGAGATATGACTGTATTAGAAAAAATGTTGCTAAGAGAAATATTAGAGATTTTATGCCTATGTTTTCTTCTAGGATTTTTATGGTTTCAGGCCTTACATTTAAATCTTTAATTCATTTTGAATTTATTCTTGTGTATAGTGTAAGAAGTCAGCCTAGTTTCATTTTTTTCATGTATCTATTCAGTTTTCCCAACACCATTTATTGAAGAGACTGTTTTTACTCCATTGTATGTTCTTGTCTCCTTTATCAAATATGAAATGACCACAAAGGTGTGGGTTTATTTCTGGGCTCTCTATTCTGTTCTGTTGATCTGTATGTCTGTTTTTTAATGCCAGTACCAAGCTGTTTTGATTACTATAGTTTTGTAGTATAATTTAATATCAGGTAGTGTGATTCCTCCAACTTTGTTCTTCTTTCTCAAGATTGATAAGACTACTTGGGGTCTTTTGTGGTTCCATATAAATTTTTGGATTTTTACTGAAAACTTTGGATTAAAAACTTTCTGGGGTTGTTTATAATGATTTTTGTGACCTCCAACATTTGAACAGCTCTTTGGGAGCCTCCTTTCTCCATTCCATCAGTTTTTCCTCCACCACAGTGGCAGAGTTAACCATTGCTCTCCTGGTACCTGTAGTATCCAAAAAAAAAAGTTATTTTTGCCCTGGCTGGTGTGGCTCAGTGGATTGAGTGCCAGCCTATGACCCAGAGGGTCACTGGCTGGATTCCTAGTCAAGGCACATGCTTGTGTTGTGGGCCATATCCCTAGTAGGAAGCATGAGAGAGGCAATCACATATTGATGTTTCTCTCCCTCTCTTTCTCCCTCTCTTCCCCTGTCTCTAAAAATAAAGAAATAAAATCTTTAAAAAAGAGTTACTTCTAACTTATGGGAGCACTGCATGAATATACTCTTCCTGCTAAAAAGTGTGGGGTAGGGAGGTGGAATCAGGAGGGGGGCAAAAGACTACAGATAAAGATAGTTGTTCAGGACCTCGGTTGGTATGAGTCCTGGTGGACCTCTTCTTAGGCATCTGTGTACAAACCTTTGTGGAAGTCCGAGGCATGTTCAGACACCTATGGCTAGACCTGTGCTGCTGATTCAGTAGGTCTGGGGGAGACCTGAGAAGTTGTATTTTTAGCAAGTTCCCAGGTGATGCTGATGCTGCTGGTTCAAGGACCACACTTTGGGAACACTCATGGAATGGAGTGTGTGTGTATGTGTCTTTAAAGAAAAGCATATGCTGTAGTACTATATTTGCTTCTGCATTTTCATTCCCTCTGTGGAGAATTAGGTGTGCTAGTACATAGTGATCATTTCATTCTGTTTAAAGGCTGCACAGTGTTTCAGAGTATAAATGTGCTTTCATTAACTTCTATTAATGGACATTTTATTCTTAACAGTATTTTTTTAACGATTATATACAAACACTTCCCTTGACATCTTTGTGTCTTCCTCCTTTGTGCAAGCACGTGTTTCTAGAGTGATTTGGAGACATGAAATTACTGAGTATGTGTTTTTACTGTCTCATTTTTGTTCTAATGGATAATGTCACCCGACACCTTACGATATTTACCGCCTTAGCGTTCAACCTGGGTCCCTTGTTTTATTATCCTTCGAATCTGAGCTAAACCAGAGTTGCTAGGGAAATTGTAAATGTGCTTACTGGGCTCCTAACAAATTCCACCCAAAATGGGCGTTGGGCTGCGGGCCAATCTTTTTCATTTTTTATAGACTTCCTAGACAGTGATATGCAGCTGTTTTTTCCCCCTCTTGGGATACTTGGTTAATAAGAATTGCCTTCAGTAACAATGGCTCATGCACTAAAGTTTCCAGAGGATACAGGTCCAAAGGTATCTTTTTATTTATGTGAAGTCATTATTAGAGTTCTCCAGTCTGCACATTCTTCCTCGTGTCAGACTCTGTAACAAAATGCAGCCTTCCCTGTGCCCTCCCCCACTTCTAAACCAGTTATTCTTCTTTTTCTGTTCTGTCCTGGAAGTGTTTCATGTTAGGTGAGCCCAGCAGGTTCTAGATAGGGCTGCAGTCACAGGTGAGTTGTACACACATGCAAGAGGGTGTGACATCTTAGCATAACCATTCCTAATATTTTGGATCTCACAGATTAAAATTAAAATTTCAGGGTTGTCATTTCTTTGTTTTGCTAAATCATTAAAACAACTAACAAAAGGCCAACATTTTTAAATACAAGATTTTTAACCCCTCCCCCCTCAAAATCAGGAAGAATATTATATAATAACAAACATTGCATATAAGTTCAGTTTTAGGAAAAAAATATTTTTTTTCTCGTTTTGCCTCAGACATGTGCAGATGTTGATTTAGTCTGGAGTTGTCCTAGTATGTAGAGGAACCTGTCATTTCTTGAATAAAAGACTTGATGACTGGATTAGTCTTTCCTAGTTTCCCATGCTCTTCACGGTGCTCCTGTCTAAGAGTGGGGGCTGTGGTGGGAGTGGGGGGAGTGGGGAGGTGTGGGGGAGCTTCCTGTACCCCTCTCTTGAAGGAGGAAGTCTTAGGACTCCTGCAGTCACTCATTTCTACCCTTTGAGTGCCTGCTGTCTGCCAGGCGCTGAACCAGGTCTGGATGAAATAAGCAGAATGGGGTTCTTCTATTTCAGCTCTCCCTGATAGTCTGAGAATGTGTCCAGACTTCAGTGGTGACAGTGCTCAAAGGTCACTCAAAATCTTTACACATTTGCATCACTCCTGGCCGCAGGTCCTACTTAAACAAGCTCCTTGGGTCTGAGCTTCTTGGAAGCATCTGCTTTTAAAGCAAAGAAATCCTCTCCATTGAAAATCTGAATACCTGTTACCTACTTTGGTTCTGCTTTGGGATGTAAAAATACTCTAATAAACAACGATTTGTACTAGTTTTAACACCAGTACTTTCCAGATTTAGAGCGAACACCCTCCAGGAGTACTTCAGCCTGAGATAGTTATACATTTTGAACCTCATGTAATGTGTGGAAACAAATTAAAAAATAACCCATAGAGTAACTCATTACAATGTGAATTCTTTCCAAACAACCAAGATCTAAGGGGCTTATTAGGTTTTAAATGGATACAGTGCTTTGTTAGATTTCTGTTTTTCTGTTGCAGTTTCTTGGATATGGTGCTAAGGGGATTGAGATAACCTAAAGAATTTGAAAAGCTGTGGGTTTGGTTAAAACAGGCTCTGAATGCCATGTGAAGAAATGGACACTGAATGCCATGTAAAGGGGGACAGTCCATCCCCTGCCCCCCTTCCCCGGGGGACCAGTTGTGGGCACTCCCTTTCTGGGTTAATTCAGTGAATCTTATTGAAAAGATGTTTGTGCAGGAAAAACAGTGTGCTTTGAGTTGTGTGTGCATCTAATGAACTTCCCCTGAGAGGACCACTGTTCTGAGACCTAATAAATATTTAATATAAGGGGTGGTATCTGATACCTTCCTGGCTCTGAAGGGTTTGCTGCAGTTGCTATGGAGAGGTGGGGGCTGGTCTCAGCTGTGTGACAAAACGCTGACGGAGCCTTCAGGAAGGGGAAAGGTCATTTGATTTCAGTCAGCTGGCAGAGCCCTGCTGGTTCTGCTGAGTATTGATCCTTTCCTTATGGTCTCCATATTTTAATACGTCTGGCATTCAGTGTGCAGATTCCAAAATAACTTAATTATTTTTAAAGTACTGTATTTGTTTAGTCAGAAGTGGCTTCCTAAGGCAAAATACTAGCCTTGTATGTTGGTAAAATTAAGATATAGCTTATTTACTAATTTCTCATAATATTATCATGACATTCTTCATGGTATCTGAAAGACCAAAATACCCATTCATTTGAGAAGGATTACTTTCATTTGGAGACGTATGAATGTCCTAGTTATTCTGACTAAACCTTGAACTTTTTTAAAAAGCTGATTACAGAATTTGTTATATATTAAGTTTTGGAATCTCTTAACATGAATTTCATATTCTAGATTATCTGAAATATGATCTAATATGGTGTTTGTGATTGTTTAAAAATTTAGTCTTTGTATTTCATGAACATTTGGAGCATAGATAACAGTTTTTGAGAAGTGTTTTGCTTCTTTTTGTCTGCTTTGGTGCCTAAATGTACTAGAATCTTAAACAACTGTGCTTTATGTTGAAAATGGATCTATCCAACCTACTAGGCTTTTAAAAATGTTTATTAAAAGGCTCATTAAAATGTTTATGCATTCTTAGTCCCCAGAGTAGAGAGTCATTGTGATACCTGTAAGTTCTAGAAATAGTGATTTTTAGTTAATTGATCAGTTGGTGGACATTGTACTAACTACAAAGCTTGAGGAAACAAAACAAGAAATGAACCCATGGTGCTGGCACCTGAGGAAAGTGTGGCCAGGTGGGGAGTGCAGGCATACAGGTTAGCTACAGAAAGGTATATGGGGTGATACTACATGTAATTAGCCTAGAACATGCTTATGGGTGGCCTTTGCTAATTTGTGATGAGTTTTACTTAAAGAAAAAATGTACATTCCCAAAGAACCAAGCTCTTAAACTGGGGCTGATGTAAGTTTAGAAGTGAATTTGGGAGTTTTCTCCCCAACCCTAGAGCATCTTTAGGGATTTTTAGCAAAAATGACAAATAGAGATGACTTCATTGAGTCCTATTAGGGCTCAGACCTTCCCATTTGGGACACAGCTTCTCCAGAAGGCCAGCTCTGGTGAAAGGAAGGAAGTAGATGAGATGACAAGCCCTTTCCGTGTGTTTTGCAGAAACTTGTAGTTTGATCTCATTTAGTCTATTTAACAGCCACCTTAGTAATTTATAGGAATTGACAGGTGGGAGATCTGAAGGTCCAGGAAGTGGAAGCTTTCTTCCTGGGTCACGTGGTTCCTAGATGTGGAATCAAGATGCAAACCCAGACCAGCCTGATTCCCAAGTTCATGCTCTATGACCACTGACATCAGCTGCTGGAAGCTGTTGCAGCTGCCTTGTGGGCGCTGTTTGGTTGACTCCTGAACTGCCTGCTTTACCTCACTTCCCCACTCTCTTCTGATCGGGTCACCAGGGGAAGTATGGGAGAGGGAAGGGTCAGGTTCTACCCATGACTGCTCTAATTTGTGCTTTCTCTGACTGTCCCCATATTCCAAATGTGGACCTAAACTAGAGCAGCTTCTCTGCAGTTAACCAGGTCTTTATTATGGGGACCAGCCCCACCCTAGTGTCCAGTGGTTTCACTTCCTAGTTTTTCTGTGCACAGGTGTGGGATGGCTAAGACTCCCTGATTTGACTAGGCCTGACTGTTGTCTGTGAGAAGATAGAGACCTGACCGATGCTTCTTAGCTAGTGTGGGAGAAGTAGGTCAGGTCTCTATCGAAAGGCAGGCCTGGGAGCTTTCACAGCACAAGACAGAATTACCTCTGTTAGAGAGAGTGACCCATGCAACTGGACCTTAGAGAAAGGAGTAAGTAATACTGGTGAGGGAGTGTCCAAAGCATTTTCCTAAAAGATAAGCTGTATATAACCAATTCATATGAGAATAGAGTACATGCTGGATTATGTGTGTTTGTGGGTGTATGTTTGTGTATGTGTTTATGTGTTTGTGTGTGTGGTGTGTGGATTCCATGGACATCAGCACTTAGGTGCCCAGCACGGTTTGTGTTTTTCCCCACAGGGACGTCTTAACCATGATTGTTACTCACAATGGATTACTTTTCAGAAATTCGTTAATCTCTTCCCCACTATTAAAGGCTTAGTGACTAGTGAGCACACCCACCGAGTATTATCGTATGTCTGAAAAAGAGTTAATGTTCCTGGAAAAAGGGAGCTGTTTTCTCTAGTTAACAAGGTGGAGCAGGTGTTCACAGTGGGTCAGATTATATCAAGCACTTAATGAGTAAGAAATGATGTTATTCTGGAGACAGTTGGAAAGTAATTAGAATTTGACCTCATTTTAATTAAGTTTCTAAGTCTCACCTGTCTTCCTAGCTGTGTGGGCAAGGCACCGGTCCTAACGCTGGTCATTCGGGTCCCTATGCCTTTTCAACATGACCTCAAGAGAACCCAGGATGGGCTGTAGAGAGGGCTTATGTTCTCTCTGAGAAACAAAGAAAAAGCATTTGCATCAGTCAAGGGACCAGTGTCTGTGTGTCACAGTGGGGCCAGTGCTGAAAATCTCCAGGGCCTTAGCATAAAACAAAGACACACTTCATTGTGATGAGGGCATAAATAGGCTTCTTTTCTTTTTTCCAGTTAGATATGAAATTGGAGTCGCTTAATAGTAATACAGAATATGCTCATGAAGCTGGACGAATGTGTGTGTTCAGGAAAAAGACCAGGAAGCAGGAGAACTGGGCTGGGGGACTGCCTGAGTAACGGGTCAGGTGCATGCCCCAGGACATCAGGTTTCCTACTTGTAAATGATGGTCTATTAGGTCTATTACCTATCCAGTGCGTAGGAGGACAGGAGAAGCCATTGTGTGCGAGCATATTTTGTCAGCCCTGAGGCACTGTCCAAATCCACTCTGCTCTTTACTGCTGTAGTGCCATCTCGACTGCATCTTCCCCCAAGGCAAAGCTTTAGCTTTCAGTTCTAGATCACATACCTTATGAGTGTTTTATAATTTTAAATGTCCTAAAAGTTTGCAAGACTGAAACTCTGAAAAAAAATTTTTTTTTCATAAAAGCACTATCCTAGCTGCTGATGGGTATAGGGTTTCTTTTGGGGGTGTTGAAGTGTTCTAAAAGTAGATCATGGTGATGGTTTCCCAACTCTGTGATTGTACTGATTACTACTAAATTGTATCCTTTAAATAGGTACATTTTATGGTACATGAAATATGGCTCAGTAAAGGTGCTACTGTATTAAAACAAAACACTGTCCTCATCGTCATCTAGAGAAATCCCTTCATATTCTCCTCTCCACCAGTGTCTTGGGCATGGCGGATGTTCAGTACACACAGGTGACTGAATGTTGAATAATGGAGTTGAAATGATCTAAATAGCAAGATAGGTCAGGGGACAGGAGGAGTACAGTGGTGGGATGGCAACCACCAGGAGGCAATACAGCAGCAGGGTGGGCTGGTGTGCTGCTGTGTGCAGGCTTGGCTGGGAGGGGGTCTTGTGGCAAGAGGTGACAGGGATGGTGGATGTTGTCAGGGTGGCTCAGGAGGAAGAAGACATGTCACGGGAAGATCTGGGTAGGAGGCACTGCATGTAATCCTGAATGCTGGTCAGATATGAGTCCTGCATTTCAAAGTTGAGAACACTAGTATTTTGTGGTCCAAATTCTGGTACCTTGGCTTTCTGAATCAGGAAGCTATGTGTTGATAGAGTAGGCTGGAGGGCTGGCAATGGCTGCATTTGGGGGAATTCCTGGAGAGGGTGAGTCACAGATCCTCATTTTCAAAGTGTCCATGTCCTTGAGTAGGCAGGTGAAGAGCTGACCAGGTACCTAGGCTGACAAAGGCCAAGAAATATGGTGTGGCAAGAAGGCAGAGCCTAGGCTCAGATCTCAGCGGCTACTGAAGATCTGGTTACAAGCTTTGGAGTGTGGTGTTGACTGGCTTTTTTTGGTTCATTTTCAGTTTTTTCATTGGTGTATTCTTTTTTTTTTATTGTTTGCTGCCCTGACCTAGTGCCTGGATATTCTAGAAACATCCACACAGGTAATATGTATAGCTATTTAAAAAATCCAAATGGCAACACATCATACACACTATTCTGCACTTTGATTATTTTGACTAACATGTATCTTCTTGGATATTTTTCCTTCTCTAACACATATGGATAGATCTTTTTAGAAGAACAGCTTTATTGAGGTATAATTTGCATAAATAATTACCATACAATTTGCCTTGGAATTCACTTGTTTTAAGTGTACGAGTCAGTGATTTTTAGTAAACCTACAGAGTCCTGCAGCTGTCCCCACAGCCCCATTTTAGAATGTTTCCATTAGCGTTTTGACTGTTTTCAGACACACCATGTTCTCACTGCCCCCTCCCCCTACAACCACTAATCTAATTTCTGTCTTTATGGATTGATTTTACTCTTTGGAACTGTAACCAATGGTTCATTTCGTGGGAGCACAAAAATGTGTTTAACAGGTCTCTATTCAAGCACATTTAGTGTTTCGCTGATGTTTTATTTTGCTGCATTCCTACTTCCTTTTTAAAAATTTGACAAGGTTGAAAATTTGCCTTTGAACCAGACTTGGTAAGTGTGATAAGGGAATTTTAGTGTAGGCTCCTATGAGTTTTCCAGTCACCAGCTGTAGGACTAGAGGAATTGTGGGGCCTGGGTAATTTGAATAGAAACTGACTGAGATTCTCCATGATTAGGTGGAAGCCAGGAGCATTAATACTTATTTACACATGACTGGGATGGAGGGGAATTTATTATGCTGGCTTTTCCTTCTCCACTTTTAAAAAAGTTTATTTTAATCATTGTTCAAGTAGTTTTCTCCGTTTTACTCCCATTCCAGCCCACCCACCCAACCCCTTCTCCACTTTTGTCTTTAGAAGGACTTAAGGAGTTGGTGACCATTCAGGAGTATGTCTTAGGATTTTTTTTTCAAATTGCATATTGGGACCATTACTGGGTTGTAGATTCTGACCAGCTGTTTTCTTAAAAAAATGAAATAGAACAGAATAATAGTACATATCTATGTTGTTGTTAACCTAAAATTAAAAAGGCAAAAATGAGAGGCAATAAGTGTTTATTTAGGATCAAAGAACTGTAGTTTGGAGAGCACAGATTCAAACAGAAACTAAAATAGTGTCCTGGCAACAGGGTGAGGACAAGGAGTTTTTATGGAAAAAGGTAAGGAATTAAGTACATGAATAGATTTCTATTGGTACTCTAATGAGCTGAGTTGCTCTTTAGCTGTGCCTGGCTGGTTACTTACTCTGTCTTCAGATAAAGAGTCCATCATCATCAGTCCTTTTGGACAGAATGTCTGCTCCCCTGATGACTTTACTAACAGTTGTTCAGCAGACACTCTTAGCTTGGCTCGATGCAAAGGTTCGAGAAACAAGATGGGCGAGGTAGCTGCTCTGGAATAGCTGCTTCACTGATATCAACTGTCACATTGCTGAAAATTCAGTGTCAGCTGTAAATTGTGTGTACATGTGCTTGTGATGTAAACATTAGAAATATTGAAAAGTCAATGCCTTAGGAGTTAGAGTTTCAAATTTGAGCTAAGGGAACAAACAGATTATATTCATGCTTCCTCTTCATCTGAGCTGTGCCAGAACTCTTCTTGGGTCAGATAGGTGAGAAAGGGAGGACAGGGTCCTTCACTGAGATAAAAATGAGTTGGATGTTAGCTGGGAAAGTGGGCCAACTTATTTGGAAAAGTGGAAGCTGGAAAAGAAAATGTTCAGGCAAAATTCCTCTATGACCACATTTTTCTACCAAAATAGTGAGTCATTTCCAAAGTTCCAAAGAGGAAGTTTTGGATGAATGTTAGTCAGTGTATCATCTATTCAATTCTGGCTTTTTAGAAAAAGATTTTATTTATTTTTAGAGAGAAGGTAAGGGAGGGAGAAAAAGAGGAAGAGAAATATCAATGTGTGATTGCCTCTCATGCGCCCCCTACTGGGGACCTGGCCTGCAACCCTGGCATGTGCCCTGATCCGGCATCCAACCAGAGACCCTTTGGTTCTCAGACCAGCACTCAGTCCACTGAGCCACACCAGCTAGGCAGTTTTGTTATTGTTGTTATTTTTTGACACTAATAAGATATACATCTAGACTAGGAAGCTCTTCAGAACATTTAATTTCATTTGATCTTGTGGTTGGACATAACTTAAAGTTACTATAAGTATATCCCTTTTATAATATCTCTGTTTGATAGCTCTGACCCTACTTACACTATATATATCAATGAAGAGGAGTTTAGTAACTCCCCAAGCATCCAGCTTCATGTTAAGGACTCTCAGGTGTCACGTGTCTCAGGTTTGGGATTGAGCTCTATTGCTGCATAACATATTTTCTCAAAACTTAGTGGCTTAAAACAACAAACATTTGCCCTGGCTGATATGGCTCAGTGGATTGAGTGCTGATCTGTGAACTGAAAGGTCACCAGTTCAATTCCCAGTCAGGGCACATGCCTGGGTTGTGGGCCAGGTACTTACTTGGGGGAGTGCGAGAGGCAACCAACTAATGTATCTGTCGCACATTGATGTTTCTCTCCCTCTCCTTTTACCTCCCTCTCCCGCTCACTAAAAATAAATTTAAAAATGATTTAAAAAACAACAAACATTTGTCAGGGATAATTCAGGAATTTTGGAGCAGTTTATGTAGGTAGTCTCACCTAGGGTCCCTCATGAGATTGTAGTTAAGTTGATGACTGCGGCTGTAGTCATTTGAATGCTGAATGTACCAAGGGATCCACTTCCAGGATGGGTCATTCGAGTCATTGTTGGCAGGAGGCTTCACTTCCTGGCTGTGTGGACCTCTACGTGGGAGCCACTTGAGTGTCTTCATAACTAACTCTCTCTCTCTCTCTCTCTTTCAGATCTGACTTTTCCAGCAGGAGGTAGAAGGTCTTTTATGATCTAGATTTGGAAGTTATGTATCATTCCTCACTTCTCTATTTTGTTGGTCACACAGACCAACTCAGATATGAGGGTCTACATGAGGCTGTGAATACCAGTAGGCAGGGGTCACTTGGGCGATTTTGGAGGCTGGCCACCATCACAGCTGAGGGGATGGTGGTTGTAACTTTCCAGGGGACCTAGGTGAAAAAGCACAGTTCAGTTTAACTGAAAATGATGAGTTGGGTTTTGCTGTGTTGGGTTCAATATACTTTAGAACAAATATGACATAGCTGCCCCCAAAACAGAAATGCTCTTCCTAAACCACCTTGGTTGGAAGTGTGATGTCAGTATCAGATATTAACTCACATGTAATAAGGAAGAAAAGGAATAATCCTAAAGGGAGATTGAATCATTACATCATAAAGTAACTTTTGTGCTGAAAGAGCATCTTAAGATTTGGATGCAGAGGGTAGAAAGATGGGTCGTGCCATCCAGTTTTCTACTATTAAGATGTGGGTGAGAGGGGTTGCTCTGGGACTTCGGTAAGGAAAAGGTTAATTAGGCATGTTGACTGTGTTTAGAAGAGAAAGCAGCTGTTATCTGAAGATCACACTTCTCAAAGGTTAGTCAACATACCTGAAGCATCAGCGCTGCCAGGAGCTTGTTAGAAATGCATGTTCTCAGGCTTCACCTTACTGAAGGAGAATTTCTGGTGGGGCCTGGCAATCTGTGTTTGGAAATTTTTCCAGGTGATTCTGGTGTCTTCTAAAGTTTAAGAAGAACTGTTAAGTCCACCATGAGGTCAGTCTCTTGGGGTAAAAAAAAAAGAACTTTTTTCCTCCCCCATATCCCGCCTGTCTTCCATCAGAGTGGCATCTGTTCCATCTACAGTGCTTCCTTGCATTTTTCCAGCCCAGAAAGCTGAAGTAGCTGCTACATTTTGTAGTGCTGTTTTTTCCCAGCCTCACTGGCTAGCTTTATTCCTGGGGGAAATGCTCCAGGCAGCTGTGGAGGAGAGGGCACAGAAAGGAGACATTGGCAATTCCAGAAAAACCTCTTCTTTCCCCTCACCAGTGGGCACAGATGCTGCTCTTCTGTGCTAGATCGGGATGCAAACTGTGCAGAGACATTTCAAGTCAAGAAGACAGTGGCTTGCATTGACTTTGTGGGAGCTTTTCTCAATTGTAGTTCTTGGGGTAATAACCACTGTTATGCCTGCCTTGTAGGATAGTTGTGAAATCCAAGGAGATGACTTCTCCAGGCTTTGGAGACCCCAAGCTAATAAAGTGGTATTTTTTTTCTTCTTCTTTTAGAAAAAAATTTATTTATTTATATTTAGAGGGGAAGGGACAGAGAAAGAAAGGGAGAGAAGCATCAATGTGTAAGAGAAACATCGATTGGTTGCCTCTATCACACCCCCAACCAGGGGCCTGGCCTGCATCCCAGGCATGTGCCCTAATTGGGAATTGAACCACCAGCCTTTTTGTTTGCAGGATGATACCCAACCCACTGAGCTACATCAGTTAGGGTGAGCAGTATTTTCTTATTGGGGTCAAAGTGTTTTCCTTATAGCCCCACACTACCAGTTCTGATATTTTAATGATTGCAATAGCCCTCAGTGGGCTGTAGTAAAGACCAAGCCAGGCACATAGTATGCACACAATTAACAGTTGCTGTTACTGTTCATGAAACAGATATGACCATTCTTTAGGATCCACTTATGTCTGCTGTCTCATCTGCTACAAGGAATATTGTGCATGGGAAACAGCTCTCCTGTTTATTTTCTGTATTTGGGTGAGCTCCCCAATCTTAATTCCAACCTTGACTTCTAGATCCCTCTGTCTTCATCTTCTTGTGCTGACATGATCCAACTCAAGTCCAAAAAAATGAAGGTGATCCTACTGTTCCTCCTTGTTGTGTTTTAGCTGTCCTTCCCCTCAGTGCCCAGCTTCCCCCAGATGTACCAACAATTACAGTTTTCCTTTTATTTTTTTAAGGATTTTATTTATTTTATTTTTAGAGAGGGGAAGGGGGAAGAGAGGGAAACATCAATGTGTGGTTGCCTCTTGAGCACCCCCTACTGGGAGCCTGGCCTGCAACCCAGGCATATGCCCTGACTGGGAATCTAACCAGCAACCCTTTGGTTCCCAGGCCAGTACTCAATCCACTGAGCCACACCAGGCAGGGTTCCTTTTGTTTGTATCATCATTCAGGGCATCATCAAGTTCCTGGATTCCAGGTTGGAAAACTGAGGCAGTTTCTGCAGGTAATTCATGGAGAATTGAAGACATGATGTGAACTAAGGCTAAGGGATGGTAGGAGGTGTGCAAAAAAGAAATGGAGCTTAAGGGGATTGGGGGAAGAATTGTTAGTACTCTGGCCAAATCGCTGGATAGTCCAAAAAGTAAAAGATGTGGAGGATTTCAGCGTGGGTGACTTGATGAAGTGGGGGTGCAGTTCATAAGAAATCAGGAGGAAATTCATCAGGAAATGAACAGAGGACAGAATATATGGCTTTGGAAGGCAGAAGTAGAATTCAGTTTCAGTCTTGGTTTGAGGAATTGGTATCCACCAGGCAGCAGATGACCCATGATCAGCCACAGCCCTCCATGCTGCTATCCTTGGAAGTGAGGGTCAGACAGGGTGTGCCAGGCCCCTGTTTTCCTGAGTGTCTTGTACCCTACAATAATATTTGAGGTGGTGTTACAGAACAGAACAAGGGGGGCCTGGGACAATATACTATTATTTAAAAGGCCCCGGGTCCGTCATGTCCGCCGCCAGAGGAAAGACGTCTCAATGCCAGAGATTCGTGAAAAGGAAAGGAAATGTTTATTTAATGCTATACAGACTTCAAGTAGTGATCTAATGTCTTCATCAATAATCCCAAAGTCCCTTAAAACACCCACAAACACAGTCACAGTCCTTCCTTCCCCCTTTGCCCAGTCCAGAGTACCGTATCTCAGGAAAGGAAAACGAAGTCCATGGCTCAGACAGTCCTCTGGTTCTTAGTTAGTCCTCCATCTCGACTGGGAGACCTCCCTGGGTTCCCGGCACCCTCGGCTGAGTCGCCGGGATCTCTGCTAAAACCAGGTGATGGTTCCCCTTCTAAAGCTGTGGGGGTCCCCACTCTGTCCAGGCCTCGTGGTTCTCCCTCTCAGGGCTGCGGGAAGGGAGAGTCTCCACTCTGCTAAAGCCGCGTGGTTCTCTCTCCTAAAGCAGCACGGTTCTCTCTCTCAGGGCTGCGCATGGTTCTCCTTCCTAAAGCAGCATGGTTCTCTCCTCCTCCAGGCTGTGCATGGCTCTCCTTCTCAAGGCAGCATGGTTCTCTTTTTCTGGGATGTGGGAGTCTCCACTCTGTCAAGGCTGCGTGGTTCTCCTCCTCAGGGCTGCGGGAAGGGGAGAGTCCCCACTCTGCCAAAGCCACGTGGTTCTCTTTCCTAATGGCCGCCAAGTCTGGGTTTTAAATCCCCGCGGCCAATCTTCCTCTGCAGCCTCATTTCCGACTCCTCCCACACTTGGCTTCACTTGCCAGAATTCATATCCTTCCAGCTTTACTGGGCTGCCATCATGAGTCTGGGCAGGTGTGGCCCATGTCCTGGAGCCAGTCTTCTCCAAGCTCCCACACAGGCGCTGTAGCTTGGGGGACCTGCCCCCAGTCACATCTTGGTGGGGAAGTTACTTCCATTCCCCTGGCTCAGAGATGATCACAGCTATTTAACATATCCATGCAACCAGCCAAAGGCTATAGATATGTTAAATGACCACACCAGAGGTTAGCTGCAAGGCTGTTGCTATGCAAAACAGCTCTCAATGGCCTTGCTCCGTTTGTCCCTTCCCCCAACCCACACCATGGGCGGGGTGGGGGGGGGTGGAGACATTTTAAAATCTCCTGGATACCTTAAGTTCTGGACCCCATTTCAAATGCCCATTTGGGGTCCCCCCTCTTGCCTGCACCCTGTAACAGTGGTTCAGGAAGCGGGACCTGTCATTTACTGAAGGAAAGTAAAGGGAACACGTCACACACTGTGCTTTTGCACGTCATTTTGATTTCTAGTAGCAGCTATACAAGGTTTGTATGGTTACTCCAGTTTTACAAGTACAGAAAAAAAAAAGGACCAAAGAGGCAGGTGAGATGCTAGAGCTGATTTGTACTTTATGACTGAATGAATCTTCCTTTTTCACCAGCATCAGAGGGCATGATGGCTGGTTGAATTGTTGGAATCTGAAAACTATAAAGTTAAGAACTCAAAAGGGAAAGGACCAATGGTAATGAATTGATTACTAAGGGTAAGTAATTGCCTTTCCAGCTCATTATTTGTTCTGTTGCTAGAGGAGCTCCTTATGTGGTACCATTATCTTCTTAAGGACACTGTTCCCTGAAATTAGTTAAGCAGGAACCTGTGTTTGTTTTTCTGAATCAATAAGGGTGGAGAAGAATGGCAAAAGGAAGTTTACTTTAATATACCCTGTCCTTAACACATTGCGTACTGCATAGAAATCTCTAAGACATATGCCAGGGACCACACGTTTTTGGGCAAACTGCACGTTATTTAAATAATCATAACTACAGATCATAATGCACTTTAGGTGTTGTTTTTCAATAATTATAACATTTTTATTTACAAAAACAATTAAACAACTAATTAAACAAAGTTCCTAGTACTTTTTTAATGTGTGGTACTGCATAAAACATTTTCCTCTATGAAGAGGGACCAAACAAAATTTACCTAAGTATCTAGATTCGCTCATTTTTCTATGGGTGGCACAAACTCTGCAGGCTCTCGTAGGAAATTTTTTCTTTCCACTCGCTGGAACACACGTAGGTTCATGCTGCTTCATATCATCTGACAACCTTTTGGGTGGATCTTTATGAGGTGCTTTCCTTGCACCCCCAGAGGAAGGGCTGGGCAGATTTGTCTCTGGTTCTGGAGAGCCTTCATTATTGTCATCCATTATCCAGTCTCATCACCGATAGCAGAAACTGTTTATACTTCATTTTTGCTTGTGGATTGAGGATGTTGTACATTCTAAATGAATTGAAAAGTCCACAGTTTATAAGGTACAGCACTACTTTTTTTGTCCATTTCATCGTTTTCCTTAGAATGGAATAACACAAAAGGAATTGATCTGCATGGTCAATGCCTTTCATGTGGGCATTGTATTCCTTGATGCAGGTAGGTTTTACAATATTCTCTCCTGTTTTTCTATTTTTTTTTTTCCTGTTGTCGAGACAGAAGTGTCATGGATTGTTGATATCATTCAGACAACCTGCTTGTCTTTCCATGCTAGGAGAAGAATATCACCTTTTCTGGAAAATACTATGTCACCTTTCTTCATTCTTGATGTTTCCATTTTCAAATTTGGTGGTAAACGTCTACTCTCCCTAATAGTCCCGCAGACTCTAGTTTTGTTCTGCAGCAGCAATTCAGCAGTAGATGTAGCATTGTAATAATTATCCTGGTAAATATGGTGCCGCATGCCAAGATAGGGTCCAAGGACTGAAAGAACAGTTTCTTGAAATTTCTTTCCTTCAGCAGTGTATATATCCATATTGCAGATATAGCTGGTGTCACTCTCACACACCATCCGAACAAGTAAACTGTATTCTGTTATTTTCTCTGGGTTGTATGTGTGAAATTTTAAACGTCCTCTCCATGGAATCATTCTCTCTTCCAAAGACAACTGTTGCTTTGGTTTGTATATTGTTCGAAATTTATGCAGGAAATAATCCAGCACAGATTGGATCTTCAAAAGTCTCCCCAAGCGACTGTCCATTTTGGTGTTATCATTGAAATGTCAGAATATCCATATTTGCTCAAATCTATGGTGACTCATTGTCTGTGGAAATATAGGGTACATATCAAAGGATCTGTTGACCAATAGTCTTTCGAGCTATCTTTTCTTGTTTGACCCATCAGAATAATTAGGCCAAGGAATTTCTTGATGTCCTTCTCTGTAACTGGAGACCACTTTAGTGTTCTAGATGGTGTTTTGCATTTCATTGCAGTTTGATCGTGATAGTTAGACAGCTCTTTGCACAACATCTCAAACAATTCATCACCAAAAAAGAGATTGGTCACAGAGGGTACAGAGTCACACTGAGATGGAAATGTAGTGACCCCAGCATGACCTTCAAACATTTGTAAGCGTGGTGGTGTGTCATTTTCAGACCAACAATTATCAGTAGCTTCGTCAGTGTCGGAATCACTTGAAAGCATTGCCACCTTGTGCTTCCTTATAGGTCTAATAATTTCATTGTCAGTAGAATCAGTAGAATCGTCTCCAGAATCGTCAAAACGGTCATCCACATCTTCAATCTCACTAGGAATATCTGATAAATTATCGTTAAATACTTCCGGGAGTGTATCAGTTTCATTGGTTTCCTTACTTTTTCTGAGAGAGGGCATTTCTAAAAGTGCCAGGAACTTGAAGACGAAGACTATTCCAATGACCAGAATACAATGTAACTGCAATGCTTTATGGGTTCATGCAATTATATAGTTTTTTGTAGATTGACCTGCACGTTTTCCACCAATGAGATTGCTTCATTCAATGTGGACAAGACAGTATGTTGACATCTAAAGTCCATAACAGATGGCACATGAAACACAAGAAAACTCGTGAGCGGTACGCAATGTGTTAACAAACTTCATGCTTCATGAAGAACTGCCCTGTTCTAACCATGGTCATTGTCAATCTAAGAGGTACTAGTCTCCGTGGCCACTGGCCATTGCATCGTGTCACATGGAGGACAAGAGGGTTGGTTTACAGATAAATTTGTACATAGGATCCTGATCCTCTCTCATAAACAAGTCATCATAATTCCAATGCTCAATTATGGAACATGTACCATGTACTAAATGATTTGCAAACACAGATTTAATTCTCACAGCAACCATAGGAGATGTATTTTTCTTTTTCTTTTTTTTTTAATTGAAATTATTGGGGTGACATTGGTTAATAAAATTACTCAGGTTTCAGGCATACAATTCTATGACACATCATCTGTGTATTATATTGTGTGTTCACCACCCCAAGGAAAGATATTTATTAATACAGTTTTGTCGATAAGGAACTTTAGGTTCAGAGAGATTAGGTTTCAAAATTTTAGTGGTAGAGCTGGGTTTATATTCCTGGATTTTCTGCATCTACAGCTGTGTTCTTCAATAAAATGCTGACTTGCCTTTTCTTTCAAAATCTGTCTCCAAACAAAAGCCTTTCCCACCCATATCTAGTCTTATACCATTTGTTATAGATGGTTGCCACCTGGAGGAGCTGTAGCGGATGTGTGGCTATGAACAGCCACTGGTACCTTGTGTTTCAGAGTGAGGTCTTCTCATAGGTGTCTCTTCAGGGTACCTGGTCCCAAAGAGGACTGGACAGTGTGGCCAAATCGCAACACTGCTGAGTCAGGGTGCAGATATTGAACTATTTAGCAGTGACCCAGCGAGCCTGGCCACAACAGCCAGCAGGTAATGGGACTGGCTAGAACTCAAGGAAATCAGCTGGGGTCTGGCCCAGAAGGAGTTGGACTGGAGGCATTTGGAGACATACTAATCTTTCGAAGACAGAGGAAGAGAAATTCTACCTGGATGTTAGATAACATCAGAGTAGTGCTTAAAAGGGAGTCTATATTCCTTAGTGTTCCAATTAGTATTTTGGGGCATACATTGTGCTAGGTGTTTCATTGTGAAATATGGATACTATATCTGTAAGGCAGATTGATCAGAACAAGAGCTTAGTGATATCAAAGAGAAACATGACAGTCACTGACGTAATGGACAAATATGTGTTGCTGTTCATTGGGTGGCTACCTTGGCAGCTTTGTATTAGGAAGAAACTGGGCATCTCAGGCTCCTCTGTTCTTAGGGAAAGCTTTATTCCCACCTGCGGAGATGTAAAGAAGGGAACGTTAGAAGTCACAAGAGAGGTTTTCATGGGCCAGGCTGGATAGTGATGGGGATCATGTCTGCACGCAGCAGGCTGCAGTAGAGACAATCCTATTCACACTGTTAAGACCTGATTTCTTGTTCTCACGAGAGGACACTCATGAGATGTTAGTCTAATTAAATAATTTAACTGATTTTCAGTTTTTTCATGTGTAAAATGGTGATGATGGTAAAACATTACTGCCCAGTGATTTTCTTCTGAAGACTTAAATGAGATAGTATATTCAAAGCACTGGGGAATATGTAAAGTAGAAATAATAATGATAAACATAATTCCTTTAGTTTTAAGTATATAATTGCTAATGATTGAAAAAAGAAATCTGTCATTGTGTCTTATTATCTATAGCTCTAGGAACTCAGCTGAAACTCAGTGGAAATATTCCAAAAGAATAAAGAAAAGGATACAGTCACCTGGAGCCCTGTCTATAAACCAGGATGCCTGTGTGAAAGGCAAGTTAGGTGGTTAACCAACAGGTTTGGTGTCTTATAGGCAACCTGACTAGGTTGGGGCTTGGTTTGTTTTGGAACTGATTTCAGGCATTTGTACTGCAAATGTCCTCCCAGTAGGAAGTCCCTGCACAGATGTAGAGTTCAGGGGGATATAGTTAGTATCACATGTCCCAAGTGGCCCCTGAGGCTTTAGAGGCTGAATCTGGCTGGTCTGCCTGGGGTTGTCTGCATTTATACAATGTTTTTTGTTAGTTTTGCAGTATGGTATTCATGCAGATTAATGAATGGCTACATTAAGAAAGAATGAACCTAAGACTTTGAGAGCTTGTTATAAAAGCATTCAGTCAAAATGCCCAGTTTGTGTGACTGTGATCTCTTAATTGAGCTAAATTATGTGGCCTGTTATTCTGCACAGAGAGGAGGGTCCTGTCACTTTATGTGCATTTAGGATTCCTGTCACACCTTGTCTTTTCTAGGGCCATGAAAGGTTGGCAGTTTTGCTGTATTCACCTTAAATAACCCCTAGTCTTAAATTGATTATTTTTTCTTAGTGGGAAATGGCAGTGTTGATTTTTAGTCATCTTGGTAATGATCTTGTACCTAGCTAGATATATTCACAAATTTGTGAATAGGGGAAGAGAGAGCAACATAAATAAATTTGAATGTTTTCTTTAGTGCAGATTTTTTGGTATTAAATGCTACATGAATACTATCTCTGTAATGTAAGACATATGGTCAGTAAAAAACCTTGCTTACTGAGAAATACTTAGTTTTTTGTAGCTGAAATAATTATAAGAAATGTTGTTTTATACTGCTCACTGAAGAGATTCAAATGACAGTGTTGATAAAAATGCAAACCATTCTTGCCATGGCTGGTATGGCTTAGTGGATTGAGTGCCGGCCTGTGAACCAAATATCATGGGTTCAATTCCCAGTCAGGACACATACCTGAGTTGTGGGCCAGGTCCCTAGTTGGGAGCACGTGAGAGGCAACCAGCTGATGTTTCTCTCACACATTGATGTTTCTCTCCCTCTCTTCCTCCCTCACCTCCCATCTCTCTGAAAGTAAATTAAAAAAAGTACAAACCATTCTTAAGATTAAAGCTGCAGTTTACTTCTGTACATACATTGTGTTGAAGTTCCTTCATTAACTTTTACAGAATCAACCGTTATTATTTTATTTAATAATTTAATATCAGTTTCATTAAGATGCCATCTATTGAATTCTTATTATATGTATGTGTAAAGTATGTTAACTTCCATCTGTTGAAAATATTGTCTTGCCAGCTACCATTTGACTTTTCACTTAATTTATGCTTTTATCGTAATGAAGTTTAAATTTATATGTAACCTAATTTGTCAGTCTTTTAGGAACTTTTGGGTTTTTTATGTTAGAAAAGTTATTACTTAAATTATGAGAATAATTTTCTATGGTTTTTCTAAAATTTTTATTGAATACATTAACTAATGTTTGTCTATAGCTTTTTATTCCGTCTGGAATTTCTGGTCTGAGTTAAGGAAGAGTTATCTTTTCTCTGCTGATACTAACTCTTGTTATATACAAATTCCTTTCTGTACAGGGATCTGTTTCTGGACCTCGGTTGGTTTTACAGATCTGTGAATCCTTTCTCCTACCAGTCCTGCATGGTTTTAATTACTGTACAAGGTTCTTACTCTTTTAACTTTCTAAAAAAGTTTATATTTTATTTTATATTTTGTAAAACAAA
The DNA here is from genome assembly GCF_019186645.2 of Phyllostomus hastatus. NCBI lineage: Eukaryota > Metazoa > Chordata > Mammalia > Chiroptera > Phyllostomidae > Phyllostomus > Phyllostomus hastatus. The sequence continues at coordinate 9,084,074 of NW_025333932.1, read as the reverse complement.
CTTTAAGTGAACAGCAAGGGATAAAATTAAAATAGAAATTTCTCTTTCTTTAACCCATTCTCCATAGTCTCTCCCTTCCCAGTTTTAATTACTATTAAATTTCTTGACTTTTTTTTCCAGAAATATTTTCTCTGTGTTCCAGCACACACACACACACACACACTTACCCATGGGCAAAAATGTATTCAAATGGGATCATGCTCTACATACCCTATATAGTATTCTTCTTTACCTTGATTTAAAAAAAATAACAGTTTTTATTGATAAAATTCTCATACCATGCAACTCACCCATTTAGTATACAGTCCAGTGGTTTTTAGTATATTCATATACTTTCACAAGCTTTACCACAGTCAATTTTGAACATCAACCCCAAAGGTACCCCTTACACAGTAGCAGTCTTTCTTTTCTCCCTCATGCCTGCCCAAGCCCCTGGCAAACACTAATCTACTACTTTCTGTCTCTAGATTTGCCTGTTTGGGACATGTCGTATAAATAGACTTATAGGAGTGGTCTTTTGTGACAGGTTTCTTTCACTTAGCATGGTATTTTCAAGATCCATCCGTGGTATAGCATGTATTGATCAGTACTTAATTTCTTCATTGTTGAATAATATTCCATTGTATGGATATACCTCATCTTATTTATCCATTCACTAGTGGATAAGCTTTGGGCTATGTCCCCTCTTGGGCGGTTTTGAATACTTGTGTACATTTGTGTTCATTTTTTTGTGTGAATGTATGTTTTCATTTCTTTGGGGTGTATACCTAGGAGTGCAATTGCTGAGTCACTGAAGAACTGCTAGACTTCTAAAGTGACTGAGCTATTTGACATTTCTACCAGCAGTGTGTGAAGATTCTGGTTTCTCTATATCCTCACCAGTACTTGTCATTAATGACTTTTTTATGATAGCCATTCTAATAGGTGTGAGGTGGTATTTCATCATGGTTTTGATTTGCATTTTGCTGAGGGCTAAAGATGTGACTATCTTTTAATGTACTTATTGGCCATTTGAATATCTTTGGGGATTTTTTATTCAGATCCTTTGTTCATTTTTAAATTGGATTATTTGTCTTCTCATTATTAAATTGTAAGAGTTCTTTATATATTGTAGATGTACATCCTTTATCAATCAGATATATGGTTTTAAAATATTTCTTCCCACTCTACGAGTTGTCTTCATTTTCTTGCTGGTGTTCTTGAAGAATAAGTGTTTTGAATTTTGATGATATCCAGTTTATTTATTATTTCTTTTGCTCTGTGTGCTTATGGTATTAGGTCTAAGAAACCATTGCCTACTCCAAGGCCAAGGAGATTTAGGTCTATGTTTTCTTGTAAGAGTTAGTATGTTTTCTTCCAGCCAAGATGGAGGCATAGGTAGACACAGTGTGCCTTCTCCCACAACCAAAATAAGGACAACAAAAATTTAGAAACAAAAACAACTACTACTGACAGAAAATTGAACTGTATGGAAGTATGACAACCAAGAAGTTAAAGAAGAAACATTCATCCAGACTGGTAGGAGGGGAGGAGTCAGGTGGTCAGATGGAGAAGACTCACAGCAAAGTAGCAGCTGGTGGACCCTGGGCACACAGGCAGCAGCAGACAGAACCAGCGAGGCAGTGCATTGTGGAGGGGCTTGGTGTACAAGGCGGCTGGTGGACTGGGCAGTCCCACATTCACACGCAGATAAACCAGGCAAAACTGGGGAATGAGACAGACCTCACAGCCCAGGGTCCCAGCACTGGGAAATAAAGCCTTAAAACACCAATTGAAAACACCTGTAGGGGTTGAGGTGCTGGGAGAGACTCCCAGCCTCACAAGAGAGTTCGTTGGAGAGAACTACAGGCTCCTAGAATGTACACAAGCCCACCCACCCTGGAATCAGCACCAGAGGGGCCCAGTTTGCTTGTGGGAATCAGGGGAAGTGACTGAAATCTGTCAGAGAGCCGAGCAAGTGCCATTCTTCTCTCTTGGACCCTGCCCCCACATACTGCATCACAACCCAGCAACTGAGTTGCCCCACCCAGGCGAACACCTAAGGCTCCGCCCCTCACTACATAACAGGCACATCAATACCAAAAAAAAAATGGCCCAAACAAAAGAACAGATCAAAGATCCAGAACAAATACAACTAAGTGATGAAGAGATAGCCAACCTATCACATGCACAGTTCAAAGCACTGGTGATCAAGATGCTCACAGAATTGGTTGAATTTGGTTGCAAATTAGATGAAAAAATGAAGGCTGCACTAAGTGAAATGAAGGAAAATGTACAGGGAACCAAAAGTGATGGGAAGGAAACTTGGACTCAAATCAATGGAGTGGACCAGAAGGAAGAAAGAAACAATCACAGAAAAGAATGAAGAAACAAGAATTCAAAAAAAATGAGGAGAGGCTTAGCAACCTCCAGGACATCTTGAAACATTCCAACATCCGAATTTTAGGGGTCCAGAAGGAGAAGAGGAAGAGCAACAAGTGGAGAAGTTATTTGAACAAATAATAAAGGAGAACTTCCCCAATCTGGCAAAGGAAGTAGACTTCCAGGAAGTCCAGGAAGCTCAGAGAGTCCCAAAGAAGTTGGACCCAAGGAGGAACACACCAAGGCACATCATAATTACATTACCCAAGATTAAAATGAAGGAGAGAATCCTAGAAGCAGCAAGAGATAAGGAGACAGTTACCTACAAAGGAGGTCCCATCAGACTGTCAGCTGATTTCTCAAAAGAGACCTTATAGGCAAGAAGGGGCTGGAAAGAAGTATTCCAAGTCATGAAAGACAAGGACCTACATCCACAATTGCTCTATCCAGCAAAGCTATCATTTAGAATGGAAAGGCAGATAAAGTGCTTCTCAGATACGGTCAAATTAAAGGAGTTCATGATCACCAAGCCCTTATAATATGAAATGTTAAAGGGACTTAGAAAAAGAAGATAAAAAACATGTATAGTAAAATGACAGCAAACTCACAATTACTAACAACCACACCTAAAAAAAAAAGAAAAACAAACTAAGCAAACAATTAGAACAGGAATAGAACCACAGAAATGGAGATTACATGGAGGTTTAGCAACAGGGGAGTGGGAGGAGGAGAGGGGAGAAAAGGTACAGAGAATAAGTAGCATAGATGGTAGGTAGAAAATAGACAAGGGGAGGGTAAGAATAGTATGGGAAATGTAGAAGCTAAAGAACTTATAAGTATGACACATGGACATGAATTAAATGGGGGAAATGTGGGTGGGAGAGGGTGTGCAGGGTGGAGGGAAATGAAGGGGGGAAAATGGGACAATTGTAATAGCATAATCAATAAACTATATTAAAAAAAGAGTTAGTGTGTTTTAAGCCCTTACACGTAGGTCTTTAAATCTAAGTGTGTAAGTTGAGGTAAGGTCTATCTTCATTCTTTTGTGTGTGGATATCTAATTAGAATAAAAGACTGTCCTCTCCCCCCCAGATTATCTTGGCAGTTTGTCAAAAATCAGTTGACCTTAAATTGAGAGTATTCATTAGGGCTCTGAATTATATTCCATTCATCTGTACGTCTAAATACTGTGGACTGACTGTATCTTCTCAAAATTTTTATGTTGAAGCCCTAGCACTCAATGTGACTGTATTTAGATTAGAGATAAGGCCTTAAAGATAAAATTAAGCTTAAATGAGGTCATAGGTGTGGGGTCCTCCTCTGACAGGACTGGTGTCCTTATAAGCAGAGACTCCAGAGATGTCTCCCTCTCTTTCTCTGTGCACAGAGGAGAGGCCATGTGAAGACAGAGCAAGAAGTTAGCTGTTTACAAGCCAGGAAGGGTAACTTCATCAGAAACCAACCCTGACAGCACCTTAATTTTGGACTTCTATCCTCCAGAACTTCGAGAAAATAAATTTCTGTTGTTTAAGCCATATAGTCTGTGGTATTTTGTTATGGCAGCCTTTATCATGTCTTCTATTTTTTTTTATTTACAGTTTTTTTTACCTTGTTGGGCATTTTTGCTATATGTAAGTGTTTACATGTTTGCATGGTTGGATTTACTCACCTCTTCTTTTCTAGGTTCTATCTTGGTAGCAAGTTCATGTTCTTAATCACTGCTGATTGCTGCCTCTCTTGTAGTTAGGCTCTTTAGTCTTGAATAGATGGATATCATTGGTTTACCTAAGTCAATAGGTTTTAATTATAAGAATTCCTAGAGAATAAGAATAAGAAAAATAGGATTAGCCACCTAATCAGTTTGTGTTGTGTTATTGGGACATAGCAGGAGTCCAGGAGTTTGTCTGTTAGGTCTCTTGTCCCCTTAGAGACAGTATTCCTTCCTTGGTCTCTGCTGTGACATTCTACCCTGAGACTCCCCTCACCTTTTCTGCTGCTGAATGACTTGAATCTTGTGGCTTTTGCTCAATCATTGTTCTGCTTATGGTCCTCTCTCTGTATGTCATTGTGACTTCTGTTCCCATTACTAAGTACTGACTCTCTCAAAGTCTCCAATGTAGTCTCTTGTCAGAGAAGATGACATTAGCTGGTCCGGTCACGGTTCACTGGAGGCCGCCCCAGATGGTAGTGATTTTCTGTCAAGGCTCTCAGTCTGTGAATTGGCTGCTCTTTGGACTTGGGGTGGGCCTCCTAACCATTTGGATGTGGCTTCTAATGTGGGGTCAAGTGGTAGAAACTAGGACAGCCTCTGTGTTTAAAAAAGTTAAAAAGCTTAAAAAATGCAAGGAATAGGAATTTTGAAAAATCCAAAGAGAACATAAATGACAAGAACCTCACTTGGCCTGACTAGCAAAATGTACAGCTCTTTTGTAGGGATCCTGGCACACCCAGTGCCATCCACAAGCTCCTATCAGTAGAGAAGAGGTGACTCAAACATGACTAACCACAGCACAGAGAAAGTGGGGAGCCGGGCATTTGGCAGAAGATAAGCCTTTGGAGTGAAGCCCACTGTGCCTCTGGATTCGAGGAAGTATTTGAAAAAGGACACCATTGCAGAGGGCTTGGAGGATGGCATCTCTTTGACAGTGGGCTGATACTGTTAGATATCGGGCAGGGCATTCCGAGAAGAGGGGATACACAAGCAAAGGCAGCAGGAAGCAGAGGAAATAGTGACTCCCTGGATTTCTAAGTCTGATTTAGGGAAGTTAGGGACAGGAAAGGTCAGTTAGCGTCCAAAACCCCTAGAGAGTGCTTGGACTTGATTTGCTATACAGTAGGGAGTTGTTGAAAGGTTTAGAGCTGGGCGGTGACATTGATTCAACAAGTATTTATTAATGTTAGACACTGTCCTGGGAACTTTAGGATATGAAATATCCTATCAGTATATAAAATAAACCAAAAAGAAGAAAGAAAGAAATTCCTACCCCTATATAACTTATGTTGCATTAGGAGGAGACAGTCACTGATCAAAATGTCCAATGAATATATTATATAGTATGTTAGGTAATATGTGTTGTTAAACATTAAATAGAGCAGAGTAATGGGAACTGGTTACATGGGGGTGGGTAGAAAAGAGCACAGTTGGGATTTTAAGGAGGTAGGCAAGGTAGAGTCAGTGAGCAGGTGGTAGATGACAGGTAGTTCAGTGGGGAGAACAGTCTGAGAAGCCAGGTTCTATGGCATTGAATGTGGAGTGGGGGGATGGGGAATGTGGACACAAGATCACTCACATGAATTGACCTGATGCTTCCCGTTGGGAGTGGAATTTATTTTCCACTTGGATGTGTTCTTTTGTACCTTAGCAAAGTCCAGCAGTTAACTGGCCTGATAAGTTCTGCTTTGTTTTTTTTTAAGACACGGAGGAGATACAACTCTACTATTATTCTTTACCACCAGGAGCCCGTTGTTTCTTGAAGTGTAATCATGGTCCATCCATATGAGAATCTTTTGGGATATGAGTTAAAAATATGGCTGCCTGGGCCCTGCCCTAGACTATAGTGGAGGTGGAGTGGGATGCTGGGTAAGAACACAGATTTGAGACAGTCTGTCACTTTAACAGCACAGCACTCAATAAGCCTTAGCTGGTCAGGTGACTGAAAAGAGCTGACTCCTACTCATTTCTGAAATGCCACATGGTGAACTGGCCTTTACTCCTAGCCAGAATGAGCCTTGATTCAGGTAGAGTTTCTCAGGGAGGCAGATTCTGGCTTCTGTGGTTAAAACCTCTTGGTTTTAGATGGAAGTTTTGAAGGCATCCATCATCTTCCTGCTTCTTTCCCTCTTAAGCCTCAGAGCAAATGTTGTAAGAAGTGAGTTTGAATAGTGTTTTTGGTTTTGTTTAAAAGTTCAAAAAAATGTAGCAGAGAAAAGTTGTTAGGGCCTGGATCAGTTTGCTGAAAGTAATTGTCATCTTATTAAGGTTGTCACATTCAGCGCAGTTCCTGGCCCTTCAGAGCTGGTTTCTGTGCCACTCTGCCCTTTACAGTTCTTGTCTTGTGATTTCCAGATCCCAAAATTGGGAGGCCAGATTTGCTGAGAGGATTATCTTTCTAAGTCAAATCCTCTTATGGAGAATCTGAGTTTGGGATTGCTCTCTGTTTTGATCAACACACTGGTTAAATGTTTAGAATGCTGCTTCATGGAGATGCTGGGGCAGCATCTGCCTTCTAAGAAATCCATGCAAAGAACGTGGCCACTAATAGTGATTTTATCATTGGACAGGGACAGGTTGCCATCTTGCTCAGCTCTTTTTACTGTATTTTTCCAAGAAAAAAAGAGAAAGATACTTGAAGGATAAAGTGTAGGCTTTGAGTATGATGTCCTACTTCTGTATTGAATAGAAGCTTGCTTCTGTTTAGTTTTAGAAAGATGTAGACCCCTCACTGGTATTGTGAGCCACCCTTGCCTGCAGGGGAACATTCTTTGAAGATGATAATACTCTTCCATCAATTTAGTAATACTCTTCCTTTAGCTAGGAAGTAGACATTCAAACCACTATGATATTTAAAAAAAATGCACTGGAGGAATTTAACCAGATCTGCCCAGGTGATTGTCTACTTTGCATTTCTAATGGGGCTTGATCATTAAGTCATCCTTTCTTTTACCAGGAGCTCAGGCCTGCCCTGGAAACAATACATGAAGGTGCTTTCTGTGGTCCTTCAGAAGCCCCAGCAAATGAGTTTCACTGCTCTGGGTATTTTCCCCAAGGTAGAGTGGCCGAGCAAGTGAAACTTTTTTTTTTTAAATTAATAGATTATTTTTAGAGCAGCTGTAGGTTTACAGAAGTTCAATAGACAGTATTGAGCATTCTCATACACACCCCCCTCTAGTTTCCCCTATTAACTGTGGTACATGTTTTAATTGATTAACCAATATTGATACATTATTATTAACTAAAGTCCATAGTTTACATGTAAATGTCTAACCACTCTGCTGTACACCTAAAACTAATATAATAGTAAATGTCAACTATAATTGAAAAAATATAAAAATAGTAAATCAGTTTGGTGATCAGTTAGTAGTCTTAGCCATATGAAGTAAAATTATTAAAGCATACACCTGGCTCTTTATTTTGAACTTTCAGGGACAATGTGACAGTGATCGCATATTTGGGAGTTCTGGATCCTGCCCAGGAAAGCATGTATCCACTCCATACTCCCTTCCCACCCGCATCTTGACTTATCCTGCCCTTTACCACTGAGAGAGCTTACTGAAATAAAGAACGTTATATATGGTTTTGATAAATATCTGTTTGGTAATTGTGTGATAAAGCTGAGAAAAGTCAGTAAAAAGCCTTCAGAATAGCCTTCACAACAGTAAATACAGGTGTTACTATAGTCAGGTGTTTAGAAGTGTGAGGTTCACAGTCTTATGCTGGGAGACAGAGAGGCTGTGTGAAGCCTCCTAGTGATTCATTTGGCTTAGAGGTGATGGTATTGGTATTCTACCTTAAAAAGGAAATATGGGAGATTTGTCTTTAAAAGGGAAAATGTGTGAGTTGTGTCATTGGAAATGGCATTTCTTAACTAGAGTTGTAGGTTCAGATAGAAATGCTATGCATTTTGGCATGAGACTATTTCTTAATAAAAGTTAGGGTAAGATGGGCAACATTCATGTTGTGTATTTTTTTAATGGTTGCCCATTGGAGAGGCCTAATGAAGTTGTTAGGGTTTGAAAGCAGCTCAGCTGCCTAAATGTCTGACTTGGTGGTAGAGTATTTGGAGTATGTTTGTTATGCCTCAGCTTGCTGACAATAGAAGTTCATGGCCAAATATTAATTTTAAATAAGTGCCTACTGTTCTGGAGCAACTCCCCCATTCCCTAAAGGAAAAATGTTTCATATGAGCCTATAGTTGCTGGGAAAGCTGGGTAAAATCTGGTCTGCCAGCTCATTTATCCCTTTGAGGCTCTGACGTCATCCGGTATGTTTATGCCCCTCCCAAGCTCTCCTTTCACCCAGTCAGCAAATTAGAAGCATTTAGCTTGGAAGAAACCTTTCTATCTTCCAATAATCTCACTGTGGAGACCACTCTCTGCTCTTAAGTACATTGTTAATACTGGTGGGTGGAGTAGCCTGTTTTCATTTCCTTATTCCGCAGCCTTGTTCCAGACTATTTGTATGGCTGTAAGTCCAGTCTCGAAGTAATTCCTGTGTTGCAAAGACCAGACAGGTGTGTGCCTTGTCATGGCATAGCCAGTTAGTTCTGTCTCCTTTCTAAACTTGCACACTTTGTGACCTATTAGGGTAGCAGGAAAACAGAAACCCATCACCCAAAGCAAAACCTCTTTGGCTACAAAATCTGTCTTATTTGCAAAAAGCGATACCTGCTTAGAAAGTGCTAAGACCACGTGGAATGACAAGTATTCAGAATTTGCTCAAGCTTTTATCCTGAGGCAGATTCAGCTGCTGCTGCCTAAAGCAAGCATTACCAATCACCTGAGCTTGTCCAGAGGCAGAATTTTGGCCCCACCCCAAACCTGTTCATTCAGAAGCAGTCTGTCCTTGCCCTGGTGGTGTGTGAACATATGAAAGTTGGAGAACTTTTCCCTTGAGCCTGTCATCATGGAAATCACCAGGGCAAGGAGGGACCAGCAAACTGAAACTCAAACTCTATTTTCTGATTTGCTAATGAAACTTCCTCAGTCTGAGAACAGAAACATGACCTGAATGGATAAAAGGTGACTTTGTTGAAATAGTGAAACCTTTTTGTACATTTTGGAATCTAGTCATGATAGAGAATTTGGGAATTTTTGAGATTTCTCAACATTTCTTGGTTTTCACAGTTAAAGGCTTACCTGAAAAATATGTTTGAGATAGGTTGAGGGGTGAATGAGTCTTATCATCATTATAAGTCTTGCTTTTTAATATTTAAAAAACATTTTCTAAGAAAAAAAGGTTCCTAGCATAGGCATTGGACATGAATTCAATTTCAATTATTTTGGGAAGGCAGAAAAAAACTCCAGCTAAAATGTTGGGAGCACCTGCCAAGTGAGAATTTCCTTGCAAATTAATTGGTCAAGTAAATGGGTTTGTAGGAACTCCTTTATCACTTAAAGCATCAGTGTCAAACTCACTTTCACTGGGGGCCATATTGCCCTCGTGGTTGCCTTCAAAAGGCCAAATGTAATTTTAGGATTGTTTAAATGTAACTACTCCTTAACTAGGGGCAAGGAACTCGGCGCTGTTGCTGGGTAGAAACCAGGTGCCAGGCTGGATAAAGCAAGGTGGAGAGCCGGATTCAGCCCTCAGACCTTGTGTTTGCCACCTGTGACTTAAAGGAGGTTTGCACCCAGGCTGCTGTGGCTCAGTTGGTTGGAGCATCTTCCTGTAACTGAGGGGTTGCGGGTTTGATTCCTGGTCAGGGCACAGGCCTGGGTTGTGGTTCAATCCTTGGTCCAGGCCAGAGCATTTATAATTCTAGGTCCAGGCATGTGCAGGAGGCAACTGATCCCAATCAATGCTTCTTTCTCACATCGATGTTTCTCTCTTTCCCTTCTTCTCTCTCTAAAAGCAATAAAAATATTTGTGCATGAATCTAAATAATTCAACTGTGTTTGCTAGTTTTTGCATTTTTTTCTAGAGATGGGCTCCAAAGAGGGTAGTTTTTTCTTATTTTACACCAAGCCATAATAGGCTTTCCCTTTGGGATGGACAATGCAGAAGAAGAGTGCTGGAATTCCCACAGAATTTCATAAAATGAGTGTAAAGTTTCTAATCTGAGCGCTCACATATTTTTATAAGAAAGTCAAGATGGTCCCATCTCGTCACAGATGCCTGCTGGTCAGCAGGGCCGAGGTCCCTGAACTGTCTTCATCATCTCCTGCATGACACAGCCTACAAACAGACCCTGCAGGACATTGACTGGTCCCTTGCCTTTTCCCTGCACTGGCCTCTGCTTACCATCATTCTGATTACAATATTTTTGGCAAGATCACCAGGGCACCAAGTCCAACAGTGGTTTTTAAGTCTCTGCTCACATTATTCCCGTGATATTGGTCACTCTGGGTTTTCTTCCTTTTTTGCTTTTTAAGAGCACTTGAACCAAACTGCCTGAGTTTGAAACCAGACTTCACCACTTGCTAGCTGTGTCCCTGGGGCAAGTTTCTTAACTTCTGTGTACTTTAGTTTTCCCATCTGTAAAAAGGGGGTAGAGCTAGAACCTACCCTAAATGTTTGGTGTGAAGTGCACAGGGGGCATACCTGGCGCATAGTAATGTAACAGGGTACAGCCAAGAGGAGGGCCCCAAATAGGAATTTGGACTGGGATCCAGAACTCAAGGTGTTCAGGAAATATTAGGATGTCCTCACCCCCCCGCCCCCCAGGTGTGGGTTGAGGGAAGGGACAAATGGAGCAGGGCCATAGAGCACTGTTTTGCATAGCAACAGCTTTGCAGCTGACTTCTGGTGTGGTCATTTAACATGTATGTAACCAGTTAAAGGTTATAGATATGTTAAATGTTATATGTTAGATATGTCATTTAACATGTCTATAACCTTTAACTGGCTACACAGATATGTTAAATAACTGTGGCCATGCTCTGAGCTAAGGGGATGGAAGTAACTTCCCCACCTAGACATAACTGGGGGGCAGGTCCCCCGAGTTACAGCGCCTGTGTGAGAGCTTGGAGAAGATTGGCTCCATGACATGGGGCCACGCCTGCCCAGACTCAGGATGGCAGCCCATTAAAGCTGGAAGGATATGAGAGTGCTGGCAAGTGTAGCCAATTGTGGGTGGAGTTGGAAATGGGGCTGCAGAGGAATATTGCCACAGGGATTGGTGACCCCCCTCTCCTCACAGCCATGGGAGGGAGAACCACTTGGTCTTTGCCAGAGTGGGGACTCCCACAGCCATTGTGCTTAGATGACCATGCGGCTGTGGCAATAGAAGGGAGAACCACGCAGTTTTGCCTGAGTGGGGACTCCTGCAGACATTGTGAAAGGAGAGCCACGCAGTTGTGGACATGCGAGAGAACCACTCAGTCTTTAGCATAGTGGGGACTCCCGCGGCCCTGTGAGAGAGAATTATCCTGCGGCTTTAGTAGAGAATCACTACTTGGCTTTGGCAGAGTGGCGACCCCCCCCCCCCCACTCCTTGCAGCCATTGGAGGGAGAACCACACAGTTTTGCCAGAGTGGAGACTCCCTCAGCCTTTGTGCAGAGAGGACTACGTGGCTTTGCCAGAGTGGGGACCCCCGCAGCATTAGTAGGGGGAACCACCACCTGGCTTTAGCAGAGATCCCGGTGACACAGCTGATGGTGCTGGGAATCGAGGGAGGCCTACCAGCCGAGCACGGATTACTGAGAAGAACTGGGGGCTGCCTGAGCCACGGACTTCTATTTCTTTTCCTGAGATACGGTACCCCAGACTGGGCAAAGGGGGACGAAAGCACTGTGTGTGTTTGTGGGTGTTTTAAGGGACTTTGGGATTTTGATGAAGACATTAGGTCGCTACTCTAAGTTTGTATAGCATTAAATAAATTTCCTTTTCACGAATCTCTGGCATTGAGAGACGTCTTTCCTATAAGGTGGCGGACATAATGAACGTGGGGCGTTCCTTTTGGTAATAGTATATTGCCTTTGGCCCCCTTTGGCCCCTTCTTGTTCTGTAACAGTAAGGGTTCCTTAGGGATGAGTCATACTGCAGTCATCATCATCATCATCATCACCAAAGGGCATTCCTACTTCTGTGCAGGCTCTGTGACCTGCTTCCCACTTGCAGTCATTTATACCTCTTTTCTTTCTTTAATAAAGTCTCTCTTCTTTTTGGGACTTTTCTTGATGGTCTCAGGTTTCCCATGTTGATATCTTTGTCCCTAACCTTTTTCAGAGCCCCAGAATTCAACTTCTAACAGCTGGCTGTCTGTTGACCTTCAGAAGTCTTATGAGTGTTATAAACCAAACTTGCCTGAATGGGATCCATTCTTGGGTCACTTGAAGGCTCCTTTCTCCTCCCTACCATCGATCTCTTTGCCACTGTTGTAATTAATGCTGTCACTGACTTACACCACTCCCACTGGGCAACCAGTTACAAGTGGGCTCCAGAATCTTTTGGTGATCCCTCTGTGTGTCTCATGGTGTGTCTTTGCTTTTCTGTTCCCTCTATGTTCCTGGAGCACACTCTTGGTATTAGTCCACTCAGGCTGCTGTATCAGAATGCCACAGATTAGGGGCTTAAATAACAGAAGTTTATTCTCTCACATTTGTGGAGATTGGAAATCCAAGATCAAGGTGCCAGCAGGATTGGTTTCTAGTGAGGATTCTCTCACAGGCTTGCAGGTGGCCTTTCTTTGTACACATGTGTCTCTAGTATCTCATCCTCTTCTTACAATGATATCATTCCTATTGGGTTGGGGCTCCACCCTATGACCTCATTTCACCTCAGTTACCTCCTTAAAGGACCTGTCTGCAAAATACATTGTGGATTCAGAGTTAAACACATAAATTTTGGGAAAGGATACTATTCAGTCCTTAGAAATAGTTTCACTGATTTCCCATCTCCCCTCTGTAATCTGTCTTCGTATGGTGTCAGGAACAATTTTTCTAAAGTACATCTCTGAACATCTCCCACCCATTACTAATAAATTGACTTATTAGATGCATGGTGAGGAAGATTATTGTGAGGTGTTGGACTTACCCCTCATTTCTTAGTTCCTTACATTTTCTCATCTGGAAATTGGAGAGGACATCACTAACCCTGTGTTGCTGAACGATGAACTAAATGCTAACAAATATTGTTCCTAAAATTGCAGTCACACTCCTCAGCAGGGCTTCCATCACCAGATCTCTCCAAATGTGGTCCCCACTAGAAGCCTCCCATCACCTCGAGCTTGTCAGCGATGCAGGTTCTGCTCTGTAAGGAGACCTTCAGGTGATTTGTATGTGAGGTCCTGGCTCCTCACCTAGTTCTTAACCACATCTACTTTTCTCATTGCTCCAGAAAGGACACAGGCCTTGAGGCAGACCACCTGGTTTCACATCCTTGCTCTTCATCTACTCAGGGGTGTCCAACCTTTTGGTGTCTCTGTGCCACACTGATAGAAGAAGAGTTGTCATGGGCTACACATTTTTTGTGAATCACAAAGATTCTCGTAGCATTTTATGTAAATTTACAATTTTGTGTTGGGCTGCATTCATAGCCATCCTGAGCCACATGCCGCTGGCAGGCTGCAAGTTAGACACCCCTGACTGAAGCTTTTGTGGGTATTGATGTTTGCAGAAACTGTCTTTGCTCTGTTTCTCATCTGAAAAATGGGGACAGTCCCAGCACTTACTGTGCAGTGGTTTGGGGGTTTACTAGAGAAAGTGAGTAAGTGAGGGAGCATCTACCCTTGTGATTTTCAGTTGAATTTTGAATTTAAAATGAAGTTCTCTTTTGTGTGTGTGGTTATTTTACTCTTTTTGTGTGTGTGTTTTTTTGAGTCAAAGTTTGCTTATTGTGGCATTGGGTGGGGAGTGGGCATGAAGGAGGGGTTCACTAACTGCCAGACTCTGTGCCTCCCATAGTGTCTCATCCTGACTGCCTTGTAGCCACTCAAGGCCAGGCAGGTTCACATGGGATTCAGGCAGATGGAAGAAAATTCATGGAGCCATGGGAATGCCTGGCATGCCTTTATTGTCTGGTGGGGAGCCTGCTCATATGGGCCCACTCTCAAGGTTATATGGACACTGCTAAGTCATAGTTGCCTGGATATCCTGGTGAGGGAGCCTAACTGACTCCATTTCCATACACTGACTGTGGAACTTCCTCCTAGCTGTCTTCCAGGAAGGTGTGACCAGTGAAGGATGTGGTAGTGAGACTTCTTTATCTCGGAGGGTCAATCAACTGCTGTTTCAGTGGAAGGTGGAGCAAATCCTTTCAGCTCTCAGAAGTTTCCGGGAACCAAGATAGGCCTGTATATCTGTCTCTGTAGAGATTTATTATAGGGAATTGGCTTACATGATTATGGAGTCTGAAAAGTCCGGAGATCTGCAGTTGGCTACAGTGTAAAAGTTCTAGTCCAAGGTCAAGTCCAAAGGCAGAAGACTGATGTCCCAGCTCAAAGACAGACAGGTAGAGAGAGTGAATTTTCTCAGCATTTTTGTTCAGTGCATGTCTTGAACAAATTTGAGGAGGCCCACTCATATTGGGGAGAGCAATCTGCTTTGCTCTGCTTTGCTTAACAATTCAAATGTTAATTCTGTCCACAAATAACCTCACAGACACATCCGCAATAATGTTTAATCTAATATCTGGGCATTTCATGGCCCAGCCAAATGGACATGAAAATTAACCTTTACGTATGGACTCTTAGATTCCTGTTTTCATTGATTTATAATTTTGCTGTTCTTGATTAGGTTGGTGGTTAAATTGTCCTGTATTTGGCTAGCTGGAGCACCTTCCAGCTGGCTGGTGTGGTGACATGTCCACTGTATCTGATACCAATGGCCTGCCTCTCCTATTGGGTAATCGTCTGACTGTGTGCCTTGTAGGGCCCCCCTAGTGAATTTTTGTATGTGCCTTACAGCTTTTACATCAGACCATCCCTTAAGAATCTTTCAAAATTAGGGACAACCTGCTCAGAACTATTTAAGTGATGTATTAATGGGCAGGTGGAAACTTAATATTCCTTGTAGTCATTTATGCTTCCTCCATTTCCATTTGCAAAAGCATGAGTCACCTAATGGGTTGTTGCTCTGTAGTGTGCCCTTTGCTGCCAGACTTTTAATGGTTGAGCTGTCCAGGGGTGCCCCCTGCTGACACTACTGTACATAAACACTTTTCTGGGGTTGGGCCACATGGATTTCTCCTGACTCTTCTTTTTTTGATATCTGTCTGTCTCTCTCCAATCATTATACATTTATGGATCATACATTACAAAGAGTTTTTGAACCTTCTTTGTTTACTAAATGTCTCAAGAATATCTTTCCCTGTAAAATACATACATGTTCACATCATCATGTTAATGTTTGTGTAATTTTATATTATATGGGTGTTCTGTTTAGCATTTAAATGATTTTCTTTTAGTAGGCATGTGTGCTTGTTCTTTTTCCATTATAGTTAGCACTAGAATGAACATCCCTTGTCCTTATACCATTCATATGAGACTTACTAAGCTGAGCTTGATGATAAGGTCAGAGTTTGACAGGAAGAAATATAGGGGGAAAAAGGCTCTAGTTTGAGAAAATTGTCTTGGCCAAGTTAAAAAATGTATTTAAGAAACAGGAATGCCAAGTCTGAAACATGGTGGGGTAATAGTGGGAAAGGGTTGTGAGGTAGGACTTTTTCTACTGAAATGATAGAATTCAACGTGAACCATAAGTGAAGTAGCACAGAAATGTGTTTATAACTGAGAAGCCAGGGTAGGTGGATCAAAGGGCTCAGATGCAACTGGTCCATCCCTTATCTGTCTCTTTTCTTCTTCTGTTCCTTCCCAGTCTCAGCACTGGGTCTGTTGCCTGTTGACCTGGGCAGAGAAAGCACCACCTGGCCCCTCCAAACTAGCATGTGACAGCTCAGGTTCCAGAGTCACTTTCTCTCATTATATGTCCTGTGAACATCAGGGAAGGTCTGTGGGTGGCACTGTTTGGGTCAGATATCCCTTAGGTCAATCCCTGTGAGCTGGGGGATGGGAGGCCTGCATGGGCCTGATTTGAAGCACAGCCATGGCTAGAGCCAGCACATAGGTAGGAACTGTGGTGGATGCTGCCCTGTGGAGCAGATGAGGTGGCATTCCTTAAGGAAAGGAGGGTGCTGGGTAGACAACAGCAAGCATCTACCAGGTCAGAGATGTGGGCGTGTCTCTACCAAAACAGTTCAGTTAGGTCTGAACAACGGTGTTGTCAGTGACAAACAGAAAGAGGAGAGGACACAAAGGGAACAGAGCGCCGGTTGGATGTGCAGCTCTGGTGGGTGCTGCCTCAGAGAGCGAGAAGACTTAGGAGTGATTCCGCTGAGGCCAGGCCTCTGTGACTCAGGATGGCGATCCCGGACATAGGAACATCATGAGGAAAATTGGTGAATTCAGTGTTGTGCATGTTGATTTTGAAGTACTTTTGGAACACCAGTGTGGCAATGTCCAGCAGGACAGGATCAAATCTTACTTGTTTTTTCCTCCTTTGGGTCCATAGTAAGAAGTAGAAAGAGCTGCCACTAAATCCAAGACTTCCTCTCTCTTGCCTGGATTGTAGAAGTAGACTGCTTCTGAGTCCCCTCTCTTTTAGCCTCTTTCTACATACAGTACTTCCTACATACCATTTCCAGACTGATTTTTATAAAACTTTATCCTGTCTCTACATGGCTCAAACACCTTCAGTGGCTTTTTTTGCACACTGTATTGAGTATAAAAGTTGGTCACTCAAGGTCTTTAATGGTCTGTCCCCAAGCTATATTTTCATTTTTTTTATCTTGCCACTCCTTTTTCCTTGGTATCTGAATCTTGAATCAATGAATTTCTTCCATTCCATTGACATACACCATGCTTTTCCCACCTTTGGCCTTCTAGAAAGTGTTGCTAGACATTCTAGAATATCTTGACAAGGATCTGACTGGAGAACTGTAGCAAAGAGACAGGATGTTATATATCAGCCCTGGGATTGTATGCAAGAAGGTAAAGCAGTAATTTCAGGTATCACTTAAATTCCAAATCTGCATATTCCACATTGGTCAGACCCAGAACTTCAGGGTAGGTACCATAATGGATGCTTGGTGCCTACCTGCCAGGGAGGATGTAGGCACAGAGTAGCTGGTGCATGTCCCATTCATTCTGCATGCTGTTGCTGCAAACCTGAGAGCTGGGGGGGGAGAGGGCTTTCGAGATGAGGTGGCATTTCTGCCTGGTCTTGAGAGATGAATGACTTTTGCAAGCATATAGAAGGTGGCATTTCAGGTAGAGGGTATAGCATGGTCATCAACCCTGCAGGTCAAGGGCATGGGTTTTTGAGGGGTAGCGAGAAGTGTGGAAGAGGCTGTGGTTTACATTATGTGTGTTTGTGTCAGTATTGATGTTTCTGTCTTAGTTTGGGCTGCTTTCATAAATTACCATAGGCTGAATGCTTATAACAACAGACATTTATTTATCACAGTTCTGGAGGCTGGGAAGTCCAGTTATTTGATTTCTGGTGAGAGCTCTTTTAATACTTGTGTCTCTAGGAGAAAGAGTGGGTATGGAAAAACGCTTTTTCTACCAGTTAGTTAGTGACCAGTACAGAGAGTATTGAAAGGACAGGTATCCTAATAAGCATACTGTGGTCCAGGGACACAGCTTCGGTGCCTGTCTTATTGCAGAAAGGGAGACTGTGAATCTCAAGAAATCAGACAGTTCATTCTTTCAGATAATAATAAAAATTAATCTCTAAGTATGGAATAAACAGCCTTTATAGTTGGTCAAATTTGGGTGTCTTTTAGGAGAAATGTACAGATTGATTTTTTTTGTTAAAAATAAACTTTTAAAAATCTTAAGATATAAGACTTGCCAAAATAGAGTACAACATGAGAGTAACAAATAAATAAAATATGAATCATAAGTTGAAATGAATGAAAAGACTGTCTTGGTGCACATATAGTTTATCCTGTAGACACACAGATTTTTTTTTTTAATGCTTAAAGTATTTTAGGTTTCTTGTTTGCTTCCAATCCAGGGAGAGTATATTGAGTTCCTCTTTATCAGGTAAATTTGAGAGGGTAGAACAGCTTTTTTTTGTTGTCCTGCAGTGACAGACCATGCCCCCTAAGGGATGGTCCCCTTTATTTTTCCTGTTTTAATAGTAGGTGAACTGTGTAGGCAGAAGCACACGGGCAGGGTCCTTTAGCAAAGGCCAGAGTTCCTGTGGAAAGGGTCTGCTAAGAGACTGGTGTAAAGGAAATGAATCTGGTAACTTAGACATTTGTTTGATGGGCAGGCTGGGCCCCAGTCTTCTGCAGGGCATGCTGAGCAAAGGGAAATGCGCTTTTCCTGCGTGTTTGCGCACAGGTTTGTTACACCTGCATGGGCCTGGCCCGAGTTCAACAAAGAAGGTTCAGGAAACTGGGCTCTGTGCCTTGAGAGTTGATTCTTCTTTTTGCAGTATGTATAACCAAAACATGGTCTTTCCAGAAAAGGAGAGGGTAGGGGAGGGAAGGAAGGTCAGACTGAAATTTTGTTACGCAAGGTCAGACATTGCTTTAGATGAAATGATAGTGGAAATAATTCTATACCAAGTTGTACTTAGAAAGCCAATGGCAAATGCAGGAAGCTTGGCTTTAGAATTGTGCTGTAATCCATGTAGAAAAATGCATTGCCCAGATGGCATTTGCGGGAGATTACTGTCTGGTAATCCTTTGTTGTCCTAGGAGATTAAGTCTTCCTTGGTGTTGTTTTGGTCAGCTGACTCTGTTTAAAAAAAAAAAAAAAAAAGCCCTGGTAGTTTCTGTGACTGTGCTAGTGTGTGGCGTTTCTGGAACAGTTGGTACCCATAAGTGGCATTGCAGGACATGGCCCTCCTTTGTTGACCCAAGAAAGTGCCACTCCCACAGGCTTGTTCCTTGTTGGCCCCAGTGAACAGCAGGTGGGGAGCAGAGCCCTTCTGAGGTCATTTATTAAACGAGCCTGCATGATCTGTGCGTGTGAAGCTCTGGGAAGGAAGCGTGAAGGCTGGGAGGCCAGTCCCCAAACCCTGCCTGAGTGGACCCTTTGGCCAGTGGAGGGTGCAACCATGGAAAGCAGTGTGGCTAGAGTGGCCCACAGCTGAAGGACACCTGGTGGTGACCAAGCCATGTACCTCACATTCTGGAACAGACTTCAGGGACACAGGGACATGGAGCTTGATGAAGATTACCAGTCCCCATTTGATTTTGCTGCTGGAGTGAACAAAAACTACCTCTACTTGTCTCCCAGTGGAAATCCATCTCCACCTGGATCTCCTGTTCTTCAGAAATTTGGTAACTGAGTTTTCTCAAGTTCATTTTGCTGTAATAAAACCTGGATCCCATTTGGGGTTTGCCTGGCTTTGAAATCATTAGTGTAAAGATGGACAAGGGTGTTTCTGTGTTGAAAATGGTGAAGAAAGCTGTTTAGATTCCAAGGAGACAGATGGCTCATTAAATGTGTGCTGTGTGTATATATGTACACACATAATATGTGCATGGATTTTAGATTTTAAAGGTAGTACTGTTTGCATGAGCACTTTTGGTCACTGAATTCACTGAGCTGATACATAATCAAAAAGGGGGTGTCTGAGGCCTTTCCAAGTCACCTATATAATTTATGAAGAGTCCTCCACCCTAGATTTTGTCTTTGTTAAGATGACAACATTCCAGGTCCTTCTTATGGAGGTTGTCACGAATTTTGTTCTGGAATACTAGGTGTAACATTCGGAAATACCAGGCAAGAGGTTTTTTTAGATTGAAAAACTTAAAGTGGCTATTCCTTTGGTCATTCTTGTATCCACAAGTACAAGAGTGTTCTGAGAGCCAGGGCTACTGTCAGGAGTGTCCGGCTTCATGAGCACTGGGTAGCACAGAGCTGAGCACAGCCTGAGCCACTGTCTGGGCCAGTTCCCTAGTTTTATAGCTGATGCTTGGTGACAGGGAAATGACCTCCTCTGTAATTTGCCAGAAAAATTTTCTTTGAAGTTCATTTTTTTTCTTATAATCTTTTGCTTTTGTAAGTTTAAAAAGTAGGTGATTTAGAAAACAAATGGCAAAGGAGCCAACAAGAAACCTCATTATCAGTGTTTATGTTGCGAGTTTGCACCCTTCCCTGAGGGGTTGGTTGCAACCCACAACCACCACCCTTGGAGTGTAGTTCGGATTTCCAGGAAGGGAAAATGTGGAAAATACCAGTTTAGAGCTGTTCTCTGGAAGTTGGGAGCTGGTAGGCAGTGGCTGTTTATCTGCTGGGACCACCAGGGACCTCTGTCATAAAGGGGTCTTCCCCTATGCCTGGCCCCTAAAAATATGGGGCCATCAGTCCTGTGTGTAGGAAACGTTATAAGAGCAACACACAGTGGGAGTGGGCAAGTTCAAACTCGGTGAAAAAGGGAAGCTCAAGTGACCATGGTCATGGAAGCTGGAGTCGCAGTGACCTGACTTGAGGTCGACTGTGCAGGATCAGCGTGCATAGGGTGCAAAATTCTAGGAGGATTCATGCTGCTGGTCTTACTTCTCATCCATTCTCATGTCTGTCTCAGGTCCTTTCACTCTCCCAGTTGCCATAGTGGCTGCCTTTGATGTTTTCTGTTAAAACAAAAGCAGTTGGTAGGGTTGGGTATGTAGGGTTTCCAGGCACATTTCCAGCAATTAGTATTTTAGTCCCTAGGAGCAACCTGTAGAAGTCTGGGCTGATGGGATTAAAAACAAAATTATGAAACACCAAGTGACCAACAGAAACCAAACTCAGCTACTCGCTAGCATTCAAATTTAGTGGTTTGTTTCCTTTGGAAAAAAGGAGGGGGAGAGCATTAAAACAAATAGAAACTGCTATAAGGAGTCATCTAGTAAGAACATGGGGATTTTCAAATACTCAAATGCAGTGGGACCTGGATTAGTTATTTCCAGTCTCTGTTCCTGGGGCCCTTCAAGGCACAGGTAGCCTGCCATCTTTTTCAACATCATTTAATGCTTGGGGCCTAGATGGAATGAATCCTTTGTGCCAGTTCTCCTTGTTTATCTGCAGGAGCTCTCAGGAGGGATACAACATCAATCTGTCTCAAAGTTCCTGTGGTTTTTGGCCACTGAACTCTTCCTCCCTCCCTCCCTCCCTCCCTCCCTTCCTTCCTTCTCCTCACCCAAGGATATGCTTATTGACTTTAGAAAGAGAGGAGAGGGGAGAGGGGAGAGAGAGAAGACATCAGTGTGAGAAAAAAATATCGATCAGTTGCTTCCTGTATGTACCCTGACTGGGAATTGAACCTGCAACCTTTTGGTGTCTGGGATGACATGCCAAACAACTGAGCCATCTAGCCAGGGCACTGTGCATTTCCTTAATCGGCAGACAAGTAGTGCTTAAGGAAGGACTGACGTTCAAAGAACTGCTACTCAGAAAGGTTGGGAATACTGATCTGAAACACAAATTCTTTGATATTTATCCAAAATGCCATCATGGGGCCATTGAGAAAATAATCAGATTTAATCTATGTACAGACTGTTCCTAAGAAGCAGTCTGTATGTGGGACTGGATGAGGGCCAGTGGCTGGAACAGAAAGAGGTCTTTATCAGGTCGATATAGCCAGCCCACATTCAGAAATGACTTAGACTTCTTGACCCCCAGCCCTCATCAGCGGAAATGTCAGTGGCTGAAACAGAACTTGTTCTCCCTATGTGTGATGTACTCTGAGATTTTAAACTGTTCCAATGATTCTTTTGAAAATGCTCATTTGGTCATGCTAACTGGGTTTTACAACCTATAGTCTGAAAAACACTGAAAGTTTCAGAATCTGTAATATAAATCCATTAGGGATGTTTACTGATTTTCCCTAGCACCTGGAATAGTGCTTGACATCTGTGGCTCAACAGATATTTGTTGGATGGATGGATGGATGGATGGATGACACAAAACTGGCAAGGGACCAGTAAAACAGACTAGTTCACACTCTAGTCCGTTTTACAGATGTGAACATTGAGACCAAGAAAAGTGTTGTGAAGTCCCCACATCACAAAGCCCAATTTTCAGGCCAGTGGTTGGGTTGTTGCTTTTTTTCTTTAGTTCCCACTATTTTGGCCTCTCTGGTAATGGATATTATGGACCAGGTTACTCTTTCAGGGCATAACCTTTCCTTTGGTCAAGGGTTTTACTGGCGGGGGGTAGAGGGCTTGTTGATTCTTTATGTGCTGTGTGGACCTGATCATTCTATCAAGTCTGCTGTGGCCAGTCTGCACAGGTGGGCCCAAGGATGGTAGCTGGGTCCTTTGTGCCATTTTCTCTTTTGTTTTGTGATCACCCACAAAACAATTTCCAAAGTGATATTTATGTGGGATTCCTCTTCCTTTCAAAAGTTTTTTCTTGTGTACAGAAAGATGCAGCCCTGGTTTACGAAAATCAAAACAAGCAGAAAAACTTGGGTTATTTCTAGTGGCTTCAGAAAATAGGAGCCATTTAAAAATTTGATATTTTAGTTTTATGCAGTTATATTAAAGTCTAAAAGCATTGAAAAAAAAATGAAATGGAAACCTCTTAGCCCAGAGCTGTCCTTGTCGTTCTGTTTTATTACCCTTTGTCATTTCTGCTCTGTGTCATTCTCACTTCCTTTTAGGGAAGTGCTGATCACTTTGGAAAGTTTTTCATGATTATAAATCAGAGCAGAATTCAAGAAATGAAGTCCCCCCACCCCTTATACATAGAGAGAAAATTTAAGGATGGAAGTGACTTCCTCTCTGGGGACTCCCCAATCTCTCCATGGCTAAGCTTTCACTTCTCTTGTGGGGTGCCCCATTATGGGTTTTACAGTTGGTTAGGGTTGTAGGGAATGATGGCTCTGACATCATTGACCGAAGATTTTTCCCTCTTTTTATTTTTGTTTTTAACATGAAGGAGGTCCATTTTGGAATATCTGAAGGAGGCAATTCAAACGTTTGAAAATACTACCTTCACGATTTTTCCTTTCACCCTCATTCTTTCTGTGAGGTGGTTTTGTGAGGTAAATTTTGGGGAGGGTGGCCTTTTTTGGGGTGAGAAGTTGACTGCCGTTCAGGGTCCTGCTGTCTGAGCTGAGTCTCGGGCAAATCTGGGTCTGCAGCCTGCTTTGCCTTTATGCCTTAGTGCTGTGTGCATCCCCTCCTCAGCCCTGGCATCGCCCAGCTAGTCCCCTGGGTTCTTGGGTCTTTCTCAAATGGATTGTGTCAGGGTTCCTCGGCTTTCCTGTTCCTTGTTGCCTCCACACTACAGTGAGTTATTTTTCTTTCCTATTTTACTGATCTCACCATGGGCAAACCTGGGAAAATTACAGCTGCAAGAAATGAAAAGTTTTCATGGCTTGTGCTACTGAGTCTCTTTCTTCTGAAGAGAATCAGTGTCAGATAAGAAGTATCAGATGCTCCCTTACCTTAAATCCATGGGTTTCAACCTGGGGTGGTTTTGTCATCCCCCCTGCCTACTTTGGACATTTGGCCACTATTGGAGCTGATGTTGAGGTGACTTTGGTTGTCATAGCTGGATGTCATAGCTGTTGGGAGGAACAGCTACAGACATCGAGTGGGTAGATGACACATGGGACGATGTACAGGAAAACCCCCTCTGCAAAGAATTACCTGGCTCAAAATGTCCCTCATGCTGTGGTTGAGAAACACTGTCTTAAGTGGGTCCTTTGTATTTTGGGTCTCTTAAGAGGAACCACTTTGCTGTGGGGCCCTTCAAACATCTCCTTGCCTCTCCTGGGATTCTGTCACATCCAGAAACACAGACCAAGCACAGACTTATAAGGGGAAAGATATCTTTACCTTGTGATCTTTTTTGTATATTATCACTAATGATATTTTGAACTATAATTTTACCTCTTTCTATGTCTCTAGGTTTAAAAAAAGGGGGTGCATATTTCCTCGTTTGTGCTAAAATAAAATAATCCCTAGAAACTGAAGTTTCTTATTCCTACTCTGGTCTTAAAACGATTTTAGCCTCTTTGAAGATTGTGGATACAATTTTGTTGTCAGAGAAGCTTCTGGGGCTTGATTAAATCTCTGACCAGTTAGAGCCTTCCCTGCTTGGGGCAGCTGACATATCTCTCTTCTACAGTGTCGAAGGTGCCCCACCCAGTGTCTCTGTAATGTGAGTGTAGGTGGCCTATTCCAAATGTAACAACAATTTTTGGATAGGTTATGGGACACAAGTTGTATTTTTTTTTTAGAAAAATGACATTTTATTTATTTTAAATAGAAAAACCTTGGTAGGTGAAAGCAGTGAAGTGAAAATGAAATACAGAAAATAAGCTGAAGATATAAGGTAGATAATGAGAAAACTGAGTCCTTACCTTTGCCCCTAACCCACTTATGGACCTTCCTGTAATTCACACGTGCAGGGTGTGTCGATGAGCATCTGTGTGCCAGACCCTGAGCAGGGGGCACCACACAGCTGAAGATGCAGGACTGGAACTCACGCTGGGGTCCTGGGTTGCCAGCCTTGTAGTCTGTGTCCCAAGTGAAGCATTTGTTACATGTAGTGTGTTTTACCCAGAACGGGACTGGATCATGGGGTCCAGGTAATCCTCCAAGGACAAAAGACACTTAAAACTGATTTGTTGAAATGAATGGGACCTGGAGATAAGGAGGGCGGGGGCGGGTTCTGGAAGAGAAAATAACATGTGCAAAAACAAAAAAAGGGAACATGCTTTGGAAAGAGATGGTAGAAGTGATTGTACAACACTGTGAAAGTAACTAAACTGCACTGAATTGTATGTTTAAAAATAGTGAATATGGCCAATGCTATGTTAGATATTTACCACAATAAAAAAAGATTAAGTGGGCAAAAATAGTATGGGAGGTAGTTTATGTTATTTTACTTTTTGAGTTAATACATTCTCTTGGTAGGTTAGGGCAGTAGCATGAGGTGGAGTGGGTGGGCCTCAGATGTCAGGAGCAATGAGCTTTACGAGGAGGTGGGTGACATGGAGGAATTAAGGCAAGGGAGTGCTGAAGTCAGAGTCATACACAGGAGCTCACTCTGGTGGCAAGGTGGTCAATCGCTGGAGGGGACAGAGACCATCAGGGAACTTTGGGGGCAAGAGTCTTAAGCAAGAACTGGTGAGAGCCTGACCTGAGGCAGGATGGTGGGATTGGAGATGAACCATATCCCAGAGAGGCCAGGAAAACCCAGGGAGGTGGGTGGGAGGTACCAGAGGAGCAGTGGTGTCAGACTGAGGTTCATAGCTGGATCCCTCAGTATTACATGTGACCATGACCAAGAACTGTTCTTAGTCGAAGGGGTGGAAGAAGGACAGATGCCAGGTTGCAGGGGGTTGAGGAGTGATGGGAAGTAAGGAAGTGAGCCTGTGAGCCAAGCTTCATAGAAGGGAAGAGGAAGTAGCTGGGGTGACTTGTGAACATGGGAGAGGTGGGGAATGACAAATCCTTACAAAACATTAACATGTGCCCACTCCTGTACATGAGTATTCTTATAAAAACCCAGAGGGCTATGTGGTATTACCTTTTTATTTTTCTTTAACAGGGAATGGTTTGGAGGGGCTCAGTTTCTTAGGGCTGTTGCAACCAAGTGCCATAAACTCTTAAGTTTAAAGAGTTTATGAGTGGCTTAAAGAACAAAAATTTCTTTTTTTTTAATTTTATTTTTAAAGTAATTTAAAAAATTTTTAATTACAGTTGCCATACGATATTATGTTAGTTTCAGGTGTACAATCCGGTGATTAGATATTCATATAAGTTACAAAGTGATCAGCCCAATTAGTCTAGTACCCATCTGACACCACGCATAGTTATTACAATATTATTGGCCCATAATCCCTATGCTGTGCTTTACATTCCTGTCACTGTTTTGTAATGACCAGTTTGTACTTCTTAATCCCCTCACCTTTTTCACTCAGCTGCCCAACCTCCTGCCCATCTGGCAACCATCAATTTGTTCTCTGTATCTATGAGTCTATTTCTGTTCTGTTTGTTTATTTTGTTTTTTAAAAATTCTGCATATAAGTGAAATCATATGGCATTTGTCTTTCTCTGTGTGACTTATTTCACTCAGTGTAACAGCCTCTTGGTCCTACCATGTTCTTGCAGATGGCAAGATTTCACTGTTTTTTATGGCTGATCCATTCCATTGTATGTAAGCACCACTTCTTTATCCACTCATCTATTGATGGGCATTTGGGTTGCTTCCATATTTTGGATATTGTAAATAATGCTGTCATGAATGTATGAGTGTATGTGTCTTTTAAGTTCAGTGTAAAACAGCAGAAATTTCTTATATCTGAATTCTGGAGGCTACAAACCCAAAATTAAGCATTTGGCAGGGCCACACTCCTATGGCACTGATGGAAAGCCTTCCCTGACTCATTCTAGCTCCTAGTGGTTGCCAGCAATCCTGGGCTTGTGGCTTTATCACTTCAGTCTCTGTCTCCATCATTACACAGTGTTCTCTGTGTTTCTCTCTGTCTCTGTAACTTTAGGAGATGTTCTTCTCTCTGGGTCTCTGTGTCCAAATGTTCTCCTTAAAAGGATGCCAGTTTTGGATGAGGACCTACCCTAATCTAATATGATCTCATTTTAACTTGATTACACCTGCAAAAACCCTGTTTGCAGGTAGTAGGTGTTAGGAAGTCAAATGTATCATTTCACGGGACACAATTCAACCCACAATACCATCGAATTTGAAAGCTCATGCTTCTTTTTATTCTTTAACAAAATCTGTCTCCAGCTTCTTTTTCTTTATACAATGAAATATTTGAACTAAATGATGCAAAATTCTTTTCATATCTAAAATTGTATGACAATGGCCAAAAATATTTTACTTGATCACAGAATGTCTTGAAGAAGGCAGTTGGTCTTAATTGGATGAAAGAAAGATCAAGGACTGTTGGGGTGGGTGCTCCAACACGGGAGGGCATGGGCTACACCGTACCACCCCAGCAGAGAGGTTCTCACCAGACTCTCCATCATGACTTTATTGTAATTTTAGGTTCAAAAGTTGTATAAAAAGGCTTGCTTCCTTCCCTGGTTGACGTTTTGGGGAGTGTGTGATGAGTAGGTTGTTGTTTGTGGGAATGTTAAGAGAAACTTAGTTTGAATAAATCCATTACCAGTAAATCAGTTCACATGAAATATTTGTTAACAGTTGCTCTGTTCTAGACAATGTGCTCAGATGAAAAAATAAGGGTGTGACATCAGGACTTTATAGTCTAGAAGTAGAGATGTGTTCACAACTCAAACCTTTCCCCTTTCTTCCTCATTCTTCCCAAACATTCCTTGCTCATTACACACATTCCCGCTGAAGCTAGAAATCCAAGAACTTCATTTTCCTCAAATTACTCACAAGTTCCTCAAAGTCTGAAGTATCATATTTCAGCACATCTAAGACACTACAGAATTTTTTAACCCTTTTTTAAATCTTAAAAGATAAGTTTATTATCTCACAGTTCCCATGAGTTGGTAGTCGGGAAGACACCATGGATTTTAAGATTTTAAGATTTAATGTTAAGATTTTAACATTATTTTACATTTCATTAAGGGGAAAAATTTGTTTCAAGTTAAACTAAAAAATGCTTTATTTTCACTTAAAATTTTTAATTTCATGCTCATGAACATTCTTTTACATTTATTGAGATACATACATTGACCATAACACTCCTGTGCATACTTTTTAAAAAAAGTAAATGAAAGTTTCCTGAAACCTCTTTACATGTCTTGTCTAACTTTTCTGAATTGCTTGTCAGCTAGGAAATAACCAATGTCAGTTTTGTTTATTGAATAAATCACAAAAAGCCTGTGATTCAGCCTTTCTGAAAAGAGAGGTCTGTGATTGTCTAAGCCACTCATACTCGTTTTGGAAAGTTTGAGGCACTGTTACAGGTGGTAAAACAACTCTGTCCCAAGAAGTGCTTACCTGGCTGGTTGTACATTGCATCTCAATTCAAAGATGTACTAGGAAAAACTTTGTCTTAGGTTTGATAAGGATGAACCTTCTTGTCTCTGTTTACCTTCTCCATTGCTCCCTGGGCAGTGGGCTCCCACCTGGCCGCCCATATCAGCTGCCTGTCTGTGGACTCTAGGTCTCCCCACTGCCCTCATCTCCAAACTCTCCAGAGTTTGCACCAGGAGTCACTCATTTGCACCAGGAGAATAATTAAGGAAGTGGCTAAAATGTTGTTAACCTGATGGGACAAATTATCACCAATATTCAGTCACTTGGGCTTGATTGTGGTACCTGTGATTTTCAAGCCAGGGATCCCCATGTATTCTTGCACCCTCAGTGAAGTAAAAAAGCCCCTGTGGAGAAAGCCTGGCCCTTGGCCTCCAGCTTCCCTCTGGACTCACCCTTTGATCTCCCTGCTCACTGGAATTTCTCTAAGAATAAATATGTGTGAAGAAGGGAGAGCTCAGAGTCGGAAAGATCTGCATTTGAATCTGACTTCTGTGACTGCACAAATTACTAACCTCAGAGGGCCTCAATTTCCTAATGGAAATAAATACCACTTCAGTGCTTTTTGTAAGATTTTTGTATTTATTTATTTTTTTCTTTAAAAAATTGTTTTATTACAGTTGTCCCAATTTTTCCCCCCATTGCTCTCCCTTGCCCTATCCAGCCCCCAATCCCTCAGTCAATCCCTACCCTGTAGTCCATTACCATGGGTCCTTTATACACGTTCCTTGGCTGGACTCTTCCCCTTCTTTCCCTCATTTTCCCTCTCCCCTTTGGTCACTGTCAGTTTGTTCCTTCCACATCTGTGGTTCTATTTTTCTCATTTGTTTGTTTTGTTGATTAGATTCCACCTATAGGTGAGATCATATGGTATTTGTCTTTTACCACCTGGCTTATTTCACTTAGCATAATGCTCTCCAGTTCCATCCATGTTGTCTTGAAGGTTAGGAGCTCCTTCTTTCTGCTGCATAGTATTCCCTTGTGTAAATGTACCACAGTATTTTGATCCACTCATTTACTGATGGGCTCTTAAGCTTTTTCCAGCACTTGGCTATTGTAAGTAATGCTGCTATGAACATTGGGGTGTATAGATTCTTTTGAATTGGTGATTCAGGATTCTTAGGGTATAATCCCAGCAGTAAAATCACTGGGTCAAAAGGAAGTGCCATCTTTAGTTTTCTAAGGAAATTCTATACCATTTTCTACAGTGGCTGCACCATTCTGCATTCCCACCAACAGTGTATGAGGGTTCTCTTTTCTCCACAACCTCTCTAGCACTTGTTGTTTGTTGATTTGGTTATGATGGCCATTCTGATTGGTGCGAAGTGCTATCTCATTTATGGTTTTAATTTGCATCTCTCTGATGGTTAATGATGCTGACCATCCTTTTATATGTCTCTGGGGCCTCTCTCTTTCCTCCTTGGAGAAGTGTCTGTTCAGGCCCTTGGCCCATTTTGTAATTTGATTGTTTGTCTTCCTGGTGTTGAGTCATCTGAGTTCTTTATATATCTTGGAGATCAAACCCTTGTCCAAGGCAAATATGTTCTCCCATATGATTGGTTCCCTTTTCATTTTGCTGATGTTTTCTTTAGCCATGCAGAAGGTTTTTAATTTGATGTTTTAGTCCCATTTGTTTATTCTTTCCTT
Organism: Phyllostomus hastatus; assembly: GCF_019186645.2. NCBI lineage: Eukaryota > Metazoa > Chordata > Mammalia > Chiroptera > Phyllostomidae > Phyllostomus > Phyllostomus hastatus. Next base: position 9,054,476 of record NW_025333932.1, on the reverse strand, counting down.
TATATCCCTTGCCCTAGGAGGCATGTCAGTGAAGATGTTGATATGTGGGATATCTGACATATTACTGCCTATGTTTTCCTCTAGGACTTTTATAGTGTGATGACTTACATTTAAGTCTTTTGTCCATCTTGAATATATTTTGGTGTATGGTGTAAGCTGGTGGTCTAGTCTCATTTTTTGCACATACCTGTCCAGTTTTCCTATTTTTTATGACATGAGATAGAAATTTCCTTGGCTGGCTGGTGTAGTAGGCCTCAGTAAATATTTATCATCCTCTACATTTTAAAAATGGCTTTCCATCAGATTCTGAGGAAGAATATTCAAATTAATAAGCAAATAAGAATTTTTTTGATTACCTACAGTTTTATATATACAAGGTCTATCTGGAAAAAGCTAGCTATTGCTAATATAATGAGAACAATTTGCATGACATTGATATAACCTGGCAGCTAAGGAGAGTGGACTAGAATGCCCATGCATGAACATTAGTGACTTCACTGTACTAGTCAGTGGGGGCAGTAAATGCCACTGAGTAAGCATGTGTACTGTGTGGCTGTCACATTCAAAATGACTGAGTAAGTAAAGCAATGAATCTGCATCACATTTTGTGTTAAGCTCGAACATTTCTCCACAGAAACAACTTGGGTGATTCAGAAGGCCGCAGCTATGGGCAGCTTGGTATTGGAAACTTCATCACGACAACACACCCACTCATGCTTCACATCTAGTGTAGAGATTTTTGGTGAAACATCAAATCACCCAGGTGACTCAGCCTCCACTTTAGCCCACCCTGTGACTCCTGGCTTCTCCCAAAACTAAAATAACTTTTGAAAGGGAAGAGATTTCAGATGGTCCATGAGATTCAGGAAAATATGACGGGGCAGCTGATGGTGACTGGGAGAACTGTGTGAGGTCCCAAGGTGCCTACTTTGAAGGGGACTGAGGAGTCATTGTCCTATATACAATGTTTCTTGTATCTTCTTCAATAAATGTCTCCATTTTTCATATTACATGGCTGGATGCCTTCTGGACAAACTTTGTGCATTAAAACACTCCCATTTCCCAACTTCATGTGAGTGAGAAATTAATATATTTTCTCCCAAAAAACAGACTTTATCTCCACAGTAAATACTGCACTCTTACTGAACATAGAAGAAATGGAGTAATATCTAGAAAAACCTCCAAGGCACAATTTGGATTCACACGTTTGAGAAACTGTCTATTTGGATATGATGAAATGATTGCTTTTGATCTAATGTACCAGGTTATTTTATTGGTACAGAGTCTAATTTACTGTTGCTTCTAAATAGCATCTCAAATATGACCTGTTAGCCCCGACTCTTGTCTTTATTTGTATTTTGGAAATCAATGATTTGAACCATGTGCCTTGAAATCAAACCATGGAGGTTCAGAATGTTAACTGCACCTTGTTTTCAGATGTCACCATGGGCAAGTTACTTAACTTCTGTAAGCTTCAGATTCCTCACCTGCAAATGGTAAGGGTGACCCCATATCATGGATGTGTTGCACGTGAATGATGTAATGCACTCAGACTCCTTAGTTCAGATGTGAGTATACATAGCATGCACTCTGTGGTGGCTGTGGTTATTAATAATTTTCCTAATTCATGACTGTCATGCTGTGCTGCTGATCTCAATACCTACCATTCTGTTCTCCTTCATGTCCTTTATTTTTCATACTCCCCCCACCCCTGTCCTCACCTTGAAACCTCACCTTTAAATTATAATATTGATAATTTGCTGCCATCTGCAGGCTAACATGGAAAAAGATCATGTAATTATGTGCTAACTTTTCTTAGATTTTGAATGTAAAATATCAAGGTCATTTTGGAGATCCTGAAGCCAATTGTTGGTAACCCCATAACCCCATTTTCTAGAACATTGTTTTCCCCTGATACTCTAACTAAATACTTGAATAGTATTAGAATTCCCTTCGATTTTTTTTGGAATTGGGCAGCTATGCATAAAGCATTTTTAGTAGTCAGATACTTCATTTCCCTTAAGTAGGTTTGCAAAATGCTGTTTATTAAAAAGTTTGAAAGAGCCTTTGCTGTTTATGGCATGGTTTAACATCTGAATTTTGGGTTTTGGGGGTGGTGTCTTGTTCTAGTTGGAGAATTTGAAAGGTCTGAACAAAACATTAGAAATAAATACTGTTTATAAGGAACCATATCGTGGTTCTTCCCATCTTGCCTGTAAGATTGCTACGTATATGCTTGTCTCCCATTTTCAATCTCATACTCATTTGTAACAGAACCTGGTGTCAAGATGAATTTGCAAACACACATGGACCCCCCTGCCCTTAATGGTTTCTAACAGTACATCTTATGGCACCTTGCCCACAGTTTGAATTATCTGGAGTTGGAGTCCAAGATGCCACTGCCAGATAGCAGGGGATGAGCCCAGTAAGGTCTGTGTGCTAAACCACAGGGTTGAATTTTGTTCTGAAAACCGTAGCAGGCAACTAAAGGATTTTAAGCTTGGGAATGGCGTGATCGAATTCCTATCACAGAAATACTCATATTACTCAGGCAGCCTGTTCGCTGCTGTTTCAGAGGAAACCTATAGGAGCAATTATTGTTTGAGCTGTACCTGTCCGGTGTTGTCTCTGCAGGAGAGGGCTTAGGCCTGGTCTGTTTGCCACTCCAGTTTGTGGTTTCAAATAGTTTTATTTGTATTACTTTGATGCCTTTAACAATTCTGTTCATACTATTCAGGCAAACACTATTTTGATACTGTTATGCTAGTGATTAATGTTATTATAATTGCTAACTACCATTATACAGTTAATATACAATAGGCTGTGTAGCAACTGTCTTTGTACTGTTTACAAGATTTTTTGTCCTCGATTTGGCCACTCCTCTTCAGTTGGTCATGGTACTGGCTTGTTGAACAGTGCAGTATTCCTTCTTCCTCTCTGCCTGGCTGCTAAGTCTGTCATGTACTACTGGCATCTTGCTTTGGGCAGGTGCCACATAGCTGCTGTGGCTGAACTAGCATTTCTCAGAAATAGACGTGGGGTTGGGGTGGAGTAGGGAACAACCATGATGGCATGAAGACAAGGAGACCTTCTCCTGGTCCCCTATATAAAAAAATCTGCTGCTGTGGGAGACTACGAGAACACAAACCTGAGACGTGGAAATGGACGGACTGAAAGGCTGACAAGGGTGTAGAATTTAAGGGGCGCCCGGAAGCTCAGTTGTCAAGATAAAAAATATATTAATGTGATTAAAGAAACACATGATGAATGATATACTAAAATTTTAAATTAAGATCAGAGACAATTACAAAAGTGTTTTTGAGCCTGCAGCAAAAGAAAAAATCAGCACTAGTGAGCCTGTCATTTTTGATTTGGGTATTTTGTTCATCTTGGATTCTTCAAATTAACTTTGATTTTTACAAATGATTGCATTAAAATATTTAAACTATTCATACTGAGTTTTTGGTGCCCTCTTAAATTTTGCACCCTGGGTGTAGGTGCCTCACTGGCTTCACCCTCACCCTGTGCATGGCTGGATGGACAAGAGGAGAGGACAAAGATGCTGCGAGGCAGAGCTTTCCTGGTGTTTTCTAGAAATATTGGAAATACTGAGTTCTTCCTGATGGACCAGCAGACACCGGCTCTGTTCCAGGGTGATGGACACCATCGCGATTGATCTTAAATAATGTGAAAAGCCTTTATATGGGTGTTGGTCTTTTCTCTGAATATACACATTAGGAATTTTTAAGGGGTAATATATATATATATATATATACACACACACACACACACACACACACGCATATATATGTAAATAGGTATATAGGATGGGACAAAAGTAGGTTTATAGTAGTTTGTATGGAAAACAATACAATAATAATACTACAAGAATAAACTATGTTTTATGTATTCAAAACCATAAACCTCCTTTTGTTTTTTGCTCTACCCTGTGTGTGTGTGTGTGTGTGTGTGTGCGCTCATATTTAAAAAGCTATACGAAGGCATTTCTTAAATCCACTAACTAATGGAAAGAAATAGAATAAAACTTATTTAGGCACTGAGTCTGCCCAGCATTTCTTCTTTGAGATTGTTCACTGTTGGATCTGACAACCAGAGGAAACTAAAGATGTTTAGAGCCCCCTTCCCTGCCTTGCTTCCTGTGAATTACTAGTCTTGTTGATTCACATTCGAAGCCTTGTCAGGATCTCATTCTTGGCCTCTTCAATCTTCTGCTTTGCAGTATGTATATCATGACTATGGACACAAATGGAAGCTGAGTAAATGCTGTATTTTTTAAATTTGTGCTTTGGCAAAGTCTAAGCTGGTGGATTTTAGTGGTTAGCGCCAACTTTTCTGTGGTGTTTTGTTGACAATCTAGGTAGTTTGGAAGTGCAGCATATGATGTATGGATCTAACTTCATTGGCTTGATTCTGGCTGGGGCAGTGGAAGAGCATAAAGGAAAATGGTATGTAGCTTTCATATCTTACAGACACTTTTTTTTTGTAACCCTCATCAAGGTCTACTGAGAACAGACCCAGTACCTGAGGCCAGAGAAGATGCTGCTGCTACAATCAACGCCACAGAGACCCTGTCAGAGGAGGAGCAAGAGGAGCTAAGGAGAGAGCTTGCAAAGGTAAGGGAGCATTCCTTCTACAGTCTTAAGTGTTTTCACTTAAGATATATTGTTGTTTGTTTTTCTTAAGCACATGGTAATATCTTATAGTCAGTTCCAGGGAGAGAAAGCAATGTTTGTTCATTACCTGTCCTAGATTAGGGGAGAGGAAATGGAAGAGATGCTACTTTGTTTTTACCTGAGAAAAGGTATGTATGGGTAAAGTGGGTCTGGCAAGTAGAGTGAAAAGTAGGAAATGGACCAGATGGGTGCTGGTGAATGTCTCTCAGGGGCCTTCCTATGTTGACTACACTTTGCTTTTTGTCTGCAACAATGACTTTGTTCTATTCTTGTCTATGTTTTGGATGTAGGTGTCTGAACCTTATCTTCCTTTCTTATTCAAAATTAACCATCATAAACTATATAATTCAGTGGTGTTTAGCATTCGTAATGTGCAACTGTCATTTCTCTCTAGTTCCAAAACATTGTCAGCAACCCCTGAAGAGACATCATGTATTCATCAAGCGGGTATCCCCTAGTCTTTCCTCTCTCAGCCCCTGCTAATCTGTTTCTATGGATTGACCTATTCTGGATATTTCATATAAATAAAATTTTACAACACGTGATGTTTTTATCTGGTTTATTTCACTTAGAGTGTTTGTGAGGTTCATCCTCATGTGGTATATGTTTGTACTTCACTGCTTTTTATGGCTGAATAATATTCCATTGTTGGTATCTACCGTGTTTTGTTTATCCATTTATCCATTGATGGACATTTGGGTGGTTTCCACCTTTTGACTCCTGTAGATGCTGAGGAATATTTGCATAAAAGGAGTTATTTAAATACTTGTTTTCAACTCCTTTAGCTATATACTTACAAATGAATATGTTGTGTCAATATGGTAATTCTGTATGACTTTTGGGGGAAACTGTCAAAGCTGTTTTTCATAGCAGAGACACCATTTTACATGCCCATCAGCAATTTCTATACATCTCTACTGCCAACAGTTCCTATTTTCTGTCTTTTTGGTTATAATCACCCTAGTAAGGATCAAGTGATATCTCATTGTGGTTTTGATTCGTATTATAGTTCCCTAGTGACCCAAAAAATGGAATTATCTTCTAGAGGGCAGGCCCCTTGTAGTACCGACTTCCCCTGCTATGTGAGTGTTTGAGGAACCCATCTGTATCAGTGTACCAGCTGGCATTGTTGTGAGAGGCTGCATTTGGCCTCAGTGAATTCTTTTTGAAGATTCTTTCAACACATTTGCCTGTTTCATGATGGATGATTTATGAAAGCACCTGCCCAAACTGCACTGAGTGTTCCACAGTTTTTGACCAAAAACAACGTGACCCCTGGGCACCACCCTCCCTATTCACCCAATCTCTTTTTTTTCTTGTTCTCCTGAATGAAGAAGTCCTCCAATGGAAGGGTTTTGCTGATGTGGAAGAGGCAAAACTAAAAGCAAAAGCACTATGAGGCATTAAAATTCATGAGTTTAAAAACTGTTTTGAGCAGTGGAAAAAAATCTCAATAGGTGTATTGCATCAAATGGAGAGTACTTTGGAGGTGACTGAAATTTAAAGATGTAAGAATAAATACACAAATTTTAAATAAATAAATTTCAGTTTTTTGTTCCTTCTCTTGTATTGAGCATCTTTTCATAGAAAAGATGTTTGTTACCTTTTGTTACTTTTTATAGAAAAGTCTATTCAAATCCTTTGCCCAGTTTTTCCAAATTGGGTGGGTTTTTTTTTTTTTTTTGGTCTTTTTGTTTTCCTTATGTGATTTGCAAGTGTTTGATTTTTAGATGTTTTCTTCCATTCCATATGTAGACTTTCTCCATGTGTCTTAATGCACAAAAGTTTTACATTTTGATGAAGTCCAATTTATTTTTTCTTTAATTGCTTGTGCTTTTGGTGTTATAGCCAAGCACCCATTTCCAAAACTTAGATTATGAAGATTTATCCCTGTGTTTTCTTCTAAGATTTTTATCTCTTCCATTTAAGCCTTTGATTTATTTTGAGTTAATCTTTGTATGTGGTTTGTGGTAGAGATTCAGCTTCATTCTTTTGCATGTAAATATTTAGTTTCCCCTGAACCATTGGTTGAAGAAACTATCCTCAATGAATGCCCTAAGCATCTTTGTCAAAAATCAATTGACTGTCAATGTAAGGGTGTATTTCTGGACTCTCCTTTTTAATGCAGTCATCTTTATGTCTGTCCTTTTGAGGGTACCACAGTGTTTTAATTTCTATAGCTTTATAATAAGTTTTGAAATTGGAAAGTGTAGGTTACTCACCTCTTTTTATTTTTCAAAGTTGTTACTTAGGGTCCCTGCAATTCTATATTAATTTTAAAGTCTACTTTTCTACCCCCCAAAAATGTCATTGGAATTTTGATGGGGCTTTTATTACATCTATAGATTGGGAAGAGTATTGCCTTCTTAACAGTATTAAGTCTTCCAACCCATGAACATGGAATGTCTTTCCATTTATTTAGGTCTTCTTTAATTTCTCTTACCAGTGTTTTGAGTTTTTAGTGTATAAATCTGATACCTTTGTGCTTACATTTATTCCCAAGTGTTTTCTTCTTTCTGATGTGATTATAAATGGAATTTTCTTAATTTCCATTTCAGTTTTTTCATTGCTATTGTACAGAAATACAGCTGCATTTTGCATGTTAATCTTGTGTCCCATAGCTTTGCTGAAGTGTTTTTTCAGCTCTAGTAGATTTTTTGTGGATTATTTAGAATATTCTGTATATAAAATCATATCATCTTTGTTAAAGGTAATTTTACTCTTCACTTCAGATGTCTTTTATTTATTTTTCTTGCCTATTGCTTCGGCTAAAACTTCTAGTATGATGTTGAATAGTAGTGGTGAACATGGGCATCCCTGTCTTACTCTGAATCTTATGGACAAAGCTTTTAGTCTTTCATCATTGAGTGTGACATTATCTCTCAGCTTTTTATAAATGCACTTATTCATTTGAGGAAGTTTCCTTATATGCCTAATTTGTTCACTGTTTTTATTGTGAAAGGGTGTTGGATTTTATTGTGAAAGGGTGTCACATGCTTTTCTGCACTGATTAAAATGATCATGTACTTTTTCTTTTTAATTCAGTTAATGTGGTATATTATACTGATTAATTTTTAAATATATTTTATTGCTTATGCTATTACAGCTGTCCAAATTTTTCCTACTTGGCCCTCTTCTGCAAGGTACCCTCCTTCCCTCCAGCAGTTCCCCCACATAATTCATGTCCATGGATCTTTGGCTTCTCCATTTCCTATAGTATTCTTAATATCCCCCTGTCTATTTTGTACTACCAATTTGTGGTCCTTAATCCCTGCACTTTTCCCCCTGTTCTTCCTGTTCCCTCTCCGCATTGATAACTCTCCAAATGATCTCCATATCATATCTATGGTGCTGTTCCTGTTCTGGGTGTTTGCTCAGTGTGTTTTCTAGATTCAGGTTTTGATAGTTGCCATTTTAATGTTCATATTTTTTATCTTTTTCTCAAATAAGTCCCTTTAACTTTTCATATAATAAGGGCTTGGTGATGATGAACTCCTTGAGCTTTACCTTGTCTGGGAAGCATTTTAGCTGTCCTTCAATTCTGAATGATAGTTTTGCTGGATAGAGGAATCTTGGTTGTAAGACCTTGCTTTTCATGACTTTGAATATTTATTGCTAGTCCCTTCTTGCCCATGAAGTTTCTTTTGAGAAATCAGCTGACAGTCTAACGGGAACTCCTTTGCAGGTAATTCTCTTCTTTTCTCTTGCTGCTTTCAAGATTCTCTTTCTCTTTAACCTTTGGCATTTTAATTATGATGTGCCTTGGTTTGGTACTCTTTGTGTTCAACTTGTTTGGGATTCTCTGTGCTTCCTGAACTTATTTCTCTATTTTTTTCACCAAATTAGGGAAGTTTTCTTTCATTGTTTTTTCAAGTAAGTTTTCAATTTCATGCTCTTTCTCTCCTCCTTCTGGAACCCCTGTGATTCCAATGTTGGTACACTTTGAGATGTCCCAGAAGCTTCATAGACTATCCTCGTTTTATTGAATTTTTTTCTTCTCATTGTTCTGATTGAATGTTTTTTTCTTCCTTGTGTTTCAAATCATCCATTTGAAACTTGGCTTCATCCCCTCCACTGTAGCTTTTTCTTTATTTCACTTACTGTAACTTTCATTTCTGCCTGGGTCTTTTTGGCTTTTACTCTTTTTCTTTTTAAACTTTGTTGTTCAAGTACAGTTTTCTGCCTTTTACCCCCATCCCAGCCCATCCTCCCAGCCCTCCCCACCTCCTTCTCATTTCGATCCCCCCCCCACTTGTTATTGTCCATGTGTCTTTTATACTTGTTCCTGCAAACCCTTCCCCTTTTCCCCTGAAATTCCCTCCCCTCTTCCCTCCGGTCACTGGCAGCCTGTTCTCAATTTCAGTATCTTTGGTTATATTTTGCTTGTTTGTTTGTTTTGTTGTTTAGGTTCCTGTTAAAGGTGAGATCATATGGTATTTGTCTTACACTGCCTGGCTTATTTCGCTTAGCATGATGCTTTCCAGTTCCATCCATGCTGTCCCAAAGGGTAGGAGCTCCTTCTTTCTTTCTGCTGCATAGAATTCCATTGTGTAAATGTAAACCATGGTTTTTTGATCCATTCATTTACTGATGGGCATCTAGGTTGCTTCCAACACTTGGCTATTGTAAATTGTGCTGCTATGAACATTGGGGTGCATAGGTTCTTTTGGACTGGTGTTTCAGGGTTCTTAGAATATAATCCTAGCAGTGGAATTGCTGGATCAAAAGGCAGATCCATTTTTAGTTTTCTGAGAAAATTCCATACTGTTTTCCATAGTGGTTGTATCAACCTGCAATCCCACAAGCAGTGCACTAGCGTTCTCTTTTCTCTACAACCTCTCTAACACTTGTTGTTTGTTGCTTTGTTTATGATGGCCATTCTGGCTGGTATGAAGTGGTATCTCATTGTGGTTTTAATTTGCATCTCTCTGATAGCTAGCGATATTGAGCATCTTTTCATGTGTCTGGATCCGCTGTATGTCCTCCTTGGAGAAGTGTCTGTTCAAGTCCTTTGCCCATTTTTTAATTGGGTTGCTTGTCTTCTTAGAGTGGAGTCATGTGAGTTCTTTATATATTTTAGAGATTAAACCCTTGTCTGAGGTATCATTGGCAAATATACTTTCCCATACAGTTGGTTCTCTTTTTATTTTAATGCTGTTTTCCTCTAGCCATGCAGGAGCTTTTTATTTTGATGAGATCCCATTTGTTTATTCTTTCCTTTATGTCCCTTGTTGTAGGGGACATGTCAGTGAAAATATTGCTGCGTGAAATATCTGAGGTTTTCCTGTCTATGTTCTCCTCTAGGACTTTAATGGTGTCATGACTTATATTTAAATCTCTTATCCACCTTGAATTTATTTTTGTGTATGGTGTAGGTGGTGCTTGAGTTTCATTTTTTTGCATGTAGCTGTCCAGCTCTCCCAACACCATTTGTTGAAGAGGTTATTTTTACTCCATCTTATGTTGCTGCCCCCTTTGTCAAATACTAATTGACTATAGAGACTTGGGTTTATTTCTGGGCTCTCTGTTCTGTTCCATTGGTCTGTGTGCCTGTTTTTATGCCAGTACCAGGCTGTTTTGATTACAGTGGCCTTGTAATACAGTTTGGTATCAGGTATTGTGATCCCTCCTACTTTATTCTTCTTTCTCAAAATTGCCGCAGCTATTTGGGGTCATTTATAGTTCCATATTAATTTTTTAAGTGTTTGTTCTAAGTCTGTGAAATATGCCATTGGTACTTTAATAGGTAGTGCATTGAATCTGTAAATTGCTTTGGGTAGTATGGACATTTTGATGATGTTAATTCTTCCAATCCATGAACACAGTATATGTTTCCATTTGTTTGTGTCTTCCTTGATTTCTTTCTTCAGTGTTGTGTAGTTTTCTTCATACGGGTCTTTTACCTCCTTGGTTAGGTTTATTCCTAGGTATTTTATTTTTCTTATTGTATATCAAATGGGATTTTTTCCTTCATTTCTGCTTCTGCTGTTTCGTTTTTGGTGTACAAAAATGCCTTTGATTTCTGGATATTGACTTTGTATCCTGCTGTTTTGCCAAATTCATTTATTAGATCAAGCAGTTTTATGGTGGAGTCTATAGGATTTTCTATGTACACTATCATGGCATCTGCAATTAATGACAGTTTTGTTTCCTCCTTTCTGATTTGGATGCTTTTTATTTCCTTTTCTTGTCTGATTGCTGTGGCTAAAACTTCCAATACTATGTTGAATAGAAGTGGTGAAAGTGGACAACCTAGTCTTGTTCCTGATCTTAGTGGAAAAGATTTTAGTTTTTGCCCATTGAGTATGATGTTGGCTGTAGGTCTCTCATATATGGCCTTTATTATGTTGAGGAATGCTCCCTCTATTCCCACTTTGCTGAGTGTTTTTATCATAAACAGGTGCTGTACCTTATCAAATGCTTTTTCTGCTTCTTCTGATTTGATCATGTGATTTTTGTTTTTGCTTTTGTTTGTGTGATATATTACATTTATTGATCCTTGCATCCCTGGGATGAATCCCACTTGGTGATGGTAGATGATCTTTTTAATGTATTGTTGGATGTAGTTTGCCAATATTTTGTTGAGGATTTTAGTGTCTTTGTTCATCAGCGATATTGGCCTGAAGTTTCCTTTCTTTGTAGTGTCTTTATCTGGTTTGAGATTAGGATGATGCTGGCTTCATAAAAAGAGTTTGGGAGTCTTCCATCGTTTTGGATTTTTTGGAATAGTCTGTGAAGGATAGGGGTTAGCTCTTCCTTAAATGCTTTGTAGAATTCTCCAGTGAAACCATCTGGTCCAGGGCTTTTGTGTGTCGGGATTTTTTTGATTACTGCTTCAATTTCATCTGCTGTTATTGGTTTGTTCAGGCTTTCTGCTCCTTCTTCATAGAGTTTCGGAAGATTATATGTTCTAGAAATTTGTCCATTTCACCTAGATTTTCAAATTGCTTTCTGCCTGGGTCTTTATTATGCTGTTGCTGTACTCAGTGAGTTCTTTGAACATCCTGATAACTAGTGTTTTGAACTCTGCATCTGATAGGTTGGTTATCTTCATTTTGTTTAGTTCTATTTCTGGGGTTTTCCTCTCTTCTTTCATTTGGGCCATATTTCTTTGTCTCTTCAATTTGGCAGTTTCCCTGTGTTTGTTTTGGTGTGTTAGGTAGCTTTGACTTAGTAATGTGACCTATTGTAGAAAAGACACCTATACATTGTGTGGAGCAGAGCCCAAGGTGATTACCTTAGGCCAGGCAACCTGCTTCACTACTTTGTCGCTCTGTGTGGGGATAGGGCTTGGAGAGGGACAGTATTGCTGCCTGGTCTGTGGATGTTTGCTCAGCACTCACCCTGTTTCTGGTCACTTCATTTTCTACCTGTATGCGACTGATGCTCTTCCAGCTGTTGCCCTCATGCTGAATCCCCAAGGAGGTGGGTCTGCATAAGTTCTAAGTCTGTGCCAGTCTTTTAAGAGGAGTTTCCTGAAAATCCAGCAGTTTCTTCCATTGCCTCAACACACACTGGTTTTTATAGCCAGAAGTTACGGGGATTTATCTTCCTGGTGCTGGAACCCTGGGCTGTGTGGTCTGGCCTGAGGCTGGGATTCCCTCACTCTGGTGGAAGCCCTTTCACTTTTTATCCACCACATGTGAATGTGCAACTGGCCATTCAGCCTCCTCTCTGCAGCACACAGCATCTCATTGCCTCTCTGCCTGTTTCTGTGTCTCTGCCCCTCCTACCCATTTGGATGAATGTGACTTCTTTATATCCTTGGTTGTCAGACTTCCATAACAGCTCAGTTTTCTGATGGTTCTGGGTGATACTTGTGTTGAGCGTGTTTAAAGCATGTTTACCTATGCCTCCATGTTGACTGGAAGTTCCTGATTGATTTTCATATGTTTAATCATCCTTGCATTCTTAAGATAAATCCTACTTGCTCATGGTACACAGGTATACCTTGTTTTATTGTGCCTTGCTTTATTGAGTGTCACAGATGTTGCTATTGAGGGCAAGACCCTCCATTAGTTAAAAAAAATTAGATCTCACTTTATATGAAGACTCACTTCATTGTGATGGTCTGGAACTGAATCCACAGTATCTCTGAAATACACCTGTATAAATTCTTTATTATCTGTGGATTTGGTTTGTGTTTTTGTATCTTTTCATCAGAGAAATTGGCCTACAGTATTCTTTTCTTGTGATATCTTTGTCTAATTTTTGTATCAGGCTAATATTGGCCTTTCAGAATGAGTTAGGGAGTATTTTATGTTATTCTATTTTGTGGAAGAATTAATTGCCATAAATTCTTTAATACTTGGTAAAATTTACAAGTAAAGACATCTGGTTTTGGACTTTTCTTTGGAGGTTTTTGATTACTGATATAATCTCTTTACATGTTATAGATCTGTTTAGATTTTCTGTTTTTTGGAGGTTCCATTTTTTTTAAATTGAATTTGTTGGGGTGACATTGGTTAAGAAAATTATATAGGTTTTAGGTGTACAATTCTATACTACATCATCTATAAATTGTATTGTGTGTTCACTACCCCAAGTAAAGTCTCCTTACATCACCATTTAAACCCCCCATTTATTTAACCTCTTCTGCTTCTCCCCAACTCCGTTTTAGGAGGGTCAATTTTGATCATTTATGTGTTTTTAGGAAATTGTCTACTTTAGGTTATGTAGATTGTTGGCATACAGGTGTTAATAGTATTCTCTTACAAACTTTATTTTTGTAAGTTTGGTAGTAATGTTGCCACTACATTTCTGTTCTCACTTATTTGTTTCTTTTTTTTCCATCAGTTTTGCTCAGTGATAGTCAACATTTCACATCTCATGGCACACATAAACTAATTACTAAAATTCTGTGGCACACCAAAAAAAATTTATTTTTGCCAATTTGACAAAAGTAGATATAATTTTCATTTATTCAACCTGGACAGCTAATGTTGTGTTGGCTGTAGTCATTTTTTTATTTGATAATATAAAGGAAAAAGAAGTTAGTTCTCCTGACTAAGTAATCAGGTATTACATGTTTTAAGAATTCTTGTGGCACACTGGTTGAAAATTGCAGGTATATCTAAAGGCTTGTCAGTTTTGTTGATCTTTTTAAAGAAGCAGGTTTCAGTTCATTGATTTTTTTTCTATTGTTTTTATCTTGTCTATTTTGTTTATCTTCACTCTGATGTTTATTATTTCCTTCCTTCTGTTAGCTTTGAATTTAGTTTGCTTTGCTTTTCTTTTCCTGGTTTCTTAAGGTATAATATTAGGTTATTGATATGAGATATTTCTGTTTCTTAAATGTAAGCCTATGAATTTCCCTCTGAGCATCACTTTCACTGTGTCCTGTAAGTCTCAATGTATTGTGGTTTTGTCCTCATTTGTCTCAAAGTATTTTCTAATTTCCTTTGTGATTTCTCCTTTAGCTCATTGGTGGCATAAGACTGTGTTGTTCAACTTTCATATATTTTGAATTTTCTAGTTTTCCTTTTTATTTTGATTTCTTGTTTCATTCTATAATGGTTGGAGAAGATACTTTATATGATTTTAAATCTACTGAGACTTGACATTTTTGTCTGATGTGCTCTATCCTGGAGAATGGTCTGTGTGCATTTGAGAAGAATGCATATTCTCTTTGGTGTGACATGTTCTGTATATATGTCAGATCCATTTGGGTTATAGTGTTATTCAAGGGTTTGGTTTCCTTTTGATTAGAAGGCCTTTTCTCTCCATTTCCTTACATAGGTTTTATTTTTTTCCCTTTTTTGGTTAATTGTCGTTTAAGTATAGTTGTCTCCATTTTCCCACAGCTGCTTTCCCCCACCTCACCCACCCCACCTCCCACCTCCCACCCTCAATCATACCTGTCTTTGGCTTTCTCCATGGGTCCTTTATACATGTTCCTTTATGACCCTTCTTCCTTTCCCCTCTGGTTACTGTTACTTTGTTCTTAACTTCAATGTCTCTGATTAATTTTGCTTGCTTGTTTTGTTGATTAGGTTCCACTTAAAGGTGAGATCATATAGTATTTGTCTTTCACTGCCTGGCTTATTTTGCTTAGTATAATGCTCTCCAGTTCCACAAAGGGTAGGAGCTCCTTCTTTCTTTCTGCTGCATAGTATTTCATTGTGTAAATGTACCATAGTTTTTTGATCCACTCGTTTACTGATGTGCATTTAGGTTGCATCCAGCACTTGGCTTTTGTAAATTGTGCTGCTATGAACATTGGGGTGCACAGGTCCTTTTGGATTTGTGTTTCAGGATTCTTATTGTATACTCTCAGCAGTGGAATTGGTGGATCAAAAGGCAGTTCCATTTTTAGTTTTTTGAGGAAATTCCATGTTGTTTTCCACAGTGACTGCACCATTCTCCTGTCCCACCAACAGTGTACTAGGGCTTCCTTTTCTCCACAACCTTGCCAGCACTTGTTTGATTGGAGTATTTATTAATCCATTTACATTTAAGGTTGTTATTGATAGGTACTTATTCATTGCCATTTTACTCTTTTTTTTCACCTGTGTTCCTCTCTCTCACTTGTTTGCAGGCCTTTGATTTTCATTACTTGGAATATTTCTTGCCATTCCCTTCTGGCGTGGAGTGTTTCCATTGAGAAGTCAGCTGCTAGTCTTATTGGGGCTGCCTTGTATGTTACTTTTCATTTCTCTCTTGCTGTCTTTAAGATTCTCTGTCTTGGAATTTTGCCATTTTAATTATAATGTGTCTTGGAGTGGGCCTCTTTGGGTTCCTCTTGATTGGGACCCTATGTGATTCCTAGACTTGTGTAAATTTTTCTCTCATCAAATTAGGGACATTTTCCATCATTACTTTTTCAAACAGGTTTTCTATCCCTTGCTCCTCCTCTTCTCCTTCTGGTATCCCTATCATACAGATCTTGTTATGTTTTATGTTGTCCTTCAGTTCACTTAACACCTCTTCATTCTTTCTGAGTCTTTTTTCCTTTTCTTGCTCTTTCTGGGAGCTTTTTTCTACCTTGTCCTCCAGCTCGCTGATTTGATCCTCTGCTTCATCTAGTGTACTTTTGATTCCTTCTACTGTGTTCCTCAATTCGGAAATTGTATTTTTCATTTCCTCTTGGCTCTTGTTGATTGTTTCTGTGTTCTTTTTCATGCTGATAAATTTGCAGTAAGTTCTTTGGAGTTTCCATGTAGTGTTTGGTATTCTCACTGAGCTCATTGTGCTTCCTTATAATCATCGTTTTAAACTCAATATCTGATAGTTGACTTGCCTCTATTTCATTTAGCATTCTTTCTGAGGCTTTCTCCTTTCCTTTCAATTGGGGATGTTTCTTTCTTTTCCCATTATTTGTGAGACTCCTCTTGTTTTCTTCTGCTTCTTAAATTGATCTGTTTTGATTCCCTTACTTTGTGGTGTGAATTTCTATGGTAGGAGAGCTAGAGATTCAGTAGTGCAGTCTCCTTGATCTCCTGAACTTGATGCTCTTGGGATACCCCTTATGCTGTTTATGTTGGCTCTCTGGGTGTAATTGGGTTTTGATTGTTGTTGGGTTATTCCTTGGTGGGTCCTTCCCTCCAGCTCATTGACTGAGGGTCACTCTGCCCATCACATTTTGTATGCTGTTGTGAAGGTGCTGCCAGAGCAAAACCTAGTGAATTCTACAGAATGCTAGATGATAATCCTTTGTTGACTTCTTCAGCTGTCAGATGTAAGAAACAGTTGTCTAATTCACAATTATGAAGGTGTAGGTCACAGGTAATGCATTGCAGCACTGAGTCTTGTATCAGGTGTTTATGACTCTGATGCTTGTGAGCTTACCTAGCCTTTTATTTCTATAACATCCATGCTTTATCAGAAGTTTATCCTAATTTTTACAAAACTTTACAAGATATGGCAGATATACTATTACTTTTCCTCATGGTTATAACAATAGTAGTATATTATGGTAATAAGTAGATATAATAAAAATATTTACACTTTAAATAAGTGATTTGACTTTGAAAAAGTTTCACATCAGAGTCAATGCTTAAAATACTTGTAGAAACTTAAGTAAAATGGATATAAAAAAATCCCTCCCACTCATTTTTTACTCCTTTTTTGAGATATAATTTATAGACCATCAAATTCATTGTTTTAAAATTTACAGTTCAGTGGTTTATGTATATTAAAAAAGCTGTACAGCTATCACCACTAATAAGTATTACCCCAAATATATCCTTTTCCCATTGGAATCACTCCCGATCCTTCCTCTCCCCAAGCCCTTGCAACCAGTGACCCTCTCCCCAAGCCCTTGCAACCACTTCCTGTCTCTATTGGTTTGCCTGTGATGGGCATTTCATATAAATGGAATTGAGCAACATACAGTCTTTTGTGACTTGCTCCTTTCACTTAATAGGTTTTTAAGGTTTATCCATGTTGTAGTACTTTTGCACTCATCACTGCTTCATTCCTTTTTGTGGCTGAATAATTTCCTTTGGAGATACATACTACATTTTGTTTACACATTCATCATCAGTTGATGGACATTTAGGTTTTTGTTGGGTCATACAGTGACTCTACATTTAACTTTTTGAGGAACTGCCAAACTATTTCCACTACCAAAATGCACCATTTTACATTCCCACCAGCCTTGTATGAGGGCTCCAATTTCTCTACATTCTCACCAACACTTTTTGTGTTTTTTTTGATCAAAGCCCACCTAATGAGGGTGAAGTGGAACATCACTAATTTTTATAATTACTAATGAATGGTATTGAGCATCTTTTTGTGATTATTGGCCATTTGTATAATTTCTTTGGTAAAATATCTACCATAGTCTCCCTTTATTCACAGGGGATATGTTCCAGTCCCTCCAGTGGATACCTGAAACCATAGATAGTAGCAAACTCTACATATACTGTGCTTTTTCTTATACACACATGCCTATGATAAAGTTTAACTTACAAATTAGGCACAATAAGAGATTAGCAATAATAACTGATAATAAATTAGAACAACTATAATATGCTATAATAAAATCATGTGAGTTTGGATTCTTGCCTTCCTTAGAATATCGTACTGCACTTTTCTCAATCTTTTACTTACCTGAAGCACTTTATGGTTTCTTTTTGGCATGTCTGAATTGCCAGCATCACTACTCTTGTGCTTTGGGGCCTAAGGAAGGAAAAGTAAGGGTGACTTGAACACAAGTTCTGCCATACTGTGATAGTCGATCTGATAACCCAGATGGCTACTCAGTGACTAACCAGTTGGGAGTGTCTACAGCATGAAGATGTGAGACAAAGGGATGAGTCATGTCCTAGATGGAATGGGATGGTGTTATGGGATTTCATTGTGCTACTCAGAATGGCACACAATTTAAACTTATTGCTGATTTCTGGAATTTTCCATTTAATTTTTCAGATAGATAACTGTGAAACCATGAAAGTGAAACTGAATTAGGGAGGACTACTGTCTTTAAACCCTTTGTCCATTTTTCAAATGGATTACTTGTCTTCTCCATTGAGTTGTGAGTATTCATTATGTATTCTGGACACTAAATCCTTACCAGATATATAATTTTCAAATGTTTTCCTTGTTCTGTCAGTCATCTTTTTACCTCATAATGTGTCCCTTGAAATACAGCAGTTTTAAATTTTGATGATGTCAGTTTATCTAGTTTTTCTTTGGCTGTATGTGCTTTAGGTATTATATCCAGGACTATGGATATTTCCCTCTGTATTTTCTTCTAAGAGTTTTATAGTTTAGCTCTAACATTTAAATTTTGCATCCATTTTGAGTTAATTTTTATACATGGTCTGACTTAGGGTCCAACTTATTCTTTTGCACGGAAATCCAATTGTCTCCACACCTTTGTGGAAAAAATGATTTCCACTGAATTGTCTTTGTACCTTGTTGAAAACCAATTGATCATGAATATTTATTTCTGGATTTATTTCTGGATTCTCAACTCTATTCTGTTTATCTGTTGTGTGTGTCTATTCTTATACCAAGGTTGAAATCTTGATTATCGTAACTTGGTAGTAACTTTTGCATTCATTATTTTTATTTATATCAGAGGTTCCTAATCATGCTCTCCTTTATTCTTTTAAGATCATTTTATTATATACACACAATATTATATATATTAAATACATATAAGTATATGTTATATATATTAAATATATGATATATTAATATATCACTGACTTTAATAAATTGAATACATAGTTTTTGAATTAAGAAATTGTAGCTATGGTGTGCTGAGCTATGTATGTTAGCAGCAAAATTTGACCAACAAAGGTGAAAATACACTGGGTCGTGTATTGTTCAGAAACATTTACAGTGATCTTTCTTCTTCCCAGTTTTCACTAGGGGAAGTTAATACTCATGGAATGGCAAGGGGTCGAAAACTTACATATTTCCAAGTACCTGAAGATTTGGAGTTTGGGGTAAAGAAAGAAGTTTTGGAAAACTAACAGTGAGCAGTGAGAATTAGCCAGAAATTGAGAAATGGAGTCAGAACACCTGGGTTGAAATTCTGATTCTTATATTAGTTTGATGACTTAAGGCATATCATTTAATCTTGGTTTTTAACTTCACTTATTTATTCATTCAGATTGTTGCCTTTCATTTTTCATATTCAGCTTTGTCAATGTACTTCTTTTAAAAAATATATGTAATCTTTATTATATTTTTTCCATTACCATTTAGTTCCCTTATAGACCTCTACCCCCTGCAATCACCACACTGTTATCCATGTCCCTGAGTCCTTTTTCTTTTTTGCTCAGTCCCTCAACCCCCTGACCTCCCTCCCCTACTAGATGCCATCTGTTTTCCATCTATGAGTCTGTCTTTGTTTTGCTAGTTAGTTCAGTTTGTTCATTAGATTTCACATATGAGTGAAATCATATGGTATTTGTCTTTCTCTGATTGGCTTATTTCACTTAGCATAATGTTCTCCAGGTCCATCCATACTGTTGCAAAGGATAAAATTTTCTTGTTTTTTATGACTGAGTAGAATTCCATTGTGCAAATGTCCTATAGTTGTTTTATCCACTCATCTATTGATGAACACTTGGGCTGCTTCCATTTCTTGGCGATTGTAAATAATGTTGCAATGAACATAGGCGTGCTTATGTTCTTTTAAATTAGTGTTTTGGGTTCCTTTGGATAAATTCCCAGAAGTGGGCTCGCTGAGTCAAAAGACAGATCCATTTTTAATTTTTTGAGGTATCTCCATACTGCTTTTCCACAGTAGCTGCATCAGTCTGCATTCGTACCAACAGTGCAGAAGGGTTCCCCTTTCTCCACATCCTTGACAGCACTTGTTTGCTGATTTATTGATCATAGCCATTCAAACAAATGTGAGATGATATCTCATTGTAGTTTTTATTTGCATTTATCTGATAGCTAGCGATATTGAGCACCTTTTGTCTGTATGTCCTCTTTGGAGAACTATCTATTCAGGGGCTTTGCTCATTTTTTAATTGGGTGATTTGTTTTTTGGTGTCGAGTTTTGTAAGTACTTAATAAATTTTGGATATTAATCTCTTATCAGATGTATTGGTGAATATGTTCTCCCATTCTGTGGGTTGTCTTTTTATTTTTTTGATAATTTCCTTTGCTGTGCAAAAACTTTTACTTTGATGGGGTTCTATTTGTTTATTTTTTCTGTTGTTTCCCTTGCCTGGGGAGATATATCTGATAAAATATTGCTATTAGCAATGTCTGAGATTTTGTTGCCTATGTTTTCTTCTAGGATTTTTATGGTTTCAGGTCTAATGTTTAAGGCTTTGATCTATTTTGAATTTATTCTTGTGTGTGGTGTAAGAAGGTGGTCTAGTTTCATTTTTCTGTACATATCTGTCCAATTTTCCCAACACCGTTTATTGAATAAACTATCTTTAGCCTATTGTATGTACTTGTTTTCTCTGCCAAATATTAATTGACTGTAAAGGTGTGGGTTTGTTAATTGTGGGGGATGACTAAGCACATGCATCCTGGCAGCTGTTCCCTCAGTTCTCTCCCAGACCAACCAACCCCAGACTCTCTTCAGGCATCTCTAGTGCACTCTGCCCTCCCTTTGCCGGTACCCAGGATAAGTAGCTGCAAAGGAAATTTTATGCTTTGGCTCTGTAAACAGCTTTCTGCATCTCCAGCTGACTCTCTCTGGGTAACAGAGCCCCTGCTACTTTTCACAGCTGGATGTTATCTGACTTCCTTTCCAGCTCTGGTGCTGTAGGCTAGGGAGCCCAGCTTGGGGTTTATACCCCATACTTCTTAGGGGGAATCTGCCAGCTGCTGAAATATTCTTCAGTACTTGAGCTGCCGCCCATGGGAGCCCAGCCAGCCCTCTCAAATTTCTGCACTCCCTACCAGTCTTGTTGTCCTGAAGTGTTTTCTTCTGTCTGTCTGTGGTGTAAGGCTTCTCTCCAACTAGTATTCAGTCAGTTAGTGAAAATGATTTCTCTACAATTAGTTGTAATTCCAGATTGGTCCTGGGAGGAGGTTAGTGTAGCTTCCACTTATTCCTCCACCATCTTGGATCTCTCCCCATCAATGCACTTCTTAAAACATGACTTCCAAAGCTGGTGTGATGTTTTTTTGTGACAGAGGATTATCTTGGTTCTGAACCTGCATTCAAATTAATGCCATCGAAGAGTTATGTTATTGTTTTTTTTTTGGCAGCCACATTACATTTGATTTATCTTCTCTTCTTTTGCTGATTATTGTTTTTCTTCTCAAGTTCTCTAATGATTTAATTAGCAGTGAAACAGTTTACTTAACATGGTATGTTGTTTTTAAAGGCCAGGTTGTCTTTGCAATCATAGAAGTGTCATGCAGGTCAGGGCTGAGAATATGGCTGTGCTACCAGCTAAGAGAAGCATTTTTCTGTAGTTTTGAATATTAATGAATATGCTTTAGGGATCCATTGTTCAACTTCCTGGTACAAAATGTCTTTTCCACTTTGTGTGTTTTTCTTTGTGGATCTGCCTTTTTCTTCTGTTTTTCTGGTTTAACCTTTCCTCTACTCTGTAAGTCTTTTTCTTTTTTTTAAATCCTTACCCAATGGTATGATCAAACCTCCAACCGAGGTATGTGCCCTGACTGGGGATTAGAATTGCAACCTTTTGGTGTATGGGTGATGCTTCAACCAACTGAACCACCTGGCCAGGGCTGTAAGTCTTTTTCTTTTCTTCAGAGCTTCTGCTTAGATTTTGGCCTTCTTCAAGTATATTTAAGCTTTCTGTGACATGTCATAATCTCACTGTGTCCTGCCTGTACTCAGGGCTTCTTTATCCAGGTCTTTCCAGCTCTCCTCCAATGTTACTTCAGTGTCTCAAGCTAGGTTCTAGAATGAGAGAGACTGATGAGTCAAGAATCTCTTTTCACACCTGGCACATCACTGGTTGTTGGCTGCTTGGTGGGGTGTTCACTTCTAACCACCTAGCTAAGGCTGGTCAGTGAGCATCAGGGGTCCACAAGGGACTTCTGCAGGAATCTCTGGGGGAGACAGTTTGATTTATTTATGGCTGTGGCTTTGGCACACGCTGGGACTGACATTTCCCATGTAAACTCATATGAAGTATGCAAAGAGGTTAGATTTTGTGCATGTTTGGTAGGAGATGGAGATTAGTTTGATTTAGTATGCAAATATGAGTTTTTATGGGCATTCAAGTGGAAATGTCCAGCAAGAAATGTGGACCAGGTGTCAGGAGAGGAGGTGCTGAAATAATTTGAAGTGGTTCTAGTCCTAACCCTGTGTGGGTAGCTGAGTAAGAAAGTTTGGGAACAGGGGACAGGGTTAAGAACAACTGAGGACATGTTAAAGACAACTGAGGACATCTCAACGTAGAAATATGTAGAAGAGAAAAGAGAAGCCCTGCAGGAGAGATAAGCACATAATCAGTTTACTTAATGAAATATTCTGTGGTATTTTTAAAGAGATAGGTAAATGAATCAGAAAATGTTTCAAAATGACTTGAGAATTTTGAGTACAGTTTTACACTAATAAATAATCTTAACTTATCAAATGACCTTGCTGTATTCTTACCCTAATCTCTTCTGCACAGGTGGAAGAAGAAATCCAGACTCTGTCTCAGGTGTTGGCAGCAAAAGAGAAGCATCTAGCAGAGATCAAGCGGAAACTTGGAATCAATTCACTACAGGAGCTAAAACAGAACATTGCCAAAGGGTGGCAAGACGTGACTGCAACACCAGTGTACGTCCCCTCGATCACACACTTTTGTAGAGAATGTAAATGACATTTTTTGCTCTGGGGAGGGGAATAGAAAGGCAATGCAGTTGTCTTTTCTGCAACTTGATATGACATCATCATGATGCATTGTGTCCCTGGTGCAGGGAGGATCACACATCTAGTAACTTTCTACCCATACACGAGTCAGTGGAAAAACACACAGGGAACTGTCCTGTGACTGTGTCATCATAAACTGCTGTTTGTTTTTAATATTGACCTTTAAAGGGTAATTCTTTTTTATGATATGGGTTCTTGACCCTTTTGCTATAGGTATCATATCCTTTCGTTTTGTTTTTGTTTTTTTTTTTCCCCTTTGCTAATCACTGGGGAGATGAGAAGAGGAAGGTGGTAAATCATACCTTTGTGTCTCAGCAAATATCACAAGTCTCAAGTGTCACAGCTCTTTTAGATACTGTACCTTTACATCCTCCATTGGGAGTCCACAAGCCCTTACTTGTTAGCTCGATAGACATAAAGCATTAAAAAAATTCTGCATTCATTCAATTCATTTAGATAATTTTCTAGCACCCTTTTATAGGAGATAAACTTGTAAAAGGCATGTGAAGAATTTGATTTCATTTTGTCTTGTTTGGCTTAACTGGCAAAGGTAAGGATAAGAGGTGCCATTTTTTTCAGCCTCTGGCTCATTTTTATTGTTGTTCCAGGACTGTTTTTAGTCCTAACCCTAACCAACTTTGCCCTGCATAGGCCTGTATCTTTCTGGCTGTCCTGGGGCAATGTGGAAGGTTGTGCCCAAAGTGATGGTTAAGGATTTAGATACTGTGATGATGCTGACCTGGTGGTTGGGAAGGATTTTAGATGTTCCAGAAAAAAAGGGTTTAGCTTCCTTTGCTTTGTTTTTTTTTTTTGTAATTTGATATAGATACAAGAGGACATCTGAAACTTTGTCTCAAGCTGGACAGAAGGCTTCTGCAGCTTTTGCATCTGTGGGATCTGTCATCACCAAAAAGCTGGAGGATGTAAAGTATGTCCTATTTTTTCTTGCTTGTTAAGTGTCTGAGGAAAATGACAATAGGCTATGGTAGTCTTAGTGTCCTGACTCTGGTTCTGGGTGACACTGGATTCCATTCCTGGGGAGGCGGGCATGGCATCAAACCAAAGTTTGAAAAATTGTCTCAGTTCCTTTAGGCCTGGCCATCTAACTTTCAGGCATAGCATTCAAAATCATCACCCTATGAATCCACTTACGGTTCTTGAACAATTCTGGTTATAAACTTTTGTCCTTTGAGTCCTTCCTGGTGATATAGGGCAGGAGTGTCAAACTCATTTTCACCAGGGGCCACATCAGCCTCACAGTTGCCTTCAAAGGGCTGAAATAATTTTAGGACTGTGTAAATGTAACTACTCCTTAACTGTTAAGGAGTTGAAATTACATTTGGCCCTTTGAAGGCAACCACTAGGGTTGCCTTTCACCATGAGGCTGATGTGACCCCCCAGTGAAAATGAGTTTGACACCCCTGATACAGGGTATGTCCCTTGTGGTTGCAGGTTGTGGTTGTGGGCTGAGCCTGGTGTCTCACTGGTGGTGAGTCCAGGAGCACTGAAGTGCATGCATGGCCTGAGACCAGCCTTCCTTCTCTGTGGTTTGTTTTACACCATGCAGTCACTGTACCATGCTCACTTCTGCACTGATTTGCAGTCATTTGTAAGCCATGTATGTTCCTGCTTATGCCCAAATCTTGATTTTGTACTGTTGCTTTTTAGTTTGGATTTCAATATATTTTAGATGAGTCTGCAGGATTTTCCTGGCTATTGTAATAAACCTACTTCCCAGTGCTTTTGTGCACCCCCTACCACGTGTATTATAATAGTGCTGGGAAGGACAGATGTGGTTTCAATTGGCTGTGCTTCTGTTGGCATGAAAGATTCGTGTTTTAAAAACAAAATCCTTAGATTGCATGACTTTGTGTTTTTCATTTGTGGGGACAGATTTTATAACCAGAATTTTGTTGGCTGGAAAAGTTTGGCAATCTGTGTGTAAGACTTTGTACTCAAAACACCAAATAGCTTGCTCTTTATATTTGTTCTATGGTCATTCTAAGTATAATGTGATGAACGCAATGTTCTTAAACCCTGTTGACGGAGACATACACACCTCTCAGGTGCTCTCATTTCCTTTTGTGCAGACTCAATATTATAGCATTTCAGAATCCAGTTAAAACCTTGTATAACTAAAAGTAGGTTATTTAATTGGTTTAGGTTTACCCAAACTCCTTTTTTTAATGCTTACTCTGGCTTCTTGCAGATTGCAAGTCTTTTCACACTCCTTTAGGTAAGGAGAGTCTGAGCTCTGCAGCTCAGCAGTCGTCTGACACAAGTGTGCTGTTTTAGGTTGTGATGACGCGCTGGATGGTCGTGTTCGTCCACTCCATAATTTTCTTGCATTTGAAATATTTTTCTCTCTGGTGCTATTCCTGTTTTTTTAAGGGAGTGTTTCTTGTATACCATGGATATTGGATAAATTAAAAAAAGAATTTGACACTGTGCTATAAGGACTGAAAATAATTTTGATGTTTAATTTTTACTTTTTTTTTTAAAGAAGCATCTCTACCATGGCATGCAGAATTCCTCCCTTTTAATGTCTGACCTTGTTTGTTTTTGATGCTGTCATTTCTTTAGTGCTCTTAGAAGGATGGATCCTTCACCAGGGTCCCATTATGCATTCATAATTGACTGGCTCACACTGATATTCTTCTATCTTATACAGCTTACTCAAAATATTTTTATGTATATGGTAAAATATATGTAAGATAAAATATACTATTATACTATTATAAGTATACTATAAATATATTATTACTTTTTAGTACCTGTCTTATTAGCTTATAGATTTTACTATTTTTTTTGCCATAATTATATTTTTTAACTGTGTACACAAGAAAATTCCATGGTTGTAAAAGGGAAAATAAAGTTTATTAGGCCCCAAAAGAAGGCTGGTCGAAAAGATATCAACCCAGATCATGGCTTGTAGGAGGAATCTTTGCCATGCAGACCTCTCCTCTCCCTCCCACACAGACGACGTATCTAGTCAGTGGTCAGAGGAAATAAGGTGGGGGAAGGTCTTCAAAGTGTAGCCAGAAGAATGATAAGTAGTTACCATTTCTGTTCTGTTCATTCGAATTGTCTTCTCAGTCACTCCTTGTCTAGCTATTTGTCTTCTTAAGCAAGCGGGAACTTTTGGCCGAGGCCCTTCTGTCCTAGGGACACTTAGCCCTGGAGGTCAGAGTAAATCATAGGGATAGATGAACTCTAAATATTAAACCATTTAGAGCTAAAATTGTGCTTTAAAAAAAGAAATCAGTGATTGGAGGTAATTCTGTATCTTTGATCTTCAATTAAAAATGGTCAGACTGTTCTAGACAGAATGTTCAGACATGTTTATCTAAAGTTACATGAGTTATGTGCAAATCTGTACTCAGTCCCGTCATCCATCCCTCTGACACTGAGTGGCTACTGGGGGCAGGTCCAAAGGATAACCAGATGTGGTTCCTGTTTGGAAAGACCTTAAAATCTTAGAGTGGTTGGAGTTGGGGAAGGAAGTGGGGACTGGCAAGGAGTTGGGAATGGGAGAGCCCAGTTAATACCTGGTTACAAAACAATGTTAGATGTGATATGAACACAAGTATAAAAATGTGTAAGTGCTGTTGAGAAATGATGTTTCATCAGTAATCACTGTTCTTTCACTCTACCTTTGAAAAAATTGAGCAAATGAACACAAGATGGAGCCCCATGTGTTGTCTTATTGATTCACCAGAAAAGTTTTGACTGTTGTTCTTCTCCAGCTCCTTATGCAGTCACTTCTTTCATTTTTTAAAAAATTAAAAAATTCATTTCATTTTCAGTCCTGTTTTTAATGAATAATATATTGCATATCAATACATGGAAGTTAAAGTAACGCTTTTGATTCAAACTTGGAAATGAGAAATAAGATTATCTTTTGAAAGCTAAATTTTATAATTCTTATGGATTAAAAATTTGGTAAATTAATTTAAAAAATAATTCCTAGGTCAAGAAGTCCTGATTGTAATCTGACTTAATGTGTTCATATAGAATAGAAAAATATGTGAAAACATATATAATGACAGGAGAGGAACATTTTAAGAAAAACATATTTTTTAAATCAGTGAGTCACAGAGACAATTACTGGTCACATGACCCCTGAGAACCATCCAAAGAGAGGGAGCTAGGGTAGATTTTTAGTGTTTCACTCCCAGCAGTATGGCCTTTTGAGGATGCAGGAGGCCCTTGAAAAAGTTGGTTAATCCTGTTAACTCCCCTTTGTTCAGGGGCCATGCTTAACCAGCAGATGAGTGGCAGTGATTTTACTGTCTGGAGGAATTGTGGATATTTTGCTGAATTGAATTTTAGACTCAGCAACAATTTTTATTTTATGTTGTCAATCATTAAACTACACTTGGGATTTAGATCTCTGTTTCAAGCCTTGGGTGGGTGTGTGAGGAGAAAAAGAAAGGAGGAGGAGGAGAGATGCTGCTTTTGATGCCATGAGAATTAGGTACAGTGAGGTTGGGGATCAGGCTTGGGATGTGGTAATGAGCATTATCCTGAGAGGCCTTCGGGAACAGCCAGCTTTTCCCTCAAGTGGTGTGTTCATATCCACCCCTCTCCTGTATGCTTAGTTTCTATACATATATGGTAGGCACTGACTCATGATTTAATATTTGAGAGAAACTTTAAAAGAGTCTTGTCATTCTACTTGGTTCTTGTGTTAAACCAATATTTTGGTGTTATTAATAGCATACTATTATAATTCAGTAGCCTTATTAGTCAAGTAGTTTGATATATTTAAGAGGAAGTGCTAATTTGTGTTTCCAAAGGAAATTTCTTTTTTTTATGTGTTTCTTCATATAAATCTCTAGATGTTTCTCACTTGTTTGGGGCTCCCCTACATTCTTGTAGCTGGCACAGGGTCCTAAAAAAATGTTTTCCTCCACATGTAAGCTCAGGTATCTACCACTGACTGACAGAGGTAACCCTAATCACCACATCTCTGAACAAGAATCTCAATTGTCTGAACTTTCTTTTTTTAATTTAGTCCCCAGAGTTGGTAGATCAGCGGGAGGTTAGCTGTGTTCCAGGGGTCACAAGATGATGGCAGAAATGCCTGTGGCAATGTGACTGTAGGCAGCTTCTTTGTGGTCCAAGGAAGGGCTAGTAACATCTGGAGTTCTTATATTGTAAACTAAGAAGGATGATTTTTTTTTAAAGATTTTATTTATTTATTTTTTAGAGAGGGAAGGGAGGGAGAAAGAGAGAGAGAGAGAGAAACATCAATGTGTGGTTGCTGGGGGCCGTGGCCTGCAACCCAGGCATGTGCCTTGACTGGGAATTGAACCTGCGACACTTTGGTTCACAGCCCGCGCTCAATCCACTGAGCTACGTCAGCCAGGAGAAGGATGATTTTTATTAATTTCCATCCTTCAAATATGGATCCAGCATTAAGCAGGAAAAGAATTAGCAAATTCTTCCCAGAATACTTCCCCACTGTTCTGCAATAGAGAATGCTGAGCTGTGTGGATCTTTCTTGTGTTATGAAGACATTAAGTACGAAGATGTCCAAGTGGTTTGTTTACTGATTATGTTGACTACACCAACTGCTGCATGTCTTGACTTGTATCAAGCTCCTAATCCAGATTATTACATATTAATGAAAAACTAGATTTGGGGAGCTACACTTGAAACACATTGTCACTTATAACTGAGTCTTTGAGAAAATTAAGTCATAAACACACAATATTTAAAAAGAATAGAGAATACTTTAGACTGTCCAACTTACCCAAAGTCAATTATTTACCAAAAATGCTGTTTCAGTGATCAAAGTATTCTAAGCATAGTAACAGTATCAGCAGGACTTTGTGAGTCTAGGAATGAACTCTCATCTTGTGAGGTGACCTCTATGGGAGATAGCTGAGAGTAGGTAACCTTGAACCTGACCAGTTGGTGGTAGTAAAACAGGCCAAATGTTATTTGAATGACCACTGAGAACAGTTAGTTTACCCCCTGGCTGGTGTGGCTCAGTGGATTGAGTGCTGGCCTGCGAACCAAAGGGTCAGCTGGTTCAATTCCCAGTCCAGGCACATGCCTGGGTTGTGGGCCAGGTCCTCAATTGGGGGCGTACAAGAGGCAACCACACACTGATGTTTCTCTCCCTCTCTTTATTCCTCCCTTACCCTCTCTCTAAAAAAAATAAAATCTTAAAAAAATAACAGTTTAATTGGCATGAACTACAAGTGTCTCTTATTAGAAAATTGATACTCTTACTACTAAGGAGGGATAATGTAAATCACTTAATGTCACCAAGTAAGTGGTATATTTTGAACTTTCTCGTTCTGGTAACACATATGTGGGAGAAAGATGGCCGAGGAGCCCTTTCCTTGCCTGGCTTGTGTGTGTGTACCTGTGTGTGTGCATTGGTTTTTGAGGTGAGGTGGTGAACACTAAATTAGAAGTCCCAAAGACCCAAGTTCCATTCTTTATTCTGCTGTGATCTTCAGTAAGTCATTTAAACTTCTAAGCCTTTGTGCTCAATGACCAATAGATACAGGTGAAAGCACTTGACAGTTTCCAACGTGCTACAAAAAAATGCAAGACTGAATCATTAGCTCTGTTAACTACCTGGGTCCAATTGCCTGAGGAATAAAAGTAAAGTATGCTGGAATAACTTTGATCCCCTCCACCTCAAAAACTAGATAATTCTTCATGGTGCCAAAGGGACAAGCTCCTAGGAAGTTAAGTTTTGTTTATTTTATAATGCCTAATCACTGCTGTGCTAAATAACTTCATTCCCGTCTCTTTTTAATGCTGCCTTAGTATACGCTCCATTCAACATTCAATTAGCATGCCTGCTATGAGGTAAAGTATATTTTTACAAAACATAGTTGGTTTTCTGCTTTCTTATTCTGTATTAAGATGATTACCTTGAACTGTTCTGAACTAGGGATTTAGAGTTCTAAACAAACTGCATGTTTACACTGGATCATTTTTTCATCTGCTTTTCCCATAATGTTAGGGTGGGTGCAAGAGCTCCATTAAGTGTTCTGATTTTAAAAAATAAAGTAATATTTTTATTTTGTTAACCTATTGTTTTGTATCTGAAATTTGTTTCATTGAAAATGTGACTATGACTCATGTAATAAACCCCCTCTTCACGGAGAGAGGTTCCCCCACCTCTGTTCACAGTAGTTTATTACAATTCCCTTTCTCCACTCTTTCATTTCCAAGGCCCTCCACCCATTGTGATGTTTGGAGCCACCTGTGGTTTAATTCTTTCATCCTCTTTCATAAAGAAACACCTGCAAATGGCTCTTGTTATAAACTCATCTACCTGTCTAGAGAGGCAGGCAGAGGGTCTCTAACAGTATATTTGGCTCAAATGTCAATGTACAACAGAACCACCTGGAGGGCTTGTTGACTGCCCCATGCTTGCCACCCTCCCACCTAGTTTCTGATGTTGTCAGCCTAGGGTGTGGGACCTGCAAATCAGCATTGTGAACAGCTTCCTGAGAGCTGCCGATGCAGCTGGTCTGGGGACCACAATTTGGGAATGGCTGCCCATCACCACTGGGGGAAAGAGGAAGACCCTGTTCCTGTCTTTACCTTTTTCATCTTGGTAGCAGGAAGGATATTCGAGGTTGGGTGGATGGTATAAAAACTTCACACACCCTAACAAGAGCAACATAGGCACTGTAAACCTCCTTGATGAATGTGGATTAACAGGAAGGTGTGGAGAGGCTTTCCGTGGGCTCAGAGAGCTTGTGTCAGTGGAGCAGCTTTGTGAAGAGGCCAAGCCACATTTCTGTGTTCCTTCCTTTGTCTCTTCTTCCCTATTACTAAGCCCCCTGGGAACTCGATCTGTTATGGGACCTCTTCTGTTCTACTTGTCCTGCTTGGTGACATGGGTTCACAAAGGAACTGTACCACGCAACAAGTGAACTTAAACATGAGTTCTAGAGCATGGTACTTTATCAAAATTAAACTGACCCAATAGTGGCATTTTCTGGTACTGTGACAAGTTGGTTAGGAAAGTGATAGCATTAATGTGTTACCTGACTTGTTTCCTTGTCACAAGACTGTCTCTATTCATGGGATCAAAAGCATCATTGTAAAAATCTTACAGGTGGATAATCTTACATAACACATATTTGTGTGTACGCCTGCAAACCTGTAGTATAGATAAATACAACTGTTCTTTTGCTGACAGTAATGGTTATGAGGAATACAGTCAACTAATGATATTTTCAAAATTGCTAGGGTTATTTTTCAGTGCTCAAGATTTTACTACTTGTTTCTTTTTCTCTCTCCACAGAAACTCTCCAACTTTCAAATCATTTGAAGAAAAGGTTGAAAACTTAAAGGCAAGTAGAGAGGTGAACAGGGTCTTTGTGTTATCTTTGATGCCTGAACTTTCTTTGGTGTGGGTAAATTATTCAAATTACTAACTTTCTGAAATAACAACTTTAATAACTTTATTCTTTACATGATTAATGGGTATTTAAAGTGATCAACTTTTAATCAATTTTTGACTGTATATGTAGCATTCTAAGTGCTGAAAAGAAATGCATGATTTAAAAAACAATAGTACTTTAGAAGTTTGTGATGCTTTTAGCATTATTCACTTCAAATACTTTTGTAATTGGAGAATATTTAATATAAATTTTATTGTAGAAAATCAAAAATAATATAGAAAAGCACAAAAGTATGATAAAAAATTGGTCCTACCACCCAGACACAGTGCTATATGTATATAAGATTCCTAAGTTTTTAAAAAAGGATTAACTATACATCATAAACACTTTTATATCATTTAGTATTCTTTCTCAATATTATGTGTAATGGTTGCTTACATATGCCTTATAATGGATGTTGTTTGTTCAGTAATGGACATTCTTATTATGATGATCCTATGGTGATCATCATTGATGATTCACTGTTTTAATTTCTGATTGCTTTGATTTCAGTGAAGGTGGGCATTTTCCCATAATGATTAGCTTTATTAACTTAGTAAATTATATTATCTTCAAGATTATATTCAAAATTATAAAGGCATCCACTCTTAGGACCACAAGTCACTGGAAAGGTCATTTAGTTCCCATCTACTGCCCAATCTTCTCTACAGAGTTGGGCACAGCCCATATGTTCATTTCTTCCTAAGCTAATTCTGATAATTATGGTGGATATTTTTTAAGGATTATGAATATCTTAAATGTTTTATATAAATCAACTTAAAAACAAATATTCAGATTTAGTGTTTCATAATTGTGATGTAGACCCTTATTTTTATTTATTTTTTGAAGGCTTTTTTTTTTTTAGATTTTATTTATTCCTTAGAGAGATAAGGGAGGGAGGGAGACAGAGATACACCATAGTGTGGTTGCCTCTCAAGTGGCCCCTACTGGGGACCTGGCCCATAAACCAGGCATGTGCCCTGACTGGGAATCAAACCGGAGACCCTCTAGTTCGCAGGCCAGCACTTAACCCAGTGAGCCACACCAGCTAGGGCTGTAGCCCCTTATTTTTAAATTATAGAAACAGGGTCTGCTTATGGAGAGAAAACCAAATACTGTTAGGTTGTAATCCAGTCCATAAGTGATGGCAAATTAAGTTAGTGCCAATGGGACAAAGTTGAGAGGTGTTTAGAATTTAGAAACAACAGACAAAAGGTAGTGATTGATCAGATGTGGAGTAAGGGGGGGGGCAGATCACCAGATCACAATTACTCCCAGGTGCCTGAGGAGTTGTTTTAGACATGTTGAATTTTAAGGAGTCTTAACATTTTCTTATGATCAGGGAATGTGTCTTAATAGATCAATAGACAGTATATAAGCTATTCACATTTTCCAAAGATTTTGGATGGAAGACCAAAAAGGAATGAGAAAGAAAATTTCAGCTAGATTCCAGTTGTTAATGAGTCTCTGGCAAGTCAGTTAAGAGTGAGCTGAGAGCAAGGTCAAGTTAAACCCACTGTGAGTTGTATCCTTGGTCACTGACTGGTTTCTCAATGTAGTCACTTCCTTGTTGTTCAGTAATGAGATGTAACATAGATATCAGTGTTGTTAAGGATGAAGTGACATATATAAGGGCTCTGGACATATAGAATATTGTACAAATGTAAAGTAAAGCAGGTATCTTCATCAAGACACATTTATTGACCCAGTTTCTGGCCAGATAAGTTGGAGTAGTATTTCACACTATCCAGTCTGTAGGGAGCACCTGGAAATGTTGTTCAAGTGCAGATTTCAGTTCAGTAGATAGATGGAAGTGGGGAGGTGGAGCTGAGATTCTGTATTTCTAACAAGCTCCCAGGTGATGTCTGCATCCTTGGGCCACACTCTTACTAGCAATGGGTGAGAAAGTTGGCATTGTAAGTAGGGAAGATACATATGTTCCTTTCCTTTGTTGAAGTCTATCATATATGTGAATGAGTGGTGCTGAATGCACAATTTGATGGGCGACAAAGTGTCATCCAAATATAAAGAGAATTCAATTTACATTTTAGAATAATAGGCCTTTCAGAGTTCTCTAGACAGATTTCCCTGTGAAGAACAAACAGCAGATAGGGAAAAAAAGACAGAATTTACAAACCTGAATATTTCAGCAGGGAAGACTACATGTTTTTCTATTGAACTGCACCAAACACTACAACAGTACTAAACTTCCTATGTGTAAAATAATTAACCACTGAGCTATTGGTTCCTGATTTGTTCTCAAAAGCAAAATCTGAGTTAACTTTATGCAGACCCACTTAAGTGTGTTTCACGATGTCTTTTTCCTTTCTGAACTTTCTAAAAAGTCGAAAGTAGGGGGAACCAAGCCTGCTGGTGGTGATTTTGGAGAAGTCTTGAATTCAACTGCAAATGCTAGCGCCACATCTGTGGAACCTCTTCCAGAACAGACTCGGGAGGGCCTGTGAGATCCTGCCTTTGTCCTGCTACCCACTGCCAGATGCTGCCAGCAAGACCCAAGCACATCTTGTCAATGGTCATTGCCATGAATTCCCACCCCATGTGCTTTTATTTAGCCTTACATATTTTTTTGACCAAATAGTCTGTGGATTGAATAAAATAAAAGTATCTTCACCTCTGTACTTGGGAAACATCCTTCAATGTGCATTTCAGGCCCTTTATTTAGGAAGCACCATTACAAAAACATGTGTAGGATACCTGGGGGCCCTCACTAGAATGAATTGAGTAGCAGCAGGTTATCATAATGGTGTTCCTACTTTACAAAATTGCTCTGCTCTGGATTGGGGATGCTGGTTTGATCTCTGTTTTCTATGTGATTTTCTATTTTTCCTTTTTGTACCTCTGGATATTTGATTTCTAACTAAAATTGTTCCTTTAAATTTTCTGAATCCTGGTTATTAAAAGTTCGGCATAACTTTCTTTACCTTCAAAGAACTACCAGCTACAAAAATTACTTTTGAGTAGACACTGTTTTGGTATAAGGTCATTTTATATCTTGGGTGTCTGAAGACATCATAATAAGTAATCAGTTCTTATATCCAACTTATTAAGAGTTTTGCAAGTGGCAGTATGTACAGTAATCCAAACTCCTTAGTGACTGGAGAGTGGACCTCTCACATCCTAGTCACCATTTGTGACAGTAATCATTTCAGTGTACTAGTTCTTATGCCACTTACATCAACCTGTTTTTCACCAGATTAAATTTGAGTTTCAGAGTAAATAGCCTATATATTTTGAATTGAGCATACTGTATTATCAGGTTAAAATAGGAATACTCTCATCAAATATTCAATTCAAAAGTCAGCAAGGTTTTAGATCTAGTTATACTTAAAAATGCTAAAATCAATCACATTAGGGGAAACATCCCTGTCTTCATTTAATTAATTTAGCACCATTTAAAATTAAGCACACAGACTAGTGTAACTTGATTACATGAAGGGGTTGGTAATAACTCGAGAATTTAATGCATTAATAAAAATCAACTCATTTTCTACCTGTTTTTTCTTTTTTTTTTTTTAATTTTTTTAAGATTTTATTTATTTATTTTTAGAGAGGGAAGCAGGGGGAGAGACAGACAGACAGACAGACAGACAGACATCAATGTGCGGTTGCTGGGGGTTATGGCCTGCAACCCAGGAATGTACCCTGGCTGGGAATCGAACCTGGGACACTTTGGTTCCCAGCCCGTGCTCAATCCACTGAGCTACGCCAGCCAGGGCTTCTACCTGTTTGTTTTCAGTGTGTTAAAAATTATTAAATGATTCTGTAGACACTGTCCCCTACTTCAAAAACTGGGTGTCAGAGCCGAATGCACCAAAGCCTTTGGAAATATCTGCATAGAGGCAACAGTGCTCTATTAGTTCTAATACTTATTTATTCATCACCACTACCTTTTCCTTATGCTGTGTATGGATATGCCTACAATACTGTATTTGTTATTTATCAAGTTGTGATTGTTTTATTATTGTTTATGCCAAATGTTAATTGCCAAGCTTGGAGTGACCTAAAGCATTTTTATAAAGCATGACTAGATTTACTTCACTGTAAATTATCTTAGGAAAACCACATTTGAAAATGCAGTGTTGACCGTTATAAATTAACACGATGCCTGTCTTACTAGAGCTTTTGTTAGCACTTTAGATGCAACTGAAACTCTGCTTTATTACGTGTGAAAACTTAATAAATTACATATACCAATAGTATAGGTCTCAATATTTATATTATTATGAGACCAATGGTATGGAAACAGCTTGTTGTCTTAAAGAGGCAATGGGTGTCTATGCTATTTTTTCTTTTTAAAGGAGGCTTTTTTTTTTACCATCTGCTTTAAATCATTATACATATTATAAATTATTTCTTTATAGAGGATTTTAAGGGAAGGGTCATTGAAGCATTGTCCCAGAGGAATAGATCTGTTTTTTTAAATAGAAATATTGTGGTTACTCAGCGTAACCATTGAGTTATATTTTTCTGTCAACTGTGTCATCTTTCAAATTTTTTATCAAAATTAACTTTTCATCATAAGTTTCTTAAGCATCCTGCCATTACTATCTTGTCAACAAGGCAAAATGGAGTAAGATGGCAATATTTTTAGTTAAGTGAAATATCCCCAAGTCTCTTTAGCTTATGGTGAGAAGTGATGGAAATAGGTGTGGAAAGTAGGATGGGTGTATGCGGGTAATGAAGATAGCTGTGGAAGAAGAAATCAGAATCACTACACTTAATCTAAAAGTGATTTAATCTACTGTACAGTAAGTTACCTCTTAAAAGTAGTCAAATGTAGAGGGAGAATGAATTTAGAAAAATAGACATGGTTTTAGAAAAATTATTCAAAATTATCTTTGTGGAAGATTCAATGTCATGAGCTCACAGTTCTACTCCGTTGTGTTTTGTTTGACACTTTAAGAAAACAGCAACTTGAGAGCAAATCTCAGATATTCAAGGATTCAAGAAGCATCAGAGAAAATCATCCCTGAAATTGTCGTTTCCTAACAAAGGAATGTCTTTGGTTTATAGAGTTTGTGGAAAATAAAGCAAGAATTCTAATGCTTATGAGACCAAAGTAATCAATGAAAGAAAGTAGAATTCACTGGATAATCATCTTGGTAACTCAAAGAAACAACTGAAATAGAGAAAAAGTGTGTTTAATTTGGAATCACTATTTCTGGATCTGTTCATCAAGAAGTGAACACTGTCTATTTCTCTTTTGTATAGTATTTGTAAACAATAAATATTCTATAATTTGGGTATGGGTCTTTATGTATTACCTGTCTGTTGAGAAAAAATATAACTTCATGTCCTGGACATGGAAAAAAACCATAAGCAGCTATCAAACAAAACAGAATCAGTGTATCAAACAAAACATCCCTGCCTGGTGTGGCTCAGTTGGTTGCACCATGTCCTGCAAAGTGAAAGGTTGCTGGTTTGGTTCCTGGTCAGGACATGTGCCTGGGTTGCAGGTTTGTCCCTAGTCAGAGTGTAAGGCAACCGATCAATGTTTCTCTCCCTCTCTTTCTCCTTCCCTTTCCCTCTAAAAAGAAATAAAATCTTTGAAACAAACAAACAGACAAAAAACCCTGAAAAAGCTATATGCTGACCACTAAGAGGTATTTGTCAGTGAGTACGTGCTGTGTGGGTCAGAGGTCATGCTACATAAAGTCCTGTGTCACAATCACATATTTATTTATTTTTAAAAACAATTTTCTTGAGGTGTAATTGAAATACAAAAATGGCTCAAATTTAAAGTGTATAGTTTGATGTTTCAACATATTTATATACCCATGAAACCATCACCAGTCAAGATGATAAACATCCATTGTCCCATTCACCAGTTTCCTTATGCCCTTTGGTAATCATTCCCTTTTGCCCTCTTTTACTTACCCCATCTGCTTTGTCAGTATAGATTAGTTTGCATTTTCTATAATTCCATATAAATTTAATCACATTGTGTACATTTCTTCATAGCTCTTAAAACCAAGATGAAAAATCAGATTTTGCCCTTAGTGAGAAGACCATTAATTAGTGACTATCCCATTGTAATTGGATCAATTACAGAGACCACGTTGGGTGACAGTTAACATAAAAACATTATCACTTTTAAGTAAACTGTAAACCTTAGACTTCACAATTTTCATGTTCTGATGATTCTGAAACCAAAATAATCCAAAATAACTCAATTTGGAAGCCACAAGAGGGCAGGACCTGCATATGCCTGTCATCTGCCAGGATTTCATATTTAAATAAATGCTGTAGGTCAACCAAAATTCTTGCCAACTTGCATATGTAATTTTGATGTTACTTAATGAGGTTGGCTGGCAGTGATTATTTTAATGCGGTGGTTTTCCTAGGACACAGAATAAAACAATTTTGTTATTTGAATATATTAGGTGGGTAGTTATCTTTAACACTCCATTTCAATGTGCTTTAAAGCCTCCCCCTTGGATTCTAGGCTTGAGTGTCTTGTTGTTTTCCAGTTTGACTATTTTCAGATATTCCTTTCTTTCATGTTCTTAAATGTTATTGCCTATCCTCACTCATTTTCTGTTGGGTTGGCCAAAAAGTTCATTTGGTTTTTTTCCATAAGATGGTTCTAGTAGTGCTGAGTTGTCTTGAACTTCATTCAAAACAATTTTGTTAGACTGTATTGATACAGCTGTCATATCAACCTGCACTTTGAAAAAACACCAAAATTGGTGAATGTTTTTGTAGCCATTTTTAATATTGAAGATGGAAGAACATATCCAACATTTTAAACATGTTATGCTTTATTATTTTATGAATAGTAAAAACTCAACTGAAATGCAAAAAAAATGTTTCTGTAGTGTATGGAGAAGGTGCTGTGGCAGACTGAACATGTCAAAAGTGGTTTGCAAAGTTCAGTGCTGAGATTTCTCACTGGATGATGTTCCATAGTGGGAGTAGACCAATTGAAGTTGATAGTGATCAAATTGAGACACTGAGAACAACATTCTACCACATGGGATGTAACCAACATACTGAAAATATCCAAATCAATACAGTTATT
Organism: Phyllostomus hastatus; assembly: GCF_019186645.2. Taxonomy (NCBI): domain Eukaryota; kingdom Metazoa; phylum Chordata; class Mammalia; order Chiroptera; family Phyllostomidae; genus Phyllostomus; species Phyllostomus hastatus. The sequence continues at coordinate 9,016,049 of NW_025333932.1, read as the reverse complement.
GGTAAAAATGAAAAATGTGTTTTATGGAAAAAATTAAATGGACTTTTTGGCCAACCCATTACATACATTATCTCCTTAATGGTCTTATTCATATCTATGGCTGAAAAGACTAGAGTGACACTACTATCTCTCCAATGTATAGTTAGCCCTATCTTTTTTTCCAGGTTTTCATGTATGCTTCACAGGCATGAATTTCTAATCACCTCCTGGTCACCTCCATTTAAGCCACTAGTAGCCACTATTTATTGAGCTTTCAGTAGGTGTTGGGAATTGTACAATACACTCATTTCCTTTGGTATTTTACTCAAAGGTGTGGCAATGTCACCTTTTTAATATTTTTATTTTTAGAGAGAGGGGAAGGGAGGGGGAGAGGGAGAGAAACATTGATCAGTTGCCTCTTGCATGCACCTAACCAGGAACCAAACCCACAACTCAGGCATGTACCCTGACCCAGAATGGAATCAGCAACCTTTCACTTTGTGGGATGATGCCCAACCAACTCAGCCACACCAGTCATGACACCATCACCTTTTTATAGATGAGATCACAGCCAGGCCATATAAAGCCAGGCCATGAACTATTTCCATTCACTTTCCTTGCCACCAGCCATTACTAATGTTTTTACAAAGTATACTAACATTTCGAAAGCTATAGGGGAGTGGTGTCAAACTCATTTTCAGTGGGGGCCACATCAGCCTCACGGTTGCCTTCAAAGGGCTGAATGTAATTTCAACTCCTTAACAGTTAAGGAGTAGTTACATTTATTCAGTCCTAAAATTATTTCAGCCCTTTGAAGGCAACTGCAAGGTTGATGTGGCCCCTGGTAAAAATGAGTTTGACACCCCTGCTATAGTGGAAGAAAGAGGCCTGTTGTTAAAGAAGGTGTGGTTCAAAGGGTAGTGCAGGATCAAAATCCCTGAGATGTCATGAAGATGTTAAAGCACTGCATTAGAGCTGATGTTACAGTTGGTGATTGAATAGGCAAGGACAGTGTGTGGATATCTCCTTGTTGATTTGGCCAGTCCTTTACAGTTCCTCTCATTTGATGCTTCTGATGCTCTACCAAAGGCAAAGAACTTAGCATAACTTGAAATCAGTTGATATGAACTCCCTCACATGTTAAAAACTTGAAGATTTGTCCCAAAATGCCTGTTGTCACAATCCTCAAGGAATTTATCATCTGGCTGAGGCAGGAAAAAAACATAATCTGAATTTAAGAGCTGGGATATTACTAATCCCACTTATCCTGTAGATACTGATGTAGTTAACTTTACACACACTTCCTTAAATTTAACACAGAGTCTCACATCTTGGTTTTACAAGTGAGGAAACAAATTAACATTAAATTGGCTTGCCTAGGGTCAGGATTAGAGTCAGGACTAGAATTAAGCATTCTTAAGGTCACAGGCCAATGCTTGTTATAATTTACCACACTTTTCCCTGAAGGGAAAAAGGAAGTAGCAACAGAATAATGCAAAATGTCTTGCCCAAGACTTCAGTAATGGCCAAGGAAAATAAATGGTTTAAGCGCCAAGAAGGAAGAACTCACCTGGAGCAGAATTTGTCTTAAGCCCCTTACTGAATTTGTAAGGATTACTTTACAGTTGGCTAATAATAATGTCTGTAAGCATGTAATTCATACAATTATGCACCATTCCAAGGTTAGTGTATTTCTAGTGCTCTGTATACTGTCTGATTATACAATTGACAAAAACATGAACACATGATTAAAGTAGGGATTGTGGTCATACATAAAAATCCCTTCTGTCCAAATACCTGTAAATGAATTGGAAAGGGTGCTTGCCACCTCCCCCCAAAATAAGTACATATAAATAATTGCATAACTAATTAATATAAAATTGCTGGGTAGAAGATGGGTGGATAGCTTAATTCACAAAACTTCACGTAGGGTGTTTGGCCCAGTTTTGAAGAGTGTGGGCTAATTCTGGGAGTTAACATTGGGAAGAAAAGGGAGAAAAATCACGAGTGAAGTGGGCTGGGGGAAGCTCTGGTAGTGCATATTTATGCACATTCTGAAATTTCCCAATTGCCTAAAAGATTATAGATTTGTAGAGGTGACAAAAAGTCTCAGAAATATTAGTATTATTTTAAAGATTTTATTCAGTTTTAGAGAAGGAAGGGGAAAAGAGAGGGAGAGAAACATCAATGTGTGCTTGCCCCTCGCTGGCCCCCAACTGAGAACCTGGCCAGCAACCCAGGCATGTCCTCCGAAAATCCATCAGGGAACCCTTTAGTTCACAGGCCGACACTCAATCCACTGAGACATAACGGTCAGGGCATAATTAGTATCTTGTAACGTGGGCGGGCTGAAGGCAGAAAAGGCAAGACAGATAAAATGAATCCAGGATTTCACAAATGTCTGAAAAGGGATCAACCATCCAATAGCAAAATTCCTGCCCTCACAGAATTTACGAAGTCGGGGGTGCAGAAGCTGAACAAAATTACTGTGCGTCAACTATATGACATATTAAGAAGTGCAAAATGGAATAGAGAAAACCAGAGGGGCACCATAGTATGTATTTTTGGTTCCAACCAAGACCTGAAGAGCGGTGGGGGATAAGTCTTGCGCCCACCAGGGGCACAAGCAAAGGCGGAGGGACCAAAGAGTGTAGAGTTACCGAATTTACCGCAGGACAAGGCCAACGGGATGCCTGGGAAGGCGAAATTCCTGGGTTGTAAAACGCTTTCCACCTAAACTAAACGGATGTCTGTCAGAAGTGGACCGTTGGTCAACAACTTAAGTCTTCCAACATTACCGATCTCACCTTCAACTCCGAGAGCACGCCGCCTGCAACACCCCAGCCTGTCGTTAGAGCTCTGCGGCAAGCGGGCGGAGCTTTCGTTGCTCCACCCATGACCTGAACGCTGACGGAGAGGTTAAAGGTCAAAGGTTCTAGCTGGAGCAGTCATGGCGGCGCTGTGTCGGACCCGTGCCTTGACTTCCGAGAGTCATTTCCTGCGCGTGTTCCTCTTCTTTTGGCCAAGTCGAGGCGTAGGCACTGAGAGTCACTTCGGCAGTGAGAGTTTTGAGTTTACGGAGTGTAGAACGCGCCCAGGCGGCTTTGCGAGTGCCGTGGAGCGGCTATCGGAGCTGCAGCACAAGCAGGAGCCTGGACGGACGAGGGTAAGACGCGGGTGCTGTGCCAGAGCTGTGGCAGGAGGGACAGGGAGTAGGGCGGAGCCCGGCGTGGGGAGGTGCGACCGAGCGTCGCGTAGGCCACGATTTATACCGTGGAGCCCAGAGTCGGGACCTAGCCTGGCTTTGGGCGGGTGAGGCTAAAATACTGGGCGGGGCCTGGCGTAGGGATTGGAACGTGGACCCAGGGTGTTTCAGGGCCCACAGGCCACTTGGAACTGGGGTCCTGGTTGCTGATTTTCCTCCTTTTGTTGTGCTTCTGTGCGGTATTTTACATTCTGGACCTGCCAAGTCCACACCCTTGCTCGTATCTTCTTGAGGCAGTATTCGCCTGGACTCGCAGGCGAATCTGACTCATACCGAAGAGGCTGCTGGGCCCTCTGCTTGTCTCGTTTTAGACTGTAGCTCCAGTGTGGTGCTTAGTGCAATTCAGTGGATAGGTAAATGAGAGAATTACTGTCTCTCTGAACTTGAGCCGAACAGTTTAACCTGTCAGTGTGTCTCACTTCTCTGTAAATGACTTAAAAATTCTCATCTGATTCAGGCAGTACTTTTATAAAATACAATAGACTTGGTAGGTAAAAGAAATGGAAGAAATAGACATTACTAGATTCAGCGTATGTGAGATTGGATGTCTGGCAATATTAAGTTACATGAAAACAGTTTCTCTACTTATCTCCTTGGGAACCAGTACCAAACAGTTCACAGACTGGTGGTGTCCTGGATTATAGAAAAAAGAATGCTTGGCATCTAGCACAGTGCTTGACCCTTAGTGGGCTCTCAGTGTTTGCCAAATGGGTGAATGAATGAATTGTACACGTAGTGCATATTTGAACTTCAAAAACAGTTTATAAATGAAAATAGTACAAGTTTGAACATACCAGTTTTGATCTAATCGAGAATAATAATTGATCAACAATTATAAGAGTAATAAGATAAATGTAAATACTTTTGATTTTAATATTAATTGGAAATTTTTAGTGTTTTTCTGACTTTGTGTATTTATGATGAGAAATATGAACAGTAATTAGGTGTAGAGAGATTCAGCTTTATGAAAGAAACTTTCGCTTTATTTTTTTTAAATCCTCATCCAAGGATATATTTATTGATTTTAGAGAGCGAGGAAGAGGGAGAGAGAAACATCGATATGAGGGAAAATATCGAAATATCGATTGAAATATTGATAGGTTGCCTCCCATGCATGCCCAACTTGGGATGGAACTTGCAACCTAGGTATGTGCCATGACCATCTGCAACCTTTTGATGAATGGGATAGTGCTCCAACTAACTAAGCCACCCAGCCAGGGATTCACTTTACTTTTTGAAGTTGCTGATGCTGTTTACAAGTATCCTTAGAATGAATAAAGTTCATCTCTATTGTGTGCTCAGGATTTTTGAAAAAAAAATTAATTTTACAAAGCAATATTTGCTTACTTTAAAAAATTTAAGTAGCACTGATGGTTATTGTGGGAAGGGTTAAAGCCCCCTTTTGTCTTTCCTCATTTTCTCAAGACTGAAGGGTATATTTTAGAAAGAGCAACTTTTGGAGATTTTATATATGCATATAAAAATGTAAGCTAATTAAGTACAAGTAGTCATATTTAAAAACTCACAAATTGGTTGGTACAGTTTTGAACTATATTATTACTGTTTCAGAGTGTAAGTTCCAGATTCAGACAGTGCTGGTTTCAATTATGGTTCTGTCAGTGGATGTGTGTACCCATTGATTTAATTCTTATCCTTAAAGTACAGACTTATGTATCTATATGTATGGCCTCAGAAATAAGTGATATTCAGTAAGAGCCAAGCAAGTTATCCTTTAAAGGAACTTTTCTCTGCGGGTAGGAATTTAATCAAGGACAGTTCATGAATTCCTTATCTCAAATTTCTGTGAGGTTACTAGTTAAAAGGATGTCAAGTTTAAATGACATGAAATATTCCATTGTTTTGTGTAGAGGGATGCCCTCTTCCCATGCTCACTTCCCACTTTTCTTTGCTTCATTCATTACTTTTAATATTGGTTTATGCATCTGAGTCTTCAACTAGTTCCCCCCGCCCTCTGGGGTAGGGACCAAGTTCTTTTCATTTCTGTAACCAATATAATATGTATAGAGGACTAATAAAAGATATATATTTTAAGTCCGTTAGCTTTGTGTCTTTTTAAAAATATTTTAAAACCTGTAACTCTCTCAGGTCGGTAGAGATTTGTAGAACCTGTTAAACTGATTGAGAGCTTTGCTATAACTGATCACCCATCTTACAGCCACAAGGTGGCAATAGTTGAGCAAAGAATTGGTTTTCTATTATATGAGTATTACTGTTCCTTAAGGGTAAAGGATGGCATATTGTTCTTCAGCACAGTGAAAAAATGATTTGCAAGAGTGTTTAAGGCCACACAATAGAACATTTTATTATTTCAAAATGGAGGATAACATTTTACTGTTTTAGCTTATCTATGTAGAATATTGATGTTACAAGACAGTTTATAGTTTCATTTTAGTGATAAATAGATTTTATGCAAATATTTTTAAAATGTCACTTTTAACTTTATCATGAATATTTTATTGGTATTTTTTACTTCAAAATGCTGGAATATTCCAGACCACAGAATATTTAAACAGATATTTTATATTTTCAGAATACTGGGAAAACCCAAAATCACAGTTTATTTACTGGATTTGTTTCAACATACAGCAGAAAAGTCTCATATTTTTAATGTAAGTTTTAAGTCTGCTAAATCAATGTAGTAGTAATGTCATATAGTTTTATTTAACACTGTTTTCATACTAGTTTTATATTGACAACTTTAAAAATTATACCCATATTTTAAAAACTTACATGAAAGGAATGTTGAAAACATTTTTGCTTCTAACCCTGGTGCCCCTCGTTTTACATTAGAGGATTCTAGGAGCATTATTTCTGAGTTAGTAATAAAAATCTTCTGAAATCTTCAGTATCATAATGCAATCTAACATTTTCAAACCATGTTTAAAGGAAATGACCAGTAAATACAAAAACAATGAAAACGTGTGTTGAAGTAGATGTAAATCTCTAGGGAAAGTAAGTTTTTATCAACACCAATGAAATGCTTATAAATAATATACCTTTCTACAGGAAAACATGAAAATATTCTGCATGTATTTGTTTCATGAGTAGTCATATGATTTGATTATAAGCAGTCAGACTCTTATGACTTCTTAAGGCAGCATTAGCTTTTACTATTTATATATCTTTTTTAAGTCTTGCTTTTGTTCAGTAATCTCACTCCCTCCTTTTAATGTGTTTGGATTTTGTTTTACTGTTTTTCCTAAAATCATATTAAATTTTTAAAAAAATTATATTAAATTTTATACCATGATTATAACTCTTAGGTTTATTTTGATTGGCATTAAATAACAGGAAATAAAGGAAATCCACATTTGAGTGGAGCCTGGTTTGTAGAGATTTGGGAATAAAATTCAACAGGGTTGATTCAGTTTAAACATTTGGAAACTCTTGGTGTTTGCAACGGACAGAGGATGAACGGTAGATGCTCTGTCCAGGAGTAGGTGACTCAACAAGTCCCCTGACCTAGTTGAGATGTGTTCTCCCAAAGGAAATAAGTACACACTGAGACAGAGTATTGATCCCAGAGAAATTAAAACTTAACAGTACTTTCATATAAAAACCTCTTCACAAATGTTCTTAACAGCTTTACTAGAAATAGCCCAAACTGGAAACAACCCAGATGTCCTTCAGCTGATTAATGGTTAGATGAACTTTGGTCCTTAGCAATACAAAGGAGCAAGCAGTTCATACACATCAGCTTGAATGACTCTCAAGGGAATCATACTGAGTAGAAAAGGCAGTCCCAAAGGCTTATGTTTTATACCATGTGATTCCATTTGAGTAACATTCTTGAAATGACAGAATCATAGAGATGGAGAACAGATCAGTAGATGCTAAATGTTAGGAAAGAGAGATAGTGGGAGGTAGAGAGCTTTAAAAGGACAACACAAGGGGTCCCTATGGTGTTGGAACTATCCTGCAACTGGATGGTGGTGGTGAATGCAGGAACCTCCACATGTGATGGAGTTGTGTAAAAACTGGTGAAATCAGTTTCCTGTGTCTTGCAAGATGTTACCATTGGAAGAACTGGGTAAATGGTGTAGGGGTTCTCCATGTATTATTTCTTAAAATTGAGCATGTATTTACAATGGTCTCAAATAGAAAGTTTAATTTTTAAAAAATCATTAGTCTGTCAGGTCCAGCACTGGAAAGACCAGTGAATTCCTTAAGCCAAAGCCCATTTTCTCACTTCATTTCCTGTAAGATTATTTCTTTGGTTAGAAACAATGCCATGCAGAGTACTATAACAAAGAATACAAAATTCTCTCTTTATAGATAGTGCTTTTGATAGAAGCTTTGTGGGTAGGGAAAGCAAATCCATATTCAGAGTATCTATTCCAGTGGTAATATATTCATTTAGAATGGTCCTATGTAATCAACCTGCCACCTGGTGGCTGGCTGATTCTTCCAGGGAGTGATGTTATATTGGAAACTTAGTACTGGTCTGTCCTCTTGGCACTTGGTCATTTAGCAGTGTTGGTAGCCAGATCAACCTGGGCAAGTAGAAGTCGTTTTTTCTAAATCCACACATAAGCTCCATCCCACAAAAGTTCAGGGTGATATCACCATAGTGATATTTCTACTTGGCTGGTGGTCTGGGACATGTTGAGATACTCCCTGACTCCTAAAACAGAAGCACATCCCTACTGCCATGTAGGGATGTGCTTCTTGAAACCACTTGCAAGGGACAGGAGTAGCTAAGGAAAGAGGTTGACTAACGTCCACAGGACTGGTTATCATGTCCCCTGATTATTAAGATTTCTCTCTGCTGAAGAAATCATTCACATGTGACTCATTTATTTTCTCAGTTTGTGTCCATTCATAGAGGTCTGTTTACATGTCTTTCCCAGACCATCTTGTCATCTGTGTTCCAGTCATGTACCTTATAAATTCCTGACCATCCAGCAAAATCATTAGTCACTTCACACAAATCAACATAAATCCATACTTTAGCCATGTGTTTGCCCAGGCAAAAGGATCACTTGGGTGCACTGCTCAACATTCTGCCCACTGGGCAACTATTCCTTCACCACTGTCCTTCAGGGCTATTGCACCTCTGCCCTGTGAGTCACCTGGAGAGGTCTGTCAGAGTCTCCATTCTGCATCTGTATGTGGCACAGACTTCCAAGCACCACCACATGTGCCAGGTTGTAAACACCAAGCAGTAGAATGGCTTGCCTGGTGGCCTGGACCTGTTGCAGAGCCATCTTGTTCTGGGCCCCACTCAGAACTGGCAGCTTTTTGGGTTACTTGGTAAAGTTGGAGAAGCATGTTCAAATAAAGTATTTGTTGCCTCCAGAATTCAGAGACCCACAAGAGCCCTGGTTGAGCAGCTCAGTTGGTTGGAGCATTGTCCTATACACAAAAAGATTGCAGGTTTGATCTCTGGTCAGGGCACATGCCTAGGTGGCAGGTTCAATCCCTGGTTGGGATGTGGAGGGGAGGCAAATGATCCATGTTTCTCACATCAGTGTCTGCCTGTTTATCTGTCTCTCTCTCTTGTTCTCTCTCCCTTCCTCACTTTCTAAACTCAGTAAACATGTCCTTGGGTAAGGATTTAAAAAAAGAGAGAGATCCGCTAGGCATTGAGCTTTTTTCTAGTGGTAAGAAAGTGTATCTTGACCTAACCCAGACCACTGGTCCCAGGAATTTCATCAAGGCCTGGCATTTTTGTGGGGTTTATTTCTCACCCTCTGGCATACTTGACTTACCATGTGTCTAAAATACTTGCAGTTTTCTTATTCCAGGTTCAGTCAGCATGTGCAATGGACCAGCATGATGTCCAGTGGAATGGAGTGGCCATGAAAGTCCCTGTAGATGAGGTTGTGACATAGAGTTTGAGAATTTGTGTAACCATCAGGTATATAGTTATTACTAACAGGTCTAGGAAAAGAAAGCATTTGTTAGATTAATTATTGCCTATCAGGTGCTGGGGGATATTTGATTTGCTCTAGCCATGAAATCACATCTGGAATAATAGCTGCAACTGTAGTTGTCACTTGATTAAGTTTATGATAATAAATTGTCCTTCTCTAAGAACATGTTTTCTGCAGGGCCACATAAGCAGGTGAATGGGGATGTGGTGGGAATTCCCCCACACTGCACCTTCACGTCCTTGATGGTGACACTAATTGCTGCAGTGCCTCCAGGAATGTGGCATAGCCTTCCATTTAGTTGTTTGGTAGGCAGGAGAATTCTAGTATCTTCCACTTGGCCTTTCCTACTTTAATAGCTCTCACTCTGTAGATAAGGGCACAGCTTTTCTGTTTTCCTCTTCATACTTGACCCTTCTTTGACTTCAGCATTACAATGATGATTTTACCAGCACTTTGGCAGCACAGTTTTTCCATGTCATATTCTAACCCTTTCATTTTCAGTTTCTTTCACTTGCAGGCATAGTGGATTGGCCAAAATGTTCATATGGTTTTTCCATAAGATGCCTCTAGTAGTGCTTAGTTATCTTTAACTTCATCAGAAACAATTTTATTAGCTTGTATAGTGACAGCTGTCATATTGGCATGCATTTAAAAATATATAAAAGTCAGTGAATTTTTGTAGCCATTTTAATATTGAAGATAGAAGAAAATACCCAACATTTTCAGCAAGTTAAGCTTTATTATTTCAAGAAAGATAAAAGTGTGACTGAAGCACAAAAAAATAGATTTGTGCAGTGTATGGAGAAGGTGCTGTGAGTGACTGAACATGTCAAAAGTGGTTTGCAAGGTTTCCTGCTGGAGGTTTCTCATTGGATGGTGCTCCACAGTCAGGTAGGCCAGTTGAAGTTGATATCGATCAAATTGAGACATTAATTGAGAACAGTCAACATTATACCATGCAGGAGATAGCTGACACACTCAAAATATCCAGATAAATCAAGTTATTAGTGAAAATGGAAAATGATTTTCTTCTCTTAGGGGAAAAACCATGCAGACTTTTTGGCCAACAAAATACCATAATTTCTGTGTCATTATCACTTGGAATGATTTTATCTTCAGGTTCTCAAACTCCTGAGCCCTTTCCTGGACCACAGTTTATCCTTGTCATGTTCTCCAGTTCCCTGATTACACCTTTATCTACCAGTCTGTCAACCTTTTTTCTGGATCTCCATCCCTTCATACTGCACCTGGATCACTTGATAGCCATTCTGACATCCTGGAATCTTACTCCTTACTCTTCCGTCAACCCTTCTTAATGTATTTACATTGTTCTGACACCTGGTCTGCTGGGTGCTATGGGGTCCAGTTAGTCCAGAATTTTTCAGCCTTGCCACAAGTGACGTTTTGGACTAGATAATTCTCCATTGTGGGGGTTGTTCTGTGCCTTGTAGGATATTTAACAGCATCCCTGGCTGCTATACAGTAGGTTCCAGTAGCAGCCACAGTCATTACAATTAAATGTGTCTCCAGACATTGTCATTTTCAACTATGAAGTTTGTCAATAAAACTTGGTGGTTACTGGGTCTGTAAGAAATTGATTAATTTTTTAAATCTACATTTTTTAGGTACTGTTTGAGAGCTATGTACTTATTTACTCCTCACAGCAATCCTATAAATATGTATAGTTATTCACCCATTTTATAGTCTAGTGAACAGTAGCACAGAGAGTCAGAGGGCACTGCCCCGGTCTCCCAGCCAGGATTGGATCCCTGTGGTCACCTTGCAGAGAGCCCTCTAGTGGGAGCCCTCCTGCTTTAGTCCGTGTTAACTGTTCAGACTTAGTTGAACAGCTGTCATTTTGATTCTTTTCTTTACTGCTTGGATAAGTGATCTATCGCTCCATAACCAGCTCTCCCAAACTTACTTCTTCTCTAGACAATGTATTCAGTTATTTTGTAGAGCAGAGGGGAAAAAAACATTGGAAACATTAAAAAAAAACATTAATTTGCCAGGGTACTAAGTGCCCTACTGCCAGATAGTCTGTACTTGACGGAAAATTGACTGGGCTGCTTATATTCTATTCATTGTTCCCCTTGTTTTCAGCCTCTCTTCTCATTCTCTGTAATTCCCACAGTACTGAGTCCCCCACCTTTCTTCAAAATAGACTGACTTCTTTTCACAGCTTCATCCTACCACATGTATTTTAGCTGCAGCTTCCCTCCTTCTGCTTTATTAATTGCCACTCTTCCACATTCTCTGTCCACTAAAACATTGTGAAATGTCTTATGTGCTTTTTGTTTCCATTCTGTTCTCTTCAATATTGAGGGCTTCTAATTTTTTCATTCATTTTTTACCATCATTTAATAGGACTTAAGGAGACAGAGGTAAATGTAAGTATTCACTCTGCCATCTTCAGCAACTAATCCATTTATTTTAACAAAAGAACCTTGTTATAAACATCACATTTATAGGTTACAGTTGAGGAAACAAAAGGTGTTGCGACACAGTTAATAGAAGACAGTCATTTTAAAAGTACCTGTTGAAGAAGGTACACATAGAATTTTTTCTTGCTAACTAACATGAAGTAAAATATACACACCATTTCATTATTTTTGTTGTTACTGTTTGTAGGAGCAAGCTGGATAGGATCTTCCATTTTTAATGTTTGTTACTTTATGAAATCCTTTTTATATTTTAGAATATTTAAGAATTCCTACTACTAAAATTATAGGTATCCAATTCTTTTATTTACAGATGGGAAGACAAAGCCCAGCAGAGGTTAAATGACTTATTTAAGATTTTTTTGACTATTTAATGGCTGAATTAGACACAGAACTTAGGTTTCCTAAGTATTTATTTTTCTGCTGTACTGTTTTCTTCTTTTTAAGTTTTTATATAATGTTTCTGTTTTCAGTCTTCTGAGGTAACTTGTATTTAAGAGTCATTGTTGAGTATATCATGTAACTTTGAATATTAGGTATGGTACTCATGTGTAAAATGGGGTAGTTGGGCTAGTTGATATTTCATTTCCTTTAAAATGAATAGTCCCTGATTCCAAGGTATATATTACATGCCCTCATATGCATGATAGTGACTATATATGTATGCTAAATATATATTAGAATTTTAAATAATATTTTTTTGTGTTCTAGGTTTCCTGTAATAAATAATACAAAGAAAATATAGCTCTATACAGAAGTTATCACAGTTAGCATTTGATACTTTTCTTTTAAGGGATTATATCTGTAGGATATCACTGTAAAGCTATGTGTAAATTTATAAAAGTATGCATATGAATATATGCACTGTTATTTATTTTTAAAATATATTTTATTGATTATGCTATTACAGTTGCCCCATTTCCCCCCTTCATTCCCCTCCACCCTGCACACCCTCTCCCACCCACATTCCCCCCCTTTAGTTCATGTCCATGTGTCATAAGTTCTTTAGCTTCTACATTTCCCATGCTATTCTTGCCTTCCCCCTGTCTATTTTCTACCTACTGTCTATGCTACTTATTCTCTGTACCTTTTTCCCTTCTCTCCTCCTCTCACTCCCCTGCTGATAACCCTCCATGTGATCTCCATTTCTGTGGTTCTGTTCCTGTTCTAATTGTTTGCTTAGTTTGTTTCTGTTTTTATTTTAGGTGTGGTTGTTCATAATCGTGAGTTTGCTGTCATTTTACTATACATGTTTTTTTATCCTCTTTTTCTTAGATAAGTCCCTTTAACATTTCATCTTATAAGGGCTTGGTCATCATGAACTCCTTTAACTTGACCTTATCTGAGAAGCACTTTATCTGCCCTTCCATTCTAAATGAAGGCTTTGCTGGATAGAACAATCTTGGATGTAGGTCCTTGCCTTTCATGACTTGGAATACTTCTTTCCAGCTCCTTCTTGCCTGCAAGGTCTCTTTTGAGAGATTAGCTGACAATCTGATGGGAAGTCCTTTGTAGGTAACTGTCTCCTTATGTCTTGCTGCTTCTAGGATTCTCTCCTCCATTTTAATCTTGGGTAATGTAATTATGATGTGCCTTGGTGTGTTCCTCCTTGGGTCCAGCTTCTTTGGGACTCTCTGAGCTTCCTGGACTTCCTGGAAGTCTACTTCCTTTGCCAGATTGGGGAAGTTCTCCTTTATTATTTGTTCAAATAACTTTTCCACTTGTTGCTCTTCCTCTTCCCCTTCTGGTACCCCTATAATTTGGATGTTGGAACGTTTAAAGATATCCTGGAGGTTCCTAAGCCTCTCATTTTTTTGAATTCTTGTTTCTCTATTCTTTTCTGTTCGGTTGTTACTTTCTTCCTTCTGGTCCACTCCATTGATTTGAGTCCCAGTTTCCTTCCCATCACTATTGGTTCCCTGTGCATTTTCCTTCATTTCACTTAGCATAGCCTTCATTTTTTCATCTAATTTGCGACCAAATTCAACTAATTCTGTGAGCATCCTGATCACCAGTGCTTTGAACTGTGCATCTGATAGGTTGGCTACCTCTTAGTCACTTAGTTGTATTTGTTCTGGGGCTTTGATCTGTTCTTCCCTTTGGGGCTTTTTTTTTTTTTTTTTTGTCTTGTGCTCCTGTTATGTAGTGAGAGACAGAGCCTTAGGTGTTCACCAGGGTGGGCAAATTGCTAGGTTGTGACACTGTATGTGGGTGTGGGGTCTGAAAGGAACAATAGCGCATGCTCTGCTCTCAGTTGGATCCCAGTCCCCTCCACTGCTTCTCCCAAGCAAGCTGGGCTCTTCTGGTGCTGAATCCTGGGTGGGTGGCCTGTGTATGTTCCAGGACCCTGTGGGTCTCCCCAAGAAACACTCCTGTGAGGAGACCCCACAGGTGTTTTAAATTAGTGCCCCGAGGCTGTATTTCCCGGTGCTGGGACCCTGGGCTGCACAGTCTGTCTTGCTCCCCAGTTTCGCCTGGTTTATCTATGCATGAGAGTGGGACTGCCCGGTCAGCCAGCTGCCTAGTGCACAGTGCTTTGCCTCGCAGTTGCCGCCTCGCTGGGTCTGCCCATTGCCACCCCACACCAGGGTCTGCCAACCACTGCCTGCACGCCCAGGGTGCACCTGCTGCCATCTTGCGGGCCCAGGGTGCCTTGCATGCCCGGTGCCAGCACTTTTTGTGCGGTGACTCCTCTCTGCCTGTCCATCCAACTCTACCCCGCCTACTGGTCTGGATGAATGTGTCTATTTTAACTCCTTGGTTGTCCGACTTCCATACAGTTCAATTTTCTGTCATTTCTGGTTGTTATTTTGTTTCTAAATTGTTGTGCTCATTTTGGTTGTGCGAGGAGGCACAGTGTGTCTACCTACGCCTCCATCTTGGCCGGAAGCCCTCACTGTTATTTTTAACTCCCTACCAGATAGCAAGTGTTCCTTGAAATTTATAGGTTTGCACAACCCAGAGTGTGCAAAACTAACTTGCCATTTTATTTCTTCAGCACTGCTTTTGTGCCTCGTCCATGGTTCCCTGTCTCTCTTATTTTCTACAGCCAGTTGGAGATCAAGATCTTGCTGTACTATGTGGTAAATAGATCTGTATCCTTTCTGTAGCCATAGGAATAGATCTGTACTCCTATGGCTACAACCTTAATGTCAGCCCTTTATCATTTCCTTCCTACCTAATTGGAGGAGCTTCTCAACAATTTACATTCTTTTTATTTTTTCCCTCTTTGATCCATCTTGCAAACTGTTTCTAAAGTCTTCCTTTTAAAACAAGGAGCAGGTAGTCACCCCTTTAAAGCAAAACCTCTTTTGAGCTAAATCTAAAGCAAAACCTGCTTGTAGGATAATGTCTAATTCTCTTAGCCTGCAGCGTAACACTGTTTGCAACCTAAGTGAGCATAGCAGTTGTTTTCAACAACGTTTTGTACCCTACTCTCATGTTGGTTTAACTCTGTATTCCTATACCATTTCACAGATATTTATGTCAAGGCTAGACCAGAGCTTGGTGCATGACAGGCACTCAGTATTCAACACATATATGATAAATGAATGAATCACAGTGGTACTGTTCCCTATACCTGTTATCCTTTTACCTTTCCCCATTCAACCTGGAGAGTCCTGTTTCACTTTTAGTCTTCAAAGGGAGAAAATAGTGCAGCAGGCCCTGGCTGGGTGGTTCAGTTGATTTAAGTGTTGTCCCATGCACCAAAAGGTCATGGGTTCAATCTTCAGTCAGGGCACATACCTAGGTTTTAGGTTCTGTCCCTGGTTTGGGCATGTAAGGGAGTCACTGATTGATGATTCTGTCTCACATCGATGTTCCTTTCTCTCTCCCTCCCTCTCTCTCTCCCTCTCTCTCTCCTTCCTCTCTCTGTAGATCAGTAAACATATCCTTGGGTGAGGATTTAAAAAAAAAAACAGTGCAGTAGAATAACAGGAATACGTAGAAAATCTGAGCTCTATGATCAGTTCTTTTTTTTCCTGTGATTTATTCAAATCTCTCTTTAATTGACACTATCTCTTAATCTTTAGTAACCCTGAAATAGACTCAGTAGAAATTAGTTTGGGAATTATTTGGTGTAAATATTCTCTTTTAAAGTGACACAGATAGTTCTGTTTACTTGTTGTGGGTTTTCTTATATTTTGCAGGAATGTCACATTTATTACATACTTCACATGCTGCTTATTTCAATTTAGAGAAGAAGATAGAATAGCCAAACTCATATCAGCTCTAGTTTTGGGAGTTCCTGCCAACTTTGGCTAACATTATTAACAGCAAGCAACAGTTCATACCAGATAACTGGGGAAAGAACAAATTTAAAAATATTTTTCTGTCAAAGATCACAATTCTCTTTATTTAAGGATTATGTTATTTCTTGTATAATTTTAATGCATCTTGTAATCTTATGTCAGTTAACTTTTAGTGCATTAATAACATTTACTCAGCATTTCCTGTGAGTGTCCAAAAGTAGTTATAGTGGCAAATATGATTTTTTTTTCACTATATAAGAAGTTAGATTTTATAGGGCCAGAAAATGAACTTAGGAAACTAGACTGTTTTTAATGTACATTGCTTTTTGTATTCTTACTGAAAACTGTAAAGAAGGTTAGAGATACATGCTGAGAAACATGCCATCAAATGTTCTTCACAGAAGGTGAGACCACAGTGTGACATTAATGGTTCCTCTCTAAAGGCTTCCCCATAGATGGAGTTCTCTGCTGCTGAGGCCAGATGAGACCAGGGGTGGCCTAGAACACAAGCACTCTCTCCTCATCTCCCCTAGAGGTCACTTTCTTTTCCTTTTTAAATTATATTTTATTGATTATACTGTTACAGTTGTCTCAATTTTTCTCCCTTTGCCTCACCCCAGCACCTCCCTCTCCCTCAGGCAATCCCCACACTTTTGTGCATGTCCATGGGTCATACATATAAGTTATTTGGTATTCCATTTCCTATATTCTGCTTTACATCTGCATGGCTGTTCTGTGACTACCAATTTGTACTTCTTTTTTTTTTTTTTTTTTAGATTTTCTTTATTTATTTTTAGAGAGAGGAAGGGAAGGAGAAAGAGGGAGGAAAACCTCAATGTGTGGTTGCCTCTCACACACCCCCCACCAGGGATCTGGCCTGCAACCCAGGCATGGGCCCTAGACTGGGAATGGAACTGGCTACCCTTTGGTTCTCAGGCTGTTGCTCAATTCACTGAGCCACACCAGCCAGAACCAATTCTTAATCCCCTCACCTCTTTACTCATTCTCCCCAACCCCTATCTTATCTGACAACCATCAAAACGCTGTTTGTATCCTTGATTGTATCTCTGTTCTTTTTGTTTGCTTAGTTTGTTTTTTGATTCCATTGTTGATAGGTATGTGGTTAGTGCCATTTTATTGTTCATAGTTTTGATCTTTTTCTTAAATAAGTCCCTTTAACATTTCATATAATAGTGGTTTGGTGGTGATAAACTCCTTTAGTTTTTTTCATGTCTGGGAACCTCTTTATCTGCCTTTCAATTCTAAATGATAGCTTTGCTGGGTAGAGCAATCTTGGTTGTAGGTCCCTACTTTTCATCACTTTGAGTATTTCTTGGCAATCCCTTCTTGCCTACAAAATTTCTTTTAAGAAATCGGCTAACAGTCATATGGGAGCTCCACTGTAGGTAAATAACTGCTTTTCTCTTGGTGCTTTTAAGATTCTCTCTTTATCTTTAATCTTTGACATTTTAATTATTATGTGTCGTGGTGTGGACCTGTTTTGCATCCATCTTGTATGGGACTCTATGCTTCTTGGACTTGCATGTCTATTTCCTTCACCAAATTAGAAGTTTTCTTTTGTTATTTTTTCAAAAAGATGTCCAATTTGTTGGTCTTTCTCTTCTCCTTCTGGTATCCCTATGATTCAAATATTGGTACTCTTGAAGTTGTCCCAGAGCCTCCTTTAACTGTCCTCAGTTTTTTGGACTTTTTTTTTTCTTGTTCTTATTAGTTACTTTTTGTTTCCTTATGTTCCAAATCATTGATTTGATTCTTGGCTTCATTCACTTTACTATTGATTCCCTGTAAATTGTTCTTTATTTCCATTAGTATATCCTTCATTTCTGTCTGGATCTTTTTTATGCTGTTGAGGTCCTCACTACATTCCTTGAGCATCCTTACTACCAGTGTTATGAATTCTTCATTAGATAGATTACTCACCTCCATTCTGTTTAGTTCTTTTTCTGGAGTTTTGATCTGTTCTTTCATTAGGGCCATGTTTCTTTGTCTCCTTGCATTTGTTTCTATGTATTAGGTAGAGCTGCTATGACTGCCTGTCTTAGTAGCATGTGTCTTATAAGCTCCTATGACACACCTTTTCCTTTCACTCGAGCAGGGTGCTCAGGGTGCGCCCTCCGTGTGGGCTGCATACACCTTCCTCTTGCAGTTGAGCCTTGATTTTTGTTGGCAGGTCAGTGGGAGGGATTTACCCAGGCCTGTCAGCTGCAAGGACTGGCCATGACCACTGACTACCAACCTCTGCCCTCCATGGAGGGTTAGTTGTGTAGGGGCAGGGTGATGGTCCTCCAGTGTGGTCTGAAGCTGTCCACTAGGTGCATGAGCTCTGGGATTTCCTGGGTGGTTTAGGTGAGGATCAGCCACTACCTGTGTTCTGCCCAGGGCCACCCAGCATGAGCTACCTAACAATCTGAAGATGGCTACTACTTGTATGAGGCTTGGAGGCTTCTAGGCAAAGCCAAACTGATCCAACCTGGCTGCTACTTATGCTGGGCCTGGGACCACTTAGTCAGAGGTATGGAGCTGGGGGCTCACTGAGGCTGGCTGTTGCTTGTTTGAGAGGTTTAGGGAGATTTGAAGCCTCAGCTGAGACCAGCCATTCATATGGAAAAGCTGTTGACAGGTTGGGTGGTCCATAAGCTGGGTGGGGTGGATCCTGAGGGATTCCTAGTGTGGAGTAAACAGTGTTAGCCAAGTAATGGAGTCTCAGATATCGCACTGGCCTGCTATCTTTGTGGCTCTGTGGCTCTGTTGGGAGGAGGGCTCAGAAATGGAACAATGGCTCTGCCAGCCTCTCTGTCTGGGAGAAAGCTGTCTCTCAGCTCTTGCTCTGATGCCAGACTATTCACTTCCTCCCCATATGCCACTGGTGCCTCTAAAGTAGCCACCCTGGTGCTAGAGCCCAGAGGGAGTCTGAGTTAAGTTCGTGTGTGGCCCCTTTAAGAGGAAGTACTTGGGATTTCAGTAGTTAACTTTCATTGACTCCAACCTTGCTGGTTTTTACAGCCAGAAGTTATGGGGGCTTATCTTCCAGGCACTGGAGCCCTGGGCCCGGGGTGCTGGTGTGGGGCTGGGACTCCTCACTCCTCAGATATTCCTCCCAATTTTTTATCCACTACACGTGGGTGTGGGACCAGCCCATTCCATGTCTCTACATCTCCTGCCTGGATGGATATGGTTTCTTTAGTTCTG
Source organism: Phyllostomus hastatus (assembly GCF_019186645.2). NCBI lineage: Eukaryota > Metazoa > Chordata > Mammalia > Chiroptera > Phyllostomidae > Phyllostomus > Phyllostomus hastatus. Next base: position 8,997,004 of record NW_025333932.1, on the reverse strand, counting down.
TAGTTGTCAGACTTCCATTCAGCTCGGTTTCTGACAGTTACTGAGTGATGGCTGTTCTATAGTTTAGTTGTAATTTTGATGTGGTTGTGTGAGGAGGTGAGCCATGTTTGCCTACACCTCTGTCTTGGCTGGAAGTCCTATGATCAATTCTTAAAGAAAGCAGTCAACTCTAAGACACCTGCTTTAAGATACTATGATAGCTCCATAAATGAGCTCTATAGCAACATTTTTCATAACCAATGTTAGAAGTTAGCTCCATAATACACCCTACAGGTGACAGTGTGTCTATAGTCTCTGTGTCCACATAATGAGGAGAGGAGCTAACGATGTTGGTTGTTAGCATGGATTGAAGGCGTTGCTATGCTACATTTATTATTTTTAGAAGCTGTTTGACAAGTAAATGAGGAATTCAGAGATGTTTCTACACTGCGATTTTTTCAAAGGAGGGCTTTGTCTGAGTTTTTGATATAGTTTCCAAAAGGTACAGTGAGTCTACAATTGAAAAGCAAATTTAGGTGTTAATCCAGGGGTCACCAGAATAGAGAGCTCAGCACTAAACCCACAAAACAATGTAAATTAATTTATGACGAAGGAGCCAAGAATGTATAATGCAGAAAGGATAGTATCTTTAATAAATGATGTTTGGAAAACTAGACAGCCACATGAAAAGAATGAAACTGGACCACTATCTTACACCATAAACAAAAATTACCTCAAACTGGATTAAAGACTTGAGCATAAGACCTAACACCATAAAAATCCTAGAAGAAAATAGGTGGTAAGTTCCTTGGCATCAGTATTAGCGATGATTTTTTAAATCTCAGACCAAAAGCTAAAGTAACAAAAGCAAAAAATACGCAAGTGGGACTACATCAAATTTGAAAGCTTCTTGTGGCAAAGGAAACCATCAACATAATAAAAAGGCAATTTATTATATTGCCTATTGAATGGCAGAAAGTATTTGCAAATCATATACTTGATAAGGGGTCAGTGTCTAAAATATATGAAGAACTCATGCAACTCAACAGCAAACAAAACAAAACACAACCTGATTTAAAAATGGACAGAAAAGTCTGGACATTTTCCCAAAGAAGACATGTGGATGGCCAACAAGTACATACAAAGATGCTCAACATCACTAATTATCAGGAAAGTGCATATCAAAGTTACAGTAAGATAACACCTCACACCCGTTAGAATGGCCATTATCAAAAAGACTAGAAATAACAAGTGTTGATGAGGCTGTGGAGAAGAGGGAACCTTTGTGCACTGTTAGTGGGATTGCAAATGGTTACAGCCACTACGGAAAACAGTATGGAGGTTCTTCAAAAAATTCAAAATAGATCTACCATGTGACCCAGCAATTTCACTTATGTGTATTTCTCCAAAGAAAATGGGAACACTAACTTGTAATGGTATGTGCACCCCATGTTCATTGCAGCATTACTTACAATAGCCAAGTATCCATCAATTATTTGACCATTAAAAAGAAGGAAATCTTACAGTTTGTGAAAACATACTCTAGGATGGACCTAGAGGGCATTGTGCTGAGTGAAATAAGTCAGAGAAAAACAAATAACCTATTATCTCACTTGTGTGTGAAATTTAAACAAACAAACAAACTAAACCCCCAAATTAAACAACAAAAAACTCCAGGCTCATCAATGACAGAGAACAGATTGGTGTTTGCCATAGGTTGGGGATGAGGGAGGGTGAGCAAATGGGTGAAGGGGTCAAAAGGTATAAACTGTCAGTTAAGTAAATCATGGGATATAATTTATAGCATGTTGACTTATAGTTAAAATTGTGTTGCTTATTTGAAAATTACTAAGAATACATCTTAAAAGTTCTCATCACAAGAAAAAAATTAGTAACTGAATGTGATGCATGTTAACTAGACTTATTGTGGTAATCACTTCTCAGTGTGTACAATTGAATCATGTTGCACACCTAAAACTAATATAATATGTCTATTATGCCTCAATAAAAATAATTATTCATAATTTTGTGAAGTTTATGATGTAATATGTATTCACAACAGATTTACTAAAAATCTCAAGATATCTTTTTAAATATTATTTGAGAACACTCAATTGTTTTCTAAAACTTAAAGGGAAATACCATGCACTATCATACTAAGCCCAAATATCTCTTCAGAGTTATAAAGGAGATTATGTTATTTTAGGAACAGGCCCTAGTAATGGCTGAGTTATTGTCAATAAATGTTTAATTATTAGATTTAGTGCTGGATCTTCCTGTTATCTAAAGCTGTTTTCTTTAGACCATGGCGGCTTCAATTGGAAGTCTTTCAAAGAAAAACCATGGAGGAAGAGAGGGGAAGGGAAGAGAAAGAAGGAGGAGCAGAGGGATGAACTATCAGCCACAAGGGGAGGGGCAGTGTGAAAGCAGGTCATAGGGCAAAGTGGAAAGAACCTGTCTGATTGTGAACAGGATGAGACCTTCAAGTTGATAAGCTCTCTGCTCTTTCCTTGAGCGGTACTCTTCTCTGCTACTCGGGTGGCAGCTGCTGTAGATAACTTAGGGCTCCCAGCAGATCACAGTAGCTGTTCTTGGTCACTGATGACTTCCTTTGCAGTACCTGTAGAGAACAGTTCTTAGTTATGTCTGTGTAGTGCCTGTAGAATGTGTTTCATCCTTGGCTCTCTTCAATAAAGAACTATTTTTTTCAAGATGCTTAAGGACAGTTAATATTATACTGTGTGGAGTTAAAAACTAGTATTAATGGCTCTAAGTGTAATATTCCTGGCTACCCTTAGCTCTACTTGGCATCTAGGTCTACTGACTTGTCTTTGGTTTGGATTGACCTTTATGTACTGAAGATTCCTTCCAATTGTGTTTCAACCCACTGAAATAAATCCATCACCGCACCTGCTCCAGCATCTAAGGGACTCCGCATCAGCCGAACACATTTTGACTTTTTTTTTAGGCAAAGATCATAAACTTTTTGGTCCATGGGCCACAATGTGTTTTGACAGATTTATAAAATGAAAACCTTTTTAGTATTTAAACATTGAAAAATTAGAAACTTTACATTACTATATGGATTTCCAGCTTTTCTTGGAAAAATCAAAAGATGTGGCAACATTGAACTAGTTGCAGCTGGAGATGAGTAGTGGCTTTATTTTAGACTGACACAAGCTCTTATGCTTACCAAGCCCCACCTGGCATGTATTCAAGTTTGCCATTGTGGGAGTACTGCATGCATTAACGTTTAGTCAAATATAGTTTTGAGTTTTTAAAGTAAGTATACTGTCGAACTCTTATTAATTCTCTTTTGAAAAACAAATGTAAAACTCATCCCAAATACAGGATGTATGTAGTCGGATCAAATTGTTAACATTCTGTAATGAACTCTTTCAAATAAAACGCAGGACTTTCCTCAGTTTGAGCCAAGGTAACACACATATCACACTCTACACGGATTAAAGATGAATCAAAGACACAAATCTGTAATCATGGAAAATCATGGAAAAAATGTTATAAGTTTTTTAAAAAGTAAAGAGCCTGCATTATTCTTTCAGTCATACCTCAAGTAAATTCAATATGTAAAATGACTCCCAGAAATAAGCAGCATAAAGTAATTAAACAAGCTATTTTTCCTTTGAAGAAAATTATAACAAAGGTGAAGCCATTTAAAATATTGCGTAACGAATTTGTATTCAGCCTGCTCATTGAAGGACATTTTTTATCTTAGTGTGTTAACATATGAAAAGAATAGTTACTCTCACTAAACCTGAATTTGGGGCATCTTTTTTTGCAGATGGTCAGTACTAGGAATAAAATCCATTGTTTTCTTGGGTCCCTTCCTCATGTGCTCAGACTTCCCCTCTTTCCCTACCTGGGGAGGCTTTGTTGCAGACCAGTCCTAACCCTGCTCACATTCCAGATTCCATTCTGGGCCACCCCATTCATGCTATCTCATACTAAGTGCAAATGCCTGCTTTTCTCTGGCTCCTCTTCACAAAAGAAAGGGAGAAAAAGGAAGTTGAAGAACCTACCTGGCTTTTTAAAAGTGAAATTCGGTTATTATTTTTATTATTGCTACAAAATGCAAATATACAGCAAATTGACTTTTAAAATTTTTTTCCTGTAAGACTTTATTATACCCATTGTATTATATATTTATATTGAATTATGTGCATATAAATGTCTCTTTTCATATTTAGGGCTCTCTGAAAAATGTGGAATCCTTTGCATCTATGCTAAGACATTCTCCTCTCACTCAGATGGGACCTGCCAAGGATAAAGTAGTCATTGGACGAATCATTCATATTGTGGAGAAGGATCTTTATATAGATTTTGGCAGCAAGTTTCATTGTGTGTGCAAAAGACCAGAAGTGGATGGAGAGTAAGTAGAATCTTTCCAGGTGCTTTAAGAGTGTTCACGAAAGTTGAGATACCTCAAAGGTATTATTGGACTTTAATTGGTGTTTTTTGAAAACACAGAAAATAAGCTTATATTTCTTTATAATGCTAATTAGTTGTTAGGCCATATTTATGTTTTCTCAAAGCAGTGAGAAGAGTTTTGGGGAAGATTTGAATGTTCATCATTTTTTCCCCAAATAATAAACAGTTAAAGCTTACACCCTATTGCTCTCTGGTTCTGTAGTCTAATAGTTATTACTAAGGTGTGCTGAAGGGAGTAGTTTGCTCCAGCCAGGATTGATCCTGAAAGGTCAGTTAACTTCCTTCCCTTCTACCTATATGTTCACAGATAGTTTTTTTCTGAGAAAAATTTTCCAACTTAGCAATTTCTTGTCCAATTTTTAATTTATCATAGAAAGCAGGGCAATAGTCTTCACAATATTTGTTAAATCTCTTGATTGCTGTGTGTAGAAATGCTTAGGTTCTTTTCAGAACCCTTCTGGATCTCTCATACCTACCTGTCACTCAGCTTTGAAATTATGTTTCAAATTTGGTACTTTCTACAATACTCTTAATTTCTCTTTTAGTTACTTTGCCTTTCTACCTGTCTCCAAAACAAAATTTGTGGGTGGGAAATATTTTATACAAACTTTACCTATTGTGTTTATCAGTTGTAGAAGGATGATAACACTAAATGGGAAAGTCATGAGATCCAGATGGGTCTCTGGTTTTCCCCTTTTCATACATAGAGAATATGACTGACCAGATAGAGCAGCTTATTAGGCTGGATCCATGTTTGCTTTCTACCTTCATGATGTCACACCTCTAACTGAGCAGACTCTGGGAGACTAAGTCTCAGTAATGGCAGATTCCTGCTTTGAGACATTTATTTAAGTGACTCTAAATAAGATGTACTTTATATATAAATATAAGTATATAAGTATATAAATATATATAAAAATGTATATAAAGATATATAAACATATAAATACTTATATATATATGATGTATTTATATACTGTGTTTATTATTCATCAGCCTAATCTTTTTTTAATCCCTTTTGGGAACTATTTTTCTCTTTATTTAGACTTGTGCATACTTGAATTTATTCTGTTTTAGGACAACTTATGGACTAATTAAATGCAATGAAAAATAACTCAAGTTTAATAAAATAACCAGCTTAGCAATTGTTTTACTTGTTTTATTGTTGCTTTCAATAAATTCAATATCATTTCAAACTCAGAGTAACTGATTTTTCGTTAACTGAATATCCTAATTAGTAAAGTAATACCCTGTTAATAAGTTCTGTAACTTTTTTGTTTGATATTAGTTTTTGATTGTAGTTTAAAGAAACAATTTTCAACCTTTGCCCCAAGAAGCTCTAGAGCTATGCATAGAAGCTTCCAAGATTGCCATGAGGGCAGAGGGGAAGTTAGGCTCTAATTTCAGAGCAACTCTGTGTGCATTATTTAAAGTGTATGGGGGAATGGTGAATATTTCTACTACAAAAAAGTAAAAATGTTTGAAAAACATTTTTTAAAAGAAAAATTAGTTCTAAAAACACACTATATTAATAGTAACATTTAGAATGTAGTGTTTAAGCATGGTCAGTGGTATTGTGATCTAGTTAGAGTGAATTGCAAAATAGAAACAAGTAAATTTAGAGATTTTAGAAGTGTGAATGGGGCCTAATTCTTACAGCCCAACCTCAAAAGTTGTAACCATTATATTGTTTTTCTTTCATATCACCTTATGACTTGAAATCAGAAATAAGATTGTAACAGATCAGAAGGACTCTCGAACTAATTTCTGGTAATTATCATTGAATCAGTTGACTTATTAAATTAATTGGCATTCTGTTCTCTTCTATAAAACCCACTGACTGATACAAGCTCTATATGGACAGTTAAAAAGTAGTTGTCCTCTACTAGACCTGGACATTTTTGCTTCTCCCAGTTGAGGTATATATTTAGCAAAAGCTAGTTGTGTTTGTTCCAAGATCTATTTATATTTTTGTTAAATAATTTATTTTATTATTGTATAAACTAATAAAATATGAGTACAGAAAAGGTTTTTGTTCTTACAAAAAATAATTAGACTGCACAAAGGAGAAATTTTGTTTTTAAACAAAAGGCCAGGCCCTATATCAGAACATTTGTATTAATTACTAAGTTAATATATTTACAGAATATGTGTATACTTTTTTACCTACTTTTCCATGAACTGACCTATAAATCAGAGTGCTTCTACTATGACTTAAAAATATAAAGCACCTTGCTCATCATGTGAAGCTGTCTGCCCTTTTCTTTAGTCATGTTTTTTTGTCATTAATACAGCACACAATTTCCCCAAATTTGCCCTAGTCTGCATTAAGATCTCTTTTCATATCCCATCTGATAATTGTAATAGCTAGATTGTACTTTATGTATATTGTCTACTTTATTTCTCATAAGAAGCATAGAAAGTAAATGCTATTATCCCCATTTACCAAATGAAGAAAATGAATCTCTCAGCATAGTGTTCCAGTAACAAAACTGGAGATTACCAAAGCAGGGACTCAGACCCAAAGCTGTGTGTAGTAAGTGCCCGTTTGTTTCACTCTGAAATGCTGTTCTCTAAATCCTAAAATATAGTTATTAGTGTGTCATAAAAACCTCCTAAAATAGCCTCACATATTAATTAGTTTTACAGCAGGGACCCTGAAGGCGTGTGGTAGTGAAGCTCTATGGAGGTCTGTTAAAGAGTGGTAGTTTGCCTATTATAATGTTCTTAGTTTGGTGTCTATGGTTATGGTACACCATGGCCCTTGGTATGGTGTCCATAGTGTGTTTGGATAGCATTATCACCAATAAGCAAATGATCAGCAGTTCCAGGTTTTGTTTCAGAATGGATGTATTCTAATTATAGTAATACCAGTGGTTACTAGGACTGGTTAATGTCTGACAATGACTAGTAGCTTGGAGTTGATGTCCCTGCTGCTACTTGGGAATGCTATATTTCAGAACAGTTTATTCTACAATAGAAAGTTGACTCTTTATAGATGTAATACTTAACTTTTAATTATTTGATTGATTCTTTTTGTAAAATATGTCATCTACTGTCTTTGAACCTTGTTGAGCCTAATGTATTTGGGTTTTGTTTTGTCTTTGTTTTTGATGACCAAGGTCATAATTATAAACATTAATTTCTGCATTGTATCATAGTTCAAATATATAGAATTATTGCTCCTGAACCACGTAACCCCTTAGTTATGTAGTTTTTGCGTTTTACCTTTGGGCATCATCTTTTTCTGCTGTTGATCCTGTGTTTGCGTTTTTAGCTTAGACCTCTTAATTTCTTCTTTTAATTTTCTGACTCCTAGAAATTGGTTACCAAATTTATTGTGCTTAAAATAAGAACAACTAGTGTTTGAATAAGAACCTTGCAGCCCTGGCTAGTGTGGCTCAGTGGATTGAGTGCTGGCCTATGAATCAAAGGGTTGTGGGTTTTATTCCCAGTCAGGGCACATGCCTGGGTTGCAGGTCAAGTCCCCAGTAGCGAGTGGGCAAGAGGTAACCACACATTGCTGTTTCTCTTTCTCCCTCCCTCCCCCTCTCTATAAACTAAATAAATATAAAATCTTTATTAAAACATTTTAAAAAAAACCTTGCAGTCTCTTTTCTAAGTAAGTGTATATACTTTAGTACATGGACTGCAGCATGTATTTTGACAGCTCCAACAGTCCTCTGCTTAATTCTCACTAGGTTCTGTGGAGACTTGATGTCACCAGATAACTGACTTCCTGATAAGTGAAGTATAACCATGTTGGAGTTTTGCCAGTGTTGACTGCCTCTTCACTGATGCTCTTGATAGGATTTGTCATGTATCAAAACAGTGGTTGTTGAGTCAGTTGCTGAGTGTGTTGAACATGAGCAGTTACTATAGTTGAGACCTTGACACCTCCAGCAGGAACAGTAGTGAAAATAAGATGGGGTTACTGGATCTCACGTACTAACTGAGGTGGTACCAATTATTACAGTGAATTTGTAAGTAAATCAGTAAATTTCTTAAGAACATTGTTAGCCTAAAATACTGCTTTATGGCATTGATTTGGTTTGGTTGACTTAGAATATATCTGTGATACATTTTATGAGTCTCAAGAATTAAGCTGCTGATTTGATTTTTATTTTTAAATAAACTGGGTCGTGGTACATTTTTTCATGGAGCCAGCAAATATTTAATGAGCTGTTATAAGCCACCTCTGTGTTTAATGCTAGTGGTGTACAAATTAAAGACAATCCCTGCTGTCAGGTAGGTGATGTGATGATTTGGTCATGGGGATAGAGAGGTGTAACACATATAACACGGTATAGGTTCTATTTCCTGGATTCTCTAGGAATTTGGACGAGAGGGGATCGATGAATCCGTCAGTTTGTGCCAGAAGGTTTCCCAGAGGAACTGCCTGGAATTGAGTTGTCAAGGAAGGGGGTGATAGGTAGAAGATATGAAGTTGTGGGAAATGGGAGGGAGCCACACTTGCAGAATACATAAGTAAGAGAGAGCCTGGCTCTGCTGGGAACTCAAGTGGCTTTGTTGGCTTAAGTTTGGGAGGAGCAATGAGAGAATGTGGAGATGTACAGGAGCCAGGTTTCAGGGGATTTATATGCCATTCTAAAAAATGGGGCTTTATTTTGAAAGTGGGAAAGAGCCATTAAAAAATTGTAACAGGTAGCATGGACCAGATTTGTATTTCAGTGAGCACATTCTGGCAGTGGAGCATTTATTAAAAGAATGAAACTGAAGTTAGGGAGACCAGTAAAGAATCTTCTGGAAAGAAATGATGAGAACATGAATTATACCTGAGGGTCAGGACAGAAGACTTTCATTAGCAATTTAGGAGATGGAAGGAATAGGTTTTGATGACTGAGGTTGTGAGGTAGAAGGAATGACGTTTGATTTTAGGCATGAATTACTAAGGGGAATAGTAAGTTGTGTTGTATTGGACAGGTGGGATATTATTGCCTGCTTCAAAAGTAAGCCCTGTCAGGTGGCTTAGTTGGTTGGAGTATCGTCCCGTACACCAAAAAGTTGTGGGTTTGATATTTGATCAGGGCACATACCTAGGTTGTGGGTTCAATCCCTGATCTGGGCAGATACCAGCAGCAACCAATCCATATCTCTCTCTCATATCTGTTTCTCTCTGTCTCTCTCTCAAATCAATAAACATATCCTTGGATGAGGATTAAAAATAGTTAAAATGCCCAGAATTAGATCAGTTTGATTCTCTCATTCCCACTCGTGGTCATAATATTTCTGATTACTATCAGTTAGGAACATTCCTCTTTTTATTGAAATATAAAATCCTTGTGGTTAAACCATGCTTATTTTTTTGGCTCAAAAACCAAATTTTCTAAATCTTTTCATTAAGTTGTATTTTAATTTTGAGTTTTTATGATGTATACATTTTTGTAAAATCTTGAAGTCCACTTTATAAGTAAAGTCCATTTATTAATGTGTTCGTGAAGATTACATCTCTTAAAGCATTTCTATACTGGTATCTCTATCACAACTCACAGGTTTGACAGCTCTGAAAATCGAAGCATTTCCAAACAAGTATGATTGGCAGTTCTAAGGTAACTAGCACATGCACTGAATATTATTTATACTTTTGTTTGACACTAAGGTGAAATAAACAAGCTAATTTCCCAGCCTTTGTTTCTATTTCAGGTTGTGTGATATATAGGGTCAAATGAAGAGAGAATGGATACTGAATGTTTCAAAAGCTAAAGTTTTCAAAGTATATTGGTGGGGCAAAAGAGAAAGTAAGAATTTGAATGAAGTGGTTCTTTTTATTCAAGCAGATGTGGTACACAATTAAAAAGTGTACTTGTTTTTGCAATAGATTGGTGATTGAAAATCATTCTATTAGATTTTTCTTAACAGATATCTGATTATATTTTTAAAGATTTTAATACTTACTTTTCAGAGAGAGGGGAATGGAGGGAGAAAGAGAGGGAGAGAAACATTGATGTGCGAGAGAAACATCGATTTGGTTGTATGTCGTACACCCCCAACTGGGGACTTGGCTGGCAACCCAGACATGAGCCCTGATTGGGACTCAAACCAGCAACTTTTTGGTTTGCAGGACAGTGCCCAATCCACTGATCCACATGAGTCAGGGCAGATCTCTAATTATTTTTTAGGGTAAAAAAGCATCTATTATATTTAACCTTTTAGTAAGAAACCTTAGGAATATGTACAAATTATAAATTATGATCTCAGAAATGTTCTGAGTTCATGAAACATGTAATTCAGTTTTTGAATAGCATTAGACTAAATAGACAAACAAATAGACAAACAAACAACAACAAAACCCCAAGCTCAGTAGATACAGGGGACAGATCAGTGGTTGCCAGAGGCAAATGAGTGAAAAGGGTCAAAAGATACAAATTTCCAGTTATAAAATAAGTCATGGTGACTATAGTTAACAGTACTGTATTGCATATTTGAAAGTTACTAATATATCTAAAAAATTCTCATCACAGGAGAAAATTTCTTGTGTAATTATGTATGGTAACAGATGGTAATTAGACTTACTATGGTGATCATTTTGCAATATGTACAAATATTGAATCATTACATTGTACACCTGAAACTAATATAATGTGTTGATTATATCTCTCTATATAAGTTTTTTAAAAAAATGAATAGCATCAGATATTCCCCCCAGCATATGTGGCATAACAATGTTTTATTGGATTGATTCATTCCATTAGATTCTGTTTGGTTGATTTGCTTCTGTAGCATGTTCACATATGGACAGCTATATTATCCCAGAGATTGTATAAGTTTATATGTCTAGTAAATTTTCCTTATATGCCTTACCAGGATTGTAAAGGATAAAAGTGCATCTGGAAACCACTGTGGTGGCTGTTTTGTTAGGGGATGTAAGCAACTGGGTGTTCCCACAAAAGCTTTGAAGTTAATATCTTAACAGGACAAAGAGGAGAAAAAGTCAAGGCTGCGCTCCTACAATTGGTTCAGGCTGTAGTTCTATTGCCTTAAGAGTAGATTTTAAAAAATAAGAAGTTAATAAAAAGTGTGAGTTCTATTTTAGTTTGTAGAATTTCATATTAATTTAAATTGCCACTTGATAACATCTAGAGACTTTCATGGATCCAGAATATCATCAAGTATTTTGTAGTTTGTGATTAATGAGAACAATAATAGTTAACATTTGTTGAACACTCTATGCTAGGTACTTAGCTAAACGATTTGCAAGTATTATTATTTTTTTAATCTTTATTACTCTAAGGTACATGCTGTTAGAAACCTTATTTAAAAACACCAAAGAAAGACTGGCTTACAGAGGTGTTGATGAACTGGCCTGAGGAGAGCAGCTAGTAAGTTAGCAGACCTGAGACAGTGTAGCTCTAAGTCCATTGTTAACCACAACTTTATGCAAATCACATACGCTTTCAGGGTGTGTGTCTGTCATTTGTTAATTTTCTCAGCACATATTTATTATCTTAATTACAGTGTGCTGAATGCAATCTAGAAAGAACCGTATGCCTTCTTGAGGAGGAAAGATACGTGGAGTTAGGTAACATAGGAATACATGAATAAACGCCTAAATGAATGATATGGTTAGGCACATAAGTTTTCAAAGAGAAGCTAGAGAAATGGTTTTATAAACCAATGTAAAAAGGACCTCCTCGGGGAGATGGAACTTTAGCTATATTCTAAAGGCCAGGAAAGGGGTGTTGGGAGATAGAGAATAACATGATGGCATGAGCAGCAGCAAAGATTTGAGAGAGAGCTCAGCAGGATTGCATTAGTTATCTACATCTGTGTAACATATTACTCCAGAACTTGGGGGCTTAAAATAATAAACATTATCTCACACAAATGTCATGGATCAGGAATCCAGGAGTGTCTTAGCCAGATATTCTGCCTCAGGGTTTCTTGTCAAACCCCGAGCTTCAGTCAAGATATTAGGCAGGCCTTGGCAGGGTAGCTGAGCTGGTTGGAACATCATTCTATACACCAAAATGTTGTGGATCCGTCAGGGAACATACCTAGGTTGTCAGGATGTGTACAAGAGGCAGCCGATCAATGTTTCTCTCTTACATCAATATTTCTCTTTTTCCCCGCTACCCCACCACCTCCCCCTCTGCCTTCTTATCTCAACTGAAATCAATAAACCTGTCCTCAGGAGAGGATTTAAAAAAAAATTAGCCAGGGCTGCAGTCATCTGAAGGCTTGACCAGGTTGGAGGATTTATTTCTAGTGTGGCTCCCAACATGCTGGCCATGGTCAGGAGGCCTCAATTCCTCATCATGGTGGGCCTCTCCATTAGGATGCCTGAGTCTCCATGACATAGCAGTTAGCTTCCCCCAGAATGAATGAATCATCTCAGGGAGGCCTAGGGGCAGTTGTGATGTCTTTTATGACCTAGACAACATTGTCACTTCTACCATATTCTGTTAATTAGGAGCAAATCACTAAGTCCAGCCCACATTTAAGGGAGATGGGGGATTAGTCTGCACCTTTTAGAAGGAGGTGTGTACAAACTGTGTGTACATATTTTAAAACCACACAGTGGTCAAGTGCTCATGGCTTGGGTAAGTTTCAGGGGGTAATGAAATATTTGCTTTGCTAGACTGGCAAGGATCCTTATGAAAAATTTTGAGTTTCAGCTTAAAAGTCATGACAGGGGAGAGACAGAGGAGTAGTATTGGGGATGGGTCTTTCTGGACAATGACTGAGATGTGTGAGATGGCATGGGAACAGCAAGGCCAGTTCTGAGACTGCCATGTAACCCAGGAGGGGCAAGTTAAGGGCTGGAATAAACTGAGAAGAATGGGAAAGGAAGCTAGGAGAGACTGTTCAGAGAAATGACTGAGGTTTCCAGCCCAGGTTACAAAAAAATAGAGGTCCCAACAATAGGGAAGTTGGGTAGAGTTGCTGTTCCTTGAGCTATAGAATAACAGACCTGGAATTAGCTACTTCATATTGGGCTCTAAGTTTCTGTATCTTCTGCTTTTATCAGTAACAAAACAAAACAAAAACCAAAGGCAACAGTATCAGTACAGGTTTGGATTTGGGCCACATTAAGCAAAAGTGACTGATTTGAAGAAATTCTGCAGTGTTCAGGTTCAGGCATCCTGTTGCAGCTGAGCAGCTTTATTTCTCAAAGTGAAAAGCAAGTGTAAAAATATTGGGTTGGCTGAAAAGTTCGTTTTTTTTCCATAAGATGGCTCTAGTAGCACTTAGTAAACTAGCAACTAGTAAACACTAATTGTGTTTAACTTCATTCAAAACAGTTTTGTTCGATTGTACTGTGACATTGTCATATAGTGTACATCTAAAAAATACACATCAAAATTGGTGAATTTTTGTGTAGCCATTTTAAAATTGAAAATAGAAGAAAACACTCATTTTCTGCATATTATAATTTATTATTTCAAGAACGGTAAAAATGGAATTGAAACAAAAAAAGATTTGTCAGTATATGGAGAAGGTGCTGTGACTGATCAAACATGTCAAAAGTGCTTTGCAAGGACTTTCGGCCAAGATGGAGGCATAGGTAGACACACTATGCCTCCTCACACAACCAAAATAAGGACAACAACAAATTTAAAAACAACAAGCAACCAGAACTGACAGAAAGTCGAACTGTATGGAAGTCCAATAACCAAGGAGTTAAAGAAATATTCATCTTCATCTAGACTGGTAGGAAGGACGGAGGCATGGAGATGGCCAGCTCGGCAAAGAGGACTTGCCACAAAATGGCCACTGGTGGAGCAGGTGGTCCCACATTTGCGTGCAGATAAACTGGAAAGAACAACAGGGGAGCGAGACAGACCGTGCAACACAGAGTTGAAGCTCAGGGAAATAAAGCCTCAAAACCTCTGACTGAAAACACTTGTGAGGGTTGAGATGGCAGGAAAAACTCACAGCCTCACAGGAGAGTTTGTTGGAGAAACCCACAGGGTCTTAGTATGTATACAAACTCACCCACCCGGGAATGAGCACTAGAAAGGACCCAATTTGATTGTGGGTAGCGAGGGAAGTGATTGAAAACTGGCAGAGAGCAGAGCAAGCACCATTGCTTCCTCAGACTTCTCCCCCACATACAGCATCACAATTCAGAGACATGGGTTGCCCCGCCCTGGTGAACACCTAAAGCTCTGTTCCTTACTATGAAACAGGCATGCCAGACCCGACCCCCCCCCCCCCCGCCAAAAAAAAGACCCAAATGAAAGAACAGATGAAAGCTCCAGAGAAAATACAGTTAAGTGACGAAGAGATAGCCAACCTATCAGATGCACAGTTCAGAACACTGATAATCAGGATGCTCACAGAATTGGTTGAATATGATCACAAATTAGAAGAAAAAAATGAAGGCCATAAAAAGTGAAATAAAGGGAAATGGACAGGGAACCAACAGTGATGGGAAGGAAACCGGGACTCAAATCAACTGTGTGGACCAGAAGGGAGAGAGAAACATTCAATGAGAACAGAATGAAAAAACAAGAATGTAAAAAAAATGAGGAGAGGCTTAGGAACCTCCAGGACAGCTTTGAACGTTCCAACATCCTAATCATAGGGGTTCCAGAAGGAGAAGAGGAAGAGCAACAAATTGAAAACTTATTTGAAAACATAATAAAGAAGAACTTCCCCAATCTGGCAAAGGAAAAGACTTCTAGGAAGTCCAGGAAGCTCAGAGAGTCCCAAAGAAGTTGGACCCAAGGTGGAACACACCAAGACACATCATAATTACATTACCTGAGATTAAAGAGAAGGAGAGGATCTTAAAAGCGGCAAGAGAAAAGGAGATAGTTACCTACAAAGGACTTCCCATCAGACTATCAGCTGATCTCACAAAAGAAACTTTGCAGGCAAGAAGGAGCTGGAAGGAAGTATTCCAAGTCCTGAAAGGCGAGGACCTACATCCAAGATTACTCTATCCAGCAAAGCTATCATTTAGAATGGAAGGGCAGATAAGGTGTTTCCCAGATAAGATCAAGTTAAAGGAGTTCATCATCACCAAGCCCTCATTATATGAAATGTTAAAAGAACTTATCTAAGAAAAAGAAGATCAAAAACTATGGTCAGTAAAATGACAACAAACTCACAGCTATAAACAACTGAACCTAAAAACAAAAACAAAACAAACTAAGCAAAGAACTAGAACAGGAAGAGGATCACAGAAATGGAGATCACATGGAGGGTTATCAGTACGGTAGTAGGATGGGGAGAGAGGAGGAAAAGATACAGAGAATAAATAGTATAAATGGTTGGTAGGAAATAGGCAGGGGGAGGTTAAGGAAAAGTACAAGCCAAAGAACTTATATGTATGACCCGTGGACATGAACTAAAGGGGGGGAATGGGGTAGGAGGGGGTGTGGAAGGTAGAGGGGAATAAAGGGGGGGAAATGGGACAACTGTAATAGCATAATCAATAAAATACATTTTTAAAAAGTGGTTTGCGAAGTTTTGTGCTGGAGATTTATCACTGGATGATGCTCCAAAATGGGGTAGACCAGTTGGAGTTGATAGCGGTCAAATCGAGACATTAATTGAGAGCAATCAGTGTTCTACCATGTGGGATATAGCCAACATACTCAAGATATCCAGATCACTAAAGTTGTTGCTGAAAATTAAAAATGTCTTGTTTTATGGAGAAAACCATTTGGACTTTTTGGCTAATCCAACAGCAGTTATGGGATCCTTTAGGAGTAGTATAGTCTTGCCAGGTATATTCAGTACATGTGGTTATTATCCAATTTCAACTGGAATTCTCAAGATTCTTTCATTCATTTCTGGACTTCTTATTACTTTATTGTTTTTACTCCTAGGCCTCTTGTTCCTGTCTTCCATCTCCTTTGCATGTAACTTTATCTCTTTATTGAAAACAAGTTCATTCATTAGTTTAATCCACATGAAATTGGTGGTTTTTTTAAGTAAAAAATAGTTGAATATCTGAAATTTCACACTATTCAAACTAATATTCCCTGGATTTTGTATGCTCTACTTTAAATTTTCTCTGATCATCTCTTCTAGAGAATTTGATAAAATTTGAAATGTTTTACCTGTTTCTCCTTCAAAATATTGTTCTATTCCTGTGTCCTCCCAAATTGCCCTTGTTTCTAATTTTCCATTTGTTCCCCAGTTCAGGCATCTGGTCATACTCTGCCATTGTACTAATTGAAAGCACCTCTTAAATTCATCAGTAACCTTCTGGTCACCTTCCAAGCAGTTTTGCTCAAGCTCTCTTTAGTAGGCAACACTGTTCCTTTGCTATTCCTTGGCTATTCCCTTTGCTGAAATTGTTATATACGTCCATTTTCTTGGTTCTCCCATTTCCCTGTTCCTTTTTACATTACTCTAAAAGTGCTTTACAAAATTTTAGAGGATAAAAATGGTAGGTAGGAGATAACAGTAGGTTTTGGAGTGTGTGGGGAAGTTGAGCCAGGCAGGTATCAGGAAGAACATGGGAGTGGAAGGCAAGAGGCTTGGTTCTAATTGTACTTGAGTGTGAACAGGAAAATTTGGTTCACCCGAGTCTAAACCCTAAACTAATTGAACCAAGAGAATTGTTTAAGCAGCAGTGTTTTTGAGTGCACTTATTTTAAAAACCACAGTATTATCATAATTGAAAAACACTTTGCCTGCCTATAAATGACACTTACAAATGTCTCCATTCATATGCATCCCTATTGCTTTTATTTGGTATTTTAGGAATCGTTCAGGCTCAATATAATCCTATACTTGAAAAATCTGATACTTTGTTTTTAGCTTGTTTTAATTTTTAAGAAGAGTTTTCCATAAATATACTATAGTTCGGTTTCTTTTAAAGTTTGAATTTAGAACCTTAACTTGGACCTAAAATAGAATACCTGGTGTTCCTTTAGAAAATGCAAATTAGCTATTAAGTAGGTTTTCATTGGATCCTTAATTAGTACTGATTGAGCATATTATAACTGTTAATGTGGAATTGATGCTGTTACCTATGTCATTTTTTAATTTATTAAGCAAATCAGTTTTTTCTTTATGTGTTTTTCTTGAAAGCATTTTCTTTTATATATAGTACTTTTTCAAAATGAGGTTATCAACTATTTGCTATGATATATAATGGAGAGAGCTATACTTCTTTTAGTGTAGAATTTACTATTTGAAATTATTTGGCTTCCAAAATATATCAGTATGAATGTACATGTTTTGAGATTCAGCATTTTTACTGAAGTTAACCTTACCCCAGAAATTCTGTTTTACTCACCGTCCATGGAGGGAGGGTATATTGCATTCATTTTTGTATTTATTAGATATATGCCAAATTGCTTTTTAAAGTTAACAGCTAAACTTTTCATTAACTTCAACATCAATTTTATTTTTTTCCCTACAATTAAGATGGCTCTCAGTTATTTACTAGGACAAAAATACTCAGTCCTCTTCAACAAAGATAATTTTATTCCTTTACAACACCAATGGAAAACTAATAACAGTATATCTCAACCAATAATTGCAATGCCCTACTGTTGTGAGCTAAATACTTTTTAAATAAACTCTAAATCTCAAAATCTGTTCTGGAAATGAAATATCTTTTTCTAATTGCAGTTGCAAATATTTTAGCCTTCCTATTTCCTGAATGTATTTTATTCAGAAACTCTAATTTTGAAATTAGCTTTCATTTCTAATCAGGTGCCTTCAGCATGAATTTTTTTGAAAGATTTTATTTATTTTTAGACATAGGGGAAGGGAGAGAGAAAGAGAGGGAGAGAAACATCAGTGTGTGGTTGCCTCTTGCACACCCCCAACTGGGGACCTGGCACAAAACCCTGACATGTGCCCTGATTGGGAATTGAGCCTGCCGACCCTTTGGTTTGCAAGCTGGCAGTCAATCCACTGAGCCACACTAGCCAGGGCAGCGTGAATTTCTTAAGTTCTTTATTTCACTTATTTCACTGATAGAAACATCTGAAGTTTGAAGGAACATGTTCCAAAAGTAAAGCTCAGCATATGCTAGTTTGAGATACAAGTTCTGTATTCTGTAATGGTGTTGATGGTTGTGATGTTCATGACTGATATTAGCAGCAACCACTTCCTAAATTTTAGGACTGTTATGAAATTTTCCTCCCAAAAGAATCTTAAGTCACTTTAAGACAATTAAAATATGCTATATCTTTTGGCAAAAATGATTTTAGGTGTATGGCATAGTGCCTTGCAGATTTTAAGTTCACCATAATATTCATTGCTTACTTTTTTGATAGACAGGAGTCCCAAAAGTATTTAGCTCACAGCAGTAGGGTATTGCAGTTATTGGTTGAGGTATACTGTTCTTAGTTTTCCATTGGTGTTGTAAAGGAATAAAATTACCTTCATTTAAGAGGATTGACTATTCCTGGTCTCATAAATAATTGAGAGCCGTTTCAATTTTAAGAAGAAAAATAAAGTTAATGTTGAATTGGAGTCAATGAAAACTTATTTTCCAAAGTTGAAAATTAGAAGATACATGTTATCTTCAAAACTGTCTGTACTATTATCATAACCATTATGTATGTTACATGTTATTGAGTTGACTCAGTCTCCTGGTGACCTTATGCGTGAGTGATGTCCACAATGTCTTTTCCTCAATAGTCCTGCTCAACTCCTACAGACTCATGTCTATGGCTTCTTGTGTGGAATCAGTCTATCTCATACTTGGTCATCTTTTCCTGCTGCCTTCTATTTTTTTCCCAGCATTATTGACTTTTCCAAAGAACCTTATCTTCTCATGATGTGCCCAAAGTGGGACAGCTTCAGTTTTGTCTCCTGCCATGTTTTGGGCCTAACTTGCTCTAGGACCCACTTGTTCGTCTTTCTGACAGCTCTATGTATTTGTAGAGCCCTCATCCAATGACGTATTTCAGATGAGTGTGTTTTTTTCCTATTAGCCTTCCTCACTGTCCAGCTTTCACATCCATACATAGTTATTGGAAATATGATGGTGTGGATGATATTAGCTTGATTTATAATGACCTTTGTCCTTGGTGACCTTTCCTAATTCTTCCCTTGCTGCCATTCCAAGTCTCAGCCTTCTCATGATTTCTTGGCCGCAGTATGCATATGAATTGACAGACGAACTAAGGTCAGCAATCTTTAAAACTTTCAATGTCTTCATTGTATGTGAAAGTTGTATATTTCTTCTGTAGTCATGATTTTTTTCTTGATATTCAAAGGCAGTCCTGCTTTGGCACTTTCTTCTTTCATTTTCATTTCAGCTCATAGCTACTTTCTGCCAGTAAGGTGGTGTGATCTTCATTTCTTAAGTTATTAATATTTCTTCCACCAATTTCCACTTCTTCTTCCTCTGAGTTTAGCCCAGGTTTTTGTTTATGTTCTGCCTACAGATTGAACAAACTGGAAAACAAGTACATCCTTGTCTGATACCTTTGCCTCCAAAGAAACCATTCTGTCTCTATATTCTCTTCCTACAGTGGCTTCCTGTCCACAGTACAAGCTATACAGCAGAACAGTCAAGTCCTGAGGCACATCCAGTTCTTTCAGAGCAGCCCATAGCTTTTCCTGATGGACACAGTCAAAGGCTTTACTGTACACTATAAAACAGACGAACCTGAAATTCTTTGGAGCACTCCAGTGTCCAGTTGATGTTTACAATTTCATCTGAATGCCTCTCATCTGAATCCAGCTTGAACATCCAGCATGTTTGTTAACTTTTACTATGTTGAGTCACTTTTCTAAGCATCATTTACCCTGAAATAAGAATTTCTTAATTTGACTCTTGGTTCTGCCACATACTAATTGTGTGATCTTGGGTAACTTGCTTCACTTCATGACAGCCTCAATTATCTTGTCTTTAAAGTGGTTGAATGAAATAATAGTAGTACTTACTCCAAATAATTGGTCGAGAATTAAGTGAGGTCATCACTTTCACCATCATTATCATGAACAGCTGACATTATTGACCCTTTTTTACATGTTAAGCAGATATTGTACATCCATACCTTACTAACATTATACCTACTTTACAGATAAGGAAAGTGAGCCTCGGAGAATTCGTGACTTTCCAAATCATTTAGACTTGTTTCAGTTTCACACAGCAGAAACCTTGATGACTTGTGGTTTAAACATAGAGATTCATTTTTCTCGCATAAGAATTTTTCTGGACATTGGTGGCTTTTGGGGTCGCTTTAGCAACTTGACAGCATCGGCACTGGCTTCCTGCCCCTTGTGTTCTGTGTGCAGTAAGGTCACTGCTTCTCTGGGGGAATATGGGGAGGGACAGTGAGCCTCTCTGTCCTTTTGTTTGGGAAACAAAAGATTTTTTTAGAAGTCTCTTCCAGACTGTAGCCTACCTTTCCTTGATTAGCCCTGTATAAGATGCTGCTCCCAGGCTGTAGGGAAGGCACTGCTAACTTTAGGAATAAATATTACCCAGCAGTTACACAGCATACTTTTCCTTTTTGAAATTTTGTATTTTTCAGATTAAAAGTTATTTACCTTTTTCGGGTGGCTGAAGTTTGAAGGTTATGTGCCCCTCCCTACCTTCAAATAAAAATACAAAACAAAACAAAAATTAGTAACTGAATGCTTTCTGTATTAGAAATGATTACTAAGGTACGTTTGTTTCAGATAATTTCTGATAACATTTTTCAACTTTCTGTAGCAAAGAAAACATAATACCTAATCAAAGTAATGAGTTTTGCCTCTTTCCGTTGTAATTATTATGTTTTAACTCATGGGTAAATGAGTTTGTTCTTTGCTCATTTCCTAAGGGTGGCTATCTACTGATTTCATTTTCTGGAAAATAAAATTATGTCACAATTCTTGGAAACTGCTTATTTATTTATTTATTGTTTTCATTTATTTTTTCTTCAGAGATGGGGGTAGGGTGAAGAATGGGTGAAATTAGGTCATAATCCAGATTCCCTATTCAGTTCTCAAATATATAACAATAGCTTACTCTTTTATTCTTTTTCTATATTTGATGTAAATTACATTGAATTTGTAGAGAAAGGATAAGATCCAGTAAGATTTTGAGCCAGGCAACATTATTTGCTTGTAGGCAAGGAGATTGAGGCCTGGAGAATTTATGAAAGTTATGCAGAGTCAGTGACCTAGAACACCATGGAGCTTGGATTGGAGTCAGCCTGTTCCACAGTGCCTTGTGAGGATGAAATCCTGAACAGTATGTTCACTGAGGACAGAGCTTTCTCTTTCTTTTAAAGTATTAAATGACATGTTTATCAAATAAAATATGCCTCTGGTATCACTTTTTACACTTCAACAACTTTTTGTTGCAATAATCTTTTTTAAAACAATGAAGAAATATTTTAAGTACCAACCATAGTTTATCTTAGGACACTCTGATTTCTGTTTTATCAGATCACTTTACCAGAGATATTATCATGTAATTTTATTTCAGTTAAGCTAAATTCAGGCACCCTGTTGTCAACCCTAAACTAGTCGGCTAGTTTAGGGTTGACCATTGTCATTGACTAATAAAGGGATGGACTCTTCCCTGTTGACCTTTCTAGTCTGAATTTCACAGTATGTCTTTTTAGATAATGACACTGCAGTGTGGTCTTACAATGTTTCTGTGTGTATAGCTCTATTTTCAGGTTAATTTTTTTGAGTTGGGTAATTTACCAAGCAAAATATTTCAAAGTATATTTCAAATATTTCAGTGTTTATATATCTGTCATTGTAAATACCATCAGATGCTGTGCCCTTTTATGTTAAAAATTTATGGGTTAAAGTGCATAAATTTGAATTTATGCAGGTTCTTTGACATTTTTATATATTCTTTTGCTTACTATAAAAATACACTGTTGCCCTGGCTGGTGTGGCTCAGTGGACTGAGCGTGGACTGCGAACCAAAGGGTCACCAGTTTGATTCCCAATCAAGAGCACGTGCCTGGGTTGCAGGCCAGGTCCCTAGTGGGGGCCATGTGGGAGGCAACCATACATTAATGTTTTTCCCCCTCTCTTTCTCCCTCCCTTTCCCTCTCTCTAAAAATAAATAAATAAAATCTTTAAAAAATAACTATTTAAAAAAAATACACTGCTGACTAAACCAAACCCAGTTCTCTTGTTTTTTTTTCACTTTAGATTGAAACTTTAATTTTTTCTATGTAGTAATCATTGCAGTGTCAAAGCTAATATTCTTCAGTAATCAAGCCAAATTACTAAAATTATATTATGTTGGTATTTCTGTTATTAATTTGTTTCTTTCAAATTGTAAAAGTAATTTATTCCTGTAAAAAAAGCTATGGGAAATTCCCTAGGGAGACTTCCAAACTTCATAAGTCCTATTTGGTAACTGTATGTGTTGATGGATGTGAACTAGACTTACTGTGGTGGTCATTTCACAACATATACATATCTCAGGTCATTGTGTTGTACACCTGAAATTAATCTTCTATGTCAGTTATATCTCAATGTAAACATATACTGCTAAAAAAAAGAAAAGAAAAAAAAAGACCTTCAAATACCCACCAGTCATTTTGGTGAGTTTCCTTCCAGTTTTTTTCATCTAAACTCAGATTTTTATTTTGTTTGTATATGGTTTGAGTCATTCTCTCTCCTACATAGGAAGCATACACAATAAATAGAAGTGAAACCGCTTGCTGTCGAGAATTTGTAGTTTTCTGTATAGTTGATAAAGTCATTCCCAAATTGCTTACCAAAACATTGGAAAATAGCTCTTTAATATTTTTATATGGTTGTAGATGCTAAATTTTCTTTTTTTATTATTTTATTGTTCAATTACAGTTGTCTGCATTTTCTCCACACCCCTACCCCCTACCCACTACCTCATCCTTTCCAGATCAGCATACAGCATTTACTTTGTCTGTTAAATACCCTACCCATCAGTTTTCTACCTTAAAGCTACTTTTTTTTCCTAATGACTGAAAGTATGTAGATATCACCTGACTATGATAAAGGGAAAATTTAATTTGTTCTTTTTTATGCATGTTTAAGATTTTTCAATATTTTATAAGTGTTTGACATGTATCTGTAGCTCACATATAATATTTTTATATGGTTTAAGTAATAAAAGGAATATTTATTACATGGTAATAGCCCTTTTTAAAATAGCAATTTAAAGCTATTTTTCTGTGTTCTAAACTCTGCATCTGAATTTCATGTACTAATAGTATGTGGCTTTTAAAAATGTATTTATCAATACTTGGGTTTTTTTTCTTCAGCTACCTATTACAGAAAATAAAGAGTTTGTATTAATGATCTAATTAGTTGTTATGATTTTAAAAGCAAGAACTTTCTGATAGATGGGAATGTAAAATGGTGCAACCACTTTGGAAAATAGTTTGGCAGTTCTTTAAATATTTAAACAGAGTAACCATTATGACCCAGCAACTTCACTCCTAAGTATATATCCAAAAGAAATCAAAACATATGTCCAGTCAAAAACTTGTACACAAATGTTCTATTATTCAAAATAGCCAAAAAGGAGAAACAATTCAGATGTCCACTAACTGATGGATTGCTAAACAAAACATGTATTTGTGTAAATATTCCATACAGTGTAATATTATTTGTCCATAAAAAGAAATGAAGTGCTGATACATGATACAACATGACTGAACCTTGAAAACATTATGCCAAGTGAAAGAAGCCAGTCACAAGGGGCCACATACTATATGACTTCATGTATATGAACTGTCCAGAATAGGCAAATATTTACAGTACAAGTAGAAAGAAGATTAGTGATTGCCTAGGGATAGGAGGATAAGGGGCAGGAGTTTGAGGAGTGATGGCTAATGGGTACAGAGTTTCTTTTTGGAGTGATAAAAGTGTTTTGAAAAACTGGTTATAGGTGAGTCTTTAGATGGGTGAATTGTATGGTATATGAGTTATATATTAATTTTTTAAAATAACTTCTCTGTGTAAAAGTGGCAGCATAAGAGACTCAAGAAACTCTGTTTCTTCCTGTTCTGTTTTGTCCACTTGAGCAAATCATCCTCAGTCTCATTGTCTTGCTGATAATTCTTTTTAGAGCCTTCCCTGTCCTAAAATCTATGGTTTTAATTGGGGGTGGGGGGGATGGCAATCATCTGATTACAACTGTCAACAAATTACGTTTAGATACACTGATTGCTCTTATTCAGTGTTTTCCCAAATTGCAGGAGTGCTGATTTCGTGGACTAAGCCTGATGCCCTCCTCTTCCTTATCATGGTTTCTAAAGGAAAGTGCATTGTTTGTTTTTATTAAAGACAACTTTTCCCCAAAGTTACTGTACAGTACAGTTCACCTCATTTCTTAGCCCAAATGATGCATTTGGTGCCACAGAGTCTACTGTCAAATAGCTTCAGTTACTCCATTATAAAACATGCTAAGAACAGCCCTTGTCACTGCAATGTTAGTCAGAGGACCTCAGCAAGTAACCACAGACTGTATTTATAGCAATGTATGTTTTGGATTTATAACATTTTATCTGTTATATACATAGTGTGTTATTTACTTGGTTACTTTATAATTGTGATAGTTTCATACCACCCACTGTAGGTTGTTGTGCAGTGTTTATTCTGACCACAAATTAAGGAGTTATTTTTTTCTGTGGTTCAGTCATGCACAAAGATTATATTGCAAGAGTTGCCGGAGTCCAGGTTCTATAAACAATTTTTTTGGAAGATCTCTTTGTGTAGCAGACCAACTAGATTGTTGGTACTGAAAACATTAGAAGGCAGAATTTAGATGAGCAAAACATATCTTGTTGGTCATAAAATTGTTGAACATCGTGCTATAAAATGTTAGATGAGGAATTTGCCAGGTGTTCTCATGTTGGAATATGGCAGCAGTCTTTTTCAAGATAGAGTTGTAGGAATTTTCCTACTCCTAGAGCAGTGAATGGTTAGACTTTCGAGGGTATTAGGCCCACGTGAAAATACAGTGAAAGCACCTTGTTTGTCTAGCAGATTTATACAGGTCTGTTCATGCATACATTTGCACATAATATTAGGGGGTTCACAGACTCCTCTAACACCAGTTAACCTTTAGGGACCCATGAACCTAGTTAAAGACCAGTGATCTGAAGGTGTGGGAGCAAGATTGGTTTTATCTTCTGGCATTTTCTGAAGACATTTTGAAGGTAGAGCCATGTGGTCCTGTCCCGATGGCAGTGTATAAGATGTGCTGAACTTGGTGAAAAATAGAGGTTGTGCCCAGGATAAGTCCCATAGGAATGTATCACATGTGTCTGGCTCTTTTGTTTACTGCTGTATCCAAGCATGTGCAATAATAGGTTCTCTGTAAATATTTACTGAATAAATGAAGAGGTCCAAGGAGTAGTGTGTTCTGTAGAAGAGCTGACTCGTTTCTAGTAATAGCTGATATTTGAGAAGCAAAATAAGAAAAATAGTGTATCTAGTAATATCACAGATGTTCTCTTTACATCTGAATACAGATCTAGTTTTCCCGTTTACTTCTCCCCTTGCATAATCATAATTGGTTTTCCTTTTGTTGCAAATGGCCAGGTTTTTCTGTCACTCTGCCTTTTCCATTTCCGATATTACTTCAGTAATTAGAGAAAGAGCACAGTTCATAAAAAGTTTTTGTGCTGTTTCTAGTGATTTTGAAAATCTACAGGATTTTTAAAATATATTTTTGGCTAAAATTTTGGTTTTATAAGTAATGGAAATTTTGCTCTGTGAGATTTTGCTCCACATTTTTCACTTGTTTATGCATTTAGAAAATAATGATCTAAAGCTAGGCCCCATATTTTATTTCTTTAAAAGTCATATAGCTAAGATTTCCAGATTGTTTCTGCTTGTCTAGTGAATGACTTCAAAAGACAATCTAAGTCTTTTCCATACAAATTACTTTAAAAAAAAATAGATTTGGTACATGATCTTTGGTCACCTTTTGAGAAGTAAATGAAAAGAAGTTACATTGTTAAGTTACTTCTTTTTAGTTTTGTACCACAACTAAGAATGGGAATTCTTAAATTTATCAGAAGCAGATATTTAATGTCTAATTGCTATAATCTAGGCAAATACTTTATGTGCATTAAGCTCACTAACACTCAAAACAGTGGTATTGGTAATAACATTATTGTTATTCCCATTTTGTAACGAAGGCAACTAAGGGCACAGAGAGGTTAAATAACTTGTTCAAGGCCACATATTCCTCACTCAGTAATTTGCAGAACCTGGGTTCTGCCATGAACAGTTCGGTTGCAGAGCCAGTGCTGTTAACCACCACACTAAACTGCCTCTTAAACTCTAAATTGTGAATAAATGCTAGAGGCAGTCAAGGAAGGCTTCCCAGAGGGAGTAACACTTGAGCCAATTCCTAAAGACTGAGCAGAAGTTCTCTAAATCGAGAAGAGGAGCAGAAGGTAGGTGCATAGATGCCCAGCAGTATAAAAGGAAAGGCTGGTCAGGGAAATTAGGGATGAGACTAGGAGGTAGGCTGGAATCAGATTGTGAATTGATATGCACTTCGTTCAGAGAGTTTGGACTTACTTTTTATTATAGGGCAGTCCCATGGCACAAATCCAAAGACTAATGCTGAACTGGTTACCTCAGAAACAGGCAGGGAGTTTGTTAAAAAGGCAAATTTCTAAGCCCCACTCTAGGAGATTCTGCTTCAGGAAGTCAAGAGTGAGGGCCAGAAATCTAGGTGATTCTGATGGATATAAAGGCATACTTAGGACCTCTGCTAGTAGAGATTTATAAGTATGGGGTGTGATAAGGGCAGTATTTTTCTTTAAAATAAAACTTATTAAAGATAATGCAAAATATATTGGAGATTTGGAGGCAGGAGATCAGTTGGGAAGCTATTCCAAAGATTCAAAGGGAGGGGACAGATTAGAAAGATATTTTAGTTTAAGAGCAATAGGTAAGGAGATAGATAAATGATTGTGTTAGGATTATTGGCTGAACAAATAGGTAGATAGTCATGATTAACCAGAGTGATGAGCAAAATCATTTTGCCATACTAGCATACTTAGTTAAATCTGTGAGGTCAGGATACTTTTAATAGTATGTATCAGACTATATGACTTGAGGCCAGGCAGAATGTTTACTATAGAAAACAAAAATTCAAGGTTTTTAGTACAGGCTCCAGGGAGAAAGGGCTGAGCAGTTCTGTCAGAGGAGACTTTCTGTGGTAGCCAAGTGGAAAGTGGAGACCTGTCAGCTGTGCCCTGTCAGCTTCTAGGGGCAGTGCTGGCATGCAGCTCTGTGCTATACAATCTTTTGAACTCCCATGTCTTTGCCTGAGGCCAAAATAGCACCCCATCTCCTACCCAATGCCTCAGGCAGTGCCTTCAACCTAGATTATCCAATTTGGCACCTACTACACTGCACAGGCTAGTGTGAAGATTCCATCAGAAAGCAGTCACTCAAGCATAGCACTTATTTCCTGTTTATGCTGAATGCGTTTCCAGCACGCAGCAGCACCTTCAGCTACTGCTGACCACTCAGGCAGTGGTCTGTGTGCAGCTGTGTCAAAACCATGCTGCCTGTTCTACCTGATTAGACTGGGCTGGAACCAATCCAAGTTCCATCCCTTGGATTTGGAATTAGGAACAAAAGAAAGAATTATTAGTCTCTTCACATGTTTGGGGGCTTTAACTTGTAAATTCAAGGGTCTTGAACAGCCATATATGCCATGCAGACTAGAGAACAGAGAAAGATGATTTAAAGGAAGAGGGAAAGATTATGCAGACGTGTGAAGTGAAGAGAGGGAAGTGAGGGGAAGGGGGAGAGAAGTAGGGGAGGGAGATGTGTACCACTGCCCAAGTCTCATGGCTCACAGTGTCCTAACCCAGACTTTGAATCTGCTCTGGGGTTTCTTAAGGCACCCATGTATCCTTATAGTAAATTCATCTTTTCTCTCTTTCTTCTTAAGCTAGTGTAAGTTAATTTCTATTTCTGGGAGCCAACAGCCAGTATCTGCATACTAATGCTCCCTGCTCCCATTCTCTTTCTTGGCTGTGGTCAAAAGATATATTACCAGGAATGTGCTATCAGGCATACCAGGCCTACCAGTTTTGAAAGGTATTTGGCCCTCAGACGACATACTAGGATTCAGTGATTCAAAATACAGCTCAGGCCTCTGTATTTTTCTCCCAGTTTAGGCATTTGGATTGAGAAGCACTTTAGCGTGGTAAACACAGTGGTAAGTGTTCCAACATAAATTTTTACATCCAAGTATATATCCAGTATATCTCTAAACATTTAATTCAGGATTCTGGTTTTTATGTTCTTTTCCTTCCTTTATGCAAATGATTCTGTGATTCTTGCCAAGTTTTGTAGCAAATTTATGAGTGTAGAGAAAATGGAAGTTTATTCAGTGTCTTGGCTTAAACAACAAACATTTCTCACAGTTCTGGAGGCTGGGAAATCCCATGACCTAGGCACTAGCAGCTTCCATGTCTGATGAGGATCTACTTGGTGGTTCATGGACAGCCCTCCACATTATGTTCTCACATGGGAGATGGGAACTCTCTGGGTCCTCTTTTATAAGGTCACTAATCTTATCCATGAGGGCTACACGCTTGTGATCCAGTCACCTCCCAAAGGCCCACCTCCTACTACCATCACTTTGGGTATTGGGACTTAAAATATGATTTTTTTTGGAGGGGAGAGACACAAAACCTTCAGTCCACAGCATTCAGGAATCAAGATTGCTTTTAAAGGCATATATGCAATTGTTCAGCAATTTTTAGAAAAGGATGTATAATTTAGAGTCAAAGAATAAAAATGTATGTCTTCCAAGAGGAAAAATTTTAAGATATCAGACTAACTCAAGCAAATTATACCTTGGTATAGCCTAGTCAAAGAAGGGTCCTGATAAATACAAAGTAAGATAGAATAGTTGATTATAATGAAAAAAAAATTAGTCATATTTGTATAATTAATATACATGATTAGACTGTGCTAATCAAGTATTTTTAATATATTTTATTGATTATGCTATTACAGTTGTCCCATTTCCCCCCTTTAGTTCATGTCCATGTGTCATAAGTTCTTTAGCTTCTACATTTCCCATGCTATTCTTGCCTTCCCCCTGTCTATTTTCCTCCTACCATCTATGCTTCTCATTCTCTGTACCTTTTCCCCCTCTCTGCTCTCCCATTCCCCTGTTGCTAACCCTCCATGTGATCTCCATTTTTGTGGTTCTGTTCCTGTTCTAATTGTTTGCTTAGTTTGTTTCTGTTTTTATTTTAGGTGTGGTTGTTCATAATCGTGAGTTTGCTGTCATTTTACTATACATGTTTTTTATCCTCTTTTTCTTAGATAAGTCCCTTTAACATTTCATCTTATAAGGGCTTGGTCATCATGAACTCCTTTAACTTGACCTTATCTGAGAAGCACTGTATCTGCCCTTCCATTCTAAATGAAGGCTTTGCTGGATAGAGCAATCTTGGATGTAGCTTCTTGTCTTTTATGACTTGGAATACTTCTTTCCAGCTCCTTCTTGCCTGCAAGGTCTCTTTTGAGAGATCAGCTGACAATCTGATGGGAAGTCCTTTGTAGGTAACTGTCTCCTTATGTCTTGCTGCTTCTAGGATTCTCTCCTCCATTTTAATCTTGGGTAATGTAATTACGATGTGCCTTGGTGTGTTCCTCCTTGGGTCCAACTTCTTTGGGACTCTCTGAGCTTCCTAGACTTCTGGAAGTCTATTTCCTTTGCCAGATTGGGAAAGTTCTCCTTTATTATGTTTTCAAATAACTTTTCCACTTGTTGCTCTTCCTCTTCCCCTTCTGGTACCCCTATAATTTGGATGTTGGAACATTTAAAGATATCCTGGAGGTTCCTAAGCCTCTCATTTTTTTGAATTCTTGTTTCTCTATTCTTTTCTGTTCGGTTGTTACTTTCTTCCTTCTGGTCCACTCCATTGATTTGAGTCCCAGTTTCCTTCCCATCACTATTGGTTCCCTGTGCATTTTCCTTCATTTCACTTAGCATAGCCTTCATTTTTTCATCTAATTTGCGACCAAATTCAACCAATTCTGTGCATCTGATAGGTTGGCTACCTCTTAATCGCTTAGTTGTATTCGTTTTGGAGCTTTGATCTGTTCTTTCTTTGGGGACTTTTTTTTTTTTTTTTTTTTGGTCTTGATGCGCTTGTTACATCGTGTGGGGCAGAGCCTTAGGTATTCAACAGGGTGGGGCAACCCACGTTGCCATGTTGTGATGCTGTTTGTAGGGGAGGGGTCCGAAAGGAGCAGTGGTGTTTGTTCCTCTCTGTGCCAGATTTCAGTCACTTTGCTGCTTCCCCCAAGCAAACTGCTTTCTGCTGCTAATTCCCGTGTGGGTGGGCTTGTGCACATTCTTGGACCACATGGTTCTCTCCAACAAATTCTCCTGTGAGTCTGGGATTCTCCCAGCATCTCAAACCCCACTGGTGTTTTCAATTAGTGCCCCAAGGTTCTATTTCCCGGTGCTGGGACCCTGGGTTGTGAGCAGTGCTTTGCTTCACAATCGCCATTTCACTGAGTCTGCCCATTGCCACCCTATCTCTGGGGTCTTCTAGCTGCCACGTGTGCGCCCAGGGTCCACCCACTGCGGTCTTGCGCACCCAGGATTCCTTATGCACCTGGTGCCACCACTTTTTGTGCCACAACCCCTCTCCGCCCGGCTGCCCGACTCTGCCTTTCCTACCTGTCTGGATGAATGGGTCTATTTTAACTCCTTGGTTGTCTGACTTCCATACAGTTCAATTTTCTGTCAGTTCTCGCTGTTATTTTGTTTTTAAATTGTTGTTGTCCTTATTTTGGTTGTGCGAGAAGGTACAGTGTGTCTACCCATGCCTCCATCTTGGCCAGAAGTCAGAGTAGTTATTTTTCATTTATTCTTTGCATTCTCAGAATTATTGAAGATATAATTTACATGTAAGAATGATTAAATTCATAAGCATGAGACTAATTAAGGTTGTGTAATGACGAGAATCTATGGAAGCAATTTTTTAAAAGTTTTACTAGATTAGATGTGGTCAGCAACTGCCTCTTCAAAAAGGATACCTTATGCATATTTAATTTCATAATATATTGTCACTTCTGAGGCTACTGTGGGTATATGTATAGTTTTATTCTATGTTAGAACCTTCTAAGAAAGAGACTTCTTTCCTTTGCTAAGCATGAGAATAAGGATAGTATTCCTCAGCACCCTGTTATAGATGCTTTCATGGGAGTACTAATGAGACAGTGCAGTGTAGTGTAGTGCTTATGAGCACAAGATCAACTGGAAGCCAAATTGTCTGGGTTTGCTTATTTAACAGTGTAATCTTAAGCAAGTTAGTTAATTCTCTGTTTTCCAGTTTCTTCACTGCAAAAGTGATAGTACCTTGATAAACTACTTAGAAGACTAGCCCCTAGAATAGGAAGCACTTAATTAATATTTGCTATTGTTTTCTTCCCTAAGAATAATTATTAGGCATGTATTGATGTAGATTTAGGGGGAAATTCAAATCATATACATTTTTTAAAGTTTTAATATTAATAGATATTAATTTGTGTGTCCTGTATGTGGCTGTGTAACATTTAAGACGTCCATAAAGCTTGACTTCATCTTTTTACTAAAAACAGCCTCTGGGTAAATGAGACATCCTTATGGATTCAAGAATCAGGGATCTCTGTTACCTGGTAGGAATTTCCTGTAGAGTCATGAATATAACAGTTCCCTCACTGTGGGACAGATGATGTTAGTAGTAGTTGTAGAATTATAGTAGTGGCCCTAACAGCAGTAGGGGCTGGCGCTAATTATAGGCAATGTTTATAGAATACTTACATACCAGGTCCTCTTCTAGGCACCTTACATGTATTGATTTATTTTATCTTCACGATAACCAGTTAAGTGGGTTAGGTACTAGTATTGTCTCACTGGTTATTTTTTTAGTAAAGAAATGGATGGACGTGCCACTTTACAGATGCAGAAATTAGATATGGAGGGCTTATACACAGCTGGTAGCTGACAGAATCAGAATTTGAACACAGTCCAGTTCCAAAACATACATACACTTAAATGCAGATGCAATTTGGCCAGGATATTTATAATTTACACCAAATTGTCTTAAGATTCTATTTTATCCCTGGGTTGGATTCTTTATTGTTACACCCCCATTACCTTGGGAAGTAGGCATTAAGAGAGGGATGTATATACCTGGGACAATACAGTATTAATACACATTGAATAAAATGCTACTCTCAGCCTTGCTAATGCCTCAGCCCCTTGCCTGGATCTTGCCTCTTCACCTGCTTCCTGGCCCTCTCCCAGTGGTCTCTCTTGAGTCTTGGCCTGTATTACTTTGGTTCCTACTTTGAATCAGTCCTGATTTCTCTTTGTACATAAACAAGCTTTTGAAAAAGAAATAGGAGATATGTGACAAAAAAGAAAAAGGCAAATGAATAATAATTCAATCAGTAACCATATTAATATCAAACTAATGGTGACTTTTCTGAGCATTCTAAGTACTGTGTTTTAATATAAAAAATTACTTCACTTGTGTGAGCTGGTTTAGGAGAAATTTTATCTAGTGACTTTCCAATCAGTTCTCACTTGACCTGTCCTGAGCATATGGACCCAACTGCTGGCCACAGGGAAGAGGTGGAGCATTCTTCTGCCTTCACTTCCTTGGTTGTTTCACCCCATTGAGCTGTGAACACTGGTTGAGGACAAAAGCTGTATACACTGTACAAACAGAGCACCAAAGCAGCAGTACACTGACTCATTCTTTGCTCTGTGTGAGAACTGAGGGGGACTCGATTCATTTCCTTTGTGCTGGTGTCTGTCAACAGCGCTGTTTGAGGCAAGGCCTATTGTGTTGGCCAGTGTTTCTTATTGACCTAAGTCTGTGCCTGCTATGTTCCCAGGGTCGAAGTTGCGAGTGAGAGAATGTTTGAAAAGGGGTAATCATAGGCTAAGTGCATTTTGCTGCATTATCATCTGACCTATTAAATCTAAACTGTGGTCCACGTTAATGCAAACAGGTAATTATATAGCCACAGCTGCAACTATTGACATCTGATCACTGCACCCTTAGGAAAAAAATGTGGTTTTTGTTCTCTTTCTAGGGTCTTATATGCTGCACATGAATGATTTTTAGCTGAAAATGATAATGGGTTAGAAAGACTAAAAGATCAACAAGGTGTATACTTTAAAATAGCCTCTGTCGCAGCTGTTGGCATGTCTTTTCCTTTGATGACTCAGTGCTTTCCCATGATTCAAATTGAGTAATCTTTCAGTTTTCATTTTTAAGAAGTCTAAGGTAAAGATAATTTTTCTTATTTCCATTCTGTACGATGCCATTGTCACTTTGAAAGGTCTGCCTCTCATAGTTTCATTTTGCTTGTTGACTGGTTTTATCCATTCCTTCATGGCCTGTTCCTCTGGAAGGATGCATTTACAAGAGGTCCACGGACCCCCACCATGACAAGTACACTGGAGAAGAGTCAAGGCTAATGGCTCTTTATCATGTTAGAAAAGTGTATCCTTTCTAGTTTCTTTCGGTTTTCTAAAGATCAAAAGTTAGAGATAAATCATACAGTCCTGGAGAAGAGCCACTCTTTTGTTATTAGAAGAAAAGATATTTAGAAATGTGTTCCCCCCAACCATGAAAATCCAGTTAGTATTGGAGCATTGTACATATGTTTGCATTAACCTCTATAATTCATTCTTTATTGTTTAAAAGCCTAGTATTGGTTAAAAAAAGCCTAGTAGGTGATGGACTCTGTGTTAGGCATTGGGGTGGAATTTAAAAGTAAACATCTGTTAGTTTCTAATTCACACTGTCACAGGTAGTGTTGTGAAGCAGGTCTGGAGTAGAATGACGCAGAAAATAGAGCCCTTTAAGGCTCTTAACTTCAAGGTTTCTCTTAAGTTTTTTTCCTAAGGTTTTGATACTTTGTCTCCTGAATGTTGTCATGCAGTATTTCTCTTAAGTGGGTAGGTACAGATTGCATTGGGACCACCATGAGAAGGCACTTGGGATAGCTGAGCACCTCCAGTATGTTATCTTTCGAGCCAGAGTCCTATACACCCAATTCAGCTCATGCCTTCTTGCCATGTACACCTCAAAGTGCTGGCTGGCTCTACTGGGCCCTTTGAGCACAGGTAGTTTGTCACAGGATGGCAATGCATCATTACATTTACATCCCAGGTACTAGAGATGCAGTGATAAATAATATATTACTCTTACTCTCAGGGAACACAGAGTAAATGCCTTCTTTTTTTATAACCATCCTTACCACAAGCACAGTTTTGAAAAACTGGCATAGTGATTAAATATAAGGAAAATGTACAAAAAAATCTTTACTGTTACTGTTCCTCAGTAAAGTTGGCCTCTTGTACCTGGAATACTACATGGAATTAAAGTATTTACTAAAATGCATGTTGTGCACTGTCTTAACCCTCATAAATGAAAACTGTTTTCAAATTCTTATAATGAAATCTTTTTTGCAAACATTTTTTTTCATTTTTTAATGCTGCTATTTCACATGTAGAATTATTTTGACAGATACCAAGTGGAATCACTTCAAAAGGCTTTTTATATTTGTAAGAAACAATAAACCATATGCCGACTTGTGGAAGCCTTGATCTGGAAGGAACATGGCTGTTGGCCAGCAATTAATTAAGCCACTCTTGTTTTGGCCATATTGTAGTATTGTATAGGTCTGAAATGTTCTGTCCTCTCCAGACAGGACTACTCCTGTTTATCCTATTTTCCTCCTCCAAAGTAATAGGAATTGTAAGTATGAGTAATCAAAGTGCAAGAAGAATGGGGAAGTAGGATGAAATGGGAATTTGATTTGGCACTGGATAGCCACAGAGTGACTCCTGTCACTTTGTTCCATTTAAAATCACTTCATTGTTCACAAGAACATCTGTAGCAGATGTGTATTGCTAAAGAATGTGGAATGAGAAAAGATTAGTTAATTTCATGTTGTATAAAATAGGATTACTCTGTTGTCAAAAAGAGAAAATAATGAGACTGATTGTTTCCTGTATTTCTCCTGAGTCCAATTTAAATATTCTTAAATTATCTTCAAATATAGATCTCTGATATCAGATTGTCTGGGTAAGTTAGGCCACTCAGTGTTCCTCTCATCATGCAACTTCACTTCTCATTAGAGCAGAACTAACTTTTATTCAGGATCTGGTAGTAAAAGAGTTATGGGCCTTGGGTCTGAAGATTGCCTCAGGGAAGGCTGGCCTCAACAGAGAGCTTCCTTTCACCCATTTTGACCATTGTCACTGCTTCCCCTCATCCATCTCATTGCTGTTGATCTTAGGGTACCCAGAGATACTATGGCTTTGCTTACAAATAGGTTCCATGTTTGAACTTTCCAGTTTGTAAAAGATAAAGCAAGCACCTATGTCTTAAAAGGGTGCTTTCCCTTTTTAATGAACAGTAATGGCTTTGGGAATTCCAAAAATTCTATAATGCTTTTTGTTCACATGGTAAAAAGTATCCACAACAGACATTGTGACCTAAATACTTGCTTCCCCCCCCCCAAATCAAACATGATTAAAATACAGACTTTTCTCTTCCTTTTTTCCAAACCCTAACAAATAAAACCAAACCCCACATATATTTGGGAGTGGTTTCCTAAACCCCAGCCTTAGCTACTAAGCCCCTCCTTCCTTCCTTTAAGTACCGATAGCCAGTGCTGGGCTGTGGATCCCTATGCATACCCATCCACACTCACCCTGCAGTTCTCTGGCACAGTCTGCTCATATCTTTATCTTTGGGGAAAGTGAAAGCTTATCCAAGCACTTTGCAAGTAATTGTGGGTGGGTGCAGTGCTGAGGAGGTTAACCATTGGCATTTTCAGTGGCTTAATTGGGCTCTGGCAAAAAGCCAGGATCAGCAGAAAATGGAACAACTGTAGAAACTAGTGGGTTTCAGCATCTTGGCATGGTCTGGAGCATTCAGCAGCAGTCTGTGCTCGTGTCTACCTGTTGTGGGAAAGTGAGAGGCTGTCCAGACATGGGACAAAACAGCCAGGATTTTTCCCATCCAGCTTTCCTATTGTATTTGGCTCTTTAAAAGCAGGTCAGAGTACCTGTCATCAAGCACAACTTGTGTAGTGACTCATTGTGAGGTGCTTTCCTCCATTCAAGGAAGGGCTTAAAGCCACTGAAGAAAGCCTGCACCATGTGGCAAGTGGTGTCCCTGTAACACAGGATGTTGTCAGGATTTGAGGTTTGGGAAGCATTTGTGGGGAAATTTGACAGTGCTGAGAAGTTTCAACCAGTGAATATTTAGCTAGCTTCAGTGCTTTTTCAAGAAAGGAAAGTACTATAAAACTATTGTTGTTATTGATAAAATTAGTATTGATCATAAGACTATGAGCCTTTGAAGTTAAATATAAATGTATTATTTTATAAAACATACACTAGTTTTGCAATGTGTACAAATCTAAGAGATCAAAGATGTAATTCAATATTTTCTGTTTGTTTTATTAGCTAAAATGAATTGGTTTGCTATTTGGATGGTTCGTAACTCAAGGTTTTGGGATTAAAGCATCTAGTAATCTTTCTTTTATACCAAAAATTCATGTT
This sequence comes from Phyllostomus hastatus, assembly GCF_019186645.2. Lineage (NCBI taxonomy): Eukaryota > Metazoa > Chordata > Mammalia > Chiroptera > Phyllostomidae > Phyllostomus > Phyllostomus hastatus. Next base: position 8,960,097 of record NW_025333932.1, on the reverse strand, counting down.
ATGAATGTGCTTGAAAATGTATCTGCTGAAAAACTTTTCTGGGTAAAATTATTTCATAAAGTGGGAACCATTTTCATTTTGGATGGAAGGAAACCTCCTCTTATCCCATTTAGTTCGAGTTGTACTGTTAATCTTTCAGGATGAGATCCCACTTTTTAAAAACCTATGTATAGACAACAAAAATATAACTTAAAATCTTGTAGTGCTCAGAAAAGCTGTGCCTTTTTATTTAGAAAAGCCCTTTTTTCCTGTAACTCTTAAAAATAGGTAGAATACCTCCCTGGAAATGACAATTCTATTTCTTTCCATGTTTTATAACCTTTGTGTAACAGAGATTGGGAACTCTGAGCCTGTGACCTCTTCTTTGAAGCATTACTTAATACATACTGTTCACTACCATTAGAAAATTATTAATAGTACTTTGGAGCTGATTTAACTGCTACAGTTAAAGTCAGATTAACAATATGTCATTAGTTCAGTAATCTTTGCTGCAGTTAAAATAATATATTTCTATACACTTTAATGTTTTATATGCTCACATGTGAAAACAGGAAAGAATTTCATTTTAAAATCTGTTGTGGCTTCCAGCTGAGAAAGGACACATGCTTGTGTCTGTACCATACACATTTATTCTAGTGCTCATCCATAGACATGCTTATGTCATCCCTTTAACTCTCCAAAACTAGCTTATAACTTCATATATGTGCTTAAGGCAGTGTCGTGCATGTTTTAAGGCTATGTTATTAGGTTCCTAAAAATTTAGAATGATTTTTATCTTCTTGGTAGAATTCCATTTGTCGTTATGAAATGTTTCTTTTTATCTCTACTGATGTTTTATGCCTTGACATCTGCTTTGTTTCTTATAAAATGGGTTGTATCAGCTTTATTTTAGTGTTTGTATGGTATATCTTTCTCTATTCTTTTACTTTCAACATTTCTGTGTCTTACATTTATTATAAGTATGACTCTTGTAAGGAACATTTAGTTGGACTTTGTTTATCTATCCAGTCCGTCAGTCCTTGACTTTAATTGGAATTTTTAGACATTTTACATTTTGTGTAATTACTGATATATTTCTTTTAAAATTAACACCTTACTTTTTGCTTCCCCTCACCTTTTCTATTTTTAAATGTGCTCAACAAAGGAGACAAATTTCCAGTAACCCAAGAAATTCAGTTAACTAGAGGGCCCTATCTGCAAGGTTTTGATATAATTAAGGTTTTCTGTATGTATTTTCCTACTGTATTTTCAAGGAAAGAAAGTACATACACAAAGTATAGATATATATTTATATATAACTATATATAATTAATATTTAAAATTATAATTATGATATAAATTGTACTTATAAGCTTATTTGTAACTTATTTATTTATAACTCATATATTTATAACTTATAAAATTATATTTTAGTATGAATTATAGATTAATATAAAGTATATAATTATAAATTATATATTTATATATTAGTATATACAGGATAGGGTAAAAATAGGTTTACAGTTATAATACAAATAAATAATACAATAATTAGTAGTAATGCAAGAATAAACTTTGGCATACTCACAAGTATAAACCTTCTTTTGCCTAACCCTATATTTATATATAATTACATTTTGTATATAACTACATATCTATATATTTTAAAGACTTTGTTTATTTTTAGAGAGAAGGAAAGGGAGGGAGGAAGAAAAGGAGAGAAACATCAATATGTGTTTGCCTCTCAAGCACCTCCCCACTGAGGACCCAGCCCACAACCCGGGCATGTGACTGGGAATGGAACCGGCAACCCTTTGGTTTGCAGGCGCTCAATCCACTGAGCTGCACCAGCCAGTGCATAAAACTACATATATAATTTTTATGCATTACATATTGGAATCAAATTTAGCAAAGGAGATGAAACAGATATTAAGCCAGAGGAAATCCAGCTGTCAGTCAGTCTCAAAAGACTCAAACCTTGATCAAAGTTTAGGGTAGTGAACTTAGTCCCCATGAGACCAGGGAATCTCTGTGTTCCTGAGACCATTGTACCTGAAATCAGTATCCCAGCCCTGACAGGGTACCCAGTGTAGATTGAATGATTTAGGATTTTTACTCATAAAATATAAAAGTCGATGTTACCATCTGTATCAGTCAGGGTTTCCCAGAGAAATGGAACAATAGGAAGTACAGATATAGTGGATACAGATGACTTATTTTAAGGAATTGGGGCACACAGTTGTGGGGACTGCCAAGTCTGAAATATGCAGAGCAGTTGGGCAGGCTGCAGACTCAGGCAGGAGTTGATTCTTTATTCTTGAGACAGAATTTCTTCTTCAGGAAATCTCAGTTATTGCTCGTAAGATCTTCAACTGATTTTTTCTAGTATTTTAATATTTATTTTTAATTGCAAGGTAATGCATGCATTTATCTTTGTAAAATGTTACAATATTTCCAACCATCGCCAAGTATCCATTCCTTCTTTTTAAGAAAAAATTCAGAGAACATGCACAATTTATAAATCATAAATGTACAGCTGGTGAAATTTCACAATGAGTACAGACTCGTGTAACCACCATTTGGACCAAGAACAGAACAGTATTACTACCTGAAAGCCTTCCACTGCCCCATCCCTGTCACTGGCACTCTCCTATTTACAACAGCCTAGGCCGGCAATTTTCAACTGGTGTGCCTACAGCATTTTTTTTTTTTTTCAAGTACAGTTGTCTTCATTTTACCACCACCACTCAGGCATCCCCACTTCCCATTCTTGATCCTAGACCCCTTTGGTTTTGGCTATGTAGGTCTTCAACTGATTAGGTGAGGCCCACCCACGCTGAGGGTAACTCTACAAAATGCTTTCACCTAGATTAGTGTTTTACTAAATAACTGGGTTCTGTTGTCACATAAAACTAACCATCACAACCTATAGGCTAACATCAGTCAGTGTAGAAGAAGCAAAGCAACAGAGAGATGTTTTTATTGGCAGTGCTGCCTGTGAGATAAGAGAAATGACCACTTGTGGGAGATAGCAGCCAAACCTAGGCAAGAGGACCATGGAGCAGCCACTGCAGGTCAGGCATTATTGGAGGTTTGTATGGTTGTATCAGGAAAAATTCACAAGAACACTAATTCCATTGTTCTTCACCATGACTTTCCCATCTCTGTCCCCTAATTACAAATGTGAAGAAACAGGGAGAAACCACTAGAAATGTTGCCTCCTGGGGAGATTCCTGCCCAGGATAGTAACTGTCACACAAATGACACATTAAGAGGAAGTGCTAGCATGTCCTTAATATGCTTCTGTAAGTTGATGACCTACATTTCTATCTCTTTAGCGATCCACCTAGCTTTCTCTATATATGATTTGCCTTCTCTCCCTCGACCTTTTATACTTCATTTATTTCTTTTCTCAGTTCTAAAAGAAATTTTAAAAGTCATTTTTGTTTCATAAACCAGACCAATAACTACTAATCTTTAACTTCCTAGAAAAAAGGTTCTAGAACTATGACTGTCATTAATGCAGCCAATGGATCACACACAGATGCAGCTGCTGATAGAGAACAGATTCTGGTAGACCCCTGCCCTTGACAGCAGTGTACTGATGGAACTGGAAACTTACTGTCCTGTGCAGCAGTGAGGAGACTATGTACCCTCTCCCACCTCTCATACATCATGAAACACGCAGCTAGAGTGGCACTATAGTTTTTAAAACCAAATTAACGGCTGCAGCCCCCTGAGCCCAGCAGCTGCTGCTTGATGTCTCCCACTGAGAGCACCTTTCTGACAGGCTCTTAGGCTCAAGTCTGAGTGAGGTCAAAGCAGGATTAGGACAGGAGCCCTCTCCACACTGACAGCTACTGTTAGTGCACTGACTTCAGCCCCATGGCTTTTGGAGAATGTTTAATTAGTTTTCTTACTACCAGTAGTTATCTCTGAGAAAGCTTAATCATGTATTTCAATTGGTTTTTTTGGAAGAGATTATGATTTTTTCCCCAAATCAGATGAAATTTTTGTCCTTGGCCTGGTTTTAGATGCTTTACCTAATACAAATTTGTCTGATTGTAAATGTTACTGTCCAGTCTTCTCTTGTAACTATCCCAGAGTAGATTATTTGCTTTGCAAAACTAGGCAGCTCTCAAAGGGGCCCAGAGAAACCACCCACGGGAAGTAAAGAACTCTGTTGAGGGTGTAGGACCCTTCCCTGTGCCCTGGATCCTGCTGCAGGAAGGTAGAGAGCTTGACTGGGGAGACCAGGGACACAGCTGCTGGTGTACTTTCTGTGGTGGGTATTTTGCCATGTTGAGATGAGGTTCCAGCCCATTTGGAACAGAATGTTCCGTAGGAAGTACATGTCTACCGATACATGAAAACTACTTCACGTCACTGTCTTGTCAAGTAGAGTGTGCTGAAATTTCCATTCCCAGTGGAAATGTTTGTTCCTATTCCATTCATATGGTATGCAGTTCATTGATGATGAGTTTGATTTTGGAAGGCTTGGGTTTGAGTAAAATTGTTTGTATCCATTTGTAATCATAGAAACCACTGAGAATATTTTAACAAGTTTTGAAAGAGGGCATTTTTGACTAGTTTAAAATATGGTCTTGGTAGTACATAAAATTTACTTAGGGTAGGAGGGTTGGGAACATCTCAGAGGAATGGGAAGTTAATTTCCAAAGGTCATAAAATAGGTTCCATAAGATCTGTATTACTATCCAAAGTGCAATATGCATGTCATGGTCCTGTCAGCTTTCAACTGCAAGTAACAGAAAACCCACCCTTAAGGTCTTAAACAATAAGGAACTTTTGTTTAACAAACATAACAAGGCCTCTAGAGGTAGACAGTTGTCATTCAGTTGTGATAAGAGCCATGCATCATTATCTTTGTGATTCTCTCCTCCAGACCCTCCCTCCTCTCCATCTAGATTTGTGCTTGGGTCTGATCCCTTTATGGTAACTGCCTTGTGTGTCACATGCAGAATCAACCATTTACAGATGCAGAAAAGGGCATTGCTTTTTCATGTCTCTCTTAAGAGTCAAAAGACTTTTCATAGAGTTCCCCTGCAGAAACTCCTCTGTGTGCCATTGGCCCGAATGTCATGACATGCCAAACTATAAAGCAGCATTGCTGGAGAGAAACTACCATGACTGATTCAGTCTTTTTAGGATCTGCTAGGGTTGGAGCCAGACAAACCTGAGTCCCAACCTGGCTCAGCTATTTAGTAAGGTACTTCAGTTAAATGACTTAACTTCTCTGAGACTGCTGAGCCTCTCTGTAAAATAGGGTTGATAAATCTTGCTTTTCAAAGGTATTACTAATATTTCTTAAGTTTCTATAATGTGACAAGCACTATGCTATGTGATGTAAATAGATTTAATCCTCAAAACAAGTCTGGGAAGTAAGGGGATATGATATGGTTAGATCCCATGATGGTTCATGCTCTACAGATTATTCAGGCAGCACGTAGAGCTGATAGTCTTCAGGTGGAAGTTGAGATGGCTCAGAGGAGAGGTCACAGATTATTGCCATAGTCAAGATGTGACATTTTGATTATTTAACTTTACATAGTGGCATTGGAATGTAAAGCAAAGAATGGCTTTATGAAATATTTTAAAAATAGTAAGCAATGGAATTGGTTTTAAAATGGAGCATTGGAATCAAAAAGGGTTTTTAGATTTCCATCGTAAGAACCTTGAATAAGCAAAATTTGGTTTTGAAATTGTGTTAGACCTTTTTTGAATGGTTCCTAACACAAATAAGCTTTTAGTTTTTAGGAATATTTGTCAGCACTCTCTTTCACTTTCAATGTAAGATGGGGCTTATAGTGTGTACCTTATAGGGTTGTTTTAAGGACTTAATGAGCTAATATTAAGAATACTCTCTCATGATAGTAGTACTGGGCACATAAGTGCTCAGCAAGTGTTAGCTATTTTTTCTTTAAATTTGCGCAGAATTACTTGTTTTTTCTTTATTCTCTCATACCTTTTTAGAACCATACAGATAATCTCTCCCTCTATAGTCTTGAAAATTTTGAAGTCATTTATTTTAATACTTAATGAGGTTTTACATTTATTCAGATACACATGGAGGTGAGGGAGGCAAGTCTGTAGTTGCGCTTGCACCAGAGCCGAATCCTTGACGTGGAAGCAGTTATTACATTCTGGAGAAAACAGGAGTGGCCACAGTTGAGAATATAAATTTTAGAAGGATGCCACAATGGAAATGTAAATATAGCATTCCTGTCAAATATAAGAGGAATAGCCCACTTTGTTAATCTTCTGGAATAAAACCTCTTTTTAACTGTAAAGACTATAGGATATAGTATCATAGCTACCTGACTATCCATCACCTACAATTAACAAATGCTGACATTAGTGAGGGGTGGTGGTGATTTTACTTAAAGACTTCTTTTTATCAAAGAAACATATCAATAGGTTAAAAAATTGAAGCCCCCTTTTGTATAGTTGGCTGAAGACAGCTGAAAAAAATAAAAAGACAACCCACAGAATTCTAATGGCTGACCTATGTCTTATTTCTGTAATGCTGCCCTGTGACTGTTTTTTCTCGTTGGTGGCTGGCATTCCATGTGGCAATATAGAGACCAAACTTTATGGCTAATAGACTTACCATGGTGACCACATCGTAAGGTACTTAAGTGTAGAATCACTGTGTTGCACACCTGAAACTAGACTCCCTTCATTTTATAGTTCCACCATCTTCGGCACAGCACATGGTTTCTGAGGTCACGTGCTCCTGTGTATGAAGCTGATGGGAAAGGAGAGAGACTGTGGAAGGCACTCTCACTGCTTAAATTTCTTGGTCTCCTTCATGTGACTGGCATCATTTCTGCTCATGTTCCATTGGTGAGAAAAGTTATGTGCCCCCCCCAACCTTGATCAGGATATAAGGTTGCTGGGAAATACAATCCTGGGACCCCCAGCAACAACTTTGAAGAGGGTATGCAAAGCTGTGGTGAAGAACCAGTTTTCTCTAGTATAGTTACTTCATTAAACTCACCAGCACCATTCACCTTTCTTTCCAGAGGCAGCTACTGTCTTGAACATGTAGCATATACTTCAACTTTTTATATTTTTATGATGTGTACATAGCCATAAAAATATATATTATTTTGTGTCTATTTAAAATTCAAAACATAATTTAAAATGTTATTTTTAAATGTTTTACTTTGTATCATATTATAACATTTTGACTCGACATTGTGTTTTTACATGTGCCCCAGAATCTACATTGAGGTCTAGTCCATTCACTTTAAATGATACATAGATTTCACTGTATGAATACAGCTCAATTATTATTTTTACTTTTCCCTCTTGATGGAAGTTTAGGTGGTTTCTGGTTTTTGACTATTATGAACATTATACATGTTCTTACACATGTCTCTAGGAACAAATGCATTTGTTGTCCTATGTTAACAGGAAGCTTAATTTTTGGGTTGAGACTACATACATTTTCTATTTTTTTGATACTGCCAAATTGCTCTCTAACATTGTATTATTTTACACTCAGAGTTTATGGTGCTCCCATTTTCTCACATATTCACCAAACATTAGGGGGTTTTTTAGACTTATATTGACAGTATAATAGATGAGATACTTTGATTTGCATTTTCCTAATTACTATAAAGTGATGCTAAACATCTTTTTCATATGTCTATAGGCTAGTTAGTCTTAATTTCCTATGAATTGACTGTTCATATTTTTCATCCATTTTTCTATTTAATTATTTATATATTTTTTACTAATTTATAATTATTCTGGACATTAATTTTTTCTTACATCTGTTACAAATTAACTGTTTTCAAACTATGTCATGCTTTACCTTTTCATGGTGATTTTTGTCATGCAAAGATTTTAAATTTTGATATAGACAACTGTGCCTATCTTTTCCTTTATGAGTTGCTCTTGTATTTTTAAATCACAGCCCTCAGATCCTTTGACCTTCTTCCCATCAAGGGGGTCTGTATATCCCCCCTTTGAATCCGGGCTGTATGATCCCTTGAACAATAGACTATAGCAGAGGTGACATTGTACCATGTTGTACCATCCTCACAGGATGTTGGGGGCCCAGGCTTTAAGAAACTGGCAGCTTCCACTTCCTATCTCTTGGAATGTTTTTGTAATGCAGCCACCATCCTGTGAGGAAGGAAGCTCAAGCCTGCAGAAGGGACATGGATCGCAGCCATCAGCCAGTGCTGAATTGCCATCCTTGTGAGTGAGCCATTTCAGAAGTGGATCCTCCAGTCCTCAGTCCAGCTCCCTGGACAGTGGGAATCGTGATGGGCTGTCCCTGCTAGGTATCTGTCCTGCAGATACTTGAGCAAAGCCAATGGTTTTTGTTGTGTGAAGCCACCACTGATATTTGGGATACTTTTGTTACACAGCTGGAATAGTGGTACTGTGTGTGTCTTATCTGGAAAAGCCTTTCCTACCCTGAGGTCACAAGATACTTTCCCTCTTTTTGTATAATGCATTCAAAGCTTGATTTTTCACACTTAGTTTCTGTGATATAGCTGCAAATTATTTTTTTAATTGTGATAAAACACATATAACATAAAGTTGATGATTTTAACCATCTTAATAAGGTGTAAAATGTAGTGGCATTTAGAACATTCTCAATGTTATGCAACTTCACTACTGTCTAATTCCAGAACATTGTCATGAGCCAAGAAGGAAACATTATATAGCTTATATGGCTTGATGCAGAGATCTTATTTTTTTCCCAGATGTAAAGCCAGTTTTCTCAATGCAATTTATTGAAGAGCCTTTCTTTTTTTTCTCCCACAAACTAAATTTAACATGCTTTCTCCATCACCTTCCAGGTTCCCTATATATACTTAGGTTTGTCTCAGGGGTGTGTATCTTCTCAGTCCTCTCACCCAGGGATTTTAGAAAAATAAATTTGTATTTATAAATATATTGCCTTTTAACATTCTTGTAGTTTTCTATGTGGGTATATTTTTCTCTATGAAACTATAACAGGTTTTTGAAAGGCCTTCCATGTGACCAGGATGCTAGGACTTTCCAAAATTACATACTGGCCTCATTAAAACTTAAGATGTTTTACTTGTTTTGTTATAAAGTCATATGTTCCTGTGCAGATCAATATAACTATATTTATAAATGCCCCTTGATAGTAATAGCCGTAGTGCTTTGAAAATTTGCATTTGAAAAGATTGCGGCTTTAATTGGGATTATTCTTAAGTGTATATACCTTACTGCTGTGCCACACTGACCAGAGCCAGTGTGTTCATGCACTGCCCTAGGCTCCTTTTGGTAGATAATGGTAGCCTCCAAAGACATTTGAAGTTCAGTAAGGACTAGCTAGATTTTTACAACCTCATTATCAACTTGTAATAGTAGTAAATCTCAGATCCAATTCTGCTGCACATGAAGGCACACACATACAGAGATTTAACTAAATATTCACAAGCAGGCACAAAGCAGTTCTTGAAACTTGAAGAAACTCCATCTCTCAGTCCTCAGAGAGGCTCTGACCAAAAGCTTGTAGAAAATGGGCCCTTAAATGAGAATTGTGCCTCCTTAATAGCCAGCAACAGGCAGACTCCTTTCCCTTTCAAGTTGGCTAGAGGAGCGTTTAATTGAAAGGAGGGAGTCCTCCTTGAGGGGAAAGTGTCAGTGCCCTCTGAGTTCCTCCTCAGCTCTGGTCATGAAAGCATGGGCCAGGTCATTAACATACTGTTTAGTCAGTCAGCCCATATTTCTTAATGGTTTTTATTTCACAAATGGGGCCCCACTAATCATGCTAGTTATAGCTCAATAAAACTTTTCTAACATTTAGTATGGTGATAAGCAAGAAGGTCATTTGTCCACTGAAATACAGATAATAGAGGTTTTTTTAGTAGCCACCTCTAAAATATGGGTTTTTATTATGACTATAGTTGACCATCCCCAAATGTATATATTGTAAATACTTCAAAGTAAATTTCAGACATCATGATCAAGAATAGTCAGTGTTGCCCTGGCCAGGTGGCTCAGTTAGTAGGAGCATTGTCCCATGCACCAAAAGGTTGTGGGTTTGATCCCGGGTCAGGGCACACAATCCCTGATGGGGACGTGTAGAGGAAGCAGTCAGTGGATCTTTCTTTCTCTTTCTCTCTCACTCTCTCCCCCCTCTTCTCTCCTTTCTTTCCTCTCTCTCTAAAATTAATTTAAAAACATATATATATCCTCAGGTGAGGATTAAAAACAAAAAGAATAGTGAATATTTTTAATAAAGCAAAAATGTTTCCTGCCCTGGCTGGTGTAGCTCAGTGAATTGAGTGCGGGCTGTGAACCAAAGCATCACAGGTTCGATTCCCAGTTAGGGCACATGCCTGGGTTGCGGGCAGTAAATCATGGGGGCCAAATGAGAGGCAACCACACATTGATGTTTCTCTCTCTCTCTTTCTCCCTCCCTTACCATCTCTAAAAATAAACAAATAAAATTTAAAAAATGTTTCCTAAAAGAAATATTAATATCAGTTCTGCTGCCTAACTTTTTAAAAAAAAATCCTCATCCAAACATATGTTTATTGGTTTTAGAGAGTAGAAGAGGGCAGGAAGGAAGGTGAGAAGGGACAGACAGACAGACAGACACATCAATTGGCTACCTCCTGTTTGTGCCCTGACCTGGGATCGAACCTGAAACTTTTTGGTGTGACTATGCTCCAACCAACTGAGCCACTAGGGTCAGGGCAAAACAGGCTCTGTCTTATAGATGTTACCATATTTTGCTGTGTATAAATGCACACTTTTTTGCCCACATTTTTTTAGAGAAAATTAAGGGTGCGCATTATATGTGGGCATAATGATTACCGTGGGTATAATCTGTGTGTGTGATGCACACCAAAATATGGGTGCATGTTATACATAGCAAAATATGGTAGTTCCTCCCAAATTGTCATCTCAAATTCAGTTGTGTCCACCATGATTCTCAGATTATTTTGAAGCCTTATAACAAAATGTTAGAAAATCAGTTGTTTGTAACTTTTAAAGTTTTGGACACAAATATTTAGAACTCTTTATTGCTTAGTTTATTAAAATTAAACTAGAAATCAGGAATGTTTATATAATTGGAAGGTTTTGCTTCTGTGCATAGAATGCCAAGGAATCTAAAATTAAAATGATCAAACAATGTAATATCCCATAAATAAAATGATTTGGAGTTGAAATTGTTACAGTGGAAATTAGTTGTGTTTTTCCTTCATTTCTTGTCGCTTTTGTCACCTAGCACACTCAACAGCAGTGTGACAGGCAAGCAGCTGCCTTCAACCAGCACTGCCAACACCAGAGATTTTTCTAGGCCTGTTGCACACTCCCTTCATCTGTCAGGACAGGGAAGGCAGCTGTCTTTCTGTCCTGCTACAGTGTTGGCATGGTTTGCTGAGGCAGCTGCTAGCCTGACTTCACAGCTGGGGAAATAGCACCTGATATTAACCACAAAATTTAACACAAGTATAAACAAGATAATTGGAGGGGGATCTTTTTGTCTAAGTAAGATCTTGCCTAGATTTAATGAAACAGGGCTATTGATTCCTCCTAAAAATTACTTTAATACAGGTAATTAATAGAAAGATACTGAAGTTTAGTCGAGTTTCCTTGTAAGCTCTCCCTCCCTCCTTTCTAGAATCTCCCCTTCCTAAATGATTTAGGGCAGGAACATACTACTGTAGGGTTTTTGTTTTGTTCAGACACAGGCCACATATTCAAAATTCCTTTCATCTGTAGAGGTATTTTTCTTACACTAGCCATAGTTATAATAGCTTGTTAGAAAAAAATTTAAATATTTATTAATTTTTTTAGTATTTTAAAACAAATCTCAACAGCAGTTTAATTAACTTTAAATGATAAAAGTGCACAGATACTGGTCCAGAAATTGGTTCTGGTAAGTCAACATAAGTGTTGGTATTCTTGAGAACTGACCCTGCAACAACTCTGAGTCCAAGCTTCTAGTACCATTCCTCTCAGCTTTGGTTACAGAAATTCCATGAAAGAAACCAGTGTTGAAAAACCAGAGAATACAAACATTGCCTGGAATTGGTCATTTAGCCAGAAATTTGGGGATAATTGTGGGATTTTGAGACTCATCTTCAAAATCCCAGAGATCACATGTCTTCAGTGTAAACAGAGTCACTTCCAAAAATTGAGCCATCCTGGGATAGTTTAGTTATAAAGCATTGTTCATGCCAGTGACAATTTGTCAATTTTTTTAAATTGTGACTTTATTTCCTCTCTTCTTCCAAATGCAGTTACTTCTTGAATGCAGCCAGGATCAGCCAGGGACTCAGTACAGCCTCTGTTGCCATCAATTTACCCACTTTCCTGTGGGGTTAAATACAGTCCCTGAATCTCTTGAAGCAAATCAGAAATTTTCCCCGCAATTTTAAGTTCATCGTACTCCGGTATCTTGTCACATCAGTAGGAAACTTTGTGTACATTAGTTGATTCTCAGGTGTATCTGACTTAGCTTATTTATCAGTTAATCTCTTCAACACACAAAAGTAGGTTTGTAGTTCCTTGTATGGAAAATAATATAAATAATAATATAAGAATAAACTATTTGCATCCTCACAACTGTAAACCTACTTTTACCCCACCCTGTATTTCTCCAAATGATTCAGTTTACAAAGTAACTACCAGAGGTTGTGTGTCTCACATTTTCTTTTTCTTTTTTTGTCTCATTTTTTTTTCTTAGAGATACATCTGTTCTAGGATGGGGCCAGCATTCCACTAATCTGGTTTTATTTAAAATTTTAATTTTATTTTTAAGCATAGGTTTATATCACTGATTTGTCCATTAGTGGGAAAGGGGGATTATACATATTTACAAATGATAATTTCTCTTCAGGTATTCCAGTACCTAGGTCCAAAAAATAATGAAATATAGTCAGTGTTGTACTCTTTGTTGCTTTTTCATGTGTGAGAAAACACTTCCAACAATTCTTCCTACCCCAGGGGTGCTATAGATTGCTTGCTCTGTCAATACTTTCCTCCATCTCTTTTGTCCAGCACTGTATGCCTCCTTGTCTCTCTCTCTTTCTTCCTTTCTTTCTTTCTTTCTTTTTTTTTCTTTTCTTTCTTTCTTTCTGGTAGAATTTCACCTAGCATTTCAAATGTAGATGATGCATTGTCTGGAAAAGTTGGCTTTGAAAAAAGTAGTTTGAATCTAAGTGAATTATCACCTAGGCTATGTGTGTACCTAGACCAGCAACCCCATACTGTGGGAAAACTACATGCCACCTTTGGAGATGGTGAAAGAAGAAAAAATTCTGCTATATAGTTTCTTTGGCTGTGACATACAGAGCTTCTTAATCATTTGTCTAATGTTCTTTCCAAATTCGTAGTATATACCTCATCTTGCAAGACTGATGTCAAAGTAAAATTTGTAAGAGAAACTCTATGATTTGTCTAGGATAAGATTCCTATGACAGTTGTCCAGAGCAGAGTAGAAAACCTGCAGATAATGTGGAGTTCTAAAAACAGTGGCCATAAAACCTCTTGTGTGAAATCTGGTGTCTTCTTACCAGATATTTCTGCTCAATTCATGTAATCCATTAATCTCACTTGAATGTACAGAATCATAGTATCTGGGGATGAAGCCCAGAAATCAGCCTTCAGCATATCCACCAACAACCTCAAGTGCTTACTAAAACTGAAAACTAGTGCTTCCGGCCCCAGAATGCTTTTTCAATACTCATTAACATGTATTTCTGAATAAGATAATTTGGTTTCCTAGCTAAAATGGGATTAGATGGGGTTTACATTTAAAAACCCCCTAGGAAATAGAGGAAAGGCCAGGGGATGGCAGAATGGATAATGATAACATTGTGAAAAGAGATCTTATAGCCAAAAGGTACTCCTTCAAAGGAACACCTACAGTGTAATATTTACTCACAGATTGTCTTAATAATGTCTGAGGCTTGGCTGATTTTTTTGTCTTATTTTTATTACAAAAATGATAATTTATTGCTTACACAATAAATTTCTAAATGCAGTTATGTTCACAATGACCAAAAAAAGGCATGGAACTATGTGTATTATAGGCACTCTACCTAGGAATACTTTCTGCTTGAAAACTAGCATGCAGGCAAAAGCATTTAAAAAGTAATAATGCATTCATTTACGACATAGAAAATGTCTGATTGCATGACTGCATCAGGATGAGACTTAAGGAATCCCTATGTACCTGAGCAAGCAACTTTGTCTGAGAGTGATGTCCTATTCTCAAATACGCGAGAAAGGTGGTCTACCACAGAAGGAGTCAATTTTCAGGATGAATAAAATCATTTTGAAGGGAAGGATGAAAATCCTAAGTGAAAGCTGGGTAAGGTTACTGAATCCTATCTTAAGGAATCTATAGAGAAACTCTGCCCTAGTCTTTGAGTAAGTTCTCTGAAACTTGGACTGCTGATGCCTGTCAGTTGCAACCGGCAGTAGATGTTCCCACAGCCACCTTCTCTTTCCTCCTCCCCTCCCAGAGCCAGCTAAGCACGCCAAAGACTCCTCCACTCAGGTAAAGTTTCATGTTAAATGTTTGGTTTCACTTACTTCATAGATAACTTATAAATGCATATAAAGATATTTTTTTACTTATTTATGGGATCAAATCAGAGTTTCCCCAAACAGAAAACCCACTTATATCACTGAACTTACAGCCCAGCTTCTCTAGAAATCTGTGGGGTCCTCAGTTGACAGTCAGTGTACCTTTTTGACAGATTTTCAAAAAATTGTCCAGTTATCTATGAATTCTCATATGTCACACACTTAGTTTGGATCTAACTCAGTTAAACAAATGGACTCTATCAATGTCTCTGAGGACAGGGAAACTAGTAACAGGCAAGATGATTTTGATCTGGCAACATTCAGTGCTAAAATTCAACCATAAGTTGTCCTGTGATTTCAGCATTCAATTTACTTCTCTTGACACAATAACACTGTGAAATGAGCACAGACTGGAGTCAGAGAGCTTGGTTTGAATCCCAGCTCTACTGTTTACTGCCTGTGTGAGTCCGGGAAAATTTTTCACTTGGTGAATGGTGCTACGAACATCTACATGTAAAGCTGAAATAACATACTGAGTACAAAGCACCATGCGTGGCAAATAATAAGAGTGAAATAAACTCCATTAAAAACAAGTGCTCAGTGAAGGTGTGCGTGTTTCTGTGGCATTCCCCACCAACGTTTTGTAATAAGGCATTCACCTTTCCCTGGGTGGACAAACATTCACCTGCAGTATGCTTATTGAGTCATTAAATCAGAAGGAATTAATGACTGTACATTCTTTGAAAGTTGTGTTATTTGTTGACAGATCTTCATGTACCTAGTTTGGTATTTGCTCTTTAATTTTACTTAAGAACATGATTTAGTGAATACAACAGTTGAAATCATTAGTGTCTAGAATAAGAATACTTTAAAAATATAACATGAACTCTGCTGTATACAGAGAAATCCAGATCATAAACCAGAAGACTTTATTGCTTTTCCAGTGATGGATTTTAAATACTGTGTAATAAACTGGTGTCACTTAATAGAGTACAGCTCTGTCTAATGTATTCAACAGCTACTTTGTAAACACCTTTTTTTTTTGCCACTTTAAGCAAGTAATTTTTTTTTTCAAAACAAATACAATAGACAGATTATTGTATCAGAATCACAAACAAGCTGTGTGATTTAAAACTAGTTTATAAAGTGTGTCATGGAAATGGAATGATGTAAACTCAGGGGCTCATGCTCACACTTTGCATGCTTTCAGAACTCACAGATTTTCTGCTTGTAGCTTCCTGACTCCTGTGCAACATTTCAGAAGAAAGTAAACATATTAAATGTAAAACATTAGATGATACCTTTATCCTTTTAAAATAAAATTAGAAAGTAATTTCTTTAGTAATCTAGTTTTATAGTGTAAGGTATTATCAAATTATGAAAGATAAAAATACACTTCATTTTGTCTTTGATTTAAAGAATAAAAAAACTTCATTATTTTCCATTTATTCCATTTCTACCAATAATTACACACACACACACACACACAAATTTCAGTTGTTGGTTATGTTGTTTCAGTCTACTAAAAATTAGAGATAATTTCACATTCAGGTCTTTCAGAAATGAAAAGCACTGTCAGTTCTATCTCCATTAAACTTTTTGAGTTATGATTTTGTGTTTGTTACTGTTTAAAATAATAAATCGAGGAGATTCTGTTCCCATTCCCTTAAATTATTGTACTGACTCCCTTTTCTTGTATATATGTTGCTGTAGCTTTCATGTGAAATTGTACATACTTTCAGTGGAACAGTTTTTGAAAACCCAGGAAAATGTTAATGTGTGTTTGAGAAGGAATGAATTGCTCTTTTTTTTTTTTAATGATAATAAGTTAAAATTTGTCATCAATTCTAAGAGGCAATGATTCAGGGACTTTTTTCTGGTTCTAAAACTAATGGTATGTTTATTACAGAATATTATCACCATGAGATAATACTACTACTAACATTTTTACTTTTTCTAAGGAAGCTTACATTTTTAAAAGGTAGGTTGCCATCATTTATAATATTTTATAACCTATTTTTATTTATTAACTTTATATACAATGAACATTTTTTTTACTACACAGTCTCTTTTTTTAATTTTTAAATTTTATTTATTTATTTTTAGAGAGGGAAGGGAGGGAGAAAGAGAGAGAGAGAGAAACATCAATGTGCAGTTGCTGGGGGCTGTGGCCTGCAACCCAGGCATGTGCCCTGACTGGAAATCGAACCTGCGATGCTTTGGTTTGCAGCCCGCACTCAATCCACTGAGCTACACCAGCCAGGACTACACAGTCTCTTAAACCTCATTTTTCTCTATTGTATGGTACTCGTAGAGATATGTATCTTTATTTAACAAATCCTCTGTAGTTGAATATTTGGCTATTTGTAAATTGTTTCTATTGTACATAAAGCTATAGTAAACATCTTTATGCTCATCTCCCCTCACTTGTATGGGAAAATATCCTGAAAGTAAAATTGGTGGGCCAATAGGCGTAAACACTCATTGCCAAATTAGTCTCTAGAAAGGTAGTACTAATTTAAAATCCCGACAAATCTATTACTTTGCAAATGTGGGCACTCTATTTTTTAAATATTAATCATATTGATAACAAGTTTCTAGATTTATCTATTTGATCATTATTCAAAATGAGCATTGTTTTTCTTTTATTTGGGGAGCAGATGACAGTTGTGGGCCTATAAATTGTAATTTTTCTCTGGTGAATTCTTAGTCATAGTCTTTATCCATCTGTCTGTTGGTGTACCTTAATTTCTTTTACTTCTTTAAACCCAAATATTAATTTGAGGTGAGGGTAGACATAAGAGAAGTCTTTCTTGGTATAAAATGCCAAAATGTAATATTCTTATGGAAGTAGTAGCTTATATTGTAAATTGTCTATAGTGAACATGTAGTTTAGAAGACTTTTTTATTCTTAAGGGTGTGTTATCATTTTTTAGTGTTTTATTTGGCTTTATCACTCAATAAAAATAAATGAAGTTTTAGAATATTCTCAGAATTGGATAGCTTCTTTTTATTAATATACTATTAGGGATCTTTATCTTTCAAGTCAGCATTCTTCCAAGGATCACAACTTATGAAATCAGAAAACAAACTTTACTGTGTTTTCAAGATTTGAATTTAATAATAGATGGCAGATGTAGTTGTTTGACTGTCATGTAAAACAAACAAACAAATAAGTAAAAGGAAAGAGGAAAGGAATGAAAGACCGTTTCCTTACCAAGCAATCATCCAGTTTATTGTTTAGGAAATAAAAAAGATGAAAACAGAAAGGACAAGAAAGAAAGGAACAAGAAGAGAGCCAGTTTTGTGTCCTGTTGATCACACAGATGTTCCTGTTGGCAGCCTACAGTCTTAGGCAGGACTGGGGTTTCTGCAGACGTAGAATGTGAGGCTTCTTTGTTGGGGATAAAAGGTTGCCTGTGGTGGGAATTGCAGCAGTGATGTATTGTTGAATTACTGTGATTTTCAACGGAGACAGTACATTCAAGTAGCTTTGTGGGCAGTGGATTGTTTCAGCCAGGCCTGACTAATAATGCAGTCATCTTGGCAAACTCTGATTAAAGGTAGAGCTGGCAGAGTTTTGTGGTCATGGACCCTGTCCCATACTTGGACATAAGAGTGACTTTGCAAACACTAGTTTTTACAACCAATTCGTTTACTGTCATCCAACAAAAGGGTTTGTAACTGTAAAGTTAGAACTGTAACCACTTTTCAAATGGAACTATTTCTTTTTTTGGTAAACACTAGTCTAATTCAGAACTGTTAAAGAAAATATCTCTTTTAATTGAGTTGTTACTTTTTAATCCACTTGTTCATTTAGGATAAGATTTTGTTGCAAAATAGAAGGTGCAAAATATATGGTATTACATTTGTATGCTTAGATTGTTTTTTTTTGTTGTTGTTTAAATATAAATATTGTTCAATGTTTGAACCATCACTGGAGAGCAAAAGTGAGTATTCTGTAATTTGCTTGTCAGTGTTGTCTGTCCTGGTCTTCCATATAGCTCACTTAAAGTAGAACAATTAACTATGCTGTAATAGATGTTAACAAAAATACTAACTCTATTTTAAGGTTAAAATTTATACTTTCAGAATTGATCATTAAATTTTTTAGTTGTCTCTCCCTTCCCCTCATTTATGTTGAATATAATATAGAGGGAGTTTTTTTTTTTTCACATCCATCACCTCACATTTTTTGTGTGTGTGTGTGAGAACATGTAAGTTCTACTCTTAGCAAATTTTGGTTATACAATATAGTGTTATCAACGATAATCACCATGTTATATGTTAGATCCTTCGGCCTTATTCTTCTTATAGCTGAAAGTATGTACCCTTTTACCAGTCTCTGTATTTCCCCTATCCCTTTGCCCCTAGCAGCCACTTTTCTACTCTGTATCTGTGAGTTTGACTTTTTTGTTTGTTTGTTTATATTTCACACGTAATGATACCATTCAATATTTGTCTTTCTATGTCTGACTTATTTCATCCAACATAATGCCCGGAAAATCATCTATGTTATCTGAAATGGCAGGATTTCCTTCTTTTTTGATTTTCTTCTTTTTTGTGATTAAGTAACATTTCATTATATGTATATACCAACCACATCTCCTTTAGCCACTCATCTGTTGATAGATACTTAGGCTATCTCCATACCTTGGCTGCTGTGAGTAATGCTGCAGTGACATGGGAGTGTAGATATCTCTTCAATATCTTGTCTTGGTTTTTTTTATATGTACCCAGAAGTGACAGTTTCATTTTTAATTTTTTGAGGAACATCCATACTGTTTTCCATAGTGGCTGTACTAGTGAACATGTTTCATCAACAGTGTGCAAGGGTTCCTTTGTCTCCATATTCTAGTCAGTATTCTAGTGTCTCCAAAACCTCTCTGATTGTCCAAGCCACCCTTTTTTGTTCTTAGTGTTTCCTAGTGGTTGAGGGGTTAGAATGAATTTTAATGGCCTTTTAATTACCTACATAGAATCTGAACAAGAAGCAAAAGGAGACTATAAAAAGTCGTAGAGCCTGGAACCTGTGAGATCACCCCTAATTAGATGGGTTGTTGAATAAGAGATTGAACTAGTATATTCATGGAGGTTTAGAGCTTATAAGAACCATTGATACCTAGTCAACGCTGTCTTTTGATAGAAAAAAGTGAGACCCAGAGAAATTAACCAGTAATATTTTGTTCTAGTGACAAGTCAGAAACTGATTATGAAGCTCCTAATTCTTGTATCTAAGCCCTTTTTTTCTATATTCTTTGGTCTCAACATCAAATCAAAGCAACTTTATTTCCTCAGCTGCTACTGTATTGAAGGATTCATAGTATCTGATTCTTACCTTGAAGAAACCTATATTCTAGTTAGAAACAAGGCAGGATCCCATTAAAAGCAATTGGTAACAAGAGACTTAAATAGTAGTTCAAGACAGTAGTAGAAGCCAGATCTCAGAGTACTCCTTTGTTAATTGCCAAGTGAACTGTGCAAACCAATTATTCTTGAAACTCAGTAAAAGGATATATACCTTCAGAGCAGGGTAGTCAGAGCAAGACCTTTTTCATCGAGGTTGAGTTGTAAGGTAGGACTGGACTTTCTTGTCTGCCTCACTGCTGAATTCCCACTCCTATAAAAATATTATGAATGTCAGCTTTTCTCCCTCGAGTTCCCTGACCTGTCTTTCCTCATAGAATTCTTTGCATTTACCTGTGCCTCTAGTATTAGGATTTCACATTTTATCATAGTTGTTTATCTCCCCCATTAGCCTCTGACTTATCTTCCTATACTGAGTATCTACTTGGTACATAATGGTAAGAAATATGTATGTATTTCTCACCTGTATGTACATCTGTATGTACTCACACAAAAAGGAATTTATATGACAATAACATTGTTATGGGCAGAATCATGTACTGCCAAAGTTGGTACTTGAATGAAGTTCAAACCCCCAATATGACTGTATTGGAGATAAGGCCTATATGATGCTAATAAAGGTTACCTGAGGTCATAAGGGTGAAGCCCTAATCCCATGGGGTTGATGTCCTAATAAAAGGAGGAGACAGAAGAGTACTCTTTGGAAGTGTGCATACTGAGGGAAGGGCATGTGAAGACACCGTGAGAGGACCCATCAGAAACTGAATCAGGCAGAACTTTGATTAGGGACCTCTAGCCTACAGAACTGTGAGAAAATGAGTTTCTGATGTTTTAGACACCCCGTCTGTGGTATTTTCCTATAGCAGCTTGAGCATACTAATGCTCACGTATATAAATAGGCAAATGTAGGGGTAGACATTTCTTTAGAAAATTAAAAAGTCTTGCCTCCCTAAATCCCACCACATGTCTTTGAAAACTTTGTCAATTGCTCTCTACGTTCACAAGGACCCAACTCTATTGCCAAGGTACCCTTCCTGCTACAGAAAACTCACAGCCAGGCCTGCACCAGTTTTGACAGGAACTGGTGGTTTGTATACCTGCATAAATTGTTTGTTAAACCAACAAGGGTGCAAGCAGTGTGTTAAAGGAATCTCCTCACCTAATCCTCCCTTCACCACTTATCTAATGTTTCCCTTCTGTCCTACCACCATATTTTAATTTTCTGAACAGCACCTACTCCTCTCGGACTTGTTGATTTGTTTGTTTTCTTTTTCTCCCTACCACAGTCTAAGCACTCAATCTGGGAACCCTGTCTTTCTCTTTTTTGTGCACTGGTGACCCTTGTACCTAGAAGAGTACCTGCTGCAGATGGGCCTTTAATATTTGCTGAACAAATGAAAGAACTAATGAACACATGGATAGGTTGGAGTCCCAGCCCAGGGCAAGCACTCAGGCCCAGCCCTTCTCCCTCATGGTTCATATTCTATCCCATATCCATAGTCACAGGGTTCTGCCCTTAACAGAAAGGCCCTCTGGGGCCTGGAAACACCCCTTTAGAAGTCCTGCTGCTATTGCTTATATGGCAGATCAGCTAATTGGACATCCATTGGAAGTTAGACCCAACTTCTTTGAACAGGACATCTTTGAAAACTGTTGTCAGTTGCTGTCCATCCCCAGAAAGAATTAACCCTCTAGCAGTGTCAGTTTGCCAGCCCCAGTAAGCCTGATAGCCAGACCTATGTTAGTTGTAACAGAAAGTAGCTAGTTATTTGCCTGAACTGTTCTGTGTTCAATCAAGGCCTGTTCTGACTAGACTTCAACTGAGCATTTACTAACTCCTCTCTATGAGTTCTCTCATACAATTTCCCACCAATCCTAGCAGGTAAATGCTGTGGTGATTTCATTTTGTGATTTTTCACACAAAAAAGGTAACCTTCCCCAAGATGACATAATGCTTCTAGAGTTGCTCACATAAAATAAGTGAATTAGGGAACACAATTGTTTCTAAACGGTTGGTTGGTTTGTTATCCAAGGTTTTAGTTCTCTCTGACCAGTCAACCAGTCAGCTGTGGCTCCATGATGCATGTTCTCTGAACAGAATTCTGTTCTTTATTCACCTTTTCATGGCAAGTCAAAAAGCTCTAGGATCTTGAGATTCTCTCTTGCATTTTTGTGTTAGACACTTATTCAGGAAGTCCATTTTCTTGGGCAAGGAAAACTAGATATAGATAACCTCATACAGTATTTGGGAGGAGAAATAAATGCTCACCAAAGTTAAGTTTCTTATTAGGGACTACTAATCCCTTTTCATTAGTGAAGGAAAACATTTTAATTCACTATTCTACCCTGCTTTATCTTACTTTAAAAGCATACAATTTATTCAGAGATACTTGTACTAACCTAACACTGTTCTTTTGGAATTTTAATATTTTTGAATATGTGTTCTGGTTAGTAAAAGCTTTAAGGTAACATCATTATTTTATCCCAAGGAAGTAGTGAGAACCACCTACTAAATAAAAACAAAAGCAAACAAAAACACTTTTATTTATTATTTTAAATAATAAATATAGGATGGGGCAAATATATTTATTTGTTTGGAAAATAATATAATAATTAAATAATAACACAAGAACAAACTGTGTTTTCTGTACTCACAACTGTAAACCTATTTTTGCCTGCCCTTATAGTTGCTTTGATGTAGATTCAGAGACTGGTGTGTATAATATTTCCTTTTTTTTTTTTTACAGAATTTTATTCCAAAGATATTTGATTCTTGACAGTATTTTACTGTACTAGCATTTAGAACAAAGTCACCCTCAAGATGCCAATTTGCTCAAAAACAATTTTGTTTCTCAGATGGGAAGCAAAAAAGTCATTAACCTGTTGGATGTAACCCCATGGTCACTGTGTAGTCACAGTCAAATTTTGATAAGAATGACCCAGAAAGTAGAGAATACTCCCAGCCTTCTGAGTCACACATTGTCAACACCTAGGCTGCTATTCAGGATTCAAAGTTACATGAAGCTTTGAGATAGGAAGCTAAGGTCAGGCACACATGTGATGACTGATGGTGGGGTGGTGAGTTGTCATTGCAGACCCCAGTTTATAGAACCAGTTGCAGAAGTTTGGGTAGCATTTGATAATATATATTTACTCTAATTTTCTCAATCTGTCAAATGCCTATTGTGTATAGTGTAGTGAAGCACTACAAAGTAGAAGTTCAAAAATCTGCATGAGCACAGATTTATTAAAGAGACTAACATAGGTATTAGAAAAAGGTAGCTGTATTTGGCCTTTTAAAGTCTCTTTTGCATACGGAAGAAGATGATTTAAAAATTGCCTATCTAGGGAGGGGTCAAATAGAAGGGGTCAAATAACTATTTTTCTGGTCAATTTAAGTGTGCATTCTATCTGGAACAAAATTTACCTGGTCATCTAGCCAGCAGTCATGTCAAGAGTCATCTTTATCTTTAGGTTTGAGCCAGATGAATAAGCTAGTCATGTATAACAGATGTTGCTCTCTGGAAATAAGGCAGGGTGCCTGTGGATGTGTAGGTCATTAATGAGTACCATGCTTCATGGTTTGCAAGAGTTAAGTGATGAAAGGTGCCCTGATTTAAAATTTTTACTGTACAACTCACCTTCTAACTGTTCAGCTGCTCATTTTTAATTTGCTTTCCAACTTTCATGCTTTCTGCTGTTGGAAGACCTAATCAGCACTGTGAGTCAGAGAATCATAAAAGTTTAGAAATGGAAGGAATTCGATGTCCTCTAATTCAGCCCTTACTAAATTGAAACTCCATCATTGCTACAGTGGTCATCCATCTAAAGTATTCCCTGTGATTTCCTCCATTCATGCACAAACAGCCAATTCCCTCTTCAGCCAGCTTTTCTGATGTTCCTCCTCAGATTAAACTGAAATCTGCTAAATCAGCTGTCTTAGAACTTCTGCCCATTTTCTTATTTCTGCTTTTTTTTTTTGAGACATGCAACACATACACATACAATAAATATTAAAGCCTTTTTAATATTAAAGACTTTCACATTCTCCGTACAATCGTGTGGTCCTCTTTTTCCTTTTTTTTTTTTTTCCTGCTGAATGCCACTCAACATAAAACAACATTCTTTCACCATCTTCTTTGGGAAAGGACCCAGTTATCGGGGACCCTCCAATTGTATTGCCCAGAATGGGTCACAATACTTTAGATATGGTCAGAAATTGGAGGGAGATTGAGATTATTATGTGGAGTATTATGTAGCGTATACTGGTAAACTTGTACTAATTCAGCCTAAATCTGAATTAACTTTTTGGGGAGCGAAACCACACTGTTGACTGTTACTGACCTTGCAGATTATCTAAAACCACCTTATCACATGAAATGCCTTTAAATTACTTGCTTTCTATACTTATGTAGTCAGTTGCCTTTTTTTTTTTTAATATTGCAGAACTTCTTAGGCTTTGGTGCCCTCAGATTTTATTAAAGGGTGTGAACTGGAGTGTTTAATAAATATATCCAGTTTGAGGGTACAAAGGACAAATATTAACCAGGGCCTATAAGTGTGTGTGAAGTCACAAGCTCTATTTCAAGCCCTAGGGTCTTTCTAAAACCAACTTGACTTGAGCAAAGCTATCCTTTAGAATGGAAGGGCAGGTAAAGTGCTTCCCAGATAAGGTCAAGTTAAAGGAGTTCATCATCTCTGAGCCCTTATTATATGAAATGTTGAAGGGATTTATCTAAGAAAAAGATGATCAAAAATGCAAACAGTAAAATGACAACAGACTCACACCTGTCAGCAACTGAACCTAAAAACAAAACCAAATGAAACAAACAACTAGAACAATAACAGAATCACAGAAATGAAGATCACATGGAGGGTTATCAGCGGGGAGCAAGAGCGGGGAGAATGAGAGAAGAGATACAGGGAATAAGAAGCATAAATGGTATAAAAAAGACACAGGGAGGTTAAGGATAGCATGGGAAATGGAGAAGCCAAAGAACTTATATGTGTGACCCATGGACATGAAGTGCAGGGGGCGGTGCAGGGCAGAGGAGACTAAAGGGTAGAAAACATGGGACAACTGTAATAACATAATCAATAAAATACACTTCAAATAAATAAATAAATAAAATAAAACCTGACTTCAGCCTTGTCGGCATGTGATAGGTGTCTGCACTCTCTGCCTTGCCCTCTCCTTCCCTCAGTAACTCTGGGTCTTGTCCTGCAGAGGAGGCCGTTCAAATCCTCTGGATGGTAGCCTGGGTCTGATTCTTTTATTAAAGGTTTTTTTTGTCTGACCCTTGCCAGACCATACAGGCTTGCAAGAACAGTCTTTAAAGCATTTGGCTTTCCAAAAGGCACCAGCAGAAGTCTCGTCTCTTGTTGAAAGGGCACAGAAATCAGCACTGACCTGCTGGCTACTACTACTTCTCCTTCCCACCAAGGAAATTGGTAGAAGATGGCTTCTCACTCCATGTTGCCTCCTTGGGTTGTGGAGATGAGAGAGTTTCTCTATTTCTCGTTGGTATTTGCTTATCTCATATACATATTGAGTAGGTGTTTGTTGAAAATTCCACAATACTTATATGGTAAATAACTAATTCAAAGAGACAGAAACAAGATTAAAAGGAAAACAGACACAATCAAACCTAGATCTTTCTCTTCTTCTGTTTTACACTGACAAAACTTGTCTCTGACAATAAATGTGTATATTTTCTTCTCTCATAAAATAAAAATTATATGCCAAAAAATATAAGTTTTTTGTTTAGATGCCATAATACTAGCTCCATCTTTGATCCCATTTTAGTCATCAGCATATTTTAGGTACCTGAAAGTATTTACTCCTTGTTTCCTTTGGACTTTTTGGGATTGTTTTGATATGTATCTTTAATTTCCCTAACAAGTGTGCAGAACAGACATTGTGTAGGAGGGCAAAGTTAGAATTGCATTTTTTAAAATATCCGATATGAGACAAGCAAAGTTGTTTTCCAGTATGAATGTATAAATTCATATTCTGGTCAGCAATAAATATTTTTATAAAACAGACTTAATATGGTTGTTAGCTGATAGGATTGCCCTTTCCCAAATTGCTTAACACATCTTATTTTGTAACTCTGAGAAAAGATTATAACTGTTATTACTGATGTCATATATAATATATTACATTATATGCATATTCCACATTATTAAAAAGTGAACTTATTTGACATTTAAAAAGATTTCATTTTCAGATTTCATAAAATAAATTAGTGCTTAAACAAGACAAAGCTTCTGTTTGTTGTGGCACAAAATTCCAATTAGCACGTTGAGGTTAAAAGGAACTTGGTTTAAGAGAAAAAGAAAATCATACATTTATATTAGAATTGTAGAAAAAGATTAATATTCTTATCTAGGATGATTGCAATTAAGGAAATTGAGTTTGGTGTTATGAACAATATCCTTTGCTTATTACCTAAGGGCATATAGGTTTCCATTCAGTTGATATGCATTATTTTCAGCTAGTTGATAGACACACCCTATATAGTGTTTTTAAAAGAATAAGCATTAGTTTTTTTGAAGGGCTTTTCATTACAATTCAGGTAGCAGAAGTTAAGATAAGTACGTTTTGTTTTTCATTTACAGTTTCTAATGACTGCGATGATAAATTAGGATTTAAGATTTGTGCTGTATTTTAAATTTTAATGAGTGGAAATATAGAAGAGCTATAGAATTTTATAAATACTCTGCCTTTATTTTATTAACCAGCTTGATGGTTCAGCACAGAGAGTATGGTGGTCAGAGGATCTTGTAGGCATCTTACAAATTAAATGGAAGAAAGCAATAGGCTGGGCGGTCAGAGAAACACAGCAGATGGTCTTCTGAAAAAATGAGACAAATCCAAAATAATACCCAGTAGTCTGCATGTGAAGGCTAATTTATCAATTTATTACTTAAGTCTATAATAATATTTGATGTAGCCAGTTAAAAAGTTTTAAATATCTGTATTTTGTATGTATATTTAATCAATTTTGACATAATATCACTCTATACTATATTAGTTTTCAAACACTTAAAATTGTATAAAAGTAGAATAAATTCATAGAACTGAAAAAGACCTTGGGTTTATCCTAACACTGCTTTTAATGATGAGGAATACCTAGACAGTTCCCTCTCTCTCTCTCTGTTTCTGTCTGTCTCTCTCTCTTTCTCTCCTCCCTCTCTCCCTCCCTATCTCTCCCACCCTATCTCTCCCTCTCTGTCTCTCCTCCCCTTTCTCTCTCTCTGTCTGTCTGTCTGTCTGTCTCTCTCTCTGTGTCTCTCTCCCTCAGTCTCCCATCCTCTCTCTCTCACACACATACACACAAACACATACATGGTCAAGTTGCTGGCTTCACATGTAGATCAACATTACAGTGAGCATTTGTACAAATTAGAAAAGCCAAATTGGTGTTAATTAAACCGTTAGAAGTATTTTAATTTTTTCCTTTCAAAAAAGAAAAGAGTTTACTTCTTAAGTCATAAAACTTTAAATAGAAATTGTAAGAAAATCAGAAAAAGTTCTAAGCTATTTTAACGTATTCAAATGAAAACATAGATGGTTAATGATTGCAAAAGAACTATTCTTAAAACCTCTGAGAATTATGATTACAACAAGATAGCTGAATTGACTAGCAAAATCAGATTCTTCACCTGGGCTGGTATAGCTCAGTGGATTGAGCATGGGCTGCAAACCAAAGGGTCACCGGTGTTGCGCGTGGGTCACCGGCCAGCAGTGACCACGGAACGCTGTGGATGGCTCGACGATAAACACGCGAGAAAAAACATGCACAGAGACAAACTAGTTTCTGTGGAGAAGTAGGGACGAAATGGCCACCCCTTCTAGTGAGGAGCGCACCGATTTACAGTCCATACCTGCTTTTATTGGGCTCATGCTACATAATAATTCAGGTAAAGTACAGTACTCATTAGGGGAAGTAAGGAACTATAGAAAACAAAGAACTCTGCCCGTCTATTGAGTTGGGGGTCAAAGAGCTGTAAGACTGAGGAACAAACTAACTTCCTCCTAAGACCCTTCTCATTCAACTGAGAGCATTCTAAACAAAAAAGGTTTCACAGTAATTTACATGTTCTTTCTTAGGCCTGATCACCCCGGGAAATCCGCACTTCTCAGTACCGAGCTGTACTACCCTGTCATTGTTTCAGGCTTAGGTGGAGCAAGGGAACTAAGGCAACTGAGAGATAAGGAGATTTTCTTCCAGACGCTGAGAACTCAGGCTATGTCAAAGCCGAGGAGCGAGGGTCCATCACCCCCTTTTGCTGCAGCCCCCCAAGTCCTTCTTTTGGGGGGCCTCCCAAAGTGACCGTGCCTGGCTTAGGTCGTTCCCCCCGTGGGGAATCTTACCCGTCTTTGGCTAACCGACCAAGCTTTTTGGGGTTCATAAACAGCAGAATAAAGCAGCAGAAGCAGCATTCCTGCCAGGGAGATAAGCTTTTGTCTCCTTGCTGGCTCACGGTTCCAAGGGCGTTCCCTTAGCTTTAGCCTAGGCGGGGGTTTCAGCCTCTGATACCAGTCAGGGCGGTTCCCAACACACCGGTTTGATTCCCACTCAGGGAACATGCCTGGGTTGCGGGCCAGGTCCCCCACAGGGGACACCTGAGAGGCAACCACACATTGATGTTTCTCTCCCTCTCTTTCTCCTTCCCTTCCCCTCTCTCTAAGAATAAGTAAATAAAATCTTTAAAAAAAAACAAACAAAAAAAGAATTCTGCGCAATATTTTTTTTTTTTTTGGATACTGAGGTTCAATCCAAGCCTTGTAATTGTCAGCTTTGTATTATTTAATATATTTGTATCAAAGAACTACCCAGAGAGGGTCTGTCTATTTTCAGTCTAAGAGAACCATCACCACCATGTACTGACAGATGTTAAAGAATATCTTTGAAAAGAATGTCAAAAAACCTCTCCAAAGGAAAGTCTTTAAACCATGTTCTTGATACAGAAATGTAAAACCAGATTTAATTGTCCTTTTCCTAGAAAGCAGCTCAGACATGCAAACTCATGTACCTAAGCATATGTTCTGAAAAATGCACAGTGGAAGAAAGCAGTCACAGTGGAGTCTGGGCTTGAATCCGTTTAGGGTGGAGTTCATGAAGACTAGTCAAAGGCAAGCACTTCAAGTTAAAAACAAGGCTATCTGCATTCTGAATATGCTCAGTGGAGACATCCTACTTGCCTTTCAACACAGCAGTGTTCGGTGATTTTAATATGAAATATAAGATTTCTGAAAAATATGTTTTTTCTAGTTAAAAGATGTAAAAAAATAGATAATGTTGCATAAAGCCATGGAGATTTTTTTCAGTGATTTTTAATTATTTGTTACCACTGAAAGTAATCATTTTTCTGATGCGGAACAATTACAATAATGAGTTGGATGGTGATACCATGGTTTACATTTTATTTCAAATGGAAAACATTATGAGACTACATGAAGTGGTAAATTCTTACCATCCTTGAAGGTATTAAGTTTACAGTTCTTGCAAGAAGTCACAGGTAATTGAAACCTTAAGAAAAGGAAGAGGAAAAAGTCTGTGCATCCTCTTATACCACTTTGTGGCATTAAGTAGTGACTTGACCTCCATGTATGTTAACTTTAGGTCTGTAACATCGGGGGAGCTGTCTTTATGGAGAATTTAATTTAACCTCGAAATGTATAATAAGACAGTACTGTTGCTGTGTGTCTAGTACAATGTCACAGATTTGAGGAAGAATACAAAAAGTAACAAAAAGGGAAGAAGTTTTTGAGGGGTTAGTAATGGCAAACAGAGATCTGATTGTTTATTATATTGCTGTTTTAATTGATAATTATTTATTATAACAAGTTATTTCAAAATGCTATTTTTCTTGTAAAACTAGGCTTTCTGCCACAATGCATATTGATATGTTATACTATCTTTATTGTCAGTTTGAAATTGTCTGCAGCCACACTGTCACATGGTATTTAAATCAAGATTAATTAAAATTAAATTAAAATTTTAATTTCTCAGTCACACTAACCTTATTTCAACTGCTCTATAATCATATGAAACAGAATATTTCCATCATCACAGCAATTTATGTTGCGTACCATTTCATTAATAGGTAAGAAGATCAGTCATATATTTTTAGATGGCAGATATAGAGAACACTGATCTCCTGCCAATGCAAAGATTAAACCAAAGGTTAAACTGTAAAGCAGGTACATTTAACACATATAGCAAAACACAAAATGAAATGGTGCTGTTGCTTATGATGATGTGGTTTTCTAAAATAGCGAACAACACTTGCTGAGATTCTGAACAAAGTCAGTCTTCCATCAGTTTACACTGTAATCATTCTTGGAAATTTAGTGTATCCTTAAACTTTTATTAAAAACAAACAGCTTTTAGACGATGTGGAGGAGATAAATTCAGGACTATATAAAATCAAGCAGCTTTTATCTTTGGCAGACATAGTTTCGAGCTTGGATGTCTAGTTCAGAAGCAGCTTTGTTGTACAAAAGAGTACTGTGCATTACAGAATGTCTTCATCCCACCCACCTCCTCTAAATGTTAACCTGATACTGTGACAACCAAAAGTACCTCCGAGCATTTCCATCATATTCTTGTGTAAATATTCAAGACAAAGGACCTGTCCAGGCTCTTCAGATAATGAATATTGGTTCCTTTGTTGGATATGTTTTTTTCTTTTCTCTTTAACTTCGTTTTTATTGTTGACCCTATTATAGATGTCCCCTCTTTCCCCCCTTGCATATGTTTTCTTGATTTATCTTATTGTTTCATATTTTTAAATTGAAATTATAATGCTGCTGTGTACCCAATTCTTCTTTTTAACACCTGTCCATTTATTCCTATTAGGATTAAACTTAAATTAATTGACTGGCAGTTATGGAAGAAAAGTTTCTTCTTTATGTATGTATGGGCTATGTCTTAAATTAATTAGCAGATAAAGCTGGGGAGCATTTAGATTTTGCTCCCTGGCATGAGTCATCAGTTTGGCTTAAATAAACTCATTAAAAATAAATATTAAAAAAAGAAAAGAAGGCTGTGGTCAAGGGTGGTTCTGCCACTTACTAGCTGTGAGCCTTTGAGCATTGGCCCAGTGAGTTTGTTCAGTGAAGCCCTGGGGTTAAGAAGCACATTGGAAATAAAATAACAGAAATAATGGTCACAAGACCATGAAAACATGCAGCTAAAATGAGGACCCTTTTACCTCAAGAAGCTAAACAGATTTAAAATCTAGAGTGGGACTTTCTAATCTTGGAATTCATAGATGACCTTCAGATAATCCTTTGAAAGTATAGCAAAATTATGTTCATGGGTATTTGTTCATTTTCTTTGGAAGAATCCATTGATATAATCAAAGGAATGAGGAAAAACTAGTTAAATAGAGTGATAAAACCCCATTAAGAAAGAAGATGTGGAGGAGATAAATTCAGGACTATATAAAATCAAGAAGGTTGGGAATGGTTGAGTAGGTTAGAAGTTAACTACTGAAATGATCAATTTAAAAAGAAGCTGTAAAAATGCTTGGAAGAACAAATAATAAACCTATAGAAATTATCTTTCAAGAAATGGTATGTGTTAAAAGTAGATTCAGAAAAGGCTTAACTGTCAGGAATTAAAGAAGTGAGTGATAGGAGATAGGTAAGGTTCGACAGTTCTGCCTGCAGTCTTTCTTGAGCCATTGTCAAAAGAATAGAAGCTAAATCATTGTGACCCTCATGTAGCTCACAATTTATGCTTTCTTTCAGTTAATGCTGGGAAATGTGGACCATTAAATGTGCAGTTCTTGAATTTTACTTGCTTTTGTTCAGTGCTATTTTGCTTCACATCCTCAAAGGAAATTCACCATTCATTTCAAAAGAAATGTTTTCGGGTTTGTGAAGCATTTAAGTTATATTTTAACAGAGGAATGCTTATACTATTAAAATTAGTAGGATTTGAATCAAAGCAAATATTGGAAGAAACCCCACCTCTAAATTTCTGTCCTATAGGAATTCTTTATTGATTTAATTATAACTTCAAATTATAGCTGGCAGTGCTTTGGTGCTCTCCATCACTCCAGCACTAAAGTGTCAGCTGTCACTGGGTTTATTTTTATGATGGTGACAGTGGTGGTGATGGTGGTGGTGTGGTGGTGAAGATGATTGATGATGATAGCTAACATTTATTGAGCATTTATGTGGTTTTGGCATATATTAACTCATTTCATGCTCACTGAACTTGGGAGATAGGCATAATTAGTATCCCCATGTTACAAATGAGGAAACAGAAACAGATAAAGCAACTAGCTCAGAGTCACATACTGGTAAGTGATAAAGTTGGAACATACCTAGTTCCTTGGTTCCAGAAGCCTTGCTTTTAATCACTACATTGGCTCTTCTGGCTTTTTGTACTTAGGCCATAATCTTTGAATAAAGTAACCATTTAAAGAGTGCACAAACAATCTGGGAAAAGAACTCACTGGCTTATTCATTCTAAATCTTGTTATGTGAAACAGTGGAAGTCCAAATGGGAAGACTGAGTAATGTAATTAACTATCAAGGACTGTAATACTGAAGGCTCACCACGGATTGCATTGGCAGAAATGGAGTTCTCAGAAACACACTTCTTTCTTTCCCTTTAATAAAGTGTTTCGAAGTTAAAGCAAAGGTAACTCTACATTAGTTGTGTGGCTACTCTTCCTTCAGGGGAGAAGTATACTGACCTTCCCATGTTCTGGGTTTCCCAGAACAGATAGTCTGTGTGTAGAGAGGCAGCCTAATCCAGGCTGTCGGTGGCCTTTGTGGAAAGGACTCTTTCTAGGTGCATTTCTCCATTATACATGGTCATTACTTGACTTTTTGTGTGTGTGTCTAAATTCCACATTCTGAAAGACTCTCTTGTCACTTAGGAAAAACATGTTACTCTGAAGGTGATTAATGGGCCACGAAGTTCTGTCAGAGATCCTCATCTTGCTGGCCTTTTGTGTAAGCTGTCCTCACTTCCTGCACATGATGTACACAAAAAAGATCATTCTAGGCAAGGTTTTCTCAAGTGGTGATCACGACAGATTCCCATGTCCCACCCCAACTTGCCACATTACTCTCTGGGGTTGCTTCCCTTCATTTATATTTTAATCAAGCACCCAGGTGCTTCTGATGTAATGGAAAGGGTGAAACCACTAGTCAAAAGGCTACATGAAGTCAAATATACTCATTACCATACTGTAATAAGAGGCACAGATATGATTAAATCCCTGCCCTTAACCAGCTTGCACGCTGATAGAGAAGATAACACTTAATAGATATAACTATAGTACAAAGTGAAAATTAAGTACCATAACAATAGAAATGGCTACAGTATCCCCTCCCATTCACAGTTTTGCTTTTCACTGTTCCAGTTACCTGCACTCAATCTTGGTCCAAAAATATTAAAATGGAAAATTCCAGAAGCAAACAATTCTTAACTTTGAAATCACAAACCATTCTGAATAGTGTGATGAAATCTCCTGTCCCACTCCATCCCACCTGGCACATCCGTCATCCTTTTGTCCAATGTGTCCACACTGTATACGCTGCCTACTAGCTACAGACAGTGATAAATCAGTTGTCCAGGTATCTCCGTCCTTGTGTCCAGGTAACCATTATTTTACTTCAGAATGGCCCCAAAGCTACTCACATAACCTTTATTAGAGTGTATGATTATAATTGTTTTATTTTATAATGTTATTAGTTATTAATCTCTTTGCCTAATTTATCAATTCATCTTTATCATAGGTATGTATGTGTAGGAAAAAACATAGTATGTATCAGGTTCAGTACTATCCATGGCTTCAGGCATCCACCAGAGGTCTTGGAATGTATCCCCTGCAGATAAAGGGGACTACTGTACTTCCTATAGCAGAAGTCACAGAGTTCTTTAGATGTTTTTTGTTTTGTTTGTATATTTGGGTGATTCTTCAATCAGCACACATAAACTTCTGCAGTTTGCTTTTCATCTTTATCAGCTCACTGAGCAAGTTGCATAATTTCCATAATATTTAGAGATGGAAGCAAAGTTTTCGTATTATTAACAGCTACTGCATCTAGAAATGGGGACAGTTTTGCCTCTTGTAATTACCAAGCACACTGGGCCTACACTGGAGGTTGCTAGCATTTATCTGACACAGAACCATCTACACTGAGGGCTTCCTCTTCAGTGTGACTGTGCTCAGAACTTTTGTCCCAAATGTTTGTGACATGTTCAACTTTTTTTTATAAAACATGAACTGTTCCCCTCGTTGTGGTTATGTTATAGTCCACCTCTAAATAATACTCCTAAAAATAAGTAAAAAGAAATAGACCAATAGCAAACAATAGAAAGAGAACTAACATTTACTAAGCACTATGTGCCAGGCAGATTTCAGAGAGATTAAGTAAATGCACCAGGCCACACAGCTACTAAAGCCAGGAAAATAGAGATTCTAGTTCATCAGCAATTGGTGGCTCTTACCAGCAAGCATCTTCTTAATTTATTGGCAGATATCAGAATACCTGCTGCTATGGCACACTGGATGGACATCAATCAATATAGTGCCAGATCTTGGGGACTTTACAGTCTAATGAGAGACCAGAAGTTCACACAGGTCACCAGTACACGGAAGTAAAGACTTTTGCACTGACTGTGCTGTGCATTTGCTGTCTGTTACCTCTTTTAATCTTCACAGCAAGCCTGCCAAGTAGCTGGAATTTCTGTAATATAGATGAGGAAATTGCAGTTTAGAGAAAGCAAGTGACTCAAGGTTCCTAGGCCAGAAGTAACAGGGCCTGGATTTGCATTCAAGTCCAAGACTGCAAGACTTCTATCCTTGGGAATTCCAGGACTGGACTCTTCATTCTGACAAGGAGAATGTTGTGGCTCTCAGGTGGTGAATTTGATGCATTCTACCTGGATATTTAAGAACCAACAGGATTTAGATAGATGGGAAGTTCAAGCAGTGCTGGCAACAGAAGCCAAATGACAGAGGAAGACAAGTATGGGGACTCAGTAATTTCCACACAAGCATTCCAGATGTGGACCCCATTGTGAGAAGTGACTAGAAAGGTGGTCCCCAGGAAGATCTTGTCATACCTCACGCTTTAGCCAAGGATGATAAAACTTGAAGGACTAAGTTGCAGAAATATCTGTGTCCAAAAATGAATGGAACTTGATAAATAATTGGGTGTTGCAAGGGAGGAGGGAACAGGGGTTAACATGAATCAAAGCTGATTAAATGAATCACTGTGTATCTTACTGTGAAGACAAATGAAAGACTCCACTAGAACACAGGTAATGTGCAAAATAGTGATCACCTTTACCTTGCCTGTGAACTCACCTTATTTTCCCAGTGGTTAA
Organism: Phyllostomus hastatus; assembly: GCF_019186645.2. Lineage (NCBI taxonomy): Eukaryota > Metazoa > Chordata > Mammalia > Chiroptera > Phyllostomidae > Phyllostomus > Phyllostomus hastatus. The sequence goes on along the minus strand of NW_025333932.1, from coordinate 8,924,818 downwards.
TTCATATAGAATATGTTCTGTGATTTCAGTTTTCTAGGAACATAAAACTATGCCTCAATATTCTAGGATATCTCTAATTTTTTTTAGAACAAAGACAGAAAATGTGATTTCTGCTGTCAAATGTACATATATGTAAATATAACTATAGAAAAACTAGAAAATGTGACCAGATTATTTTCCAAATTTTACAAAAGGACATTTACTTCTGTAATCAGAAAAAATGCCTTAAAAAGCCAAATAGCCTACATGTTTTTCTTTTTAGATTTGTATTTATTCTTAGAGAGGGAAGGGAGGGAGGGAGGGTGGGGGAGAGAGGGAGAGAGGGAGAGAGAGAGAGAGAGAGAGAGACATCAATGTGCGGTTGCAGGGAGCCATGGCCTGCAGCCTAGGCATGTGCCCTGACTGGGAATCGAACCTGCGATGCCTGGTTCGCAGCCCATGCTCAATCCACTGAGCTACATCAGCCAGGGCACCTACATGTTTATTTCATAGACCATTTACAAATTCCTTCAGAATACCTAACCATTCATTGTATGGAGACTGTTCATTGTACTGTCCACCAAAATTGTTTTCCAGTGACCTTTTGGGAGAACTTTGTCTCTTCCTTTCTGCTTAAAATTAAAATATAATAAATTTTAAATTAGAGTATGTGAAGATACATATTTTGATTTTAAAAGATTTGTGGTTTTTTAATCAGCAGCAATATTTTCACTCTCCTGTATCATTTTATAATGTTAATGTTTAAACTCTTAAAATAATCAGCTAAGGGAGAAAGGTAAATGAGTATCAGTTTTAATTTGTATTATAAAATACTTGAATATTTTATTGATCATATTGAGCTATCATCTATGTTATGGCTGGCATTAATCTTTAATTACAATGCAATCAGTCCCCATTACTAAGTACGTCACACTTAGGTTTTTTTCTTTTTTGCTTTTATAAAATTTCCTTTAAAAGAAGGTTTTAATTTTAGAAGAAGAAAATGTATCTGAAAACTTTTTTGTCCTTGATACTCTCCAACTTTCAAAATGAATGATGACATTAACATCAAGAACTACCTTGTTTGAATTTCAGTTTGGAATACATTTTTATTTTGGTTATTAAAATCTTTAAAGGCAACTTTAAGATGAAAATTCTGATATAACATTTACTTTTATGTCAAAAACTATTTCTCAGATACTATTGTTAATTTCTTTACTTTGAACCAACACAAATTAGAATTAGAATTTGGATTGTATTTTAAATTGGTTGTACATGTTGTGATGTGCAGAATTAATGGATATTTATTTATTTATTTATTTTTACTATTTAGGAAGTACCAGATAGGAACCAGAGTCCGGTTGCGGCTGTTAGATCTTGAACTGACATCTAGGTTCCTGGGAGCAACAACAGACACAACTATACTAGAGGCTGATGCAGTTCTCTTAGGGCTCCAGGAGAGTAAAGATGCCAAATCAAAAGAGGAACATCATGAGAAATGAATCAACTTCACTTAGTGCATTCAATCCTTTATATAACCTGGATAATCATCAAGAATACAATTAGAAAATTGTAAGTAAATGATTGAAAGAAGACATAATGAAAGTTATAATTATAGCTCTTATTTGTTAGAATTTTCTTTAGTTGTATCTCCCTTCCTCTTTTTTATACCTATTTTTCTGTTTGTGATAGTGCAAACTGTACTGAGAAATTCTGTTATTGAATAAATATGTTTTGAGTACTGTCTGTGTGCATAGCACTGTTCTAAACACCAAAGAAATAGCAGTAAGCAAATTAGACAAAATCGCTTGTTTCATGGAGCTTACTTTCAGCTAGGGGAAATAGACAATAAGTAAGTGAAATACATAGTATTATCAGATAGTGACATGTGCTAAGGACAAAAATGAAAGAAGAGCTGAGTAACTAAATACATATTTTTCAAAAGAGAACATACAGATGTCCAGGAGATCCATGGAAAGGTACTAAAACTCCTGGAGATGCAGCTCAAAACCACAGTGAGATATCACCTCACACCTGTTAGAGTGGCTATTATCCAAAAGACGAGAAATAAATGTTGGTGAGGATATGAAGAAAAGGAAACTCAGCGCACCGTTGGTGGGAATGTCAGTTGGTACAGCCATTATGGAAAACCATATGGAGATTCCTTGAAAAATTAAAAAGCAGAGCTATCAGCATTCTGCTTATCTGAAGAAAATGAGAACACTAACTCAAAAAGTTGTATGTGTCCCCATGTTCATTGTAGCTTTACAATTGCCAAGGTAAGTAAATAACCTAAGTTGATGGATGAATAAAAGACAAAGATGTGCTAAATATATACATTGGAACATTACCCAGCCATAAAAAAGAAGAGAATCTTGCCATTTATGACAACATGGAGGAGCCTTGCAGGCATTATGCTAAGTGAAATAAGTCAGACACAGAAAGATACGTACCATGTGATCTCACATATATGTGGAATCCAAAAAAAAAAAAGCTCATGAATATAGAGAATAGATCGGTGGGGGGAGTAAAGAGGATGAAATGGTTGAAGGGGGTTAAAAAGTATAAATTTCCACCCATAAAATAAATCCGAAAGCTTTTTATTGTTATTGAGGCATAACTGACATGTAACATAACTAATTTCAAGTCTACAACATAATGACTCAATAATTGCATATATTGTAGATGATCACAGTAAGCCTAGTTAACATTCGTCACCATACATAGTTACCAGGAACTTACTTTTGAATAATATCTGAAAGAAGTGAGGGAGCTAGCCACATGAATCTCTGGGAAAGAGTGTTCTAACATAGGGAACAGGTAGTGCAAATGTCCTGAGAGAAGACTGTGCCTCTCCAGCTTAGGGAACAAGGAGGAGGCCTGTGTAAATGAGCAGAAGAGAAATAGTACATGAACTTGAAACAGGGAGGACTTGAGGTCCAAGTGTGGACCTTGACTTTTATTTACTTTGAGATGGGAAGGTGGGAGGTGGTCAGTGGTGGATTCTGAGCAGAGAAGGGATGAAATCTGACAGACAATTAGCAGGATCCTTTTGAGCAGACCAGCTGAGTGGTCTGAACATGAACTACAGCAGCAGCCGCAAAGCTTGCAGACTGGCAGTATTCCAGAGGAGAGGTGATGGCCGCTTGGAACAGTATTCTAGCAGTGGAGTGGTGGGAAGTGGTTGCTATCTGGGTATATTTTGAAGGTACAAGCAAAGGTATTTCCTAACACTGTATATGGCATAAGTGATCAAGAGATGAGTGAGGGGTGACACCAAGGGTTTTGGCCTGTACAACTGAAGAATTGAATTGCCCTTAACTGGGTAGGGAGGGGCAGGTGTGAGGCTGTTTTGTACATATTAAATTTGAGATGCCTCTTAGTCATCTATGTGGAGATGTTCTGAATGCCATTGGATGCATGGGTCTAGACTTCATGAGAGACATCTGGACAAAAGATAGAACCTTACAAATCATAAACATTTTATCATAGTCCACCAGGTATGTAGGTCAAGAGCTCTAGAGCAAAAAAAGCCCAGTAGAAGAGTCCCCTGTTAGGCAGGAGTGGCCCATTGCTGGTTGTCCCAAGCTTAGTCACTGGAGATGCCCAGGGAGTATTGTCTTAGCATGGACACAGCAGCTAGAGGCTTCCTATAAGCTGCCTCCCCGAATCAGACACTCTCTTCATTTAAACCATGTTATTGAAGTATGATTGACATGTAAAATCTGTACATACTGGTACTTCATGTATGCAACTCAAGGAGTTTGAAGATAAGTATGCAGCCATGAAACCATAACCACCATCAAGGTCATAGACAATCCATCACCTCCCAAAGTTTCCTCCCTGCTTCTCCCCACTAACCTGTTTTTAATGAGTTATTGTTGTTTTGAGATAGAGAAAGACTGCTAGCAAGACAGAAGTCACTATTGTATGTGACCTAATCACAAAAGTGACATTATCTTAACATTGCTGTATTCTGTTGATTAGTAGCAAGTTAAGAAAAGAGGATAATACAGGGCCATGAATACCAAGGGGTGGGGACCATTGGGTCATTTTTAATGTGCCTACCATGTGTATGCAGAAGGTGGGTAATTTTTATTCAGTTTATAGGGCTCTAGATCAGGAGTACTATAGCAGGATTTGGACCTGATAGAAAGCATAAGATCTGGACTTTTGGCAGATACAAAGATTTGAGGAGGCTTGGAGGTGAGGGGGGTCATAGGCTGTGAATCAGTTTTACATTTGGGAGGGATGTGAATAGTTGTAACCAAGAGGACAACTGTGGTAGATTGAATTATTCATCATAGTCCTTCACTCCCCTGTAGTCCCCTGTAGAATCTTTGTCATAGTCTCATTATCATGAATGGAGTATAGGTCCTTTGCCATTTAGGAACTTATTGTTTCTGTAATAGATATAAGTAAGTTCAGGAAAGATTTAGATGAATGGTAAATCCACATTTGGGTATTAATGGAAACCAGGGAGTTTGAAACAAATCCCAAAACTTCTGAGGCCAATATGAATGGAATACTATTGAGACTCTGAAACCACAAGCTGGTTAGACCATTGGGCTGACCCGGTATTGCATTACTTATATTCATATCATTTGGTTTTTAAAAATAAATACACATTTTGGTATAAATTTCTAAGGGAAACATGTATTTTATTTGAAAAGACTGTAACCTTCTCCCCATGTTTCCTTTAAACTAATTACAAAGACCTCAAATGTTCTAAGCCAAAGGATGTAGGAAACTCTGTGAGCAAATGTGTCTTATTTTACATCCACACACCTACATTCTATGTGTGGGAAATAGAACAGGATCTTGAATGTAGGATCTTAGCCTCCAGGTAAGAAACTGCATGGACCCTAAATCATCTTGGAGACAGATGACATTTTTAGAAACCAAAAAATGGTTCAAATTACTATCATTTGTTTCATAAAATTGCCTGCTTGAAAAAACAGTCCCAACTCTTTTGCCATGCTCCATAAGTCTCAAATCATTATGGTTTGGGAAAAATGCACATGAGACTGTGATAGCAATAATTATTTCAAATGAATGAATAAAAGAAAGCAAGATATTGGGGGGCGGGAGGTTCCAGGCAACATTTAAATGCAAAATATTTCATTTTAGATGCAGTAAATACCACAGAAGCCAGTAGATAAAGATGATGTCCCAACTCCTCAAACCATACTAAAATGACTTGCAATCCCACTCAGGCAACTAAGACAGAGATTGAGGGCAAATGCTGTAAGCTTACTGGTCAGAAATAATGGTATGTCTCAGTTATGTTGGTACATAACTATGTTTTAGACATAGTTAGTGATGCCCAATACACTAGTAAATTTCCAAAATAGAACCATAAAATGAATGACAATTTAGGTAATCTCATGCTTGTAATTTTGTTTCTAAAAAGTTTCTGGTGCATTAGTCATTTCTGTCTTTGATAACACCTTTCCTTTCACACTCATGCTCTGGTGCAAGAGTTAACAAAATTTGAAATGATTAATGGACCAGAAAAAGTCCCGGAGAGTCTACCAAGTGGATATTGTAATCAGCCTCCACATAATCTAACTTATATGTTACTGATAGGTACAGAACAAGAAGTAGAAAAGCCAGAAAAGACATTATTCCACAAAGAACAAAGAAAGAATGATTATGAAGTTGGTTCCTCTGATAAACCAGAAATTAAAGTCTTGTTTACTCATGTGAGGTTAATTAACTTTACAATGGATATCTTCTTAATAATTCTATAAACCTCCTTGGGGTGAATAGGAAGTAATCTGTCATGAATGTTTACAGTGTGAACTGACTGGATAACCATTTGAGAAAAGCTATAATGTGCAAGGAAGACTCTGCAAAGCTCCCTTTGTTATTAAGAGAAACAGACACAGAACTCCTCTATAGCAAAGAACTATAGCTAATTCGGTAGGGCTTATTCATCCTTAGAGGATCCTAGAGTGTATTTTGTCCTGCCCTCTTGCCCCAAGACAGAGACCACCTTCTGCTTTCTGCAGAGTGTTTCTTCAGATGCCCCCCTCAAGATATATAAGCAGCTCCAGGAAGTGAAACCCAGAGTGTGTTAGGTATTTTCTCTCTCATATGTCAGGTTTGTTTCCTATTCCAGTGCCTTCAGACAAAAGACGAGCTGTCCACAGAAGTGTGGCCCTTCCTTGGAGACAAGATTTGCACACCTGGGACAAAACACTGCAATCTTTGTGTCTATTGCATAGAGACAAATGAGGCAGGGGTCATCTTTTCCAAACCCCCTGGCCTCATGTGTGTGGTCACAAGGTCTCTGTGCAGTCAGTTCCTAACAGCATAAGCAGACAGGCCAGGTCACCACACATTCTTCACACTGTTTCTCCTGCTATCAACTTATCATCATCTCTTCATCTGGACAAAGTTTGCACAGAATGCATTTTCCTCTACAGGCCAGGTTTAGTATTTTTAAATTATTTCAGGGATTATGGAAAACAATCTATTTTTCTAACTGACCATTTACAATGACATGAACATAGTGATGTGATATTTAGTAGAGAAAGTTCATTTAAGTTTTACTGATCAAAAAAACATTGTAAACTCTTGATTAATCAGGTTTCAGTTGCTAGAGAATATGTAAATTTGTGCACAACCAAATCTTGCCTATAACATTCCAAGTGAATTACTCAGTCTCCTGGCCCCAAAACATTTCCTGCTTTTTAATACAGAGAATACTGGACAGGATTTAAAGTTTTCCTTGATGACTGAGGGCCACCATTATGGAAAGCTTCATAATGATGTGATTACCCATTAAGATGGGTAGAGCTGCTCCCTGCTACTGATGGCCCAGGACCATGGTACTCTACAAATTTTTGTAACTTGTTACCTATCACCACCCTCACTATCAGCTGATACTTCTTATGTTAATACAGCTGCTGCTTCTAGCACCCACCCCCCCACTACTCTTTAACTGCAGGGGCTTTTTGGTTATTATACTGACTCTCAGTAACTGTCCTTTAGTTCTTCTCTTTGTTTTCACCTTTTTTCCACCTCCTTTCTCTTCTGTCAGCTGCCACTTTTATTGGTGTCAGTGTCCTTTTCTAATTTGTAAGCTTGTTTTACAATAGTCTGTAACAGGGTTGAAAGCAATTTTGCAGAGCTGTAGAAATGTGCATAAATTTTGTGATAACTTTTCTTCTGTTTCAAACTTTGTATTCATTTTTCCTAGAAGCGCACTTTGCAGTAGATTTTAAAAGTGTTGATTAGTCTATTGCTGAAATGAAAGGTTTTAGGACAAAAGAGAAAACAAATAAGAAAATAATTGATTATTTTAAAAATCTGTTTCAAGAGTGACCTGATATATTTTCCTTGACCTGAAGTGTCTAAATATGTTGGTGGAAGAATGGTTGAATTAATTATTTCTGCTTTTTTTTTTAAGTTTGTGTAAAGATTTTGTTTATTTTTAGACACGGGGAAGGGAGGGAGAGAAAATCGACGTGAGAGAGAAACATCAATGTGAGAAAGAAACATCAATCAGCCACCTCTTGTACGTGCCCTGACTGGGGTTGGGGGGTGGGCAAACCTGCAACCCAGGTGTGTCCTGCCTTAAACCAAACTGGCAACCTTTCGCTTTGCAGATTGATGCCCAACCAACTGAGCCACACCAGTCAGGGCAATTATTTCTGCTTTGAAGCCAATTAGTACTTGATACATTTATGTCTTAGAGAGGTATTGATACTTTCCCAATAAATTGTAAATATCTTCAAGATAGGGATTGAGTTTTACTCATTTTTGTATCTTTTGTGCCTAGCACAGTGTCATGTACATAATATATATTCACCTCTGTTTGTTGACTGTAATTTAGTTGATTCAGTGGCCATCAGTGTACAGGAGTCCCTACCAAAAGGGAGAGGATTAGATGTTCTGCAAATTCTGCTCTCCAATGTTGGAAGCAGACATTTGAGCAAGTAGATTGGTACAGATAATCTGGATTACCTTCATTTCTCTCCTGTCTTCCAGCCTTCTCCTCCCCCATTCCACTACCACTCATGCTTTCTGAGTCAATGGAGTTTCACCACTTGTTCTTAGAGGCTTTGAACAGAAATTAAAAAGTCATGCTACATGAACAGATTTCATATACACAGATTTCAAGCCTCCCTCCAAGTCTGGTTCATATCTCCTGGTAATTTTATAGTAAGAAGCTGGTTGCTGGGCCATGTCTCCACGTTCATCATTTTCCCAGCCTATAGGGCAGGGATGGAGGTGACTGAGTAACTTGAAAGGATGTCTCGTTATTTTCTGTTAACTCTGTTCTTTTACTTCTTTGTAGGCACAAACACTAGAGTTTTCACTGTAATCATTGCACCCAGGGAAGAATTTCATTTCATCTTTCTTTTTTTTTTTTTTTTTAGGGAAGATTTTCTTGAGTCTAAAGGTTGTGGGATGTTTGAGGAGACTGAAGAGGGAAGGTACAGAATTGCATTCTCTTTTTGAACATTCTAGTTCTTTTGTGAATTGCAAGCAGGTCTGTGGGCTCTCAGTGGCCTCTGAGTACTTTCCTTCCATCAGTCACAGATAATGTTTGCCCATGTTGACAGGAAATTCTTTCCTCAAGATGCTGGCAAGATGGTTATGTAGAAGTGAAGCATTTGACAACTTGTTCAATACCAGAGTGTGGACCAGGGTACCTCTTAATCAAATTAGTTCTCACAAAGAGATAATCTCTGCTCTTTGGTTTGAGAACCATTCATATGTCCTCATTCTCATAGTAAACGACAGCTTGTTCAACTTTTCACTCAGCCAGAGTGAATGATCACATTGTCCGCACAGTAAAACTCCTATTAGTTCCATCTGTGGTTCTTCGAGCCCAAGCCCCACAGGGTAAACTATGATGTAACAGGTGAAACACTTTCACTCTTCACAAGAAGATGAAAACACCAGTAGTGGGAGCTGTGAAGAAGGCCCTGCTAAACTCAAATGTATAACACTGGACGTCCTTCTTACAAATATTTTCAGGAGCGTGTTCTAGGGATTCACCTAGTAGGGAGTGAGAATAGAGAAGTTGAGTGCGCTTTGCTGTGTCTCTTCAAAGTTGTAGTGAAAACTAAGCAAAACAGCAGGAACAATCAGCAACCATTTTGCAGCAATCACATACACGTTATTGGCACTCATGCCTGCTGTATGCTGGGAGGCACTCGTTTTTCTGACTTTAGTTCACCTTTCCAAGTCTGATTCCTAGCGAATAGAAGAGAGAGAACACCAGTACCCCTGTTTCTCTGGACTTGAAAGTGACTTTAAGTATAAGCTCCTAACTTCCTGATGGATATTCTGACCCTGTCAGCTTTTTAAATTTTTTTCCAGTGGAATAATGCTCAAACACAGTATTTCTGTCTCTGGCAAAAGCAATACCTGCTTTCTGAATTTAAACTCATTACTCTTGTTTTTTTGATACCAAAGTACAAAAATATACAGTTCTTCACCTTAGGTTCATTAGTTCCATGTTTCTGATACTTTCTGGTCAGTTTATAACAGTTACGTCTATGGTAAATAACTAACCAGTAACCTTTCAAAAATTCCTATTTCAATGCACTGAAAAGTATTATCAGTTTAAACACTCTTATTTTCTAAGTCACACAAGTCTTGGAAGCACAGAGGGTCCCAATCAAGAGGAACCCCAAGAGGCCCACTTCAAGACACATCATAATTAAAATGACAAAATTCAAAGACAGAATCTTAAAGGCAGCAAGGGAAAGACAGGAGGAAGTAACATACAAGGGAGCTTCAATAAGGCTATCAGATGACTTCTCAACAGAAAACTATAAGCCAGAAGGAATGGCACAAAATATCCTGAGTAATAAACAGAAAAGGGGTACAACCAAGGCTGTCCAGCAAGGAACTCGATTAAAATGAAAGGTGAAATAAAGAGTTTCTCAGACAAAAGAAGGCCAAAAGAATATGCCTCCACCAAACCAGCATTGCAAGTTAGGCTAAAGGGACTGCTTTAAGAAGATGAAAAAAAAGTGAGAGGAACATGGGTACAGAGGGGGTAAAATGGCAATGAATAAGTACCTATCAATAACAACCTTAAATGTAAATGGATTAAATACTCCAATCAAAAGACATAGGGTAACTGAATGGATAAGAAAACATGACCTGCACATATGCTGCCTACAAGAGACCCACCTCAAAACAAAAAACCTACACAGAGTGAAAGTAAAGGATTCAAAAGAAGTATCCCAAGGAAATAGACAGGGGAAAAAAAAGCCAGGATAGCAGTACTTATATCAGACAAAATAGACTTCCAAACAAAGACCATAAAAAGAGACAGAGAAGGATACTTCATAATACTCAAGGGATGAATCCGCTAAGAAGACATAACTATTACAAACACATATGTACCCAACATAGGAGCACCCAAATATATAAGAAAATCTTGCAGGACTTCCAGAAAGAGATAGATAGCAACACATGTATAGCAGGGGATTTTAACACCCACTGTCAACAATACATACATCCTCCAAACAAAATATCAACAAGAGTATTGTGGAACTGAATGACGCATTAGATCAAATGGACTAAACGGATATTATATGGAATCTCTCATCCCAAAGAAGCAAAACACACATTCTTTTCAAATGCACATGAAAAATTTTCTAAGATAGACCACATGATAGGACACAAAACAAGCCTCAACAAATTCAAGAAGGCATCATATCAAGCATTTTCTCAGGCCACAAGTGCTTGAAATTAGAAACCAACCTCAAGAAAAAACTCAAAAAATTCAAACTCATGGAGACTAAATAGCATGCTATTAGAGTTAATAATGAGATCGAGGAAGAAATCAAAAAGTTTCTGAATGAACACACAACAGTCCAAAACCTATGAGACATAGTGAAGGCGGTCCTGAGGGGAAGTTCATAGCAATACAGGCCTACCTAGAAACATTTCAAATAAACAGGCTAAACCTACATCTACAAGAACTGGAGGAACAACAGCAAACAAAGCTCAGAGTGAGTAGAAAGAAGGAAATAATCAAAATTAGAGCAAAATTAAATGACATCGAGATTAAAAGAACAATCAAAAGAATCAATAAATCCATGAGCTGATTTATTTTAAAAGATGAAATTAACAAACCTTTAACCAAACTCATCAAGAAAAAAAGGGAGAGGACCCAAATAAATAAAATCAGAAATGAAAGAAGAGAAATTATAACTGATACAACAGAAGTACAAAGGATTGTAAGAAATTACTACAAACAACTATGTGCCAAGAAATTTGAAAACCTGGGTGAGATGGACAAATTTCTAGAAACATAAACTCTTCATAAACTGAAAAAAGAAGTAGAAAGCCTCAACAGACAGGTAACAGCTGGTGAAATTGAAGCAGTAATCAAAAAAACTGGCACACAAAAGCCCTGGAATGGATGGTTTCACAGAAGAATTTTACAAAACATTTAAGGAAGAACTAAACCCTATCCTTCTCAGACTATTCCAGAAAATCTGAGGATAGGGAAGACTCCCAAACTCTTCATGAGGCCAGCATCATCCTAATCCCAAAACCAGATAAAGACACAACAAGGAAAGAAAACTTCAGGCCAATATCACTGATGAACATAGACGCTAAAATCCTCAACAAAATATTGGCAAACCAGGTCCAGCAATACATTGAAAAGATCATACACCATGATCAAATGGGATTCATCCCAGGGATGGGAGGATGGTTCAATATTAGCAAATCAGTAAAAGTAATACATCACATAAATGAAAGCAAAGACAAAAGTCACATGATCATTATCATATCAATAGATGCAGAAAAAGCATTTGATAAGGTACAACACCTATTTATGATAAAAACACTCAGCAAAGTGAGAGTAGAGGGAGCATAACTTAACATAATAAAGGCCATATACAAGAAACCTACAGCCAACATCATACTCAAAGGGCAAAAACTATAAACTTTTCCACTAAGATGAGGAACAAGACAAGGTTGTCCACTTTCACCACTAGTACTCAGCATAATATTGGAAGTCCTAGCCACAGTGATGAGACAAGAAAAAAAATAAAAGGCATCCAAATTGGAAAGGAGGAAGTAAAACTCTTACTGTTTGCAGATGACATGATAGTGTACATAGAAAACCCAAAATACTCCACCAAAAAAACTACTTGAGCTAGTAAGTGAATATGGAAAAGCAGCAGGATACAAAGCCAGTATTCAGAAATCAAAGGCATTTTTGTATAGGAACAATGAAATATCAGAAACAGAAATCAGGGAAAATCCCCTTTGCTATAGCAACAAGAAAAATAAAGTACCTAGGAATAAACCTAACCAAGAGGTAGAAGACCTGTACTCAGAAAACTACACTTCACTGAAGAAGAAATTAAGACACAGATCAATGGAAGCATATACCATGTTCATGGATTGGAAGAATTAACATCATCAAAATGTCCAAACTACTCAAAGCAATTTATTGATTCAACACAATCCAGTGACATATTTCAAAGATATAGAACAAGCATTTCAAAAGTTTATATGGAACCATAAATGACCCTGAGTAGCTGCAGCAATTTTGAGAAACAAGAACAAAATAGGAAGGATCGCAATACCTAACATCAACCTATATTACAAGGCCACAGTAATCAAAACAGTCTGGTACTGGCATAAGAATAGACACATAAATCAATGGAACAGAATAGAGAGCCCAGAAATAAACTAATGTTTCTACGGTCAATTAATATTCGACAAAGGAGGCAGAAGCATAAAATGGAGTAAAAATAGCCCTTTCAAGAAATGGTGTTGAGAGATCTGGACAGCTACATGCAAAACAATGAAAACCACCAACTTACACCATACACAAAAATAAACTCAAGATGGATAAAAGACTTAAGTCACTACACCATAAAAGTCCTGCAGGAAAACACACAGGAAAATCTCAGATATGCCACACATCAATACTTTCACCGATATGTGCTATCAAGCAAGGGACATAAAGGAAAGAATAAACTAATGGGACTGCATCAAAATAAAAAGCTCCTGCATGACTAAAGAAAACAACAGCAAAATGAAAAGGGAACCAAAGGTATGGGAAAATATATTTGCCAATATATAAAGAACTCACAACTCCACTCCAGGAAGACAAACAATCCAATTAAAAAATGGGCAAAGGAGCCAAACACTTCTCCAGGGAGGACATACAGAGGGTCCAGAGACATGAAAGGATGTTCAGCATCAGTAGTCATCAAAGAGATGCAAATTAAAACCACAATGATATATCACTTCACTGCAGTCAGAACGGCCATCATAAATCAACAAACAGTAAGTGATGACAAGTTTGTGGAGAAAAGGAAACACAAGTACACTGCTGGTCGGATGCAGACTGGTGCAGCCACTGTGGAGAACAGTATGGAATTTCCTCAGAAAAGTAAAAATGGAACTGCCTTTTGACCAGGCAATTCCAGTGCTGGGATTATACCTGAGAATCCTGAAAGACTAATTCAAAATAATCTGTGCATCCCAATGCTTATAGCAGCACAATTTACAGTAGCCAAGTGCTGGAAGCAACCTAAGTGTCCATCAGTAAATGAGTGCGTCAATAAACTGTGGTACATTTACACAATGGGATACTATGGAGCAGAAAGAAAGAAGGAGCTCCTACTGTTCGTGACAGCCTGGATAGAACTGGAGAGCATTGTACTAAATGAAATAATCCAGGCGGTGAAAGACGCATACCATATGATCCCACCTATAAATGGAACCTAATCAACAAAACAAACAAGCAAGCAAAATACAACCAGAGACATTGAAATAAAGAACAAACTGACAGTAACCAGAGGGGCATAGGAGGGGGATAACAGAGGAAAGAAAAGGCAGGGTCATCAAGGAACATGTATAAAGGATCCATGGACAACGCCAAAGGGAGAAAGGATTGAGGGTGGGAGGTGGGGTGGTGTCGGGCAGGAGAATGTGGTAGCAAGAAAATGGAGACAAATGTACTTGAACAACAATAAAAAATAAAAAAACTTATTTTCTCACCTTTTAGTGTACTGAAGTTACATTAAAACCATATAATAGATATGGTTATGTTAAAACTATATATAATATTATGTGTAATATTTAAATGTATATATTATGATATATATTATATGTATAATATTTTCCTTTCTTCAAATGGGTGTCTACCCAGTAATGACTAAAGGACTTATAAGTTGATTTGTATCCTTCTTCATATAGTCTACTTTTAAATTACTTTTATTTATCTCTGTCTCTCTCTTCTTTTTATACCAGTCCCTTTAGCATGTCTTGCAGTGCTGTTTTGGTGGAGGTTTACTCTTTTAGCCTTCTTTTGTCTGGGAAGTTCTTTATTTTGCCTTCCATCTTAAATCAAAGCCTTGCTGGATAGCGTATTCTTGGTTGTAGGTCCTTGCTTTTCATCACCTGGAATATGTCATGCCAATCCATTCTGGCATATGGTATTTCTGTTGAGAAATCAGCTGATAGCTCTGTTGGAGCTCCCTCATGTGTTACTAGCTGTTTCTCCATTGCTGCTTTTAAAATTCTCTCTTTGTCTTTAAAATTTGCCATTTTAATTATGATGTGTTTTGGAGTAGGCTGGTGAGGACATGGAGAAAAGGGAACCCTAATGTACTGTTGGTGGGAATGCAGACTTGTGCTGCCATTCTGGAAAACAGTATGCAATTTCCTTAAAAAACTAAAAATGGAATTGCATTTTGACCCAGCGATTCCACTGCTGGGAATATTTCCTAAGAATCCCCAATCACCGATTCAAAACAACTTAAGCACCTGTACTTTTCATAGTGGTGCTATTTACAATAGCCAAGTACTAGAAACAACCTAAGTGCCTATCAGTAAATGAGTGGATCAAAAAACTGTGGTACATTTACATAGTGGAATACTATGCAGCAGAAAGAAGGAACTTGTGCCTTTTGTGACAATGTAGCTGGAACTGGAGAATATATGCTAAGTGAAATATAGCCAGTCTGTGAGAGACAAATACCATGTGATCTCACCTATAAGAGGAATCTAATGAACAAAATAAACTAAAAAAACAAAATAGAACCACAAGCATGGAAACAAGGAACAGACTGAAAGTGACCAGAATGGATGGGGGAGGTGGGTAATGGTGGAAAGAAGGTAAAGGAACTAGAAAAAAGAACATGTATGAATGACCCACAGTCATGGACAACAGGGTGTGAATGGACTGTGGGAGAGGGGGTGGGATGCGCAGAGGAGGGCAAAGGGGGAAAAATTGAGACAACTGTAATAGAATAACAATAAAAATGATTTAATAAGAATAAATTACTTTAGTTAATTTATTTTATAATTTATATTCTAATTCCAGTAGAAAATGAAGCAACTTATAAAATTACTACTGTGAATTAACTCACTGCTGAGTCATAGATTTGTTAGTTCCGTAGAAATTTTTCTACCTGACCTCATTAGAACCTGGGTAATCTGGATAAAATAGTTCCCAATATTCCAGAAGCCTTTTCTCCAGCTGTTACTAAGACTGCTGGGCCTAAATGCAGCTTCCAGCCCACTTCTACCTTCCCACGTATTCCCAGTTCTTGCCTCCGTGTAGTTCAAGCCAAGTCTGGCTTACCCCCACCCTTTGGGGTAGGCAGGGCTCACTTATGGTCATTTCCATTGTAGTAGGTGCTTAAAGGAAACAGAATAAGCAGCAGTGATATATTTTCTAAGCAGATATTATATTTTCAAATTTTCTTATAATTTGGATTCCTTTCCAGTTTTTACTGGTCTTTTCATTTGGATTTACACATGCTTTAATATTCTCAAAATAGTTTATCTTGAAATCTTACCTTCTGTACTGAAACCAGAAGGAGAATGGCACCTTTTTGAAAAGCCAAATAATTTTGTATCACACTGAAGTAAACAGAACCTTAACTTGGGAGCAAAGTATCACCATAATTAAATCCTCTCTAGATGCCTGCTCTGCTACCAGAGTATATACAGATATTTTCCAGTCCATAGTTACCTCTTTAAAATGCAACCCTTAAAGAAAAAAAGAAACATGAGACAGCATTCTAGGTTCTCACCTCTAACTGCGTACAATTAGTGTTTTCCCTCTGTTCAGGGTGACTAATAGGGATTAGCACCTGGCCTGTCACTGTGGAAACTCCAGGGGTTGACAAGCAGGGAAACTTCCCTGGACTGTATAGACGGGGAGGTTGCCAGTCCTTGGCACATTGTTGTTCACTAGAGGTTTTCAGTGAAGTATAACCTAAAGTGAGAAAAACAGAAGAGTTTAAAACATTTCAATGAGCAGAATACAGTCTGGGGATTGTGTCTATTAGTTTTTAAATTCTGTAAGTCCTTAGAACAAGAGCACTCCACCTGGACTTTCCAGGAGCTCCTTGAAAGACAATGTGGACATGAAGCATTCCACCTAGCACTCTTCTGGCAACCAGGAGCACAGGTGTGAACACAGCCAGCACAACTCTGGCTTTGCCAAGCTTACACTTCAGTGTGGAAATGATATTCCACACATATTCTCAAATGCAAATATATAAGCATACATTTGAAAAGTTCCAGAATGAAAGAGTTCAGTTTGCATGGGAATGTAACTGGGTAACTTGATTAAGACTGGAGTTAGGAAAAACCTCTGCAAAGAAATGTGGGGGACATTGGGAATGGAGTAGGGAGACAGGCAGGCGTGTAGATGGAAAGACTGGCATAGGTGAAGACACAAATGTATGTGAGAGCTTAGCTACTTGCTGGGACTGAAAAAAAAAAAGGCTAGCATGCAGAAGTGTGAAGATCACCATGGAGCAAGTAGTTTTTCAGGAGAAAATCAATGATGGTGGTATCAAGTGATGGTCATTAGCGCTAATTCAATACCCACAGTAATCGCCAGTATGAGGTGGGATGAAGAAGGAAACTTCAGTCAGTGCAAACAGCTCAATTGTGTTACAGCTCAATTGTGAAGCAGCAGCACAGCTGTGCAGTGGATTTGGGATGAGGTGGCCCGGGAGTGAGGTCCCTCAGTGGCTAGACAGTGCTGCTGTGTTCCCCTCCTGTCTTCTCTGCCTGCTCTGCCTGCAGTGGTCTGCTCCAGTCTGCTCCACTCTGTACTCATCCAGTTAGATAGATATTTTCACTGTTTTATCTCTAGCCAGGAAGATACACTCAATTCTTGGATGGAGAGAGAATGTATGCTCCCTAAGCCAGAGGAGAGCTGATTTGTCGAGAGAAATCCCCACCACTGGTTCCTGATTGGTCTGTCCTCATGCAAATGAGGACTTCAAATCCTTGCAATCGTTCTGAAAAGCACTGTCCTGATAAGTCAGAAAGGAGTCATTCCGATTGGTCAGTGAAGATGCTAACGGAGATATAACTGCACAGCTCCACTTGCACAGGGAAAGTCTCAGTCCTGTTTTTTGAAATGCAATCCCAGGAACTCCTACGTAAGAGCTGGCTCAGATAGCAGGAACACAGTCAGGCATGCACTTCAGTGTAGGCTTCCCCAGAGTGTAACTGTGAGAGGCCCCGATTGCTAGGTTCTGTTTGCTTGCCTTCTTTTAATTTTTAAAGAATTGATTGATTTGAGAGAGACAAAAAAAAACCACACACACATTGCTTTGTTGTTCCACCATTTAAGCATTCACTGGTTGATTCTTGTATGTGCTTTGACCTGTAATTTAACCCGCAAACTTTACTTACTGGAATGACACTAACCAACTGAGCTACCTGGCCAGGGTTAGGCTCTGCTTTTTCTTTTGAGCCCAGTTA
This sequence comes from Phyllostomus hastatus, assembly GCF_019186645.2. Lineage (NCBI taxonomy): Eukaryota > Metazoa > Chordata > Mammalia > Chiroptera > Phyllostomidae > Phyllostomus > Phyllostomus hastatus. The sequence continues at coordinate 8,907,097 of NW_025333932.1, read as the reverse complement.
ACCATGGGAGCCCTTCTTGGTAGATATCTTCTATCTCAGGGTCAACAATGGTTTTATAAACCTGACAACTTTGAAACTGCTTCTTAAAGATAATGAAAAATATAAAAATTGAACAATCAATGGACTAAAATGATCACTTGATTAGGGGTGATCTAAAAATATTTGTTTGAGCTGCATTCATTGGGGATTGAGTTCAACTGTATGTAAGAGAAAAATGGACGACAGTGGCTACAACCATAGAGAGGTTTCTTATTCTCACTAAGAGCTAACCAGTGGCTCATTGTTTAGTGGCTTTAGGTCTCTGTGATTCTCTTGGCCTCTCCCTCATTACTACAAAGTGGCTACTTGGGCTTCAGTTCCAGTCACTATCTTGACTTTCTAGGCAGGGACAGGAGTAATGTGTCTATCAGGAAAGCAAAACCTTGGAACTCATCAGCAGGCTTCATACAAATTTTATTGGTCAGAACAGTGTCATATGCTCATTCCAAGTTGCCAGACAAGAAGAGAAGTATTTTTAAGTTGGGCGTTAAAGTCAGATTCTGTTAATAAGAAAAAAGGGGAGGATGGATATTGAATAGGCAATTAGTCTTTGTAACCTGGAGTTTTTCAGCCTACTCTATGGGTGGAAATGCTTTTTTTATATATATATACCTATCCAAGTAATTTTTATTGCATTACATGTTTTCAATAAATCATGACTTTGGGGCATGTGTTCATCAATCTCTATGACCCCAAAAGTCTGAAGGAGTCTGTTGCAATATTAACTGGACTAAACCAAAAGGAGTGTGCTTGTGATGAGTCATTCAGTGAACATTTGTATTTGACCCGTGTTTGTTTCCTTTCGGGTGTGTTTTGTCCAGTTCCATAAAACTAGGGCATCTGGTCTGTTCTGCTTCCCTGTGACTTCTGTAGCTTGTCTGCTGTAGTTTGAGGGTGAATGAAAACCAACAAATAAACTTTCTAAATTTAATCGATCCAAGATGTATGCCATTTCAGATCATTGTTGTATTTTAGAACTTGAGGTTAGCTTTTCCCATTAGTATTTTCTGAGATCTTTATTTAATTGAACACCCTTCTTTGAGGAGCCAAGGAAATGGCTGGATCTGAGTGGTAGAAGGCATGAAGGAGGCATAGCTCGGACAGCCATGTGGAATACCACAACTTAACATCCTCATGGTCTCGGGTTATTTCAGATATATTTGGGGTAAACAGTTCTGTGTGGATTTTGGCACATTTTGTGCTGACAGTGCCCCTTGAGCATGTGCCCAGATGAGGTATCCAGTCTACATGATGGTTCTAATTAGCTCTACCTTCTGGTGTTCCCACTTTTGGATAGTGCCTTCCCATGCTGTATCAGGGTTGTTCTGTTTGACCAACAGCATAGATACTATTGGCTCTGTCATAAGAGACATCATGGCTTCTGCCTTGCTCTCCTCTCTCGGATCACTCATTCTGGGAGAAGGTAGCTGCTATGCTGTAAGGACTCTAAGCAACCCTCTGGAGAGGCCCACGTGACAAGTACATAAAACCTACTGCCAACAGCCAGCAAGAAACAGATCTGTCATCAGCCGTGTGAGTGAGCCGACTTGGAAGCAGATCCTGTGGACTCACTCCGTTAAGCCTTCAGATTACAGGAGGCCAGTGAACATATTGACTGCAACCCCATGAGTGACCCTGAGCTAGAATTATCCAGCTGCTGCTATATTCCTGACTCACAGAAACTATGGAATAATAATTCTTTATGATTTTAAGCCAGTTATGCAGCAATAGATGATACCACCCATTTTTGCTTTCTACCCCAGGGCACCATGATACTGGTGAGTGTTGGCATGGCCTGAGCATATGCATATATCAGGAAGTTAACACTCTTGAGGATGACCTTTCACCAATGGGATGGGAGCTGGTGGATGGATCAACCTGCTTCCTACCTTGTGTTTACATGGACAATTCTAGAAGGCATTAAGTGAACATCTTGGGCGGTCCCTGAGAAGAATCAAGCCTTGTCTCCCAAAGCAGTATGTTTCCCTCTGTTTCTGTCTTATTCTCCTTTATTTCTTCCTCTCTTCCTCCTCCCTAAGATTAACTCCCAAGTGATCTGTCTTCACACAAGCCTGATGTCAGGCTTGTCCTTCAGGGACACCCAGGCTATAACAAGCCCCCAAGATTGTTCCAACTGAGAATGTGCACATTTGACTTCACAGGTGAGAGCAACAGGCATAGACTGACTTGAATAGAATGTACAGAGAAGCTCATTTTATTGGAGTGCTTCTTTGGCATTGTAATGATGTCTTTTTTTTTCTTATCCTTCTTTTAAAAAATGTGAGCATCTTTTAGGTGTCAGCTTTGAAACTTTCCTAATTGGACATTTACATATCAAGGACCCTCATAAACCTTTTCTCTTGGCATTAATGAGGACTAAAATAGCTCCTGAGGAAAAGAGGTAAATTGTGAATGTTGCATTCCTTGGTCTTCAAAAAAGAAAGCTTCTCCTAAATAGGCATGATTGCCAAGTTCAGGCACAGATAAGAAGCTCTTCAGGGCTTTGGTGTCCTTTCCCTATGTCCCACTCCTACCCCCTTCCACCAGTCTGCACAGTGGTCTGCTGGAAGACATTGAAAAAGTATTTTTCTGAGAATAAGAAGTTCAAACCCCTTTCATTGTGTAGGGGTATCTTTTTTGGTCTCTGTTGACACACAATTATTTGGGATATGGCATGTTTTAGGGTAGCAATAGATGAGTTATTTCAATTCCACTCCAGACATGGAGCTCCAAGACAGTGGGAGATGAAGGTCAGTCTTTCAACACATGTTCTAGGCCATTGGTCTTTTTTTGATACAAAGAATTGTCATCATGCACTAGGATTTCTTTTTCTTAACTAAACTTCTCTTGAATTAGCCTAATTGTACCAACCATCTGAAGTCTGGCACCTTAAAGCCATTCACTTCAAAAACTAAGGCTGGCTTCCTTTGGCTCTGACACTGTCTTCACGTGCCTGAAAGATGGTCAGCAAGAAGAGAGTGGATCATCAATCCAAGTCCAGCTGACTCGGGCCCAGTCTAATATAGCATCCATTTACTGTTCATAACCCCCACTGACTTTCCAAGTTCAAACTCAGAGCTGCAGTGAAGCTACAAGCTATTCTGACCATGGGTAAAATTTTACTATATATTGGGTTTAAATGTGAGGATTACAGAATGAGAGAAAATCAAGTGGGAATTAGAAAGAAATGGGGACCAGAGCAAAGGATAGTGGACACTGGTATTACAGAAAGTGAAAACCTAGTGAAAGGTTATAGGTCATTCACTCAGTATTTATAGGAAGCCACCAGGTACCTGGCATTGTGCTGAATATGGGAAGATGATGAGGGCACAGATCCCATCTTCAAGGAGCTCAGCCCTATGAGAAATAGGACTTCATTTTTGAAAAAAATAATGAGATTCTTGGTGTTATTTTTGAAATTTTTCTAATGGGATATTTATAGAAAAGGATGATCAGTAAAGCCAGACATTGATGTGATAATGATGATTGATGGGTGATTCCTAGTCCAAACTCCTCTTTCCTGGTAATAACTTTACAAGACAATGTAATTGAACGCTTTTTGGAAAGTGTCCAACAAATGTCTCCACACTAAGTGCGTATAATGGCTCAAGGTCCCCAATTCCAAATCAATTACTTCTGTTGAGACACAAAAGCCTAGTACCTAGGACTTGCTCTCTTCTCCATCTCCTATAATGTTTCCATCATTACCCCACCTTTATTTGTTCCTTCTGAGGGCAGAGACACAAGGCTGCCCTGGAGCTACCTCTCAACTGAATCCCAGGGGAAGTTGATCCTTTTGACCAAAGCTTCAAAGCAATTCAGCTGCAGATTAAGGTCATGGAAGGCTCAGAAAGCTTTGATTTAAAAGTCAGGTGGTGGACCTCTTTGAAGAGCGGGAGTGAGCAAAAACAAGTGTGAGGCAAGTCCCAAATGCACATGCATTATATTTAGATAGAAGAGGCAGGAATATATAGTAGAGCTACGGATTCTTTAGCAGATGTAACAGCACATAATGAGTGTTTTATCCTCCAGTGCAAGTCACCATGATGGACAAAGTACTCTTTTCAACTCTATTGCTATTGCTCAGTTTCCTCTCAGAATTGCCTTCAAAGTTGGCAGAATATTCTTTTGACTATCCTCAGTAGAAGGTATTTTATCCTTTAAGAAAGGATTTAATCTTTTGTTAGAGTATCCAAAGTCTGTAGTCAATAACATTGTAATAACTATGTATAGTGCCAATTGGGGTACTGGATGTGCCAGGGCGAATACTTCATAAACTATGGGAAAGCTGAAACTAATACAAAATAACATTGAATGTAAACTGTAATTTAAAAAAAATTTAGTCAAAAGCCATTTAAAGGCAAATATGTTGGGAAAAAGCTAGTGTTCAAAGTGAGTAATATCATTTGTGACTAGAAAGTACAGAGGCTGACTTTGGTACATGGGCTTAAACTGATTCTGAGGTAATGCCACAAAAGCACCCAGAATGGTTTTGGTAGTTTTTGTTTTTGTTGTTTTTTTTTAACAAGTTGTATTCTTCTGCTAAGGCTGCCATAACAAAATACAGAAGACTGGGTAGCTTAAACAACAAAAATGTAGTTTTTCATGGTTCTGGAGGCTGGAAGTCCAAGATCAAGGTGCTGGTAGGGTAGGTTTCTCCTGAGGCCTCTCATCTTTGGTTTGCTGATGGTTGTCTTTTTGTTGTGTCCTCACGTGGTCTCTTCTGTGCACCTGCACCCTGGTATCTCTGTGTGTCCACGTTTCTTCTTATGAGGACACCAGTCATACTGGATTAGGGACCACCCTAAAAGTAACCTTTTAACTTAATCTTCAAATGCAGTCAAATTCTGAGGTACTCAGGGTTAAGGCCTGAGTAACTCATAAGTCTCCAAATGTTCTAATCTGAAAGACAACATTTTTACATGTAAGTATTGGTGTGATGGTTAAAAGGTAATGACTTCCATCTATGGATGAATGGATAAACAAAATGTGGTATATACATGCAATGGGGTATTATTAGTCTTAAAAAGGAATGAAATTCTGACACAAGCTATATCATGGATAAAACTTGAAGTCATCATGCTAAGTGAAATAAGCCAAACCCAAAAGGACAAATATTGGTGACCCCACTCATATGAGGTAAGCACAATAGTCAAACAGATACTGAGAGTAGGGCAGTGGTTGGCAGATGCTGGGAGGGCGTGAGAATGGGGAGCTGTTGTTTACTGGGTAGAATTTCAATTTGGGAGTTTCATTGGAGGATAGTGGTGATGGCTGCAAAACAATGTGAATGTGTTTAACTACACTGAACTTAAAAATAGTTAAAGTGCAAATTTTATGATGTTATGTATATTTCACAATAAAAAGATTTTTAAAGTAAGTACTCTGTAGTTCTTGGTCAAGAAATAGAACTTAAGTTTTCCAGTAAGTTTGGCCTAATATAGCCTGTCTATTGAGACAAAGATAAATGTATAAACCTAAGGTAGCCAGCCTAAGAACAAAGAAAAGGCAAATTGTTACAATTGAGGATGCAGTGTCCTAATTACTTCTGAGCTATAGTTGTCTCAGTCATATGCAATAATAGCAGTTTACTAACCTCTATTTCTGATGTGCTGGGATGGTCCACAATAACCTTCCTTCTAAGATTGGGCCATGTCCCAGGGTCGTGTGTGACTTTGTTTCCCAGGACTTAATCTAGTTAAACTGTAAAGCAAGTTAAGTCTGGCTCCCACCCTGACCAACATGGCTCGGTTGGTTGGGCATCGTCCCACAGAATGAGGAGTCGCTGGTTTGATTCTTGGTAGATGCCCATGCCTGGCTTGCGGCCCTGGTCCCTGGTTGGAGCATATGCAAGAGATGGCTGATTGATGTTTCTCTCACACGTTGATGTTTCCCTTCCTCCTTTCCCCTTCTCTCTAAAATAAAACACTTAAAAAAAATCTGGTTCCCAGTTCTCTCTCTCTCTCCTTATCCATCTGCTGAAAACTTTTTTCCCCTCTCATTAGGCAATAAGTGCCTTCAGTACTGAAGTTTTGAAGCCCTAAACCTTTTTCCATCAGTTACCCATCACACCCCAGATTTGCCATCCAGACACAATTGATCAGAATTATGCCTACTTTCACCTCTCTACCCCATCAAACCTTCCAGTGATCTAATAAAAAGAGAAGCTGTGGATCATGGAAAGAAATGCTGTCTACTATAAAACAGTGGTCTGTAAGAAGATTAAACTGGAAAAAGTAGTGGCTTGATTCCTACCATCACTTCGGGGAAAACAAATTCATAATATGTAAGTGACTGAACAGTTCCTGGCAGAGGGAGGCAATTCTTTAGGCCATAGCTGTCTATATATGATTCTATAGCTGTCATTTGTACTGCTTTGCCACTCAGGGTTCAGTGCACCATTTTTCTTTTCTAGGCATTGAGGTCAGAGAGGAATTTTATTAGAACTTGACAATCCTTAGTTCCTACCTCTTGACCACAATGGACCAAACCTACAGAAATGTACCTAGAGAGCAAACAGGAAATCATTGCTTCTGTCATCCACATGCTTGACCATGATAAGACTTCCCAGTAGGATTATTCTTTTTCACATGTGGAGAGATGTAATCAGGTTTTGGATCAATCTGGTCTTCCTGGACTTGGTTTTCAAATACAGTCATACCTTGGTACTCGATGGCTTCAGAACTCATCAAACCCTATACTTGTCACATTTTGATGAGAAAAGTTTTCAGCATTCAGCACTTGCTCAGGACTTGTCATACTTCCTAGAACTTGTATGAGTCACAGTGCTACCCCCCAAGAGAAGATGCTTCATCACTCATTGCTTGTTCAGTACTCATCAGTTTCAGAACTTGTCATGAGTTCCAGAACAAATTAATTGGAATGATTACCAAGGTACCTCTGTAAATGAAAGTTGTACCAAAACAGCATTCCACAGACTCATTGGCTTGAACCAAAATTGCTCTATTAAAGAAATTATTCTAGCTTTGTAAAAATATTTGTATAGCCCTGGTCAGTGTGGCTCAGTTGGTTGGAGCAGGGTCTTGGGCCCTGGTCAGGGCACATATGGGAGGCAACCATAAGGGTTCATAAGGGAACATAAGGGTTCATATATCTTTATGAATAAGTGTTTTCAAAATATTCAGGTAGGTACTCGGAAGAGAGATTGCTGGGTCATATAGTAGCTCTATTTGGAATATTTTGAGGAACCTCCATACTGTTTTCCTTAGAGGCTGCACCAATTTACATGAGAGAATTTTTCTTAAACACAATTCTTTATAGAGTGGGCTTTACTTGATTTTTCTAAAAGAAGTCTAATATTTGAATGTCAGGAGGCATTCTAATACAATTCCATCTTGAAGGTGGTCTCATGTCATCAAGACCCCAAAGATGGCAGTAAACTTCACTTTATGGTGTTTTCAAAATAATAACTATCAAGTTAGGGATTCTAGAGTTTAAGCCATTTTATGGTAGCGACATGGCATCACTCTTGTTCTTTCCTTTTACTCCTACCTCATTCCCATTCATATCAACACATTAACTATTACTGTTTACTGCTGTTGAAGGTACCACAGCTCCCTCCTCCCAGTTTTACTGATATAATTCATATACATCACTGTATAAGTTTAATGCTTATGCATAATATTTTGACTTACATGTATTGTGAAATGACTACTGCAGTAAGTTTCGTCCGCATCCATCACCTCATATGGATACAAAAAAAAGTAGAAAAAAGAAAAAAAGTTTTTTCTTGTGATAAGAACTCTTAGGAGGTACTTACTCTCCTAACAACTTTCATGTATATTATACAGCAGGATTAGCTACAGTGCTCATGTCGTACATTGCATCCATAGGACTTAACTTATCTTACAACAGTAAGTTTGGTGCTGGAGCCTGTCTGGAACTGTGCTGTGGACTGACTGATGTCCATTCCCCTCACCGTATGTTGAAGACTTAAAGACCAAGGTAACTGTATTAGAACATAGGGTTCTTAGGAGGTGATTAAGGTTAATGAGGTCATAAGGGTGGGGTCCTAATCTGACAGGGCTGTGGCTTTATAAGAAGAAGAAAAGAGAGTTCTCTCTCTTTCTGACATGTGAGAAGGTGTCTGCAAGGCCAGAAGAGTCCTCAGCAGAACCCAGCCATGCTGGTGCTCCTATCTTGGTCTTCAGCCTCCAGAAATGAGAAACTACCTTTCTGTCGTGTAAGCCACGCAGTCTCTGGTATTTTGAGGAGACTAATGCAACTGGTTTCACACCCTTCACTAGCTTATCTGAATGTTGGGTGAAGAATGAAAACGGATCTTCCCTGTGGAGCATTTAAGAAACAGAGACACAAGCACCCCCTTCGATAGCTCAGCTGGTAGAGCGGAGGACTGTAGAAACAGAGACACCTCTGATGCTGGTCAAAATCTCAAGCCTTTGAGGAACTCCTTTCAAGGAAAATTAGAGGGAAAAGCTAATGCAGAGTGCACACCACCACCACCCCCCACCCCCGCCCCGTGAGAATGTGACTCAGGGTTTCTAAGCTCATATCTAATAAAAAAAAAGTCTCTCCGTGACCCCACCACCACCCCGTCCTTTCAGCCCCTTCACCACGCAGTGAGCCTCCTCTTTCTCTTCCAAGACTGGAACATGTGTTATGAGCGTGGAGTTAGACCTGACACCTACTAACTGGGCAGTATGAGCAATTTTCTGAAGCTGCAGAAGCTTGTTTTACCATCATAAATCACTTGTTTTGAGACGTAAATAAGAATAAGTGCATATAGTAGTTGCCAACTAGGTGGAGTTGCTCTGTGTTCCTTAGGTGCTGCTTACAAGGCAATTAATGGTGATCTCTTTAGCCAGCAGAGTGAGTGATGCCAAGAGGGAAAAGGATCTCCTATGTTTCCTAAGAGCTCAAGCTCCCTTTCCCCGGAGCAAAATAAAGGTGATGCTGAAGCTGCTGAGGGCATAAACCTGGAAGTGTTCTGGAATTAGGAATCCCTGAACCTGGAGAAGCGCTATCTAGGCCAAGGTAGGCTCACTAATGTGCTCCTCCTGCTCAGTTTCAGATGAGATGACTTTAGAGGAAGGTGTTGGTATCTATTTAAATTGGGTGAAACTTCTTTGCGGCACACAATATAAGTAAAGGGAGAACTAATAGTGAACCAGGATAAATGCAGCTATCTCTCAAGGTCTAACCTGACCACTAGGCCAGATTGGGTTTTCCTCCGTGATTTTCCAGGGTTTCATCTTGGTCTCTGGGTTTCAGATAAGTTGCACCAGGGCAAAAGGCTGCAGGAGGCTCAGGCGTGGGTGGGAGCCCTGGAACTCCGGGGAGTACAACGGAGGCCTCCAGGCGCCCGCGGGCCTGCGGCTGTCAAAGAGCAGTGCTGCCGGTCCCGCGCCCCGCACGCGGATCACAGGTCGTTGACCGTGTGTTTACCGATTCAGCGGCCCTGAAAAACCTCTGCCAGGACGCTGTGGTGGCTTAGTTGGACGCGCGCCCGCGAGCTGCTGGGAGCCGGCTGGTGTGTGAAAACGGCCGCCATTAAGCTGGAGCCGTCTCCCGGTCACCCCTGACGCCTAGGGAACCCGCGGGACCGGCCACCAAGGGACATTTGTAGGCTTTCGGACCCGCAGTTCGGGCGCCAGTCACTTCTCAGGGCCTTTTTTCCTTTCCCTTTTCTTTCTCTTTTTAAAAGGAATGTGACAGTGGTATTTGAAAAAATAATGCTGCTTGGTTTTCTCTTTCGCTGGCTGCTGGGTCCCGGTTATTGTCGCTAAGCGTCCCCAGAGGCCCTGGCTTCCCACTCAGGCCCCACTGGCGCCGCAGCGCAGCTCTGACTCGGGTGCCCCGCCGTCCCTTGCTTTTGGGCACAGGAGGGTTTTTTTTTTTTTTTCAGTGAAAGACAGCTTTTGAACCCCGACTAAACTGACTTGTGCTTAAATATTTGCAGTGAGCAAAAACAGGCTGCATTCCACCTGCCACTTTGCACGTAGACAGAAGGCATCATGATCGCAGATCAGTGAACTTGTTTACCAGACACCTGGCAGGAAGGTGGCGCGGTGGAGTGCAGAGGACAATTGCCTGCGGGTCAGGAGCCCGGGTTCGGTTTCCAGCCTTATCCACCGACTGGCCTACCTCCCTGTCTGTGCCGGAGCGCCACTGAGGATTAGTGATGCTATCTGCGCAGAGCTCGCAGACGCTGGAAGGAAATGCTGAGCTTGTTGTAATCCTCGCTGTTCCCCTTGCTCTTAATCTTGACTTCCTTGTCTGTTGGCATTATTACATAACCCGATGTGTATACGCCTGTTTCTGGGTGCACGTGTGAGTGTTCAGGGACATGGGGTGGTGGCATTTGTGTTCAAAATAAAAAGCAACCTATTAAAAACTACTAAAAAGCCAGATAAATTGCAGAACGCCTAAATTCAACAGATGAAAGTAATGTCTTAGTTTCAACTCTGCTGCTCCATAGCTCACATTTTCCTGTCTCCCTCTGCTACATTAATTTTCAGAAGATTTCTCTGAATGATCAAAGACATCAAAATAAAACTTAACTGTTTTTTTTCTTCTTTTGCTATATACAAGTTGATAGATCTATATTTCAAAAATTGTAAGGAACTTGAGCAAAATTTCATGTAAAGGATAAGTAATTGCATGGAATGAAGCTAACAATTCACTGGGCACTACCTGATTTTTTGTGGACAACAAGGAGTTCAGGTCTCTATCCAGTGCTACAGTTTAGGATCAGTTCCTGAACAATGACATCCTCTTATCCAAGCAGCGTTCTCTGGCCAGGCGGTCAGTAGTTACCTCCCTTTGAAAATCCTCCCACTCCTGTAACCTGGTGTCCCCTCCCACCCACACCCCATAGCTCTCACACTCCCACATGGAGGGGTAAGATGGGAATATCTGGGCTGATAATGCATTGAGTGTATTTTCCTGCCTGTAACTTGTGAGGCCAGTGCTTGCATCTTTTTTTTTTTTTTAATGCAGCCTGATCAATCTTTTAATCATATATACTTTTTCACTTTTAACTTAAAAAAACACTGCATTCTAAAGATTAGGCTAAACGGTTGTTGATTTGTGTGCGGAATCAAGTCAACTAATGCCTTCTGTGTATCAGGTAGAATTATAGACGCCAGATAAGAAACACCTCATTCCTTTCACTTTATTACATAATCTCAAGGGAGCACATGATTGGCAGTAACTTTCATTTTTAAAAAGTCTAAGTCAGGTTCAGATCCCAAAGTCCCAAGTCGCAGAGATAGACACCATGAGGCATCAAGTCCATTAATTTGGCTGATAAAGCTCTTTTCTCCTTGATAAGGCCTCCCTCAGCCTTTCCACTCATGAAAACTAATAACTTAGGAAAATCACTAAATACAGTATTGTCATGAACAGGTACCACTCTGTCCATAGCATTTAATCTACAAGAAAATACTCAAAAGTATTATGAGCTAACTTATTGAATTGATTGAAAATGGTAAAAGATGCAATTTTTATCTCGGGTTCTGCACCTACTGTTGCTGCCCCCGCATAAATCACTTCACTGCTCTATTCCCATCAATAAATGCAGGAAAGCAGGACTTGTCAGAAGGCTATCTGAAGGTGATGAGGACTAAATGCTTCATGTTCTTTTATAAGGAAATGTTCTGGTCAGAAGCACATCATTCAGACCATGACTCCAACCTTAATTCTCACATTATACAACTAGCAAAATAGAAGGCATTTTTTAAAAAGCCCAAGAAAGCTGTGCACTAAAGACTATATGTATACTATTAAGGAGACTCCCACCAGTTTCCACTCAGAGCCTCTTTGGTCATTCCTGAGGCATGATTCTGACAGTATTGGTTTTTGACTGCCCACCCACAATGGGTAGTTAGAATGGAGAAGATAGGACAATGACCATAACTAAAACCTGAAAGAAAGTTTAAGACCCCCCAAAAAGTGACAAGTAATTAAAAAGCAAACAGTCATCTGGAACCTTTGTGAGTGAGAGTTAGCAAAATTTTCTCTTTAGCACAAAAGATGTGGAGGTCATCAATATATATCAGTTAATAACTGACAGTAGTATGAACTCGAATGATTAAGACAAGGTGAAATGATACTTACTATAATATATTTTAAAAGCCAGGGAAGTAGAAATTTTTATAAACATTTTGATTTGACATAGAAAGTTTTAGCACTTAAGGGTATAAGCTTCAGTTGGTTGTGAAATTAAACTTAGAATTCCTCATTCCTCAAGAATCTTATACAAGTGAAGCCTTGAGATAGGAAAATTAATAGCACCTTAGTTGCATATACATGTATTATCCCAATGGATGCACCCCAGTTAAACTTCAGACGACCAGGGGTGGTTGGTTCACTGCTGACTGCGGGGAAGATTGTCATCTGCTAAACAGTTCAACTCACATCCTCTTCTTCTCCGGTTTTCCAGCCAAGAGAAGTCAAGTCCTGGTTTTGCTTAGTTTGCAAGGTCCCAATCCAGACCATGAATTCTAGGCACTTTGGATTTGGGTCACCAACTTGTCTGTGCAAGTCATTAAAGGTTAGGAGTCAGTTTGATAAAGTTACCAAAAATATCTGGGAAATGTAAATTAAAGACTGCCCACAGAATTACATGGAAAGAAGGGCCCAGAGCACATCAACCGCTATTGGTCATGATCCAAGAAATATGAAAAAAATGAAACAAAACAAAAAACCCTCCATTTCTCTAGAGGACACACAAATAAGCAAACAGGATCATAAGAGCTTGGCTGTTCCTGAGTCATACAAAGAGGAAAAGAATTTATGTGAATGGAAATACAACTTCAGAAATGAAATTCTGAGATTAGGATTTCATTTGGCTTAGCTCAATTGTGAGCATAACTGGTGGAAGTTTCCAAAATTGATTCTAATATTTGAAATAGGAATGTTTTTCATCTGATACAAGTTTAAAAAAGGGAAGAGACTCCTGCTTTCCCTGGAGCATTGATCACAAAGCTACATTAATACATTTGGTAATGCCCACGGTTTCCTTGCTTTAAGAAAAGATGATGCAAATTATAATATGTAAACATTTGAAAAAGAATTTTGTGCTTTCCCTCTAGTAGATGATGTCTATTCCAAAAAATACCCAAAATATCTCCTTTCTCCAGTAACTAGTTGAGTCTATTTCTCTGCATTGCTAATTGGGAGTGAGGAGGTGAAGATACCACATTTGTTGAACACCAGCACTGTTACAGGTGTTGACCTAAGTTATCTCAGTTAGTACTCACAATAATCCGACTAGAAAGGTATTTATTATATATATATATAATAAATTATTATTATTATTATATATAATATATAATTTATATATATATAATTTTAGACAAGGAGGCTAAACCTTAAAGAGGTAAGGTACTTGTCCTCATACAAATGGGTAATAAAAGTGATGGAGTGAGTCTTCACAGCCTGGTCTGTGTTTCCTGAGGACGCTGCTCCTACATTTGCTTCCCTGATGAATGAGACTGAAGTCGCTTGTGCTGACTTGTTCATACCAAGGCCTGGTGCACAGAGCCTTTGGGCATCTATGAACATGGGGTATGTTTGAGACTCTGAATACCAGAGAAGTGTTGGAAACTTGCAATTCTTTTTTTCCTCTTTCTTTAACAAAGATTCACATTTTCAAAGTAAATATCAATCTGAAATTGAGTCAGGTATCTGCATCACATTTATTATTGCTAAGTTGCTTAAAATGCAGTTGGTGTTGCCTGATGAGTATAAGGGCAACTTAAGAACATGACTGTGTTCTTTCTGCAACTTGAGGACAGCAAGTCATGCAATGGAGCCTGGGTTGGCACTGTATTCTGACACAGAAAAAGGATTTGGAGCCTTTTGTAGTTTTGTGGTTTTTACTCCTTTGTTTAGACATTTGAGGAATTCTCAGAGGTAGAATAAAGTAATAACACAAAGTTTAGGTTTATGAAAAAGAAAATTAGGAAGCACTTAACTCCTGGTATAAAATTTCCTTAAAAAGAAAAAACACTACATTCCCTGTGATTTCTTTCTAGATAATAGTGTTTGGTCATCAATGAGCTAACACTTTTCTTATTCATACTTCAAAAATAAATAAGACTACCATTCTCTTCCCACCTCCCTCTCCTCTAGTGTGTCGTGGGAAGAGAGGGAGATCAAAAAGTAGCTTAAAGTTTTAATATACTTTTATTTTTAAAAAATTTTACAATGTTAAAACCTGAGGAGTCAGGCATAAAACACACATAGAAAAATAAGCATTAAAAGACCTCCTTTGAAATGAGAGAATTTCTGAATGGGTTGGGTGCAGGGCTCACAGTCTCCAAATATTCCGCGAGGACTCCAGCCAAGGACATTGGTCCTGTTCCCATCGTTTTATTATTTTCATTTTAAAAAAAAACTTTAATTAAAATTTTAAAATTATAGTTTACATTCCATATTATTTTGTATTAGTTTTAGGTGTATAGCATAGTGGTTAGATAATCATCTACTTAACATGTTCCCCTTGATGTGTCCAGTACCCACCTGGCACCATACAGAGTTATTCCAATATTATTGACTATAGTCCTTATGCTGTACTTTACATTCCCATGACTGTTTTGTAACTATCAATTTGTACTTCTCAGTCCTTTCAACTTTTTCACTCACTCCCCCATTCCCCCTCTGCTCTGAAAACCATCAGTCTGTTCTCTGTATCTATGAGTCTATTACTGTTTTGCTAGTTTATTTATATTGTTCTTTAGGTTCCACATATAAATGAAGTAATATGGTATTTGTCTTTCTCTCACTGACTTATTTCACTTAACATAATACCCTCTAGTTCCATGCATGCTGTCACCAATGGTAAAAAAAAAATGTGGCCAAGTATATTCCACTGTACATATGTACACAGCTTTTTTATACAATCATCTGTTGATAGATATTTGGGTTGCTTTCATAGCTTGGCTACTGTAAATAATGCTGCAATAAACATAAATAGGGGTGCATCTATTCTTTGAATTAGTGTTTTGTGTTTCTCTGGATATACCCAGAAGTAAAATTGCTGGGTCATATAGCAGTTCCATTTTTATTTTGGGGGGAACTCCATACTGTTTTCCACAGTGGCTGCACCAGTCTGGATTCCCACCAATACTATAGGAGTGTTCCCTTTTCTCCACACCCTTGCCAAAACTTGTTTTTTGATTTATTGATGACAGTCATTCTGACAGGCATGAGGTAATATCTCATTATGGTTTTAATTTTCATTTCTCTGATGATTAGTGATGTTGAGCATCTTTTCATGTGTCTATTGGCCATCCATATGTCCTGTGTTTCCACCTTTTTAAATGACAGTGAATGGTGTCTTCATTCATAGAATAAGATAACTTTCATGTCTTGGTGTTCAAATACATATGCATCTTGTAGTTGAATGTTCTAGAATGGCTTCACCTGAGAAATACTGTGGAAGGAATCAAGTAATGTTTGTCTCCATTTCTAATACTATTTCCTTCAAAAGCAAAGACAGAAGGTGGACGTAGAATAATGGGCCCATAAGCTCAACAGTTAAGTTTTGATAGCCAAGTCTAAGGTGACTTTCTGAGAAACAGTAGCTAAGGAGCTGCCAGTCACAGAGGTTGTTGGCTTGCTGCAGAAGGATCCCACCAGATTTGGCCTCAAGGAGCTCTGAATGTGAGGAGTTGGGGAATATAATTTAGAAACATACAAAACACACAGCATACTTTCACTTCTCATTTCCCCACATCTTAAAGTCAGAGGGCAGGACTCAGTCCTCACACCTATTGCCTTCTTACCTATACTCACTGTCTGAGTGCTCTCATATGGTCTTATGGCTTAATCCCAAGTTTGGATTTGTAGCATGAGCCCTTCCAGCACACCAGGCTTATATATGTAAGTGTTTACTCAACATCTGTTTCATGATGTCTGGCCAGCATTGTAAAACTTAATATCTCCCCAAATAAAGTTCTAATCCCTTCATCTCCAATCTCCCACAATCTCTGCCCCCACTTTATTTGGCCACTTGCTCAGTTCAAAGATCTTGAAGTCACCCTTGACCATTTTCTTTCATGTACATCCCATTTCTGATTTCATAGTAAATCCTTTGGCTCCACCTTCCAAATGTACCCAGAATCCAGCCCTGTCTCACCATCTCCACTTACATTTTCTGGCCCAGTTTACCATCAGCTCCTGCCCAATGACAGTAGTGGGTTCCTATGTGGCCTTCTGCCTCTACCTTTGCTCCTTTACAGACATTGCTCACAGAGTGTTTGTCCAAAAACCAGCCAAATCATATAATTTCTTGCTGACAATGTGCCATCTCATTCAGAGTAAACACTCAGGTCCCTAGAATGGCCTACAAGGCCCTGCGCAGTCCACCCTGTGCCCCCCTCCATCTCCCAACCTCACTCCTGCTATTTTCTCCACCAACCCCTCCATTCCAGCCACACTGACCTTGTGGTTCCTTAACTCACCAAGGCCACTACCCTCAGGGCCTTTGTACTTGCTGATCCCTTGCCTGGAATGATTTCTCAAATCCCCTGAGCCCCCACCAACTTAGACATCCATAAGCCATGCTGCCTCCACTCCTCATATGTTTACTTCTCAAAGAGTCTTACTGTGATCATCCTAACTTAAAATTTCAACCCATCCATGCCCTCCCCATCCACTTCCCTGTTTTAGTCTTGCCATCGCTCAGACTTGGTGCAGCAGGAAGATTTCCTCCTTAGGAGGAGAATTCAAGCTGCTGCTTTCTAATTTTGAGCCCCTGCCTTTTCCTTTTAAAGCAAAGAGAGCAGAAGACTTTGGGGTGTCTCCTCTATGCTGTGTTAGCTATCAAACCCATCACCAGGCAGGTGAAAAGGGATTAAGATACCCAGGCAGATCCCAGACACTTTTAGTAGCTGAATGGAAAAGCAGAAAGGAAACTTGTAGCCTAGTGCTCTATCTATAGACAGAAGCAACCCTTATCTTTTCATCTCAGTGTGGAAGATAAGAGTTTCCTAGTCCAGAGGACAGCCTGTACCAAAGACCAGTTATTGTTGAAGATTTTGTTAAAAAAAAAAAGGCTATTGGAAATAAAAAAAAAGTCATATCACAGTGTTCTGTTTGTTCCTGTTGTCAAACTGAGCATGAGTCAGGGAAAGAAGGAAGGAAGGAAGGAGGGAAGGAAGGAAGGAAGGAAGGAAGGAAGGAAGGAAGGAAGGAAGGAAGGAAGGAAGGAAGGAAGGAAGGAAGGAAAATGACCACTTGTCAGGTAGCACAGGGGAGCACATGTCAGCCAGAGCTGCTTGGTCTCTGGTGCCTTTGGTGTGCATCCCAAGGGTGCTAGCTCCTGGCTGTGCTGTAAGAGCACACCCCTCACACCCCTAGGCACTGTGTGAGGTTTTCACACTCATGCCATTCCCCCTCATGGCTGCAGAAGGTGGTCTTTCTCCCAGGCATTGGTTCTACTTCGTGGCACCTTTTCAACTTAATGCACCCAGCACTGACTCTGCGTCTCCCTTCTCTCCCAGATCCTGTACATTAGCTGGTCCAGGCGGTTCTCTCTCCTTCTCTCCATCTTTGATGCCACATTCTGGTCCAAACCATGATCTTCCTCCATATACTCCAACTGGTCTCCCAGCACCCAATCTTGATGTCCTCCTCAGTCCCTTCTTCATTCTGCAAGCTGTTACCTTTTATAAGTGCAGTGTAAGGCCATCAGTGGCTCTTCCCTGCTCTTAGGGTAAAATCCAACTTCTTTAGCATGACTTACAGAGCTCTCCATCAGGGCAGTCCCACTGTCCTCTCAATGCTCATCTTTTCTCCCTCTGCGTATCCCCTTGTGGTAGGCATGTCAGCCAGTCTGACATCCTCTCATTTGCTCAAATACGCCATTTATTGCCTCAGAACCTGAAGCCTACACTTCTCTCCACCTGAAAGTTTCCTTCCACATGGTTTAAATTATTCCTTTATGTCCTTGACTTCCTGTGAAAGAATGTCTCCAGCCTCCTGGCTGTGTCTGTTATATGCTCTCTTAGTACTCACACTTTTTCTTCATGCAATTATGAACCATTTATGCAGCATTTATGAAGTTTATAATCAAATTATAGATTAGTATTTGCTTAGCATCTGTCTCTTCCAAGAGCGACGTGTACTCATGGTGGGGTAGACACTGTCTCTGCGCCATCAAGGGCAACACGCTGGGCCCACCATGGCACGCAGACTTGGCTGAATGACTGAAAAGACATCTTCCACTGTGTACCACTAATCTGTGCCTCTTGAGGTTAGAAGGGACAGTTCCTCCCAGGCCTTGCACAGGACGCAGTATACCAGAAAGATGACATAAACTTCCCTTAGGGCCTTTTCAGTCCTGAGGATACTGATTTGGAAATACAACTTCTTATATTTTAAGGAATCTGACTTAATAAGTAGAACTTCCCAGTGACTTTTTCTTATACTGGTTCAACCTGAGTCTGTTGGTTCCAGTTCTTCAATTTGTTGTTTGGCTAGTTTAGTTCTTTGTCTGTGTTTGATGCAAACACAGTTCGTGTAGACTGGGGAGCATTTCCAGTGAGCATAGCTGAGAGGGGGCCATGGGAAGAGTCCCACAAGGCAACTGAGTTGCACATGACTCTTTTCCTCTGCCTGGCCCTTCCCTGCTCCAGCCCTCTGAGACTTATCTTGACACTCTCATTGCCAGTAGAACCTGCTCATTAAGAGGATGTATTAAAGCTCTAATTTAGCCCTGGCTGGTGTGGCTCAGTAGATTGAGTGCCAGTCTATAAACCAAAGTGTTGCTGGTTCAATTCCCAGACAGGGCGCATGCCTGGGTTGTGGGTCAGGTACCCACCCAGTTTGGAGCACATGAGAGGAAACCACACATTGATGTTTCTCTCTCCCTTTTTCAAAAAAGCTCTAATTTATTTCCATTTGGTTATTCCATTAATGTTCTGTTCTTTCTTCCTCTTCATTTCATCCTCTCCTTCATCCTAGCATCTGAGAATAGTTGGCATTTTATTCTGTTCCAAGATTTACTCTCCATCTGTACTTTTAACTCCACTTCTGTTTTCTTGAGCTTTTGATCTCTTTATTGTGACCTCTCTTATCTTTAGTTTCTCTCTGCTGGCCTCCTTCATTGCCTACACATATGCTATACTTTTTTAAAAAATTTTTTTCTTTTAATCATTCTTCAAGTACAGTTTTCTGCCTTTTACTCCCAATCCAGCCCACCCACCCAACCCTCCCCACTTCTCTCCCATTACCACCCTCCCCCTATTTTTTGTCCATGTGTCCTTTAAATTTGTTCCTGTAAACCCTTCCCATTCTCCCCAGAAATCCTCTCTTCTCTCCCCTCTGGTCACTGTCAGCCTGTCCACTATTTCAGTGTCTTTGGTTATATTTTGCTTGTTTTTTTATTTTGTTGTTTAGGTTCCAGTTAAAGGTGAAATCATATGGTATTTGTCTTTCACTGCCTGGCTTATTTCGCTTAGCATAATTCTTTCCAGCTCCATCCAAGCTGTTGCAAAGGGTAGGAGCTCCTTCTTTCTTTCTGCTGCATGGAATTCCCTTGTGTAAATGTACCATGGTTTTTTGATCCATTCATTTACTGATAGGCACCTAGGTTACTTCCAACACTTGGCTATTGTAAATTGTGCTGCTATGAACATCGGGGTGCAAAGGTTCTTTTGGATTGGTGTGTCAGTGTTCTTAGGATAGAGTCCCAGCAGTGGAATTGGTGGATCAAAAGGCAGATCCATTTTTAGTTTTCTGAGGAAGTGCCATACTGCTTTCCATAGTGGTTGTACCAGTTTGCAGTCCAACCAACAGTGCACTAGGGTCCCCTTTTCTCCACAACCTCTCCAACATTTGCTGTTTGTTGCTTTGTTTATGATGGCCATTCTGACTGGTGTGAAGTGGTATCTCATTGTGGTTTTAATTTGCATCTGTCTGATAGCTAGCGATATTGAACATCGTTTCATGTGTCTTTGGATCTTCTGTGTGTCCTTGGAGAAGTGTCTGTTCAAGTCCTTTGCCCATTTTTTAATTGGGTTGCTTGTCTTCTTAGAGTGGAGTCATGTAAGTTCTTTATATATTTTGGAGATTAAACCCTTGTCTGAGGTATCATTGGCAAATATGTTTTCCCATACAGTTGGTTCTCTTTTTATTTTGATGAGGTCCCATTTGTTTATTCTTTCCTTTATGTCCCTTGCTCTAGGGGACATAGCAGTAAAAAAGTTTCTGCATTAAATATCTGAGATTTTCCTACCTACGTTCTCTTCTAGGACTTTAATGGTGTCACAGTTTATACTTAAGTCTTTTATCCACCTTGAATTTATATTTGTATAAGGTGTAAGTTGGTGCTCGAGTTTCATTTTTTTGCACATAGCTGTCCAGTTCTCCCAACACCATTCGTTGAAGAGGCACTATTTTTACTCCATTTCATGTTGCTGCCTCCTTTGTCAAATATTAATTGACCATAGAGACTTGGGTTTATTTCTGGGCTCTCTGTTCTGTTCCATTGGTCCATGTGTCTGTTTTTATGCCAGTATCAGGCTGTTTGATTACAGTGGCCTGGTAGTATAGTTTAGTGTCAGGTATTGTGATCCCTCCTACTTTACTCTTCTTTCTCAAAATTGCAGCAGCTATTCAGGGTCATTTATGGCTCCATACAAATTTTTGAAGTGTTTGTTCTATGTCTGTGAAATAAGCCATTGGTACTTTAATAGATATTGCATTGAATATGTAAATTGCATTGAGTAGTATGGACATTTTGATGATATTAATTCTTCCAATCCATGAACACGGTATATGTGTCCATTTGTTTGTGTCTTCCTTGATTTCTTTCCTGAGTGTTATGTAGTTTTCCGAATACAGGTCTTTTAGTTCTTTGGTTAGGTATATTCCTAGATATTTTATTTTTCTTTTTGCTATTTCAAATGGGATTTTTTTCTTGATTTCTGCTTCTGCTGTTTCATTGATGGTGTACAGAAATGCCTTTGATGTCTGGATATTGACTTTGTATCCTGCTGTTTTCCCAAATTCATTTATTAGGTCAAGCAGTTTTTTGGTGGACTCTCTAGGATTTTCTATGTACACTGTCATGTCATCTGCAAACAGTGACGGTTTTGTTCCCTCCTTTCCGATTTGGATGCCTTTTATTTCTTTTTCTTGTCTGATCGCTGTGGCTAAAACTTCCAGTACTATATTGAATAGAAGTGGCGAAAGTGAACAGCCTTGTCTTGTTTCTGATCTTAGTGGAAAAGATTTTAGTTTTTACACATTGAGTATGATGTTGGCTGTAGGCCTCTCATATATGGTCTTTATTATGTTGAGGAATGCTCCCTCTCTTCCCACTTTGCTGAGTGTTTTTATCATAAATGAGTGCTGTACCTTATCAAATGCTTTTTCTGCATCTATTGATATGATCATGTGGTTTTTGTCTTTGCTTTAGTTTATGTGATGTATTACATTTACTGATTTGCGAATATTGTACCATCCTTGCATCCCTGGAATGAATCCCACTTGGTCATGGTGTATGACCTTTTTAATGTCTTGTTGGATGCAGTTTGCCAGTATTTTGTTGAGGATTTTAGCATCAATGTTCATCAGCGATATTGGCCTGAAGTTTCATTTCTTTGTTGTGTTTTTATCTGGTTTTAGAATTAGGATGATGTTGGCCTCATAAAAAGAGTTTGGGAGTCTTCCATCTTTTTGGATTTTTTGGAATAGTCTGTGAAGGATAGGGGTTAGCTCTTCCTTAAATGCTTTGTAGAATTCTCCTGTGAAACCATCTGGTCCAGGGCTTTTTGTGTGTTGGGAGTTTTTTGATTACTGCTTCAATTTCTTTTGCTGTTACTGGTTTGTTCAAGCTTTCTGCTTCTTTTTCATTGAGTTTTGGAAGATTATATTCTTGATTTCACCTAGGTTTTCAAATTTCTTGGCATACAGCTCTTTGTAGTAATTTCTTACAATCCTTTGTATTTCTATGGTATCTGTTGTAATCTCTCCTCTTTCATTTCTGATTGTGTTTATTTGGGTCCTCTCTTTCTTTTTTCTTGATGAGTCTGCTTAAAGGCTTGTCAATTTTGTTTATCTTTTCAAAGAACCAGCTCTTGGATTCATTGATCCTTAGAATTGTGCTTTCAGTCTCTATATCATTTAATTCTTCTCTGATCTTGGTTATTTCTTTGCTTCTGCTTTCTCTGGGCTCTCTTTGCTGTTGTTCCTCGAGTTCTTGTAGACATAGGGTTAGGTTTGAAATGTTTCTAACTTTTTTAGGTGGGTCTGTACCCCTGTGAACTTCCCTCTCAGGACTGCCTTGGCTGTGTCCCATAAGCTTTGGCTTGTTGTGACTTCATTTTCATTTGTTTCCAGAAACCTTTTGATTTCTTCCCTGATTTCATTCTTGACCCATTCATTGTTTAATAGTATGCTATTTAATCTCCATGATTTTGAGTGTTTTGGGTTTTTTTCCTTGGGGTTGGTTTCTAGCTTCAGTCCCTTGTGATCCGAGAAAATGCTTGGTATGATTTCAATTTTTTTGAAATTGTTGAGGCTTGTTTTGTGTCCTATCATGTGGTCTATCTTTGAAAATGTTCCATGTACATTTGAAAAGAATGTGTATTTAGCTTCTTTGGGATGGAGGGTCCTGTATATATCTGTAAAGCCCATTTCATCTAGGGTATTGTTCAATGCCACAATATCTTTGCTGATATTTTGTTTGGAAGATCTGTCCATTTTTGATAGTGGGTTGTTAAAGTCCCCCACAATAGTTGTGTTGCTGTCCATATCTTTCTTGAAGTCCTTTAAGATTTTCTTTATATATTTGGGTGCTCCTATGTTGGGTGCATATATATTTACAATATTTATGTCTTCTTGGTGGATTTTTCCCTTGAGTATTATGAAATGACCTTCTGGGTCTCTCTTTATGATCCTTTTTTGGAAGTCTATTTTGTCAGATATGAGTATTGCTACCCCTGGCTTTTTTTTTCCTGTCCATTTGCTTGGAAAATTTGTTTCCAGCCCTCTACTTTCAGCCTGTGTAGGTCTTTAATCCTGAGGTGGGTCTCTTGTGGGCAGCATATGTGGGGGTCATGTTTTCGTATCCAATCAGCTATTCTATGTCTTTTGATTGGAGCATTTAATCCATTTACGTTTAAGGTTATTATTGATAGGTACTTATTCACTGCCTTTTATGTACGTGTGTTCCTCTCTCACTCTCTCTTTTCCTTTCTTTCCTTAAAGCAGTCCCTTTAGCATCTCTTGCAGAGCTGTTTTGGTGGAAATGTATTCTTTTAGACTTCTTTTTTCTGGAAAGCTTCTTATTTGGCCTTCTATCTTGATTGAGAGCCTTGCTGGGTAAAGTAGCCTTGGTTGCAGACCTCTGGCTCTCATTACTTGGAATATTTCTTGCCATTCTCTTCTGGCTTGGAGTGTTTCCATTGAGAAGTCAGCTGTTAGTTTTATTGGGGCTCCCTTGTATGTTACTTCCTGTTTTTCCCTTGCTGCCTTTAACATTCTCTCTTTGTCTTGAAATTTTGCCATTTTAATTATGATGCGTCTTGCGGTGGGCCTCTTTAGGTTCCTCCTGATTGGGACTCTCTGTATTTCCTGGATTTGTGTGACTTTTTCTCTCATCAAATTAGGGAAGTTTTCCATCATTACTTTTTCAAATAGATTTTCTATCCCTTGCTCTTCTTCTTCTCCTTCTGGTATCCCTATTATACGGATATTATTATTTTTCATATTGTCTTGCATTTCTCTTCATCCCTCTTCATTCTTTCTGAACCTCTTTTTCTTTTCTTGCTTTTTCTGGGTGTTTTCTTCTACTTTGTCCTCCAGCTCGGTGATCCGATCTTCTGCTTCATCGATCCTGCTTTTCATTCCTTCTACTGTGTTCTTCAGTTCAGAAATTGCATTCTTCATTTTCTCTTGGCCCTAGTTGATAGTTTCTATTTCTTTTTTCATATTTATATAGTTTGCAGTGAGATCATTGTAGTTTCCCTGTAATTTCTGGTAGCTCATTGTGAGTTCATTGAGCTTCCTGATAATCATTGTTTTGAACTTAATATCTGATAGTTGAGTTGCTTCTATTTTATTTAGCATTTTTTTGAGGCTTCCTCCTTTCCTTTCATTTGGGGATTGTTTTTTTGTCTTCTCATTGTTCGTGAGACTCTTCTTGTTAGCCTCTGTTTCTTAAATTGATCTGTTCTTGTTCCCTGTGATAATGGTGTGAAATTCTGTGGTAGAATACCTGTGAGATTCAGTGGTGCAGTCTCCTTCATATACCCTGGTGTTCACAGCTTCCCCTTACTCTTTTTTGTGATCAGTTGGGGGAGTAAGGCAAAATGGTTTAAGACAGCAAGACAGTATTCTATGATATTTACATTAGCAGCCAGTAGAGAAGAGATGGGATATCCTCTGGTTACTTATAGTGTTAACCGTGACCTTCCACCCCTCTAGCCACATTTTAGAAAGGATGGAAAGAAGATAAGACTCTTATTGGGGTCGAGAGGATTGTTAGTTTGATCTAGGAAGCTGTGAGGCTGTGGGAGGTCAGATTCTGAGGTAAGGTGGGAATAAAGATTAGTAAATAGGAGTAGTGTGTAAAAGAATAGAGACAACCCCCACAATAGTATAGTTCAGGAAATTGTGAAGTGGGCTGTGATCAGGGAGGAGTGTTGAGTAGTATTTACAATTGTATGAACTAGGTCTTATTTACAGTTATATTAAAGCAACAATCATGTGGCAGAATCTATGGGATCTAGATAACAAGAATAAGGAGTATAGAACCTTGAGAGGTGTATTAATGGAACACAGATGAGGGATAGTAAATTATCAACACACTGTGACTGAGATAACAGGGGGAACCTATCAAATGACAGTATAACCAGCCAAGCAAAGACGATTATACAGAAAGAAAAAGAATACCAAAATACTATTAAAATATCAAATGTCAGAAAAGTGAGAAAAAGATAATACAAATTTTCAGTAACTTGCAATCTCAAAAAAAAAAAAAAGGGAAAAAAAGCAGAAGATGGAATGCAGGAGAAATAAATTTGGAGTGGAAGGAATAATACTAGGATGAAAGGAAGAGAAACAAAAGGGATTAAGAGATATAAAAATAATAATTAAAAAATAAAAAGTCACTTAATAACAAGATAAAATCAAACAATCAACTAACAACAACAGCCAAAACAAACACACAAACAACCAAAAAAAAACTCTTGTTGGTTTCTAACTGGCCAGACCAGTTTTTCTGGTCTTGCTGGCTTCAGGGGGCTGAGGGGTGTTTGAAATGCTTATCACTTTTCCCAGTCAAAACTTAGTCTCTCCGGTACTGTCCCCAGGGCCAGCAGGGCGCTCTCCCCAGAGCCAATCTGACTTTCCCCTGCAGGAGCCTGGGCACTCCCGAGCACGCTCTCTGGAGCTCACTGCTGCGGTCTCCCCAGCTCGGCTCCGGGGCCCCGCAGAGCTCCTTTGTCTTTTCTGGGTTCACTATGCAAGCTCCACGGATCACTAGGAGAAGCACCCTTCCCCCAAATTTCACCAAAGCAGGCGCTACGTTCTCCGGAAGCACGCGCATCTTTTCTGGATTCACTAAGCAAGCTCCAGGGATGGTGAAAGGGTGCGCACTTCCACCAATTTCCCCGTTGCGGGCTCTAGGATCCCCCGAAGCGCCGCGTCCCTTCTGGGTTCACAGTGCGATAGTCAGGAATCCCAAAGCAACACACACTTCCCCGAGTTCACCACCGCAAGCTCCAGAAACCCATGAACCCCGCGCCCTTTCCTTGCTCAGGGTTGCGAGGTCTGGGTTTTCCACAGACCCACACTCCCACCGGGCTGGGGGCAGGTACACACGTCCAGGCCACCCCTGGTCGTGCAGGCTGGGGGCACTCACCCCTCCCAGGGCTATGTGTGGGTGCTCACAGCCCCTGCGCAACTGTCTCCCAGTCCAGCTCCCCTCTCTGTGCCTTCAAGCAACAAGGTCTCCCCTGGTGTTGCTCAACCCCCGTTGTCTGGGAAGAGTAGCGACTCTGCTCTCCCGGGTGCCCTGAGGCAGACCCGGGAGCACCGGGCCTGGGGGCTGCAACCCCCCCTGGTCCCCACGCTGATCCCTGGGTCCCTGTTGTCCTAAGCAGTTTCCTTACCGTATGGTTATTCAATGTCCACTATAATTTTTGATGTTCTTTTTTCATAAATGTTTCGGTAACCTAGGCCACTTGCTCTGTTCCTCCGCCGATCCACGAGTTTCTCTCCCCTGCACAGAAGCAGAGAATCATGCTCCCTCAAGCAAAGTTGCCATCTTTGAACTCCCCACATACGCTATTCCTAAAAATCCCTCAAGACTTCACTTTTATCATGATTTCTTTTCCACCTCCATTTACTCTTCTCTTTTCCATGTTTATAATCAAACTCCTCAAAAGAATTTCCCATTCTTACCATTGCTTTCTATATACCTGCTGCTGTTATACTCATTACTATATTAGTTTCTGACTTCTTTATTTTAATGAAAACACAGGAAAACCAAAGGCATAATGACCTCCACATAGTCAATGAGCATGTGAGTGTGTGGCATGTATTGTATATGATATGGAAGGGATCCTGTTGGGTGTGTAATGATGCAGAGATGGTATTCCCCCCTCCTGGAGCCCAGAGACAGAGGAGCTAATAAACTCTATGGAAGTACCAAAAGTGTGATGAAGTCACAAGGCAGTCTACCTAGAAGAGATGATAATGCTTCACTAAGAAATCAGCCCTCCAGCTGCGATTGTAGAGAGAAAAGGAGATGGATAGGGTTGAAGATTCTACGTGCTGAAAGAGAGTAGAGCACAGATACAATGATAGAAGAAAACGGGGGAGCTTCCAAGGAGTGGAGATAAAGGAGAGGGCAGTGTATGCTTGAATAAGTTGATACTTGATCTGGAATCCTGAAACATGGATCAGATGTGGACATTTTGGAAGTTGGAAGCTTGAAGGATTCAATTTCTAAAAGACTGAACTATGGAAGGTGAGAAGAGTATTTCATCTCCAGGTGGGAAGGCCCCATTTGTTTTAAAGAATTAGGGTGGGGTGGCAATAGCACCTGGACAAATGCTGTGTCCACGTGATTATCAATTAGGTTGTTTTCTACCTAATCCCATGAATTAAGTGTTTTCTCTGAACGGGGAGCACACAGCAGAAGGTTAGAAGGGGAGCTCTGAGTGTTAGCTCTTCCCTTGCAAACCTTCTCCACCTGCCCTAGATAAGGGGGGACAAGGGCCCACACAGGTCTCTCTCTCTCATGCCTTTGACTCATAAATGAGCCATTTTATATACCCTTTTCCCTACTCTGTTTCTTAAGCTCTCCCTTGCCTCCCCTCTGGGTCTGCTGGCAGAGAGAAAGAGAACAATATTCCATTTGTGAGTGAAAAGAGGACATGAGGTGGAATGGTTTGGAAATGGAATCAATGCCCCAAACACAGGACTGGCCTTGTTGCTCCCTCTTTGCCCACAGCATCTCTTTGAACTGTGTCAGGGCACCTCCCTTCACCTGCCAACCCAGGGACCCAGGAATGTTTTCCATCCAGTGGTTTTTAAGTTTGGCGAATATCACTATCAACTGGGACATCACAAATTAAAAAGTAGGAGGGCCCTAGTTGACAAACACAGAAAGCTAACTTAAGAATAAAACTGAGAGGGACAAAAGGATTCAGACTTTTGCTTTCTGGTCCCTGGGTGTCACACATGAACATTGCAGAGGGTTGCTGTTTTATAGTCATATTGTGACCACTCAAAGATCAGCAGTGAATACATTACCAAACTGAATGAGGACTGAGCCCCACTGGGAGCACACAGAGGACAAGGACCAGCCTTGAGCAGCAGCCACACATAAGAAAAACAATAAACAGTGCAGGTGAACAAGCCAAAGGAGGAAGAATGTAATAACCTAGGGTTCTTTTGCCAAAGAAAATGGCCCCTTCATAGCCACTGCCAACTCCTTTTCAGTCAACCACAAGACATAGTGGGAAGGGGAGGCCAAAGGGATTCTTTATGCATTAAAAGCTTTGTCCAGATCACACAGGTTACTCGTTGCACTGGGAACATTTTGTGTGCCATGCACCGTGCTATGTAAATGAACTAGACTCCACAAATACTTTATAAATATAATTTAATTTCTCTAATAATCCAAATGGGACCTTACCTTTTGTCCTCAACCCAGCTGCAAATTTTGTGAGGGCAGGAGTCGAGTCATCTGGCCATGTGTGTATGTGTGTGAGTGTGCACACACATGCATGCTCAGTTGAGGTATGCTGAGCATATATCATCATAGATCCAAAGTGTTCATTTGATGAGTTTTGACAATTGTGGAAACTCTTGTAACTACCACCTAGAATGTTTGCATTATTCCAGAAAGTTCCTTTCTACCCCTGTTCATCCTTTCCCATGTCCTCCCCCAACAAAACAACCATTTTTTGACTCCTATCACAATAGATTAGTTTTGTCTGTTCTTGGATCTCATATAAATGGAATCAGGTGGTATGTAGCCTTTTTTGTCTGGTCTCTTTTCATAGCATGATGTTTTCTGGTCATCCACTTTGCATATGTACCAGCTGTTATTTTATGAGTAGTATTCCATTTTATGGACATGTCACAATTTATCCATTGCCCTGCTGATGGACATTTGGGTTGACTGCTATGTGTATTATGAATAAGGCTTTTTCTGTGGACCTGTCTTTTCATTTCTCTTGGGAAAATACGTAAGATTGAAATTGCTCATTCATTGGGTAGATCTAAGTTTAATATCATAGGAAACCCCAAACAGCACTGACCATGAGCAAAAGGTCGCCTGTTTGATTCCTGGTTCAGAGAACATGCCTGGGTTTCCAGCCCAGCACCCAGTTGGGGCATGTGCAAGAGGCAAATGACTGAAGTTTCTCTCACACATTGATGTTTCTCTCTTCCTCCCTCCCTTTCCATCTCAAAAAAAAAGTCCAAACAATTCTTTAAGCAGTTGTAACATTTTAGCATTCCCACTAGCAATGCATAAGAGTTTCAAGTATCTTATATCCTCACCACATATATTGTCAGTCTCCTTCCTTTAACATTCTAGGGATGTAAAATGGCATCTTTGTGATTTTAATTTTCATTTCCCTAATGACTATTGATGTCATGCATTTTTACATGTGCTTATTGGACAGTCATATGTCTTATTTTGTGAAGTGTCTATTAAGTTTTTAGTCCCTTTTCATTGATACATTGTAGGAGCTCATTGTATATTCTAACTAAGTTTTTTATCAGATATGTATGCAATTACATTTGCTATTCTGTGGCTTGTCTGTCCATTAATGGTGTAGAAATTTTTTTGGTCTCTACCATTTTATTATTTTTCTTTTTTAAGTATTTTTATTGATTGTGCTATTACAGTTTTTCCAATTCCCCCCCTTTATCCCCCCTCCATTTGACCCCCACAACCCTCCAGCATTCCCTCCCTTAGTTCATGTCCATGGGTTGTACACGTAAGTTCTTTGAGTCCTCTGTTTCCTATACCATTTTTATCTCTCCCCATCTATTTTATGCCTACTAGTTATACATCTTCCCTATATATTTTCCCCTCAGTCCTCCCTCCCACCTCCCCACTGAAACCCCTCTGTGTGGTGTCCATATCTCTGCTTCTGTTCCTGTTCTGGTTGTTTGCTTAGTTTTTGTTTTCATTGTTTTTCTTTTCTTTTACATTCATTTGTTGATGGTTGTGAATTTGTTGTCATTTTACTATTCATATTTTTTATCTTCTTTTTCTTAGATAAATCCTTTTAATGTTTCATATAGTAATGGCTTGGTGATGATGAACTCCTTTAACTTGACCTTATCTGGGAATCTGCCCTTTATCTGCCCTTCCATTCTAAATGAAAGCTTTGCTGGATAGAGGAATCATGGATGTAGGTCCTTGTCTTTCATGACTTCAAATACTTCTTTCCAGCCCCTTGTTGCCTGCAAGGTTTCTTTTGAGAAATCAGCTGATAGCCTAAATGGGCACCCCTTTGTAGGTACCTGTCTCCTTTCCCCTTGCTTCTTTTAGGATTCTCTCTTTGTCTTTAATCTTGTGTAACTTGATGATGATGTACTTGGGTGTGTTCCTCTTTGGGTCCAACTTCTTTGGGACTCTGTGCTTCCAGGGCTTCCTGGAAGTCTGTTTCCTTTGCTAGATTGGGGAAGTTCTTCATTATTTGTTCAAATAAATTCTTAATTTCTTGCTGCTGTTCTTCTCCTTCTGGCATCACTATAATTTGGATATTGGAATGTTTCAAGTTGTCCCAAAGGTTCCTGAGTCTTTCTTCATTTTTTTGGATTCTTAGTTCTTTTTCTTCTGGATGTATATTTATTTATTTCTTTTGTTCCAAATCATTGCTTTGAGTCCTGGTTTCCTTCCTGTCACTGTTGGTTCCCTGAATATTTTGCTTTGTTTCACTTTGAGTATCCTTCATTTTTTTTTTTTCATTTTTCAACCAAGCTCAATTAGATTTGTGAGCATTTCCATTACCAGGGCTTTAAATTCTCCATCAGATAGGTTGGTTATCTCCTCATCACTTAGTTCTGAGGTTCTGTTCTATTCTTTCATTTGGGCCATATTTCTTTATCTTGGTGAACCTGTTAAGTTGTAAGAGGGTGGGGCCTTAGGTATTCACTCCGGCTGGGCAACAGGTGGCACTGCCTGTGGGGGAGGGGCCAAAGAAGGAACAGTGCGTCTGGCCTGCTCATCTCTAGCGCACTTTCCAACAGACTCTTGAGTGAGACTGGGAGTTTCTACCACTGTGGCAACCCCAGTCGTAGCCCACAGTCAGCTCTGAATCTGTTTACCCCTTAAGTCAGTCCCTCCCGCAGCCCACTGAGCTTGGCACCCAGCCCCGCCCCCACAATCTGCCCTACTGTGGTTTTTCTGAGTCAGCCCTGGTGGCCAACCGCCTTACCAGTCTGGTTGTTCTGGTTGATTTTTTCTTTAATTCCTTGGCTGTTGGAGTTCCACGCAGTTTGATGTTTGGGCACTCTTGGTTGTTTATTGATTTTAGATTGGTTATTATCCTTCTTTTGGTTATTTGAGGAAGTGAAGGGTTTCTACCTATGCCTCCATCTTAGCTGGAATTCTGAATCAGTGCAGGCATTTTTTATTTTAATGTTGTCTGATTTATCATTTCTTTTATGGTTAGTGCTTTTTATAAACAGTCTAAGAAATCTTTGCCTACCTCAAAGTGCTAAAAATATTGTTTTCTTCTTGGTGATTTATGGTTCTGGGTTTTCTGTTTAGGTCTATGATACATCTCAAATTAATTTTTGCAAATTGAATGAAATAGGGATCAAAGTTTTTTTTTTTCCATGTGGATAGTCAGGTGTTCCAAGAACTGAATTTACTTAAAAAGGCTTCCCTTTTCCCATTAGATTAACATGGCATTTGGAAGTTGAAAATCAATTAACTACATATATATGGATTATTTCTGGGCTTGCTGTTCTTTCATTGACCTCTTTACCTATCCCAATGTGTGTTTGTTTTTAATGACAGAATGGCAACCCCCTCATGCTACCCACCTCCCAAACCCAAGCAGTTCTCTCTCTCCCCATGTGTGTGTGTGTATTTGTGTAGGATTTGACACTTTTCAAAGCCTTTAGTACATTTATAATAGTATTAATAGTTCTTAGTACTAATAGTATTAATACTATTATTAATAACTATCAAATGCTTATATGATGCTAGTATTATTCTCTGCTCCTCCTACACTTTTTAAAATTTAACTCTTTTCTATATATTTTTTAAATATATTTTATTGATTATGCTATTATTCTTGTACCATTTATTTTCTCCCCTTTATTTCCCTCTGCCCCGCACCCCTCTCCCACCAGCATTCCCCACCCCCTTAGTTCATGTCCCTAGGTCGCACATATAAGTTCTTCAACTTCTCCATTTCCCATGCTAATCTTAACCTCCCCCATCTATTTTGTAACTACCATTTATGGTTCATATTCCCTGTACCTTTTCCCCCATTCGCTTCCTCCCCATCTCCTGCTGATAACCATGTGACCTCCATGTCTGTGATTCTGTTCCTGTTCTAGTTCTTTGCTTTGTTTGTTTTTGTTTTGTTTTAGGTTCAGTTGTTAGTAGTTGTGAGTGTGTTGTCATTTTACTGTTCATATTTTTGATCATCTGTTTTTCCAAGATAGGTCCCTTTAACATTTTATATAATGAGGACTAGGTAAGGGTGAACTCCTTTAACTTGACCTTATCTGGGAATCTGCCCTTTATCTGCCCTTGCATTCTAAATGATAGCTTTGCTGGATAGAGGAATCATGGATGTAGGTCCTTGTCTTTCATGACTTCAAATACTTCTTTCCAGCCCCTTGTTGCCTGCAAGTTTTCTTTTGAGAAATCAAGTGATAGCCTTATGGGCACTCCTTTGTAGGTAACTCTCTCCTTTCCTCTTGCTGCTTTT
Source organism: Phyllostomus hastatus (assembly GCF_019186645.2). NCBI lineage: Eukaryota > Metazoa > Chordata > Mammalia > Chiroptera > Phyllostomidae > Phyllostomus > Phyllostomus hastatus. The sequence continues at coordinate 8,874,638 of NW_025333932.1, read as the reverse complement.
AAGATACTCTCCTTATGCTTAAACTTGGGTAACTTAATTGTGATGTGTTTTGGTATGTTTTCTCTTGGATCCAACCTCTTTGGGACTCTCTGTGCTTCTGGAACTTCCAGAAAGTCTATTTCCTTTACCAGATTAGGGATGTTCTCCTTCATTATTTGTTCAATAATGTTCATTATTTGTTCAAATAAGTTTTCAATTTCTTGCTTTTCCTCTTCTCCCTGTGATACCCCTATGATTCAGATGTTGGAATGTTTAAAGTTGTTCCAGAGGTTCCTAACCCTCTTCTCATTTTTTTGAATTCTTGTTTCTTCATTCTGTTCTGGTTGACTGTTTATTTCTTCCTTGTGCTCCCATTCCTTGATTTGAACCCTGGTTTCCTTTCAATCACTGTTGATTCCCTGCATATTTTTCTTTATTTCACTTTGCATAGCCTTCACTCTTTCCTCTACTTTGCAATCATACTCAACCAGTTCTGTGAGCATCCTGATTACCAGTGTTTTGAACTCTGCATCTGATAGGTTGGGTATCTCTTCATCGCTTACTTCCATTTTGGGAGCTTTGATCTGTTTTTTTTTTTTTTCATTTGGGCCATATTTCTTTGTCTCCATGTGTCTTTTATGTAGTAGGGGCAGAGCCTTAGGTGTTTGCCAGGCCTGGGCAACCTGCATTGTGGCGCTGTGTGTGGGAGAGGGGTCTGAGAGGGAACAATGCTGCTTGCTGGATTCTTGGCCGACTTTCACTTCCCTATCGATATCCACAAGTAAATTGGGCTCTTCTGGTGCTGATTCAGGGTAAGTGGGCTTGTATGTGTTCTAGGACCCTGTGGTCTGTCTAATAATTCTCCTGTGAGGCTGAAAGTTTCTCCCACCATCACAACCTCCACAGGTTTTTACCGTCAGAGATTTTGAGGTTTTATTTTCCTGCACTGGAACCCTGGGTTATGCCGTCTGTCTCTCTTCCCAGTTGTTTTTCCTGGTTTATCTGCATGCAAATGTGGGACTGCCCTGTCTGCCAGCTGCTGCCTCACCCACATGGTCCTTCTGCCACCACCTTGCTGTGCATCCTCTCCACCCGGCTGCCTGTCTCCACCCCTCCTACTGGTCTGAATGGATGTTTCTTCTTTAACTCCTTGGTTGTCAGACTTCCATACAGTTAAATTTTCTGGCAGTTCTGGTTATTTTTTGTTTTTAAATTTGTTGTTGTCCTTCTTTTGGTTGTGCGAGGAGGCAAAGTATATCTACCTATGCTTCCATCTTGGCTGCAAGTCCTCTTTAAGTTGAATTCTTATAAACCATTTTATATAGGTGTTATCTTCATTTTATTGATGAAGAAACTGAGGCATAGGGTAGTTAAACTAGTTTAACTGCCTAATATCACATAGCTAGTAAGTCTAAACCACCACTGGTGGTCTTAAGAGTTTTTACCATTGCCTTCTACTAGGGGTACAATGGAGTGTTGTAATCCATACTTAGTTAAAATATGCTCCTTGTAGACAATTTAGAAAGAGTATTTTTGGGGGCAAAACCTTGGCAAGTGATTGTGCTATAGTTCCCATCTGCCCATTGATAGAACCCTTTAAATGAATGGATCACACTTATGTTAGATGTGAAATATAAGTTTATTAAGTAGCAAGGAATAAACAGAGAGGTACATGGAAAAATAAACAGAGGTACATGGAAACTGATGGCGAGTGGAAACTGTCAGCATTTCTCACTCCTCTGGCTGATGGTGGAGAGTTGGAATGGTTTCTGTGCTGGTCCACACTCACCCTGGGTCAGAAACCTCTCCCCCTACACTGCACTAGCAGCTGGCCATCAGTGTGTTCAGGACAACAAGTAAGTGCTTTGAGCTCCCCTGACTTTCTTGGGTTCATAAATGACTCTCGTGAGGTGGAAGGTGGGGAGCTTAATCATCTCTACTTGGAGTCACTTATAATCAAGTTTTAATAAAAACAAGCAAACAAATAAACACAAATAGTGCATCAAAGATATTTCTAGAGAAGCCTTCTGTAGTTACTGAAAATATAATCAAGAGCTTGTCTCCTTGTTGTTCATTGTAAGTTTGGCCATCTTAGATTCACCGCTGTTTGGGTGAGATGGCTCACACCCCTTAATCAGCTCCAGCACCAAGTAAGGCAGGGGTCAAGTGCACAGGAGGAGAAAAACCAACCTGGTTAAACTAGTTTGACTTCTTTTTAAAAAAAACATTTTACTTATTTATTTTTAGACAGAGGGGAAGGGAGGGAGAAAGAAAGAGAAACATCAGTGTGTGGTTGCCTCTCATGTGCTCCCTACTGGGGACCTGCTCTGCAACCCAGGCATGTGCCCTGGCTGGGAATGGAACCATACCCTTTGCTTTGCAGGCCAGAGCTCAATCCACTGAGCCACACCAGCCAGGGCTGGCTTCTTAAAAGGAACCTGAATCATATGTTTCTTTTCACTTTGAAAGTATTTCTGCACTGTTATTTAAATGCTACCTTAGACTAAGGAAAGTCTTCTGAGCTATCTGATTTGAAAAAAATAAACCACGTAGTGGTTTAGAATTTCTTCCACAGCTGTTACAACAGTTGGGTTTTCATTCACTCATTCATTCATTCTTCCATTCACTCATCCATTCATAATTCAACTGGCATTAAATGAACAGGCTCGAGCTAAATGCCACCTGATGAACATTTGTAATCTCTGTATTATTGCCTGAGTTATTTTCCTCTATTCTCAGAGAAACTAGAGGGAGAAATAACATTATCACCTTGAATGGAATTCAGTTGGGTGATGGAGGAAGGACAGATCAGTCAGAATGTTTTAACTGTAAACTATATTAGAAAGCAGAATATAAGTATTCTAATGGTTCTGTTTCAACGTTGTTACCTTAGAATAGTATCCCACTGATTCTGAGGATTTATCTGTTTTATAATTTACCAGGTTTTTTTTTTTCATTAAGGAGGCTGTTACAGTATATTTTGGATACTGTACCTTTTGAGTAGATTTGAGTACATCATAATCACTTACTTTTTGTGATATGGTGAGTATTTTGAGGGTACTGCAAGATGAATATTTGCAGATACTTCATTTTTTAGTTTAACCATTCACAGTACTCTCTGTTTCATAAGCTGGTCAAGTGTGTATTCAAATGGGAACCTGACAAACACACCTGATATTTGGAGAAGGAGGGAGGCAGGAGAGGTATTCACACTTTCTGCCATGTTTCTCCTAATTTTCACCAAATAACAGTATGCTAGGACTGATGGTCAGCATTTCTTTTTTTGGAAGTGGCTCTACCCTCTCATATCAGCTCACAGTCATTTTCCAGAATACTTTTAGGTTTCTAGTTAAAGTAATATTGCCATGCCAGGACTCTGAATTGGGGCAGATATCTTCTGCCAGGATTGAGGACTACCAAGATGAGGCTAGGAATGGAGCAAAGGAGAGCCAGACCTGTGAGCTGGCAGGAGGACCTGGATTGCTTAGAAACTAGAGAAAATTGCCAAGAGAAAATTCTGGACTTCCAGCCAAGATGGAGGCATAGGTAGACACACTGTGCCTCCTCACACAACTGAAAGAAGGACAACAACAAATTTAAAAACAAAAAACAACCAGAACTGACAGAGTATCGAACTGTATGGAAGTCTGACAACCAAGGAATTAAAAGAAATATTCATCCAGACTGGTAGGAGGGGTGGAGACAGGCAGCCAGGTGGAGAGGACTCGTGGCAAGGTGGCAGCTGGTGAACTTGGTGGTCCCACATTTGTGTGCGGATAAACCAGGAGGAACAACTGGGGAGCAAACAGATGGTGCAAACCAGGGCCCCAGTGTGGGTAAATAAACCCTCAAAACCTCTGACTGAAAAAATCTGTGAGGGTTGAGGCAGTGGGAGAAACTCCCAGCCTCACAGGAGAGTTAGTTGCAGAGACCCACAGGGCCCTAGAATGTACACAAACCCACCCACCCAGGAATCAGTGCCAGAAGGGCCCAATTAGCTTGTGAGTAGCGGGGAAAGTGACTGAAAACCAGTAGAGAGCAGAGCAAGCAACATTGTTCCCTCTTAGTCCCTCCCCCACATACAGCATCACAACTGCAACAAGTGGGTTACCCCACCCTGGTGAACACCTAAGGCTCTGCCCCTTACTATGTAACAGGTGCACCAAGACAAAAAAAATGGCCCAAATGAAAGAACAGATCAAAACTCCAGAAAAAAAATACAACCAAGTGACTAAGAGATAGTCCACCTATTAGATGTAGAATTTGAAACACTGGTAATCAGGATGCTCACAGAAATGGTTGAATGTGGTCACATAATAGAGGAAAAGGTGAAGGCTATGAAAAGTGAAATAAAGGAAAATGTACAGGGAACCAACAGTGACGGGAGGGAAACCGGGACTCAAATTAACAGTTTGGGCCAGAAGGAAGAAATAGACAATCAACCAGAAAAGGACGAAGAAACAAGAATTCAAAAAAATAAGGAGAGGCTCAGGAACCTCTAGGACAACTTTAAACGTTCCAACATTTGAATCATATGGGTGCCAGAAGGAGAAGAGGAAGAGTAAGACATTGAAACTCATTTGAAAAAATAATGAAGGAGAACTTTCCCAATCTGGCAAAGGAAATAGGCTTCCAGGAAGTCCAAGAAACTCAAAGTGTCCCAAAGAAGCTGTACCCAAGGAAGCACATACCAAGGCACATCATAATTACATTACCCAAGATGAAAGATAAGGAGAGAATTTTGAAAGCAGCAAGAGAAAAGGAGACAGTTATGTACAAAGGAGTACCCATTAGACTATCAGCTGATTTCTCAAAAGAAAACTTACAGGCAAGGAGCCAGAAAGAAGTATTCCAAGTCCTGAAAGACAAGGATCTACATCCAAGATTACTCTATCCAGCAAAGCTATCATTTAGAATGGAAGGGAAGATAAGGTGTTTCTCAAATAAGATCAAGTTAAAAGAGTTCATCATTACCAAGCCCTTATTGTATGAAACATTAAAGGGACTTACCTAAGAAAAAGATCAAAACTATGAACAGTAAAATGACAACAAACTCACAACTATCAACAACTGAATCTAAAAATCAAAAACAAAAACAAATAAAGCAAAGAACTAGAACAGGAACAGAATCACAGAAATGGAGATCAAATGGAGGGTTATCAGCAGGGAAGGGGAGGGGGGGAAATGCGGGGGAAAGGTGGAGGAAATAAGAAGCATAAATGGTGGGTACAAAATAGACAGGGGGGAGGTTAAGAATAGTATAGGAGATGTAGAAGCCAAAGAATTTATATGTACGACCCATGGACATGAACTAAGGGGTGGGGGGAATGTGAGTGGGAGGGGGTGTGCAGGGCAGAGGGGAATAAAGTGGGGGGTGGGACAACTGTAATAACATAATCAATAAAATATATTTAAAAATAAAGGAAACTAGCAGTTAAAGGTGAACCCTGTAACAGTGGAGAGTCAGGGAACATGCCAATGTCAGAGATGCCATTGGCCAGGCAAGTAGTCAGAAGAGCAGTACTGGCTGCAAGGAGCCCTGAAAATGGAACCATTTCTTCTGCCAGAAAGCCTTTCCTATGCTTCTAAAGTGTCTGAGCAGGGGAGTCATGTGGGGAGATGGCCAGCAAACTGACCTTCACAGAAGGGACATGTATGGACTGTCTGGGGTCATGGGGCAGAGTTGGGGTGGGAGCAGCAGGAGTCTTCTTCCCATATGCTACACTGCTGCTTCTGATCTGGAATGCTCCTGCTTAAATGGTGGCCCTCTTTCTCTGCCAACTCTAAGTAGATTGATTAGTTAGTTATAGGCAGGAAGTTGAAGAGCCTCGGCTTTAATCTCGTGGTTATTCTGAGAATGTTTGATGTAGCTCTCCCTTTAGAGCAGGCTTGCAATGGGCTGATTCTTTTTCTGTGACAGAGAAATGGCCAGGATACAGCCACAGTTGAAGTTCCATGGGCTCTTGCATCTGTTTGCTTCATGCATTCTGTATAAAAACATACATGATGATTTCTAAAGAACATTTCTGCCCTGGCTGGAGGGGCTCAGTGGAATGAGCACTGGCCTGCAAACCAGAGGGTCGCCATTTCGACTCCCAGTTAGGTCACACGCCTGGGTTGCAGGCCAGGTCCCCAGTAGGGTACACGTGAAAGGCAACCACACATTGATGTTTCTCTCCCTTTCTTTCTCCCTCCCTTCCCCTCTCTCTAAAAATAAATAAATAAAATCTTTAAACAAAAAGAACATTTCTTTCTTTATCTCTCTGTTTAATGCATTGTGTCTTGGTACTGTGTGGGCTAAAAAATATGAATACTTTTTTCCCCACCTTCTAAGTTCTTTTAGGCTGGGCTAATGACCAATTAACAGAGATAGATTAACAGGAGAAAATCAAAGTTTAATACATGTGCATGGGGAATTCACATAGGCCTGAAAATTCCAAAGACAGTGAAGCAAATTTGGGTATATAAAATATTTTTTGGACAAAGGAGAAAGGGGAGAGTCAGGTATTATATTTCAGAAGTGAGAATGGGTGGTTTACAGGTAGTTGAGGAAGAGTGGAAAGGAACACACTTGGAAGAACATCCTTGCTAGGCAACCCAGAAACTGGGACATGGGTTATCTAGCTAACAGGCACCTGCCTGAAGCCCTGTATTTACCAAAACTAAATTCAAATTAGGCTAAGAACATCCTAAAATGTTCTTGAAGCGGGTTTGTCAGTCTGAGTCTTGTACAGGAAATGGGGGAGGGAGGGTCAAAGACTCTATCTGAGTCTTTTGTTTCTAAATAAATAGTTTAAAATCAATATCCCAAACGGGCAGCTTCAGGGTGGCATAATTTTGGTTCCTTCACTCCTTTTCCCTCTTAGTTCATTTTCATTCCTTTAGGTTCTACCTGAGCTGACACTTCAAGTGTGCTTCTGGGCCTGAGGGGTGCAGACAGGATTAAGGACACAGGCAGAGGCTGACAACCACCTTAATTGTTCCTACTTAGCACATCATAGCAGGCCTCTTACCACACTCCTAGCAGCTGCAGTGGCCAGTCACTACAAACCTTGCTGCTATTGCCTAACTTGGGCAAATCCAGTCTCAATTATAGAATCTTTTTTTAAAAATGTGTAAATTTAACGCTTTGATGGTATCCAACTGGAATAATAAAACTTTATTTAGGGGGGGTTGTTAGGGATTCCATTTTACTAAAAAGAGAACAAACTTCATAATCAACATATCAATTGTACTTAAATGGTACATTTAAAAAGTTCACAACATTGAAAATGTGATGTTTTACTTGTTTTATAAAATCTACAATCAGTTTTATATAATTGATGGTTTAGTAATTTTTGCATTCATAACACAAGAGTAAAATTCATTTTGTTTCTATCCACAGTATATATAATTTGATTGTATATGTATTTGTGTTATTGTTTCCTATATGTGGACTGTATCCATCACCAATCACCATTTCCTTTACTAATAATATAATGAATAATCTTTTGGGGAATGATCAGACTCTCTTGAATAATCAATTGAATCTTCTTCTTGTCCAACAAAGACAAAAGTAGCTATAGGACCTGAGCTTAGTTGAGTAGAAGCAGTAGAATGTTTTGCTCATGGGCTTTCAAGTTGGATATTACTCTGTTCAGGAGATGACAATGGGTTCTAGTTCTGGGTTTGATCACCTCTGTCATGAGACATTCCCCTTAGATTTTTCAGTGTTGATCTTTGTTCCATGGAGGACCCAAAAGATATACACATTGTCACTCTGGGGTTCAAGTCTGAACAAGATAGTTTAGAAGGAGAAGGAAAAAGAGTCAGATAAGGATGAGGATTCAGAAGAGGACAAGTGGCAAGTGGGTCTGAGGCCCCCATGCCCATCTCCGTGTGCTCTGGAGAAACCCGGCAAGTCCCACCACAAAAATAAGCTTCCCAAAGCTGTCAGTGAAGCCTCAAAGCAGAATTTCCCTTTTATCTGAGAGAACACTAGGTCTTTCTAAGGAGGCAGCATATGGAAGCTGCTGGGCAGACCTTCCAGTCCAATGAAAAGGCAGCTCGATCAGAGCATGCAAGGCTCCTGAAGCTGTCTGATCTTTTGCCTCTGATTTGTCTCAAGTGTAACTGACAATTACAGTTCTGGGACTGGTAGAGCCAGAGTCTTGTCCAACCAGGAGGGAAGCTCTGACCATTTACATGCAGTTAATTACTAAGGGCTGCCAGATGTCAGAATGGGAATTGGTAATACTGTGGTTAAACGCCCACCACATGTCTAATTTGAGTTGTGCCCACTACCTCCAGCATCGGTTCAAATTAAGTCCACATTGTGTCTGATGACTCACAGCTGTGCAACACACCACCCTGTGCAGGGGGTGGAGGTGGATTTGCATATCACTCAGTGCCAGATAATGATGTTGAGAGTTGTGCATCTCTCTCTGTTGGAATAGGCACCATGTAAGCCCAAGCCACAGTTGTTATTATTATTTTAGAAAACCATCAAGCTTTGGAAACTGTTGATCTATAAATTGGCTTCTTGGTGCAATCAATCTAGTTTCAGAAAGGCCATTAATTCCAGGTGAAACAATACGATGGTACTGATGGGTGCCAAATCATCCCCAAAATGCTCAGCGTAGGTCCGGCCAAATGAGAACTGATGTCAAGCCTATCTCCATAATAATGCTCGATTAAGCTTTATAAGAGTGTATATTTTGGGCTGCCAGAATACTCTCTCTTTTTTTTTTAGATGATGATGATTTTGAATATGTGTTCCAAGTCAGCCAGTGATGGACTTGGTGCCCACCTGTGTAGCATTTGGTTAAGGGAGTTCTCCAGGCATCTTCCCATGTGCCAGTGAACTCACAGCAGGCTTTTCCCCATCCAGACAGGCAGGGAGCAGGTGTCACTTGGCTCAGAGGGGCACTCCATTGGTGTCCAGGGACTGCAGAAGCTTTGAGAATGGTGGCTGAGTTCCAGGAATGAGAGGGTTTGTGGGGAACACCTCATGCAGAAATATTTTGGGGTCCTGGGCATACATATGGTTTTGTGATATGTAGTAAGTGGTAAGCGGTAAGCAAAAGGGGTGGGAATTGGTGGTAGTGGGAGAAGCCAGGTGGGCACATTAGCATTCCAGCTCTTGATTCTTCCATGGGCTGGCTTGCAAGACACACTACACTTGGAGTGAGCTAGAGGCACTGTTTCTTGATAAAAAACAAAAACAAAAACAAAAACAAAAACAAAACAGGCACTTCTGAGAAGACCAAAATGTGAGTCTTTTATTTATATAAAATGGATGGTATAGACACTTCAATCAGAAATCACACCATGTCACCGTTTATAAGCAAATTGGGATAAGATAATTTCATGGAAACAAACCAAAAAAAAAGCACCTTCACTGCTGATACCAGAGGTATTTTTGGTCTTTTTGTTTTGTTTTACTAAAAAACCATTAAAAGATTTTAGAGAGAAGGGAGATGTCACTTATTTTTAGAGAGGAGGGAAGGGAGGGAGAAAGAGAGGGATAGAAATATTGATGTGACAGGATGTGACAGAGAAACGTCAATCCATTGTTTCTTGTACACATTCCAACAGTGGACCAAATCCATAAGCCTTCACTTTGCGTGATGATGCCCAACCAAGTGAACCACACCATCAGGGCTAAAAGATATTTTGAAGGAAAAATATATGAAGGAAGAATAGGACTTCAATAAGATTTAAACATTTTCAACACTGACCCAAGAAGCGTTTAGGAAACAGGAGTGGATGTGTCACACACTTGGATTCCTTGCAAACAGAGAGCAGGGGCCATGGAGTGGGGACCTTGCTTGGGGCCAAGAGACACTCTGCCCGTTTCCACTGGAGGTCCTAAAAAAAACCTTCAGGAGCAGTTGCCTCTAAGCAGGAGCAGAGTGCCAAGGGCAGGCCCCAGGCTGGTCACTCTGGTTAGTGTTCCCCTTCTGTAGGCGATTAAGAAGCCCAAACATGACAGTCTGTTATGGATAAAGATCACAGTGTCTAAGGTTTCCAGAAGTTGCTGCTGACATTGTCTTGACAGGAGCCCTGCTCAGGGGTCATTCCAGTGGAACTGTGGGCTTTGTCCTGAGACAACATCAGGACTGCTGAACATAAAGCAGACCAGAGCTGCTTGCTTTCTGCATGTTTGAGTGTGAGCTCGACTAGTGCTTCTCACTCATTACTTATTTGGAGCAGAGTCCTCCTGTGCCAGGGCCTGGATACTGGGTCATGACTGTGGAAATGGCAATGCTCCCTCAGTGGTGAGCAGATGTAAAGACTATACTGTCACAGTTCTGCCACTGGGGCCCATCAGAAACCAGCCACATACGCTGTGACTGACACCTGTCTGAGTTCCATCTGTTTGCCAGGGCTTTTTTCTGTTTATCTGTTCCTCTGATTTCCTGTTTTTAGAAACAAGGAAGAGACCTACTCTTCTCCCTTGACAGTGATTTCTCTGCCTTTCCGAAGCCATAAGTTTGATGAGTTTTCTGCATTTGAGTAGCACATTTTTAAGGGGTCCAGTGGTTAAGTGCAGTAGAAAGATTGGGGCAGACATTACATTTGTGTTGTAATGTCTACCAGTTCTTATGAAAAGGGTCTCATGCCTGGGAAAGGATAACCATTCTCCCCAAAATGGTACTAGCCATACCTTGTGTGAGGGAGCCATGGAATGTTCAATTCCTGTTTGCTCTGGCCATCAGTTGTGGTAATATGCCTGGCTGTGAACTAGTCCCCAGTCCTGAAGAATGAAGTCTACTGAGGTGCTGACAGGTGCATTCTTGGTAGGGAGGGATGGAGGGAGGTCACTTCCTTGGCCCAGGCCTTACCATTCCCTCCTTTACTGGCTGGATGGTCTTGAGCAAGTTACCTAGCTCTTCAGCATCTCCAGAACTTCTGGGGAAATAGTAACACCCTGCAGGTTTGCTACAAGAGACCAGTGATACAATACTTACAAAGCACACTCCCGATACCAGACACATGGCAAGAACCCAACTCTTGTTCTTTCTTCCTCTTCTTTCCATGACTTCACATTAGCTATCTCAATGATGATATCTTCCATTTTAGTTATTATATAGTTTTCAAAAGTTACATATAGATGATAACTTTTGGTGATGTACTTCTCTAATTTTTAGCACTTACCACACATGCCTTTAATTTATTTTTATATAACCATTTTTTTTACATTTGTCTTCTTGGGACGGTCCAGAGGGAGTAAGTATACCTGCCTTGTTCCTTCAGTATCTTGGTGACTCCCATACCTGGCACAGGAGATGAATTCAACACATTTGTTGGATAAATAAATGAATACTGACAAAAACCCAGATGCATGTGTGTTGGGGAGAGTGGTGCTCATTGGATAGACAGGTGGTTGGTGGGCAAAAAATTGCAGTTGCCCACTCTCCCAGGTCCTGTGATTCCTGTTCTAACATTCACCTAGTAACCCCCGTTGCTTTTCAGTCAGACAGGGGTTTCCCTGGCACAGTCTGTCTAGTACTGAGATCCCTGAGGTGAAGTAGTTCAGATGAAAGAAGATAGCAAGGATGGGTAGTGAAATGTCCATTAAACTGGAAGCCTAATAATTTCTACTTGGAAAACCCAAAGACAAATTAACCTTAAATATCAGCCTCCTCTGGGCCATGTCTATACTAGACTTTCACCCTCCGGAATTCTCTGTTGCATCAGGGTTTCTGCACATGACATTTCCTTTATCTTTTCCACCCCCCACAACCACGCTGTACTCCCTTGTTTGCTTGCCTAACCCCTGTTTATTCCCATCTCAGCTCAGAGGCCCCATTCTGTGCCTCATACATTTAGGTCTGGTCTTGTTTTAGGCGCTTCCAAACCTTGTATTTCACCATTTGTCAAGTGAATCATGCTATGTAATAATTTCCTTATTTCTGTGTGTCACTCTCTAAACCTTCAGAAATATTTATTGACCAAGGATAAAATAGAAAAGGAGAGTCCCATATAAACCTCTCTCCCCCATTAATGAGCACTTTGTGCTCATTGGCAGGTTGCATCACCAAATTAAAGATTATCTGTGTGAGTCACCTGGATACATACTACATTCATATATGAAGATAGAGGAAGTATTTTAAAATAATTTAAGACAGAAGACTTTTGATTTTATGTGTGAAATAAGCCATTGGCTGATCTTCCCCAGTGTGGACTGGCTTTTTAAAAATTAGGCGAATGAAGTTGCCCTTCTGGAACCCCTTATTGTATCTACACTGGTTTTTTTTGATTTCCTGAGTCACCTTCACTTTGGCTCCATTTATAGAAGGAAATACCCCCACCCTCTGGGATACCCAGGTCCTTGTCTGGTCTTCAGCACAGGTGAGCAGCACAACACACATGCATGGGGTCTCAGCAAGGACATTTGGGAGTCTTTTAGTTAAATGAGATCTGAGAATGTTTTGGCTTTCCAGGTTCTAAACAACAAGGAACAAATCCCCACTGTTTTCAACTAAGGCAAACAGAAAAGAAGGGGGAGAGAGAGAAACTCCTGGCTTCTGATAAATAACCTTTCCATATGAAGTGCACATCAGCCTGACATAAGCAATTAGCTGTCAGGTGCTGGGCTTTGCTGTCTGAGGCCAATTTTCAGATTAGTGTTAATTGTAGGGGGCCCTGGTGGCCTGTGCTTCCCCCTGCCCCTCCCCCTCCAGCAGTCCTTTCCCAGCTTGCTGCCAGTGTGACTGGAGCCTGCCCTGATGGAGCTGGCAGGGTGGAATCAATTACTGGCCAATGGAGACTTTCCCACAAGCCCGGACTTGGGAAAGGAGGCCATGGCTGCTGCGGGGACAGCTGGCCTGATGGTCCAATGGGACAGGAGCCTGCAGCAGGGACAGGCCATGCTCAGCAACCCCACCCACGGCCCACACGCTATTGACAAGCTTTGGCAGAGGTGACTTTGCCACCCTCCCCCCAACTTGTGCCCGTCAGACTGCTGCTTTGCCCAATGCCTTGCTCCCCAAATGAGAGCACAGCCCCAGGGAAACCACGTCCAGTCTGTGGGGGGGGGCGGGGTCTTAGCTCGAGAGGCAAAGACAAAGGTGCCACCTAACAGCAACATTTAGACATGCCATTTGCACAGTGGGTTTTTTTTAATTTAAACTATTTCATTATTAGGGCTGTGCTTTGTATCATTTAGCTCCATTGGGGTCAGCATATGCTATTCCTGATGAGGCCAGGCTGCTGCCTCCTGGTGTTGTCACTTCCAAGTGTCCAGACATCTGGGGTTGTCGTCAACATGGGGCACACTTTGGGATTGCGGTTTGAAAATCTGTCCCCCACCTCTGACCTTAAGGTGGTTGTTTTAATCAATAATAATAAAATCTTTATAAGATGTTTTACTCTCAATATCCTACTGTGATTTATACCTTGAACTGAAATTTTGAGCAAGAATAATCATTTAAATGCTGGAAAACTGCCATATCCTTTTTCTTCTGCCTACTTTTTAATTATCAGGCAAATTCAAACAAATAATCCAACATTAACAGTGTTAGTCACCATTCAAAAGCAAAGAATTCATGTTAAATAATGTGCCAAATCTTTTTGCCAATGACATAAACACTTCAGGAGAATTTTGGTTTTTGAAAGATGTATTTAACCATTCAACTTTCCATTGAAAGGCATTAAAATGAGATAGGCACACTGAAAGAGGGAGGAGAGTGATGTAAAAACTATTGCCACACTATAAAAAAATAAAAATATTTATACATGAAAATATTTTCTTAACCCGTTATTTAATTTCTCTTTTATTGTCTTTCTTTTTCTTTTAGGAAACTAACTTTCAGCCTGAATTCTGTCTCTCTCTCTCTCTTTCTCTCTCTCTCTCTCTCTCTCTCTATTTTGTATGTAGAACTTTTGTGGATCTTACAGGAAGTTTAGCTGCATAATTAAAATAGTCCTTAATTACAATTACTGTCCACTTCAAAATTAAATAAGAAGGGACAAATAAGAATGAGTTAAATGTTAAAAAAAAAAAAGGATGTAGGATGTTGTAACAGAACAGGGCCATACCCCTTGGGTGACTTGTTTCAGATACCAAGCCGACAAGGTCTCTTGGAAATGTAACAATTGGGGTGAGAAATACAAGCCTTAGATCCATGTGGCCATTTCTTCTATAATCCTGGGGACCATTTTGTTGCCCCTGTGAGAAGCAGCTCCCTCCCCTTTGCTCTGGAGAAGGCTGGATGGGGGACAGGAGGTGGGGGTGGGAAGCATGGGGTTGGGGTGGGAGGACTCTTTTAAACCTACCTGTGACAATGTTAAAGTATTCTAAATTCCACAATGAAAAGCTGGTGACCACAGTCCCCTTATGCAATGTCCTTGTTGACCTCTGTGGAATCCTGCATCCCTGGTAACTGAAATTTAAAATGATATCAATGCTTGTTTTTTAAGAGTCACTATCAAATTTTTCTGCTTTCTTTCTAGTATAGAGCAATCTTATATTGTTTAGGATATAGTAGTTCTGTGATGTGATTTACTAATCTGATTTTTGCTTATAGAACATTCATCAAGTTTGTTTCATGGTTTTGTTGGTTGTAAAATACTATTTTTCCCATTTTGAGAAATAGAAATAAGGGCTGGGTTCACACTGCTCTTCTGAGCTATCATAGAGTCCTGAAAATTCTGTAAGAGTAGTTATTACATTCTAAGTTCATTTTCCTCTACACCTCTGGTCTATAAAGTTCTCAAGAGCAGGGAGCTCCTATTTTGTTTGTATCTTTAACATCTAGTACATAGAAGGCTGTCAATACATGTTTGGTAAGTGAAAAAAAGGGAGGAGGAAGGACTGGAGAGAGAAGACATTAAAGGGTAGAACTTATCTGCTCAGGAATGGTGGCATGTTGCAATAATGTGTAGACCAAGTTGCCACAGAAATAGAGTTTCTTAATGGCCCTTGTACTTCGAACACAGTCATTGGACATAGAACTGAAGCCCCAGTCAGAAAGATCCATCACAAATATAGTGATTAAAAAAATAATAGTTATACCATTGATTGTATAACTAATTATAATTTGTCTCTAAGACATTGTGAGACTTTTCCTATAAATGAATTGGGTACAAATTACTCCATGAACCTGAGACATGTTCAAGAAATGCCACATTTATTTTTATAAATAAAATTAAATGAAGTCTAGCCCTTAACAATCTTGTTGGAGTTACCTCCAGTTTTAGTTCTTGTTTTAGGAACTAAATTCCTCCCCCTGCCCTTGAGATCATAGAAGGTTTCCAGGCCTTATGCAGTCCAAGAAAGAAATGGGGAAGGGCCTCTGGTCTTCAGCTTAACATGCTTGCTGAAGAAAAGCTCATCATTGAAGCCTCTTCATGCTCTCCAAGGAAGGTTACTTCTCCAGTGAGGGACCAAGTGAGCATCTCAGACATTCACAACCCCCAAAGCCATCCAGCTCAGTGTCGATCCCTCCACTCTGTCCCCTCCTGTGGTGCTGCTTAAGGTGGGCCCAGGGTCTATCCAGCTAACCATTGGATGGCTTCTCTAAATTTCAAAAGATGGGATGTTACTGAGGGCATCTCCATTTTCTATTCTCCTCATTTGAGATCAAGAGCTGTGACTTACCTCCCGGGCTATATAGTTGCAATAAGAAAGAAGAGGTAATTAACTTTCATTCACACATATTCAAACATCCTTTGACAGAGCAGATACTCCAGTCTTTGATTCAGATGGTAATGATATACTTCTGCACAGAAGGCTAGGTGCAGGGAAGAGCTGGTCCCCAGAAATGTTGAATCATTTTGATAGCTGGGCAACATTTTGAACTAGAAACTGTTTTCCAGTAGAGATTTATGTAGGCCATTTATAGTTTGGCTATGCAACTCTGTGACCATCTGTGTACAGGGGTCATATTTTTATGAATATTTTAAAAAATTAATATATTTTATTCCCCTCTTTGCATTTTCCTTTATCTTATTGGTTCCACCCCTAAGAAACCAAGGGTGGTGGGAGATCTCAACAACAGCCTTTACAACCTAGGGTGAAATAGGGTTGTTTTAGGTGCCTAGATTAGGGTTCTCCAAAGAAGCAGAATCAATAGGATGTGTAGATATATATTACATATGTACATTCAAATAATATATCATTTAATATTATATATGAGGGGGGACCCAAAAATGAAATTTATTTTTTAAAAATCATATATTTATTCTTACCTGTTTAAACTTCATTCACCTTCAAAGTACTCTCCATTTGATGCAATACACCACCTATCAGGACTTTTTTTCCACCACTCAAAACAGTTTTTGAACTTATCAATTTTGATGACTTTTAGTGCTTCTGTCATTTTTTGTTTTACTTCTTTCACATCAGCAAAACATTTCCCTTTGAAGACTTTTTTCATCCAGGGGAAACCAAAAAAGTCACTTGGGGCAAGATCAGGTGAATAGGGAGAGTGAGGCATGGATCATGCCACTTTTGGTCAAAAACTGCTGAACACTCAATGTAGTGTGGGCAGGTGCACTCATAAATCACCCATCATGAAATGGGCAAATGTATTGAATGAGTCTTCTGAAGAATTTCACTGAAGCCTCTCACAACAATGCCACCTGGTACACTGATACAGATGGATTCCTAGAATACTCACCTAGCAGGAGAAGCCTGTACTATAAGGGGCCCACCCTCCAGAAGATAATTCCAGTTTTTGGAGGTATATCCTCTCATATATGTACTTAATATATATATATACACACACACACATGCACACAATATTTATAAATTATATATGTATACACATATGTATATACATATAATATACACATACCTTATAGGTATATTAGTATAATCTACATATAAATGCATATAACATGTATTATAGAAATATAAAATAAAATATTAAAATATTTTATATATAATATATAAAGAAATTTATTATAAGGAATTGGCTCACACAATTGTGGAGGTTGGAGTGTTTCAAGAT
Source organism: Phyllostomus hastatus (assembly GCF_019186645.2). NCBI lineage: Eukaryota > Metazoa > Chordata > Mammalia > Chiroptera > Phyllostomidae > Phyllostomus > Phyllostomus hastatus. The sequence goes on along the minus strand of NW_025333932.1, from coordinate 8,857,719 downwards.
GTGCAGGGTGAGCTGGCAGCTGGAGACCCAGGGAGCTGGTGGTTTGGTTCAGTCCAGGTTGGAAGGACTCAGAACCAGGATGGCAGGTGCTGCTCCAGTCCATAGGACAGCAGGCTTGAGGCCCAGGAAGAGCCGTGTTTGAGTTCAAAGGCAGGAAAAAGTTGATGTCAAAAGGCAAAAGGGAGTCTCTGTTACTCAGGGGATGGTTAGTCTTTTTGTTCTTTTCAGGCCTTCAACTGATTAGATGAGGCCCTCATACATTAGGGAGGGCAACCTGCTTTACTCAGTCTACCAATTTAAGTGTTCATCTCATCCAAAGCACCCTCCCAGAAGCAACTAGAAAAAATGTTTGACAAACTGTCTGGGCACCCCATGGCCTAGCTATGTTGACACATAAAATTAATAGCTATGGTTCCTTTGGTTTCTCATTAGTCCTCCAAGAGGCAGCTTGGCCCAACAGATCACAAAATTTGTGCCCTATGATAATCTCTGCCCCCCAAAATAAAAGGTTAAATTTACAGAATTATTGCCTCTTTTAGGCCAGTAGATTTGGGGAGGTAAAAGAGAGGCAGAGGGAAAGAAGAAGGAAAGGCATTAAGATAGGTGCTCCTTTCTGTCCTCTCTAGGTTTCAGTCCAGAAAGGCGTGGGTAAGTTAGATAAAGTTGGGGACTATGTCTGTCAGAGATCTCTTTCCCTGCTCTACCTCTAGGACTCAGGAGCATGGCACTTGGCTGAGGCCCAGCACTCTATTAAGCATAGTTCAGTTGGTGGGGCAGGGTGGTTAGATGGAGGGAGGGTTGACTGTGCATCTGGAGCTACCCTTGGCTTGTAGGTGACATGATATTGGGAGTCAGCAAGTCCCTACAGGTATGGGAGGGTAAGTTGGCCTTGTAGTAAAGACAAGGTGAGGCCAGAAATGGCAGGGCTACCATACCAGGTGGAAGATGGGCAGAAACTCAGAGGGGTCAACTGCCAGTGAAAGTCCAGGAGAGGCCAAGTCAGTAGGGAGGGGCCCTCACCTGACCAGGCTGACAAAGAATAGACTGAGAGTTTGTTACCTGTAGGACATTAGCAACAGACTGCAGCTGGATGCCCAGGTACCATGTAAACCAAATGACTTCAGGAGAGCCAATGTGCAGTTGGTCCAGGGAAGCACGCCAGCCTTAGACCCAGTCACCTTCCTCCATGAGGGTTTGCTTAGGCCAGCATACCGTCCACTGTAGAAGTTCACATCCTTGACCTATTGACCAGAAGGAAAATGCCCCCACCCCCCACAGTGAGGTCTTCAGTTTCCTTATGCAAAATAGAATCCTAAACAAAACCACAATGAGATATCACCTCATATCCATCAGGATGGCCACTATCTAAGAACAGAAAATAGCAGGTGTTGGCAAGGATGTGGAGAAGTTGGAATCCTTGGTCACTCTTGGTAGGAACATAAAATGGTGCAGCTGCTATGGAAAAATAGTATGGGGGGTCCTTAAAAAAATAAAAAATAGAACTACCATAAGATTCAGCAATCCTACCACTGGGTATATATCCAAAGAATACAAAGCAGTATCTCAAAGAGATAGTTCATTGCAGCATCATTCACAGTAGCCAAGAGGTGGAAACAACCCAAATGTCCATGAAATTATGAGTGGATAAAGAAAATGTAGAACACTGAAGAAAGAAATTGAGGAAGATACAAACAAATGGAAGCATAGGAGGACTTTTCAAAAGTATTCAACCATGGAATATGAAAAAGAGACATTTATTGAAGAAGATACAAGATACAAGAAACATTGTATGTAGGGCAATGACACCTTGGGACCTCACACTGTTCTCCCAGCATCTCTTGTGCTGTTCAAAACACTGCAAAATCCTTTGTTGGAATCACCATCAGCTACTTCATCATATTTTAGTGAATCTCATCGATGGTTTGAAACCTCTTCCCTTTCAAAAGTAATTTTAGTTTTGGAAAAAGCCAGAATTCAGAGGGCACCAAATCTAGTCAGTAGTGGTGCTGAGTCACTGGGGTGATTTGATGTTTCACCAAAAGACTCTACATGAGACATGTTTCGTGAGCGGGCACATTGTTACGATGAAGATGCCAATCACCATTTGCCCATAACTGTGGCCTTCTGAGTCATCTGAATAGATTCTATAGAGAAATGTTCAAGCTTAATGCAAAAGTTGGTGCAGATTTATTGCTCTATGCACTCATTTTTAATGTGATGGCCACACAGTATACATGCTCACTCAGTGGCATCTACCGCCCCAACTGACCAGTACAGTGAAGTCATCAGTATTCACATATATGCATTCTAGTCCACTCTCCTTGGCTGCCAGGTCACATGGATGTCACACAAACAGTTCCCATTATAGTAACAATGGCTGGACTTTTTCCAGACAGGCCTTGTATACCCTGTTCGTGGACTGGAAGATTTAGCATAATCAAAATGTCCAAACTATGCAAAGCAATTTATAGATTCACCGCAATCCCTGTTAAAATGCCAATGACATATTTCACAGGTATAGAACAAGCATTTCAAAAATTTATATAGAACCATAAATTATCCCGAATAGCCACAGCAATTTTGAGAAACAAGAACAAAATGGAGGGATCACAATATCTGACATCAACCTGTATTATAAGGCCACGGTAATCAAAACAGTCTGGTAATGGCATGAGAACAGACATACAAACCAATGAAACAGATTAGAGAGTCCAAAAATAAACCAAATCTCTATGGTCAATTAATATTTGACAAAGGGAGCATGAGCATACAATGGAGTAAAAAACAACCTCTTTAATAAATAGTGTTGGGAGAACTGGACTAGCAAATGCAAACAAAAACCAAAACTAGACCACCAACTTATGCCATACACCAGAATAAACTCAAAACGGATAAAAGACTTAAATATAAGTCATGATACCATAAAAGTCATAGTGGAAAATACATGCAGTAGAATTTCAGATATCCTACATAGCAATATTTTTGCTAATCTATCTCCTAGGGCAATGGAAATAAAGGGAAGAATAGACAAATGGGACTACATCAAATTAGAAAGCTAGTATATGGCTAAAGAAGTCATCATCAAAATGAAAAGGGAAACCTACTGTATGGGAGAATGATACACCAAACAAGTGTTTAACCTCCAAAATATATAAAGAACTCATATGACTCAACACCAGGAAGACAAACAACCCAATTAAAAAATGGACAAAGGACCTGAACAGACATGTCGCCATGAGAACATACAGATGGCCCAGAGACATATGAAAAAATGCTCAGCATCACTAGCCATCAGAGGGATGCAAATTAAAACCACAATGAGAGATCACCACACACCTGTAGGAATGGCCAGTGTTAATAAATCAACAAACAACAAGTGCTGGTGAGGATGTGGAGAAAAGGGAATCCTAGTACACTATAAGTACACTATTGGTGGGAATGATGACTTGTGTAGCCACTGTGGAAAACAGTATGGAATTCCCTCAAAAAAATTAAAAATGGAACTGCCTTTTGACCCTGCTGGGAATATACCCTAAGAATCTTGAAATACCAATTCAAAACAACTTATGCACCCAAATGTTCATAGCAGCACTATTTATCATAACCAAGTGTTGGAAACAGCCTAAGTGCCCATCAGTAGATGAGTGGATTAAAAAACTGTGGTACCTACACACAATGGGATACTATGCAGCAGGAAGAAAGAAGGAATTCCTACCTTTTGCAATGGCATGGATGGAACTGGAGACTATTATGCTAAGTGAAATAAGCCAGTCAATGAAAGAGAAATACCATATGATCTTAGTTATAAGAGGAATCTAATAAACAAAATAAACAAACAAGCAAAACAGAACTAGAGACACAGAACAGACTGACAGCTGCCCAAGGGAAGGTGGGTGAGGAGTGGGGAATATAGTGGAAAGAAGGGGAAGTGATTAGTCAAAGAACATGTATGAATGACCCATGGATATGGACAATGGTGTGGGGATTGTCTGTGAGAGCCAGAGGTGGGCTGGGTGGAGGAAGGCAAAGGGGAAAAATTGGGACAACTGTAATAGAATAAACAAGAATAAAAAAATATCAAATTAAAACAATAATTTAAAAAGGAAAATACAGTATACACCTACAATGGATATATACCTACAATGGAGTAATTCAGACTGTTAAGGAAGGAAATTCTGTCACAGACTACAACCTTGAGGACATTATGCTAGGTGAAATAAGCCAGTCACAAAAGGACAAATACTATGATTCTACTCACATAAAGTATCTAAAGTAAAAAACATCATAGAAACAGAAAGTAAGAGGTGGTTAAAAAGGGTTAAGAGAGGGGATGGAGGAGTTAGTGTTCAGAGTTTGTATTGTAAAGCAAAAGTTTTGGAGATCTGTTGTACACCAGTGTAAGCATACCAGACACTATTGAACCATGCACTTAAAAATGGTTAAGATGGTAAATTTAAGTTACATGTTTTTTTCCCCACATTAAAAAGTAGAGGGCACTTGTTTAGATGGCCAGATTGTCTTTGAAGAAGCAGAGAGAGGGGCCCACCAGGTGTCAAGGTGGACTTTTCTTACAGCCCACGCCTGCTTTCCTTCCCTTGTTCCCATGAAGCCAGAGGACAAAGTCCTCCCTCCTTGAATCCTGCTGGCTCCTCAAAGGTGACAGACAAAGCGTGAGTGTGCCTTCAGAGGGGACCATGGTATTGACTTGTGGGAAATTTGTTGCCAGTTTTGCATTTGCATTTCCTCAGTTCCATTTTTGCAGTTTTCTCTTTTTGGTTGATTAAATTCCAGTAGCATTAAAAAATATTGAGGATGAGGATAAATGAATATAATCTTCCCAGATGGTTTTGGTATTGTCAATTCACTCTCACTGCTATTACACCCACCGCAGTCTTGCCCTCATCACAGTGAATGTGATGAATTCACATCCTGGTGGGGCTGCACCATCAACAGGATATGATGAGGAAACAATCTCAGTCCCATCAGAGGCCTCTTGTGGTTGGAGTTTATAGGGAGTACTGCCAAGTCCCACTCTGGGCAGACAGGCTGTGCAGACTGTTGGGAGGGCAAGGCGAGGTTCTTACTCTCCAAAGAGAGTTGATCCAAGAAGCTGGTATTCAAACTTTTTCCCATGGAACCGGGGGTTGGTAGGGTGGGGGTGGGAAGTGCTTTCCTTGTTCCTGGTATTTTCCAGAAATGAAAATTAAAACACAAGTCACTAAGAGCAATCAGTGAGACTTCAGAAGAATTGCATGTACTTTTGATTTCTATAAAAACCCACACAAGACTTCTTCAACCTTTAATTATATGCAGGAGCTCACAGTTGATCAGGAGGCTTTCATCTCAGCACAGATATCAGCTTCCTAATCCTTTTGCATAATAAGTATTTCAGAGGGTCATCAACACCAATGAGTGTTTTTCCTTCACTCATTTGCATCTGTATTTTTCTCTGACCTGTGATTTATCTAGAAGTATGCTGCTTAATTTCTGAATATTTGATGGTTTTTCAAACTCTAATTCAATTCCATTTTGTTCAGAAAGATATTTTATTAACTTATTTTTCACTGCTTTCTCTCTTTTTAAATAATTTTGATTAATTCTTCTCTTTTTCTCTCTGGACTGGCTTGCTCTACTTTATAATGTTATAGCATAAAAAGACTACCTTAGCCCTAGCTCTGTATGACCTCTCAGCTCTTATGGTCCAACACAGGTAATCATGGAATCCTCACTCTAAATTCTCAGGAGATTGTCTGATTGGGTCAGCCTGGGTCAGGTTCAATCATCTGGCACATAGAATTGATAGGGAGGTCTGGCCTACCCATTTAGTGGGACTATGGATGAAAACAAAATTTAGAAAAAAATGGCGTGTGGTCTAGATGGCACTCCAAAAGTTCTAACATGTCTATTCAGTAGAAACAATTCTCAGATTTTAGAGTTGATGGGTGGGTGGGGGTGGGGAAGGCTTAGAGTAAAATTGTAATGCAGGCCTTGAAAGAGTGTGGCTTGTTCAGTGGTTCCCTTGATGGTTAAATTCTGTCCCTCATGTTGGTGTATACAGTGGTGTCACAGGGATACTGAGAGTTGTAAAATAAACATCATGTCTCTTCTTGAAGTGCCCATTGTATTAAATATTGTGGGAAGATTTAATATGCAAACAAACATGAATGTCTGATGGAGTAGACTGAAAAACAGTCATGATTTTGAAAGACGTATAACAGAACTGAAACTCATGCTGGTGGATGGATCCTTTGTGAAAAAGACCCTGTAGATTCCTTATTAGGAGCTGTGGAAAACTTCATGAGTCAAGAATCCTATCTAGACACCTGGATAAAAACTAGGGGGAGTGAAAATGGGAGGGAGGTGGGGAGGGCTGGGTGGTGGGGCTGGGATGGGATTAAAAAACAGAAAACTGTACTTGAACAACAATTGAAATTTAAAAAAAAAAAACTATCTAAAATCATGAACTATTCCAGAATCTAGAATCATGTCAGGAATCCTGACTAGAATCATGAACTATTTCAGAATATAGAATCATGTCAAGAATCCTATCTAAAATCATACTCCTCACCCTTGTGACTATCTGACATTGAATACCACACTTGATTCTTCAGGGCTTCTTGACTCATAGGGACAGAGGAAAGAATTCTGTTCATGAGAGTAACTTCAGAATGCTTGTTGCATGCCTGTGACATGCAAGGTTAAATATGTTTCTGAACATAGCTTCTTTTGCGTTTACCTTGCTAAAATAAATGAGTAGAAAGTGGGGAAGACAGGTGTGAAGGTAAATGGAAATGGCAAAGCTATTTCCAGTCTTTAAAGAAGAAAAGATGGGGATATAAGAAGACAGTGAGATCATGTTCAAGAAACAATGCTTATTACTAAGCACACTGTCCTCCTTGCAATCTAATTAGGCATGACCCTCATGGAAGTGAGTAAGCACAGCGATCTTCTGGGTTCAAGCCCATGTCAATGACCTCACCCACATATTAGTCCCTGCCTCCTTCTCAAATTTATAGCTGAGCAATCACAAAATTGGCAACACAATACCAAGAACAGCTGGAAAAGGAAATAAGAATTTCTTATTAGCATCAGTTTTCTCTGGGGGAAATAATGTATATGGCGTCATATATAAGAAGATGGCCAAGGTGACATGATGAACCCTGGTACAATGTGTAGACCGTGCAGTAGAATATTATAGTCACTTCAGGTGTTTTCCTCTTTGACTGTAAAAATATTAATACTGTGAAAGTATTTAAATGGAGTGTAAGAGAAAAATGAAGCTTTGTACTATGGTACAAAGTACACTCTGACGCTCTACCCTCAGAGCTGGCTTATCTTGAACCCTAGTAAAGTGTAAATGCCCCTGAAAAGGATATTAATTTTCTTCAGCATTGTGTGCTTGTGAAAGTAGGAAGACATGATCCAGGTTCTAGCTGCAGCTCTGCCCCTGGGTTCCTATGGTCGTGGGTCTAACACTTCTGAAGGGCCAGGGCCTCATACATGTGAACTAGGAGGTCTCTCAGGTTCCACTTTCTATGAATTTGTGAGGAAAAAATTGGTGAGCAGAGTACTTTGGGAATGGGAATCTGAGTGAGCAGGTTTCTACCAGGTCACCCTTCACCTCAAGTACTCCTGATTCAGGACAGTTGCTGACGTGTGGGACCATGGTCTGTATAGCTATCTGGGTTCCAAATCCTGTAAATTCCCTTGAGATTCATCCAGTACCAGTCTGTCTCTATGGCAGGAATGTGTTTATGATCATCTAGCCTATTAGTCATTCTTCATCTCAAGAACTTACCAGAAACAGCTGTGACAACAGACCTGGCTTAGGAGGAAAGCAAATTCAAGTACAAAGCTGAGATCCAGGAGAAGATGTCCAGTAGGCATTTGGAAATATGGGTCCCAGACTGAGAGAGGGCTGGTTTGCAGAGTTATTTATATTTGGGAGGTGGTTGATAAGCACAACTTTATGTGCTTTTTAAAAACAAACAATAATTGTGTATTTGTACTTCCTATGATCTATAGCATAAATTAGATGATGTGACACAGAACTAGAAAACATGTCTGAAGGATTTATGTTCCAAGGTTCCAAACGTGTCTCTTCTTGTCAGGTGTCTTGGGAGAGGGTTAGGGATGAAATGAGTGTTAATATCCTGATGGGATAGTTGTTGGTTCTCATTGTGGTCCTTACACTCTTTCCCACTTCTGCAATAGGACATTCGGCCTTAGTCTCACTCCAGTTGAGGTGAGCTCCTTAGTTAGTAGGATGTTTGGGGAGTTTTTGAAGATCTGTGGGATGTTGGTGCAGAGGTAAGAGGCAGGTAGGCTATGGTGGGGGACCTGGGGCCACGCTCTCCTCAATTCAGGAAGGTTCATTCTGAGGATACTTCTCTGCACTCTGGCCTGTCCCAGGCAGCACCAACCAGCTCAGAGTGCCTTTGCAAAGGGGCTGGAGGTCTCTGAGCGGAGGCAGCCTGCTGACTTTGACACATGGAGATGATCAGCCAGCAGCTCCTGCCTCTGTCTGCTGACCCCATTGTAGGAAGTATTGTACAGATAAAATGACTTACTGCTTTTTCCTTAGTGTTCATGGTGTCTGTAACTTTCCTAGTAATCATGAAATTTTGTGTTTATCATTCATATTCCACTTGAGAGCATCCCTTCTCCCTTCTCCCTCCTGCCATGGCCCATCTGTAGTTCAGATTATCATCTTGTCCAGAAAGTGCTCTCTGGAAAGCCCAAAGCTTGGCAACTTAGTACAGGCCTTTCTGTACCCCATCATCCAGTGTGTATGCCTCACCACCCAGCATGGCTTAAGGCCTAGGGAAAGATGGTTTCATACCACAGATACCTCATTTGGCAGTGCTATCTCCCCAGTCTCCCTCCTCATGTCCATTATCACAGACCTTGAATTGATGCAGACTCTGGCCCACGGGGTCTGTGTGTTGTGGCTGTGATGAACAAATTCACACGGACTACAGAAGTCCTGTGAAGAGAAAGGGACAGCATGGCCACTCTCTACGTGAAAGAGAGAGTCCTGACCTCTGCCTGGAAAGGCTTTTATTGCTTTTCTGGGTACATTACATTGAGGATGGTCCTCATTTACTATACACAGGTTTGCTGTAGATGATTACCTTTTACAGATAATGAAAGAATGTTGCTAATTACTTCAAAGAGAAGGGTGTTGTAGATCAAGGGGGAAAGTGATTGAACTGGTTACGTTCCATACTTGGGAAGTTTAGCACAGATTTTAGGAAGCTACTTTAAAGATATGAAGTAAGCATTTGCTGCCTCACTTCAGGGTGAGGGAGTTTTAGCAAAAAGCAAGCCTCAAAGCAGCCCAGGTACAATGCAGACCTGTTTCCCCATGGGAAAACCGATCCGTGTGTTTGGCTCCTGTGTGCCAACCTCATTCCCTATTGGTTTTCCGAATCAGGAGCTGGGCTACATTCCCCGTACCACATGGCATGGTTCCATATATTGAATCACTGTTTTCATTCCCCATTACATTACTCCTCTGACCAGCAGGCTAAACCAAGTATCTTTCTGGCTCCTGTGCTGTCATTAACATGCTTCTTATGTAACTCAAAGCAGCTGGTCCCTGCCCAATCTTCCCTCCTTAGACAAACCTTGCTTATTCAGAAACTTTGGGAAGAAAGTATTTTTGAATAAGTGATAGATCTGAAAAGATAAGGATTTGCAACTTTCAGGTTGGAAACTCTTTAATTTTAACCATTGTAATAGACAGCTTCCCCAAATACATTGTTTACATTGTTTAGTACCTTCTTAAACAGAGAAAATAGGATGTAATATAACTTTGTCTTCATGTCTTGGAATCCTTATTTGTGAACAAAGATTTTGTTCTCTGCTGCAGTACAATAGGACCCTGGGAGTCTTTGTGGGACATAAAGGATCCTAGATTTCTATGATTCTAAAGTTATTTTGTGAACTTTTAAATAGACTCCCTGTCTCCCTGTTTTATATCAGGTCATTGCCTAGCTCTTCTGGAAATTCTTCTACCCCAATTTTCTAATTTTCGTCATTTACTGTGGGCATAGAGAACAATTAACATACACTCACACACATGAGCACAGGCATATCCACGTGTGTATTAGAACTGTGTGTAAGGAATTGTGAAGAATTTCTTCTGAGTCAGTTAAATAGGTCATGAGTTTTCTATCTTCATTTTCTAGAGGCCATGTTTGTTCATGTTTTAGCTCATGGATCTTTCATCAAATAGAAGCAAGTTTAACATTGGTGATAAGTTACTCCCAGATTTCTAGGAATCATATATCTTTCTAGAAACTTCTTCCTCAGCCTCATTCTTTGTTTTCACTTGATTCTAGAGCAGTCAATGGTTAGTGAAAAGAAATTCCTTTTATAAGTGGTTCCTTATTTTATTATCCCAACTTCACATACAAATGATTTCACTATCTTTAAAAACATTGTCATGATGTTCTCAAACTATTCTCATTTAAAAAAAAATCCCACAGGTGCAAAAACAAACTCAACCACAATGCTGTCTCCCAAATTGTCCTCTTTGGCATGATTCTGTGGAAAGCTGGATAAGTGAACAGGTCCGTTTGATGGAATGTAACACATCCCTGCCCCATTATTCAATACCTTGAATCTAAGTCCTTTTCAACTAAACAGAGGTATATTTTCTTTTATATTGTTGACTTTGACCCTGCAGCTTAGAAAAGAACACTTGTGCAACATTTTCTGGGTCAATTTGTCATCTGCTCAGAGCAGACATGCATTTTTCTCATCATTAAAGGGAAATTAAATCTATCTGCATAATCCCCCATTCTGCTTTGTTTCTTTCAGTCCTTCATGTTGATTCTGACATATTAATGAAGGGAATGAAGGGAATGTCTCCTGGCCCCCAGCCCCCATGGGGGCATGGGCGTGGTAGGGGGGGAGGAGGAGGAATGCACTCATTCATGTTGGCCTCATGACCTGTTTGTCTCAACTCTCCCAAAGTATTTGTTTCAAATGCAGATTCCTGGGCTGGACTCTGCACCTACTGAATCAAAACTTGTGGAGGATGAGGCTTTGTAATTTTCATTTTAAGTCAACTAGACAATTGGTATGTTTTTGTTGACTCACTGAAGTCTGTGCATCTGACTTTACATCAAAACAAGAAATAGTTAAGCTTAAATACTTACAGAATATTATTCATAGTTAGGTTTTATTATGGTAAGGATAATATCTTTCATTTGTATGACAGCATTTTTAATCTTTCAAAGTGTTTTCCTCTATCATAGGAGGTGTTATTACCTCCATGTTAGAGATGGAGTCAAGGCCCCTGCGACTTCATGACTTGCAAAAGAAAGAGTAGCCCAGTAGCTAGGAGTCAGGACCAACACGCAGGTCTACCCGCCTTGATTTGCTGCACATCAGGTGTCTAGGACCCAGCACACAAGAAGGCGTTATTAAAGTTTCGCTGAGGAGTAGGCCTGAGCAGGATTGGCGCCCCTGAGCTGCTCCATGTGCTGTGCAGTAGGCTGTGCATTTGCTTCAGGAAAATGAAATCAGAGACGAAGCTCTGGGCACCGGGCACGGGGCAGAAACGGGGATCTGAACACAAAGACAATCTCATTGCTCTCCAGTTCATCCCTTCAACTTTCTCATTTCCTCCACTCCCTCTTTCCTGTAAAGACCCAAATGCAGATATAATTATATGGGATTAAGTTGGTAAAAGCCAGGCTTCTTTCCTAGAGATTGATATGTTAACGTGGGGCAGTTTCTCAGGACTCCAGGAGATTTGCCTTCCCCAAACAGTGTTTCTTTATTCCATGACACCGCCTATGACACAGCCTAACTATCACCAGACTAAATTTAAAATATTTTCTTTTAAGCCCCCAAGACTTCTTCCCTCTTTTGGTCCTAATTGCAATCTGTAACTTCTGTCTGGGAGACTGAATTCAGAGGGAGTGGGATGATCCCTGTGCTGGCCTTATTGCTGGTCCCTGCTGGCAGACCCAGACCTGGAGTCTGGAGGAGGTGAGGGAAATGCTTTCCAGCCCTGCCTGCCTGTTCTTATCTCTGTATCAATTTAAGCATGCTAGCTGGTCTTTGGTCAAAAGGAATCTTTTCATGCAAGCTGTATTGCACTTAAAAAAATAGCAACAGTCAAAATAAACATATGACCTTGCCTGCCACCTTCCAACTATGTACTGGGTTGGCCAAAAAGTCCATTTAGTTTTTCCCATAAAATAAAAGACACGTTTTTCATTTTCACCAATAACTTTATTGATTTGGATATTTTGAGTATGTTGACTCTCTCCCATGTGGTATAGTGTTAATTGTTCTCAATTAATGTCTCAATTTGATCGCTATCAACTTCAGCTGGTCTACCCCACTGTGGAACATCATTGTCCCGTGAGAAATCTCCAGCACGAAACTTCGCAAACCACTTTTTGACATGTTTGACCAGTCACAGCACCTTCTCCATACACTGCACCAATCTTTTTTTGTGTTTCGGTCACATTTTTACCTTTCTTGAAATAATAAAACATAATGTGCTGAAAATGTTGCATATTTTCTTCCATCTTTAACATTAAAATGGCTACACAAAAATTCACTAATTTTGATGTTTTTTTAAAAAATGCACACTGATTGACAGCTGTCACAGTGCAATCTAACAAAATTGTTTCAAAAGAAGTTAAAGACAACTAAGCACTACTACAGCCATCTTACAGGAAAAATGAAGTGAACTTTTTGGCCAACTTAATATAAGAAAGTGACTGAAAAGTGGAATGATCACTGAGCTTCTTGGCATTGGAGAATGGCTGAACTCTGGAGGCAGCCTGCGAGGAGAGAAGGCAAGCAGGGTCAGGGTCAGGAGAAGCTTGCTGGCCTTGACACATCATCCCTAATTACGAGGACTTTGTAAACTCCTTCCCTTTCCCCATACAGGGCTTGTAAAAGGCTCCACAAACCTCTGCCTTCCTGTGCCTCCCTGCCCCTAGGGGGAAATCCGTTTCTAACAGGAAGTGCAAAGCGAAGTTCAAAGCTTTCTCCATCCAAAGAAAGTGTGCCTGATCCAGTTTAACATGATTATGTGACAATTAAAAAAAAAAAATCCAGGGCCATTCACTGCATCACTGGCTTGTGTTGGCCCCTTACTCCCCACCTTTCTAAAGATACTCATGATTTCCTGGTTTGGCATAAAGATTCACGTGCAAATTGAGGGTCAGAGCTGCTCATAGCTTTGCACTATTAGGGAATGCAGAGTTACAAAGAGATTATGTTGGAATGTTCCCACCAGAGGCTCCAGCTTATGGCAGAAAGGACAAAGAAAGGAAGCCAGGGTCCCCAGACCCTGGGTCAGATTGCGTGGCCTACGATTTTCTGTGTGACTGCAGACTTGTTTCCTTGCTATAAAACAAGCACAGTTCAGCCTATGTTAAAAGGGGGCTAAAAGGGGTCATAAATCTTTCTGGGCATTGAAGATCCTCGGAGAACTCAGCCTGATGTCTTTTACATCTGTTTCGGGTTCTCAGTCTCATCTGGCTCAGCTGCCTTTTTTCCAGCGATAACTCAGCAGCCCCTTTCAGCCAGCTGAGTAGCAGGGATAGGGTATTCACCCTCAAAGCCCTGAGGATGAGGGGTGAGCATCCAGGCAGCAGGCCGGCCCCCAGGGCTGGCCCACTGACACCGAAAGTCTATACTCTGGGGCCAGTGGAGGGCGGCACACACAGTCCGGAGCCCGGTGGCGGTGGCGGGTGGGAGAGTGCTGGCTGAGGTTGGTCACACGGAGATTGAATTTCAGCTGAATTAGATCAGAGCTGTGGGAAACAGCACCTCCTTCACATACACACACACACACAGCCGGTCTTTAGGATGATGTGGGAGGGCGGCCAGGGAGATGGGGGCAGGCAGCTGCAATGAAATCCCTATCAGCTAACAGCAGCTAACAGCTAACTTAATTACTGCACGCGTACCTATCCCAGTGTGCCCGCCAGACACTGCAGATGCTGGGGTTTTAGACTGTGAGGCTCCACGGTGTCAGGGAGAGATGGGGCAGTCAGCATGAATCACACCCTCCTTGGGGAGGAAGGCTGTGTGTGTTTTTAAAGGAGGCAAAGCACGATTAAGGAAGTATGGGAAAGGTATGGGACCTCTAGACCCACAGCTGCAGAAGGCAAACTGCAGAAGGGATTTTGGTGGCTTTAACTGGTACCTTTCGGATTTGATGTTTTACAGCATTTCATTAACATGCAACGTGAGCCTTCAATGCCATGAGTGTTGGCTCCTCTAATCTCCTTTTTCTGCTTAATAACCTGACACCACTCCAGTGACCCAGAATACCAGCCTTTCTGGGGTCGGGGAGGCATTGGAGGACTGGAACATGGGGGAGGGAAGGTTTTAGAATTAAAACGGAACACTTGCAGTCTTATTAGAAAGGGCAAGAAGTCAGCTGCTTTGAAATCCAGCCTCAGCAGGGGTGAGGAAGCAGGAGAGAGTGGGAACACATTTGGTCCTGGGCTGGCACCTGGGTATCTTTCTCGAGGGCAGTGACGGCCTGGCATTCTGTACACACCAAAGCTGTTTGAATCGCAAGCCTTCAAATGGTCCTTTTTTCTTTCCCTGTCACTCAACAAGAGGCTGGAGGAAAAAAAAATCCTATAGCAGCTTCCTCTGAACTAGTCAGAAAACAGTCCCTTGGGGCTGCCAGCGTTTCTTAATCTTCTGGTTTGCACATCAAATTTGAGCCCAGTGCTGTAGATGAGAACATGACCTCAAACCAGTGCTCACTAAAGGTCCCATGTTTATCACAATGCAGTGTGCTTTCTTCATACAGCTCCTTTTCTTGGACTGAGGAGCTTCTGGAGTTTGCACAATGTTTGGGTCTGAGGAAACCAACGGGATGTTCCTAGCAGGATGAATGATGCCCCTCTGCTCACAGACAGAGATCCAGAGCAGAGACATTCTGCGGTGCAGGATCCGACTTGAGGCTTGAATTCTTAGGCACTGACCCCTTTGCTGGATATCTCATGATTCACAAAAGGAGAAAATTAGAATCTTGACAAGAACTTTGGTGCCATTAACGCTTCTGCTAAATCAGGCACATACCCAAAGGGTGCTTGGGAAG
Source organism: Phyllostomus hastatus (assembly GCF_019186645.2). Classification (NCBI taxonomy): domain Eukaryota; kingdom Metazoa; phylum Chordata; class Mammalia; order Chiroptera; family Phyllostomidae; genus Phyllostomus; species Phyllostomus hastatus. The sequence goes on along the minus strand of NW_025333932.1, from coordinate 8,842,619 downwards.
ATGGCCCGGAGTCTGTGAGTCCTCTGGAACTGTATTAAACAGTTATACATAAAAAAGTTATATATTCCCTGCCCCCAGCTCTAGAAAGCACACTCTTATGGATTCAATATTCAAGAGTTTTAAGAGTCACCCAGATTTAAGAACTAGTCTTTTATATTAAAGATTTTCCAAAGGTCATCTTTGGTGGGGGAGGGCAGCTGGCATTGGCAGTCACAGGGTCTGCAAATACAAGGGGGCACCTACTGTATGCTGTGTTGCCTGGCTATTCAGTGCATGTAACTTGATGCAAATAACTAAGGGACAGCAAACGAAAGTAAGCAGGGTACACTCTACCCACATCAGGGCTACTTGATGTGGGTGTCCCAGGTGGTATGTCATCAACTGATACTCTGGTCCTAGAAGTGTAGTCCCAAGGCTGTGTCCTGAGAGGACATTTTAACAAAGACAGAAAACATAAATGAGAGCCTTAAAGAGCATTCTGGCTGGTTCCAGCTCGTGACGCCCCTGGATAAGGAAGTTAGGTGAGTATAGAGCACAATTTGGACCCACAGAGAGAGTGTGCAGGCCTGTGGGCCTATGGTGTACACACTCCCAGCTGCAGTGGCAGGAAGGATGCTTGGGGACCAGGTGGTTTTCATCATACATCCTGAAAAATGACATTAGTGCCAGGATCCCACAGTCCTCTATTCCGGAGTTGGTGTTCTGTTGCAAATTATAGACATATTTTTCTCAAGAAAATCCAATTTTATAAATAAGCTGATCAATTGTGAGTGGTAATTGTTGGCATTAAGTGGTAGCTACTGTTGATGCCAGATTCATATGAACAAAGCTTTACATACTTTATCTGAAGTGACCTTACAACATGGTGAGATAGGTTCTAATTCTTCCATTTTTCAAATGAGTAACTTAAGGCTTAGAAAGTTTATGTGACTTCCTTGCCATTAGTGCCCCACAGTTCTGTCTGATGGGTTCTCTCTGACAGATGAGGCTGTCTCCAAGGACTGCGCTCTTATGTTGTCCACTAGACAGCTTCTCAGTACAGTAGGATTTGATGCTTTGCCAAAAATGTCCAGACCTCAAATTCATCTTCAACATGACTTGATTTTCAAAGCTAGGAGGAAAAGAAATGGATGTTTACTGAGTGCCTACTCTAGCCAATCCTCTGCCAGAGGACACAAATATCTCATTTGGTCAAAATGAAAATTGATGAAAAACTCAAGTCCTATGGAATATTTAAAAATGCATTTATAAGTTAAATGTATTTTGTACACACATGCAAATTACTTCCCACTGGGAAATCACAAACTTCAGATTTTCCCCAGGGCAGAGGGCAGCTTATACCCACTGGTCATCTTTTTTGCCTGGTAGAATATCTTCCCTAGATCAATAAACACTGAATGAACGAGAAGGTACAAGAATGAACCTATTCTGGAGACAGCCATCAGAAAGTCTTATTCTTTAAAACAGTAGCAGATCACCCTGGGCACCAGACATCAAGATATGGATATAGCTCAATAGGCATATGAATCAAGTTCATAGCAGAAGGCTAAGAAAGGTGAAAGAAAAACAAGAGGGTATGGATATCTCAATTTTGAAACTTGAAAAACTATACTTTGTTATTCTAATGTTTAATTGTTTCTGTTCAGATTGGGGAAATGAAATGCTCAGGCTAGATGAAAGTTCTACACCCATGAACACAAAACCTGCCCTTTTCAGAGATCTCAAAGAAGGAGACCTTTTGTGATTTTTTTTTTCATTGTTGTACTCTGGTCTACATGATATTCAAACATAAAATCTCCCCTCTCCTCTCTCTCAGAGAGCTTGTATTTGGAAAATGTTGATATGCCTGGGGTCTTCGGTTTGGGGAAATTAACATTTTATTTTGGGTTTGGGAGTGCTCATAATTAAACAAAATGCAATGCTGGTAGGGAACCAGAGATGGAAAGAATGAACCAACTTTGAGGACAGCAATCATGGGCTTGAATTGTAGCTTAAGAAAGGTTGAGAGTTTCTGTTGAGAAGTGTCCTGAAGCAAGAGCTCCAGGGGGAACTGGGCACTTTTGGACTTGAATATTTGCTTCAGGCTGTGGATAAACCACCCCTCATGGGATATGCAGGTCTTCATGTGTTTAAAGACAGAGGGCTGGTGCAGATGCTGTCTTCAGACTGCTTGCAAGTCTCTGGTGTGGGCAGAGTTTGTGGAAGGTCGTCAAATAAACGGTTAGTTGCTCCCTGTGTTTCGGTCAATGTCTACTTGCCCTTATGTCTTTAGGCCAATAGCAGAGCCTGTAGAATCTGGAAGAGTTGATACTCATGAGGCTCAGAGCTCTTTAAGGAGTTTCTCTCACTCTTGCTCCACGTGTTGCAATTAAGTATCCCAGTTAGACTGTTCCAGGTCTCCTTCCCTCCTACCTTCTTTCCTTCCCTTGTGCCTTCCATCTTGCCTTCCACCTGTCAGTTTACTCACTAAATCATTTGTTTGTATAACAAACATTGATAGAACCTCTCCTGTGGCTTCATAGCAGCCCCATCTACTGGGATGGGACACATCATTAAGCACTTGGAGTTCAGTGTTAGAGTCCAAATCATGCCCAGCTGTCAAGAGGGGCCCTGACCACTGGCAGTCAGGGGTAAGGAGATATCCCTGGAGGAAGTGAGCTTGAGCTGAGCCTTGAGGGATACAAGAAACCTTTGATGGGAGCAAAAGACTTGGTGAGACCAGCAGTGAAATCATGGTGGGGTTGGGGGAGAGGGCAGCAAAGGGAAGTTGTGGAGACATTGGGAAAGGAGGCAACCCTGCCCAGGACCCTGGCTATGGGTGGAGCCAGGAGAGGAGATGAGTCTCATATGAAAGACAATTGCTAACATTATTGAGCACCTGCTGTTTTCTAGCACTGTTCTAATGGCTTTATATGTTTTGACTTAGTTAATCATTACAGCAGTCCTATGTGGTGGGTATTAATGTGATGCCTATTTTACAAATTCACAGGGAGATCAAGTGTCTTGCCCAAAAGCACACAGCTAGGGAGTGGGGAGGCCAGGATTCATCCCAGACAGCTGGGCTCCAGAGCCTGCACGTTAATCGCTATGCCAGGTCACTGTTATCACAGCTTCAGTCTTGCCTTGACCAGTGAGAAGGTGACTCTGTCCTACCGATTGGTTTTAGTGGATGTCACCATGAGTGTGGAGATGGTTTTCTTATATCCCTCCTTAGACAAAAAGCCTGGTACATGTTAAGGACTCACTAAATATTTATGGAATAAACAATAAGTGAATTCATTGATTTTTATTTCTTCACCTTATGAGAAAATGAATTCAGACATCTTCAGGGTTATGCTTAATTTCTCATTTGAGATGTCAGTTAACACCAATGCATTTCATTAAGAGCTTGTCATATATATATATATATATATATATATATATATATATATATATTCAGAAATCTGAAATATTCAATCCCAAGTCATAATTAGAGAAATTAACTTCTTCTAAAATTATGAATCAGTGAGTTGTGTGTATGCTCAACGTGTGTTACAATGAGGTCCAGGGATGGAATTTACCCAGTGAGAAATGAGTGCATTGATTGATTTCTATATATTTTAGTGTCACAAAGAAAGTTCTTTCCTTTAAAAGAAGAAAATAGCACACTAGAAACAGAAAAGCGTGTTTTCTGTTCAGTCAGCAAGGCGAGGCCTTATGTGGTGTGTCCATCAACACTGATAAGCTGTGACACCAGGAGGCTCAGAGGATCTCCAGCTGTTCTGACTTCGCTGGATCCTGGAGCTCTGTGATCCCTGTCAGGAAGGAAGGGGGGTGCCGAGAACACTAATTATCTACTCAAATGGAGCTTTATGCATTATTTGGGAAGCCATATATTTTGAACTTCCGGAGACCTTCATTCATTTTCTGGTTTTCTTCAAGGGCATGTGTTTTCATGATTTTAGTGGGTGCAGCTTCTCTATAAAGCCTCCTTCAAAAAGAGGCAAAGTTTAATAAAAACCAGTCAAAACTAAGGCAAGATCATTGTTTTCTAAGGAAGAAACATTTTTTCTTTGATTTCTTAAGTGTATTTGTCGTTTCAATAGTATTCGATGCACTTTATTTCATTGCAAAGACTATTAAGATTACAACTGCCAAGATTTGTGTGCTTCATAATTTACAAATCTACAGATATCCATAATATGATTTATATTTGCTCATTTGGTTCTCATCAGCCCTTGCTGAAATGATGAGCGTTATCATGACCCTATCTTGACAGATAAAGAGACAAAGTTCAAGAGGACACCTCATGAAAGATAAAGTAGCCAGAACTTGAACCCAGTTCAGACTCTAAAACCTCCCCCTCCCATTCATTCTGCATATAAATCAAGGAAAGTAGGGAATTTGAGATTGAGTGTCCACCCAAGCGAGGCGATTTTGTACACTCAATCTCATTTACAAGCTGCAGGAAACTAGTATCAAAGATGAAGAAATTAAGGTTCAAAGAAAGCCATAGCATAATCAATAAAATATATTTTTAAAGAAAGAAAAGAAAAAAATGTGAAAAAAAGGTTCAAAGAAGGCCAACAACTTAGATGCCTAGCAAATGGCAGAGTCCTTTTAGTGAGAAATAAACCACTCTGGGAAGAGAGGTGCTGTGTGTCAGGTGACTGAAGTTTCTGGAGGGTGCAAAACCAGGCAGAACAGTTCACAAAAGTCATCTTATTTGTAAAAGGAGAGTTTGATAGGCTTTTTTGCTACTCTGAGGAACAGTTTCTTCTCCTTCCCAGAAAACCTCTATCAGGTACTTCTGCTCTGCCACCTGTAAACAGATTTTAGAACGATGCAACCCCCCCTCTGCAGGGTGCCGATTCTGATGGAGCAGATGTCCATTAAGCAAAGTGGTGGCTTTTATTACCTGAGGGAATGTCAGATCTTTCCTGAGGCCTGTCTCTCCAGGGAAATGACCTCTGTCCTCAAAATCTACAGAAAACCTGAGTAAGAATGAAGATTTATGACGGGCAACACGGGCGGAAGACAGCTATCTGCTGGGCTATCTAGAAGCTCATCTTTGTGTCATTAGAGAAACACACTCACTCGACAGGATACAGTCTGGTTATCACAGAATCTCCTCAAGTTTCATTCCCATTCTGCTTACAAATGCATCCCCTCCCCCAGCAAAAAGAGATGCATTTCATGAAGACGTCCTTTTAAGAGGCGGTTTATCCCAGCTGTTGTCGTCTATCTTAAACACCTACCTTTACACCCTCCTGTGGAGCTTACATGTCGATAAGGGAGGTGAAAAAGGGAACTTTAGAAATCTCAGCAAAGGAAAACTGCTTTGGCTGCCAGTGGGAATTGGAGTCAGAAACAAGAGGCCAGGAAGCTCTACATTCTAGGACAACTGGACTCACTAGGATGAAGCCGGCCTGCTTGGGGCTTTGGGCTGACCCAGAACACCAGGCTGTAAACACCTTTCCAGGCACATAAACACAAGGCTGTGCTTGTCAGAGCTGGTAACAAAACATCAGTGACAGACACAGGTAGGACAGGAGAACCAGACCAAAGGTTTTGGCCCACCCATGGGCTATCTTTTCTGGCCTGTGAATTCTCAGGGCCTGATGTTACTACCTACATGTAGACCTGGGTACCCTCCCCACTGGCCCCAGATTTGATGGCAAATGCCCTGAAAGCTTTCTCTCATCCTGGCCTAGAGCCAGAGGCACATGGGTGCCAGAGATAAGTCTGGAGGACTTTCAATGTACAGAGGGAGGAGGAAATGGGAAGGGTGGTCCCAGAGCCCTGCCAGGGTCCGGAGCAGCCTGTTTTAACTGATGGGATGGGAGCAGGCTGGGGGTGGGGTATTTCTTTGTTGGAGAGGAAATAAACTGTTGGCTCCATCCAGCTTGGTCCTACAGGATAGGATTGCTGTGTTTGAAGTCAAGACTGGTGGGTTTCAGGAAGCTGGTGCGTCAGGTTCCCATTAGCTCAGGCAGGGACACAACTCACACTGGCCATGGTAACAATTAAGCCTCCTGCTACTGGTCCTTACCCCGAGGTGAGGCCCTTGCCTTCCTTACCTATGTGACTTCATGTTGCTCTGGTTTCCTTATGGCTTGATTTCCTGCAGATTCCTGTTACTTCACGTCTAATCTCCTGAGACCTCTTATTAGACCACACAAATTGTCTCCAGCATGCAGACCCTGTGCAGACCCCTGAAGTGCCCAGTGGAAATGCTGTGACTCGCTGAAATGTAAGAGTTACTTCCTCTGTAAATAGTCAAGTTACCAAAAATCAGAGTTATAAATATTGAGGGAAAATAAACTCATACATGCATATCCTGAGGCATACTCAATTATTTTCTTCCTATTTTTTTTAAAGAGTAGGTTGGAACAATTATCTCCATCTTCAATGATGAGGGAGATATGACATGAACAAATGACTGTAATATGAAGCAGAACACTAAACACATATAGTTATAATTTATCCAAGGAAGAAAAATACTTTTGTATATACAAGAGGCCGGGTCACAGAAAGTGCTATTTGAACTGAACCTGAGAAAAGAGGTAGAATTTGGATACATGGAAGTTGGTGGGAGGGAGGAAAGGGCACCAAGGGAGGGGAAACTTCCAGGTGCTATGGGAAGTGAATCAGGGTATAAGACAATTCTTACCTTCATAAGTCTTTCACCTCACTTGAAACAATAAAACAAACAGAGGTGAGAAGTGATTTTGAGGACAATATAAGACACAATATGATTAAATTAGTTCTGATATAGGTAACACTCCACCGTGGTATGTGAGCCTCTGATGCTGCCTGTCCTCCTCAGGTCAGTTCTCTGATGCCTGTGACTTTGTCCTGCAGACACCCCACTCCATCCCTCTGACCTCCTGCCTTTACTCCTGCACCTCAGGCCATGCTCTGCTGTTGGGGACTGCTGGGCTGCCCTTTCTCTTGTCCTCAGTGTCTCTTTATTTCCCATGGCATCTGTCCCCAGACTTCACAGCTTCCCTCAGGTTTCCCTTCCACTCTCTCCCTTTGCCTTGTACTTCACAGAAAAACTAAAAGAAATAAAAGAAATAGAAACAAGCAAAATACAGCCTGAGATATTGAAATAAAGAACAATGTGACAATAATCAGAGAGGAGGAGGGAGAAGGATAATAGGAAATAATGGGGGGGCATCAAGGGACATGTATGAAGGACACATGGACAAAGCCAAAGGGGGTGGGTTCGAGAGTGGGAGGTGTTGATGGGTGAGTAGGGGGATGTGGTGGGGTGAAAATGGAGACAATTTTACTTGAACGACAATAAAAATAAATAAATACAAGGGAGGAAAGAGGGAAAAGAAAGAGTGAGGGAAAGAAAGGGAGAGAGAGAGACAGGGATGAGAGAGGAAAGGAGGGAGGGAGAGAAGGAAAGAAGGAAGGAAGGAAGGAAGGAAGGAAGGAAGGAAGGAAGGAAGGAAGGAAGGAAGGAAGGAAACACAACACCAGGCTAGGGGTCACCCTCTTGCACCCCTTCTCCCAACCCCTCCCTGTAGCCCTTCTTCGAGGTCACCTCAGAGGAAACCATGTCTTCTATTTTTCTCCAGGCTGTCTGCACCACTCTCAACTCCCCCACTACATGTGCACTTTATCTTGGACTTCTGTACTCCTTCCGGAACTTTCCTTACCAACACAATAATGCAATAATGCTAGAATGATAATTTGATTACAGAGCCTCATACGAATAGTATCAGAGGGACAAAGAGACTGACCTCATAGTAAGGAAAAGATGACTCGTGCTGGGCCCTCTCCCTAGAATGCTCTTGGCTTCATCTGGCACCCAGGAAGTCCTTGACAGTCATTCTAGTATCAGCTTGCCACCTATGTCTTCCTGCAACTTTTCCCTGACTGTCCACTCTGACAACAGCAATATCTGCTTTGCCCTTTGTGCACAGGACTTCTACCTCAGAGCTTTTCATATGCTCCCAGCCCTCCCTCTGTGGTCATCAGTGGGAGTGGTCAGTTCCTTTCCAAGGCTGCCAGGTCTTAGAGACTGGGGTGTACAGTATTCATCATATTAGTTTACTAGGGCTGCCATAAAAAAGGACCACAGACTGGGTGGCTTGCACAGCAGAACTTGATTTTCTCATAGTTCTGGCAGCTAGAAGTCTGAGATCAAGGTGCTACCAGACTTGGTTTCTCCTGAGGCCTCACTCCTTGGATTGCTTATGGTCATCTTCTTGCTGTGTCCTCCTCACACAGTCTTCCCTCTATATGTGTCTGTGTGCTAATCTCCTCTTACAGGGATACCTGTCACATTAGATTAGGGCCCACCCATATGACCTAATCTTAAATGAAACACCTCTTCAAGAGTCCCTCCCTCCAAATACAGTCTCATGCTTTGTTCCTGGGGGTTACGACTTCAACATATGAATTGCGAGGGACACAGTTCAGTTTGTGATCCTTATTTTTGCTACCCTTTAGGACCTAACATGGTGCCTGTCACATTCATGTCAGTAATTTATTGAACAACTTTGGAAGAAACCAGGGAAGGGGAAACAAGGCAGGATGTAGAGAGGAACAATCTTTAAAACCAGTTTCTGATAGAATCTGTGGGAAACTGGGGAGAAAGCAAGGAAGGTTAGTCATCACCACTGTTTTCCTTTCAATAATGTGTCCTCGCACAACGGGATTATTTCATTGGAGTTGGGTTTCATTCTTCTTGCAAAATGATACCCCTGGGAAGGATGACATAATAGACTAAATGAAGCAAGATGGATTCTGCTTTTGTTACTCACTACTATGAAGCCTCAGGGCCCAGCACATAGTACGTTATGTATAGTCACTGTTGGTTTCTTCTCCCCGCTTCCTTCTTCTTCTTCTTTCTTCTTCTTCATCATCAATGACTCTAATCTCTATGAGTACAGAGACACTTCAGATCTCATTCCTTGTTGTACTCCCTGGCCTCACTAAGTGCTGAGCAAAAAGTAGAAGCTCAGTACGTTTGTTCAGTAAGTGAAGATACTTAACCTCTGGGCTCTCATCTCTCATCTCAGAAGAGAATGAACATTGATTGAGCACTGACTATGTGTGAGGCTCTGTGCACATGTTTGACGTGCATTATTTCATGCTCAAGCTGACACCATTCATTTGAAGTGAGTACCATTTTTAACTAGTTGAATTTAATAAATTTTTAATTAATTTTAATGAATTCATGTTTCAGATGAAGAAACTGGGACATGGAGAGTTATGTAGCTGATCCAGTCTCACAGCTAACCAGTGCAGGGCTCAGTGTGTTACCTGCCTCCCTCATGTGCATAAAAGGGGTGAAAAGCTCCCACATCACAGGCTTGTTGAGAGGTTTAAAAGGGCATTTGTAAAGGAGCTCAATAAATAAAGGACCCCTCCCCTTCCTCCTTACTGTGCAGACAATGTCTGTAGGGATTCTTCAAATTAAAAACTCTCTCAAATCCTCCACTGACCCAAACATCTGCAGCCACCGCCCCATTTTCCTTTTTCCCTATATAAACAAGCTACTCAGTCCTCAAAAGATATCTCTGCTCTATTTACTGATGGTGCATTTTGTCTTGAATCCACTCATATCTGACTTCTTCCCTTCTCTTTTTGAAACTGCTCTTAGTGAGGTAACCAAACACGTCTTATAAGCAAAATCCAGCAACCTCTTCTCTGTCTCATTTCCCCCAACCTCTTAGCATCATTCAACAGAGCTAATGACTCTCCTTCTTAAAACACTTTTTCTCAAAGCATCCTGGGTTTTGTTTCACTTTCCTGGATGCTCCTTCTTAGTACCCTGTGACAGTTTCCCCAACTCCTTCTAAGTCTACATGTTGAATTATCTCAGGCCTAAACTTCTTGATCTCTGTTCTCTGGCCAGGAAATCACATCCAGAGCCATGGCTTGAATGCCATCTGTATGTGGATGGTTCCAAATTTCTGTCTGTAGAGTCCTGGCTTCTCCCCAGAGTTTGGGGTTCATATATCCAGTTTCCCATATGGCATGGCCACTTGCAATTCTAATGGGCATCTCTAACTTAAAACACAATTCTTCATTCTGTATTTCCTTCCCTTTCCCCACCCAGACTTTTCACACTCTTCCCCACAATGTAATGGCCACTTTAGATGTTCAGGATAAAAAAATCTAAGTCATCTTCGTTCCTTATTTACCCTTAGCTCACATTCAATCCATCAATAAGTCCTGCTGAAAGCTTTACTTCTAGAATTTATCTCAAATCCATCTACCTCAAATCTCCCCTTGGAATTAGAATGGAATCAGGGTTTTTGACCTGGCTTACATGGTTCTCCATGGTCTGGGCTCTGCCCTCCTCTTGGACCTCCAGGGTGGCCAAAACACCCCCTTGCTCATGATGCTTCCAGCACACTGGACTCTACATTGTTCTTGAACACAGAAGATGTATTTCTGAATCAGGACCTTTGCAGCTGCTATTACTTCCACCTGGAATTCTTTCTCCCAGATCTTCACATGGTTGGCTCTTTCTGACCAATCAGGTCTCAGTGAAAATGTCATCTCGTCAGAGAATTTCCATGAAAATTTTGGTTAAAGTAAGCTTCCCACCCACAACTCCATGTCCCTCTGCTAGTTAGGAAAATGTTTGGCTGAGAATAAGAATAACCCCAACACAGGCCTAAATGGATAGATCTTTGTTTGTCTCACATATTAAGATATCCAGGGCAGTTGGGTCAAGGCTGTTTCAGTGATGCCATCAAGGACTCGGGCTCTTGCTAACTTTCTATTCTGCCACTGTTAACATATTGACTTTCTTCATTGTGATAATCACATCAAGGTCGACAGACAGATGCTGCACCTCTGGGCATTAAGTCTGTGTCCCAGACTAGGAGATGGGAAAGGTCAAAGGGTCAGAGCCTTTTCTCTGGCTTCATAGGGAAACCCTCCTCAGGGTATTCTGCCTAGACTCATGGGTATATGTCATTCTGTACCCTGAGCAGGAAGGAATGTTGGGGATGCAAGCATTTTATTTTTTCAGCATTTGCACTGGAAAATGCTAGGAACAGAAGGGAGAGGAATGAACAAGGGCAGGTACTTCTAGTAATTTTTATGTCATATTGCCCTGTTTAATTTTTTCATGACCTTGTTATGATATAACCTTGTTATTTATCTGTTTTATAATTAGGTATGCTCTTATTTATGGTAAGCTACCCAAGAATAGTGACCCTATCTCTTTTGTTTATGAATATGACTAGAAGAATCCCTAGCACACTTCCAACAACTATTTGTTGATTGTTGAGCAAACAAACAAAATATAAATAAAATTTGCCTCCATCTACTTATGGGTTTCTACTATACACAGAACACTCATAAAGCACTTGTTAAGCAAAACTGAATTGTGAGCATCCTGTGTGGATTCCTGACATGCCATCCAAATTCTGGTGAGTGAGCTGTCCTTCTGATCTGAGGAGTGATAGTATTCTCTTCACTGCAGTTGTATTGACAGAACTGGAGGTATCTTCTGTGAGGTCCACCATCTCTCTCCCAGTTGACTTTGTAATAGCTCACTTGGCAGACTTTCCGTGGGTTAGAGGGAAGCTAAATGTCCTCCCACGTTGCATCAAGGGCTATGTCATCTGGATTATGACTTAGTTCACTGAACTTACTGGACACACACCACCTCTAGAATATTATGTAAGATATGAATGGCATACACACAGACTTGGTCAGGCTCATGATAAGTTTCAATGCCAACCCAACTTTCCATTTAAAAGAAAGGATTTCACAGTGGCTCTCAAGCTCAGGGTTGACTATGGTCACTGCTGGAATCCAGGTGTGCCTGGTAATGTCTGGCAGGCTAACAGAGCAGTCTGTTTCACAAGGGTTGCTGAATAGCCTCATGGGTCTCCCTCACCCTAATGGAGAGTTGAGCTAACAAATTTATCCTGATTCCAATGTCTCACTGATCCGCAGAGAAGAGATTCTGAATGCTGCCCCTTGTCTCTAGACCAGCTCCTCATGCACTCAGTTCTGGGTCCAAGGGAAATAAGGAGCTGTAAATAAATATGGGAAGGAGGATTTTCATTACAAATGCCCAAATATAAGGCACAGAGCCATACTGCTTCAGTGCCTGTGGGAAAGAGGTTACCCAGGAGAGGAAGAGGTGCTCTTCTCCCTTCATGGTTCACAGCCACACATTGATGCACAGAGGGCAGCCAGAAGCACAGACCACTTCAGCTCCTCGAGATTTCCAGTGTCACACTGCATTATAGCAACTTGTTCTCAAACACAGTGAGGACATGTCCAGGAACTGGCAACAATGAGCAGGAGAGACCTGGTGGGCAGGTGTGGAATGTCTTTGTCATTATTTTTAATAGAAACTCATATTTGACATGAGCGCAGCCCCCACTTCAGCCTAATGAAGCCAGGGGGAGTGGGCTACATACATTTATTGAACAAGTATTTACTGCCAGGCCTTGTACTAGATATTGAAGATCAAACAAGGGAATGACGTCTACTCTCATAGAGCATATTGCATTGTAGAGGGAGAGAGGATGAACTGGCCTTAGCTATTTCATTGACCCAAGAGCTAAAGTTGGATGTAAAAGGAATTAATTTAGAATATTGAACTGAGACATAAAAGAGAAGAAGTTTAGGCTTCCCTTTCAAGGACTGTTGAAAGAGCCAGAAAGTCCACTCTGTGCTCTAACACTGGCTCTCTTTGGAGGTGGCCCCAGCTCCTTAGAGGCAAACTTTGTGTGCAGCATGAGGCCATGCAGTGGTCAGGGTCTGATGGGAGTGGGGGTGGGAAAAGGGGCTCCATGTGGATGCTGGCACACAGTCCCCTGGACACCTCCAACTACAGGCACAGATGACAGACTGGAGACTCAGCCCTCTGACGACACTTGGGTTATGGGATTTGACGAGGCTTTGGAGAAATCCCAAAGACATCTGCTCTTGGTTGTATGGTTGTTTGGCTGATTTTTCCTTCTGGTCAGCAGTGTCTTTAGGCCCCATTCATCTACTGTCTTAAAGATATAACGAATCCTGGAATTTCTCTGATAGCATTTCCAATCCCACAGGCATTGCCCTCCCCACTAAAATGCTGGCTAAGCTTTCATAAAATTAGACTTTTTTGAAAACCTTAACATGTTTAGCTCTTTCTATTGGTGAAGGTCTGATGTTTACAACATATGTAGGGCCAATCGGCTGAGACTTATGTATACACCAGTCCCCCCTTATCTGTGGGGGACACATTCCAAGACCTTATGGATGCCTGCAGAAGTGCATAGTGCCTAACCCTGTGTTCGCTCTGTTTTTTTCCTATATACATACCTATGGTAAAATTTCATTTATGGATTAGGCACAGTAAGGGATTAAAAACAATAAATAACAATAAAATGGAGCAATTACAGCCATACACTGTGATAAAAGTTATGTGAGTGTGGCATTATGAAGTCAAATAAGGGTGACTTGAGCAAAAGCACTACCAAGTGCGATACCAGGACAGTGGGTCTGATAACAAAGATGCTGCTCAGACACTAATGTCAGGGAGCGTCAACACTATGGAGACGCTGGACAAAGGGATGAGTCATTCCTTTCCCAGGCAGAACAGAGCCTGATGGCACAAAATTTCATCTAACTACTCAGAATCACATGTATTTAAAACTTATGAATTGTAGAGCACATGTCCTTAGCCAAGAAGTGTATGGGCCCAAGAAGCTGCACAGTTTTAGGAGCCTTCTTCTACTGCAAACCCAGATGCCACCCTAGTGGTGGTAAAGACAATCCTGCCACATGGTAGAAAAACCATGTGAGGACATTTTTCTGCTTCCAAGGCAGGTGAGGGGGTGGGGGCCCCATAAATGCTCCTTAACTAAATCAGCTGAGCATCGTGCACAAACTATATATGCTATGTGTGTGAGCAAAGTGTTTGTGACATTTGGGTGTCTCAGTAATTTTAGGTCTCTCAGTAATTTTAGGTCTGCTGATTCAGACTTTGATGGGCTTTTCACTTCCCAAATGCTGCTCCAACAGTTATTATGCCCCCATGCAGAGACAGAAACATCCTGCAGACATGGTCCCACTCACAGGTTCTTGCCTCTGGGGTGTTTGGAATGTACAGTTAACCAGGAAAGCATTTCCAAATCAGAGCTGAAGAAGCAGCATGGTGTTTGAGTTAGGAACAGAAATGATGAAGTAACACTATCTGGGTTCAAGTCCCAGCTCTGCTGGAAGCTGTGTGATCTTGTGTCAGTCTCATGGTCCCTGAGTGTCCTCATCTGTAAAGTGGGGATGATTACAATGATGCTAAGAGAATCTATTCTGCAGGCCTCTTGGCAAGTGAATTATACATAAAATGCTTAGAAAAGTCCTTGGCACATAAGAAGTGCTCTTTACTCACTTCGTTGTTGGTTACTTTAAAAGAAATAAATTCTTTTAATGATTCCATACCTTTTTTCCGTTTATTAGCACATTGCAAGCCCTCAAGTTTTGACTATATCTTTGAGACACAGGCTGTGGAACTTGATATGGCATCAAAAGCCCAGCTGACCTTAGGGCTGCTCAACACCAAAGCTGTGGTCTCGGGGCTCCTGGGACCTGGCTCCAGCTCAGCCACAGGTGGCCTATTACCTTCTTTAACTGATTACACCCAATTAAAGGGAAAGTCTTAATTTGCCTCTGTAGCACCTATAATCAGTTAAAATGTTTGATGTCACTTCCTCACGCTAAGATCCGCTTCCTCTTTCCCACATAAGAGCAGCAAGGAGACACAGATGTACTGGAATATCTCAGGAATTTTCAGTCTTTCTAAGTTTTTACTAAAAGATGGTTTCTCCTTCCCTTTGGCTTTCGACACATTTATAAATCACTAATGTAATATTCTGTTGCAGCTTTGATAAATGCAGATCACCTCTTTTTAAGTCAAAGGAATCAGAAAATTTTGTAGGGAAATTAAGTAGAAATATTTTATATAGGTTACATTTCCCATTATAAAATAACATACTTGATATAGGAATGTAGAAAATTGAGAAAAGGAAATGGGAAAATAATCACCTATGCCCCCAACCAGAAATATCTACTATAAACATTTTAGTGTATTTTCATCAAGGCCTATTCTGTGTTGAAATTGTGTTTGATCTAATTGTCATCAAAGTGTAAATACAAGTTTGTGTTCTGAATTTTGTTTCACTTAACTCTATAAGTACTTCCTACATTGCTGTAAATTATTTGTAAAAATTTGTAACAGTTGTATGGTATTTGACTATGTTTATTTGTTTTTCTATTACTGAATACTTAATTTAAAATCCTATGAAATATTTTCAATGATCTTTTCCCCTGGTATTTTGGGTGGGGGGAGTATTTGGATTGATTTCAGACAGTGGAATATGTAGGTCAAAGGGTATAAACATTTTTAAGTCTCTTGATTCATAATGTTTAATCCAAAATATCTCTTCCAACTTAAACTTCCCTGCAAGAATGGGCAAAAGTGCATTAGCAGAAGGCAGAGAATCTCATCCTTGTGTGGGCCAGAGGATGCTGGTAGGGTTATCTCCTTCTTTCCTGAGTCCTATACCCAGTCTTTTGTATTATTATTACTGTGATAAAAACAATATAATTTACTATCTTTTAAGAAAAGATTTTATTTATTTATTTTTAGAGAGGAGGAAAGGAGAGAGAAAGAGAGAGTGAGAAATATGGATGTGAGAAACATCAATTGGTGGTTGCCTCTTCTACATATGCGCTCTGACTGGGGAATAGAACCAGTGACCTTTTGCTTTGCAGGATGATGCACAACCAACTGAGCCACACCAGTCAGGGCTGAAATTGACCATCTTAACCATTTTTAAGTGTTTAGTAGTAGTAAGTATATGCACATTATTGTGAAATGGGTCTCTAGAACTTTTTCATCTTGCAGTCTGAAAGTCTGTACCCATTAGGACACGGTGCCCTTTTCTCCCCACCCCCAGACCTCTGGCAACCCCATCATCTACTTTCTGTTTGTGTGAATTTGAACACTTTAGAATTGAGAAGTGGGATAATATGGTCTTGTCTCCTGAGTCCCTTTTGGAAGCATCATATCCAGAATCTGTTTGCAGCAGGGCAGTCACACAAACAGCCTCTGAGTGTGAGAGAGGAAGACTAGCTGCTTTCCTGACTTTGATGGCACCACTCCCAGCCCTTCCTGCCCCAACTTGTCCTATTGAAGCTCCATATTCATGTATGTATCTACTTGGATGCCCAAAGTGATTTCTAGCACAGTATGGCCCAAAGCCTGGTCTTTGTCCTCCAAGTTGCCCACCCCAGTGAACCCCACCTTCATTCATCCAGGTGTACAAGATAGAGACCTGAAGTTGTACTAGACTTCTCCTAGTTGCTGGTTACTCAAGTAAGTTGGATCCTATATTCTGTCATTCCACCTTCTAAACACCTCTTGAAGCTGCCCATCCTCTCCATCCTACCCTTCCTTTAAGTCCCTCAGTGTGTCAGTCCTCAACCTCCTTGCTCTGCCTCTAGCTTGAATCCCTTTACTTTACCCTGCAAAAAACCACCCAAGTTCTTTTTCTAAAGGACAAACCTGATTTTCCATGGTGTTTAAGTTAAAGTTCAAGGTCCTCAACAACACTTCCATGACCCCACCCCTCCAGCTTATCCATGCCTACCCCTCCAGCTCTGTGGGCAGCTGTGCTCACATATCTATCTGCACACACCTCATATCCCATCAAGGCCTGTGGGCCATTTGCACATCCTAGAACCTCTTTTCAGAATGCCCTTTTCACCCTTCTCTTGGCCATTTTTCATTCCAGTGTCCAATGAATCACCCCTTCTCCAGGAAGACTTTTCCAATTCCCCTGCTGGCTCTGGTGCCTCTTATCTGACACTCATAGTCCCCAACCCAGACCCCCACTTCTGAGTCATGCTTAATCACTGGTTTATAGACTTATCTGTCTCCTCAACTGGATTTGTAAGCTGCTTAAAGGCTTGTTCTGGTTGTCTCCTCCCTCCATCTCCAACCATTGGCAAGTGCCTGGCACATAGGAGATGCTCAGAACATCCTTGCTGGATGCAGATTGAAGTTACCTCTGGTCTTATTCCTCTGCTGCTCTGCCACTCTCCAAGGAAAGGGCAGAATCTTCTCTGCTGCTAAAGCATATATATATACAGTGAGTCCTTTAAAACATTTTAGCTTTCAAAAATAAAAAAGCCAGTTTCCTCTTATGTATAGGAAAGAAATGTGGATAATATTGTCTTCAAAGTGGGAACTTCCATTGTGAGCATCGAAGTGTTACTAAATCCTGTAACCCATGAAAAGCCAAGAAAGTTAAAAAAGCACGTTTACTTTTCATTGGATCATGTATCTTGTCATTTGTCTGTGGTCTCTCACACCACCACCCTCCGCAGGCACCCCTTCTAAAGGGGTAGCATTCAAGTGCATAAAACTGAGAAGCTTGCTTAAGTCCACAGACAAGTCACTGACTCAAAAATCACCACTCACAATATGATGTTTGACTTTCTCCTCCTTTCCTGTTGCATGTGCTCGTTTTATTCAGAGTGTAAGAACAGATTTTTTAAAAAATGAATACAATATAACACTTTCCTGGAAAAGACACATTGAACGAAATTGTGGAAGGAATTTTGTAAAGCTTTTCTTATATTAGAAGTCTAACGGGAATTTCTCCTTTAACCCTCCTTTTTCCACTTTTCGGTGGCATTTGCTCCACAATCAGCATTTCTTCCCCTTCCCACTCCCACCCTCTCAAAAGGCAGAGACGGAGGTGCATGGGGAAGGAGCGAGAAGAAGCCTGAGGAGCCTGCAGCCCGCCAGGCTCTCCACAGGAACTGATCTTTTCTGCTGTGGGGCCGGCCACACGCCTCCCAGCCAGCCAGCGGCTCTAACTAATTAGCACACGTGATGGGAATTGGAAACAAAGTCGCTAACAATAGCGTGGGAACCGAGGCTGCACCGCCTTGCAGATCCCCTCCCCCGCCCCGGGGAGGGGCCAGTGGGTCCAGGGAGCCGGGCCTCCCAGTTTCGTCCCTCCGGCGGGTCCCGCCACGCTCTGCCTTCTGGGAGCGTTGTCACACAATGGGAGGAAACGCGGTTGGGGGAACCGCAGCTCTTGCCAGGTTGTACGGGAGGATGCTTACCCTTTGTTGGGCAAGAGGGGGAAGACAGTCATCATATATCCTCCTGGCGACAGCTTAGGGACTCGTCCCCTTAAGAGCACTCGCCCTGCGGCAGGTCTGCAGCGACCCTCGGCTGGGAAGCCCGGGCGAACGAGTTCAGGGCGTATTCTCGTGGGACAAGTGGCCCTTGCGCTTTCCCTGAGCGAGAGGCTGCTCCCCTGGGCGAGCGGCTGCTTGGGGGTCAGCTAAATGCAGGGACAGCTACATGCAGCGACAGTAGGAGAGGCAGCGAGAATTAGGAGCGGCACCTCTGAACTGCGCTCCCCTTAACCAGCTATAGGAAGCTTCCTTGCGCAGGCGCCCAGAATCACGTCCAAGGTGATGTCAGCGATGGGCTGATGAAGTTTTCTTCTGACATTTCTCAGTAAGCCAAGTTCCATATATGATAGCTTTACTGAGATGTAATTCACATACCGTACAATTTCCCATTTAAAGTGGACGATTCCATGGTTTTTAGTGTATTCACAGATAAATGCCACTATCCACAGGGTCGATTTTAGAACGTTTTTATCCTCAAAATACAACAAAAAAAACCTTGTGCCCTTTAACTTTCACTTCCACCATAACCCTCCCTCCCTCTCCTACACCCCAGCTCTAAGCAATCACTAATGTATTTTCTGTCTCTGTCTCGTACAGTCTTGCCTATTCTAGACATTTTATCTCAATGGAATCATATACTATGTCATCTTTTGTGACTGCCTTCTTTCATTTAGCATGTCTTCAAGGTTCATCTGTTGATGGACACTTAGGGACATTTCTGCCTTTTAGCCATTATGAATAATGCTGCTGTAAACATTCACATGCACATTTTTGTGTGAACATGTTTTTCATGTTCTCTTTAGTAAATACCTAGGAGCAGAATTGCTCTTTGTGCACTTGATTTGTGTTTAACTTTTAAGGAAACTGACAAACTGACTTATTGCTTCCAAACCGGCAATAAGTTCCCAACCAGCGGTGCATTTGGTCTCCAGTTTCTGCAGACCCTTGCCAGTACTTGCTATGGGTTGTCTTTTTTTGTCATAGCCACTCTAGTGGGCATGAAATGGCTTCTCAGCTTTTCCAGTGCTAAATTTCTGAAGCCTTTCTTGGTGTAAGAACTGGAACTGGCATAATATATTCTAGAAGGGTCATGAATGGTAACTGACTAAATCAGTTGCTAAAGTAATAGTTTCCAGTGAAAGCTGACGTGCAAAGTAATTATTTACAAACATGTATTTGATATCACAGAGGTGGCCAGGAAAGCTCTGGTTAGGAGCTGACTCCAGCTGCAACTTCCCCCTTCCACATCCCATCCTATCCCCAAATCTTAGCTTCCACTGTCTGTAACAGACAAGTTCTTCTCATACTATGTGATTAAAAATGACCCTGTATATTCAAAGCTTCAGCTGGCAGTAAACTGTTACTCTGGTTTGGGTTATCTGAACCCAAAGTTGTTTTCCTGGAGCCAGGGTGTTTGATCAGGTTTCAAGTTTATTTAGATATAAGCATAAATTTTCATTTATAGAAAACTGCTTTTATAATAACTGTTATAATGTTTCTGTTTACATGACTAGCTGCAGATAACCAAAGGGGTGGGTTACCATGTCACATTAAAAGGTTTTTTTTTCAGACAATAAGCTGTATTTATAGCAACAAAAGGGGGGCAGGGAATCCCCTCCTAGCTTAAACTACTTGTTTCTCAAATTCAGAAAGGATTGTGATAAACTTCCATTTATTCCAATGTAGTATTTTTCTTAAGCAAAGATATATATTGCAGATAATGATTAAAGCAGGAATATATTATAGTTGGAAGAGGTCATATTCAACAAGGTGAGCAGCAAACCTTACAGGTGAGGCATTTATTGCATCCTCACCTTTGCTGGTGTGGCAGTGATTCTCAGTTTTAGCTGAACATTAGAATCACCTGGGGAGTTTGAACAGCATACTTAAGCTACACACCATCCCAGACAAATTACATCTCAATGCTCAGTTTTTGTTGGTATTTTGTGGGGTGAGGAGACTAACTTCAGTATTTTATACCAGATGACTAATAGATTCCAAGTTCAGATTCAAGTTGGTCTAACCTATGTTTCTTAAAGTGTGGTTCAGGGACCAACAGTATCACCTGGGAACGTGATTGAAATACATGTTCTCAGACCCAGCCAGACTTACTGAATCAAGAACTCCAGGAGAGGGGTCAGCAGTCTGTTTTAGTAAGCCCTCTGGGTGATCCTCATTTGACAACTAATGATCTAGCTAGAAATTCTTCACTTTGGCTCTACAATGGACTCACCAAGAACTTCAAAAACCTACTAATGTCTGGGCTTCAGTCCTAGAGATTCTGAATTTGTTTTGAGGTATGTGATAAGAATTGGGATTAAAAAGAAAACTCCTCAAATTATTCTAATAAGTGGCCAAGTTGTGAACAATAGATCTAAACCAGCAATTCCTAAAGTATGGCCCTGAACAAGCATCAGTCTTTCCTGGGAATTTGTTTGAAATACAGTTTTGTTTTATTTTTTATCCTCACTGTAGGACATTTTTTAAATTGCTACCAGAGAAAGAGGAAGGCGGTGAGGGGTGGGGAGGAGAGAAACATCGATGTGAGAAACACCAATTGGATAACCCCAGAATGTGCCCAGGCCTGGGATAGTAGGCGCCTGGATTGGGAATTGAACTGCAACCTAGGTATGTGCCCCAACCAGAAATCAAACCTGCAAACCTTCAGTTACTGGATGATGCTCCAATCAACTGAGCCACACTGGCCAGGGCTGAAATATAGATTTCTGAGCCCACTCTAGATTTACTGAATCAGACCCTCTACAGGTTGGGCCCAAGAACCTGTGTTTTCTGAAGTCCTTCATGTGATTCTGATGCTTGCTGAAGTTTGAAAACCACTGGTGTGAGTGGGATATTCTAGGGTCTCAAGAATGTATACATATATATATTTTTTTTGGGGGGGAGGGTATATCACAGTTCAATACAAATGATGGAGTAAGCCCTAGAGGAACATAGTTTCTTTGTTTATATAGTTAATATATATTATCAAGTTCTATTATCACTGAAATGTTCACCTAGTTTTTAATTATTTTGCTTTTGTAGTTTTGAAGGATGGTCTCCTTTATGCTTTTATCTTTCATTTGTGCATTGATTTGGGCTTCAGAGGCCTGCACATTTCATTTGACACAGAGGAAACAATGGCTTCCTTTCTCCTCCATGGAGCCTTTCCCATAGCAAACCTATGGTGAAAGTCCATTGTTTTCTCAAGTGGGCAGTGACTTCTTAACAGAAACATCAAAACCATTACCACCACCAACCGAACCATTCCAAAATGCAAATAGCTCAATTTAGGAATTTAATATATATCCTGAAGTAATTAGAAAAGTACAAAGTTCTTATCATTTAAAGACCTTCACTGATTTCAAAGACAGAGCTGAATATTGTGTACCTCATCAAGATCTTTTGATAGACTTGAAGCTGCTCACCCTGTTTACTCAATTGTCCTCTATTAGACCACGTTTCTTTATTAACAAATACAAATGGTCTTCTAGAACAGTGGTTCTCAATGTGTGTCCTTGGATCAGAGCAACAGCATCTCCTTGCCCTCCAGGTAACTCTGATGTGTGCTAGGAGCTGAGAACCACTGTTTTAGAGCAAGCAGTCTGGGAGTAATCCTTGATTCACTACCTGGTTGACATGCCAAGTATTGCTCCATGTTCTTTCAGAATTCCTTCCCTTTTTTCTTTTTTCTTTTTTTTATGGTTGTTCATGTACAGTTGTCTCTATCTGTTCTCTAATCCAGGTTCATTCCTAGCAGGTTCTCAACTAACTCTATGACTTTTTTCCTACATGTGCATTCTTTTTGTATCCCCTCAACTGTGCATAATGGGGATACATAATCTCCCCACTCTATTCCGAACCTAACTGGGTTGTCTTATCCTGTTCATTTTCTTTGTCCTCATGACATGGTCATAATTTTCCAATGGACCACCCATCTCCTGTCCTATGTCCTTATCCTAAAGGCCCTCTTCTCACCACTATGGCACAGCCCACCACAACCTCTCCTGTTCCCTGTCCAAACTCCATAAATGCCACAAACACAGGCAGAGGGAATAAGAGCAGTAAGGTACCCTTGACTCATTACATTGAAGCCTCTAATGCTGCACAATTCTTTCTTTACTCACCATCTATCAACACACTCTCTCTGGCAATTAAGAAATGGGTCCCAGCAACCACATTCCAGTAAACACACAAAGGAAGCTATATGAGTCCTCCTAGAGAACACCATGGGGCCATGAGGGTTCATCTCCTGTCAGTCTTGTTACAAAGGTGAATCAGAGAGAAAATGCTGACAAAGGTGACACTGATGTGCTCCTGGTCAGTCTTCTTGTCCACACAGTGTAGTACTGTGGGCCTAAGAGTGTCCAACTCAATAATTAAAGAAGGAAGAATATTTGTAGTATTTATAGTATACTATTTATATCTAGTATACTTAGATCTAGTAAATAGTAGAACATTTACACTATTTATAGCATGGTATTTATATCTATAATATTGGGCTTTGTGTGGAAAACTCATACTTAACTGTAGAGCAAAATCTGTATGTGTGTGTGCACATGTGTGTTTTGAGGGGATCTAAGTTCATAATAATAAAATTCAAGTAATTGTTCGAGAAACTTCTCTTTTTAAACACTTCTATTAAGATCTGAGATCTTGTGTGCTCCAGAGAAAGGGCAAGCAATCTGCCAGGCACTGGGAGTTTGCTTGTACAGGGATGGCCACAGTTGCAAGACTGGAGGAAGGAGAACTTAGTAAAGTGAATTTTGGGGATTGAGTATGACAGTTGGGTGGAGGAGAGTCCTGGGTTCATTTCTCATGGCCAGTGAGAGGGCCAGAGAACCAGTTCTGCAGTGGGAACCTTCAGTGGAGATCAACTGCCTCTTTACCTCATTGTCATTTGATGAACAGCTCAAAAAGAAGAGGGACAGGAGGAAGATTCCAGACTGAAACCCTACACTCCTGTTAAATCATGATACTAAATCATGATGTGAGGCAGACACACCAGGTGCTTTGCTATTTATTTGGAAGGAACCTTGTCCTACTTCATTAACCTGTACTCAATAATGGATTTGAATAAAAGTTATTGAAAAATAGAAACATATCTTTGATGCTGTCAAAATGGGGCCTTTTAAGTGGGAAAAATTATAAAAATCTTATATTCAGTTCCTTAAATTACTGACAAGTAAAATCTATTTTAAAAGCTGTGAAATAGAACATCTCTATAACAAATGACTTCTTACAAAAATACATTAACATTCTATAAGTTTTGAAATAGGAATTGCCTTAGTCAACTGACTTAACAAAATACCATAGAGTGGGTACTTAAACAACACAGATTTATGTTTTTCACAGTTCTGAGGCTGGAAGTCTGAGATCAGGATCCCTGCACAGTCAAGGCCTGGTGAGAGCTTTCTTCCTGGCTTTCAGAAGGCTGCCTTCTCACTGTGTCCTCTCCTGGCAAATCTGGGAGAAGGAGCACACTCTCTGGTGTGTCTTATAAGGGGACTAATCCCATTGTGAGGGCCCCACGCTCTTCTAAACCTAAAGGCCCTATTTCCAAATACCATCACACCAGGGATTAGGGTTTCAACATATGCATTTTCAAGAAGTAATTCACTCTATAGCAGGAATGATATTCAAACACCTTTCATTTCTTTCCTCATCTTGGAACTGGAATGTTGCCTGGCCCCATTAGCCTTTGAGTACAAACAATGCCATATTAAGGCCTAGATTATAGTGACTCCAAACCTTTCCTCCCTGCTTTTGGGAGCTTGGCCCCTCTCTAAATTCAGCCCTGCTTGATCAGTGTCTTATTGATGTTCAGGACCAAGGTCACAACTGCCAGGCCCTCCTTAAAACTGCTGTCTTGCCAAGCCCCGCCCGCATCTCCCCCTGGTGCATTTCCCTGCACTTCAGAACACCTTTGGTGGTAAGTATATATGCAGGGGTGGGGTGTGGGTTGCATAATGACTCACCTCTGCAGCATATTACTCCTCAGCAATTTATGGTCTTGTATGCCCTGAGATCTCCAAGAGTTTCCCTAGTGCATTTAAAAACAGATACTTTTGTCTACAGAGAATCTTGAGAGAGTAATGTTCTGTGAAATGCACTTTGGCATTTTAAATAGCCTTTGCCCCATCTGGAAGGAATTTACTTGCAGGAGCAAAAAAACCTACAGAAAACCTGCAGAAGCAGCCTCTTAGGTGGCTCAGCCAAGCTCAGGATGAAGCAGCCCATGCTATTATATCATCATTGTAACTCATAAGCATCAGGCAAAACATTTGTGTGATATTTCACAAAATGCTTTGTTTCATTTCACCTTTCAAAAAGTAATACAAATGCTAAGGGATAATTCTTAGTTTACAGATGAGGAAACTAAAGCTCAGAGAAGAGAGGTCATAGATTCCAGTGACACAGTCAGGAAGGAGTGACAAACCCAAATAGGAGACCTGGAAACCTCTTCTCCTGCCATCTCAAATGTCAGCCTGTTGGAGTTCCAGTTAAACAGTTCCTTCATCCAGGGCGAACATCCAGCCATCTCTCATCTGACCTCTGTTAGGAGTGTGGGTGTGGCAGGGTACTTCTGCATGGCATGGCATGACAGGCCACAAGGCAACCTGGCATTTGAAACAGTATCTAGAGAAAGTAGCAAACATGAGAACAGGAAAACTGGCATGTAGTCAAAATTCTGGTGTGACAGTTTGGGGTGACTCTATCTGTGGCTTCTGACTTGGTGTGTTCCCATAAGAATGTCATTTCTGAACTTTATTCTGAACATTGATAAGTATGCTACTTATTAATACACATATTTACAGCACAGCTTGCTCAGGGATGGTCCCTAATAAAATACTTAAAAAGCACAACTTTCATTAATAACGAATAGCAGATGTTTATGTTCTAGCTCCAATCAAAATAATATTGTGCATCTAACAAGAAGCACAGGTTTTTTTTTTCTCATCATCTTAAAAGAATATTACTTTCTGGAGACACCATTTTTAATACATCTAATTACTAGATAATGATTTAGTCATCATCATTTGAACCTCATTAGATGTACAACACAGTATCAGAAGAAAACCAAGGGGTCCCCTAGACTCAGTTTATTTACTCACTGGTAAATCAGGTATATTAATAGCTAATAATAACAGCTGTTGTATATAAAGTATTTACTAATGGCCAACCACCTTGTAAATAAATGCTTTACATAATTGATCTTATTTAATCTGTGACATTGGAAAGTCCTTTGTTGGATGGATGAATAAGAGTCAGAATTGAGAGGCAGGAGAAGTGGAAAATCTTAATGTAGGCCTTGTTTTTCACAGAAAAGTAATATTGAATGTGGGAGAACTATTTTGTTTAGGTACAAAATAGTTCAGTGTGGAGTCAGGAATCCTCAACCTCACTTTGTCTTTCCTCTGACCCACCCATCTGCACTTGTCCTTGTCTATGCAAGACAGTAGAAATGGGCCAGTGCAGGAAAGGCTGGCTGGCTCACTGCAAATCCAGAGGCTGGGAACATTTACAGAACCTCAGAGGGGTAGTGGACACACTGATTTCTGGGGCAGGGTGGCCTGTCACTTTGGGGAAGAAACTGAATGTCAGAGAGACTTCTGAAAAGCTGATGGAAGTGGGTGGATGGTTCCATCAGGTTGAGGAGAGAAGAGACAGGTGGCAGTTATATGCTTGAAGGAAGACTGTCGGAAAGGAGCATGGAGGCTGAACTTCAAGTTCTGTGATGATAGTAACCCCCTGGGAGCTGTTACTGTGAGCAGCAGCAAGGAAGGCAGGCAGCAAGACTGATCTAGGCTGGACAACTGACAAGTGGCATTAAGTGGAGTAACAGGGAGCCAGGGTGTCTGGTGTGCAGACAGGAACAAATCCCAGATGGCAGGTGGAGGGGACCAGCCTAGACAGGGAAGCAGAGGAAGAGCTGAGGGGCTGAAGGTGAAGGTGAAGTGGAATGAGGTTCAGTGGGAGCCAGGATATGGCCTAATGTGTGTAGGGGTGAGGGGCTGAGAAAAATAAAAGAACATATGAACATACGTATGAGGCACAGAGTACTCAGCATGCAGTGTCCAAAACGTGATAGGATGGCACTGAGATCAATAATTAAGGAAGGATGGAAATGGAGAGGCTATTTGCAGAGGTGAGAACTTTTGCATCATCCTCAACAATAGTTATCAAGCCTTCCTCCTTGATAGACTGCAAGGTCAGCAGCCCTAACAGCAGCCCTCAGAGGGAAACATTGCTCTGCTCAGCTTCAAGGGACAGAGAAACTGGATTTCCAAATTCAAATCAACTATTCTGGCTGCTTTTCCAAATCCTCGAATCAGGAATCAGTCCGAGATCTACAACTGTCTTAAAAAAAAAAAATCTGTCTTCTTGGAGACTTCAACTAGCCCTCAGTACTCGCCAGGCCACCACCGAGGCCGGATGTGTGTGGGTGCACGTGCGTGTCTCCGGGTCGGAGACGTGCAATTCCACAGAGAGGGTGACCTTAGATGCATTGCTCTGCCCGCCACCCTGTCGCCCGCTGAGAGGATCTGACCCGCCAACGCCTGAGAAAAATAACACAAATAAACTTAGAGGATCTGACTGCCAATGCCTGAGAAAAATAACACAAAAAAACTTAACGAATATCCCCAAAGGCTCTCCCACCGCCGCCACCCCATGTCAGCCGAGAAAACAAGGGCTCCATTTCCCCGTAAATTGGATGCACAAGCCAATTCATTCCGTCCAGAGGCTGGGAAGCCCCAGTGGAAGCGAGACCCGCTGCAATTGAGTAGGACGTGGCCTCAGAAACCGAAAAGAACATTCGCCAACACCACGTCCTGCCAAGCCAAGCTCCCGACCCGGGGCTGTTGGCCACTGCCAGCCAGGTGCACCGACCGCAGCCGGGCCTGAGCGCGCACGCCTCTCGCCGCCGGGCACCAGCGGTCCCGCAGTCAGGTTTCACCGCGGCGCAGGGCGGTGGTTTCCGAGGCCGACCGGCGCCCGGACTCGATTACAGGTTCACACGGGGGGCCAGCGGCCCAGCCCCAGCTGGCGCGCCCTTGCGCGGCCCCCTGGCCCCGCGGCCCCGCCCGCCCATTCTTCTCCATTCATGAGGAAGCCCAGCGCCGCCGCCAGCGCGGCCGCCGCCGCCAGCCGCCCGATTGGCTGGCGGCCGAGGCGCCGGCACTTTCCCACGGCCCGCGGCGCGTGCGGCTCACCGGCGGCGCTGCGGGCGCGGCCTTGGCGAGCCGTCAGGCCAATGGGGGCGAGGGGAGCAGGGCCGTGGCAGCCGGCGGGCTGGCGTTCCGCCCCGGCCTCCCCCGGGTGCTTCCCCCTCCCCTCCCTCGCGGCGGCCAGCGAGGCCCCCGCTGAGCCGACGCACAGCCGCCGGGCCCGAGCTGGCGCAGGGGGCGGGCTTGGGGTTAGCTCTGGCCTGGGCCTCGCCTGTGCCCTCCCCTGAGCAGCTGCCAATCAGCGGAGCGAGGAATCGGATTGGTGGAGTGGAAGCTGTTGCCTAGGAGCCCCCTTCCCTTCCCCCCGCCCCCTGCACTCTCCTTCCATCCCCAGGGCCCTGGGAAGGGGCACAGCGTGGGAAAGGGATGGTTGAGTTTTAACCCGAGGCAGAGCGTGAGCTGGATCAGTGTGTGCGGAACGCAAGCAGCCGAGCGCGAGGAGTCGCGGCTGCTGTTAACTCCTTCCTGCCTGCCGCGCCGGCCCTTCCCGGAGCCCCAGCTCAGCCAGCATGAAGCGAGCCCATCCCGAATACAGCTCCTCTGACAGCGAGCTGGACGAGACCATCGAGGTGGAAAAGGAGAGTGCGGATGAGAGTGGGTGAGTTGGCGGGTGCAGAGCGGAGCCGGAGCGGGAGGTGAGAGAGGGCTGGACGCGGTGACAGCGGACGAGGGCTGGGTGGGCCAGTGCCATGAACCGACCTCTGCGTTTCCCGGGCGAACCCCGGCTCTTTCAGGCCCAAGTTGCCAAAACAGTCCGAGTGCAGGGAGCGTGGGTGCGATCCATCAAATCACCTACCCTCACCTAACGGTGATTCCTGTTCTGTTTTTCCCAATTCTTCAGAAACTTGAGTTCGGCCCTAGGTTCCATGTCCCCAACTACGTCTTCACAGATCTTGGCCAGGAAAAGACGGAGAGGCGTGAGTCTTTTTACAGTGCTCTTAAAAAAATTTAACAGAAAGAACTACCTTTCTTCACTTTGGGATTTGCAGCCGTAATGGAAATGCCCTCCTTTGTTTTGCCTGCTTTTTTCAGATCATTGAGAAACGCCGACGAGACCGGATCAATAACAGTTTGTCTGAGCTGAGGAGGCTGGTACCCAGTGCTTTTGAGAAGCAGGTAATGGAGAGAGTAGGTAGAGCTCCCAGCGTTGCCATCCCCACCTTTTGACTCCTTCCCCTTCATTCATCTGAACCCCGTCCGTGTATTGGAAAATAACTGTGTTGCTTGTGCCAGGAGAAGAATTCATATAGATTCCAACACATTTTGCGAAGACAACTCATTTTGCTTTAGACCATACTTTTAGGAAGTACGAAGCACAAATATGCATATATATCTTAAATGGTTCCCCAAGGGCACGTGGTGCCAAATCAATCTTTTGCGGTTTTCTCCTCCAGGGATCTGCTAAGCTAGAAAAAGCTGAAATCCTACAGATGACTGTGGATCACCTGAAAATGCTGCACACTGCAGGAGGGAAAGGTATATGTCACTAGTACCCTACCTGGACCCTGAGTGCTTGGGCAGAGTGAGCCACTACGCAGTTGCTGCCTTATTTTCACTGTGTGCTTTGAGGGGTGGAAAGGGACCCATGCCTGCGTTGTTGCCTGTGTGTGCACTTGGAAATGCACAGAGGTTTCTCTCCTGTGAATTCATCACCCCAACCCGCTGCACATTCAAATAATGCCCCTTCTTTGGTAAAATACCTGTTGTGTGTGAGGTGCCCTAAAATTGTGACAGCACTGATTAAGATCAGGTAGCTCTCATCACATTTGTGTATTGCCATTTTGAGAAGAAAGTTTTTTTTAAATTATATATATATATATATATATATATATATATATATATATATATATATATATATATATGGTCTTAATTTCATATACAGTTTTTTTTTAAATAAGCTTCCACATAACTTTGGAGGAGAGAAACCTGTTGTGGTTAAGTAGAGAAAACTTAGCCAAAGGTGGGGTACCAGGGTCTATATGTCTGCTCCAGCTGGGAAATGCTTTTCTCAGGACCAAGTGCCTAAAAGCTCTATGATGATAACTTACATCTGTGTGTCTAATGAATTTCACTGCTCTGTGGCTCTCTTGCCCTTGATGTATTTTTTGTTGTTGTTGAGGGAAAACATTAAAGGAATGAACATAGTTTCATCTGCTGGTAGGGTACAATTCTAATTTCTGCTCAGAGGTTTCTAATTTGGGCTTTGAACTTGCATTAGTGAACCCATACGTCTTACGTTGAATGCAAAGATTTTGGTTGACTCCAAAATATTTGGATTTTCAGAAAAGCCCGTGAATGCCGTCTTTTCAGGATGTAGGTCTTTGTCAGGAAGGGCTTCCTCTGGGATTGAAGAAAGGCGGGCAGTGAACAGAACCTAGAGCTTTTTTTCTTTTTTGTTCCCCAGGCTACTTTGACGCCCATGCCCTGGCCATGGACTATCGGAGTTTGGGGTTCCGGGAATGCTTGGCAGAAGTCGCCCGCTACCTGAGCATCATCGAAGGACTTGATGCTTCTGACCCGCTTCGAGTCCGACTGGTCTCGCATCTTAACAATTACGCCTCCCAGCGGGAAGCTGCTAGCGGAGCGCACTCGAGCCTTGGACACCTTCCCTGGGGGAGCACCTTCGGACATGCCCCACACGTGGCGCACCCGCTGCTGCTGCCCCAGAATGGCCACGGGAACACTGGTTCCGCGGCCTCGCCCACGGACCCGCACCACCAGGGCCGCTTGGCCGGGGCACATCCAGAGGGGCCTGCCCTGCGAGCGCCCCCTAGCAGCGGCCTTGCACCAGTGCTCCCTGTGGTCACCACCTCCTCCAAACTGTCGCCGCCCCTGCTCTCCTCCGTGGCCTCCCTGTCCACCTTCCCCTTCACTTTCGGCTCCTTCCACTTACTCTCTCCCAATGCACTGAGCCCTTCAGCACCCACGCAGACAGCAAACCTTGGCAAGCCATATAGACCATGGGGGACGGAGATCGGAGCTTTTTAAAGAACTGATGCTGTAGAATGAGGGAGGGGACAGCTTAAAATCCCAGCTGAGCTGGGCTGTTGCCAACATCACCTAAAGTCGTCAGTAACATAAAGAGGAAAAAGGTACAATTCCAGATAAATTTTGTTGAAAAACTAAAGGTTTGTTGGTTTACCTTTTCTTTTTAAATGTTTTTTTTTAAATTATGACATGTATTAGCAGTTTTAAAAAACTAGTTGTTACATTTTGTTCCAAACAGTAAACGAAAATAGTATAAACCAACACTTGGTGATCCTATCCATCTAAAAATGGATATGGATATTTTTATTCCATTTTTGCCTCAAAGTTTGGGGAATTCTAATATTTAGTATTTTGGGGCTGTTTATCTCTGTATAGTTACATTCTCTTCTTAAAATTAATTTTTCATACCACTATGCTCAATGTTAACACAACACTATTAATAGTTTGACAATTAAGGTGTTGTATAAATAATATTCTTGGGGGGGATATTGAATTTTATATTTCTGAACAAAGCGTTGACAAATCAGATGACAAATCAGCTTTATCCAAGACAGTAGACTAGTTCATTCTCTGTCTCCTACAGCAGGAAAGGTGAATGTACAAACAAACCGTCATCTGCCAGGACTGGACTTGTGGCTGAGTTAGGAGGGAGCCACCTGTACTTTAGGCCCTCTTTTGCAGTTGGCTGGGAGGAGACTGAAGATAATTGCATAGACTATGCCTGCATTAACAGCCTCCAACAATGCAACGCATTTTTAATCTCACAGACCTCAAACTCACAAATGTTAACACAGATAAGTGAACAGGGTGGTCAAGTGACCAGTCAGTCAGATAGTCCAGCAGGACTTGTTAAAAGCATAACCTAATTCTTCCTGGAATGGCCATATTTTTTGTCAATGGAAATTTTTATGTTTGTGCTTTTCCTTTTGGTGCATGAAGATGTGGCTGTTGAGATATTTAAAAGGGCTTTGCTGCCTTCTTTTTGGTTTATTTTATTTCATTCAGGCTATGAAAACATCATTTTCCAGGTTTATTCATTTAGCAGGTGTAGCTTAAGCACCCTCCTACTGAGCTGGGTTTGACCTCTGTTGTACTGATGTGTTGTGACTAAATAAAAAAGAAGAAATAAACTCTTCTGCTGTATGTCTTGCATAATCTTCCCTCCCCATTTCTGGTGGCTAAGAAAAGAGAAATTTTCTCTTGTTTTCATTTTGTACAATCAATTTAACAATTTCATTATTTGTGAAATTCTAAACTGTGTGAATTTGTGCTATTCAGTAAGATGACTTCATGATAGGTCACAGCTTTGGCCTGAGTCCCACTAGGGGACATTGCCCTTTAGCTGTTATGTCCAGTGATCTGGCTCTAAACTGGCCATCTGTGGAGTAGATGCCTCAATATCAGGATGGATTTGCAGGGTGGGAAGGAGCTCTGATGAGATCTTGTAAAACTGTGTTGATTATCCAGAAATACTGACTAGGAGCATCTCCTGTGTGCTCAGCTCCATGTTGAGAGAGCAGAAAATTTATTTCATTCTTTTTTCTTAAAATGTCAAGATAAGAAAAGCCAAACACTGCTCTCTCTTAAACCTGGGAATCAGTGGCATGATGAGCAATGGCAGGCTGTAATTCAGCACCTGCACAGCTCCAGGAATCTCTCCTTGTCTCATTTCCAAGGAGTTTGTTTAACCCTTTAGCTGCATTTGACTCCTGAGCTGTATAATGAGGAAGCTGACACATGTTTCAGCTTAGAAGAAAATGCTGCCCTGGCAGAGGAGGGGCTTTCCATTGCCTTAAAAGTCTTCCTCCTGCAATTAAGGAGTGTTCCCTCCTAGCTCAGAAGGAGTTTGCCTAGATCCTGAGAGTGGTGGGGAAGTGAGGGAGAAAGTCCACTCTGTCAGATGACAAAGTACAGGCTTGCTTTTTGTTGTCCAGCTACTCAGCAACTCCTCCCCTCTCTTTTTAAAAAAGAAAAGGAAAAGGAAAAGAAAAGAAAAGAAAAGAAGAGAAAAGAAAAAAGACAGGAAGGCAGAGAATATTGGACTTTGACCTTGAGCAGTACTTGTGGGTCCCCATGAAGGGATGGGAGCCTGCAGTATTTTTGTGATTGTGGGTTTCAAAGGCTTGCTCCCACTTGACCTTCCTCTGTGTGGTCCCTCTTCTGATGCACAGCTCTGCTCTGAGGGCTGTCTGAGCCACACAGACATTCTCACTGTCTGTCAGAGTGTGTGATGCAAAGTGTTATGGTAATTTCTGCCAAGTGCCAGTTTAATTTTAGCAACTGCAATTTCAAATGACATTACAGCTTTACTGAACAGCATTGTGCTCAGACTATCTTAGATGATCTTACAGGTATCCAAGTTTAGATGGCTGCTAAGGTGGTGGTAAGAAAGGAGTAAAGCATTTGACCTGTTTTCACTTGTCACGTCACTGATCCCTATATCACCATCTAGTGAGTACTTCTTTTTTTTGAAAGGTGTGTGAAGGGTCATTATCAAGATTACATAGTTTTCCAAAGAAATATTTGGTTTCTTTTTTTCCCTTTTTCCAATCACAGTTTACATTCAATATTATTTTGTATTGGTTTCAGGTATACAGCATAGCGGAAAAACAATCATACTTTACAAAGTGTTCCCCCCATATTTCCAGTACCCACCAGACACTGTACATAGTTATTACAATATTATAGACTATATCTTGGTTTCTTTTTAAATACTTTCAAGGTGACAGGCTTATGGAAATTGTGCAGGTGGAGGTGGAGCTTCTGAGGAAATGGGATGGAATTATAAGCCAGTGGTATCTAGAAAAAGGAATGTAGGGAAACTTTCATTTCTTTCCTGAATTGATACAGTGAGAAAAAATGAATGTCAGGGCCATTAATGCCATTATACTTTTATGTTCTACATATGTTTATACTACTTCTACCTGTGTAAACAAACATGTTTTAGATGGCTTGTAAATTTACCTTATGAGGAAAACAATATCCCTGGTCATGAAGAATCTTTTTTTAAAGCATTTTTGATTGATTATGCTACTACAGTTTTCCCAATTTTTTTCTCCCCTTTATCCCCGCTCTGCCCTGCATATCCCCACCCTCCAGCATCGCCCTCCCCCGCCTTAGTTCAGTCCATGGGTAGTACATATAAGTTCTTTGGCTTCTCTGTTTTCCATTCTATTCTTCACCTCCCCTGTCTATTTTATGCCTACCAATTATGCTTCTTATTCCCTGTATCTTCTCTTGCTCCATTTTTCCTCTCCCCTTCCTCACTGAAAATCCTCCATGTAATCTCCATTTTCCTAGTTCTGTTCCTGTTGTAGTTGTTTTCTTAGTTTTTGTCTTTGCTTTTTAGGTTCAGTTGTTGATAGTTATGAGTTTCTTGTTGTTTTACTTTTCATAGTTATTGATCTTCTTCTATTTCTTAGATAAGTCTCTTTAACATTTCATATAATGAAGGCTTGGTAATGATGAACTCCTTTAACTTGATCTTATCTGGGAAACACTTTATCTGCCCTTCCATTCTAAATGATAGCTTTGTTGGATAGAGTAATTTTGGATGTAGGTCCTTGCCTTTCAGGACTTGGAATACTTCTGGCCAGCCCCTTCTTGCCTGCAAGGTTTCTTTTGAGAAATCAGCTGATAGTCTTATAGGCACTCCTTTGTAGGCAACTCTCTCCTTTTCTCTTGATGCTTTTAATATTCTCTCCTTGTCTTTAATCTTGGGTAATGTAATTATTATGTCCTTTGGTGTGTGTTTCCTTGGGTCCAATTTATTTGGGACTCTCTGGTTTGCTGGACTTCCTGGAAGTCTATTTCCTTTGCCAGAATGGGGAAGTTCTCCTTCATTATGTTTTCAAATAAGTTTTCAATTTCTTGCTCTTCCTCTTCTTGAACCCCTATGATTTGGATGTTGGAATGTTTAAAGCTGTCCTGGAGGTTCTTAAGCCTCTCCTTATTTTTCTGAATTTTTGTTTCTTTATTTTGTTCTGTTTGGATATGCATTTTTTTTGTCCCAAATCATTGATTTGAGTCCTACTTTCCTTCCCTTCACTGTTGATTCCCTGTATATTTTGCTTATTTCACTTTGGGTATCCTTCATTTGTTCCTTCATTTTCTTGACCAAGCTCAATCAGTTCTGTGAGCATCCTGATTACCAGTGTTTTGAGCTCTGCATCAGATAGTTTTGCTATCTCCTCACTGTTTAGCTCTTTTTCTGGAGTTTTGATCTGTTCTTTCATTTGAGCCATTATTTCTTTGTCTTGGTACACCTGTTATGTTGTAAGGGGGTGGGGCCTTAGGTATTCACCATGGCAGAGCAACCCTCTTTGCTGCATTGTGTTGCTGTCTGTGGGGGAGGGGTCAGAGAGGGAACAACTCCACTCGCTTGCTTTCTCTGCTGTAGCCCCACCATCCAATGATCTCTCCTGTGAGACTGGGAGTTTCTCCCACTGTTGCAACCCCTGCAGTATTTTACAGCTAGCTTTGAGTCTTCAGCCAGCCCTGTCTCACAGGCGCAGTCCACCACCTTGCTGCACTTCCTCTCTGCTCAGCTGCTGGTCTCCCATCTCCACCCCTTCTACCAGTTTGGTCCATGCAGTTTGATTTTCTGGCACTTCTGATTGGTTATTGTTTTTGAATTGGTTGTTATCCTTCTTTTGGTTGTGTGAGGAAGTGAAGTGCTTCTACCTACACCTCCATCTTGGCTGGAACTCCTTGGTCATGAAGAATCCTGAAAGGCCTCAATAATTACCCATTTATTTTCATCATATGTGTTATCATGAATTACTGTAATGATGCGCAGAATTCTTTCTTTAAAAATCTCTAAGAGAAAAGGCCAAGAAATATCATTTCTAATTTATTCACTATAATTCAATTAGGATGTGATTTTGAATTTAGGCTTGCTTAGCCCTGCTTTTACTAACTAAAATCATGACATTTTAAATATAGATTACTTATATTTAAAAACCCTCAGGAAATGTTGTATATCCTTGTTATATTTTCCCCAGCCTCCTGGTCTAATACCAGTATCACAGCTTTGATGCCTTCATTAGTTTCCAGCGATGATTTATAATTAAAAGAACTTCAGAGCTGATATCATCTGAGACACTGCTTCAAATGTGGCCCAATTTATTTCACTGCCAGAGCTCCAGGAAATGGGGGTGTCTTGAAAAAAGGATCTGGATTCTGGTTCCTGCTCAGCTTTTACCTAGTTGAGTGACTTTGGGGAAGTCATTCAAAATTCTCCACACCCAATTTCTTCATCTGTGGGATGAAGTGGCTGGATTAGATGGGTGTCTGGGTTCACACTCACAGGGACAGGCACTCATGTGGAAGCCTGTGGGGAAAGGTGGGTGCTAATCCAGGAAATGCATCTTCTAGCACCTTCTGTCTGAAGGCCAATTTGTTCTACATAGGAATTTTGGTTCAGTGTTGTCAGATCTCTCAAGTTTTCAAGAGTGTCCCCAATTTTAGATTTTTATGTGAAACTGTTCAATTTGTATTGGTCGTTAACTAACTCACCAAAACCTGTCTATCAGCAAGACAGGGAGGGTCCTGGGAAGCAGCCATCTCTCAGTTCCTAGGGCTGTCATCCCAATGGCCCTCTGAAGGCTAGAATTTTCTAGTATTTTTGTCATGCTTAATGGATGAAAACTCGGTTACATAAAATAAACCAGTCAATAATTAGGCAGCTGTGAGAAGTTATTGTGCAGTGTACCCTGTAAAGATAAGGGCAGAGGTTTTTGTAATTACTTCTGAGTGGCCATATTTCTTTAAGGACACTGAAGCTAAAATCATTCTTTTTGTTCCAAGTCTGACTGCTTCACAGGAATCTCTTTTGAAGGTGTTTTCCATGGTGGTCCTGGTGTTCCCCTTATCAAGGAGAAGTTGGGATCTCAGCCTGATGTCTTTAAATGAAAAAGGGAGTGTGCAGCTGGCTGGTGACTCAGCACACTCAGTTCCTAAAAGGAACTTCAGGAAGTATGGAGTCCCTGCGAAGAGCAAGCTATTTGAACCTCAACTTGAAATATAATGAGGCCTTGATCTGGATGTTCTGCTCTGGGGTAGGGGCAGAGAGAGGGAGAAAGAAGGAATGAAACAACCCTGGGCCTTTCTTTTGCTCTGTCTGTAAGTATCACCATGCATTTGCAGCCAGCTGCTTCCCCAGGTCCACAAGTCCCAGAGAACAAGAACAAGTAAGCTGTCCTTGAAAGATGGGTCTGGAGACAGAGCAGTCTTCAGATTACATGTGAATAGGCTGTGATACCATGCTTCTTTGAACTATGTGGTAAAAATGTCTCACCATATTTTCTTTTAGGTTAGCATTTTTCATTGAGTGCTTTGTGTGGGGTTTTGACGTATACTCATGTTAAAAGACCATGTCTACCTTTGAAAACTTAATCATTCATATGCAGATGTTAGGTGGTCTATGGCTTGATTTAACAAAAGAGATGGAAAAATATCATGCTAAACAGAAAAAGATTGGCTGTTACCCTTGAGAGTGTTGGTTACTGAAAATTTTCTGTAGTTACCTTTACTTAAAAAAATATTTCCCCTGGAGCATGGTTTTGTTTTTGATGTGTAGGAATGTTCCCTAAATGCAGAATTTAATCATAAAGAATGACATATCTGTCCTGTTAAGCATACACTTTGACTTCATTTCCTATCTTTTCCTTATTCTTTGCTATTGCTGGAATATGCCAAGTATGCTCTCCCGTGCAGGCCTTGCAACAGGCTTTTCCTCCACCTGGAATGTTCTCAGCTGTCTGCTAATCTACTGCAATCTGTGATCTAGGGACTGTGCTCAAAAGTCACTTTTCCCATGTGGTCTTTCCTGAAAACCCTATATAAAGAGTCATGCACTCTCACTCCTCACCCTCTCCAGCCACTCCCTCCCTCCCTCCCTCCCCCTTTTTGTTTTTCTCTGTAGTACTTAGCATCATCTGACAAATATATCATCAGTTATCTGTTTACTGTCTGTATGGCCTGGTTTGTTCACTTGTACAGTTCTGTTACCTAGATAGCATCTGAGCCTGATGTATAGGAGGCATCAGTAATTACCTGTTGAGTGAATTTGTGAATGCAATCCACCCCTTTCTTACCTTGAAAAAGTAGAGCAAAACAGATACAAACACGTATGTCTCTACCCCCCACCCCACACCCAATCTTTTATTTTAAAATAAAAGAGTAGATACCTACTAAGGAAGGTAATTTCATGTTTCACTTTAGCATTTTATCTTCACTATTATAAAATTCTATTAAAAACAATGTAACTCAAACATGCTTTTTCAAGCCCACTTCTCTTTTTGCGAGTGCCTAATGGGGATGGAGGGACATTGGTCCCCTATTTTCTATTCCCACTAAAGACCTATTCTCCTTGAAGACATTTAGTCATTTTTTCTTTTTTTTTTAAATCACTTTCCCTTTTTAACCCAGCCCTCCAACTCCAACTCCCATTCTGCAGCTACCAGGTTGTTCTCTGGATCTACTGAGTCTGCTTTTATTCTGTTTGTTCATTTATTTTGCTTGTGAGTTCATATGGTGTCTGTCTTTCTCTGCCTAACTTATTTCACTGAGCATAATACACTCTAGGTCCATCCATGTTTTGCAAATGGTAAGACTTCATTTTTTTTATGGCCAAATAGTATTCCATTGTATATAGGTACCACACCTTCTTTATCTGCTTGTTTATTGATGGGCACTTGGGTTGCTTACATATCTTACCTATTGTAAATAATGCTGCAATAAATATGGAGGTACATATATCTTTTCAAGTTAGTGTTTTGGATTTCTTCAGATAAACCCAGAAGTGGAATTTCTGGGTCATAAGGTAGTTCTATTTTAATTTTTTGAGGAACCTTCATAATATTTTCCATTGTGGCTGCACCAGTCTGCAGTCCCACCAACAGTGCATGAGGGTTCCCTTTTCTCCACATCTTCGCTAGCACTTATTATGTGTTGATTTATTAATGATAGCAATTCTGACAGGTGTGAGGTGATATCTCATAGTGGTTTTCAATTTGCATTTCCTTGATGATTATTGATATTGAACATCTTTTCATATGTCTGTTGGCTAGTTGTATGTCCTCTTTGAAGAACAGTCTATTCAGGTCCTCTGCCTATTTTTTAATCAGATTATTTATTTTTTGTATGTGTAAGTTGTGAGTTCCTCATATGTTTTGGATATTGACCCCTTATTGAATATATCATTGGTGACTACCTTTTCCTGACATTCAGTTCTTAATCTCCATATTCTCCCCAGTTAAGGAGTCTCAGCAGTTTTGATCTTGCCAAATTTTAGTTTAATTTTTTGCAGTGGGGCTGGGGAAGCAGAGCATCTGCATTTAGAGAAATTGAGGGAATAGAAGATGTAGGAGCAGAATCCATCCACCCAAGGTTCCCAAGAGAGCAGCACAGATAAAATGCTTAGACTAAATGGTCTGGGATAAATGGGAGGCCAAAGGACTAATAGGGAAATTATTGTTGGAGTGTGTAAAGAGAGGGTCTTCTGAAAATAGAGACCAGGTTCTCACACCCACATCCTTACTTAGGGCAGACACAATAGGGTTGTGATGGGGAGTGGGGGGCATTTCTTCTTGACCTTGATTCTGACCATCAAGCAGCAATGGGTTTGTGGCAAGATTTTGGGTGCAGTTTTCTGAGGTAAATCCAGTCCATTTTTGACAGAGAGCATCATAACAGCATTAGAAAAATTCAAGAAATCAAACAAAGAATCAGGGGCAGAGCAGCTAAGTGGCTGGCCTGAGTCATCTCATTCAATCTTCATTCTACAGTTGTGTATTGAGCAGGTCCTATGGGTGAGCCCTTTGCCAGGAGCTGGCAGACAGCGAAAAAACCCACACACTTGGTACCTTGAGACTGCACAGTGGAATCGACAGGTCTTTCTCCCCACACTGTGCACCAGAGGTATCAAGGTGGGCTTTGTGCTGGGTGCTGTCCAGTACCCCTAACTAGGGGCTGAGACTGGCCTTGGGGAAAGAAGGGACCACGGGGTGGGGGGGGCGGGTGTTGAGTTGCTGATTACCTGCAGCTTCTTGTAACTTGGATTAAAGCAAAGGAAGCCAAAGAAAAAAATGATTGTGTCTATCTTTGTGTTTGAGACTAAAGAGAATGCACATAACAAATCATGCAGATTCCCATTTGCTCTTTCTGTAACATGCCAATGTGAGTGTAAAAGCACATTCAATCTGTTTGTCTTTCTCACAGGCCCATATATCCAGGAACCCTCATACCTGCATTTCTTTTGTTCATTTAAAAACATCTTGTGTATTTGGGTGCATGTTTATATGTTTTACGTGGAATGGGGGTGTGGTGGGGGCAATAAAACAATACAGACTCTAGGGGCCCCTGGGGAGAATCTTTGAATTGCCTGGGAGAGGAAGTTCCCTAAGAAAGCAGGAGCCACTTACATTCCCACCGAACAACAAAGCCAGCAGCTGAGATAAAAGGAGAGGCGGGTGGAGAGGAATAGAAAACAAAACAGCTCACCCTGGTTTGGGGAAGCAGGTGCACCCACCACAAACAATATCATTTCTTCTATTATTTGTAGAGTTTAGGAACAAAACAAAACAAAACAATACTCACCCCTCCCCTTGGGTGGGAGGGCTCCAGGGATGTTCAGTGCCATTGATAAAACAGTTTTTTTCTCAGCCCATGGAACAACAAAGAAAAGAAATTTGCAAAGAAGGAAAAAAAGGACAGAAGAGCCCCAGACCACCAGACAGCTGGGAACATTGGGCCAAATCAAGTGAAGACAACCCAAAAGGCTACCTTTGAGTGTGATGGTGGTCAGCGTCCCCACTGTCACCAGAGTTAATGAACTTCAAGAGGTACCTTTCTCCTGAGAGTTACAGGGCTGCCTGCAGCCTCACAGCTGTCACCTGCCAACCAAGTGTTTGTCTGTGTTTGCACTGCCATTACAGCACATCTACAAGGCACATGGCTCTTTTGGCAGCCAGGGCCACAGGCAAAGTCAGAAGTGGGTGACTGGTCTGGGCCTCCCACTTGCATGAGCCCCTTCTGAAGCCTGGGTGGGGGCCATGGCAATGTGTCTACCTGGTCATGTACTTTTTTTAAAATCTGAAAAAATTAATTATTTTGTGCACTTTAAGTGGCTCCCAAATTGTATAAGCTTCAGGCCTTTCAAAATCTGGCTCTACCTGGAGTGGGGTTTATTCAGGTCTCCACTAAAAGTCCTTTTTTATAAAGACCTGGAGCTCTCAGGGCACAGGGATGGTGCA
Source organism: Phyllostomus hastatus (assembly GCF_019186645.2). Classification (NCBI taxonomy): domain Eukaryota; kingdom Metazoa; phylum Chordata; class Mammalia; order Chiroptera; family Phyllostomidae; genus Phyllostomus; species Phyllostomus hastatus. Next base: position 8,801,971 of record NW_025333932.1, on the reverse strand, counting down.
GAGTGGGGCCAAGGCTGCAGGCCCCCTGACATGGCTAACCCTAGACAGGAGGTGTGTTCAGGGACTGAGGAGATGAGACAGCTGTAACGTGGGGACCCTGGTAAGTTTGGATCAGGGTCCCCTTGGAAAAATGTGGTAATGTTGTGGATGGGCTCATTCACTTGCTACAACCCTCAGGAGGGATCTTGGCTAGCTCTTTGGTGTTTATCACATAGTATTTAATGATATTTTGTTCAAATAGTTCAAGGCTTGACAAATTGCACTTCACCTCTGCAGGGCTGGGTGGTAATCCTCAGGAGGAGTCTGTCCAGCATGACCATCAGGTCCAAGCTTCTCTGGGGGACATAGCTGCCATGGAAGGACTTGGGTGGCTTTCCAGAAGAACACAAGGAAAGAGGGTACTGAGAAAACCAAGGACAACCAGCTTTGGAAGATAAGGAGTGGTTCTCAATGCAAGGTAGTGTCTGTCACTTAGATTTTCTTCCAGCTTAGTCCTCACGAACCCATGTCAGGTCCTGCAACAAAGAGTGTCTGGAAAATTAAAAAGGGGTTTCCCCAAAATGATGCTAATGACAGTGAGACCCCAGACTGAACACTAGCCCAGTGTGATTTGGGGTGAAGGGTATTTTCTCCACATGTTACTGTCCAAGCCCAATGGAGAACAGAACTAGCCCCGGCCCCTGAAAGGACATCTTCTGAACCCAGAGCATCTGGAAAGGACTCAGGGAAGACGTGAAGGATGGTCCTGTGGTCCTGGAAGCTCTGAGAAAACATGGACAACTTTGGTAGCAACTGTTAAGCAAGAGAGGGGAAAGGGGGCATCTTGAGTCCAGAAGAACTGTAGTCATCTCTGGGCCACTAAAGAAACTTGCAGGCAGAACTGGGCTTGAGAGTAATCACCACAACCAGCACAAGACAAGAACAACATTGCAATAATAATGTTGATGATGGTAACAGTTTAATAATATATAATTTATAATTGTGCAGTTGTTTATAGTAGCACAAAATTAGCATGGGCCAGGCATCAGGTTTGGCTCTCCACACTCCCACCTCTTTTAATGTTCACAGCACAATAAAGCAGGTCCTCTGATTATAGCTGCTCTGCAGAGGAGGAAATTGAGTCAAAGAATGAAAATAACTTACCTAGGACCCACACACAGCTAGCTGAGTGTTGGGGCAGCATTTCTAACCTGATCTGTTTGAATTACAAACCCACCTTCTTACCTTTTATGTACGTGGTAGTAGGAGCAAATTAAACCAGAGAAATGGGGTTTTTGTTGCTCTTATTGTGATTTTACTTTAACTATCAGATTGCTGGTGTGACTTGGAAAATATATAATATTACTGTGAAAATTAATTAGATTGTACATTCATTCCTTATTTATTCAAAGAATTTCTTTGTAAAAATTAAAATATTTTTTTTTCATTTGATGGTGACATACGATATTATATTACTTTCAGGTGTACAACATAGTAATGAGATGTTTATATAACTTACAAAGTGATCAGCCTATTAAGTCTAGTACCCACCAGGCACCATAAAGAATTATTATAATATTATTGACTATATTTCCTATGCAGTCCTTTACAACCCTGTGACTGCTTTTATAACTGGCAATTTGTACTTCTCAATCCCTTTCCCTTTTTCACCCATCCCCCTAAACTCTCTCCCATCTGGAAACCATCAAAATATTCTTTATATCTGTAAGTTTGTTGTTTGTTCATTTATATTGTTTTTTAGATTACACATATAAGTGAAATCAGATGGTATTTGTCTGTCTCTGTCTGACTTATTTCATTCAGCACAATACCCTTTAGATGCAGCCATGTTGTCACATATTGCAATATTTTGTTCTTTTTATAGCAGTGTAATATTCCATTGTATATACAGTCCATATCTTCTTTATCAATGGACACCTGGGTTACTTTCATATCTTGACTATTATAAATAATGCTGCCATAAACATTGGGGTGCATATGCCTTTTTGAAATAGTGTTATGCATTTATTCAGATAAAACCCAGAAGTGGAATCACTGGGTCATGTGATAGTCAGAAACATTCCTTCAATGCTTGTCCTGAGCTCTGGGCTATGCTGATTGGTGTCTTTCCATTTCATGAGGTTCTCACACTGAAATTCTAAAAAGTACAGGTGATGACTGACTCTTATAGGTTTCCTGTTACTATTTCATGACACCTTCCTCCTTTTCGTCAGTTTATTTTCCATAATTGTGGCTTTATGTAATTCAACCTAAAGTTGGAACCACCTTCTTCATTGGCTATATTTATGCAATTGGACAAAAGGCTAATCTTAGTTTATTTCTAACAAGCCAGGCCAAATTTTGAAGGTTCAATTGTGCCTCTCTGACTGAAGGGAGGAAATTGGAAAAATGTTCTGCCAAAATGTGCTTAGTGATTCACTGTCATTGTATACACATGAGGCAGGTCCAGTCTCTTCGCAGAGACCACACTGTATACAAGTGAGACAGCAGCCTCCACAGGTAACTTAAAACGATTAGCAGGTATATGTCTCACTGTTTCAGGAAAGAGGAAGGTATTTAACTTCATACAGGTTAAGGACCCTTTTCTAGGCACTATACCTACTGAGAAGATAGGATCCACTGAAACTGTCATGATTGAGCCAGAATTTCCACAATTTAAAACTCTGTGGCTGACAAAGGGTTTCCTGCTGAGTGAGAATAGAGTTTGGCATTTAAATTTGCCCACTTATTTCATGGAAACATGGACTTTGGAAAGGTACACGTTGTGATCCTGACTATATATAAAACTAGTTGGGGGTGGGAGAATCATAAGTTTAGGGGGAACCTCTTCTGTTCTGGATAAAAATAGTTCCATTCACTCCATTGCCTTACAAGGAAAACATCAATTAGATTGAACAATGCTCCCCACAGAACGTAGATGCCGCCTTGTCTCTGGCCACCTCCTTTGAATTTGGTTTGGACTGCATCGTATCTTCTGTTAGGAGGAAATTATCAACAACAAGAGGAAATCCTGTACTAGTATTGAATAGTCCTTATTTTAAAGGTACTTCCCTTCTTGTGGGAATTGTATGTAATCAGAACAACACTAAAGGTCTGAATTATTTTGCAGGGTTTGACTTTCAGCCTCATTTTTTTTTGGTAAGAGATTGTCTTATTGTGCTGAAGATATAGTCAATTGTTGGGCTACAGAGTATTCTTCTTGAGCTGCATGAATCTCACCAAGGTGGGGTGGGGGTAAGTCACCACCACAGGAAGCAGGAGGTCCTTCGAGACATCGAGTATTCCAGAGCCCACAATGACTAATAAATGCTAAAATTACTCTGGAAAGAACTGTTATGTCACAAACATTTGCCCCTTTCTGGGCAGAGTCTTCAGGCTGGAGAAGTGAGTGAGCTGCTCAGGATCCCCAGGGACCTTCATCAATGGACACCTGTGTTACTTTTATATCTTGCTTCTAGGAGTCGCTAATTATTACCTGTGGGCAAGGAACTTCTTTGAAGCAGAAAGAGCCCAAGAGAAAAGCCTTACCTCCTCCTCATCTTTCTTCTCCTCTGGGTCATCAAACCAATAAGCAGTATATAAGGGATGCCTGACACCACCTTCTAGATACCGACCACTAAGTAATGCTTCTCACTTTCCTGGTGAAGCGATCCCAGTGTGAGCAGAAGGCACAAGTGCAGCTGTGGGCCCAGGGCCTCAGTTCAAAGCAGCCAAGTGCAAGCACACACATTCACTGAGTTCTTGTATCTTGTCTTAAAAATTCCTGACTCTTGTTCTCTGTCCATTTACATATCAATGTTAGCTTTCATATAAGTTCAATAGAATCGCCTGTGATTATAAAAATGTTCTGCATTTATTCAGTCTGACATAGCAACCACTGGTTACATGTGGCTATTGAACACTTGAAATGTGACTAACGTGACCAAGGAACTGAATTTTTTGTATTTTATCTTAATGACTTGAATTAGCCACATGTGGCCAGTGCCTGCCATGCTGGACAGCGTAGCTCCAGATGGACACATTGCATTTAGCCATTGGCTTCATTGGATTTTCTGGGACAACAATAATTATTTCTGGGGTCAAGTACCACCCTAACTGCTCAAGTATGGTCTGCCCATGGTCATATCTAGAAGTCTGCAAGGTAGCTGTGATGCACAGAGGTGACACCACACCACCCAGTGCTGCTCCCCTGCCTGCAGTTCCTTTGTGTCTTGGGCAACAAAGCCCTTCACACCCTGTATGGTCCCCAGGAGCAACCGTGTGATTTCAGGATACCCACAGAAATGCCCCAGAAGGACAATGTGGGTGCTTCCTGCTCTGGGTGCTGCCCCCAAACTTGTTTTTATTTCCCAAGAGGGAGCTGGTGTTTCCCCCAGGGAACACTGAGAAGACTAGTTCCTGTTGCCACTGTCCTCTGCCCAGAGCATCCTGCGATTCTGGCAGCCAGACTCCACCCAGCTTCCCCATGGCTAAAATTCATCTGCCTTCTAACCTCTTCACAGCAGTTGTGCTGAAGTTTCCCTTCACGCGCCTTTGCTAATAGAACTTCACAGCCCCAACATCACCTTATCTTTAAACAGGGCCATTTCAGCTTCTCTTGAGCCACCTGCAGTATTACTTTTTTTCACCACTCCCTTAAATTCTGTTTTTGTAACCCCCAGCCTCACGTCTTATGGGCAAATCAGAGTGAAGAGCCCAGAGGCATTTCATACTGGCACTTTCTGAACAAATTCCTGGGAGTATATAGTGCACTTCAGTTTATTCAAAAGCATCAGGGAATAGGGATCCTGATTAAAAGACAATTTTAGCTTCCTGGAAGTAACTATACCTGCCAAATGTAGGTTAGCCAATTTTCAGAGAATTCAGCACAATCAAACAGTCTTAACAACAAACTTATTCTAAATGTAATGAAATCTTTCTTTGGTAGCTTAGTAGGCATGTCAGTCTTGCAATGCCTTAGAGTCACTATTATGGACAGTAATTACCCTTCGATTGCACAGCATGGACTAATTATGTTTATCTTAGTTTTTCAATGGGTTGGATTCAAGATAAACAGACATTTGCTGCAAATACAACAATTTCTATTTTTTTTCCCTAATTGCGAGCACATTTTAATTTTGGATCTCAGTGTCAGTTAAATTTATTATGTTACATTATTAACTTTAATATTACTCATGTGGAATGCATAACATTCACTTATACATTTTATATATTCTGAAAGTATGAAAACATTTCTTTTAAATAGAAGTATTTTTGAGTTAATAAGTACAATCCAGGATTTGAGTACAAACCAACTTTTGAAAAATGAATCTTGTATAAAGAACTTTATTTTTATAAATATAAAAGTGATGTATTCATCATCATAAATATGGAAAGCACAGATATTTTTAAAAAGATCCGTAATCTCATCACAATGAGTAACTTTGGAACTTCCCTCCCAGTCTTTTGTCTATGCATATACATGTTAAATATATTTTTTAGTTTTTACAAAACAGAATCATAGAAAGTATACTTTCACTTAATTACAAAATATACTTTCACATCATGTTTTTTAAAAATTTTATCATGTCATCAGAGTCATTGAATTTTAAACTGAAACACTGTAATTTATGTAACTATTTCTCTTCTTTGACATGTAGCAGTTCCCACTTTCTCTCTATACTACATAATGATGCTCTGAACATCCTACTCATTAATTTTGGGGTAAAATCTAACTTACCCTCAGCCTATGTTCCTGAAGATACTGCCTCCAAAGACTATGACCGTTTCTGAAGACCTTAGTATGAAGTGCACAGTTGCTTTCTGGAGAGATCACAGCGTTCCTTCTCTCCCTCTGCAGGCCTGTGATAGGAGGCCGCCTGCCTGGCGGCCCTGCAGAAGCTGTGGGATCTGCGGAGTCTGGCACTCCTGGCCTCTAGCATTTCCTAGCAAGTGATTAATTTTCCTTGAGCCTCAGTTTCTCAAATGTCAATGGAATGAGGACAAATAGAAGAAATAATAAGTCACAGTAGATGAGATTTTTCTGGCATGCTAACACAATTGGGAAAGCATTTTTCCCTAATTTATCAAATGTCATATTTACCCAACCACACACAGATTGGTCAGCAGGTTGGATGGTGGATGTAGGGAGAACTGGGACTTTGCAAACCTACATTTACTATCATTTCTGAAGCATCAGTGAATGAGGGCTTGTGTCAGTGATGGCATCTGTAGATTTGGATTTATGGAGGTGACTGTGTGACAGCACAGATAGGCTAATGCCTTTGACATTTCCTAAGGGGAAGGACACACCACACCACGCAGCACCACCTGGGGAGTCATCAGTGTTGGTCAGCGGACAGAAAGGAGTGAGGGAAAATGGAGATGAGAGCCTTTATTTGGTTTTCTGTGGGAAAAATCTTAGGATTATTTGGTTGAATGATTCTGGCAGGCTTTGTGGCATAGGAGCTATCCCTAGTTGTCTGGCACCTGGACCTGGGTTGGTTTAGGGCAGGGAAAATCCCAACTTGGTATGTGAAAGGTGGATAACAGAGGTGGCTGAAGGTATGGACTCAGGATTGGTTCGTTTGCATATGACGGGTATGTTCCAGGTAAGTTATTGTCTTAGAAGTTAACTAGCTCTGGGAGACACGACATGTCTCCCTGGACAGGTAGGCCACCCAAGATGTCAAAACATCATAAAATATAGAGAACAAAAAATTAGGTTAACATAGTGTTCCATTAGGATTTTTGCATTACTAGGAGGAACATGGATGAACCAAAGGGCTAATTTCTAAAAGATGCCCAAGTTTATTGTCTGTCTTACAGGTCTTACTCCATCTAAGCTTAGATCACGAGACTAGATCAGTCCTGTGCATGTCCTGTCAGCTCCCCTTCCTGGTTCTCCTACACAAGCCCGACACTGTTGTGTTTGGTTTCACAACAGGCCAGGGTGTATTTACACCCTGCCCCCCCATCCCTGGCCCCCTAGACAGCTGTGCTCATTGAAACTGAAGGATGGTGATATTGTTTGTTCCCAAAATGGCAAGACCCTGAATACTCTGGTCTCTAAAAATAGGTCACTATTTTGCATAGAGGTGAATTGAAACTGTTTGCTTAAATTCACCACTGTCTGACCTTGGTTCTCTGAAGTCAGTGTAACTTGAAAGACAGCCCTGTTATTTTGAAAGTATTGAAAATGGTAGGTCTTTGAAATTCTGCAGTTTTATTTCTGGCATAATCAGAAAATTTGGAAACATGGTTCAGAAACTGTTTTCATGTATTTACTTTACATTGACTAAGTCTGGGAAACTATGAGCAGAGCTGGTCCTTTTCTCATGAGTTCTCTGAATCAGAATTGTTTGGATGATGGCTGAACTCTGACCTTCCTAAAGAGTTTCCAAGGCTGCCTTAATCCTAAACCACACTGGGCTAGTGAGGAATAAAACTAGAAGTGAAGAGGAGTCCACTTTACTAATAAGAGGCCATTTCTGGTGGCCCTACAGAAACAAGATCATCCTCTTTGGGGCTGTCTTTAAAAATATGACACAGTTTTCACCCTGTAAATTTCAAGATACAACTTAGCTCTTTGGACAAGCTGAGATCTCAGGAAGAGCCTCAGGTTGGTGATTACATGTGTAATAGTGTCATCTTGTCACTGGTTAACCCCCAGACCCTGCAGCGACCTTCCCAACCCTAGAGTTGTGCTCACACTGCACATGTTGGCCACCTTGGTCTAAGCACTTATATTGCAGGTAGAATTAGAGAAAATTCTGATGGGTGTCAGAAACTTAAGCTTTCTTGACAGAACAAAACTCTTTTATTAAAATACTAAAAGATCATTAAAAATAAAAACAAACTGAAAGATCTTCAAATACTTTTTCAAATCTTTCCTTTCTTTGGCCTGTGGAAAAATTAAGTAAGAGGCTCAGATTTCCTTTATTCACATGCAAATGAAATCCTAGAAAACTGTCTGAATTTTAATGAATTGTTGGCTTCCTTGCTGATTCAGGTTATCTGAGAAGCATAGCCTATTATATGCCTGCTACTTATATCTTCTGTCTTTGTATCTTCATATCTTCAGGCTTTCTTCCTGAGTGACAGAGTTTTAGCTGAACACATTGCTGCCTAGTAAAACACCTATTTCCAGCCCCCTCTGTGGTTTGGAATGGCCAATTAGCTCCAAGTGGAATTAGTTGGAAGAGACTTCTGGAATGTGTACCTAAGACAAGGCATTTTTCTTTGCCTGTCCTCATTTCCAGATACCTGCCTGGATCTGGTCTTGAGGGCTGGAGCTTCAGCACCATGTTGGATCTTGAGGTGACCTTGAGGATGGAAGGTCCATGCTAAGAATGGTGCAGTTGGAGCATAGCAGAGTGGCTCCTCAACTGCTGATTCCTGGACTTCATTTCTGTGAGGGAATAATAGACATTCATCTGGTTTAAGCCACTAATTCCATTTGATCTACTACATTACTGCTGATCTACTAATTAATGCTGACCCTGTTCATGTGATTGAGAATGAAATATACACGAGAATTTTACTCACCTAATGCTTAATTAATGCTGGTCGAGAGCGAACTCTTCCTGGACTAAATGTAATGTTGATAGAAAAAAAAACTCTAGGTGCCAACTATAGAACTTGACTTTTAAAGCCACTGCTAAGAAATCATATTTTCTAATTTCACCAGATAGCAGGGAAACTGCACACACACACACAGGGTGTTGGCCTTCAGCTCAGGCAGATTTGCACAGGAATTCAGGACTAGGCCTCTGGCCCACTATCTGCTGGCCAGCTGTGTGACCTTGGGCAATTTACTTCACTTGCAAACAGCCTCATTGTTCTTCACCTAAAAAATTGGGGAAAGGAATATGCACTTCAGATACTTTGCTGGGACAGCTAAATGAGGTAATGTGCCTACAGCAGAAGCCAGTGAGATACAGTGGGCTGAGCTGACATAGCAGAACATAGGAGAAAAACATAGAATCGAAGGGAGGGACAAAGTCCTAAAATGGACTCGATAGCCCTTTCTCACCATGTTCCTGTGTTGACATAATAGTCATTCTCTCACTTCTAGTCTCTGCTCTGTTATAGAGCCTCTGCACTGTCATCACAATAGTCTTCTCGGGCCTGTCTCTGCTTCATGACCCTGCAAGACATTGTCAGTCCTGTGGTCTCCCATATCACACCTGTTCTACAAAACCTGAACCTTCTGCTTTCAGTATCCCCACTTCCTTCAAGGTCCCACATATTTTCATCCATATCCACTGTGCCAGGGACCAACTCTCTACCGCACAGCCCCACAAGACTAATGCAAGCCCATTTTCTCCACAAGGCCCTCTTCAGCCATTCCTCCAGTCTTGACCACAAACCTACAATTTAACAGTTATTTGTTGCTTTATATTCTCCTAAGCCTGCACGTTTCCCTCCTGGGTCAAAGAGCGGGCTTTATTTGTTAGTCTGTATTAGAAACATATTAGTTGTCTGTTTGACCAGGGTTGACCAGCAGGCTGTCTGTCCAGTTGCTCACAGAGAGCCCTTGCTGACAGGCATTTATTTCTGCAAGCTCCAGTCCAACCTCAGTCTTGCAGGTGCAGAAGCCTAATTTTATTTATTTGGTTGCTTAGAAAATGTTGACTGAGTTTGCCATAGGCACTGGATTTTTCAGCAGACCCAGCTTCTCAAGGGCATGCTTATATGGACTAAGATGATTTGTAAATTAAGTAACCAAGTCAGTTTACAGGAGCCAGCATTGCTGAGGGCACTTAGGAGGGATCACTGTGACCTTCAGCTGTTGCATTGCCCTCCCCAACCTAGGGGAAATCCACATCATCAGAAGGAACTGGTGAGTTAAAGGAATTGCCTGGGGCTGCAGTCTGCTGCATCTGTCTCCCCACAGGGCTCCACATGCCACTGGCCACAGGAATTCCTACTCAACACAGATCACCCTGTCCATGGATGATCATTGGGCACAGCCAAAGTCCTGGTCGCCCACTGCCTCTCTGCCCAACACCACAAATGACTGACATATTTGAAGAGCCATTCTGACCCTGTAGGGTGGCTTGATCTATTTTCCAGGTACTGACTTTACATTTTATCTCTCAAGGTCTATCTTCTTTGTGTGTAAGTTTCTCAGGAGTGGCTTACTGCTACACTGAGGATGACATCAGCATGCTCTGCTGCCCCTGCAGAGACCAAGGAGTTTTAACAAATATTTGTCACCAGATGGAGACTGGATTGAAGGAGCACAGGTTTCAGAAGATTTACACTCTAAAGACAGTTATGTTGCACCTGCAAATTAAAAGGCGGTGACTATTCCTTAGGTCTCTTGTCAATCCTGAACTACTTGGGTTGGAAAAGAGGAGCTGTGTCCCATTGCTCACTCTCTGGCTGCTTCATTGTCACTGGTGTGTCTCCTCTCTCTCCAGGAGCCCAGGGGGTGGATAAAAGAACCCTAGATGCTGCCTCTTGGATCACTGCATCCGTACTCAGCACTCTGGGGGAGACCCTGCTGAAGTATCAGCCGTCAGAGGAAGATGAGCTTTAGTGGCTGACACGGACATGGTTAGTGGTTCATTTCAAGGAATGAGGATGGGAGATTTGTGGGTTCATGCTGCCACCGTGGCTGTGAAGACAGTGCTAACTGACATGCTCACACATTTCCTTTGGTGCAGATGATGGCAGCCAAGTCCCTGCAGGAAAGGTACCACTCTGATCTCTTCTTGTTTTGTCAAACAGGACATGACCTCCAGTAATTTAAAAGCTGTTTTTCTTTCCACTTCCAGGAGATAGCTCATCCTGCCTCTATCTTGTGAGGGAAGGGAGAAGGAAGGAAAGATAGAGGTTAAATTCCTTCCCCACATCAAGTGACCCATCTCCTTCCCCAGAACGTTCAGGGATTCATTTTGACATGCTTTCCCCACCCTCCACCTTAAAGGTCCCCTGGCTCAGCCTTTGCAGTGGTCACAGCTGGTCTCACAGATCTCCCAGGGACAGCTGCCCCTCCCCCTTCCAGACAGTCTGGGCTGAGACAGGAAACAGTGAAACCCACCCCAGCGCTCAGCCCCATGTGTGAGGCCTTTGCCTCCAGACATCCTCTCTACTCTATGAACCAAGGAAGCCTGTCCCTTTGCCGACAACCTTCTTGGTCTCCTGCCTTCTCCTGTCTGTTGGGACAGGACATTTGTGGCTGAC